>NC_135233.1:112111250-113438333 GCF_051348905.1 Ranitomeya variabilis
CAAGGAGAACATCATACTCATTGTAGATGTTTCCCTTGGTGGGATTGAATCGATACCGTAGTTATGTCCTCTTTAGTAGATGTTTGCTGCACTTACTAACCTTTCTTGGGCTCCGTAAAGTTTTCTTCACAGCAGTTGAACACCTCTAAAAAATTTTGATGATCCGATAACTGATTTAGGGTAATCTTACAAGCAGAAATGTTCTTGCATGTAAAGCCCTTTAGCTGCAAAGTAATGATGACTGCATGTGTTTACTATGGGAGGAAAACCATGGTTAACAGAAGACAATAATTTCAAACATTGTAAAGTAACAAGTCTGCTCTAATTCAGTCAGCATGACAAAGTGATATTAGCTGATTTGTTCTTATTAAGGGCTCATAAAGTCGTCTTGTCAAATCCGTCCAAGGATGGATCGCTAATGCATGGGCTGGCCGTGGGTCCCGGAACTGAAACATGCCAGCTTCATGTATTTCTGTGAAGCAGTCATGCATGGGATGGGAGTCCCGCAGCCAGCCTATGCATTGTGGTCCAAGATCAGACCGAGATTCACGAACATCTACATGAGCCCTAACACATTCTCCTGAGCTAATGAGAAGGCCGCTGTAGTAACGTAAGAAGGTCATTTAGAGGCAGAATTAAAAAACAGTGTAAAATATGGTTTTGTGATTAATGACTGCAATTTTTTTGCAATTCATCAGATTACTCTTCATCAGTATCTTGAGTTAATGGATATTACCACTAGAAAGTCTTACATTTTCTTCTCTCTGATAGCATGAAAGTGAGGGCAGAGAAATATATAGTCAGCTGTTTAAAAAATTTGATAGATGTGTCACTTTAATTTTTCGCTGAAAAAATTGACCTCAAAGTTCTTCAATTCCTGTTTGATTTATAGAGACCTTATTTCCCAGAATGTCTGAAGTAGAACTGATACTCAGACTGAGACTACATTGGGGTATGCAAATGATGAGTGTTGAGCGCTTGATTTTGTGGCACTTATATAATAATAAGTAATTTAGATTTTTCTCCTGCACTTGTTAGTTTAGCCTTCCTCACACAGTACACAGACCTTCTGTCCACATAATGGCAGCTGTTGGATGAGTGAGTGACTAACCAGTCCATCAGTCTTCCCCAATTGAAAAATATGTTTTCAGTTGGAGGAGGAATGTCCCCATGCTCCTCCATCAGCAGCCATTTTGTACACAGGAGAGCTGTGCAGTCTGTTGGGTGGGCTGCACTAACAAGCATATAAGGACCTGTAATTAGAGATAAGTAATTTCTTAAAGTGGAATCAAATTCTCATCAAATTTTGCAAAACTCCAGAATACAGAATCATAAAGGGTCAGGCAAACAGTTAAATACCCCTGCAGCCCACCATCTGGTTCTCTGTTTTTTATCTTTTCCCCATACTTCATCGAGCACAATCTATTTGGTCGCTTCTGGAATGCCCGCCAGGGCCGTGGAGTCCTCGGTACCTGGTCCGGTACCTAAAGGGACGTGTCACGGCAACAGTGACCCGGTCTGTGGCCCTGGGCACCCATGTTAAAGGAAAGGTCTTTAAAGGGGTTTTTGAAATAAAGATAGTTTGTGACGCCACCTGTGGTATTTGGTCAGGGATGACCGACGCTGCTTTAAGGGGTCCACTGGGGTGATGTTATGGCAGCTGGGATGGTGTAGCTTCCCACAGATGAAGCTTGGTCCCCAGGGCTCCCGGTGTAGTAGATGAAGATGGTGAGTGGTGCGATAAAGAATGGAGGACACAGGTTTGCAGTCTCTTTACCTGGTTTACTGATGGTAGCAGGCAGCCCCAGTCCAGGGTACCAGATCACAGGGTCCGGCCGGCTTGGAAGCGAGTTCAGAATTCCCTTTAATCAGGTGGAGTTAAAAATCTTCCTTTGAGCGCTGTGGTATTGTAGTCCCTTACTGCCTAAGGCTTCTGGCAAGGTCTCAGTTCTCTCTGTCCCCCTTTAGGTAGGACTCAAACCCATATGACAGGTGACTCGAGCCTTTTTACAAGGTTTCTATCAAGACCCAGGCACTATGTGTCACTGTCTCCTGGGTGTTAGGGCGGACAAGTTATGTGTAGTCTAGCTGTCCTACCAGTTTCTGCTGTGCCTCCTAGAGTATGACACAACCTCGGTCTTCCGGTTACCAGTATCTGCGCTCTGTCAGGGAGGTAGCCCAGTCACTGCTATTCTCCCTTGTTGTCGCTCTCCTGTGGTTCGCTCTTTGGCATGTTAGCTAAAAGCTGTTCTTTCTTCTCTATCTCGCTATCTAGGAGCTACAGCACCTAAGGCTGTACGGCCCCTCACCCGTCCTTCTGCCTCAGACTGCTCCAGTCTGCTGTCCGGCACCAACTGTCTAATCCTTCCCAACTGCCTAGCAACTGCCCAGCAACTAACTCCTCCTCTGTTGTGAACTCTGTTTCCGGGCTCCCTCCTGTGGTCGTGAGTGGTACTGTGTGAGTTCTCTCTTTGGGCTCCCCCTGGTGGCTCTTTTTGTTATTTTGCAGGTTTCTGGCTGGGATCAGCTGTCTTGTCATCTGCTAGTTAGGTTTCCTATTTAATCCAGCTGGTCCTTCATTCCTTGCCTGTTGTCGTTGTATTCAGTGCTATTCTGATTGCTCCTGTCTACATCCGTTATCAGTCTCTCCAAGAGAAGCTAAGTTTTGTTTGCTTATTTTTGCTCATCTGTGTTCAATATGTTTCCTAGTATATGATGAGTTTTGTCCAGCTTGCTAATATGTGATTTCCCAGCTTGCTGGTGCTCTGGGGTGCTGAGTTGCTCCCCCCACATCGTTAGTTGGTGTGGGGGTTCTCGCATTCTCTGCGTGGATATTTTTGCATAGGGTTTTTTACTGACCGCACAGATCCCTTGCTATTTTCTGCTATCTAGCGTTAGCGGGCCTCATTTGCTTAACCTGTTTCATCTCTGCGTTTGTCTTTTCCTCTTAACTCACCGTTATTATTTGTGGGGGGCTTCTATATCTCTGGGGTTATTTCTCTGAGGCAAGTGAGGTCTTTACTTTCTCTTTAGGGGTAGTCAGTTTCTCAGGCCGTGAAGAGACGTCTAGGATTTCAGGAAACGTTCCACGGCTGCCTATAGTGTTGTGGTTAGGATCAGGTTTGCGGTCAGTCCAGTTACCACATCCCCAGAGCTCGTCCTATTTTCTTCTACTTAGCTGGTTAGATTTGTGATCCTCAGCCACTAGGATCATAACAGTACAACAGGCCCAAAAGTGTTAAATGCATCGCAAAAGTGGGATAAGAGAAATCCTGAGTTCAATTTTTTTTTTCTGCTCTGCAGTGTGTCCTGCTTCTCTCCTCCCCTTAATCTTTGGGTGGCTTTGAGTTCAGCTGCAGACATGGATATTCAGAGTCTGACTTCTAGTGTGGATCATCTTGCTGCAAGGGTGCAAAGCATTCAGGATTTTGTTGTTCACAGTCCTATGTCTGAGCCAAAAGTACCTATTCCTGAGTTTTTTTCTGGAGATAGATCTAGGTTTCTGAATTTTAAGAATAATTGTAAATTATTTCTTTCTTTGAGACCTCGTTCCTCTGGTGATTCCGCTCAGCAAGTTAGAATTGTTATCTCCCTGTTACGTGGCGACCCTCAAGATTGGGCTTTCTCCCTGGCGCCAGGAGATCCTGCATTGCTGAATGTGGATGCGTTTTTTCTGGCGCTTGGATTGCTTTATGAGGAACCTAATCTTGAGAACCAGGCAGAAAAGGCCTTGCTGGCTCTCTCTCAGGGCCAGGATGAAGCTGAGGTGTATTGTCAAAAATTTCGGAAATGGTCGGTGCTTACTCAATGGAATGAGTGTGCCCTGGCTGCAAATTTCAGAGAAGGTCTTTCTGAAGCCTTTAAGAATGTTATGGTGGGGTTCCCCACGCCTGCGAGTCTGAATGAGTCAATGGCTTTGGCCATTCAGATTGATCGGCGTTTGCGGGAGCGCAAACCTGCGCACCATCTGGCGGTGTTTTCTGAACAGAAACCTGAGTCTATGCAATGTGATAGGATTCTGACCAGAATTGAACGGCAAAATCATAGATGTCAGAATGGGTTGTGCTTTTACTGTGGTGATTCAGCTCATGTTATCTCAGCATGCTCTAAACGCACAAAAAACTTCGCTAGATCTGTCACCATTGGTACTGTACAGCCTAAATTCATTTTGTCTGTTACTTTGATTTGCTCTCTGTCATCCTACTCAGTTATGGCTTTTGTAGATTCAGGTGCCGCCCTGAATCTGATGGATTTGTCATTTTCCAAGCGCTGTGGTTTTATCCTTGAGCCATTACAGTTCCCTATTCCATTGAAGGGAATTGATGCTACGCCATTGGCCAAGAATAAACCTCAGTACTGGACCCAAGTGACCATGTGCATGACTCCTGTACATCAGGAGGTGATTCGCTTTCTTGTGTTATATAATTTGCATGACGTTGTCGTGTTGGGTCTGCCATGGTTGCAGGCTCATAATCCAGTCCTGGATTGGAAAGCTATGTCTGTGTTGAGTTGGGGTTGCCAGGGAATTCATGGCGATGCTCCCTTGGTATCAATTGCTTCCTCTACTCCTTCTGAAGTCCCTGAGTTTTTGTCGGACTACCAGGATGTATTTGATGAGCCCAAATCCAGTGCCCTACCTCCTCATAGGGATTGTGATTGTGCTATAAATTTGATTCCTGGTAGTAAGTTCCCTAAGGGACGACTGTTTAATTTGTCTGTACCAGAGCATGCCGCTATGCGGAGCTATGTAAAAGAGTCTTTGGAGAAGGGACATATTCGCCCCTCCTTGTCCCCTCTTGGTGCGGGATTCTTTTTTGTGGCCAAGAAGGATGGTTCGTTGAGACCCTGTATAGATTATCGCCTTCTAAATAAAATCACGGTCAAATTCCAGTATCCCTTGCCATTGTTGTCTGATCTGTTTGCTCGGATTAGGGGGTCTAGTTAGCTCACCAAGATAGATCTTCGCGGTGCGTATAATCTTGTGGGTATAAAACAGGGCGATGAATGGAAAACAGCATTTAATACGCCCGAAGGCCATTTTGAGTACTTGGTGATGCCTTTTGGACTTTCTAATGCCCCTTCTGTGTTTCAGTCCTTCATGCACGATATCTTCCGAGAATATCTGGATAAATTTATGATTGTGTATCTGGATGATATTTTGGTCTTTTCAGATGATTGGGAATCCCATGTGAAGCAGGTCAGGATGGTATTTCAGGTCCTGCGTGCCAATGCCTTATTTGTGAAGGGTTCCAAATGTCTCTTCGGAGTCCAGAAAGTGTCCTTTTTGGGCTTTATTTTTTCTCCTTCTTCTATTGAGATGGACCCAGTCAAGGTCCAGGCTATTCATGATTGGACTCAACCTACATCGGTTAAGAGTCTTCAGAAGTTCTTGGGTTTTGCTAATTTTTACCGTCGCTTCATTGCTAATTTTTCTGGTGTGGTTAAACCTTTGACGGATTTGACCAAGAAGGGTTCTGATGTGACTAACTGGTCTCCTGCGGCGGTTGAGGCCCTTCAGGAGCTGAAGCGCCGGTTTTCTTCGGCTCCAGTTTTATGTCAGCCAGATGTCTCTCTTCCCTTCCAGGTCGAGGTTGATGCTTCTGAAATTGGAGCAGGGGCTGTTTTGTCACAGAGAAGCTCTGATTGCTCTGTGATGAAGCCATGTGCCTTCTTTTCAAGAAAATTTTCGCCGGCTGAGCGAAATTATGATGTTGGTAATCGGGAGTTGTTGGCAATGAAGTGGGCATTTGAAGAGTGGCGACACTGGCTAGAGGGAGCTAAGCATCGTGTGGTGGTCTTGACTGATCATAAAAATTTGATTTATCTTGAGTCGGCCAAGCGGTTGAATCCTAGACAGGCTCGTTGGTCGTTGTTTTTCTCACGTTTCGATTTCGTGGTCTCGTACCTTCCTGGTTCGAAGAACGTGAAGGCTGATGCTCTTTCTAGGAGTTTTGTGCCTGACTCCCCTGGAGTTTCTGAGCCAGCTGGTATCCTCAAAGAGGGGGTAATTTTGTCTGCCATTTCCCCAGATTTGCGACGGGTGTTACAGGAATTTCAGGCGGATAGACCTGACCGTTGTCCATCAGAGAGACTGTTTGTCCCAGATAGATGGACCAGCAGAGTTATTTCCGAGGTCCATTCTTCAGTGTTGGCGGGTCATCCTGGGATTTTTGGTACCAGAGATTTGGTGGCTAGATCTGTCATGTTCTCAATGGCAAGAGAACATAGCATCAGCATATATAGGAACTAGCTCTTGGAAGATGGGAACTGAGCTGACCATGAACTAAACCTAACGCACAACTAGCAGTGGCCGGGTAGCATGCCTACGTTGATTCTAGATGCCCAGCACCAGCCGGAGGACTAAATAATGCTAGCAGAGGAAAATATTAGTCCTAGCTCACCTCTAGAGAAATACCCCGAAAGGAGACAGAGGCCCCCCACATGTATTGGCGGTGAATTAAGATGAAATAACAAACGTAGTATGAAAATAGGTTTAGCAAATTTGAGGTCCACTTACTACATAGCAGAAGACAGAAAGGACACTTTCATGGTCAGCTGAAAACCCTATCAAAACACCATCCAGAAATTACTTTAAAACTCTGGCATTAACTTATAACACCAGAGTGGCAATTCCTGTTCACAAGAGCTTTCCAGACACAGTAACGAAACTACAGCTGTGAACTGGAACAAAAATGCAAAAACAAACATGGACAAGAGTCCAACTTATCTAGTAGTTGTCTAGGAGCAGGAACAAGCACAGAGAGGCTTCTGATAACATTGTTGACCGGCAAGCAACTAACAGAGCAGCAAGGTTATATAGCGACTCCCACATCTTGATGGGAACAGGTGAACAGAGAAGATGAAGACACCAGTTCAATTCCACCAGTAGCCACCGGGGGAGCCCAGAATCCAAATTCACAACAGTACCCCCCCCTCAAGGAGGGGGCACCGAACCCTCACCAGAACCACCAGGGCGATCAGGATGGGCCCTATGAAAGGCACGAACCAAATCAGAGGCATGAACATCAGATGCATTCACCCAAGAATTATCCTCCTGGCCGTATCCCTTCCACTTGACCAGATACTGGAGTCTCCGTCTGGAAACACGAGAGTCTAAGATTTTCTCCACAACGTACTCCAACTCACCCTCAACCAACACCGGAGCAGGAGGCTCAACGGAAGGCACAACCGGTACCTCATACCTGCGCAATAATGACCGATGAAAAACGTTATGAATAGAAAAGGATGCAGGGAGGTCCAAACGGAAGGAAACAGGGTTAAGAATCTCCAATATCTTATACGGGCCGATGAACCGAGGCTTAAACTTAGGAGAAGAGACCCTCATAGGGACAAAACGAGAAGACAACCACACCAAATCCCCAACACAAAGCCGAGGACCAACACGACGGTGGCGGTTGGCAAAAAGCTGAGTCTTCTCCTGGGACAACCTCAAATTGTCCACCACCTGCCCCCAGATCTGATGCAATCTCTCCACCACAGCATCCACTCCAGGACAATCCGAAGATTCCACCTGACCAGAGGAAAATCGAGGATGAAACCCGGAATTACAGAAAAACGGGGACACCAAAGTGGCAGAGCTGGCCCGATTATTGAGAGCGAACTCTGCCAATGGCAAAAAAGCAACCCAATCATCCTGGTCAGCAGACACAAAACACCTCAGATATGTCTCCAGGGTCTGATTAGTCCGCTCGGTCTGGCCATTCGTCTGAGGATGGAAAGCGGACGAAAAAGATAAATCTATGCCCATCCTAGCACAGAATGCCCGCCAAAATCTAGACACGAATTGGGTCCCTCTGTCAGAAATGATATTCTCAGGAATACCATGCAAACGAACAACATTTTGAAAAAACAGAGGAACCAACTCGGAAGAAGAAGGCAACTTGGGCAGAGGAACCAAATGGACCATCTTAGAGAAACGGTCACACACCACCCAGATGACAGACATCTTCTGAGAAACAGGCAGATCTGAAATAAAATCCATCGAGATGTGCGTCCAAGGCCTCTTAGGAATAGGCAAGGGCAACAATAATCCACTAGCCCGAGAACAACAAGGCTTGGCCCGAGCACAAACGTCACAAGACTGCACAAAGCCTCGCACATCTCGTGACAGGGAAGGCCACCAGAAGGACCTTGCCACCAAATCCCTGGTACCAAAAATGCCAGGATGACCTGCCAACGCAGAAGAATGAACCTCAGAGATGACTCTACTGGTCCAATCATCAGGAACAAACAGTTTATCAGGTGGGCAACGATCCGGTCTATCCGCCTGAAATTCCTGCAAGGCCCGCCGCAGGTCTGGAGAAACGGCTGACAATACCACTCCATCCTTAAGGATACCTGTGGGCTCAGAGTTACCAGGCGAGTCAGGCTCAAAACTCCTAGAAAGGGCATCCGCCTTAACATTCTTAGAACCCGGTAGGTATGACACCACAAAATTAAACCGAGAGAAAAATAATGACCAGCGCGCCTGTCTAGGATTCAGGCGCCTGGCGGTCTCAAGATAAATCAAATTTTTGTGGTCAGTCAGTACCACCACCTGATGTCTGGCCCCCTCAAGCCAATGGCGCCACTCCTCAAAAGCCCACTTCATGGCCAAAAGCTCCCGATTCCCAACATCATAATTCCGCTCAGCGGGCGAAAATTTACGGGAAAAGAAGGCACAAGGCCTCATCACGGAGCAGTCAGAACTTTTCTGCGACAACACTGCCCCAGCTCCGATCTCAGAAGCGTCGACCTCAACCTGAAAAGGTAGAGCAACATCAGGCTGACGCAACACAGGGGCAGAGGAAAAACGGCGCTTAAGCTCCCGAAAGGCCTCCACAGCGTCAGGGGACCAATCAGCAACATCAGCACCCTTCTTAGTCAAATCGGTCAATGGCTTAGCAATATCCGAAAAACCAGCAATAAATCGACGATAAAAGTTAGCAAAGCCCAAAAATTTCTGAAGACTCTTAAGAGAAGAGGGCTGCGTCCAATCACAAATAGCTTGAACCTTGACAGGATCCATTTCAATGGAAGAGGGAGAAAAAATATATCCCAAAAAGGAAATCCTCTGTACCCCAAAAACACACTTAGAACCCTTCACACACAAAGAATTAGACCGCAAAACCTGGAAAACCCTCCTGACTTGCTGGACATGAGAGTCCCAGTCATCCGAAAAAATCAGAATATCATCCAGATACACAATCATAAATTTATCCAAATAATCGCGAAAAATATCATGCATAAAGGACTGGAAAACTGACGGAGCATTTGAAAGACCAAATGGCATCACTAAATACTCAAAGTGGCCCTCGGGCGTATTAAATGCGGTCTTCCACTCATCCACCTGCCTGATTCGCACCAAATTATACGCCCCACGAAGGTCAATCTTAGAGAACCACTTGGCCCCCTTTATGCGAGCAAACAAATCAGTCAGCAACGGCAATGGGTATTGATATTTAACAGTGATTTTGTTCAAAAGCCGATAATCGATACATGGTCTCAAAGAGCCGTCTTTTTTTGACACAAAGAAAAAACCGGCTCCTAAGGGAGATGACGATGGACGAATATGTCCCTTTTCCAAGGACTCCTTTATATATTCTCGCATAGCAGCATGTTCAGGCACAGACAGATTAAACAAACGACCCTTTGGGTATTTACTACCCGGGATTAAATCTATGGCACAATCGCACTCTCGGTGCGGAGGTAACGAACCAAGCTTGGATTCTTCAAAGACGTCACGATAGTCAGACAGGAACTCAGGAATTTCAGAGGGAATAGATGATGAAATGGAGACCACAGGTACATCCCCATGAGCCCCCTTACATCCCCAGCTCAACACAGACATAGCTCTCCAGTCGAGGACTGGGTTGTGAGATTGCAGCCAAGGCAATCCTAGCACCAAATCATCATGTAGATTATACAGCACCAGAAAGCGAACAATCTCCTGGTGATCCGGATTAATACGCATAGTTACTTGTGTCCAGTATTGTGGTTTATTATTAGCCAATGGGGTGGAGTCAATCCCCTTCAGAGGAATAGGAGTCTCCAAAGGCTCTAAATCATACCCACAGCGTTTGGCAAAGGACCAATCCATAAGACTCAAAGCGGCGCCAGAGTCGACATAGGCGTCCGTGGTAATAGATGACAAAGAGCAAATCAGGGTCACAGATAGAATAAACTTAGACGGTAAGGTGCAAATGGAAACAGATTTATCAAGCTTTTTAGTGCGCTTAGAGCATGCTGATATAACATGAGTAGAATCACCACAATAGAAACACAACCCATTTTTCCGTCTAAAATTCTGCCGCTCGCTTCGGGACAGAATTCTATCACACTGCATACTCTCTGGCGACTTCTCAGTGGACACCGCCAGATGGTGCACTGGTTTGCGCTCCCGCAAACGCCTATCGATCTGAATAGCCATTGTCATGGACTTATTCAGACCCGCAGGCACAGGGAACCCCACCATAACATCCTTAATGGCATCAGAGAGACCCTCTCTGAAAGTCGCCGCCAGGGCGCACTCATTCCACTGAGTAAGCACAGACCATTTACGGAATCTTTGGCAGTAAATTTCCGCTTCATCTTGCCCCTGAGATAGGGACATCAAAGTTTTTTCTGCCTGAAGCTCCAAATGAGGTTCGTCATAAAGCAACCCCAAGGCCAGAAAAAACGCATCCACATTGAGCAACGCAGGATCCCCTGGTGTCAATGAGAAAGCCCAGTCTTGAGGGTCGCCCCGGAGCAAGGAAATCACAATCCTGACCTGCTGTGCAGGGTCTCCGGCAGAGCGAAATTTCAGGGACAAAAATAATTTGCAATTATTTCGAAAATTCTGAAACCCAGATCTATTCCCCGAGAAAAATTCCGGCAAAGGAATTCTCGGCTCAGATACAGGTGCATGACAAACAAAGTCTTGCAAATTTTGTACCTTCGTGGCGAGATTATTCAAACCTGCAGTTACACTCTGAAGATCCATTACAACAGGTGGACACAGAGCCATTCAAAGATTAGGAGAAAAAAAAAAAAAAAAAAAAAAAAAAATCTCAGCAGACTTCTTATTTCTCTCCTTTCTCAGCCAAGGATTTTAACCCTTTAGTGGGCCGGTCAAACTGTCATGTTCTCAATGGCAAGAGAACATAGCATCAGCATATATAGGAACTAGCTCTTGGAAGATGGGAACTGAGCTGACCATGAACTAAACCTAACGCACAACTAGCAGTGGCCGGGTAGCATGCCTACGTTGATTCTAGATGCCCAGCACCAGCCGGAGGACTAAATAATGCTAGCAGAGGAAAATATTAGTCCTAGCTCACCTCTAGAGAAATACCCCGAAAGGAGACAGAGGCCCCCCACATGTATTGGCGGTGAATTAAGATGAAATAACAAACGTAGTATGAAAATAGGTTTAGCAAATTTGAGGTCCACTTACTACATAGCAGAAGACAGAAAGGACACTTTCATGGTCAGCTGAAAACCCTATCAAAACACCATCCAGAAATTACTTTAAAACTCTGGCATTAACTCATAACACCAGAGTGGCAATTCCTGTTCACAAGAGCTTTCCAGACACAGTAACGAAACTACAGCTGTGAACTGGAACAAAAATGCAAAAACAAACATGGACAAGAGTCCAACTTATCTAGTAGTTGTCTAGGAGCAGGAACAAGCACAGAGAGGCTTCTGATAACATTGTTGACCGGCAAGCAACTAACAGAGCAGCAAGGTTATATAGCGACTCCCACATCTTGATGGGAACAGGTGAACAGAGAAGATGAAGACACCAGTTCAATTCCACCAGTAGCCACCGGGGGAGCCCAGAATCCAAATTCACAACATAGATCCTTCTGGTGGCCTTCCTTGTCGCGGGATGTGCGTTCCTTTGTGCAGTCCTGTGGGATTTGTGCTCGGGCTAAGCCTTGCTGTTCTCGTGCCAGTGGTTTGCTTTTGCCTTTGCCGGTTCCTAAGAGGCCATGGACGCATATTTCCATGGATTTTATTTCGGATCTTCCGGTCTCTCAGAGAATGTCTGTCATCTGGGTGGTTTGTGATCGTTTTTCTAAAATGGTCCATTTGGTGCCCTTGTGTTATGACCACAATGGCAGAGGGTCTCAGGAATAAAGACCAAGTCTGAAAACACAAAAAACCAGCTCATAGGGCAGTGGTAACTGGGCTGACCATATATCTAATCCTAGCACCACAAATAGAAGCAGCCGGGGAACGTGCCTATGTTGGTTCTAGACGTCTCGCGCCAGCCGGAGAACTAACTAACCCTAGAAGGGAAAAGAAAGACCTTTCTTGCCTCCAGAGAAAAGACCCCAAAAGTTGGATACAAGCCCCCAACAAATAATAACGGTGAGGTAAGAGGAAAAGACAAACATAAGCATGAGCTAGGTATTTAGCAAAGAGAGGCCCACTAGCTAATAGCAGAATATAGTAAGAAGACTTATATGGTCAGCAAAAACCCTATTAAAATATCCACGCTGGATATTCAAGAACCCCCGAACCGACTAACGGCCGGGGGGAGAACACCAGCCCCCTAGAGCTTCCAGCAAGGTCAGAAATCACATTTAGTACAAGCTGGACAAAAATAGGAGCAAGAAAATAACTCAAAAAACAAAGAAGCACGACTTAGCTTAATTTTGCAAGAGCCAGGACCAGCAGACAGGAGCAACAGAAGGATCTGATTACAACGATGCCAGGCACTGGACTAAGGATCCAGGAAGTTAATATAGCGACACCCCTGGACTAACGACCCAGGTGAGTTCCAAACTGAAGAAAGACAATCCCAGAGTCATACCACTAGTGACCACAAGAGAGAGCCAAAAAGTCAATTCACAACAGTACCCCCCCCTTAAGGAGGGGTCACCGAACCCTCACCAAGACCACCAAGGCGATCAGGATGAGCAGCGTGAAAGGCACAAACTAAATCGGCCGCATGCACATCAGAGGCAACCACCCAGGAATTATCCTCCTGACCATAGCCGTTCCACTTGACCAGATACTGAAGCCTCCGCCTGGAGAGATGAGAATCCAAGATCTTCTCCACCACGTACTCCAACTCGCCCTCAACCAACACCGGAGCAGGAGGCTCAACAGAAGGAACCACAGGTACAACGTACCGCCGCAACAAAGACCTATGGAACACGTTGTGAATGGCAAACGACACCGGAAGATCCAAGCGAAAGGACACAGGATTAAGGATTTTCAATATCTTGTAAGGACCGATGAAGCGAGGCTTAAATTTAGGAGAGGAGACCTTCATAGGAACAAATCGAGAAGACAGCCATACCAAATCCCCAACACGAAGTCGGGGACCCACACCGCGGCGGCGGTTGGCAAAACGCTGAGCCTTCTCTTGTGACAACTTTAAGTTGTCCACCACATGATTCCAGATCTGCTGCAACCTATCCACCACAGAATCCACCCCAGGACAGTCAGAAGGCTCCACATGTCCCGAGGAAAAACGAGGATGGAAACCAGAGTTGCAGAAAAATGGCGAAACCAATGTAGCGGAACTAGCCCGATTATTAAGGGCAAACTCAGCCAATGGCAAGAAGGTCACCCAATCATCCTGATCCGCAGAAACAAAACACCTCAAATAAGCCTCCAGAGTCTGATTAGTTCGCTCCGTTTGTCCATTAGTCTGAGGATGAAAGGCAGACGAAAACGACAACTCAATGCCCATCCTAGCACAAAAGGATCGCCAGAACCTGGAAACAAACTGGGATCCTCTGTCAGACACAATATTCTCAGGAATGCCGTGTAAACGAACCACATTCTGAAAGAACACAGGAACCAGATCGGAAGAGGAAGGCAGCTTAGGCAAAGGTACCAAATGGACCATCTTAGAAAAGCGATCACATACCACCCAGATGACAGACATGCCCTGAGACACCGGGAGATCTGAAATGAAATCCATGGAAATGTGTGTCCAAGGCCTCTTCGGGACAGGCAAGGGCAAGAGCAACCCGCTGGCATGCGAACAGCAAGGCTTAGCTCGAGCACAAGTCCCACAGGACTGCACAAATGACCGCACATCCCGTGACAAGGAAGGCCACCAAAAGGACCTAGCCACCAGATCTCTGGTGCCAAAAATTCCCGGATGCCCTGCCAACACCGAGGAATGAACCTCGGAAATGACTCTGCTGGTCCACTTATCAGGAACAAACAGTCTGTCAGGTGGACAAGAGTCAGGTCTACCAGCCTGAAATCTCTGCAACACACGTCGCAAATCTGGAGAAATGGCTGACAAGATAACTCCCTCTTTAAGAATACCAACAGGTTCTGCGACTCCCGGAGAGTCAGGCACAAAGCTCCTTGAAAGAGCATCAGCCTTCACATTCTTTGAACCTGGTAAATACGAGACCACAAAGTCAAAACGGGAGAAAAACAATGACCAGCGGGCCTGTCTAGGATTCAGGCGTTTAGCAGACTCGAGATACATTAAATTTTTGTGATCAGTCAAGACCACCACACGATGCTTAGCACCCTCGAGCCAATGACGCCACTCCTCAAATGCCCACTTCATGGCCAACAACTCCCGATTGCCAACATCATAATTCCGCTCAGCAGGCGAAAACTTCCTCGAGAAAAAGGCACAAGGTCTCATCACAGAGCAACCAGGGCCTCTCTGCGACAAAACGGCCCCTGCCCCAATCTCAGAAGCATCCACTTCAACCTGAAAGGGAAGTGAGACATCAGGCTGGCACAAAACAGGCGCCGAAGTAAACCAGCGCTTCAACTCCTGGAAAGCCTCCACGGCTGCAGGAGCCCAGTTAGCAACATCAGAACCTTTCTTGGTCATATCCGTCAAAGGTTTAGCAATGCTAGAAAAATTAGCAATAAAACGACGGTAGAAGTTAGCAAAACCCAAGAACTTCTGAAGACTCTTAACTGACGTGGGTTGAGTCCAATCATGAATAGCACGGACCTTGACTGGGTCCATCTCCACCGCAGAAGGGGAAAAAATAAACCCCAAAAAGGGAACCTTCTGTACTCCAAAGAGACACTTTGAGCCCTTAACAAATAAAGCATTCTCACGCAAAACCTGAAACACCATCCTGACCTGCTCTACATGCGAGTCCCAGTCATCAGAAAAAAACAGAATATCATCCAGATAAACGATCATAAATTTATCCAGATACTTCCGGAAAATATCATGCATAAAGGACTGAAACACTGAAGGAGCATTAGAGAGCCCAAAAGGCATCACCAAGTACTCAAAATGACCTTCTGGCGTATTAAACGCGGTTTTCCATTCATCTCCTCGCTTAATGCGCACAAGGTTGTACGCACCACGAAGATCTATCTTGGTGAACCACTTGGCACCTTTAATTCGAGCAAACAAGTCTGACAACAGAGGCAAAGGATACTGAAATTTAACAGTGATTTTATTCAAAAGCCGATAGTCAATACAAGGTCTCAAAGATCCGTCCTTCTTGGCCACAAAAAAGAATCCCGCACCAAGAGGGGAAGAGGAAGGACGGATATGCCCCTTCTCCAGAGATTCCTTGATATACGAACGCATTGCGGTATGCTCAGGTACAGACAGATTAAATAATCTTCCCTTAGGAAATTTGCTACCTGGGATCAAATCTATGGCACAGTCACAGTCCCTATGAGGAGTCAGAACACTGGACCTGGACTCGCTGAACACATCCTGATAATCAGACAAATACTCAGGAACTTCCGAAGGAGTAGAGGAAGCAATAGACACCGGCGAGGAATCACCATGAATACCCTGACAGCCCCAACTTGACACAGACATTGCCTTCCAATCCAAGACTGGATTATGAGTCTGTAACCATGGCAAACCCAAAACGACAAAATCATGCATTTTATACAGAACAAGAAAACGAATCACCTCCCGATGTTCAGGAGTCATGCACATGGTTACCTGTGTCCAAAACTGCGGTTTATTTTCCGCCAATGGCGTAGCATCAATACCCCTCAGAGGGATAGGATTAACCAACGGCTCAAGAACAAAACCACAGCGCTTGGCAAATGACAGATCCATAAGACTCAGGGCAGCACCTGAATCCACAAACGCCATAACAGGGTAAGAGGACAATGAGCAAATTAAAGTTACAGACAAAATAAATTTAGGTTGCAAATTACCAATGGCGACAGGACTAACAACCCTTGTTAGGCGTTTAGAGCATGCTGATATAACATGTGTAGAATCACCACAGTAAAAACACAACCCATTCTGACGTCTATGATTTTTCCGCTCATTTCTGGTCTGAATTCTATCACATTGCATCAAATCAGGTGTTTGTTTAGACAACACTAGTGTTGAGCATTCCGATGCTGCAAGTATCGGGTATCGGCCGATACTTGCTGTATCGGAATTCCGATACCGGGATTCCGATACTCTTGTGGTATCGGGTATCGGGTATCGCAACAACATTAATGTTAAAATGTGTAAAAGAGAGAATTAAAATAAAAAATATCGCTATACTCACCTGTCCGACGCAGCCGGGACTTCAGCGAGGGAACCGGCAGCGTTGTTTGTTTAAAATTCGCGCTATTACTTGGTTACGTGAATTCCCGGCTTGTGATTGGTCAGGTCGGCCACGTTGCCGGGACGCGGACCAATCACAGCAAGCCGTGACGAAATTACGTCACGGCTTGCTGTGATTGGTCCGCGTCCCGGCAATATGGCCGCCCTGACCAATCACAAGCCGTGACGTCACGGGAGGCTGGACACGCGCCCATTTTAAAATGAGCGCGTCCAGCCTCCCGGCTTGTGATTGGTTGACCGCGGCGCAACCAATCACAAGCCGTGACGTCACGGGAGGCTGGACACGCGCCCATTTTAAAATGAGCGCGTCCAGCCTCCCGGCTTGTGATTGGTTGACCGCGGCGCAACCAATCACAAGCCGTGACGTCACGGGAGGCTGGACACGCGCCCATTTTAAAATGAGCGCGTCCAGCCTCCCGGCTTGTGATTGGTTGACCGCGGCGCAACCAATCACAAGCCGTGACGTCACGGGAGGCTGGACACGCGCCCATTTTAAAATGAGCGCGTCCAGCCTCCCGGCTTGTGATTGGTTGACCGCGGCGCAACCAATCACAAGCCGTGACGTCACGGGAGGCTGGACACGCGCCCATTTTAAAATGAGCGCGTGTCCAGCCTCCCGTGACGTCACGGCTTGTGATTGGTCAGGGCGGCCATATTGCCGGGACGCGGACCAATCACAGCAAGCCGTGACGTAATTTCGTCACGGCTTGCTGTGATTGGTCCGCGTCCCGGCAACATGGCCGACCTGACCAATCACAAGCCGGGAATTCACGTAACCAAGTAATAGCGCGAATTTTAAACAAACAACGCTGCCGGTTCCCTCGCTGAAGTCCCGGCTGCGTCGGACAGGTGAGTATAGCGATATTTTTTATTTTAATTCTTTCTTTTACACATTTATATGGTTCCCAGGGCCTGAAGGAGAGTTTCCTCTCCTTCAGACCCTGGGAACCATCAGGAATACCGTCCGATACCTGAGTCCCATTGACTTGTATTGGTATCGGGTATCGGTATCGGATTGGATCCGATACTTTGCCGGTATCGGCCGATACTTTCCGATACCGATACTTTCAAGTATCGGACGGTATCGCTCAACACTAGACAACACCACCAGAGGATTAGCGGTTTTGCGCTCCCGCAAACGCCGGTCAATTTGAATAGCCAGCGCCATGGAATCATTCAGACTTGTAGGAATGGAGAAACCCACCATCACATTCTTAATGGCTTCAGAAAGGCCATTTCTGAAGTTTGCGGCCAAAGCGCACTCATTCCACTGAGTAAGCACGGACCATTTCCGAAATTTTTGGCAATACACTTCAGCTTCATCCTGGCCCTGAGAAATAGCCAGCAAGGCTTTTTCTGCCTGAACCTCAAGATTGGGTTCCTCGTAAAGCAATCCGAGCACCAGAAAAAACGCATCAATATTTGCCAATGCCGGATCTCCTGGCGCTAGCGAGAAGGCCCAATCCTGAGGGTCGCCCCATAAAAAAGAGATAACAATTTTAACTTGCTGAGCTGAGTCTCCAGATGAACGGGGTCTCAGAGATAGAAACAATTTACAATTATCCCTGAAATTCCTAAACTTAAATCGGTCTCCAGAAAACAGTTCAGGAATAGGTATTTTAGGTTCAGACATAGGACTACTGGTAACAAAATCTTGTATGCTTTGCACACGAGCAGCAAGCTGGTCCACACTTGTAATCAAGGTCTGGATATTCATGTCTGCAGCAAGCTCAAGCCACTCAGAGGTAAAGGGGAGGAAGAGAGGAAAAAAAAACAAAAAAACTCAGAATTTCCTTTCTTATTATCCCACTTCTGCAATGCATTAAACATTCAATGTTGGCCTTGCATACTGTTATGACCCCAATGGCAGAGGGTCTCAGGAATAAAGACCAAGTCTGCAAACACAAAAAACCAGCTCATAGGGCAGTGGTAACTGGGCTGACCATATATCTAATCCTAGCACCACAAATAGAAGCAGCCGGGGAACGTGCCTACGTTGGTTCTAGACGTCTCGCGCCAGCCGGAGAACTAACTAACCCTAGAAGGGAAAAGAAAGACCTTTCTTGCCTCCAGAGAAAAGACCCCAAAAGTTGGATACAAGCCCCCAACAAATAATAACGGCGAGGTAAGAGGAAAAGACAAACATAAGCATGAGCTAGGTATTTAGCAAAGAGAGGCCCACTAGCTAATAGCAGAATATAGTAAGAAGACTTATATGGTCAGCAAAAACCCTATTAAAATATCCACGCTGGATATTCAAGAACCCCCGAACCGACTAACGGCCGGGGGGAGAACACCAGCCCCCTAGAACTTCCAGCAAGGTCAGAAATCACATTTAGTACAAGCTGGACAAAAATAGGAGCAAGCAAATAACTCAAAAAACAAAGAAGCACGACTTAGCTTAATTTTGCAAGAGCCAGGACCAGCAGACAGGAGCAACAGAAGGATCTGATTACAACGATGCCAGGCACTGGACTAAGGATCCAGGAAGTTAATATAGCGACACCCCTGGACTAACGACCCAGGTGAGTTCCAAACTGAAGAAAGACAATCCCAGAGTCATACCACTAGTGACCACAAGAGGGAGCCAAAAAGTCAATTCACAACACCCTTGCCTAAGTTGCCTTCTTCCTCCGATTTGGTTCCGTTATTTTTTCAGAATGTGGTTCGTCTGCACGGCATCCCTGAAAACATTGTGTCTGACAGAGGATCCCAGTTTGTGTCCAGATTTTGGCGGTCCTTTTGTGCTAAGATGGGCATTGATTTGTCTTTTTCGTCGGCCTTCCATCCTCAGACGAATGGCCAAACCGAGCGAACTAACCAGACCTTGGAAACTTATTTGAGATGTTTTGTTTCTGCTGACCAGCATGATTGGGTGACTTTTTTGCCATTGGCCGAGTTTGCCCTTAATAATCGGGCTAGTTCGGCTACTTTGGTTTCACCTTTTTTTTTCTAATTCTGGTTTTCATCCTCGTTTTTCCTTGGGTCAGGTTGAGTCTTCTGACTGTCCTGGGGTGGATTCTGTGGTGGATAGGTTGCAGCAGATTTGGAACCATGTGGTGGACAATTTGACGTTGTCACAAGAGAAGGCTCAGCGCTTTGCTAAACGTCGTCGCTGTGTGGGTCCCCGACTTTGTGTGGGGGATTTGGTGTGGTTGTCTTCTCGTTATGTTCCTATGAAGGTTTCTTCTCCTAAGTTTAAACCTCGTTTTATCGGTCCTTATAAAATTTTGGAAATCCTCAACCCTGTGTCATTTCGTTTGGCCCTCCCGGCATCGTTTACCATCCATAATGTGTTCCATAGGTCTTTGTTGCGGAGGTATGTGGTGCCTGTGGTTCCTTCTGTTGAGCCTCCTGCTCCGGTGCTGGTTGAGGGAGAATTGGAATACGTGGTGGAGAAGATCTTGGATTCTCGTATTTCAAGACGGAGGCTTCAGTATTTGGTTAAGTGGAAGGGGTATGGTCAGGAGGATAATTCCTGGGTTGTCGCCTCTGATGTTCATGCGGCCGATTTGGTTCGTGCCTTCCATGTGGCTCACCCTGATCGCCCTGGGGGTTCTGGTGAGGGTTCGGTGACCCCTCCTCAAGGGGGGGGTACTGTTGTGAACTCTGTTTCCGGGCTCCCTCCTGTGGTCGTGAGTGGTACTGTGTGAGTTCTCTCTTTGGGCTCCCCCTGGTGGCTCTTTTTGTTATTTTGCAGGTTTCTGGCTGGGATCAGCTGTCTTGTCATCTGCTAGTTAGGTTTCCTATTTAATCCAGCTGGTCCTTCATTCCTTGCCTGTTGTCGTTGTATTCAGTGCTATTCTGATTGCTCCTGTCTACATCCGTTATCAGTCTCTCCAAGAGAAGCTAAGTTTTGTTTGCTTATTTTTGCTCATCTGTGTTCAATATGTTTCCTAGTATATGATGAGTTTTGTCCAGCTTGCTAATATGTGATTTCCCAGCTTGCTGGTGCTCTGGGGTGCTGAGTTGCTCCCCCCACATCGTTAGTTGGTGTGGGGGTTCTCGCATTCTCTGCGTGGATATTTTTGCATAGGGTTTTTTACTGACCACACAGATCCCTTGCTATTTTCTGCTATCTAGCGTTAGCGGGCCTCATTTGCTTAACCTGTTTCATCTCTGCGTTTGTCTTTTCCTCTTAACTCACCGTTATTATTTGTGGGGGGCTTCTATATCTCTGGGGTTATTTCTCTGAGGCAAGTGAGGTCTTTACTTTCTCTTTAGGGGTAGTCAGTTTCTCAGGCCGTGAAGAGACGTCTAGGATTTCAGGAAACGTTCCACGGCTGCCTATAGTGTTGTGGTTAGGATCAGGTTTGCGGTCAGTCCAGTTACCACATCCCCAGAGCTCGTCCTATTTTCTTCTACTTAGCTGGTTAGATTTGTGATCCTCAGCCACTAGGATCATAACACTCCTCCTAAACAGAGAGAGCAGCTCCTGTGAAGTCGGGTGTAGAGCTCCCCCTTCTGGCCTGGAGCCAGAACGGCGTTGTATGTGCTGATTACCTGTTAAAAGGAATTTTCCATCGCTTTCATGCGTGACATCACTCTCCCCGAGAGGAAAGCAATGCCACTGTGACAACCAGGACCCTGGGGCGTCACACTTCACTCCAGGCTATGGCTTCCTGGGTACTAAGCCTCTGACTGTGCGCCATTTTGTTGCAGTTCATGTTATAACGTCATGATGTTACACCTGACCTTGCAACAAGGTGCTAAGTGACATCAGAGGCCTACATATTTTATGATCTGGGGTCTGGAGGTACTCCGAAGCTTAATAAATGCCATTCAATTCGCTGAGAATACCATTTCTCTGTAAAACTCTGGTGATTTGGCAGATTTCAATATTGGAAGGCTCAATCATCTCTACCTGTAATATGTATATATTAGTGCCACAAAATTGTGTTCCCAACACATTTGTTAAGTTAAAGGTAAAGTGGCCAAACCCTTTAAACATATTGACTTTTTGGTACTTTAAATTGATACCATAAAATGGACAACAGTCTCAGGGCCAAACAAAATGTCTTGATTCCTGCTTCTTACATGGAATAAGCCCTTATAAGCAGTTAAAGAACAGAGTTGTTTAGCTACTTATACCCACAGGATTTCTTATGTTCAGGGAATTTGTTGTCCCATAGCAATTTTAAAAGCTGTGTCTTGGCAGGTACACCTCAGGTGTGAGTCGTTCTTTATATGCTGCACATAGTATACACCTTCTGCCACACAACTGCATTTATAAGGCCACATGCACAAATTGAGTATTTGGTGAGTTTTCAGGAATGGGTAAAAAATACAAAAGATTTAGAAGTGTTTCCCATTTCAGACTTTAATGCCGTATTTGGAATGCCCGCAGGGCCTAGGGGTACTCGGTACCGGGTCCGGTGGTCATTAAAGGGGAAGTCACAGTGGCACCGACCCGGTCTGTGGCCCTGGGAGTCCAAATTAAAGGAATTATCTTTAAAGGGGTTATTGAAACAAGGATATTCGTGACGCCACCTGTGGTATTTGGTCAGGGGTGACTGACGCTGCTTAAAGGGGTCCTCTGGGGAATGGTGGCACTGCAGCAAGGGTGGTATGTCTTCCCACAGGTGAAGCTGGGTCTCCAGGGCTCCCAGTGTATTTGGCAAGGATGGTGTGGAGGACACAAGATTGCAGTCTCTTTACCTGATTTACTGATGGTTTACGGCCACAGTCCAGGGTACCAGCAACAGGTGATGGTGGAGTCCAGGCAGCCTGAAAACGAGTTGATATCCCCTTGTCAGGTCAGATTGGAAGCCTTCCACTATGCGCTGTATAATAGTCCCTTGCTGCCTATGACCTCTTCCAAGGTCCTCTCTTACTCTCTCTCCTGAGACCGTTCCTGCATGGTAGGCGACACGAGCCGTTTTATAGGGATCTCTTTCCACGGTGACTCCAGGCTCTGTATGTCGCTGTACCTCAGGGGGTAGATGTGGGCAAGTTACTTTCAATATCCTACCCTCCGGTTTCTGCTGTGGGGCATACAGTCCCTCACAGCCTCAGGCTCCCGGTGCCCGGTTACTGTGCTTCAGCTTGGAAAGGAGCCCAGTCACAGCTCCCTTCCAGCTCCTCAATTCTCCTGTGCTCCTTCCTCTTTCACTGTCTCTACAGACCAACCTCACTCCTCCTCCAAACCAGACTGTATAGGGAAGTTCCGAGCTCCCCCTTCTGGCCTGGAGTCAGAACCTGTTGAATGTACAGATTACCTGTCAAAGGGGATCCTCCTCATTTCCAGGCATGGCATCACCCTCCGCAGGAGGAAGGCAATATCACTGTGGTACCTGAACTCGTGGGGTGCCACATATTCACAGGATGTCTGATATATCTCACACATAATTTGAGAATGGGGCATCGTTTTGTACTGCTGTGAATGGAAAGGAGAGAACTGTTCAGCTGCACAGTTCTCTCTATCCACTTCTATAGGAGGTTCAAAAATAGCAATGGACACTTACTGCTTGTCCATTCTAAGCTGCCCAGTACGGGCTTCATTCTTGAGCAATTTGCAGGTACAAATTCTGGGACCATAGTCTGTGGACATGAATAAATAAATGTCTGACATGTGAATACTTGTTTAGTCCATGTTCCCACATAGCATAAACACAGCGTTTAGGGTATGTGCACACGTTCAGGAATTTTCGCATCTTTTGCGTGTTTTTTCGCAGTTAAAATGCTATAAAAACGCATAAAAACGCATAGATATGCATCCTATCATTTAGAATGCATCCTGCAATTTTTGTGCACATGATGCGTTTTTTTTCCGCAAAAAAAACACATTGCAGAAAAAGAAGCATCATGTTCATTCTTTTTGTTGATTTTTTGCGGATTTCCCATTGTTTTGGAGTGTCAGGATAAAAACGCAAAAAATCGTGCAAAAAAACGCGAATAAAAAGCGAAAAAAGCGCATGCAGAATTCCTGCGGAAAACCTCAGGTTTATGTTAGGAAAATTCTGCATGCATTCCGGACGTGTGCACATACCCTTACTCTGTTGCATTTTATTGTGCAGAAAATGTACTATATTTATCTATTTAACCAGACTGGATGTGATTTCATGAAATTTTATATACACACTGCATTTATAGATATCCTTTTACCAAAACTGGACACATGATGTAAGAGGGCTGCAGAGTAGAATAAAGCTGAGCTGACAGTGTTATGAGAGGAGTAGAGCTAATAGAAGGGTTTGTAATGTGATACAGCTAAACTCAGTTGTGCTTCCCTTCCCCCCACAATGACCCTATCTGAGAGGTGTGAGCCATCTGTGCCCTATACCCAACATTGCCTAATCATGCAGAAGGTTAGAACAGGAGATGCTGAAATACATCCCACACTGAGAAGCCTAAGATATCGCGGGGTGTGTTCTTTTTCTGCTGTGTTTCTGCCTGCTTATGATTGGGTAACTTGAACAGGAAAAAAGTTAACGACCTCTTTGAAATCTAGCCGATAACACCCATTGAAGCTTAAATGTTTTTTATCTTATTAGGTACCAATACTTTGATTGCTAATATCTTTGTTACGGAGGCGAAATCAAAGAATTAAAAAAACAATCTGTTTTATTCCACTCTGTAGCCACTAGAGATGAGCAGATTGATCTGTGTAGGATGGAGCTTGCGCCGAATCTCCTGAAATTGCTAATTTCATGGTTTGCCCAAAAAAATGGGTTCAGCACTATTTCCCATGCTGCTGAATCATTGGAGAGCAGGCAAATGTCAATTTGTATTGCCGCACGGGCTTCCTAGTCCAGTCAAACTACAGTTTGACCCGGAATAAATTCCAAGAAAGCGTTTTATTATTTTATTTATTACTATTATATGTGGGGAACAACATATTAAAAGTTTTCCAAAAATTGATCACCACAAAGGTCCTAATTATGACGTCATAATACGATGACAGCCATCGCACTAAAAATAACGAATATTTCCCTATTTCAAAGCTGTAGCTTTAGGTTACAGAAGAGTTTGCATTTTGTATAATATATTTTCATATAACAATTTTTATACAAAGTTTTATACTAACTACATGGACAGGCGAGGTCATGACGTCATCAATGACGTCATGACATATACGGTATGTACATTTCTAGAAATTATAGAATTAATACACAGTGCATTTTAAGACCTACTTCATCACTGAATAAGCGTGTCAGGTCAATAGTCACTATTTTCATCATCAGACACTGCTTCCTCACTCATTGTCACAATGCCCTTCTTGACATGGTCCGCATACCCGTGAACAGGTAAGTCCGTGTCTTTTGCAAGTGCACCGAAGTGTACTACAACCACGAGAACAAATGCAGTGAATTATTTTCAGAAGTGTTTCTGGCACGGGTGAAGTATCCGGGGGGTCTATAGCGGGGTCTATTGTTTTGTCCTTAGCAACGTCAATAGCCTCACTGGATGCCAGGGTCTTGGCTTTCATTGACCGCTTGTACTTAACTGAAAACAGTGATTGACCCTCCATTGTTTCCACTATTTCTCTGCCAATGGTGAACAGGTTATGGACATTCACATCCTTATTTGCACTGACACCGGTGATAATGTTGCGAAGAGACACTTCATCAGAGAAAGGTGAAAAGGTCTTGAGTTTATCTGCAATTTTCTCCAGGTCTTCACGATCTCTTCTCGTCCTTGACGTTCTTGCCTCCTTGTGTTGTTCACTGGTGACAAAGCTCTGGCGAGTGAAACCCTGCATTGCATCACTGTAGGAAGAGGACACTGGCACAGACAGAGTCCACAAGGCCCTCTGATGTTCGAACATTCCACTTCCTCTGGTGAGTCCTCCTGCAGTTTTTAGGGAGCGCATCAGAGCTTGCTCGATAACTAGGTTGCAACCCAGGCCTGCCCAGTACTGATCAGTCCGCCTTACAACATGCAAGCCATTCATAAATCTATGGAAGACTGATGGCATATCATCTTCCAGAGTGGTTATAGACTGGAGGTAAAGGTAGGCTGCCTTCACATAGTTCCCATGCCCAGTAGCTGCAAGAATGGGCAAATGTTCGGCTACAGCATGAAGGTGCATCAGCCAGGATCCTGTACGATCGGCCTCGATAAGCTCCCTTTCAATTCCAACCATCTGTTGGTAATTCAGCCATAGTTTACTGGTGCGAGAGTGAGTGGATAATCCATTTCTTTTGGTGTACAAGAGGTGGAAAATTTCACTAAGGTAGAAGTGATGACCGAATTCAAGTCACTCTCCCCTGTCAGTTGTCAGTGTCCGAGCATACAACTGCTCAACTTCTTGCAACAGGCCTGCAAAACCGGGATGGTTGCAAAGTACTTTGTCTGCAACTTGCTGAGTAAGACACTGATCAAGGAGGAGATGGCCACGAACTGCACGCTGAACTGCCTTTCCAGTCATGATGTGTTGCACAGCATTGTCACCGTAAATTGTTCCCAAGATCTCTTTGATTCCACTCCCATCCATCAACGTTCCTATGGCACCTATAAGATTCATCAATGTGTGGAAGCTCCCGAGCATCAGGACAACATCTTGAAAGGGCTGTCTTCAGGCACCTTGTGTTTGATTTCTGACGCTTTCCAGTAGAGTGGCTGATCAAATGTAACAACTGCAGCGGATCGGTGTTTATCAGCAAGGTTGCACAGATACTCAAGAGTAGAGAAGATGCATGACTTGTCTCCGGAATACATGTCAATGATGGGCAGGAAGATTACCGAAGACGACCCCGGATGATCACAGTCTTTATGTAGCATGTGCATCATTCCATTCCAGCTCGGTGCAGGCTGTTTGAAGCGTAAAGACATCTCCCACAATACATCAACACGATGGTCAATGGCATCGAGAAATGGCAAGGGCTTGAATTTTATGTTTCGGCGAGTGTGTTTTGCGAAACGGTATTCCCTTGCATCAACTCTGCTTTGTTCATCTCCAAGTCCGCAGTCTTCCGTCTGAGAACAGTGCGACTGACCTTCCTTCCTGGAGTCACAGTAGCTACCATCCCCATGCCGTGGAAAGTCCCCTTCCCATCTAACTTGATGATATTATGATCGACGTTGTCCACAACTAACAGCAGTGCCGTATCCAGTTTGTCTATGGTACCACCGAGTTCATCCTGGCCAACAGAAGCGGCAGCGTTTTCCTTGAATCGCTGAACTTCCGAATATGATGAACAATATCCCATGGCTGAGAGACTGTCTACAAGAAATCGAGACCTGAAATGATGATGATGGAGCTGGACTGCTAACCAAAGCTGCAATGGAGCTACTACAGCCCTGGGACGTACAGCCTGAACAACTGATTGTCCAATGCTTGCGACTTTCCTCTGAATGTCCTTTCCAATGAAGAGGGTTTCAAGCAAGCAAAGCAAACTCGGGGGGAGATAATCTAAGGCAGACTGACATTCAAGCGAAGAAGTCTTCGGATATTCATCGGTTGAAGATGGGATCTTAGACTTGATATCGCTTTTGATTAGTTGGCCGCAGTCTCTGATGTCTCTCTTGTGGGCTTCTTCATCCGTTTCCTGACTACGGAAATAGTCCCTCCGGATTATTCTGGTCTTTTCACGGAACGTTACAATGTTAGGCAACCCTTCACACTCTGCTATGAATAGCGAATCGCCATACCTCTCCTCCAGCCTATACCTCAGCCATTTATTACTATAGGCAGCACTGTCTCCTTCGACAAGATACTCCATCATTTTCTTTGCAAGATCTGTGACAGTCAGTTGCTCTTCATCGTTGTCCTCGAGAAATGCACACATTCTCAAGAACGCTTGCTCGTGGTCCATGTTCATCAGCCTCCCTACCTTCCACGGTTTCTTTGTAGTAGATCCACAACCATGACGCATAGGAATTCCGTAATTTGTCCGAAAGTTCATGTCACATGAACGATGATACAGACAGTCTGCAGCATGTAAGTCCTTCCCAAAGTACGCGATTCTCCCTTGAATGGTGATTGCCCAGTCATCATTATGCTGTTTGCAATGTGATATGATGGACCTTACAAATCCATCCGTTTTAACAAAGCTGTAGTCATCGAAATCACTGCTAGATCTTGTCTTCACCACTTCATGTCCACAGAACAAACACTGCGTCGTGCTATCATAGGATCCAGTAGACACCCGTGTACCTTTCTTGGCAGGTGAACGATGAACGTAAGTAGCTTTCTTATGCAAGTCTATTTGCTTCTTGTTTATGTAGTTCATACGACATCTCTTGTGCACCACTGCTCCAGCAGCTACCACAGTGCTAACGCCCCTCTCAATACTGGTTTTATTGATCCCTTCAGCTCCTTTCGCACCAATCACCACTCTTTCTCCGTCATCTTCTACTTCATGGCTGCATCAGGGGCAAGTTTCTTGACTTTCCATCATTCTCAGCTCTGTAAAAGAAGATAAATAAATCGTTAAATAATAAATATAATAATAGTAGTAATTGTAAAAGAAATATGATAGACACTGAAAGGCGAGTCGCATTTAACATTTTACAGCTTTGGCGGCCATATTCTTTGACGTCACATTTGGACCCTTTGTGGTAACCCTATCTTGGTAAACTTTTAGTATGTTTTTCCCTACATGTAATACTACGAAAAAAAACTATAAAACGCTTTCTTGGAATTTGTTCAGGGTTAAGTATTTTTTTTTCGTATTTTGACTGGACTATCCCCATAATGCCCTGCAGCTGTGACATCTTATGGATTATAATTCTCATACGTTGTACAGTGGTAGTCAGTACTTGGGACATTACACATCAGCGTTTTCCAGTGGAGCACAGTTTGTACAGCAGAGTCATTTTCCATTACCAGAATCACTGGGTAAGTCTCTCTCTTCTGTAGAGTGTAATCTCTTTTATGGTCAGCAAGGTCCTCTCTCTCGTGCCTATAATGTGTAAGTTCTTATGATCAGCTGAGTTTTCTCTCTTCTGTAGAGTGTAAGCTCTTGTCGTCAGCAGGGTCCTCTCTCATGCCTGTAAAGTGTAAGTTCTTATGATCGGCAGGGTCTTCTCTCTCTTGTAAATTGTAGGCTTCTATGATTTTCTATGTATTTTCTGAGCAATTTTTTGTGTGTATTTTCCAAGCAATTGCAAGCTAATCCAGTATTGAAATTTGCACAAATTTCTTCACCATAAATCAAATTTACAGGGAAAATTCAGTGAAGCCGGCCTATTCACATGTCCTGAATCCACCAGCAAGTTTCCCCCACTGCTCACTGTGTTTGTGATTGGCTGCAGTGTTGCCATCACCTTGACAGTACAGCAGTCAGTCAGTGAGCTCAGCGGGCATTCCCATTTAGATGAAACATTCCGTTCAGAGCCGTTGAGCTCATTGGTTAGCTGCTGTGCTGACAGCAAGATGTCAGCGCTGTATCCAATGCCAGACACTGGGAGCAGGAGTGTAAACGGTAGGTTGGTAGGTTAGCACAGCATGCAGCCAAGGGACAAATTTAATTGAAAGAAACAACCCTTTTGCGGTGGTTTTCTTAACCTTAAGCCTCAATAATGTCATTTTTACTGTACATTGAAGAGGGTATCCCCCGTTACCCATTATAGCGCATTAATTTAAGAAGGGTTACGGTTTAGTGTGACAGTAAATATCCGAGCATCAGGGCCGGATTTAAGTGATGGGTAGCCCGGGGCCCATTTTGGAGGGAGGCCCATTTTTCAAGGTGCTGCAATATGTAATGCAAAAACACCAAATGAAACAAGTTTATTTACAAAAATCATTTACGCAGAGTAATTCAAGTAAAATCATTCATTTTTTACAATCCGGGCACTTTCCTTGATTTTCGTGCTGCAAAATCACTAATGATGTCACTGAAGTCCAATTCACGCAGTATATCTGACCTTGTCAACCCTTGAAGTCCTGAAAGGGCGTAAAAGATTTAAATATGTACATATATATGTATGTATATTGTAGAAATGTGGGCTGTCTATATCAAAGACTGCTGCTGGGCTCTATATGTCAGAGGCTCCTGCTGGGCTGTATATGTATGAGGGGCTTCTGCTGAGCTCTATATATATATAAGGGGCTTCTGCTGAGCTGTATATATATATATATATATATATATATATATTATAAAAGGGGCTTCTGCTGGGTTGTATATAAATGAGGGGCTTCTGCTGGGCTGTATATATATATATATATATATATATGAGGGGCTGCTGCCGGGCTGTATATGTCAAAGGCTGTTTACCTGTATATAACAAAGGATGTTGCTGTGCTGGATTTATATGTATGAGAGGCTTCTGCTGGGCTGTATATGTATGAGAGGCTTCTGTTGGGCTGTATATATATGAGGGACTTCTGCTGGGCTCTATATGTCAGAGGTTTCTGCTGGGCTGTATATGTATGAGAGGCTTCTGTTGGGCTGTATATATATGAGGGACTTCTGCTGGGCTCTATATGTCAGAGGCTCCTGCTGGGCTGTATATGTATGAGGGGCTTCTGCTGAGCTCTATATATATAAGGGGCTTCTGCTGAGCTGTATATATATATATATATATATATATTATAAAAGGGGCTTCTGCTGGGTTGTATATAAATGAGGGGCTTCTGCTGGGCTGTATATATATATATATATATATATATATATATATATTATAAAAGGGGCTTCTGCTGGGTTGTATATATATGAGGGGCTTCTGCTGGGCTGTATACATATATATATATATATATATATATATATATATATATGGGGCTGCTGCCGGGCTGTATATGTCAAAGGCTGTTTACCTGTATATAACAAAGGATGTTGCTGTGCTGGCTTTATATGTATGAGAGGCTTCTGCTGGGCTGTATATGTATGAGAGGCTTCTGTTGGGCTGTATATATATGAGGGACTTCTGCTGGGCTCTATATGTCAGAGGCTTCTGCTGGGCTCTATATGTATGAGAGGCTTCTGCTGGGCTGTATATGTATGAGAGGCTTCTGCTGGGCTGTATATATATGAGGGGCTTCTGCTGGGCTCTATATGTATGAGAGGCTTCTGCTGGGCTGTATATGTATGAGAGGCTTCTGCTGGGCTGTATATATATGAGGGGCTTCTGCTGGGCTCTATATGTCAGAGGCTTCTGCTGGGCTGTACTGTATATGAGAGGCTTCGGCTTGGCTGTATATGTATGAGAGGCTTCTGCTGGGCTGTATATGTATGAGAGGCTTCTGCTGGGCTGTATATGTATAAGAGGCTTCTGCTGGGCTGTATATGTATGAGAAGCTTCTGCTGGGTTGTATATATATATGAGGGACTTCTGCTGGGCTCTATATGTCAGAGGCTTCTGCTGGGCTCTATATGTATGAGAGGCTTCTGCTGGGCTGTAAATATATGTGGGGCTTCTGCTAGGCTGTATATGTATGAGAGGCTTCTGCTGGGCTGTATATATATGAGGGGCTGCTGCTGGGCTGTATATATATATGAGGGGCTGCTTCTGGGCTATTTATATCAGAGGCTGTTGCTGTGCTGGCTGTATATGTATGAGAGGCTTCTGCTGGGCTGTATATATATATGAGGGGCTGCTTCTGGGCTATTTATATCAGAGGCTGTTGCTGTGCTGGCTGTATATGTATGAGAGGCTTCTGCTGAGCTGTATATGTATGAGAGGCTTCTGCTGGGTTGTATGTATGAGGGGCTTCTTCTGAGCTGTATATATATATATATATATATATATATATATATATATATATATATATATATATGAGGGGCTGCTGCTGGGCTGTATATATTAGAAGTTGCTGTTGGGCTGTATATATATGAGGGGCTGCTGCCGGGCTGTATATATCAGAGGCTGTTGCAGTGCTGGCTGTATATAGAATAGAGGCTGAGGGGCTGTATAAAGTGTATACACAGCACTGTACTGTAAACTGGTCCACACTATATACATACAGTATACACAGACACACTGCAATGCAGGATATAGTGTGAACCTGTATATACAGTATGGTACTGTGTAGGACAGGAGCTGCAAGAAAGATACACAGACACACATAGACACACACACAGACAGACACACACACAGACAGACACACACACACACAGACAGACACACACAGATCATACTCACCCACAGCGACACTGTGAAGACTGAACCACTTCACTTCTGGATCTTCAGTGACTGAAGATCCAGAGAGAAGTCATGCCACGCTCCGCAGTGAAGCCTCTTCTCTCGCCGACATCGTGGCTCCACCTCCTTCCTCGAAGGTAGCTGAACAAACTCTTATCTGATCTAATCCGAGGGAGCGATCATATAGCTGAATAGGTAGTGGCTAGAAGCTTCTGTTGGGATCAGAGAAGGCTGCCGCATGCCATAAGCTAAGCATTAGGTACAGGGAGGGTACTAAGGAAGTCTGGCTAGACTAGCCAGCTCAGTGGATGCTGATGCAGGTCAGGTGCCATGACTCTGCCGCTCTGCGCCAGCCACTGAGATGTAGGACTGTAGCCTGGTTTCTACACTTTCAATAGTTTCTCTTTTGTTAAATGTTCCTTATCCTTAGAAACAGTTCACAGCAAAGAGATGTGTACTTTACATGTTTTGAGATATTTATCCCTATATTGGTGGGAGGCCCCCCTTAATGGGTGGCCCAGAGCCCAGGCCCCTTGGGCCCACCCCTAAATCCGGGCCTGCCGAGCATTGGGTGAAGTGATATAATAAATACCATTATGAGAGAGTATATATCCTCTTGATCATCTTACAATTGTTTAGTAGGAAAATATAAGGCCTCATTCATTTGTTCATTTTTTTTGTCTAGTTTTTGGTGTTTTTCAACAGTCTTTCATTTGAGCTTAAGCCTATGTTCCTGTAACAAGGTGGCACGGGGTGGTAGTCGTGGGCGAGTTCACTCAGCAACAGTCAGTGAGCACCCTGGCACCTTGTGAATGAAAAGATAAAGTCCCAGTACTGCTATACAGTTGATTACCTCCATTCCACGTTCACTTCTCCTTCTCATAGTCCAGTCAAAATACGGTTTGATGTGGAACAAATTCCAAGAAAGCGTTTTATGATTTTTTTTATTACTATTATATGTGGGGAACAACATATTAAAAGCTTTCCAAAAATTGATCACCACAAAGGTCCTAACTATGACGTCATAAGACGATGACAGCCATTGCACTAAAAATAATGAATATTTCCCTATTTCAAAGCTGTAGCTTTAGGTTACAGAAGAGTTTGCATTTTGTATACTATATATTTTCATATAACAATTTTTATACAAAGTTTTATACTAACTACATGGACAGGCGAGGTCATGATGTCATCAGTGACGTCATGACATATATGTACATTTCTAGAAATTATAGAATTAATACACAGTGCATTTTAGACCTACTTCATCACTGAATAAGCGTGTCAGGTCAATAGTCACTATTTTCATCATCAGACACTGCTTCCTCACTCATATTGTCACAATACCCTTCTTGACATGGTCCGCATACCCGTGAACAGGTAAGTCTGTGTCTTTTGCAAGTGCACCGAAGTGTACTACAACCACGAGAACAATTGCAGTGAATTATTTTCAGAAGTGTTTCTGGCGCGGGTGAAGTATCCATCATCACTGGAACTAGACTGTTGTTCTGCAATTCCCATCCCCATTCAGTAGTGTCCATGGCCTCACCATTGTCCATCCAAAGCATCACTTGGAGGTAACTCCGAAGGGCATGATACTTGGTTGCAGAGGAGGTCGGTGGCAGTCGTTCAGGTGTAACAAAGATTTTGGCTGAAACAATTTTTTTGCAGAGAGTAGAATACCTCATTGCAGACAGATTGTCTCCAGGTTTGTCCCGGAACAATGCCACCATCGCTTTACACCCAGCGTCTTTAATCTCAGCTCTGTTTTTGTTAGGTGTGGAAAATATTTTAGCACAGCTATTTAAGACCGAGTCTCCCTTCAAAACCTTGTGTAGACCAAGATTTTTTCGATTTCAAAAACCACGGAAGTGGCATCGCAACCCGTGAATGCATGAAGGAACAGAAGACTGCTGCAGACATGGTTTGCCAGGAACTTCTTCATAACCTAAATGTCGTATACTGTTGCAGGACTCCCTTTATCCGAGTAGAAATAAAGCTTGTTGCCATCGCTGGTTGACGCGTGATGAAGTAACAACATCAAAAGATCTGTATCTTCGCCAATGAGACTAGTACTTTTTGGATGACATTGACACTGCTGCCTTAACAATCTCCACATCTGCATCCCCCTCTGATTGAATTAGGCTACTTTCACAGTAGCGTCATGCACTGCACGTCGCTATGCGACGTTGCAGCGCACCGACGCATAGTGTGGAAGTGCTGCACAACGGGGGCAGCGGATGCTGTTTTACATCGCATCCGCTGCCCCATTGTGATGTGCGGTGAGGCGGGGGCGGAGTTCCGGCCGCGCATGCGCGGTCGGAAAAGACGCTATCAACGCACAAAAAACGTTACATGCATAGTTTTTTTTGTGCCGACGGTCCGACGCAACACGACGCAACCGTCGCACGACGGTTGCGACGTGTGGCAATGCGTCACACTGCGTCGCTAATTCAAGTCTATGGAGAAAAAACGCATCCTGCAAGCAATTTTGCAGGATGCGTTTTTTCTACAGAACGACGCATAGCGACGTGCAGTGCACGACGCTAATGTGAAAGTAGCCTTACAAGGCAACCTCTGTCATTCATGCTCTGTGAAACGAGATTGATAAGAGACTGTTTGTTCTCCACATTTGAAAGGAAGTCCTCCTTTTTCCCGACAAATTTTTTTCCTTCAGCAATGTTCACTTTGTTACTTGTTCGTTTTTTTGCGCCGTCGCTGATGGGTAATGTCCTTAGTGTTTGGTCCTCCCATGTAACCATCAAATACTATCGTAGCCTTACCATAGTGCTTTAGTGTGAAAGATGCATAGTCTTCAGCAATTGAACAATATGTCTTTCCTTCTGACCACTTCAGTCGATGGAGAAGAGAACCTCCGTCAAGAGCATAATGTTCCACTTCTGGTACATCCTTGAGTACTGCGTCATCTGAACTCTGTTCTTTTATAGCAGCCATCAGTTGTGCTTTGTTTGGTTTGCGTAAGAGATGTTTTGCCTCAAAGAGGGATGGTGGGCCTTTCCAGTCATGATGTGTTGCACAGCATTGTCACCGTAAATTGTTCCCAAGATCTCTTTGATTCCACTCCCATCCATCAATGTTCCTATGGCACCCATAAGATTCATCAATGTGTGGAAGCTCCTGAGCATCAGGACAACATCTTGAACCGGGCTGTCTTCAGGCACCTTGTGTTTGATTTCTGACGCTTTCCAGTAGAGTGGCTGATCGAATGTAACAACTGCAGCGGATCAGTGTTTATCAGCAAGGTTGCACAGATACTCAAGAGTAGAGAAGATGCATGACTTGTCTCCGGAATACATGTCAATGATGGGCAGGAAGATTACCAAAGACGACCCCGGATGATCACCTTCTTTATGTAGCATGTGCATCATTCCATTCCAGCACGGTGCAGGCTGTTTGAAGCGTAAAGACATCTCCCACAATACATCAACACGATGGTCAATGGCATCGAGAAATGGCAAGGGCTTGAATTTTATGTTTCGGCGAGTGTGTTTTGCGTAACGGTATTCCCTTACATCAACTCTGCTTTGTTCAACTATCTCCAAGTCCGCAGTCTTCCGTCTGAGAACAGTGCGACTGACCTTCCGTCATGGAGTCACAGTAGCTACCATCCCCATGCCGTGGAAAGTCCCCTTCCCATCTAACATGATGATATTATGATCGACGTCCGCAGCGAACAGCAGTGCTGTATCCAGTCTGTCTATGGTACCACCGAGTACATCCTGGCCAACAGAAGTGGCAGCATTTTCCTCTAATCGCTGAACTTCCGAATATGATGAACAATATCCCATGGCTGAGATACTGTCTACAAGAAATCGAGACCTGAAATGATGATGGAGTGGACTGCTAACCCAAGTTGCAATGGAGCTACTACAGCCCTGGGACGTACAGCCTGAACAACTGATTGTCCAATGCTTGCTACCTTCCTGTGAATGTCCTTTCCAACGAAGAGGGTTTCAAGCAAGCAAAGCAAACTCAGGGGGAGATAATCTAAGGCAGATTGATATTCAAGCGAAGAAGTCTTCGGATATTCATCGGTTGAAGATGGGATCTTAGACTTGATATCGCTCTTGATTAGTTTGGCCGCAGTCTCTATGATGGCTATCTTCTGGGTTTCTTCATCCGTTTCCTGACTACGAAAATAGTCCCTCAGGATTATTCTGGTCTTTCACGGAACGTTACAATGTTAGGCAACCCTTCACACTCTGCTATGAATAGCGAATCGCCATACCTCTCCTCCAGCCTATACCTCAGTCATTTATTACTATAGGCAGCACTGTCTCCTTCTACAAGATACTCCGTCATTTTCTTTGCAAGATCTGTGACAGTCAGTTGCTCTTCATCGTTGTCCTCGAGAAATGCACACATTCTCAAGAACACTTGCTCTTGGTCCATGTTCATCAGCCTCCCTACCTTCTGCGGTTTCTTTGTAGTAGATCCACCACCATGACGCATAGGAATTCCGTAATTTGTCCAAAAGTTAATGTCACATGAACGATGATACAGACAGTCTGCAGCATGTAAGTCCTTTAAAAAGTACGCGATTCTCCCTTAAATGGTGATTGCCCAGTCATCATTACGCTGTTTGCAATGTGACATGCTGGACCTTACAAATCCACCCGTTTTAACAAAGCTATAGTCATCGAAATCACTACTAGATCTTATCTTCACGTCCACAGACCAAGCACTGCGTCGTGCTATCATAGGATCCAGTAGACACCCGTGTACCTCTCTTGGCAGGTGAACGATGAACGTAAGTAGCTTTCTTATGCAAGTCTATTTGCTTCTTGTTTATGTAGTTCATACGACATCTCTTGTGCACCACTGCTCCAGCAGCTACCACAGTGCTAACGCCCCTCTCAACACTGGCTTTATTGATCCCTACAGCTCCTTTCGCACCAATCACCACTCTTTCTCCGTCATCTTCTACTTCATGGCTGCATAAGGGGCAAGTTTCTTGACTTTCCATCATTCTCAGCTCTGTAAAAGAAGATAAATCGTTAAATAATAAATATAATAATAGTAGTAATTGTAAAAGAAATATGATAGACACTGAAAGGCGAGTCGCATTTAACATTTTACAGCTTTGGCGGCCATATTCTTTGATGTCACATTTGGACCCTTTGTGGTAACCCTATCTTGGTAAACTTTTAGTATGTTTTTCCCTACATGTAATACTACAAAAAAAAATAATAAAACGCTTTCTTGGAATTTGTTCAGGGTAAAGTATTTTTTTTTTTCGTATTTTGACTGGACTATCGGGGTGGTGGAGAGACAGACAATGACACGTCCAATGCTTTTTATAACAAAAACATTTACTTGCAGAATAGATGTCTTCAGGCACAGATTGCAAGAAGGTTTAGCAGTATCAGTATCTTCAGGCACAGGTTATAAGCAGCAGGCAGTCCTTCACATTCAGCACACACTCTGTCCTAGTTGATGAACCTCTACTCTGGTCCTGGGAAGCCGTGCTACTCAGATATGAATTCTATCCCTTCTCCACAGCCTCTATTCAGTCCTCAGCCTCAGCTGCTGACTTTCTTTTTGCGCACTAGTCCACGCTCCGTCTTGCCCTGTCTTGGTCTCAGGCTGATGGACTCTCTTCTAGTACCCTAGCCCGTGCATCGCCTTGACCCTGTCTTGGTCTCAGGCTGCCGGACTCTTTTCTAGTACCCTAGCCCACGCACCATCTTGACCCTGTCTTGGTCTCAGGCTGCCGGACTCTTGTACTCATGTGGACCCTTAACTCAGCATGTACTGGCCTCTTGTTTGAGCGTGTTACCACCATCGCTGGTCCACACTGTTTCTGTGCTGCTGCTTTGCCTGTATGGGGTGTCCTCAGGATGATACTCCCAACTGCTGACTCTGGTCATAGAGGTCTGGAATCTTCCTACTCTTGCCCCGTCTCTGCAACACAGCTTCTATTTACTCCTTGTCTGGGGCATGGCCACCCAGGCACTGCACTCTATTCACTTCTTGCCTGGGACATGGCTGCTGGGGCTCTCCTCTGCTGTTCCCTTATCTACTTGCTTCTTTCTCCCAGTTAACTTACGCCTGCTTGTAGTCTACAACTGCTCTCCTTCTAGTGCCTTCTGCTGTTCCCTCCTAGTGGTCGTCCTGTCACAACATTCACTCACATGCACAACACATTTGCAGTATATTAGAACACACATGTGGGGATGAGTAGCAAGAGAAGAAGAAGTACCATACCACCCCCCACATGATGAGCTTTTGGTGAGAAATTGATGTTGCAGAATTTCTGCACCATTTCTGCACCTGCGTTTTCTTCACATGCGTTTTTGTCACATCATTGATGCTGCGGCTTTTGTCTCTTGTTGTTGTGTCAAAGCTGTTTTGTTTTTGATACTTCTTGGTATTTGGTTTTGACAAAACTTTATTTACCTTCTTAGGTTTGGGTTACATGAGTTCTTGATGTGTTTAGGCTGCAGAGACGCACTTAGTCCCTTAATGACCGCCGATACACCTTTTAACTGCGACAGTTATGGGTATTTATTCCTCAGCGCTGCTTATTAAGAGTGCTGAGAAATAAGGGTATAGCGCCCCCAGCGTCAGAAAATCTCTGGGGTTTCAGCTACCAGAGAGAACCTGGAGAATATGACCAGGGCCGGTTTTTACAGTCCCCTGTCACGTGTAATCGCAGTTATTTTTGAATAACGACAATTACAAAAAAAGTCCGGTTTTCAATTCATTTCTCTCACCTCTGATATGATCTAGCAGGTAGCTGCTGGTCGTGTTCGGAGGTGCGACAAAAAAAAAAGAAAGGTGACTTAAAAAATGCAAATGATGAATTGGACTCATACATCCCGATTCATCATTGCTTTTGTGACATTTTTTCTCTGGTTTTCTGTATTTTGTATCTTTTGTTTGTTTGCACCCAATTCATTATTCTAGTTGTGAATTTTTAAGTCTATTTTAGATTTGCTTGCCTTTTTTTTTGCTTTTTGGGAGGAATCTAGCAATTCCAGATGGTTTAGCTTAACTCATCCATGAATCAAAATTTGACACAAGTTCACTCCAGTCCCTTCAATGTATTTTTGCGTATGTCAAGATTGTGTGCATACTTTGAGACTTTTTATACTAATGTTTGATTTTTGTGGCCAAAAGTCGCAAAATCAGTTCAAGACAAAGAAAAGCCCATTTTTAACTTTGTGCCAAATTCATGAATTGTGTTCTTCATTTTGATGAATTTAGCACCAAAAACAACAGCTAAGGTAATACAGTAAGACAAAAAAAGTGACTTTAAAATGCAAATGATGAATAGGGGCCGAAGTTATTTTCCTTGGACTCACTGATATTGGCGTTTTCAGTCTGATACCATTCACAAGGCAACTCTTGAGGGATATCTCCTCTCCTGTAATGATCTCCACTTTGTTGGCAATATGATAATGGCACAAAGACGGCATTTTTTAAGTACACAAAGCTCAGAGCATAAGTACAGCATGTGCAATCCAACCTTCAATAGGTGATCTTGAAGGAATATAAAACATTGGCTCAAAGCCTAGGAAAGTATTCAGTCTATTCAAGGAGAGTGACCTAGTCAATTGGTTTTAAATTACTCTCTAGTCCTTGTGAATAGGCTTCTCTGTACTGAGTTCTTTAACAATACAGTAATAACAAAAAGTGGATTTTAGATCCCTTTCCATTGTATTTCTACTTTTGGCGAATGGAATATATTATTAGCTTATGTATTTTTAGCCTGAAAAACTGCTTTTAATGTTTTCTCTGGCATAAAAGGAGTTGTCCATCAGAGAAAAATTTTGGGAGCTAAAGGCTTACTTTTAGGGCACAGTAAGACGGCCATATAACACGGACGATGACTGCATCACAATGCTTGCACTGGCCTGTGGCTCTCCTGACCTGAGCATGAGAGCATGTATGTCTATGTAGCTGTCACATTCGGGTCCGGAGAGCTAGTGGCAAATCCGTGCACAGCGATGCAGTCGTCGTACATGTTATATAGCAGTCTGACTCCACTCTTAAAATAATAAACTGAGGCATAGTCACTTCTTGTACAGGGTGCACTCTGGTGGTTAATGATGAAGTCTTGTTCACTGGTTACATGGCTGCCATAGTTAGGTGACTGGAATGGTACATCATTAGAGTCACATCCGATGATATGCACTTCCACCATTCCTGCCATTCACAAGCATCAGTGATTAGAAGAATAGGACGTCATCGCATCTGGTCACAGCGGAGCATTCTGCGTCGGATCCACGGAGGTGAGTGAATATGTCCTAGTTTATTGCTTTAAAGCAGTGTTCCCCAACTTCAGTCATCAAGAGCCACTAACAAATCAAGTTTCCAGTTTTACCTTAGTATTTTGAACAGACAATAATTCGATTACCTGTGCAATTCTAAGGAAATCCTGAAAAGACAATATCTTAGTAGCTCTTGAGGACTGGAGTTATTGAACACTGCTTTAAAGTATGCCAGTGTTTTCTTATTTATTTTTTTTATTTTTACATGTTGGACAACCCTTTTGATAATTAAAATTTTATTATAATGCTACATGCCCACTTTAGCACCTGTTTCAGAAAAAATGTTTGGCTGGCATCAGCTTTCCCTGGCTCTTTACCGGCAGTCTTTTATCTCAATCTCAAAGTTCTGTGGGCATTGTATGCTTATTAACATGTCAGCTGTAAAGGCTCCCATACACATTAGATGGCTGTCACCTGTACGATTCAGTCATCTCTCTCATACACCAGAGCGCTCGATTGGCCAAGATCTCCCGTGTTCTCTCTATGAGACCAATGCTATCTCTGGGAGACCAATGCGATTGGCAGTGTGAAACTGAACATGCCCAATTGACATCTTTCCTGATGGCCAGTGCCACATGCACAATAGACCATCGCCGAACCTGTCAATATTGGTGTTTTTGGCTGATATTAGTCTAACATGTATGGGAGGCTTTAATTTTTAGGGTAATTTTTTTTTAAATAAATCATTTCATGTATGTGTTCACTTACATGTACATTTCCTCTAAGTTTGATTTACTTTAACCATCGCTGAAACACCCAAGTAATTAGCTGGGGACTTATTCTTTCTTCTTCTGGTCTCTGAACCCATATGGGTGAATAGGTTCTTTGTCCAGCATTACGGAACATTAGTAATTGTGCATTTTGCTTTTTATACAGGCATCCGGGGTCCAAGTTGATGACTCAGTTGTCTTTTTATTCCAAGAAATGAAGCTCAAAAAGTCTGGGAAGAAAGCTGTTTTCTTTGGCTTCAGTAGTGATGAGAAATACATCATTGTGCAAGAGGGGAAAGAAATTTTGTCGGATGACTCTGCTAATTTTTTTCCACGTTTAAAAGCATTATTCCCTGAAAACAAATGTTGTTATGCCTTGCTGGATATTCACTATATTACCGGAGAATCAAAAAAACAGGACCTGATTTTTGTTATGTGGTAAGTTGAGGGTTCCAAGAATGGGGAGTTATAGATAATTATTTCTCTCGGAGGGACTTTATAATGGCTATTCTCACAGTTGTCTATCTTTACATCAATTTTGTGGATAATTCTAGGTATGAAATAGTACTTATTCTGACTCTTCAAGGCAGTATGAGTCTCTAAATCCTTAGCCATCAATTCCTTAGATAACAGTATGATTGTTGTACTCACATGCCAGGCGTCCACAGATAGTGCCAACTCAGCCAGCAATGACTTGTAATAAGAGTCCAGGTATTAAGTACAATGCAGCAGGTGGAAAGAGTAATTCCAAACAGAGAAGTATATATGTGCATCCAAAGATGGCTACAGCAAACTTATAATGAAGATGAAGGGAGGAACAAGGGCTAACATAATCAACTACAGAAGGGAAGAAGGGACAAACTTCAAAGAGCAGGGCTTCTCCCTAGCAACAACAGAATGCAATGCATAACATAGAAATGCATAATAAGTTGTTTCCATTCATGGGACACAACAGTACTGTAACAATAAAGCAGCCATTAAATCTGAGCCCTTTTTCCTGGGATATATCTATGGCTGGGTTCATACGAGCACATTTCACAGTTCGTATATGGACCACAATGGCCAGAACTGACTGCGGATCCTGAAGTTTCAATCTCATATGTCAGTGACTTCATTCGTTGTGGTCTGTACACAGGCTGTGAAATACACTCATGTGAACCTGGCCTAAAGCTGGCAATGTATATTAGATACAGTAACTGTTAGTCCAACAGTGATTTGGGAGATTGTTATTTCTCCTGAATCCTCCATATACAGAAATGCTTAGCTCAGCCATTCTTGTCCATCTGTTCTTTATGGGGAGAAGCGGAGTACGCCAATGGCAGAGAGATCTGGCAGTAGCTTATCTCCCCCCAAAAATAAAAGGATCGGATAATTGAATTAAAACCGCCTGATCCTTAGGCCCCTTGACACAATCACTTCTGGGAGAGTCAAGAGGCCTCCATACATGTCAGATGGTCAGTCAATCCCAACGTGTACAAATCTTCTGTTTCCTCCAGTGGCTGGAGCGTAAGGACAGCATATTATAAATGTAAATCTATAATACTATGTGCCAAAGTGGCACAAAATATTGTCCTGTGTCGCAGAATAAATATTGGAAGACACAGACTTATGAAGAAAGGACTACTGTCCCTCGTCTGTTGCTTCACTGTGACAGGCTGCCGTCAATATATACATAGGAGTCAATAAGTTAAGGCCACGAGGGGTAAGTTTCGCATGTCGAGTTCATGAATGGGCCATTTACCCCCTTATATCAGCAGTACTTGGCACAATACACTTGATTTACTATGTACATACAAAGGTAGCATTTCATCAGTGGGAACAGTGGGCCCCCACAGTCAATATTACTGGGATTACTGGTATTTTGCAGACTCTAGCAGGTTTTCTTTAACAATGGTCCTGTATTTGGCTCCATCCATCTTCCCTGTCCCTGATGAAGAAAAGCAGGCCCAAACCATGATGCTGCCACCACCATGTTTGACAGTGGGGATGGTGTGTTCAGGGTGATGAGCTGTGTTGCCTTTACACCAAACATATCGTTTTGCATTGTTGCCAAAAAGTTTGATTTTGGTTTCATCTGACCAGACCACCTTCTTCCACATGTTTGGTGTGTCTCCCAGGTGGCTTGTTGCAAACTTTAAGCAATGCTTTTTATGGATATCTTTGAGAAATGGCTTTCTTCTTGCCACTCTTCCATAAAGGCCAGATTTGTGCAGTGTACGACTGATTGTTGTCCTATGGACAGACTGCCCCACCTCAGCTGTAGATCTCTGCAGTTGATCCAGAATCAGGGGCGGACATACCGCCGGTTCAACCGGTGCAGCCGCACCGGGGCCCAGAGCGGGGAGGGGGCCCGACCCGACGGACATGCACGGCACGTCGGCAATCGACAATTGTTGTGACTCCTCGTGAGTCGTGACTCAGTGTGCTGCTGCACTGCAGCCTGCCTGCCGCTGCGACGCGTGGATCATCATTCCTGAATTTCCTGCTCAGCCTGCTGTAATGAGCGCCGGGCCGGCGCCGCGGTACCCAGCGAGTGACATGACCGCTGGAGCAGCCTCAGAAGCTGCCGTGCCCGGCGCCCGCCACTGCCCGGAGTCTGCGGAGACCATGATCTGTCCACAGTCCGGGTCTGGGAGAAGGAGCCAGGAGCAGGAGGTGAGTATATTTACCTGTCCACGATCCACGCGCCGCTCCATCTTCCAATCCCGTCCCGTCTCTGCGCTCTGACTGTTCAGGTCAGAGGGCACGCGGATGACGTATAGTGTGCGCGCCGCCCTCTGCCTGATCAGTCAGTGCGGAGAGACGGGACGGTGAGGACCAGCGGGCGGGCAGAGACGAGAGTCGAGCCGAGGTGACTATGTCTTTTTTTTTTTATTGCAGCATTTATATGTGGCGCCGGCGGCACAGGCGTTATATATGGACGGAGCAGCATCACTCACTCAGCATCTATCTATGGGGCCCTGGGGGCCGGGCCCGAGGCCATAATGAATTGAGCGGCACAGGCGTTATATATGGAGCTTCATCAGACACTCAGCATCTATCTATGGGGCCCTGGGGGCCGGGCCCGGGGCCATAATGAATTGAGCGGCACAGGCGTTATATATGGAGCATCAGACACTCAGCATCTATCTATGGGGGCCATAATGAATTGGAGCATTATATCTGGCGGCACAGCTTTATAGGGAGGGAGTCCATATAAAGCTGTGCCGCCACATATAATGCTCCATTACTCATTATGGCCCCATAGATGCTCCATCCATATTATGGCTGGAGCATCTATGGGGTAATAATGAATTGTATGGAGCATTATATGTGGCGGCACAGTATTATATGGAGCATCTGGGCTGGGCCATAATGAATTGTATGGACTATGGAGCATTATATGTGGCGGCACAGGCACAGCGTTATATGGAGCATCTATGGGGCTATAATGAATTGTATGGAGCATTATATGTGGCGGCACAGGCACAGCGTTATATGGAGCATCTATGGGGCCATAATGAATTGTATGGAGCATTATATGTGGCGGCACAGGCACAGAGTTATATGGAGCATCTATGGGGCCATAATGAATTGTATGGAGCATTATATGTGGCGGCACAGGCACAGCGTTATATGGAGCATCTATGTTTACATAACTTTGTTGCAGTATGGGGGGGGGGGGGCCCAGGAAAATTTCTTGCACAGGGGCCCTCTGCAGTCTGTGTCCGCCCCTGTCCAGAATGATCATGGGCCTCTTGGCTGCATCTCTGATCAGTCTTCTCCTTGTTTGAGATGAAAGTTTAGAGGGACGGCCGGGTCTTGGTAGATTTGCAGTGGTATTCCTTCCCTTTCCCTTTCAACATGATTGCTTGCACAGTGCTCCTTGGGATGTTTAAAGTTTTGGAAATCATTTTGTATCCAAATCCAGCTTTAAACTTCTCCACAACAGTATCACGGACCTGCTTGTTGTGTTCCTTGGTCTTCATGATGCTCTCTGTGCTTCAAGCAGAACCGTGGGACTATCACAGAGCAGGTGCCTTTATACGGAGACTTGATTACACACAGGTGGATTATATTTATCATCATTAGGCATTTAGGACAACATTGGATCATTCAGAGATCCACAATGAACTTCTGGCATGAGTTTGCTGCACTGAAAGTAAAGGGGACGAATAATATTGCACGCCCCACTTTTCAGTTTTTGAATTTCCACACAGGAAAGATATATATCTTGGTACCGTGTTAACCAGTAGATAGAAAAATATTTAGAATTGAGAGTCCTCAGTGGTTGATACCTTTTAATGGCTAACTGAAAAGATGGTAACAAATTGCAAGCTTTCGAGACTACACAGGTCTCTTCATCAGGCATAAACTAATACAAATTCTGAAGAATCACATATTAATGCACAACATAGCACAGAAAAAAAAACAAAAAACAAAAAAAACATGGATAAGACAGGTGACATGAAGCAGAATTACCATGAGTGATAAACAGTTATGTCCATAAATATTGGACCACTTCTTAGATAAGGAATGTTTTATTGTCCTCTGATTGGGGTCTGGGTCTGTTGTGATGACCCCCCCCTAGACTGAAGAAAAAGGGATCCTAACAACAAAGAAGGGGTCAGACTGGACACCTCCACCTGGACGCAACCTGTTATGATCCGGTGACCTTGGAGCCGCATGAGACTTTCTCTGGAGTAGGTGGTACCTGTACTGACCGCAAACCCTAAACTGACACCACAACTAGAAGTAGCCGTGGGGTGTACTGTTATGACCCCAATGGCAGAGGGTCTCAAAAGTACATACCAAGTCTGCAAACACAAAAAACCAGCTCATAGGGTAGTGGTAACTGGGCTGACCATATATCTAATCCTAGCACCACAAATAGCAGCAGCCGGGGAACGTGCCTACGTTGGTTCTAGACGTCTCGCGCCAGCCGGAGAACTAACTAACCCTAGAAGGGAAAAGATAGACCTTTCTTGCCTCCAGAGAAAAGACCCCAAAAGTTGGATACAAGCAACCAACAAATAATAACGGTGAGGTAAGGAGAAAAGACAAACGTAAGAATGAACTAGATATTTAGCAAAGAGAGGCCCACTGACTAATAGCAGAATATAGTAAGATGACTTATATGGTCAGCAAAAACCCTATCAAAATTTCCACGCTGGATATTCAAGAACCCCCGAACCGTCTAACGGCCCAGGGGGAGAACACCATCCCCCTAGAGCTTCCAGCAAAATCAGGAATCACATTTAGTACAAGCTGGGCAAAAAATAAGAGCAAGCAAATAACCAAAAAACAAGGAAGCAGGACTTAGCTTAATTTTGCAAGATCCAAGACCAGCAGACAGGAGCAAACAGAAAGGAACTGATTACAACGATGCCAGGCACTGGACTGAGAAACCAGGAAGTTTATATAGCAACACCCCTGGACTAACGACCCAGGTGGGTGCCAAACTGAGGAAAGACAATCCCAGAGTCATATCTGTTGTGTATCTGCTTTTTGGGCTCCCCTGGTGGTTGCTGGTGGTACTGGTGACTTGTTTGCACTTTGCTGCTTCTGTTCACCTGCTTCCATCAGTGTTTGGGAGTTTCCTATTTAGCCTTGCTCTCCAGTCATTTCCTTGCCGGTCATCATTGTAACCAGAGCCTTCGGTTGCATGTTCCTGCTACTAGTCTGATGATCAGCTAAGTGGACTTTGTCCTTTTGTTTTTGTATCTTTTGTCCAGTTTGCAGTTTTTGTTATTCTCTGTAGCTGGAAGCTCTTGCGGGCTGAAATTGCCACTCCTGTGTCATGAGTTGACACAGGAGTCTTAAAGTAATTTCAGGATGGTTTTTTGAAAGGGTTTTCAGTTGACCGTGAAGTCCTCTTTTGTATCCTTCTGCTATCTAGTAAGTGGACCTCTCTTTGCTAAATCTACTTTCATACTGTGTATGTCTTTTCCTCTTGAACTCACCGTTATTACATGTGGGGGGCTGCTATCATCTTTTGGGGTATTTCCCTAGAGGTAAGCCAGGTCTGTTCCTTCCTCTACCAGGCGTAGTTAGTCCTCCGGCTGGCGCGTGGCATCTAGGAAGTCGTAGGTATGCTCCCTGGCTGCTATTAGTTGTGTGGTAGATTTAGCTCACGGTCAGCTCGAGATTCCATCACCCAGAGCTCGTCCGTTATTTATATGTTTCTGACGTTCCCTTGCCATTGGGAACCATGACAGTATGACCGGCCAGTGTTAAACTTATTGGCAGAAGAAAGGAGAGAAAAAGGAAGTCTGTAAAATTTTTTTTTTTTCTTTTTCCCCTATGCTTGCTCCATAGTTGGATCAGTTGTATTTCAGCTCTAATTACAGCCTTTGCCTTTCTCTCCTTATAATCCTTGAATGGCTCTGAGCTCACCTGTTTAAAGATGGATCCTCAGAGTTTGGCTGCAGGTTTAAATAATCTTGCTACGAAGGTTCAAAATTTACAAGATTTTGTTATACATACTCCTATTTCTGAACCTAAAATCCCTACACCAGAGGTGTTTTCCGGAAATTGATCTCGGTTTCTGAATTTCAAATATAATTGTAAATTATTCCTTTCTCTCAGACCTCACTCCTCAGGAGATCCTGTCCAGCAGGTTAAGATTGTAATTTCTTTGCTGCGAAGTGACCCTCAAAATTGGGCATTTTCATTGGCACCAGGGGATCCTGCGTTGCTCAATGTGGATGCGTTTTTCCTGGCTTTAGGGTTGTTTTATGAGGAACCTAATTTGGAGATTCAAGCTGAAAAAGCTTTGATAGCCCTATCTCAAGGGCAAGATGAAGCTGAGATATACTGCCAAAAATTTAGTAAATGGTCTGTGCTTACTCAGTGGAATGAGTGCGCCTTAGCGGCAAATTTCAGAGAGGGCCTTTCTGATGCCGTGAAAGATGTTATGGTCGGGTTCCCTGCGCCTACAGGTCTGAACGAGTCCATGACAATGGCAATTCAGATTGATCGGCGTTTGTGGGAGCGCAAACCCGTGCACCATTTGGCGGTATCTTCTGAAGAGACGCCAGAGAAAATGCAATGTGACAGAATTATGTCCAGAAGCGAGCGGCAGAATTATAGGCGTAAAAATGGGTTATGCTTCTATTGTGGTGATTCTGCTCATGTTATATCGGCATGCTCTAAACATACTAGGAAGGTTGACAAGTCTATTTCAATTGGCACTTTACAGTCCAAATTTATTTTGTCTGTAACCTTGATTTGTTCATTATCAGTTATTACCGTGGATGCCTATGTGGACTCTGGCGCCGCTCTGAGTCTTATGGACTGGTCCTTTGCCAGGCGCTGTGGGTTTGATTTAGAGCCTCTGGAAGTCCCTATACCTCTGAAGGGTATTGATTCTACACCTTTGGCTTGTAATAAACCACAGTTCTGGACGCAAGTGACTATGCGTATGACTCCAGACCATCAGGAGGTGATTCGCTTCCTTGTGTTGTACAATTTACATGATGTTTTGGTGCTTGGATTACCATGGTTACAGTCTCATAACCCAGTCCTTGACTGGAAAGCTATGTCTGTGTTAAGCTGGGGATGTCGGGGGGCTCATGGGGACACTCCTTTGGTGTCCATTTCGTCATCTATTCCATCTGAGATTCCGGCATTTTTGTCTGATTATCGTGATATTTTTGAAGAGCCTAAGATTGGTTCACTCCCTCCTCACAGGGATTGTGATTGCGCCATAGATCTGATTCCTGGCAGTAAATTTCCAAAGGGTCGTTTGTTTAACCTATCTGTACCTGAACATGCTGCTATGCGCGACTATATTAAGGAGTCCCTGGAAAAGGGACATATTCATCCTTCTTCATCACCTTTAGGAGCCGGTTTTTTCTTTGTCTCTAAAAAGGATGGCTCTCTGAGGCCTTGTATTGATTATCGACTCCTGAATAAAATTACAGTCAAATATCAGTATCCGTTGCCTTTGCTGACTGATTTGTTTGCTCGCATAAGGGGGGCTAAGTGGTTCTCTAAGATTGATCTTCGTGGGGCGTATAATTTGGTGCGAATTAAGCAGGGGGATGAGTGGAAAACCGCATTTAATACGCCTGAGGGCCATTTTGAGTATTTGGTAATGCCTTTCGGCCTTTCTAATGCACCTTCGGTCTTTCAGTCCTTAATGCATGATATTTTCCGTGAATATTTGGATAAATTTATGATTGTGTACTTGGATGATATTTTGATTTTTTCTGATGACTGGGAGTCTCATGTTCAGCAGGTCAGGAGGGTTTTTCAGGTTTTGCGGGAGAATTCTTTGTGTGTAAAGGGTTCAAAGTGTGTTTTTGGGGTTCAAAAAATTTCCTTTTTGGGGTATATTTTTTCCCCTTCTTCTATTGAGATGGACCCTGTCAAGGTTCGGGCTATTTACGACTGGACGCAGCCTACTTCTCTGAAGAGTCTTCAGAAATTCTTGGGCTTTGCTAATTTTTATCGTCGATTTATAGCTGGTTTTTCTGGCGTTGCTAAACCTCTGACGGATTTGACTAAAAGGGGTGCTGATGTTGCCAATTGGTCTCCTGCTGCTGTGGAGGCCTTTCGGGAGCTTAAGCGCCGCTTTTTGTCTGCCCCTGTGTTGCGCCAGCCTGATGTTTCTCTTCCCTTTCAGGTTGAGGTCGATGCTTCCGAGATCGGAGCGGGGGCGGTTTTGTCGCAGAAAAGTTCCGACTGCTCAGTGATGAGACCTTGTGCGTTCTTTTCGCGAAAATTTTCGGCCGCCGAGCGAAACTATGATGTTGGTAATCGGGAGCTTTTGGCCATGAAGTGGGCATTTGAGGAGTGGCGTCATTGGCTTGAGGGTGCCAGACATCAGGTGGTAGTTTTGACTGATCACAAGAATTTAATTTATTTGGAGTCTGCCAGGCGCCTGAATCCTAGACAGGCACGTTGGTCGTTGTTCTTTTCCCGGTTTAATTTTGTGGTCTCGTACTTACCGGGTTCTAGGAATGTGAAGGCAGATGCTCTTTCTAGGAGTTTTGAGCCTGACTCTCCTGGGAATTCTGAACCTGCTGGTGTCCTTAAGGATGGGGTGGTTTTGTCTGCTGTCTCTCCAGATCTGCGACGTGCTTTGCAAGAATTTCAGGCGGATAGACCTGATCGTTGTCCGTCTGGTCGACTGTTTGTTCCTGACGATTGGACCACTAGAGTCATCTCGGAAGTTCATTCTTCTACTCTGGCAGGTCATCCGGGAATTTTTGGCACCAGAGATTTGGTGGCTAGATCCTTCTGGTGGCCTTCTCTGTCTCGAGATGTGCGTGTTTTTGTGCAGTCTTGCGATGTGTGTGCTCGGGCCAAACCTTGTTGTTCTAGGGCTAGTGGGTTGTTGTTGCCCTTGCCTATTCCGAAGAGGCCTTGGACGCACATCTCTATGGACTTTATCTCGGACCTCCCTGTTTCTCAGAAGATGTCTGTCATCTGGGTGGTGTGTGACCGTTTTTCTAAAATGGTTCATTTGGTGCCATTGCCTAAGTTGCCTTCCTCATCTGAGTTGGTCCCTTTGTTTTTTCAAAATGTGGTTCGCTTGCATGGTATTCCGGAAAACATCGTTTCTGACAGGGGTACCCAGTTCGTGTCTAGATTTTGGCAGGCAGTCTGTGCCAGGTTGGGCATTGATTTGTCTTTTTCGTCTGCATTCCATCCTCAGACCAATGGCCAGACGGAGCGAACTAATCAAACTTTGGAGACTTATTTGAGGTGTTTTGTGTCTGCGGATCAGGACGATTGGGTTGCCTTTCTGCCGTTGGCGGAGTTTGCTCTTAATAATCGGGCTAGTTCTGCCACTTTGGTGTCTCCTTTCTTTTGCAATTCAGGGTTTCATCCGCGTTTTTCATCTGGTCAGGTTGAATCTTCGGATTGTCCTGGAGTGGATGCGGTAGTGGATCGGTTGCATCGGATTTGGGGACAAGTGGTGGATAATTTGGAATTGTCCCAGGAGAGGACTCAGCAGTTTGCTAACCGCCGCCGTCGTGTTGGTCCCCACCTTCGTGTTGGGGACTTGGTGTGGTTGTCTTCCCGTTTTGTCCCTATGAGGGTTTCTTCTCCTAAATTTAAGCCTCGGTTCATCGGTCCTTATAGGATTTTGGAGATTCTTAACCCTGTTTCCTTTCGTTTGGACCTCCCGGCATCTTTCGCTATCCATAATGTGTTCCATCGGTCGTTGTTGCGGAGATATGAGGTACCGGTGGTTCCTTCTACTGAACCTCCTGCTCCTGTGCTGGTGGAGGGTGAATTGGAGTACGTGGTAGAGAAGATCTTGGACTCCCGTATTTCCAGACGGAGACTGGTTAAGTGGAAGGGCTATGGTCAGGAAGATAATTCTTGGGTAACTGCCTCTGATGTTAATGCCTCGGATTTGGTTCGTGCCTTTCATAGGGCTCATCCAGATCGCCCTGGCGGTTCTTGTGAGGGTTCGGTGCCCCCTCCTTAAGGGGAGGGTACTGTTGTGTATCCGCTTTTTGGGCTCCCCTGGTGGTTGCTGGTGGTACTGGTGACTTGTTTGCACTTTGCTGCTTCTGTTCACCTGCTTCCATCAGTGTTTGGGAGTTTCCTATTTAGCCTTGCTCTCCAGTCATTTCCTTGCCGGTCATCATTGTAACCAGAGCCTTCGGTTGCATGTTCCTGCTACTAGTCTGATGATCAGCTAAGTGGACTTTGTCCTTTTGTTTTTGTATCTTTTGTCCAGTTTGCAGTTTTTGTTATTCTCTGTAGCTGGAAGCTCTTGCGGGCTGAAATTGCCACTCCTGTGTCATGAGTTGACACAGGAGTCTTAAAGTAATTTCAGGATGGTTTTTTGAAAGGGTTTTCAGTTGACCGTGAAGTCCTCTTTTGTATCCTTCTGCTATCTAGTAAGTGGACCTCTCTTTGCTAAATCTACTTTCATACTGTGTATGTCTTTTCCTCTTGAACTCACCGTTATTACATGTGGGGGGCTGCTATCATCTTTTGGGGTATTTCCCTAGAGGTAAGCCAGGTCTGTTCCTTCCTCTACCAGGCGTAGTTAGTCCTCCGGCTGGCGCGTGGCATCTAGGAAGTCGTAGGTATGCTCCCTGGCTGCTATTAGTTGTGTGGTAGATTTAGCTCACGGTCAGCTCGAGATTCCATCACCCAGAGCTCGTCCGTTATTTATATGTTTCTGACGTTCCCTTGCCATTGGGAACCATGACACATATCACTAGTGACCACAAGAGGGAGCCAAAAAAGTCTAATTCACAACAGTACCCCCCCTTTAAGGAGGGGTCACCGAACCCTCACCAAGACCACCAGGGCGATCAGGATGAGCAGCGTGAAAGGCACGAACTAAATCGGCCGCATGCACATCAGAGGCAACCACCCAGGAATTATCCTCCTGACCATAGCCCTTCCACTTGACCAGATACTGAAGCCTCCGCCTGGAGAGACGAGAATCCAAGATCTTCTCCATCACGTACTCCAACTCGCCCTCAACCAACACCGGAGCAGGAGGCTCAACAGAAGGAACCACAGGTACAACGTACCGCCGCAACAAAGACCTATGGAACACGTTGTGAATGGCAAACGACACCGGAAGATCCAAGCGAAAGGACACAGGATTAAGGATTTCCAATATCTTGTAAGGACCGATGAAGCGAGGCTTAAATTTAGGAGAGGAGACCTTCATAGGAACAAATCGAGAAGACAGCCATACCAAATCCCCAACACGAAGTCGGGGACCCACACCGCGGCGGCGGTTGGCAAAACGCTGAGCCTTCTCCTGTGACAACTTCAAGTTGTCCACCACATGATTCCAGATCCGCTGCAACCTATCCACCATGGAATCTACCCCAGGACAGTCAGAAGGCTCCACATGTCCCGAGGAAAAACGAGGATGGAAACCAGAGTTGCAAAAAAATGGCGAAACCAAAGTAGCGGAACTAGCCCGATTATTAAGGGCAAACTCAGCCAACGGCAAGAAGGTCACCCAATCATCCTGATCTGCAGAAACAAAACACCTCAAATAAGCCTCCAGAGTCTGATTAGTTCGCTCCGTTTGTCCATTAGTCTGAGGATGAAAGGCAGACGAAAACGACAAATCAATGCCCATCTTAGCACAAAAGGATCGCCAGAACCTGGAAACAAACTGGGATCCTCTGTCAGACACAATATTCTCAGGAATGCCATGTAAACGAACCACATTCTGAAAGAACAAAGAAACCAGATCGGAAGAGGAAGGCAGCTTAGGCAAAGATACCAAATGGACCATCTTGGAAAAGCGATCACATACCACCCAGATGACAGACATGCCCTGAGACACCGGAAGATCTGAAATGAAATCCATGGAAATGTGTGTCCAAGGCCTCTTCGGGACAGGCAAGGGCAAGAGCAACCCGCTGGCACGAGAACAGCAAGGCTTAGCTCGAGCACAAGTCCCACAGGACTGCACAAATGACCGCACATCCCGTGACAAGGAAGGCCACCAAAAGGACCTAGCCACCAGATCTCTGGTGCCAAAAATTCCCGGATGCCCTGCCAACACCGAGGAATGAACCTCGGAAATGACTCTGCTGGTCCACTTATCAGGAACAAACAGTCTGTCAGGTGGACAAGAGTCAGGTCTACCAGCCTGAAATCTCTGCAACACACGTCGCAAATCCGGAGAAATGGCTGACAGGATAACTCCCTCTTTGAGAATACCAACTGGTTCTGCGACTCCAGGAGAGTCAGGCACAAAGCTCCTTGAAAGAGCATCAGCCTTCACATTCTTTGAACCTGGTAAATACGAGACCACAAAGTCAAAACGGGAGAAAAACAATGACCAGCGGGCCTGTCTAGGATTCAGGCGTTTAGCAGACTCGAAATACATCAGATTTTTGTGATCAGTCAAGACCACCACACGATGCTTAGCACCCTCGAGCCAATGACGCCACTCCTCAAATGCCCACTTCATGGCTAACAACTCCCGATTGCCAACATCATAATTCCGCTCAGCAGGCGAAAACTTCCTAGAGAAAAAAGCACATGGTCTCATTACAGAGCAACCAGGGCCTCTCTGCGACAAAACGGCCCCTGCCCCAATCTCAGAAGCATCCACTTCAACCTGAAAGGGAAGTGAGACATCTGTTATGACCCCAATGGCAGAGGGTCTCAGAAATAAATTCTAAGTCTGCAAACACAAAAAACCAGCTCATAGGGCAGTGGTAACTGGGCTGACCATATATCTAATCCTAGCACCACAAATAGCAGCAGCCGGGGAACGTGCCTACGTTGGTTCTAGACGTCTTGCACCAGCCGGAGAACTAACTAACCCTAGAAGGGAAAAGATAGACCTTTCTTGCCTCCAGAGAAAAGACCCCAAAAGTTGGATACAAGCCCCCAACAAATAATAACGGTGAGGTAAGGAGAAAAGACAAACGTAAGAATGAACTAGATATTTAGCAAAGAGAGGCCCACTGACTAATAGCAGAATATAGTAAGATGACTTATATGGTCAGCAAAAACCCTATCAAAATTTCCACGCTGGATATTCAAGAACCCCCGAACCGTCTAACGGCCCGGCGGGAGAACACCAGCCCCCTAGAGCTTCCAGCAAAATCAGGAATCACATTTAGTACAAGCTGGACAAAAAAAATAAGAGCAAAGCAAATAACCAAAAAACAAGGGATTGCCAACATCATAATTCCGCTCAGCAGGCGAAAACTTCCTAGAGAAAAAAGCACATGGTCTCATTACAGAGCAACCAGGGCCTCTCTGCGACAAAACGGCCCCTGCCCCAATCTCAGAAGCATCCACTTCAACCTGAAAGGGAAGTGAGACATCTGTTATGACCCCAATGGCAGAGGGTCTCAGAAATAAATTCTAAGTCTGCAAACACAAAAAACCAACTCATAGGGCAGTGGTAACTGGGCTGACCATATATCTAATCCTAGCACCACAAATAGCAGCAGCCGGGGAACGTGCCTACGTTGGTTCTAGACGTCTCGCGCCAGCCGGAGAACTAACTAACCCTAGAAGGGAAAAGATAGACCTTTCTTGCCTCCAGAGAAAAGACCCCAAAAGTTGGATACAAGCCCCCAACAAATAATAACGGTGAGGTAAGGAGAAAAGACAAACGTAAGAATGAACTAGATATTTAGCAAAGAGAGGCCCACTGACTAATAGCAGAATATAGTAAGATGACTTATATGGTCAGCAAAAACCCTATCAAAATTTCCACGCTGGATATTCAAGAACCCCCGAACCGTCTAACGGCCGGGGGGAGAACACCAGCCCCCTAGAGCTTCCAGCAAAATCAGGAATCACATTTAGTACAAGCTGGACAAAAAAAATAAGAGCAAAGCAAATAACCAAAAAACAAGGGAGCAGGACTTAGCTTAATTTTGCAAGATCCAAGACCAGCAGACAGGAGCAAACAGAAAGGAACTGATTACAACGATGCCAGGCACTGGACTGAGAAACCAGGAAGTTAATATAGCAACACCCCTGGACTAACGACCCAGGTGGGTGCCAAACTGAGGAAAGACAATCCCAGAGTCATATCACTAGTGACCACAAGAGGGAGCAAAAAAGTCTAATTCACAACAGACATCAGGCTGGCACAAAACAGGCGCCGAAGTAAACCGGCGCTTCAACTCTTGAAAGGCTTCCACGGCTGCAGGAGCCCAGTTAGCAACATCAGAACCTTTCTTGGTCATATCCGTCAAAGGTTTAACAACGCTAGAAAAATTAGCGATAAAACGACGGTAGAAGTTAGCAAAACCCAAGAACTTCTGAAGACTCTTAAGTGACGTGGGTTGAGTCCAATCATGAATAGCTCGGACCTTGACTGGGTCCATCTCCACCGCAGAAGGGGAAAAAATAAAACCCAAAAAGGGAACCTTCTGTACTCCAAAGAGACACTTTGAGCCCTTAACAAACAAAGCATTCTCATGCAAAACCTGAAACACCATCCTGACCTGCTCTACATGCGAGTCCCAATCATCAGAAAAAACCAGAATATCATCCAGATAAACAATCATAAATTTATCCAGATACTTCCGGAAAATATCATGCATAAAGGACTGAAACACTGAAGGAGCATTAGAGAGCCCGAATGGCATCACCAAGTACTCAAAATGACCTTCGGGCGTATTAAATGCAGTTTTCCATTCATCTCCTTGCTTAATGCGCACAAGGTTGTACGCACCACGAAGATCTATCTTGGTGAACCACTTGGCACCTTTAATCCGGGCAAACAAGTCCGACAACAGAGGCAAAGGATACTGAAATTTAACAGTGATTTTATTCAGAAGCCGATAGTCAATACAAGGTCTCAAAGATCCGTCCTTCTTGGCCACAAAAAAGAATCCCGCACCAAGAGGGGAAGAGGATGGACGGATATGCCCCTTCTCCAGAGATTCCTTTATATACGAACGCATTGCGGTATGCTCAGGTACAGACAGATTAAATAATCTTCCCTTAGGAAATTTACTACCTGGAATCAAATCTATAGCGCAGTCACAGTCCCTATGAGGAGGAAGAGCACTGGACCTGGACTCGCTGAATACATCCTGGTAATCAGACAAATACTCAGGAACTTCTGAAGGAGTAGAGGAAGCAATAGACACCGGCGGGGAATCACCATGAATTCCCTGACAGCCCCAACTTGACACAGACATTGCCTTCCAATCCAAGACTGGATTATGGGTCTGTAACCATGGCAGACCCAAAACGACCAAATCATGCATTTTATGCAGAACAAGAAAACGAATCACCTCCCGATGTTCAGGAGTCATGCACATGGTTACCTGTGTCCAAAACTGCGGTTTATTTTCCGCCAATGGCATAGCATCAATACCTCTAAGAGGGATAGGATTTACCAACGGCTCAAGAACAAAACCACAGCGCTTGGCAAACGACAGATCCATAAGACTCAGGGCAGCACCTGAATCCACAAACGCCATAACAGGGTAGGAGGACAATGAGCAAATTAAAGTCACAGACAAAATAAATTTAGGTTGCAAATTAACAATGGCGACAGGACTAACCACCCTAGTTAGGCGTTTAGAGCATGCTGATATAACATGTGTAGAATCACCACAGTAAAAACACAACCCATTCTGACGTCTATGATTTTTCCATTCATTTCTAGTCTGAATTCTACCACATTGCATTAAATCAGGTGTTTGTTCAGACAACACCACCAGAGGATTCGCGGCTTTGCGCTCCCGCAAACGCCGGTCAATTTGAATAGCCAGCGCCATGGAATCATTCAGACCTGTAGGAATGGAGAAACCCACCATCACATTCTTAATGGCTTCAGAAAGGCCATTTCTGAAATTTGCGGCCAGAGCACACTCATTCCACTGAGTAAGCACGGACCATTTCCGAAATTTTTGGCAATACACTTCAGCTTCATCCTGACCCTGAGAAATAGCCAGCAAGGCTTTTTCTGCCTGAATTTCAAGATTGGGTTCCTCGTAAAGCAATCCGAGCGCCAGAAAAAACGCATCAATATTTGCCAATGCCGGATCTCCTGGCGCTAGCGAGAAGGCCCAATCCTGAGGGTCGCCCCGTAAGAAAGAGATAACAATTTTTACTTGCTGAGCTGAGTCTCCAGATGAACGGGGTCTCAGAGATAGAAACAATTTACAATTATTCCTGAAATTCCTAAACTTAAATCGATCTCCAGAGAACAGTTCAGGAATAGGTATTTTAGGTTCAGACATTGGACTACTGGTAACAAAATCTTGTATGCCCTGCACACGAGCAGCAAGCTGATCCACACTTGTAATCAAAGTCTGGACATTCATGTCTGCAGCAAGCACAAGCCACTCAGGGGTAAAGGGGAGGAAAAAAGAGAGGAAAGAAAAAAAAAAAAAAAACAACTCAGACTTTCCTTTCTTGTAATCCCACTTCTGCAATGCATTAAACATTCAACCTGGGCCTGGCATACTGTTATGACCCCAATGGCAGAGGGTCTCAAAAGTACATACCAAGTCTGCAAACACAAAAAACCAGCTCATAGGGTAGTGGTAACTGGGCTGACCATATATCTAATCCTAGCACCACAAATAGCAGCAGCCGGGGAACGTGCCTACGTTGGTTCTAGACGTCTCGCGCCAGCCGGAGAACTAACTAACCATAGAAGGGAAAAGATAGACCTTTCTTGCCTCCAGAGAAAAGACCCCAAAAGTTGGATACAAGCCCCCAACAAATAATAACGGTGAGGTAAGGAGAAAAGACAAACGTAAGAATGAACTAGATATTTAGCAAAGAGAGGCCCACTGACTAATAGCAGAATATAGTAAGATGACTTATATGGTCAGCAAAAACCCTATCAAAATTTCCACGCTGGATATTCAAGAACCCCCGAACCGTCTAACGGCCCGGGGGGAGAACACCAGCCCCCTAGAGCTTCCAGCAAAATCAGGAATCACATTTAGTACAAGCTGGGCAAAAAATAAGAGCAAGCAAATAACCAAAAAACAAGGAAGCAGGACTTAGCTTAATTTTGCAAGATCCAAGACCAGCAGACAGGAGCAAACAGAAAGGAACTGATTACAACGATGCCAGGCACTGGACTGAGAAACCAGGAAGTTTATATAGCAACACCCCTGGACTAACGACCCAGGTGGGTGCCAAACTGAGGAAAGACAATCCCAGAGTCATATCACTAGTGACCACAAGAGGGAGCCAAAAAAGTCTAATTCACAACAGTGTACCTAACACGTTCTAGACACCTCGACACAGCCGGAGGACTAAATACCCCTATAGATGGAAATGGGAATTTCTATCTTGCCTCAGAGCAGAACCCCAAAGGATAGGCAGTCCCCCACAAATATTGACTGTGAGTATAAGAGGAAAGAGACACGCAGGCAGAAAACAGGATTTAGCAAAAGAGGCACTTCTAGCTAAATAGAAAAGGATAGGACAGAATTCTAAGCGGTCAGTATTAAAACCCTAAAAATATCCACAGCAGATAATAAAAATATTCTACATGTAACTAAAGACATAGAATGTATATTTGCATCTCTAGAGAATCCAGCATGACTGAAAAATCCAAACAAAGTCTAAGCTGGACAAAAACACAATGAATTGCACTGAAATGTAAAGCACACTGCATGTGTGCTGCAGAGACAAAAACCAGACACTTATCTTAGCTGAATTGACAGCAGGGCATGAGGAGCCAGACAGAGATGCAATCCATCCAAGAACAATGGTCAACTGGCAAGGACTAATGGATCCTGCACTACCACCAACAACCACCGGAGGGAGCCCAAGAGCAGAATACACAACAGTACCCCCCCCTTGAAGAGGGGACACCGAACCCTCACCAGAGCCCCCAGGCCGATCAGGACGAGCCAGATGAAAGGCACGGACCAAATCAGCAGCATGGACATCGGAGGCAAAAACCCAAGAATTATCCTCCTTGCCATAACCCTTCCATTTGACAAGGTACTGAAGCTTCCACCTCGAAAAACGAGAATCCAACATTTTCTCAACCACATACTCCAACTCCCCATCAACCAACACAGGGGCAGGAGGATCAACAGAGGGAACAACGGGCACCACATATTTCCGCAATAAAGATCTATGGAAAACATTATGGATGGCAAAAGAGGCCGGAAGGGCCAAACGAAAAGACACCGGATTGATAATCTTAGAAATCCTATAAGGACCAATAAACCAAGGCTAAACTTAGGGGAAGAAACCTTCATAGGAACATGACGGGAAGACAACCAGACCAAATCCCCAACCCGAAGCCGGGAACCAGAGGAAGACAATTTAGGCAAAGGCACCAAATGAACCATCTTAGAGAACCGGTCACAAACCACCCAGATAACCGACATCCTCTGGGAAACCGGAAGATCTGAAATAAAATCCATAGAAATATGCATCCAGGGCCTCTCAGGGACCGGCAAATGCAAAAGCAACCCACTAGCACGGGAACAACAAGGCTTGGCCCGCGCACAAGTCCCACAGGACTGCACAAAAGAACGCACATCACGCGACAAAGAAGGCCACCAAAAGGACCTACCAACCAAATCTCTGGTACCAAAAATACCAGGATGGCCAGCAAGCACAGAACAATGAACCTCAGAAATCACTCTACTAGTCCATCTATCAGGAACAAACAGTTTCCCCACTGGACAGCGGTCAGGTGTGTCAGCCTGAAATTCCTGAAGAACCCGTCGTAAATCAGGGGAAATGGCAGAAAGGACCATCCCTTCCTTCAGAATGCCGACCGGTTCAAGGACCTCAGGAGAATCAGGCAAAAAACTCCTAGAGAGGGCATCAGCCTTAATATTCTTAGAACCCGGAAGATACGTGACCACGAAATCAAAACGGGAGAAAAACAGGGACCATCGAGCCTGTCTAGGATTCAGCCGTTTGGCAGACTCGAGGTAAATCAGATTTTTATGATCGGTCAAGACCTCAATACGGTGCTTGGCTCCCTCAAGCCAATGTCGCCATTCCTCAAATGCCCACTTCATAGCCAACAACTCCCGATTGCCGACATCATAATTGCGTTCAGCAGGCGAAAACTTACGGGAAAAGAAGGCACATGGTTTCATCAAGGAACCATCAGAATTCCTCTGAGACAAAACGGCCCCTGCCCCAATCTCAGAAGCGTCAACCTCAACCTGAAACGGAAGAGAAACATCTGGCTGACGCAACACCGGGGCAGAAGTAAATCGGCGTTTAAGCTCCTGAAAGGCAGAGACAGCCGCAGAGGACCAATTCGTCACATCAGCACCTTTCTTCGTCAAATCGGTCAGGGGTTTAACCACACTGGAGAAGTTAGCAATGAAACGGCGATAAAAATTAGCAAAGCCCAAAAATTTCTGAAGGCTCTTCACGGATGTGGGCTGGATCCAATCATGAATGGCCTGAACCTTAACCGGATCCATCTCTATAGATGAGGGAGAAAAAATGAAGCCCAAAAAAGAAACCTTCTGCACTCCAAAGAGACACTTAGACCCCTTCACAAATAAAGCATTATCACGAAGGATTTGAAATACCATCCTGACCTGTTTCACATGAGACTCCCAATCATCGGAAAAAATTAAAATGTCATCCAAATATACAATCATGAATTTATCAAGATAATTCCGGAAGATATCATGCATGAAGGACTGAAAAACAGATGGAGCATTAGAGAGCCCGAATGGCATCACAAGGTATTCAAAATGGCCTTCGGGCGTATTAAACGCAGTTTTCCATTAATCACCCTGCTTAATACGAACAAGATTATATGCCCCCTGAAGGTCAATCTTAGTAAACCAACTAGCCCCCTTAATCCTAGCAAACAAATCGGAAAGCAAAGGCAATTGAAACTTGACCGTGATCTTATTCAAGAGGCGATAATCAATACAGGGTTTCAAGGAGCCATCCTTCTTAGCAACAAAAAAAATTCCCGCTCCCAACGGTGAAGAAGATGGCCAAATGTGCCCTTTCTCCAAAGACTCCTTAACATAACTCCGCATGGCGGTATGTTCAGGCACAGACAGGTTGAAAAGTCGGCCCTTAGGAAACTTACAGCCTGGAATCAAGTCAATAGCACAATCACAGTCCCTATGCGGTGGAAGGGAACTAGACTTGGGCTCATCGAATACATCCTGAAAATCAGACAGAAACTCTGGAATTTCAGAAGAGGAGGAAGAGGAGATTGACATCAAAGGAACGTCATTATGAACCCCCTGACAACCCCAACTAGTCACAGACATAGACTTCCAATCCAACACCGGATTATGTACCTGCAACCATGGAAAACTCAGCACAATAGCATCATGCAAATTATGCAACACCAGAAAACGACAATCTTCCTGATGGGCTGGCGCCATGCGCATGGTCACCTGTGTCCAAAACTGGGGCTTATTTTTAGCCAAAGGTGTAGCATCAATGACCCTTAAAGGAATAGGGTTCTGCAAAGACTGCAAGGGGAAACCACAACGCCTGGCAAATTCAAAGTCCATTAAGTTCAAAGCGGCGCCTGAATCCACAAACGCCATGACAGAAAATGACGACAATGAGCAGATCAAGGTCACAGATAACAGAAATTTAGGTTGTACAGTACTGATGGTAACTGAACTAGAGATTCTCTTTGTACGCTTAGGGCAGACTGAAATGACATGAGAAGCATCGCCACAATAAAAACACAACCTATTCTGACGTCTGAATCCCTGTTGTTCCGTTCTAGACAGAATCCCATCACACTGCATAGGCTCAGGCATCTGTCCTGAGGACAACGCCACAGCGCACACAGTTCTGCGCTCCCGCAAGCGCCGATCAATCTGAATGGCCAGAGACATAGAATCACTCAGACCAACAAGCGTGGGAAACCCCACCATAACATCTTTAACAGATTCAGAAAGACCCTTTCTGAAAATTGTTGCCAAAGCATCCTCATTCCATTTAGTCAGCACAGACCATTTTCTAAATTTCTGACAATACAATTCTGCCGCTTCTTGACCCTGAAACAAGGCCAACAAGGTCTTCTCCGCTTGATCCACAGAATTTGGTTCATCATATAATAATCCTAGAGCCTGAAAAAAGGTGTCTACATTAAGCAAGGCCGGATTCCCAGATTCCAGGGATAATGCCCAATCCTGAGGATCGCCATGCAGCAGGGAGATGACAATTTTAACCTGCTGAATGGGATCACCAGAGGAACGAGTTTTCAGAGCAAAAAACAGTTTACAGTTGTTTTTAAAACTCAAAAATTTGGACCTGTCCCCAAAAAACAAATCAGGAGTAGGAATCCTAGGCTCTAAAACCGGAGTCTGAACAATATAATCAGAAATACCCTGTACCCTAGCAGCAAGCTGGTCTAAACGAGAAGCTAATCCCTGAACATCAATGCTAGCACAAGACTCCTCAGTCACCCAGAGGAAAAGAGGGAAGGAAAGACAAAACAGGCTACAGAAAAAAAATGGCTCAACGCCTTTCTTCCCTTCTGAGATGCATTTAACTCATTGTTGGCCAGTTGTACTGTTATGATCTGGTGACCTTGGAGCCGCATGAGACTTTCTCTGGAGTAGGTGGTACCTGTACTGACCGCAAACCCTAAACTGACACCACAACTAGAAGTATCCGTGGGGTGTACCTAACGCGTCCTAGACACCTCAACACAGCCGGAGGACTAAATACCCCTATAGATGGAAATGGGAATTTCTATCTTGCCTCAGAGCAGAACCCCAAAGGATAGGCAGTCCCCCACAAATATTGACTGTGAGTATAAGAGGAAAGAGACACGCAGGCAGAAAACAGGATTTAGCAAAAGAGGCACTTCTAGCTAAATAGAAAAGGATAGGACAGAATTCTAAGCGGTCAGTATTAAAACCCTAAAAATATCCACAGCAGATAATAAAATATTCTACATGTAACTAAAGACATAGAATGTATATCTGCATCTCCAGAGAATCCAGCATGACTGAAAAATCCAAACAAAGTCTAAGCTGGACAAAAACACAATGAATTGCACTGAAATGTAAAGCACACTGCATGTGTGCTGCAGAGACAAAAACCAGACACTTATCTTAGCTGAATTGACAGCAGGGCATGAGGAGCCAGACAGAGATGCAATCCCTCCAAGAACAATGGTCAACTGGCAAGGACTAATGGATCCTGCACACCTAAATACCTAGTAGAGCTGCAATCAGCAGAAACACCTGCCCTGGATTACAACCCAGAGACAACTGCACTACCACCAACAACCACCGGAGGGAGCCCAAGAGCAGAATTCACAACAGCAACCCTCATTTGGATAAATATATAGACTCCTTCAGACATTTGATAAAATCCACCATCATAGACACTAACAGGAGACAAGCACCCAACATCAGTGCCCAGGAGAGCAAGGCCATACAGTCTCTGAAAACCAACAAAGAAATCATCATCAAACCTGCTGACAAGGGAGGTGCAATAGTCATGATGAACACATCAGACTATATGAAGCAAGCAAACACACAACTTATGGACACACGCTACTACAAAAAATTGGAGTCGGATCCTACACAGGACTATTACAAGGAACTAAACAAGTTGGTATCTTGTCTGACCGACGAATCCATAAGAGCCAATGACCTGATACCAGAAAGTCCAAGAACAGGGACATTCTACATGCTTCCCAAAATCCACAAATCTGGAAATCCAGGAAGACCAATTATTTCATGTGTGGGCACCCTTACTGAGCAGGTATCTGGATGGGTAGAGAGGGTATTCTTAAACCCCTGGTAAAGGATACACCCAGCTTCATTCAGGACACAACTGACCTGTTGAATAAACTATCAGCAATAGGTCCTCTACCAGAAGGAACCATCCTGGCCACCATGGATGTGGAATCTTTGCACTCCAATATCCCACACCAGGATGGATTAACTGCCTGCAAATTCTTCCTGGAAAACACAGGGACTGATGCAAATTCTGTGGTGAAACTTATAAAATTCATCCTCACCCACAATTACTTTGAATTTGACAAGAAGATCTATCTACAGGAGATGGGCACAGCGATGGGAAGTAAAATGGCCCCACAGTATGCAAATCTTTTCATGGCCAAGCTTGAAAGCGACTTTTTGTCCTCATGTCCGATCAGGCCTCTGGCGTACTACCGCTACATTGATGACATTTTAATCATCTGGACGGAGTCTGAACCACAGCTAAAGACGTTCCATGGACAGTTTAATCAATTTCATCCTACCATCAACTTGACACTCAACTACTCCTGTACTGAAATTAACTTTTTGGACACCATCATTAAGCTGCAGAACAATAAAATAGAGACATCCCTGTATCAGAAGCCACTCGACCGTCCAACATACCTTAAATGGGACAGTTTCTATCCAAAACACATAAAAAACTCCATTGTCTACAGCCAAGCCATCAGATACAATCGTATATGTTCCAACCCAATGGATAGGGATGAACACCTTGGTCGCCTCAGAAAGACCTTTTTGAATCAGGGCTACCATCCAAGAACAATTGAAAACCAGATTACAAGAGCCACCAGAATATCAAGGAATCACCTGCTACATTACAAAGCTGAAGAAGAAAATAACCTCTAGTAGTTACCTACAATCCAAATCTGGAGGTGCTAAGGGGAGCTGCACGGAAATTACAACCTTTACTACAAAAAGATGCCGGATTACAATCCATTTTTACAGACCCCCCACTACTGTGTTTTAGACAGCCCCCAAATTTAAGAAGCATCATTGTCAAGAGCTCCCTGTTATGACCTGGTGGTTACGGAGTGGTACTGAGATGACCTGGTGGGTAAAACCAATCATGGACAAGCTCAGAGGAGGTGACAGCTCTACAGACAGTAATCACCTATATGACCTAGTGATTACGGAGCAGCACTGAAATGACCTAGTGAGTAAACAAATAATGTACTAGCTCTGAGGAGGTGGTAACTTTACTGACCGCAATCCCAACTCCTAACACCAACACTAGAAATAGCCGTGGAGCGTTCCTATCTCTGCCTAGACGCCTCTTCACAGCCTAAGAACTAGCTACCCCTGAAGATGGAAACGGAAAACTATCTTGCCTCAGAGAAACCCCCAAAGGAAAGATAGCCCCCCACAAATATTGACGGTGAGTGAAGAGGGAAATGACAAACTCAGAAATGAAACTAGATTTTAGCAAAGGAGGCCACTACTATCTAAATAGAAAGAGAAAGAAAAGGCTACTGTGCGGTCAGTATAAAAACGAAATGTCCCCGCAGAGTTTACAAAAATAATCTCCACACCGACTCACGGTGTGGAGGGGCAAATCTGCAACCCCAGAGCTTCCAACTAGCCGGAATATTTCATGATGACAAGCTGGACAAAAGAGACATAACTTAAACTGAACAAAAGGTCATAGGCAGGGAAACACCCCAAAACTAGCAGAACTTATCTTAAGCTGAAATGGACTGGCCAACAGAGAACTTCCAGGAAAGGACTGAATCCACAGGAAGGAACATTGACAGCTGGCATCAACTACAGCCTAAAGCCCAGTTAAATAACAAGGCCAGGGCACCGATTAGTGAAAGCAGCTGCTAAGTTCCACTTGAAACCACCAGAGGGAGCCCAAGAGCAGAACTCCCAAAAATAACATTCATGACCACAGGATGGAGCCCAAGAATGGAATTCACAACAGCTCCCTGTCCTCTCCAACAGCTGCAGGAACCTTTGCTTGCAATCAGAAAAAATGTAAAACCTGTCCATTTATAATGACCACGGACAAGATAAAGATCCCCAATTCACATCAGGACTACAAGATACCAGGTGCATTCAGCTGCATCACTTCTAATGTGATACACCTAATTATTTGTACTAAATGTCCAACTGGGGGTCTATATGTAGGGGAGACAGGGCAGAAACTGAGAACAAGAATGAATTCTCAACGCCACACAATAAGAGAAAAAAGAATGGATCTACCTGTGGCAATACATTTTTGTCTCCCAAATCATAACATTATGGACATGAAATTACTTGTGTTAAAAGGTAACTTCAAAACTCAGAGAGACAGAAGAGTCTGGGAATATAAACTGATGATGACCTTTGACTGTCTTAGTGGTGGAATGAATGTGTCGCATGGATTTATGTCTTTTTACATCAACTAAGGAACTTGACCCTCAGACTATGAGGGGGTCATCACAACAGACCCAGACCCCAATCAGAGGACAATAAAACATTCCTTATCTAAGAAGTGGTCCAATATTTATGGACATAACTGTTTATCACTCATGGTAATTCTGCTTCATGTCACCTGTCTTATCCATGTTTTTTTTTTCTGTGCTATGTTGTGCATTAATATGTGATTCTTCAGAATTTGTATTAGTCTATGCCTGATGAAGAGACCTGTGTAGTCTCGAAAGCTTGCAATTTGTTACCATCTTTTTAGTTAGCCATTAAAAGGTAGCAACCACTGAGGACTGTGAATTTCCACAAAAATTTAAAATAACCAATAAATTTCGTTCAACTTCACAATTGTGTTCAACTTGTTGTTGATTCTTCACCAAAAATTTAAATTTGGTATCTTTATGTTTGAAGCATGATATGTGGGAAAAGGTTGAAAAGTTCCAGGGAGCCGAATACTTTCGCAAGGCACTGTATGTAAGCTAAGCATACTTTTATTCTTTTCAGGCATTATGTATAAGTTAAAAAAAACTTTAGGAAGGAACAACCCCTTAAATTCCGGTGAGTTGTATTAAACCTTCAATCTGATGCATCTCTTGACAGCTTGCATCTGTTAGGGCTCATTCAGATGTCAGTTATTTTTCTCATATGCAAAAAAACATTCTGTGTTTCATCAGCGTTATTGATCCGATTTTCAGTCAGTGTGTCAGTTTTAAGAAAAAACTACTGTTCTATTTTTTCACAGGCCCATAGGTTTGCATTGGTGACTTTGATCCAAAAATCTGCTTAATATCGGACATAACTCAATGATTTTGTGTGGTCAGCAAAAATACTCAGATTTGTGAAAAGCTCCCCATAGACAACAATAGGTATGAGTGCTAATTGTGGAACTTGTAAGTGCAAAACGGACATCTGAATGAGCACTTAGACTATGTCGGGAGTTGTAATTTTCATATTCAGGAAACAAAGATCCAATCATAACAATTTCCTTAAAATTACAGAAGTGGTTCATTATATCAATAATTACTTATTTTGTTCTGAGGGCTACTCTGCCAGATTGAACATTTCCTATGACTACAATAAAATTTAGATGGGTATCACCATTTGAAGCATTAACCACATGAACTGCTCACTGTATAAAGACTTTAGCTAGGACCAAAGAAAAAGGAAACTGTAATCATGAAACATGCAGTTGGTGAGGGCGGCTGCCTACATAATAGGAATCTTTGCGGTCATATTGTCTTGTCTTCCTTGATGTTGGTCACATTTGCGCTGTATACTGAGATTGGGGATCCTCAGAGGTCCATTACTACACTGTTAAAAAAATAATAATGGGAACACTAAAACACCACATTCTAGATATCACTGAATCAAATATTCCAGTTGCAAGTCTTTATTCATTACATAGTGGAAAATGTTGAGTACAATAAAACATAAAAGTGATCAATGTAAATCAAAATTAATATCCCATGGAGGTCTGGATTTGGAATGATACTCAAAATCAAAGTGGAAAATCAAATTACAGGCTGATCCAACTTCAGTGAAAGTGCCTCATAACATGGCCATAATGCTCAGTATTGTGTGTAGCCACCACGTGCTTGTATGACTTCCCTACAATGTTTGGACATGCTCCTAATGAGGCGGCGGATGTTCTCATGATGGATCGCCCCCCTGACCTGGATTAAAGCATCAGTCAACTCCTGGACAGTCTGTGGTGCAATGTGACATTGGTGGATTGGACAAGACATGATGTCCCAGATGTGCTTGACTGGATTCAGATCTGGGGAACAGGCAGGCCAGTCCATAGCATCAATGCCTTTATCATGCATTAACTGCTAACAAACTTCAGCCACATGAGGCCTAGCATTGTCATGCATCAAAAGGAATCCAGGGTCCACTGCGCCTGCATATGATCTCACTATGGTTCTGAGCATCTCATTCCAGTACCTAATGGCAGTATAGATACCTCTAACTAGCACATGGAGAGAGCCATGTGGCCCTTCAAAAAAATACCTTCTAACACCATTACTCACCCACTGCCAAACGGGTCATGCTGGAGGATGTTGCAGGCAGCAGAACTTTCTCCGCAATGTCTCCAGACTCTGTCACGTCTGTCACATGTGCCCAGTGTGAACCTGTTCTGATCCGTGAAGAGCACAGGGTGTCAGTATGAAATCTGCCTAACTTGGTGTTCTCTGGCAAATGTCAATCGCCCTGTACAGTGTTGGACTGTAAGGACAACAAACACTTGCGGACACTGGACCCTCATAGCACTCTCATGGAGTCTGTTTCTGACAGTTTGAGCAGACACACGATTGGTAGTGGCCTGCTGGAGGTCATTTTGCAGAGCTCTGGCACTGCTCCTTTTGTTCATCCTTGCACAAAAGAGGAGGTAGCGGTCCTGCTGCTGGATTGTTGCCTTCCTAAAGCCCAAAAAAGTGACGAAAACAATAGCCAAAAAGGATGAAAACAGAAAAATCGTCTGTGGTCACCGCCTGCAGAACCACTCCTTAATGGGGGTTGTCATGCTAATTGCCAATCATTTCTACCTGCTGTCTGTTCCATTTGCACAACAGCAGAATAAACTAGATGGGTATTTCCTGAAGGAACTACAGATAGTGCTTTGGAATGGTGCCCGGGTTGCCCCAGCAAGACTTTCACACTTGGGATCCCCTCAGGCGGTCCGATTTGGCGGGCGGCGCCACTCTGAGTCCGATTTGGCGGCCGGCGCCACTCTGGGTCCGATTTGGCAGCCGGCGCCACTCTGGGTCCGATTTGGCGGGCGGCGCCACTCTGGGTCCGATTTGGCGGGCGGCGCCACTCTGGGTCCGATTTGGCGGGCGGCGCCACTCTGGGTCCGATTTGGCGGGCGGCGCCACTCTGGGTCCGATTTGGCGGGCGGCGCCACTCTGGGTCCGATTTGGCGGGCGGCGCCACTCTGGGTCCCATTTGGCGAGCGGCGCCACTCTGGGTCCGATTTGGCGGGCGGCGCCACTCTGGGTCCGATTTGGCGGGCGGCGCCACTCTGGGTCCGATTTGGCGGGCGGCGCCACTCTGGGTCCGATTTGGCGGGCGGCGCCACTCTGGGTCCGATTTGGCCGAACGGCGCCACTCTGGGTCCGATTTGGCGGGCGGTGCCACTCTGGGTCCGATTTGGCGGGCGGCACCACTCTGGGTCCGATTTGGCGGGCGGCGCCACTCTGGGTCCGATTTGGCGGGTGGCGCCACTCTGGGTCCGATTTGGCGGGCGGCGCCACTCTGGGTCCGATTTGGCGGGCTGGGTCCGATTTGGTGAGCGGGGCAATAATTATAACTAGATGGGTATTTCCTGAAGGAACTACAGATAGTGCTTTGGAATGGTGCCCGGGCTGCCACTGCAAGACATTCACACTTGGGTGCCCCTCAGGCGCTGGCTTGGTAGTTGTAGCCCCTCAGGGTTGAGGATTTGGTGGGTGGGGCCACTTGGGGTCTGATTGGGGGGGCGGGGCCCCTCGGGGTCTGATTTGGTGGGAGGGGTCACTCGGGGTCCGATTTGGTGGGCGGGGCACCTCGGGGTCCGATTTGGTGGGCGGGGCACCTCGGGGTCCGATTTGGTGGGCGGGGCACCTCGGGGTCCGATTTGGTGGGCGGGGCACCTCAGGGTCCGATTTGGTGGGTGGGGTCACTGGGTCCCATTTGGTGGGCGGGGCAACTCGGGGTCCCATTTGGTGGGCAGGGCCCCTCTGGGTCCGATTTGGTGGGCGGGATCACTCTGGGTCCGATTTGGGGGGCGGGGCCACTCGGGGACAGGTTTGGGGGGCGGGGCCACTCGGTGCACTTTTCACCCACGGGATTGGGGTGCACTTACTTTTCACACACGGGACGAGAGGGTGTCATAGTCACTTTATTCTGATGTTTGACTTTGATAAATTATCATGTCCTAAAATTGACATCGTACATTTGCATAGCTGCCATCTTTGGAAGGTCAAGTTGGGGGTAATGGAAAGTTCGCCATTATTTCCTATGGGAAATTTTTTTTTTTAAATGCAATTTAAAAAAAAAACTACAAATCGGATTGACACGAAAAATACTTAGCACACCTCTCGTGGATGCTGGCTTCGAAATGACGCCTCACTGGAGTCTGTGCATGCAGGGGTTTGGGCCGCATTAATTGCGGAAAAAAACTGAATAAGTTTGCCAAGTTCGGATTACAATAATAATACTAGATGGGTATTTCCTGAAGGAACTACAGATAGTGCTTTGGAATGGTGCCCGGGTTGCCCCAGCAAGACTTTCACACTTGGGTGCCCCTCAGGCGCTGGCTTGGTAGTTGTAGCCCCTAAAGGGGTGAGGCCACTATGGGTCCGATTTGGTGGGCGGGGTCACTCTGGGACCAATTTGGTGGGCGGGGTCACTCTGGGACCAATTTGGTGGGCGGGGTCACTCTGGGACCAATTTGGTGGGCGGGGTCACTCTGGGACCGATTTGGCGGGCGGCACCACTCTGGGTCCGATTTGGCGGGCGGCGCCACTCTGGGTCCGATTTGGCGGGCGGCGCCACTCTGGGTCCGATTTGGCGGGCGGCGCCACTCTGGGTCCGATTTGGCGGGCGGCGCCACTCTGGGTCCGATTTGGCGGGCGGCGCCACTCTGGGTCCGATTTGGCGGGCGGCGCCACTCTGGGTCCGATTTGGCGGGCGGCGCCACTCTGGGTCCGATTTGGCGGGCGGCGCCACTCTGGGTCCGATTTGGCGGGCGGCGCCACTCTGGGTCCGATTTGGCGGGCGGCGCCACTCTGGGTCCGATTTGGCGGGCGGCGCCACTCTGGGTCCGATTTGGCGGGCCGGGTCACTCTGGGTCCGATTTGGCGGGCCGGGTCACTCTGGGTCCGATTTGGCGGGCCGGGTCACTCTGGGTCCGATTTGGAGGGCCGGGTCACTCTGGGTCCGATTTGGTGGGCCGGGTCACTCTGGGTCCGATTTGGTGGGCCGGGTCACTCTGGGTCCGATTTGGTGGGCCGGGTCACTCTGGGTCCGATTTGGTGGGCCGGGTCACTCTGGGTCCGATTTGGTGGGCCGGGTCACTCTGGGTCCGATTTGGTGGGCCGGGTCACTCTGGGTCCGATTTGGTGGGCCGGGTCACTCTGGGTCCGATTTGGTGGGCCGGGTCACTCTGGGTCCGATTTGGTGGGCCGGGTCACTCTGGGTCCGATTTGGTGGCCCGGGTCACTCTGGGTCCGATTTGGTGGCCCGGGTCACTCTGGGTCCGATTTGGTGGCCCGGGTCACTCTGGGTCCGATTTGGTGGCCCGGGTCACTCTGGGTCCGATTTGGTGGCCCGGGTCACTCTGGGTCCGATTTGGTGGCCCGGGTCACTCTGGGTCCGATTTGGTGGCCCGGGTCACTCTGGGTCCGATTTGGTGGCCCGGGTCACTCTGGGTCCGATTTGGTGGGCCGGGTCACTCTGGGTCCGATTTGGTGGGCCGGGTCACTCTGGGTCCGATTTGGTGGGCCGGGTCACTCTGGGCCCGATTTGGTGGCCCGGGTCACTCTGGGTCCGATTTGGTGGCCCGGGTCACTCTGGGTCCGATTTGGTGGCCCGGGTCACTCTGGGTCCGATTTGGTGGCCCGGGTCACTCTGGGTCCGATTTGGTGGCCCGGGTCACTCTGGGTCCGATTTGGTGGCCCGGGTCACTCTGGGTCCGATTTGGTGGCCCGGGTCACTCTGGGTCCGATTTGGTGGCCCGGGTCACTCTGGGTCCGATTTGGTGGCCCGGGTCACTCTGGGTCCGATTTGGTGGCCCGGGTCACTCTGGGTCCGATTTGGTGGCCCGGGTCACTCTGGGTCCGATTTGGTGGCCCGGGTCACTCTGGGTCCGATTTGGTGGCCCGGGTCACTCTGGGTCCGATTTGGTGGCCCGGGTCACTCTGGGTCCGATTTGGTGGCCCGGGTCACTCTGGGTCCGATTTGGTGGCCCGGGTCACTCTGGGTCCGATTTGGTGGCCCGGGTCACTCTGGGTTTGATTTGGTGGCCCGGGTCACTCTGGGTGCGATTTGGTGGGCCGGGTCACTCTGGGTCCGATTTGGTGGCCCGGGTCACTCTGGGTCCGATTTGGTGGGCCGGGTCACTCTGGGTCCGATTTGGTGGCCCGGGTCACTCTGGGTCCGATTTGGTGGCCCGGGTCACTCTGGGTCCGATTTGGTGGGCCGGGTCACTCTGGGTCCGATTTGGTGGGCCGGGTCACTCTGGGTCCGATTTGGTGGGCCGGGTCACTCTGGGTCCGATTTGGTGGGCCGGGTCACTCTGGGTCCGATTTGGTGGGCCGGGTCACTCTGACTGACAGCAGGATAAGGGAATGGCTGATAACAGAGAATAGACTGACAGCAGGACAAGGGAATGGCTGATAACAGAGAGAATAGACTGACAGCAGGACAGGGGAATTGCTGATAACAGAGAGAAATAGACTGACAGCAGGACGGGGAATGGCTGATAACAGAGAGAATAGACTGACAGCAGGACAGGGGAATGGCTGATAACAGAGAGAATAGACTGACAGCAGGACAGGGGAATGGCTGATAACAGAGAGAATAGACTGACAGCAGGACGGGGAATGGCTGATAACAGAGAGAATAGACTGACAGCAGGACAGGGGAATGGCTGATAACAGAGAGAAATAGACTGACAGCAGTATGGGGAATGGCTGATAACAGAGAGAAATAGATGGGTATTTCCTGAAGGAACTACAGATAGTGCTTTGGAATGGTGCCCGGGTTGCCCCAGCAAGACTTTCACACTTGGGTGCCCCTCAGGCGCTGGTTTGGTAGTTGTAGCCACTCTGGGTCCGATTTGGTGGGTGGGGCCCCTCAGGGGCCGATTTGGTGGGCGCTGTATACTGCGGGGCTCTGCGCTGTATACTGCGGGGCTCTGCGCTGTATACTGCGGGGCTCTGCGCTGTATGCTGCGGGGCTCTGCGCTGTGTACTGCGCGGCTCTGCGCTGTGAACTGCACGGCTCTGCGCTTTGAACTGCACGGCTCTGCGCTTTATACTGCGCGGCTCTGCGCTGTGTACTGCACGGCTCTGCGCTGTGTACTGCGCGGCTCTGCGCTGTGTACTGCACGGCTCTGCGCTTTATACTGCGCGGCTCTGCGCTGTGTACTGCACGGCTCTGCGCTGTGTACTGCGCGGCTCTGCGCTGTGTACTGCGCGGCTCTGCGCTTTATACTGCGCGGCTCTGCGCTGTGTAGTGCGCGGCTCTGCGCTGTGTACTGCGCGGCTCTGCACTGTATACTGCGTGGCTGTGCAATATACTACGTGGACATGCATATTCTAGAATACCCGATGAGTTAGAATCGGGCCTCCATCTAATAATCATAAGACTACAGATAGTGGTTTGGAATTGTGCTGTACTGTCACTTTAAGAGCTGATATTATCTGACAAAACTTGTGAGCTGATGTAGAGTTCATAGGCGTTGGCATAGTAACTGTGTCTGACTGCGCATATCAATGAGCTAATCAGCCAGGTGGCAGTTATTTTTAGAAATTGCCTCAGAAACCAGCCCATTATAAACGTATGGGACAATTTCCCTATTGAAACGCATTGAAAGACTTTTTTCAAACACAAATTGCGCAAAAACTACAAATCCGATCGGCACGAAAAATACTTAGCACACCTCTTGGGGACGCTGGCTTCGAAATGACACCTCACTGGAGTCTGTGAGTTTAGCGGTTCGGGCCGCATTACGTGCGGACTGAATAATAAGAATAAGAAGAAGTTTACCACGGTGGAATAACAGTATAGTGCTTTGTTCCAAAGCACTATAACTAGATGGGTATTTCCTGAAGGAACTACAGATAGTGCTTTGGAATGGTGCCCGGGCTGCCCCTGCAAGACTTTCACACTTGGGTGCCCCTCAGGCGGTCCGATTTGGTGGGTTGGGTCAATCTGGGTCTGATTTTGTGGGCGGGGTAAATCTAGGTCCGATTCGGTGGGCGGGGTCACTTTTGGTCCGATTCTGTGGGCGCGGCCACTCTGGGTCCGATTCGGTGGGCGGAGCCACTCTGGGTCCGATTTGGTGGGCGGGGCACCTTAGGGACCAATTTGGTGGGTGGGGTCACTCGGTCCGATTTGGTGGGCTGGGCACCTCAGGGTCTGATTTGGTGGGCTGGGCACCTCAGGGTCCGATTTGGTGGGTGGGGTCACTCTGGGTCCGATTTGGTGGGCGGGGTCACTCTGGGTCTGATTTGGTGGACGGGGTCACTCTGGGTCTGATTTGGTGGAAGGGGTCACTCTGGGTCTGATTTGGTGGAAGGGGTCACTCTGGGTCCGATTTGGTGGGCGGAGCCACTCTGGGTCCGATTTGGTGGGCGGGGTCACTCTGGGTCCGATTTGGTGGGCGGGGTCACTCTGGGTCCGATTTGGTGGGCCGGGCCCCTCGGGGTCCGATTTGGTGGGCCGGGCCCCTCGGGTTCCGAATTGGTGAGCGGGATAATCTACTATATAATTGTCTAAGGGCACTTCCGTCTTTCTGTCTCACAACACCGCTACGTCATCATCTCGTGAGACCGCAATGCACTCTTGGGACCGGAGCGCGCAACAAGCATCGGGTACCGGCCACTCCAGGTGCAACAAGCATCGTGTACCGGCCGCTCTAGGAGGTGCAACAACCATCAGATACCGGCCGCTCCAGGAGGTGAGTATGTAACTTTTTTATTTTAATTCTTTTTTTTTTTTTTAACAGGGATATGCAGTATACTATGTGACTGGACAATTTACTACGTGACTGGGCAGTATAACTACGTGGCTCTGCGCTGTATACTGCGTGGCTCTGCGCTGTATACTGCGTGGCTCTGCGCTGTATACTACGCGGCTCTGCGCTGTATACTACGCGGCTCTGCGCTGTATACTGCGCGTTCTGCGCTGTATACTGCGCGGCTCTGCGCTGTATACTGCGCGGCTCTGCGCTTTGTACTGTGCGGCTCTGCGCTATATACTGCGTGGCTCTTCGCTGTATACTACGCGGCTCTGCGCTGTGTACTGCGCGGCTCTGCGCTGTGTAATGCGCGTGTCCGTGCTGTGTACTGCGCGTGTCTGCGCTGTATACTGCGCGGCTCTGTGCTGTGTACTGCACGGCTCTGCACTGTGTACTGCGCGGCTCTGTGCGGTATACTGCGCGGCTCTGCTCTTTATACTGTGCGGCTCTGCGCTCTGTACTGCGCGGCTCTGCGCTGTGTACTGCCCGGCTCTGCGCTGTGTACTGCGCGGCTCTGCGCTGTGTACTGCGCGGCTCTGCACGGTATACTGCGCGGCTCTGCGCTGTGTACTGCACGGCTCTGCGCTTTATACTGCGCGGCTCTGCGCTGTGTACTGCGCGGCTCTGCGCTGTGTACTGCGCGGCTCTGCGCTGTGTACTGCGCGGCTCTGCGCTGTGTACTGCGTGGCTCTGCGCTTTGCCCTGTGCCGCTCTGCGCTGTGTACTGCGCGGCTCTGCGCTGTGTACTGCGCGGCTCTGCACTGTGTACTGCGCGGCTCTGCGCGGTATACTGCGCGGCTCTGCTCTTTATACTGTGCGGCTCTGCGCTGTGTACTGCGCGGCTCTGCGCTGTGTACTGTGCGGCTCTGCGCTGTGTACTGCGCGGCTCTGCGCTGTGTACTGCGCGGCTCTGCGCTTTGCACTGCGCCGCTCTGCGCTGTGTACTGCGCGGCTCTGCGCTGTATACTGCGCGGCTCTGCGCTTTGCACTGCGCCGCTCTGCGCGGTATACTGCGCGGCTCTGCTCTTTATACTGTGCGGCTCTGCGCTCTGTACTGCGCGGCTCTGCGCTGTGTACTGCCCGGCTCTGCGCTGTGTACTGCGCGGCTCTGCGCTGTGTACTGCGCGGCTCTGCGCGGTATACTGCGCGGCTCTGCGCTGTGTACTGCACGGCTCTGCACTTTATACTGCGCGGCTCTGCGCTGTGTACTGCGCGGCTCTGCGCTGTGTACTGCGCGGCTCTGCGCTGTGTACTGCACGGCTCTGCGCTGTGTACTGCGTGACTCTGCGCTGTGTACTGCGCGGCTCTGCGCTGTGTACTGCGCGGCTCTGCGCTTTGCACTGCGCCGCTCTGCGCTGTGTACTGCGCGGCTCTGCGCTGTGTACTGCGCGGCTCTGCGCTGTGTACTGTGCGGCTCTGCACTGTGTACTGCGCGGCTCTGCTCTTTATACTGTGCGGCTCTGCGCTGTGTACTGCGCGGCTCTGCGCTGTGTACTGCGCGGCTCTGCGCTGTGTACTGCGCGGCTCTGCGCTGTGTACTGCGCGGCTCTGCGCTTTATACTGCGCGGCTCTGCGCTGTGTACTACCCGGCTCTGCGCTGTGTACTGCGCGGCTCTGCGCTGTATACTGCGCGGCTCTGCGCTGTGTACTGCGCGGCTCTGCGCTGTGTACTGCGCGGCTCTGCGCTGTGTACTGCACGGCTCTGCACTGTATACTGCGTGGCTGTGCAATATACTACGTGGACATGCATATTCTAGAATACCCGATGAGTTAGAATCGGGCCACAGTCTAATAATCATAAGACTACGGATAGTGGTTTGGAATTGTGCTGTACTGTCACTTTAAGAGCTGATATTATCTGACAAAACTTGTGACCTGGTGAGCTGATGTAGACTTCATAGGCGTTGGCATAGTAACTGTGTCTGACTGCGCATATCAATGAGCTAATCAGCCAGGTGGCAGTTATTTTTAGAAATTGCCTCAGAAACCAGCCCATTATAAACGTATAGGAAAATTTCTCCATTGAAACGCATTGAAAGACTTTTTTCAAACACAAATTGCGCAAAAACTACAAATCCGATCGACACGAAAAATACTTAGCACACCTCTCAGGAACGCTGGCTTCGAAATGACACCTCACTGGAGTCTGTGAGTTTAGCGGTTCGGGCCGCATTACGTGCGGACTGAATAATAAGAATAAGAAGAAGTTTACCACGGTGGAATAACAGTATAGTGCTTTGTTCCAAAGCACTATAACTAGATGGGTATTTCCTGAAGGAACTACAGATAGTGCTTTGGAATGGTGCCCGGGCTGCCCCTGCAAGACTTTCACACTTGGGTGCCCCTCAGATGCTGGTTTGGTAGTTGTAGCCCCTCAGGGTTGAGGATTTGGTGGGCGGGGCCACTCTGGGTCCGATTTGGTGGGTGGAGCCACTCTGGGTCCGATTTGGTGGACTGGGTCACTCTGGGTCCGATTTGGCGGGCGGCGCCACTCTGGGTCCGATTTGGCGGGCGGCGCCACTCTGGGTCCGATTTGGCGTTCGGCGCCACTCTGGGTCCGATTCGGTGGGCGGCGCCACTCTGGGTCCGATTTGGCGGGCGGCGCCACTCTGGGTCCGATTTGGCGGGCGGCGCCACTCTGGGTCCGATTTGGCGGGCGGCGCCACTCTGGGTCCGATTTGGGGGGCGGCTCCACTCTGGGTCCGATTTGGCGGGCGGCGCCACTCTGGGTCCGATTTGGCGGGCGGCGCCACACTGGGTCCGATTTGGCGGGCGGCGCCACACTGGGTCCGATTTGGCGGGCGGCGCCACTCTGGGTCCGATTTGGTGGGCGGCGCCACTCTGGGTCCGATTTGGCGGGCGGCGCGACTCTGGGTCCGATTTGGCGGGCGGCGCCACTCTGGGTCCGATTTGGCGGGCGGCGCCACTCTGGGTCCGATTTGGCGGGCGGCGCCACTCTGGGTCCGATTTGGCGGGCGGCACCACCCTGGCGGGCGGCGCCACTCCGGGTCCGATTTGGCGGGCGGTGCCACTCCGGGTCCGATTTGGCGGGCGGCGCCACTCTGGGTCCGATTTGGCGGGCGGCGCCACTCTGGGTCCGATTTGGCGGGCGGCGCCACTCTGGGTCCGATTTGGCGGGCGGCGCCACTCTGGGTCCGATTTGGTGGGCGGCGCCACTCTGGGTCCGATTTGGCGGGCGACGCCACTCTGGGTCCGATTTGGCGGGCGGAGCCACTCTGGGTCCGATTTGGCGGGCGACGCCACTCTGGGTCCGATTTGGCGGGCGGCGCCACTCTGGGTCCGATTTGGCGGGCGGCGCCACACTGGGTCCGATTTGGCGGGCGGCGCCACTCTGGGTCCGATTTGGTGGGCGGCGCCACTCTGGGTCCGATTTGGCGGGCGGCGCCACTCTGGGTCCGATTTGGCGGGCGGCGCCACTCTGGGTCCGATTTGGCGGGCGGCGCCACTCTGGGTCCGATTTGGCGGGCGGCGCCACTCTGGGTCCGATTTGGCGGGCGGCGCCACTCTGGGTCCGATTTGGCGGGCGGCGCCACTCTGGGTCCGATTTGGCGGGCGGCGCCACTCTGGGTCCGATTTGGCGGGCGGCGCCACTCTGGGTCCGATTGGGCGGGCGGCGCCACTCTGGGTCCGATTTGGCGGGCGGCGCCACTCTGGGTCCGATTTGGCGGGCGGCGCCACTCTGGGTCCGATTTGGTGAGCGGGGCAATAATTATAATAAGACTACAGATAGCGCTTTGAAATTGTGCTGTGCTATCACTTTAAGAGCTGATATTATCTGGCAAAACTGTGCTGGGGTCATGTACAGTTCGCAGGCGTTGGCATAGTAACTGGGCCTGACTGCACATATCAATAAGCTAATCAGCCAGGTGGCAAGTGGCAGGTACATTTCAAATTGCCTCAGAAACCCGGCCATTATATCCTATGGGAAAATTTCCCTATTGAAATGCATTACAATGAGGGGAAAAAACATTTTCAAACGCAAATTGCGCCAAAACTACAAATCCGATCGACATGAAAAATACTTAGCACACCTCTTGGGGACGCTGGCTTCGAAATGACACCTCACTGGAGTCTGTGAGTGAAGCGGTTCGGGCCGCATTACGTGCGGACTGAATAATAATAATAACTAGATGGGTATTTCCTGAAGGAACTACAGATAGTGCTTTGGAATGGTGCCCGGGCTGCCCCTGCAAGACTTTCACACTTGGGTGCCCCTCAGGCGCTGGTTTGGTAGTTGTAGCCCCTCAGGGTTGAGGCCACTCTGGGTCCGATTTGGTGGCCCGGGTCACTCTGGGTCCGATTTGGTGGCCCGGGTCACTCTGGGTCCGATTTGGTGGCCCGGGTCACTCTGGGTCCGATTTGGTGGCCCGGGTCACTCTGGGTCCGATTTGGTGGCCCGGGTCACTCTGGGTCCGATTTGGTGGCCCGGGTCACTCTGGGTCCGATTTGGTGGCCCGGGTCACTCTGGGTCCGACTTGGTGGCCCGGGTCACTCTGGGTCCGATTTGGTGGCCCGGGTCACTCTGGGTCCGATTTGGTGGCCCGGGTCACTCTGGGTCCGATTTGGTGGCCCGGGTCACTCTGGGTCCGATTTGGTGGGCCGGGTCACTCTGGGTCCGATTTGGTGGGCCGGGTCACTCTGGGTCCGATTTGGTGGGCCGGGTCACTCTGGGTCCGATTTGGTGGGCCGGGTCACTCTGGGTCCGATTTGGTGGGCCGGGTCACTCTGGGTCCGATTTGGTGGGCCGGGTCACTCTGGGTCCGATTTGGTGGCCCGGGTCACTCTGGGTCCGATTTGGTGGGCCAGGTCACTCTGGGTCCGATTTGGTGGCCCGGGTCACTCTGGGTCCGATTTGGTGGCCCGGGTCACTCTGGGTCCGATTTGGTGGCCCGGGTCACTCTGGGTCCGATTTGGTGGCCCGGGTCACTCTGGGTCCGAGTTGGTGGCCCGGGTCACTCTGGGTCCGATTTGGCGGGCGGCGCCACTCTGGGTCCGATTTGGCGGGCGGCGCCACTCTGGGTCCGATTTGGCGGGCGGCGCCACTCTGGGTCCGATTTGGCGGGCGGCGCCACTCTGGGTCCAAATTGGCGGGCGGCGCCACTCTGGGTCCGATTTGGCGGGCGGCGCCACTCTGGGTCCGATTTGGCGGGCGGCGCCACTCTGGGTCCGATTTGGTGGGCGGCGCCACTCTGGGTCCGATTTGGCGGGCGGCACCACTCTGGGTCCGATTTGCTGGGCCGGGTCACTCTGGGTCCGATTTGGTGGGCCGGGTCACTCTGGGTCCGATTTGGTGGGCCGGGTCACTCTGGGTCCGATTTGGTGGCCCGGGTCACTCTGGGTCCGATTTGGTGGCCCGGGTCACTCTGGGTCCGATTTGGTGGCCCGGGTCACTCTGGGTTCGAGTTGGTGGCCCGGGTCACTCTGGGTCCGAGTTGGTGGCCCGGGTCACTCTGGGTCCGATTTGGCGGGCGGCGCCACTCTGGGTCCGATTTGGCGGGCGGCGCCACTCTGGGTCCGATTTGGCGGGCGGCGCCACTCTGGGTCCCAATTGGCGGGCGGCGCCACTCTGGGTCCGATTTGGTGGGCGGCGCCACTCTGGGTCCGATTTGGCGGGCGGCGCCACTCTGGGTCCGATTTGGCGGGCGGCACCACTCTGGGTCCGATTTGGCGGGCGGCGCCACACTGGGTCCGATTTGGCGGGCGGCGCCACTCTGGGTCCGATTTGGCGGGCGGCGCCACTCTGGGTCCGATTTGGCGGGCGGCGCCACTCTGGGTCCGATTTTGCGGGCGGCACCACTCTGGGTCCGATTTGGTGGCCCGGGTCACTCTGGGTCCGATTTGGTGGCCCGGGTCACTCTGGGTCCGATTTGGTGGCCCGGGTCACTCTGGGTCCGATTTGGTGGGCCCGAGTCACTCTGGGTCCGATTTGGTGGGCCGGGTCACTCTGGGTCCGATTTGGTGGGCCGGGTCACTCTGGGTCCGATTTGGTGGGCCGGGTCACTCTGGATCCGATTTGGTGGGCCGGGTCACTCTGGGTCCGATTTGGTGGGCCGGGTCACTCTGGGTCCGATTTGGTGGGCCGGGTCACTCTGGGTCCGATTTGGTGGGCCGGGTCACTCTGGGTCCGATTTGGTGGCCCGGGTCACTCTGGGTCCGATTTGGTGGCCCGGGTCACTCTGGGTCCGATTTGGTGGCCCGGGTCACTCTGGGTCCGATTTGGTGGCCCGGGTCACTCTGGGTCCGATTTGGTGGGCCGGGTCACTCTGGGTCCGATTTGGTGGCTCGGGTCACTCTAGGTCCGATTTGGTGGCCCGGGTCACTCTGGGTCCGAGTTGGTGGCCCGGGTCACTCTGGGTCCGATTTGGCGGGCGGCGCCACTCTGGGTCCGATTTGGCGGGCGGCGCCACTCTGGGTCCGATTTGGCGGGCGGCGCCACTCTGGGTCCGATTTGGCGGGCGGCGCCACTCTGGGTCCGATTTGGCGGGCGGCGCCACTCTGGGTCCGATTTGGCGGGCGGCGCCACTCTGGGTCCGATTTGGCGGGCGGCGCCACTCTGGGTCCGATTTGGCGGGCGGCACCACTCTGGGTCCGATTTGGCGGGCGGCGCCACTCTGGGTCCGATTTGGCGGGCGGCGCCACTCTGGGTCCGATTTGGCGTTCGGCGCCACTCTGGGTCCGATTTGGCGGGCGGCGCCACTCTGAGTCCGATTTTGCGGGCGGCGCCACTCTGGGTCCGATTTTGCGGGCGGCGCCACTCTGGGTCCGATTTGGCAGGCGGCGCCACTCTGGGTCCGATTTCGTGAGCGGGGCAATAATTATAATAAGACTACAGATAGTGCTTTGAAATTGTGCTGTGCTATCACTTTAAGAGCTGATATTATCTGGCAAAACTGTGCTGGGGTCATGTACAGTTCGCAGGCGTTGGCATAGTAACTGGGCCTGACTGCACATATCAATGAGCTAATCAGCCAGGTGGCAGGTACATTTCAAATTGCCTCAGAAACCCGGCCATTATAATCTATGGGAAAATTTCCCTATTGAAATGCATTACAATGAGGGGAAAAAACATTTTCAAACGCAAATTGCGCCAAAACTACAAATCCGATCGACACGAAAAATACTTAGCACACCTCTTGGGGACGCTGGCTTCGAAATGCCACCTCACTGGAGTCTGTGAGTGAAGCGGTTCGGGCCGCATTACGTGCGGACTGAATAATAATAATAACTAGATGGGTATTTCCTGAAGGAACTACAGATAGTGCTTTGGAATGGTGCCCGGGCTGCCCCTGCAAGACTTTCACACTTGGGTGCCCCTCAGATGCTGGTTTGGTAGTTGTAGCCCCTCAGGGTTGAGGATTTGGTGGGCGGGGCAACTCTGGGTCCGATTTGGGGGGTGGAGCCACTCTGGGTCCGATTTGGTGGGCTGGGTCACTCTGGGTCCGATTTGGTGGCCCGGGTCACTCTGGGTCCGTTTTGGTGGCCCGGGTCACTCTGGGTCCGATTTGGTGGGCCGGGTCACTCTGGGTCCGATTTGGTGGCCCGGGTCACTCTGGGTCCGATTTGGTGGCCCGGGTCACTCTGGGTCCGATTTGGTGGCCCGGGTCACTCTGGGTCCGATTTGGTGGCCTGGGTCACTCTGGGTCCGATTTGGTGGCCCGGGTCACTCTGGGTCCGATTTGGTGGCCCGGGTCACTCTGGGTCCGATTTGGTGGCCCGGGTCACTCTGGGTCCGATTTGGTGGGCTGGGTCACTCTGGGTCCGATTTGGTGGGCCGGGTCACTCTGGGTCCGATTTGGTGGCCCGGGTCACTCTGGGTCCGATTTGGTGGCCCGGGTCACTCTGGGTCCGATTTGGTGGCCCGGGTCACTCTGGGTCCGATTTGGTGGGTGGGGCCCCTCAGGGGCCGATTTGGTGGGCGCTGTATACTGCGGGGCTCTGCGCTGTATACTGCGGGGCTCTGCGCTGTATACTGCGCGGCTCTGCGCTGTATGCTGCGCGGCTCTGCGCTGTGTACTGCGCGGCTCTGCGCTGTGTACTGCGCGGCTCTGCGCTGTGTACTGCGCGGCTCTGCGCTGTGTACTGCGCGGCTCTGCGCTTTACACTGCGCGGCTCTGCGCTTTATACTGCGCGGCTCTGCGCTGTGTACTGCGCGGCTCTGCGCTGTGCACTGCACGGCTCTGCGCGGTATACTGCGCGGCTCTGCGCTCTGTACTGCGCGGCTCTGCGCTGTGTACTGCGCGGCTCTGCGCTGTATACTGCGCGGCTCTGCGCTGTGTACTGCGCGGCTCTGCGCTGTGTACTGCGCGGCTCTGCGCTGTGTACTGCGCGGCTCTGCGCTGTGTACTGCGCGGCTCTGCGCTGTGTACTGCGCGGCTCTGCGCTGTGTACTGCGCGGCTCTGCGCTGTGTACTGCGCGGCTCTGCGCTTTCTACTGCGCGACTCTGCGCTTTGTACTGCGCGGCTCTGCGCTGTGTACTGCGCGGCTCTGCGCTGTGTACTGCGCGGCTCTGCGCTGTGTACTGCGCGGCTCTGCGCTGTATACTGCGCGGCTCTGCTCTGTGTACTGCGCGGCTCTGCGCTGTGTACTGCGTGGCTCTGCGCTTTATACTGCGCGACTCTGCGCTTTGTACTGCGCGGCTCTGCGCTGTGTACTGCGCGGCTCTGCGCTGTGTACTGCGCGGCTCTGCGCTGTGTACTGCGCGGCTCTGCGCTTTATACTGCGCGACTCTGCGCTTTGTACTGCGCGGCTCTGCGCTGTGTACTGTGCGGCTCTGCGCTGTGTACTGCGCGGCTCTGCGCTGTGTACTGCGCGGCTCTGCGCTGTGTACTGTGCGGCTCTGCGCTGTGTACTGCGCGGCTCTGCACTGTATACTGCGTGGCTGTGCAATATACTACGTGGACATGCATATTCTAGAATACCCGATGAGTTAGAATCGGGCCACAGTCTAATAATTATAAGACTACAGATAGTGGTTTGGAATTGTGCTGTACTGTCACTTTAAGAGCTGATATTATCTGACAAAACTTGTGACCTGGTGAGCTGATGTAGACTTCATAGGCGTTGGCATAGTAACTGTGTCTGACTGCGCATATCAATGAGCTAATCAGCCAGGTGGCAGTTATTTTTAGAAATTGCCTCAGAAACCAGCCCATTATAAACGTATGGGACAATTTCCCTATTGAAACGCATTGAAAGACTTTTTTCAAACACAAATTGCGCAAAAACTACAAATCCGATCGGCACGAAAAATACTTAGCACACCTCTCAGGAACGCTGGCTTCGAAATGACACCTCACTGGAGTCTGTGAGTTTAGCGGTTCGGGCCGCATTACGTGCGGACTGAATAATAAGAATAAGAAGAAGTTTACCACGGTGGAATAACAGTATAGTGCTTTGTTCCAAAGCACTATAACTAGATGGGTATTTCCTGAAGGAAATACAGATAGTGCTTTGGAATGGTGCCCGGGCTGCCCCTGCAAGACTTTCACACTTGGGTGCCCCTCAGGCGGTCCGATTTGGTGGGTTGGGTCAATCTGGGTCTGATTTTGTGGGCGGGGTAAATCTAGGTCCGATTCGGTGGGCGGGGTCACTTTTGGTCCGATTCTGTGAGCGCGGCCACTCTGGGTCCGATTCGGTGGGCGGAGCCACTCTGGGTCCGATTTGGTGGGCGGGGCACCTTAGGGACCAATTTGGTGGGTGGGGTCACTCGGTCCGATTTGGTGGGCTGGGCACCTCAGGGTCTGATTTGGTGGGCTGGGCACCTCAGGGTCCGATTTGGTGGGTGGGGTCACTCTGGGTCCGATTTGGTGGGCGGGGTCACTCTGGGCCCGATTTGGTGGAAGGGGTCACTCTGGGTCCGATTTGGTGGAAGGGGTCACTCTGGGTCTGATTTGGTGGAAGGGGTCACTCTGGGTCCGATTTGGTGGGCGGAGCCACTCTGGGTCCGATTTGGTGGGCGGGGTCACTCTGGGTCTGATTTAGGGGGCGGGGTCACTCTGGGTCCGATTTGGTGGGCCGGGCCCCTCGGGGTCCGATTTGGTGGGCCGGGCCTCTCGGGTTCCGAATTGGTGAGCGGGGTAATCTACTATCTAATTATCTAAGGGCACTTCCGTCTTTCTGTCTCACAACACCGCTACGTCATCATCTCGTGAGACCGCAATGCACTCTTGGGACCGGAGCGCGCAACAAGCATCGGGTACCGGCCACTCCAGGTGCAACAAGCATCGTGTACCGGCCGCTCTAGGAGGTGCAACAACCATCAGATACCGGCCGCTCCAGGAGGTGAGTATGTAACTTTTTTATTTTAATTCTTTTTTTTTTTAACAGGGATATGCAGTATACTATGTGACTGGACAATATACTACGTGACTGGGCAGTATAACTACGTGGCTCTGCGCTGTATACTGCGTGGCTCTGTGCTGTATACTGCGTGGCTCTGCGCTGTATACTACGCGGCTCTGCGCTGTATACTACGCGGCTCTGCGCTGTATACTGCGTGGCTCTGTGCTGTGTACTGCGCGGCTCTGCGCTGTGTACTGCACGGCTCTGCGCTGTGTACTGCGCGGCTCTGCACTGTGTACTGCGCGTTCTGCGCTGTATACTGCGCGGCTCTGCGCTGTATACTGCGCAGCTCTGCGCAGCTCTGCGCTTTGTACTGCGCGGCTCTGCGCTATATACTGCGTGGCTCTTCGCTGTATACTACGCGGCTCTGCGCTGTGTACTGCGTGGCTCTGCGCTGTGTACTGCGCGTGTCCGTGCTGTGTACTGCGCGTGTCTGCGCTGTATACTGCGGGGCTCTGCACTGTATACTGCGGGGCTCTGCGCTGTATACTACGCGGCTCAGCGCTGTATACTGCGCGGCTCTGCGCTGCATACTGCGTGGCTCTACGCTGCGTACTGCGCGGCTCTGCGCTGTATACTGGGTGGCTCTGCGCTGTGTACTGCGCGGCTCTGTGCTGTGTACTGTGCGGCTCTGCACTGTGTACTGCGCGGCTCTGCGCTGTGTACTGCGCGGCTCTGCGCTGTGTACTGCGCGGCTCTGCGCTTTATACTGTGCGGCTCTGCGCTCTGTACTGCGCGGCTCTGCGCTGTGTACTGCGCAGCTCTGCGCTGTATACTGCGCGGCTCTGCGCTGTGTACTGCGCGGCTCTGCGCTGTGTACTGCGCGGCTCTGCGCTGTGTACTGCTCGGCTCTGCGCTGTGTACTGCGCGGCTCTGCGCTGTGTACTGCGCGGCTCTGCGCTGTGTACTGCGCGGCTCTGCGCTGTGTACTGCGCGGCTCTGCGCTGTGTACTGCGCGGCTCTGCGCTGTGTACTGCACGGCTCTGCGCGGTATACTGCGCGGCTCTGCGCTTTATACTGTGCGGCTCTGCGCTCTGTACTGCACGGCTCTGCGCTGTCTACTGCGCGGCTCTGCGCTGTGTACTGCTCGGCTCTGCGCGGCTCTCCGCTTTATACTGCGCGGCTCTGCGCTTTATACTGCGCGGCTTTGCGCTGTGTACTGCATGGCTCTGCGCTGTGTACTGCGCGGCTCTGCGCTGTGTACTGCACGGCTCTGCGCTGTGTACTGCACGGCTCTGCGCTTTATACTGCGCGGCTCTGCGCTGTGTACTGCACGGCTCTGCGCTGTGTACTGCGCGGCTCTGCGCTGTGTACTGCGCGGCTCTGCGCTTTATACTGCGCGGCTCTGCGCTTTATACTGCGCGGCTCTGCGCTGTGTACTGCGCGGCTCTGCGCTGTGTACTGCGCGGCTCTGCGCTGTGTACTGCACGGCTCTGCGCTTTATACTGCGCGGCTCTGCGCTGTGTACTGCGTGGCTCTGCGCTGTGTACTGCGCGGCTCTGCGCTTTATACTGCGCAGCTCTGCGCTGTGTACTGCGCGGCTCTGCGCTGTGTACTGCGCGGCTCTGCGCTGTGTACTGCACGGCTCTGCGCTTTATACTGCGCGGCTCTGCGCTCTGTACTGCACGGCTCTGCACTGTGTACTGCGCGGCTCTGCGCTGTGTACTGCACGGCTCTGCGCTTTATACTGCGCGGCTCTGCGCTGTGTACTGCACGGCTCTGCGCTGTGTACTGCGCGGCTCTGCGCTGTGTACTGCGCGGCTCTGCGCTTTATACTGCGCGGCTCTGCGCTGTGTACTGCGCGGCTCTGCGCTGTGTACTGCGCGGCTCTGCGCTGTGTACTGCACGGCTCTGCACTGTATACTGCGTGGCTGTGCAATATACTACGTGGACATGCATATTCTAGAATACCCGATGAGTTAGAATCGGGCCACAGTCTAATAATCATAAGACTACGGATAGTGGTTTGGAATTGTGCTGTACTGTCACTTTAAGAGCTGATATTATCTGACAAAACTTGTGACCTGGTGAGCTGATGTAGATTTCATAGGCGTTGGCATAGTAACTGTGTCTGACTGCGCATATCAATGAGCTAATCAGCCAGGTGGCAGTTATTTTTAGAAATTGCCTCAGAAACCAGCCCATTATAAACGTATAGGAAAATTTCTCCATTGAAACGCATTGAAAGACTTTTTTCAAACACAAATTGCGCAAAAACTACAAATCCGATCGACACGAAAAATACTTAGCACACCTCTCAGGAACGCTGGCTTCGAAATGACACCTCACTGGAGTCTGTGAGTTTAGCGGTTCGGGCCGCATTACGTGCGGACTGAATAATAAGAATAAGAAGAAGTTTACCACGGTGGAATAACAGTATAGTGCTTTGTTCCAAAGCACTATAATAATAAGAAGAAGTTTACCACGGTGGAATAACAGTATAGTGCTTTGTTCCAAAGCACTATAATAATAAGAAGAAGTTTACCACGGTGGAATAACAGTATAGTGCTTTGTTCCAAAGCACTATAATAAGAATAATAAGAAGAAGAAGTTATCCACGGTGGAATAACAGTATAGTGCTTTGTTCCAAAGCACTATAATTAATTCACGGTCAGCGTTGCTTCATAATCATAACTGGATAGGTTGATTTCACAGAAGTGGAATGACTTGGAGTTACATTGTGTTGTTTAAGTGTTCCCTTTATTTTTTTGAGCAGTCAATTTTGTGACTTGTTCCTCTGACATCTAGATACTTACTTTCATAGAATTTTTCTGGACAGTATTCTCCCTATGCATGAAGCCTACATCCTCTAATTTTTCCTCTTTTAGATTTTTTTATATGTTTTATTTCGTATGTGGAATTTATCTTATTATTTTGTTATCACATCTTTTTTAAATTAATCAATAAATGTATTATATTCTAAAATAATATTATTTTCATCATTCTAAGTCTTGCACTCATCCAATTTTCTTTGGAACATTGATGCCATATAAAAAGTATATGCCATAAATGTATGATAGGTGCTGATTAGTGATGAGCGAGTGTACTCGTTGCTCGGGTTTTCCCAAGCACGCTCGGGAGGTTTCCGAGTATTTATGACTGCTCAGAGATTTAGTTTTCATCGCCTCAGCAGTATGATTTACAGCTACTAGCCTGCTTGATTACATGTGGGGATTCCTTAGCAACCAGACAACCTCCACATGTACTCAGCCTGGCTAATAGCTGTAAATCATTCAGCTGCTGTGATGAAAACTAAATCTCCGAACACTAACAAATAGTCGGAGGACACCTGAGCAACGAGTACATCCGCTAATCACTAGTGCTGATCCTATCTCGAACGCACATCTAATGAAATAATGGGGGAAATGGGAGGATTTCATATTCTTTCTTATTTGTGCTGTAGAAAGAGAACAAAAGACGATGCTCTTATATGACTCTTGCACTGAATGGATGGAACTGCTCTGTATTTCACTACTACCATAAAACTAGAATGGAGATAGTGGAACACATGGAGGGCTACCTCTCCCTCCCCCCAAGGCTGCAGGTGGCAGTCCCCAGCTCTACACAAAATTCTGAAAACATCATGACAAGTTTGGTTTCCTTAATGATAGATATGGAAAATATTGATCTAGGTTCCCGATGTCTTACATCTTTTCTGAACTTTTGCTTTTGATATGAAGTGATAAACATGTTATATTTTTTACATAGGGCTCCAGAGGATGCACCTATCAAAGAGAAGCTGTTGTTTGCAAGCTCAAAACCATACTTAAAGCAAGCATTTTCAGGTATGCCTAGCGTCATTGGGTCAAAAGTTCTGTATGAACAGAAAATGCACTATACCTAAATATAAAAATACTACTCAGAGATGGATGAATGTCTTAAAATAAATGGGTGGTCTGCATATGATTCTGCAAGAAACAGGATTTCGATTAATAATAGAAAAGAGAGAGTGTCTGGTTCTTGAAAGTGTTTTTGCACATTTTCTGGTGTAAAACACTTTCAAATGTCGCAAAATTTATGCACAACATGAAGTTGCACAAAAATGTTGCAACTTTTAGCATTTGTTTTTCTGGTGGAGGCGCCTAATTAATTTAGTAATTAGTAAATCGGCAACAGTCAGCTCATCAAGCAGTAATCAGAAATACCTAGAGATCTCATAGTACTGCAAGTCTTAGAAGGAATAGGTAAAGTAAATCCAGCATCCAGATTCTTTCAGACATTTATTGAAGATATAAGAAAAAGCCACGAAATCCAACACTAAAATAATTGGCAAACGAGTTTCAGTCTTTAGTCATTGCAATTACTAAAAACTTTGTCTGAAATGCGTTTGCCAATTTCACTGGTATTTGTTTCTCTGGCTTCAAAAGATACCTGTTTTAGAGGATTGAGATGCTGGATTTGCTTTATCTAATCCATTAATAATTAAGCGCTCCTTAATCCCACATGCCAATTACGAAGCCTGGTATCCACAACGCCAGTCTTGATGAATCAGGCCGTGAATTCTTATGTACAGTGGGGAAAAAAAGTATTTAGTCAGCCACCAATTGTGCAAGTTCTCCCACTTAAAAAAATGTCAGAGGCCTGTAATTGACATCACAGGTAGACCACAACTATGAGAGTCAAAATGAGAAAACAAATCCAGAGAATCACCTTGTCTGATTTGGCAAGATTTATTTTGCAAATCATGGTGGAAAATAAGTATTTGGTCATTAACAAAGTTCATCTCAATATTTTGTTATATATCCTTTATTGGCAATGACAGAGGTCAAAGTTTTCTGTAAGTCTTCACAAGGTTGGCACACACATTTGGTGGTATGTTGGCCCATTCCTCCATGCAGATCTCCTCTAGAGCAGTGATGTTTTTGGCCTGTCACTGGGCAACATGGACTTTCAACTCCCTCCGAAGGTTTTCTATGGGGTTGAGATCTGGAGACTGGCTAGGCCACTCCAGGACCTTCATATGCTTCTTACGAAGCCACTCCTTCATTGACCTGGCGGTGTGCTTGGGATCATGATCATGCTGAAAGGCAAATCCACGTTTCATCTTCAATGCCCATGTTGATGGAAGGAGGTTTGCACTTAAAATCTCACAATACATGGCCCCATTTATTCTTTCATGTACACGGATCAGTCATCCTGGTCCCTTTGCAGAGAAACATGCCCAAAACATGATGTTGCCACCCCCATGCTTCACAGGTATGGTGTTCTTTGGATGCATCTCAGCATTCTGTCTCCTCCAAACACAATGAGTTTTGTTTCTACCAAACAGTTCTACATTGGTTTCATCAGACCATATGACATTCTCCCAATACTCTTCTGAATAATCCAAATGCTCTCTAGCAAACTTCAGACAGGCCCGGACATGTGCTGGCTTAAGCAGGGGGACACATCTGGCATTGCAGGATTTGAGTCCCTGGTGGCATAGTGTGTTACTGAGGGTAGCCTTTGTTATGGTGGTCCCAGCTCTATGCAGGTCATTCACCAGGTCCCCCCATGTGGTTCTGGGACTTTTGCTCACTGTTCTTATGATCATTTTGACCCCACGGGGTGAGATCTTGCATGGAGCCCCAGATCGAGGGAGATTATCAGTGGTCTTGTATGTCTTACTTTTTCTTATTATGGCTCCCACAGTTGATTTCATCACACCAAGCTGCTTGCCTATAGCAGATTCAGTCTTCCCAGCTTGGTTCAGGGCTACAATTTTGTTTCTGGTGTCCTTCGGCAGCTCTTTGGTCTTCACCATAGTGGAGTTTGGAGTGTGAGTGTTTGAGGTTGTGGACAGGTGTCTTTTATACTGATAAGTTCAAACAGGAGCCATTACTACAGGTAATGAGTGGAGGACAGAGGAGCCTCTTTAAGAGGAAGTTACAGGCCTATGAGAGCATGAAATCTTGCATGTTTTTAGGTCAGGGGTGGGGAACCTCAGTCCCCAGGGCCATTTACGGCCTTCAATGACCTTTTATCAGGCCCCCGGGCAGATTCTCAGAGACCGCATTCTTGGGCATGGAGCAGAATGCTGTAGATAAGCCCCTGATGCTGGTGGCCATAGCTCATCTTCGATTTTGGGGGTGACAGGTTCCCTTTAAGTGGGAGAACTTGCACAATTGGTGGCTGACGAAAAACTTTTTTCCCTACTGTAATAATTACCGTCTCAGGTACTGCACTAGGCATAACACAGTTTATCAGTTCTACTTCAAGTCTTACTTTTTTACGTTACATTTTACACTTAAAGAATAACTAAACTTTAATTTCCTCTGCTAATTATATGCAGTATAGAAAGTCATTTAATTTTGCAAATTACTTTATTAGCGATTTAACTTTGGTCCTGTGAAAAACTTCCATCTAAGTGGCCTCAAAACCATTGCTTAATTTTTAGTTCACTTGTCTGGCTTTTCTGCAATTCGTTACTATGCACTGGGAATACAAAGTCTGGCAGTAGAGGGGGGAACCCTAAGAGTGTGCTCACTCCCCTGCAAGGTATTAAATGCAGGAAGCTTCCTCTCTTCGCTCAGGAGGATTGTGCTGTGTGGTCAACATAAGCAGACTCGGACTGGCCCACAGGAAAACAGATTTTCATGGCCCCTCTGCTGGATTGAGTCCTCCAACACATTGTGTAAACAGTAGTTGGTATAAAACTCTTGATTTGCTGTATACAGACAGAGCCACTAATTTATAATTTTATAGAAACATAGTTACATTTGTGAATTAGGATAATGTAATATATATTACTTTTGGGCCCTTGGCTGCCCAGTCTGCCACTGTACACTGCCAGTCAAATTAGTCAGTGCTGCTGCCGTTCCGACTCTATGGGTTTCATGAATGGGCACAGCAATGCTGCCTAATCTCATTAGTGCTATATACAACTGTGCTGGACGCGTTACTGTTGATGGCACTGTGCAGGACACACATGATGATGCAGTGCTTATGAAGGACACTGTGAAAATTAACAAAAAAGAATGTAATAGTTTAGTTACTCTACCACATTCCGCATAGTTACGATAAACAAAATGAATTTTTGCATAGTAATGACAAGTCTTTTCCTTATATTTTTTTTTAGGAGTCAATAAACAGTGGGAACTTCACTGTCAAGATGACCTGACTGTTGATCAGCTGGCGCAGAAACTCACTAGTGGCAAAATTAAATCTTTGGAGGGACATATTTTATAGATAATTAGTGCCAGTAACACACTCGCTGCTTAAAGTGGATCTGAGTCCCATTGACAAAAAATAAATAATAGTCTCAATTTTTTTTCCCAACAAATATCAGAACACTTGTCTCCTTAATGGTTTAAATGCCATACCACGTCCATAGTTAAAGAGGTTGTCCATTGCTTTAACATAAATGACCCATGTCAACAATGTCTGATCAGTGGGGGGTGCGATACCCGCCACCCCACTGATTAGCTGTTCCGGGTGTCAGCGGCAACTGGAGGTACTCAGTTACAGAGCTGCTCCATCTACTGATAGTGTCCACTGTTGTGTACTGCTCATCCATCTCCAAATGATTGCACCCCCACCAATCAGACATTGATTATGTATCTTTAAGGATAGGTCATCAATATTAAAGTAGTAGACAACCTCTTTACAGGGTCTTCCTGGGGAATTGGTAGTAGTTTTTTTCTAACTGATATGAGCTTTAGGCCGGGGTCACATTTGCAAGTGTGATGTGAGTCTCTCGCATCAATACCTGGCACAACCATGGCGCTCGGGGCCGGAGCGTATGGCTGCATGTATTTCTATGCAGCCACACACTCCGATCCCGAGTGTCGGTGGCAGTGCTGGGTATTGATGCGAGTTTCTCGCAACACACTTGCAAGTGTGACCCCGGCTTTAAAAGAATGCTTGCATGGGCTGACATTTCTGCAAAAAGGTGTCAACTATGCTGCCCTGTATATGTTGCTACAGCTGTGATTACATATGTTACGTGTGTAGGGTAATATGGGCACAGGGTCTTACATCCGAACAGTACAGCCTCTGTTTTTATTGTTTAGAGTAAAACTTTCATGCAAACCGGGTCTACAAAAATATGATGTTATTGACTACTTCAGCTTCCATAGATCATTGGAGTTTTGCATGATATCCTATGTAATAAAGCCAGGAGATTGGTACCATAAAGTTCTCAGGCAATATTTAAACATACTGCCAAATTGTAATACTATTCTAGTATATCTGTATATTATATACACATAAACATATACACTGCCTGCTTCACCTTTAAAAGGGACCACACAAGGACAGTGCTACTATCCCTCGGGGATGAAGCGTGATACAGCAGCACAGCTTGAGAACCTATGTGATAGATCATGGTAGCCCATAGATTGTAAAAATGATAAGTGTACCCTTGGTGTGGCGGAACAGTTCTGTGCACTTTTCCACCCATTTGTCTAAGCCCTGCTTTGCGTCCTGTAAAGCCAGAGCTGTCAATCAAGGAAGAGGATGGCGGAGACGAATGTAAAACAACTGTTCGAGAAGGTACACTCAACTGTTTGGCTCCATTCGGTACACAGAGCCCATGCTTGGTGTTAAGACTTACGGTATTTTCTGGTGACAGACTCCCTAACATATGACCATTATTTGATGTAGAAACAACTGCTTGAGATCTCCTGATTAGTTTGCACATAGCCATATAGTGACAATCGATCCATGTGCTGAGGCATATCATAGGCAGACGGTGAATGGATCTTATTATTCAGTATATATATAAAATATTTTAGGGTTTAGCTCCACATTAGGCCTTGTGTATTATAGGCTGGTTCAGATATTTTCCTATAAATCTTACAGATTTTTATATTTTACAATTGTTAGTAATACAGGTAAACAATGGATGCAAATTAAATTCTTATGGTAATGATGGTAGTGTGCAACTTGAGAATAAGTGATTCATTTGCAAATACCTAGCTTTTTGGTTCCCTCATCTGTAGATGTCTTGTAGTGTAGACAATCTGGAAACTTATTTACACTTGAATTAAAGAGGTGGTCCACTACCTTGTATAATTCACCCATCGATTTACATCTTCTAAATAAGTCTGTTTGTGAATACCTTCTGTTGTTATATGTGCCTGTGAGTGGCGCTATTGCTGCTCGCTCAGTCCGTATCACGTGACCCAGACTGCAGCCGCCGCTGACATCCGCTGATGTCAAGTCAACTTCCAGACTTTCTGGATCCATCCAGGAGTGACCCGGTCATGCACACCCCCTCTGATTGACTTAGCTGTGGGCGACGTTTCACCGCACGTGACAGCCCAGTATCCAGCGCTTTCCCTCTCTCCGCTGTTTTCATTGGCTATAAGTGCATGCTGGATACTGGGCTAAAAGAAAAAAAGGGTTTGGTACCGTGTTAGCCAAAAAAAATGCTCTCAGTGGGAAAAACAAGATAATCTTGTAGTTATTATACCTTTTATTGGCTAACAAAAGGAAAATACATGTTACAATGTAAGCTTTCGAGACTTCTTAGGTCTATTCCTACCATGCCACTGAGAGGATAATGGGCTGTGAGATGTGGTGAAATGCCAGCCAATCAGAGGGGGTGCGCGTCACTCCTGGGGGAATCCAGGGAATACGGAAATTGATGTGACATCTGCTGCAGCCGGGGTCACGTGATGCGGACTGAGTGAGCAGCAACAGTCCGGCTTACAGACATATATAACAGAAGGTATTTTCAAAAAGACTAAGGGTAAGTTCACACTAGGCGTTTTTTCAATGTTTTTCTTGCGTTTTTTTGCGGCGGTTTAGACAAGCTAGCTTTGTCTCTTGTGCATGCTGATATTTTAGTGTTGCAAAAAATAATCTTATTTCATAGAATCAGGTTTTGGCACAAACAATGCAGCAAAACATGATACCTGCATTTTTTTCAGCGTTTCTTCACCACCCATTCAAGTCAATGGGTAAAAAACGCTGAAAAGAACACTGAGAATGCTTAAATACGTGCCATGCTCTATGTACAAAAAAAAAAAACATGAAAGCACAAAATACTGATGACAAACAAACCAATGTGTGTGGATGAGATTTCAGAAATCTCATAGGCTTTGCCGGTACTGTAAAACGCAGCTGAAAATTAGCATGAAAATGCAATAAAAAATGCTGCAAAAATGTCTAGCGTAAACTCGATGGACGAACTATACAATGTAGCGGACCACCTTTTCGATGTACGCCAAACAAAGTAGGTAAAAAAATTAAAAACTATGTAGTTATTGGATATGGTTGGATATTGATCTTTGATATGAGTTTATACCTTTCCTAATATCCACTTTTGGAATTTTCTAGCTTTACATTTTCAGCTAAGAGTCTTCTAAATCAGTCCTAGAGAGAACAGTTTTACTGTAATTTCTTATTTATAATGTATAATATTACCATTTACAGCCTCCATATGAACATGTATATTACTGACAATGGTCAAAAGATGAAAGATTGTAAGTAGAATAAAAGACAGAATAAAATATTCAATTTTAGATTTCTGTTATGTTACAACTGTGTTGGTGTGTTAATCTTAAGTCAATGAAAAAAAAAAATCCTATAACACAAGAAGACTGAGCCAAACACGTGTCACATTATTTGGTAATGTCTATTCATCCACTGAGGAAATATTCACTCTCATCTTTAGATACATATTTTATGTAGTCAAAACCACACAATATACTAACAAAAGAAAAACTTTCCATGCGAATAGAAATGTAGAAAAGTCTAACCCCTCAGTAGCATTAACCCAAAAAGTGCGAGATTTGAATTATTCAGCAGAGTATCATGAAACCAGAGGAGCAAGTATCATAGAAACACATACTTTGGGAAAGTGAAGCGAGATTCTGCTAGTGGTAGACTTTTATAGATTACCAGGTGTCACGCTGTCACACAAGTGGATCATGGACCTACTGTGCCACAGGTTGGGCTTACCCAGGAGGGGCATGACTAAGCAGCTACCTTGCCTTTGCTAGAGCTCCTGATGGTGGAGTTAGACTGGCGTTGCAGGTAGCCACCAGGTACCACTCCTGGCCAGTCCTTGGCACTGCAGCTGCTGACCCAGGGGTTAGGATATCAGTCATGTACAAGGACTCGGAGTCACTGACAGGCAGGATTCGGATACTGGTATCAAAGTATGGCTAACATGGAATACTGGGATAGGTTCAAGTTCAGCCAACAAAGGTTTCTGGAACTGGTTCAGGCTCAGGTACCACTAGAGCAGCTCTAGGTTCTGGTTCAGAAAACTCAGGATGCAGGGTGATGTTCAGACTAAACAGGTTTACGGGAACACAAATAAATTACACAGGAAACTGGGATGGGAACCTGGCAATATACAGGTGCACACACACAATACAAGAAACTACAGGGATTGCTCAGGCACCTCCCTATTGGGCAGGGTGCTTCATTTACAAGATGCCTCCCAGCTAATGGCTGGCGGCATTTTCAGAGTGCGAACACAGCCCCTTTCAGAATAGGGGATCATACGCGTGCACTAGGTGCGCCACCGGAAACCTGTGCACAGACCAGGAAGCAGGGATAGAGCACACCATACGGCCGAAGCAATGAGAATTCTGGCCACCCTACATCGAAGAGGGTGAGGAACACGCAGGGTCGCCGGCAATACTGTTTCACAAGAGTACAGTGAAACCCCTAAAAAAAAAAGCCAAAGAGAAACTGAGTAGGTAAGAATAGCATAATTATTAGACGTGGTTAAAGATTGATCTTTGCTTCCATATCTTACACAATGTCCATTTTTTGAATGTTATTGCTTCCCAAACTTTTATCTAGAATAGTTTAACAAAACATTGCATACTATATGGTTATTTTTTTCTTCTGCATAAAACACATCTACATAACTTACACAAGAGCAGTAACGACAATGGACAAGAGATTAAATCAAATACAGATAAAGATTTAATGTTGGATTTCTGTTCATTAAAAAGGTGCTTGTGTGAATGGTAATACGTCACTAAATGCGCAAGTTCAGTAGAAGACTTTTTTCCCATGTTTATTTGTACATTACTATAACAGTGACACATTTAAATAGAAGTAGATCAATCCATTTGTAATACCCTTAGTAATGTAAACCCAAATTATAGTGTAAGACTTTATTCTTCTGCGGAGTATTACGAAACAGGAGCCGGTCTCACTGAATTGCGTTTTTAAGGGTGACAGGAAAACTTAGTGAGACTGCATGTCGGATGAGGTGGGAGGCTTTTAAAAACTATACATTCACAATTCTTCACCTGCAAAACAAACATAAAAGATATGTTAGATAAATGCAACCTCAAAAGCTAAAAAAGTATAGTGAACGTAATTTTATAATTAATATCTTCACTTGAAAACATTTTGAGAGATTCTTCTGGAATGAAGTGTTAGTATCGGGTCACTGGCCCTTCACCTCTGATTAGCCCCTTATTTGCTTTCAGTAGCTCATCATACCCTAGAATGGAGATATATTGACTTTAGGTACATATCGTCAGAGCTTAATTGATCTTGATAAAGGTTCTATATCTGTATAATTCGTCATAGCCAAGAAGGATGACCCATCAAATTAGTAGGGGACGCTGAATATTTGGGGTCTTAGTGTGGTCAAAGTTAGAATTAGCCCCTCTTTTTTTAGATTTGTATAGCTCAATATGGCAATGTAAGATCATCTTTATGTTCTGACATTATGTGCCTAGTCTTTGTGGGGATCCTAGCTCAGATTGCACCCCCGCTTGTTGATTCCTATAGCTAACAGTGCCAAGCAAGACAATCCAATTGTTCTTCAGCCACATATAAGCTTATTATCAGTGGGGGTGATAGCTATGAAAACTCTGACTCTTTAATGTAGCACTAGCCACACTGTATATAACTGTTCCTTATAAATTCCAAAAGTTTAAAAAAGGAGTTTCCCACTATTAAACAAGGTTACCTTAATGGGCCTATTAAAAAAAACAAAACACTATAAAACTTGACACTTATTTTTTTTTTCTGCCGGCCTCCTGGCATTAAAGGAAATTTTTCTCCAGGTTTTTGCTACTTCATCTGCAAGCAGCATAATGTAGGGAACGAGACCCTGATTTCAGCGATGTATCACTTAGTTTACTGGGTGCTGCAGTAATGATACAATCTCTGCTGTAGAAAAAGCAGTGCTCAGAAAGCTAACCCCCACCACTGATTAACAGCTTTTATGCACATTGTATATTGACAGTAAGCTGCTAATCAGTGGTGAGGGCGTGGTTGGACCAGTTCAGCAACGTTAATCTCCTGGTAATAAATCACTGATTGTATTGAAACTACAGCACACAGCCTAATAAGTGACACATAACTGAAATCAGTTTTGTAGCCCCCTACCTTATTCTGCCCTTAGAATACATAGCAAAAACTTGTTGACATATTCTCTTAGATATTACATGACTGCTGAAACCAATCAGTGGGCAATGATCTGATTCTATCCTGCCAGTTTCTTCCTGTTTGGATGAAATGGTAAGGCTTCAGCTGATTAGTGGCAACTGACTAGATGCAGCTGTCAGTCATGTGACATTCCCCAACAGATGATGACAAGAGACCAGTGAGGGACCTGGTATGGAGTGTGGAGGAGCAATGCTGGTTCAGGAGCATGGTTTTTTTAGTTCTGTAAACCAAACTGTGAGCAGAATAAATCAGAGCCTAAGTGCATGATTGCAGCCAGGTATATTTTTCTCTGAGACACAGTTTAAAAACCCTTCCGGGAGAGATGCGATGAGTCTGAGGTGGCTTCTCCCTACCTTGCTCTGTGTGATTTATTCTCATTTGTGTACATAGAGAGATTTGTGAATCGCTTGGAGCAGGGTGGAGAGAATAAAATAGGCGCCCACAGTTTTGACCTAAATAAAATGCCCATGTGGACAGGAATTGTGCCAACATGTCCTTCCTAATGGAAGTCAAGGCTATTTTCACACGTTGTGTTTTTGAAGTGCTATTTTATGTAGGCAAAACCTATTCTCTTGGCAGGAAAGAAGATGCTTACAAAAAGCAGGTTTTCCAGATTTTTTTGGTGCAGATTATATGTGCAGTTTTTCTACAGTTCATGTTTATTATAGTTAGTTTTATTCACCAAAAATGCCGCAAAGTCATCAAAAACACATGGTTGCATTTTTTGCACTTTCATTGCTTTCTTTAGGTGGAAAAATGCTGAATAAACGCTGAAAGAATTGACCTTCCGCAAATTTCAAAGACTGTGCAGTTTACCATTTCAGTAAAGCAAAAAAAAAAAAATCTGCGTATGAGATTTCTGAAATCATATAGATATTACTGGCACTGTAAAAAGCAGCTTCTAATTTGCATTAAACAAAACCCATGCTGCAAAAATGCAATGTGTAAGCATAGCCTAATAATTGCCCTCGGTCCTCCCATGACCCTCCTCACTATGATGCTGCTGTCCGCCTCCTCTCCCAATACTTTAACAACAGGAAGAGCCAGGATGGAGGCAGAGTGTGTCTCGAATGACCATGCCAATAAATTTGTTGCCCTTTAGCTCCATAATAAAGTGGCATAAAAAAGTATAAATGTACAGGTTATAAGAGAAAACGTGGTGAAAGGTCCTCCTTAACAATTCATTGCAATTGTACTAGAATATTACAGTGTTAACGGGGTTGTCCTCTATGGGGACATCCCCTTCTCAATCTCACCTCCTGTGCCAGCGCCATTCCACTGGTGTTAGCACTTGCTGTCCCGGGGCTTACGTGAGATTGTTATGCCACGTGAGCCCTGTGCCCAATCATAGCTCTCTCCCACCTTTGGATGAAGCAGACATCAAGAGGTTGGCCACTCACTTTCTCTTGATGTCTGATACGTTCAAAGGCGGGGAGAGTGATGCCAGCCATAATTGGGTGTAGGGATCGCGTGACATTACAGTGTGGCATGATCCCTGGGAGAGCGAGTGCCAACACCACTGAAACAGCGCCGACATCAGATAAGTGTTGCTTAGTGATGAGCGAGTATACTCATTGCTTGGGTTTTCCCGAGCACGCTCGGGTGACCTCCGAGTATTTATGACTGCTCAGAGATTTAGTTTTCATCGTAGCAGCAGCATGATTTACAGCTATTAACCTGCTTGATTACATGTGAGGATTCCCTAGCAACCAAGCAACCCCCACATGTACTCAGCCTGGCTAGTAGCTGTAAATCATTCAGCTGCTACGATGAAAACGAAATCTCCGAGAAGGCATAAATACTCGGAGGTCACCCGAGCGTGCTCGGGAAAACCTGAGCAAGGAGTACACTCGCTCATCACTAGTGTTGTTATTTTACTGAGGGCAAACAGTAAACAGATTATTTTTGTAAAATCCCCTGGTTTACTTTATACATCCATAGTGTAAATAACGAGAATATGAGATTTACGTCTGTCTTTGGTGAAAAAGATCTAGATTTTTTAGACGTAAAGATAGAGATCAGAGAGGGATTAATAAAAACTAGTGTCCACAGAAAGAGCACTGCGACAAATAATGTTTTACACTTCCACAGTGCCCACCCTGACCATACTAAAAACAGTATACCGTACAGCCAGATGGTACGGTTGAGAAAAATTAATAATAGTGATGAAAGTTATAAAAACCAAGTGCAGGAATTAAAATCGCGTTTTAAAAACAGAGGTTACCCAAATCACATCTTGCAACGAGCTGAATTACGGGCGGCTAGTCTATCTCAGATGGATCTATTGAAAAAGGGTATGAATAAAAATTTAAAAAGAGGAAATAGGACAGAAAACCGTAATGAAAACGGTATATTTACCTTCACGTTTAGACACAGTCCACTCGATGATGACATTCATGCCGCCGTACGTAAAAATTGGCATGTGCTTAAAAATGATATGGATTTCCGTAATCTAGCAGTCTGTATTCTGCGTTTTGCGTATAAACGCTCGGTGAATATAGGAGATTTGGTGATAAAAAAATCGCCTTTCGGCAAACAATAATAATTGGATAAAAAAATCCCTACCGCAAGGTAATTTTAAATGCGGCAGCTGCAGTATGTGTCATCTCCATCAAATTGACAACCTGTTAAAAGTGGGGAGTGGGACGGTGTATCATACTGTGAGAGATTTTGTGACATGTAAAAGCATATTCTTAGTGTACGTAATTTTTTGTCCATGTAATCGGTTTTACATTGGGAAAACAATAAGACCCCTTATGGTCCGGTTTCGCGAGCATTATAATTCTGTGCTCACAGGTAAGGGGCGAGTGCGCCTGGTAAAGCACATACAAGATGCACATGGCAATCCCAATTTATTGAGATACGCCGGCCTAGAGGTAGTTAAATTTCCCCAGCAAGGTGGCGATCATAATAAATTGCTTTTACAATGCGAAGCTAGATGGATTCTTAAAACAGATGCACAAGGGCCATGGGATCTGAATGACAAACTTGACATGGCAATTTTCATTTAATCCGTATGAAATTCAGAGATAGTGATGTTGTTTTTAATTGATTACATTTGTATGTGTTACATGTGGTGTGTCTAAATCCTACAAAAGGAAATGACATCACCTGCACAACTCACATGGACCCGTAGAAGCGCCTGTGCGCGAAACGGCCGTCGTCTGTCTTGTCTCTGCATGCTCCCACTCCCCTCTCATGCCCTCGCCTGTGCCGCACAACGTCTGGAATGAGTTGTTATGTGGAATAAAGGATATTCACACAATTGAAGAAATCGGGTGAGTGCTGCATTCTTTTGTTCTCATGTTTACACTTGGATTATCTACTCTATTTGCAAAGCACCTCCTTATCTTCAGTGGAAGCTTAGGGTACCGTCTCACAGTGGCACTTTTGTCACTACGACGGTACGATCCGTGACGTTCCAGCGATATCCATACGATATCGCTGTGTCTGACACGCAGCAGCGATCAGGGACCCTGCTGAGAATCGTACGTCGTAGCAGCTCGTTTGGAACTTTCTTTCGTCGCTGGATCTCCCGCTGTCATCGTTGGATCGGTGTGTGTGACACCGATCCAACGATGCGTTCGCTTGTAACCAGGGAAAACATCGGGTTACTAAGCGCAGGGCCACGCTTAGTAACCCGATGTTTACCCTGGTTACCGTCGTAAATGTAAAAAAAACAAACAGTACATACTCATATTCCGGTGTCCGTCAGGTCCCTTGCCGTCTGCTTCCCGCACTGACTGACTGCCGGCCGTAAAATGAAAGCACAGCACAGCGGTGACGTCTTGATCACACCGTCTTGTGATATATATAGTATGTCTCTATGTAGCTGGCATTAGGGGGAGCCCGCTGCACAGGGATTTTTACAACTCTCGCTAAAAAAAAATCAGTCACCATGAAAATCCAGCCCAAACCGATGGCGGCTTGACATAGAGCAGGGGAGCCGATCAGATTGATATACAGTTTTGTGGGAAACGATTCACTATAACCTGTGTTTATTTACGTATTTGGTCATAGTCAGTGATTGACCAACTCCTTCGTATAATGCAGATCTCACTCTCGTCCCTTGACTGAAAAGCTCATAAGCGATTTTACAGAATTTTGTAACCCCGATTTACAGATTCTTGCCCCATAAAACTATACATATATCAATGTGCTAAGCACGCCCTGCTCTATAGCATATTGGCTACAGATCTGACTACATTTTCCTGGTGTCAGGTTCCATTCAGGCTATGTTCCCATAAAGAGTATTTGGTGAGTTTTTGAAGTTGAGGATTTTCTGCACATATTAGCTAGATTAGGTTACTTGTGTTTTTTACTTGTGCTTTTTTAACTCTAGTTTTTTTCTCCTTGGTATGTCATGTTTTATACATAAAATGCTGAAACCCTTTTTCACCTTCCTGACGAGGTCAAATTTTTCAATTCTGACCAGTGTCACTTTTGTGGTAATAACTCTGGAACGCTTCAATGGATCCCACTGAATCTGAGAATGTTTTTTTGCGACATTTTGTACTTCATGACAGTGGTAAATTTGGGGCGATATGATGAAAGTATGATAAAAATATATATAGAACAAATTTTGAAAAATTTTGCAATTTTAAAACTATGGATTTTTAGGCCCTTAAAACAGATAGTTACACCACACAAAATATTTGATAAATAACACACGTCCATTTTACATCAGCATCATACTTGAAATATTTTTTTTACAGAATGATGTTCGAAGGGTTAAAAGTTTTGCAGCAATTTTTTATTTTTTTCAATGGAATTTACAAAACCAACATTTTTAGGGATCACTTCACTTTTGAAGTAACTTTGAAGGGTCTATAGATCAGAAAATCAACAAACAAGACCTCATTTTAAAATCTTCACCCTCTCAGCATATTCATAACCTAAGTTAAAATGTTTAGGGGCTTAACAAGAATTAAAATGTTGCTTTAGACCTAATTTTTTTCACATGGATAAAAGGAAAAAATGGACAACGATTTGTTTTGCAATTATTCCTGACTACACAGATACCGCACATGTGGTTTGAACCTTCAGTTTGGGCACATAACAAGGCTCAAAATGGAAGGTGACCACATTTTAAAATCTACTCCCAGCAAGGAATTCATGTATGGGTGTGAGGACCATCTTGAACCTACAGGTGCTTCACAAAAGTGCTGATTTCAAAAACGCACAGCAGGTCAGTTTATACATGGAGTAAAAAAAAACTAGCAAAAAACAACACACAGTGAGTATGAGATTTCTTTAAATCACATGTACTTTCCTGGAACTGTAAGGTGCTGTGTTTTTTTGCACAGTGAAAATACGCAGTGCCAAAAACATATCATGGGAACTTATTCTTAGGTCTGGACTAAACCGTCTTCTAAGAACACTTTAATCAATGGATCTTCAAATAAAGTTCCTCAATTGGATATGTTTTAAAAAATGTTCCTGTGCTGAGATGATCTTATACATGTGCTCCTGCTGTGTTCTGTGTAATGGCTGTGTCTGACCATGCAGGGATATGGTCTGATCACACCACAGCTCCTGGGCAGGGGAGGAAGCAAAAGAGTAAACAGACAGGACATAATAGGATCACAAATAAGTTTTTCTGTGAGGTAAAGCATTGCTTAAAAACAAGCAGTGAAATGTTTTGACTCACAAAAAGAATCCACTGCGATCCCATACTGTTCTGTCTGTATATTCTCTTTTGCTTCCTCCCCTGCCCGGGAGCTGTGGTATGATCACACCATGTTCCCGCACAGTCAGACACAGCCATTACACAGCACACAGAAAGGACACATACATAAGATTATCTCAGCACAGGAACATTTTATTTAATCCCTTAATGACCGCCGATACGCCTTTTAATGGTGGCAGTTTCGGGTACTTATTCCTCAGTGGCACTGAGAAACAAGGGTCTAGCGCCTCCAGGCGTAGGAAAATCTGTGGGTAGCCGAGACCTTGGAGAACATGATCATGGACATTTTTTATGGTCTTATCACTGACAGTTGCAAAACATATCTAACAGTCGCAAACATGTCTAACAGTCACAAAACATGGGGGCCAGGGACTTGAACATGTCACTCGAACACCCGCGAAATTCGGTGCATACCCGAGCACCCGGTGCAAACTGGAGTAGCGAGCACTTGAGCTGAACACTAATGACAACATATTCAATATGACAGCCTAATGTAATCAAATTCTGTGTCGTATCTGTGGGTTCAAAATGCTCACTAAAAACCTTGATAAAATCCTTGAGGGGTGTGGTTTTCAAAATGGGGTCACCTGTGGGGGGTTTCTACTGTTTAGGCACATCAGGGGCTCTCCAAACGCGACCATTCTTGATTCCAGCCAATTTTGTGTTCAAAAAGTCAAATGGTGCTGCTTCCCTTTTGAGCCCTGTGCCAAACAGTGGATTTCCACCACATGCAGGCCCCTCAAAGTCACTTCAAATGTGATGTGGTCCCTAAAAAAATGGTTTTGTAAATTTTGTTGGAAAAATGAGAAATCGCTGGTCAACTTTTAACCCTTCTAAGTTCCTAACAAAAATAAATTCTGTTTCCAAAATTTTGCTGATGTAAAATAGATATGTGAGAAATGTTATTTATTAACTATTTTGTTTGACATAACTCTCCTATTTAAGGACACAAAAATTAAAGGTTGAAAAATGCTAAATGTTCAAAATGTTTGCCAAATTTTTGTGTTTTTCATGTATAAACGCAAGTTATATCGACAAAATTTTACCACTATCATGAAGTACAATATGTCACAAAAAAAATTCTCAGAATCAGTAGGATACGTTGAAGCATTCCAGAGTTATTGCCACATAGGCCGGGGTCACACTTGCGAGTGTGGCGCGAGTCTCTCGCATTAATACCCGCCCCTGCCGCCGCATGTATTTCTATGCAGCCGCACACTCCGATCCCGAGTGCCGGTGGCAGCGCTGGGTATTGATGCGAGAGACTCGCGCGAGTTTCTCGTATCACACTGGCAAGTGTGACCCTGGCCATAAAGCGACACTGGTCAGAATTATAAAATTCTGCTTGGCCATTACTGTCAATAATTGGCTTGGTCACTAATGGGTTAAACACATCCAATTGTGGAATGTATTATTATTCCAAGATCTGTTGATTATAGTGTACTTTGTTCGTGGGACAACCTCTTTAAAAATAAATTCATAAGCGATGGGACAGTAAGTTAATTTTATCTCGTAGAAGTAAACAATGAAAATACTGAACAAGCTAAGGGTTATAATAGATTTTACCTGTGATACTGGTGAGTTGGCCAAATTACAGTTACCAGCATGATTTTTTGTGCATGACGACCTCCCAATATCTAAGCCAAGTTTGTAATTTGTTCCAGCAACAACCTACATAAAAAATAATTACAATTAAAAAAATGTACAAGTAATTACATGTATACTGCTGGTGCATATTATGAGAAATTCAAGAATTCCATTAGTAATAAACTAGATGTTTCCAGCCAGCTAACGCTCGGCACGCTCATTGCTATCTAATTAACGCTGCTAGTGATTAAACTAAATTAAATAATGACAACATTCAATAGCGCTTATGCAGGTGGTAAACTAACTTAAAATGAAGTTAATAACAATAATAATCATGTGTGGGGACGAAGCCTCGTGTGGTAATGTGTGGGGACGGAACCTCGTGTGGTAATGTGTGGGGACGGAGCCTCGGGTGGTAATGTGTGGGGACGGAGCCTCGTGTGGTAATGTGTGGGGACGGAGCCTCGTGTGGTAATGTGTGGGGACGGAGCCTCGTGTGGTAATGTGTGGGGACGGAGCCTCGTGTGGTAATGTGTGGGGACGGAGCCTCATGTGGTAATGTGGAGGGACGGAGTCTCGTGTGGTAATGTGTGAGGACGGAGCCTCGTGTGGTAATGTGTGGGGACGGAGCCTTGTGTGGTAATGTGTGGGGACGGAGCCTCGTGTGGTAATGTGTGGGGACGGAGCCTCTTGTGGTAATGTGTGGGGACAGAGCCTCGTGTGGTAATGTGTGAGGATGGAGCCTCGTATGGTAATGTGTGGGGACGCAGCCTCGTGTGGTAATGTGTGGGGACACAGCCTCGTGTGGTAATGTGTGGGGACAGAGCCTCGTGTGGTAATGTGTGGGGACGTAGCCTTGTGTGGTAATGTGTGGGGACGCAGCCTCGTGTGGTAATATGTGAGGACGGAGCCTCGTGTGGTAATGTGTGGGGACGGAGCCTCGTGTAGTAATTTGTGGGGACGGAGCCTCGTGTGGTAATGTGTGGGGACGGAGCCTCGTGTGGTAATGTGTGGGGACGGAGCCTTGTGTGGTAATGTGGAGGGGGAGGGATTATGTGTGGTAATGTGGTGGGGGGCAGGATTATATGTGGTAATGTGGTGCAGGCGGGGTTATGTGTGGTGATGTGGTGGGGGGCGGGATTATGTGTGGTAATGTGGTGAGGGGCGGGATTATGTGTGGCAATGTGGTGGGGGCGGAATTGTGTGTGGTAATGTGATGGGGGTGGGATTATGTGTGGTGATGTGGTGGGCAGGCGGGATTATGTGTGGTGATGTGGTGGGGGGGCGGGATTATGTGTGGTGATGTGGTGCGGATTGTGTGTGGTAATGTGGTGGAGGGGCGGGATTGTGTGTGGTAATGTGGTGGGGGGCGGGATTGTGTGTGGTAATGTGGTGGGGGGGCAGGATTTTGTGTGGTAATGTGGTTGGGGTGGGATTGTGTGTGGTAATATGGTGGGGGGCGGGATTGTGTGTGGTAATGTGGTGGGGGGCGGGATTGCATGTGGTAATGCGGTGGGGGGGCGGGATTGTGTGTGGTAATGTGGTTGGGGCGGGATTGTGTGTGGTAATGTGGTGGGGGGGCGGGATTGTGTGTGGTAATGTGGTGGGAGCGGGATTGTGTGTGGTAATGGGGTGGGGGGCGGGATTGTGTGTGGTAATGGGGTGGGGGGCGGGATTGTGTGTGGTAATGGGGTGGGGGGCGGGATTGTGTGTGGTAATGGGGTGGGGGGCGGGATTGTGTGTGGTAATGGGGTGGGGGGCGGGATTATGTGTGTTGATGTGGTGGGGGGCGGAGCTACTGTGCAGGGGCAGGATTAGCGAGTAATCACGATGCCTCTTATATATTTGTTCAGATTGGCCTACCGCCTCAACGCATTAACCTAATTATCTCTGTGTGGCCTATTAATAAAAAAACAAACATAATCAGGTTCCTCGCATCATGTTCTCATACATTTTATGCAGTTAATAGCCTCTGTGTCTGTACTGCTACATACTTAGGCAGTTAACTGGTTCATGCAGCTTTACATGAACACCCGAGCCTTACACTATGGCTGGACCAAATAACTAAAGCAATTGTTACCATCCACCTCTCGTGTCTCCCCCTTTTCCTCATAGATTGTAAGCTCGCAAGCAGGGCCCTCACTCCTCCTGGTATCTATTTCAAACTGTGATTTGTTATGCTGTAATGTCTATTGTCTGTACAAGTCCCCTCTATAATGTGTAAAGCGCTGCGGAATATGTTGGCGCTATATAAATAAAATTATTATTATTATTATTATATAGATACTGTATATTGTGTATGGTAGTGGTGTCAGAATAAACTTAAAGTGAACCTGTCAGCAGGATTATGCTTAGTAAACTACAGATACTCTTGGGATGGTGCCATTATACTTATTAAAATGATACATTGGGTGATTAAAGCCGTCTTGTGGTTGTTGTTTAATCTTTATTTGCAGTTTTCAGTTAATGAGATTCTTGTTCTCCGGGGCGGTCTGTGGGTAGGACTGCCGGCAGGGCTCTATGTGGTTCTCTGCTTAGATATTCATCTGTATGTGCTTATGACAGGTCACTGATCCTTCCCTGACCTGCCCCTATTTTACCTATGTAACACCCCAGGTAACCGGTTGTTACAGAGGCAGTGCTTTCCTCATGGGGAGAGTGATATCATGCTTGGAAGCATGGAAGGATCCCTTTAACAGGTATTCAGCACATACAACACCGTTCTGACTCCAGGCCAGAAGGTGGAGCTCTACACCCAACATCAGGGGAGCTGCTCTCTCTGGTCGGGAAGAGCAGTCAATTGCTAGGCAGTTGCTAGGCAGCTGGGGAGAGTTAGTCAGTTGGTGAGAGGAGAGCAAGGAGTGAGGAAGGAAAGCTGGGGTCATGCAGATGAGTGTTTCTGCAGCTCCTGGGAAGGAAAAAGAGAGCAGAGCAACTTGTAAAAAGACTGAAAGGAGGAAGGAGCAAAGGCGAAGTGAAGAGCTGGAGAGAGAAGTTGTGACTGAACTTCATCCACGCTGGTAGGTGGAAGACCGAGGTTGTGGGGGTAACTTCATGCCCCATGGCAGAAACCAGTGGACAGCTAGATTTCAAGTTACCTGTCCACCATTAACACCCGAGGACACAGTAACAGATACAGCCCGGGTCGTGATAGAGATCCTGTAAAAAGCCTTGAGTAACCCGTCGTACGGGTTAGTGTCCTACCTAAAGGGGGACAGAGAGAGAACGTGAGGAACTTGTGTGAGGCCTAAGGCAGCAAGGGACTACAACACAGCGCTAGAAGGAAGACTTCCAACTCCACCTGGCTAGGGGGATTCCTGAGACGCTTCCAAGCCAGCCGGACCACCACCAGCACCTGTGATCCGGTACCCTGGACTGTGGCTGCCTGACTGAATACCACACATTTATTATTTCACAAACCCCTTTAAAAACTTTTCCCTTAACATGGGTGCCCAGGGTCACGGACTGGGTCACCGCCACCGTGACACATCCCTTTAAGTACCGGACCCGGTAGAGAGTACCCCACGGCCCTGGCGGGCGTTCCATTTTGATACAGTGGATGATATTCATGTATTCATTTGATTTAGTCACATACAGTAGTTTTGTTGTAAAAAATATATATTTTAGTCAAAATGGGGCCGGCGGCCACCGCTGCACAGTGGCTTCTATCACTTTTCGATAGATGATACTGTACAAGCACTGCCACCGGTGCCATTCTGCTATAGAAAAAAAATTGGCTCCATCAAGATGGCTTTGGCAGCGCCTGTGCAGTGATGAATGTTAATTTTTTTTCCACACAATATTCTATGCAGTATGTAAAATAGGGAGCAGGTCACTGAAGGATCAGTGACCTGTCATAAGCCATAGAGAAGAATATGTAAGCAGAGCACCACATAAAGCCCCGCCAACAGGCCGCCCCAGAGCACGAGCATATCATTAACTGAAAAGTGCCAATAAAGATTAAACAACAACCACAAGACAGATTTCATCAACCCAGGTATCATTGTAATCAGCATAACGGCGCCCACCTGACAGTTGATGTAGTTTATTGAGCGCAATACTGCTGACAGGTTCACTTTAAAGGGAATGTGACAGCTGATACATGATGCCTGATCTACGGGCAGCATGCATCAGACACTGGCTGCATGATTTCACCTATGTAGGTTTACTCTGAAACGCTGCAGTATTTAAGAGACAAAACAGTTTAAAACCAGCAGGTGACTTCTCCCTGCCCATTACCAGTGATGGACTGGTCTCTGCCTGTACAGTGCCTACAAGTAGTATTCAACCCCCTGCAGATTTAGCAGGTTTAATAAGATGCAAATAAGTTAGAGCCTTCAAACTTCAAACAAGAGCAGGATTTATTAACAGATGCATAAATCTTACAAACCAAAACGTTTTGTTGCTCAGTTAAATTTTTATAAATTTTAAACATAAAAGTGTGGGTCAACTATTATTCAACCCCTAGGTTTAATATTTTGTGGAATAACCTTTGTTTGCAATTACAGCTAATAATCGTCTTTTATAAGACCTGATCAGGCCGGCACAGGTCTCTGGAGTTATCTTGGCCCACTCCTCCGTGCAGATCTTCTCCAAGTTATCTAGGTTCTTTGGGTGTCTCATGTGGACTTTAATCTTGAGCTCCTTCCACAAGTTTTCAATTGGGTTAAGGTCAGGAGACTGACTAGGCCACTGCAACACCTTGATTTTTTGCCTCTTGAACCAGGCCTTGGTTTTCTTGGCTGTGTGCTTTGGGTCGTTGTCTTGTTGGAAGATGAAATGATGACCCATCTTAAGATCCTTGATGGAGGAGCGGAGGTTCTTGGCCAAAATCTCCAGGTAGGCCGTGCTATCCATCTTCCCATGGATGCAGACCAGATGGCCAGGCCCCTTGGCTGAGAAACAGCCCCACAGCATGATGCTGCCACCACCATGCTTGACTGTAGGGATGGTATTCTTGGGGTCGTATGCAGTGCCATCCAGTCTCCAAACGTCACGTGTGTGGTTGGCACCAAAGATCTCGATCTTGGTCTCATCAGACCAGAGAACCTTGAACCAGTCAGTCTCAGAGTCCTCCAACTGATCATGAGCAAACTGTAGACGAGCCTTGACATGACGCTTTGAAAGTAAAGGTACCTTACGAGCTCGTCTGGAACGGAGACCATTGCGGTGGAGTACGTTACTTATGGTATTGACTGAAACCAATGTCCCCACTGCCATGAGATCTTCCCGGAGCTCCTTCCTTTTTGTCCTTGGGTTAGCCTTGCCTTTTCGGACAAGCCTGGCCTCGGCACGAGAGGAAACTTTCAAAGGCTGTCCAGGCCGTGGAAGGCTAACAGTAGTTCCATAAGCCTTCCACTTCCGGATGATGCTCCCAACAGTGGAGACAGGTAGGCCCAACTCCTTGGAAAGGGTTTTGTACCCCTTGCCAGCCTTGTGACCCTCCACAATCTTGTCTCTGATGGCCTTTGAATGCTCCTTTGTCTTTCTCATGTTGACCATGTATGAGTGCTGTTCACAAGTTTGGGGAGGGTCTTAAATAGTCAGAAAAGGCTGGAAAAAGAGATAATTAATCCAAACATGTGAAGCTCATTGTTCTTTGTGCCTGAACTACTTCTTAATACTTTAGGGGAACCAAACAGAATTCTGGTGGGTTGAGGGGTTGAATAATAAATGACCCTCTGAAACAACTTTTCACAATTTAAAAAAAAAATAAGCAAAGAAATAACATTCTTTTTTGCTGCAGTGCATTTCACACTTCCAGGCTGATCTACAGTCCAAATGTCACAATGCCAAGTTAATTCCAAATGTGTAAACCTGCTAAATCTGCAGGGGGTTGAATACTACTTGTAGGCACTGTATGTGCATGTAGGGAGAGACATGTCATACCAGGGGAGTGGGCGGGGAGATTCCACCAGGACCCCCTTTTTTGACTAATCTGTTATGCAGTGCAGCTTGGTCTCTGGAATCATGCAGCCAGAGTCGTATACATGCTGCCCGTTAATTCATTATTGCATTTGTACTTTTTTGTCTAGTTCTCTGTGTTTTTTGGCCAGTTTTCAATTGCGCCTTTTATAGCTTCATTTTTAATTTTTCCTCTATGTTATTCATTGTGGACCAGGTTTGGAGTTTCCAGATGCTTTCTGCTGATTCATCAATTGTGAATTTTTAAGACGTTGCAAAAAGTTTTGCAAACATGTACTCTAACTCCCCCCCTCAATCCTCCTCCTCCAGAGTGATTTTTCCGCCTTCTGAATTTCTTGGGTCCAAATGTTTGTGACATTTTAGCAGAACATATTTTTTGCTAGAAAAAGCATTTTTCATTTTCTACATTCATTTATGAATGGTGTGCCCATTTTAAAAATGTCTGAAAGATTTTGCTACTAAATACAGGAACTAATACCACAAGACAAAAATGTGTTTAAAAAATGGAAATGATGAATAGAGCCGAAAGAGTTCCTATTTTAGTCTTTCCAAGGATGGAAATACTCCATCAAAGTCCAACCACTAACTTTGCAGCTACAGAAAAAGCTGAAAAAAATCTTAAGCTATTCTGGTTCAATAAATCCCTTGAATTTAGCAGAAGTTACCGAAACAGTGGCGTAGCACTGCAAGTTAGTCAGATCCTGTAGCTCCAATTTGAGCGATTGGAGCTGTATTGAAGAAATCCAGTCTCAGCTATGAAAGGTTGAGATGGATTAACCCTTTAAGGGATAATTGTCTTGGTTTCTTCAAAGTTCCCAGACATTACTAGCAACTTAACAGATAACCTTTATTGATGATCAAGCACAGAAATGCTTGCGTGCTCTGTACTCTAATTTACCACGTTGGACGTGTTTGACTCGAAAAGCGATCATAATGGAAGGGAATGTGAAACTCGAGCATTTTTCTGGGGGATGGTCGGTTTCTCTCTCTCTCTATAAGAGTCTGGCTGACAGAGAAATACTCCACTTCAGTGCGGCTCAGATGATTCATATGAGCTTCTTACTGGGACCCAAGCTCACGAGCACCATTTAACCAGCAATGCTCAATACTCGATTGTCCACCCCAATGCTCCATCGAGTATCAAGCACTGTCACGCACGATTGCAATCACTAGTGACCTATGAATCTGGCAATAGGCTTCTTACAGACAATGAAATAAAGACATAACACCAAGACCTCTAGCGACATAATTATAGGGGGTGCAGAATTCATAATCACTACTGAGCCCCTCAGAACAGACACCAGTTTTATTATGGCGCATGATCATTATGGGGCTTCTGCAGTCACCCTATAGTTATATTAGGCTGAACGTAAGCTGGCATGCATTCTCTATGAGAAAACTGTCATTGGATGTGTCTTCTGTGCTAGACAAGAAAGCTATCGGTGGTCTGAAATCGGACATGCTCAATCAACACATTCCCTGATGATCAGTTGTTCAAGGCCCCCTCTACACTGTAGACTGTCATCTGAACTCATCAATATTAGCGGGTTTAGCAGACATTATTCTAATGTGTATGGGGGCTCTAGACCAACACTGGGCTCCATGGTGATCGGAGACTGGGTTCAGTTAAAATGCGGGAGGCTATTCAGATCTTGCATGGAGAAGGAAAATACATTATTTTGTATGGGGAATCAAGAGAATGTATTCTATGCAAACTAGCTAAATCTATTGGTGCTAATGAACAGATTGACATTATTCTCGTAGTGTGATTTGCACATTTACATGAATCTCTCATAGTAATATTAACTTCTTTCAATTACCTGACTTTGAGCTGACCTAACGTGGATTAGTTTGTAGTGGTGTGCATCATTCGTTCCTTTATTGTACTCCCCAACAGCAAAGTTCGCAGCCTTTTGCACATCTTCCCTATTGGGATCAATAGGTGCATAACCTCCCACTAACATACCGCCACCAGTGACAGCAATCGCGAGGAACGAGATGGCAATAACGCACAGGTACAAGTATACAGCCATTGTTTTACCTGAAAGAAAGAGTAAATCTATAAACGTCAACTCATGGACAGAAGAATACATATAAAGGCTCATTTGAATTGAAAAAATTCTTACTGACAATAGTATTTGTTAAATGACCTGCTGGCACTATGTCAGTAACAGAGTGACCCACATGGATCTAAGCTCGTGTACTTGAGAAGGCGTTCCAATACAAAGCATACAAGCAGGCGCATCCACAGTCAGAAAAGATGATAGGTCAGACGTAGAGATCTTCAAGCATTGCTGGATCAGTCTAACCAAGATTACTGAAAATCAGAATTCAATTACTGTATATACTAGGCCCACACTTGTAGCAATTGGCCAGACTATTCTTATAGAAGGAAGCTTCAAAGTCATTTTTCAACTTTTTAACACCCTAGTTTAATTATCAGCTCCTCCTTGAAAGAATGGGTGTATTATTATTATTATTATTATTATTATTAATTTTAAGATATAACCATATAACTAGTGACTGATTATACAGCTCTGGCAAAAATTAAGAGACCACTACAAAATGTTCAGTTTAATAATAAACGGAAAAACACACACAACTATGGGGCTGCAGCATATTGTAATTAAAAACCACAAATATATGTATAACCCATAGTGTATCTCAGGACATATCCTGACACACTGAAATCCAACTGGAAAACACCACAAACATAATTCAGTGTAATAAAGTACAAGAGTTGCAAAAATATATGCAAAAGGTATTTATTAATAATTTACAAAAGATGAATGGCAGAACACATGGCTAAAAAGTGACGGATTTTACCAATATACACAAGGCAGGGAGAGAGCATGTGGAACCCTGGGAGACATCGCAGAGTAAAAAATGTCAGTGCACCGGACCATAACACACAGTGGCCGCGTCTCCGATCACATACCTGACGCGGCCACTGTGTGTTATGGTCCGGTGCACTGACGAACTCACACTTGATGTCAGTGCCGCAGCCAACACCAAATACTGGGAGAATCATCGGAGAATTGGTTTATAACAAACTGCAGCTGATGCCGAACATTTTCTGAAAGGGGACAACCCCTTTAACTTCTTCCAGCACTCATTTGTGGATGTAGAATTAGCTACCTGGAGATTTCGGTTTCCAGCCTTCAACCAAATTCTCCCTCTCAAGAAATGCTAGGTACACGTCCAACAAAACAGCAGCAGGTATGCTTAAGTATATGGATGTCAAATTTGACAAATTAAATTGGTGTGCAAAAAAAAGAAGTAGTTTGTGATATGAACACTTTATCGGGTAGAGAGCACAATTGTGGTCTGTATTTTTATAATTCTCTTTAGCATTTTTTATACATAGTTATTTCCCCATTCTCAAGAAGAATGAACAAGACATGGTAGCTTCACATCTAAAATCAGCATTGTAATTATGTACTGTTGTCTGTGACATGCACTCTCCTATATTGCCTTAAATTGAGACCGGCATTTTAGTATTCATGGATAACATAACAAACTGAAAATTATTTGAGTTTGTCAGGTTCCGCAAAGTCCCCAAAATTTGACACAAATTGAATTCACAATACATTTTTTCTCTAATCTGAACATACAATGGATGACCCTTATCTTATTATACCCCTTTCACTGTTTACTGCATTCAGTCCAGTTTAGCTCATGTCAGCACTACCAGGATAAAGCCCAGGATCTAGGGCAACCAGACTTTATTGCAGCTATTTACTGGCATTCAGGATTTTTTTTTAAATAGCTATTAGACTTCCACAGAACAAAAACTTCTGGCAACTGCATCGTCTACTTTTCTGACATGGAACAATATCACTCTTTGCTATTTATCTCTGAAACCTTTTGCTAACATGAATCACATAACGTTTCTTGAGGGATCAGTCATCCGCATAACATAATACAACGTCATCCAGTAATCGCCTAAAGACTTTGCTTAATTGCTTAGTCACATTTCACCGAAAACAGCACCCAAACCTTGACAATTAAACACTCCGTGTGTAACATATTGTGGCGACCTACTCGTGCTTCTTGCTGTGGCACGCTACATGAAAATAGGAGTCCAGGCTGGACGTGTGGACTTTATCTGTGATGGCGCTATGCCCTTGCAAACTGCATTGTGCTGTTGTATTCGGCCCGCCAGGACCAGATGATACAGTGTTCAGTGAGAGAGACCATAGCCCATAAACATATTTTTTACCGAAGAATAACTTATGAGTAGCAGATAGTAGGCATTCGTCTTCGTGGACTATTCTGTTTTGACATGAAACATTATCATGCACTTTCCCTTCTCTTACCAGAAGCCACTCTCACTTTCTAGTTTGCTTAGCTCTTCTGCCTCAACACAGACCAGACACTATCCTCCTCGTCCCCAATAATGGCACTACAGCCCAGCAAGCAAGAGCCATATACATCCACCTGCGGTTCCGCATCCTTCTCCCTTTAAGGGAGTTTTAAATGTGAATATGGACGCTACTTAGCTTTTCGCTTTATTGACACCTCTGGAGTACCATGCGGGGCATTTTCTCCTAGTTTAACTTATCCTCCCTTCTCTGTCCCATTACCTGACTAACAGGCAACAGTTGCCTGGCAACTCATTACTGTCCCAGTAGGCTTCTTTCCCCAGGAAACTTCTTCCTTTCCTCTCACTCTTAACTAATTCCTGATACTAGTCACTTCCTTCTCGTTGTTGCTTCTTTTGTAGGAACATATAACCCGTCATATAACCTGCTGGGCTGAGCACAATTTTATCACTAGCAATACAAATTACTAAACATACAAACATCATAATGTTTAACATTGCATATCTTCAAGGAGTAGTGTGGCCCACACTAAGAAGGAAAAGTAGTGGAATTATAGAAATCACAGGATCAAAAGGCATGGTAATGATATGGATATGAGGAAAAAAGTCTTTATTTATTCAGTATCGAGTATAATTACCACATGCAGAAATACACACATTTACATGCATTGGCTGCTATCCGTGATGTTATTAATGGTGGTTTGAGGATGTTCAGAACCCTCGAGCCTTCTTTCCTGTTATATTCAGCATTACATTAATTTGGTCATGGCACCAGTGGTACGATCATTTCTCAAACTGTTCCAGCAGCCATTTTTCAACATGACAATGAATGTTGCATGTTACTTGTGCTACTGTGAGCATCATGTGTGGCTCAAACGTGCTACCATGGCCTGCAGCATCTCTGAACTAGTCTCCCATCAAGCACATCTGAGATGTCATTGGTCAACTGTAAAGGGAGCTACTAGCAGCAGATTTGTGTGCTTTGAGTGTGGCAGAACATTCCTCATACAACCATTAACCTCTTTCTGACTTTAGACGTATCCATACGTCCAGGTTGCCTGGTACTTACTGACTTTTGACATATGGATACATCCACGCAATTTTGCGCACCTGATCATTGCCAGATGTCAGCTGATTCTGACAGCTGACACTCAGCACTGTCCTGCACCGCTCCCGGCACTTTAACTCCTTTCTGACATCGGGCGTAATAGTATGCCGATGTCGGACTCCCTCCCTTTGATGTGGGCTCCGGTATTAAGCCTACATCTTTTCCAGCACATGTCAGCTGTTTTGAACAGCTGACATGTGCCTCTAACAGCCGCAGGTGGAATTGCGAACTAGTTAACTGCTGCTGTCAAACTCTGACAGCGGCATTTAACACAGGCTTCCGGCAAGCGCACTGGAAATCTCGCCCATTGGCGCCAGTGTCACATGACCGCTGGTCGCCGATGGGTTGGCATAACAACCAGAGCCAATCGGGTTATGGCAGCTTCAAGTCTCCCATAGAGACTATTGAAGCATGCCAAATGTAAAAAAATGTTTTTAAAAATATTAAAAACGTAAAAAAAATATAAAAGTTCAAATCACCTCCCTTAAATGCAATAAAGGGCAATCTAAAGATCATATCTTCACCAAAATGGTATAATTACAAATGACAGCTCGGAGCACAAAAGATAAGTCCTCACCCAACCCGAGATCATGAAAAATGGAGACGTTACGGATATCGGAAAATGGCGTATTTTTTTTTAAACAAATTTTGGAATTTTCTTCACCACTTAGATAAAAAAGAACCTAGACATGTTTGGTGTCTATGAACTTGTAATGACCTGGAGAATCATAATGGCAGGTTTTAGCATTTAGTGAATATAGTAAAAAAAGCAAAACAAAAAAACTATTGTAGAATTGCACTTTCTTTGTAATTTCACCGCACTTGAATTTTTTTCCCCATTTTCCAGTACATGATATGTTAAAACCAATGATGTAGTTCAAAAGTACAACTTGTCCCGCAAAAACAAGCCCTCACAAGGCCATTTTGACCAAACAATAACAAAGTTATGGCTCTGGGAAGAAGAGGAGCAAAAAATGAAAATGCAAAACCAAAAATACCTCTGGTCGGTAAGGGGCTAACCCTTAAAATGCTGCTGCATTGCGGAAGCAGGTAGAGGGAAGAAAGCCCCTCTGCCCTTGGATCGGATCATTGCCATGGTTACCCAATGTCGTCATGATGATTTCCGGGTCACCAGAGCTAGAAAAATTGCTTGATCATGCTCAGAACATGATGAAACAAGTTCAACTGTCAGTGCAGCGATGACAACTTGCATAGCATATGTGCTATGCTATACAAGCGATCAGCCTGCAAAATATGAAAGTCCATAGTAGGACAAAGTATAAAGGTGAAAAAAGAAAAAAAATTGTAAAAATATATAAAAAAAATATATTGTACCCATAAATAAATATTTTTATGAAAAAAAATATAAACAATAAAAGTACACATCATTGGTATCACTACATCTGGAACAACCCGACCTATAAAACTGTCCCACTAGTTAACCCCTTTAGTGAACATCATGAAAATAAATAAAAAACAAGGCAAAAACCAATGCTTTATCATTATACCGCTGAAGAAAAGTGGAATAAAACGCAATCAAGAAAACAAATATAAATAAACATGGTACCGCTGAAAACATCATCTTGTCCCCCAAAAAACAAGCTGACACTCAGCTCCATCAGCGGAAAAATAAAAAAGTTATAGGTCTCAGAATAAAGCAATAATTATTTTTCCTATAAAATAATTTTCATTGTGTAAAATGTGCCAAAACAGAAAAAAAAATAAATGTGGTATTGCTGTAATCGTACTGACCCGAAGAATAAAACTGCCTTATCAATTTTACCACAAGTGGAACAACATAAAAAAACCCAAAACAATTCCTGAATTGCTGGTTTTTGTTCATTCTGCCTCCCCAAAAATGTCATGTGTCTGAAAATGGAGCCAATAAAAATATCAACTCGTCCTGCAAAAAACAAGCCCTCACATGACTCTGTCGGCTGAAATATGGGAAAATTATAGCTCTCAAAATATGGTGACGTAAAAACTAGTTTTTACAATAAAAAGCGTCTTTTAGTGAGTGACAGTAGCCAAACATAAAAAAGAATTAAATCTGTTATCTCTGTAATCGCACCCACCCGAAGAATAATATCGCCTAATTACTTATACCACATGAGGAACGGCATAAAACATAAATAAAACCAATTCTTCATCTGCTGTTGATTTGTTTATTCCGTGTAAAGCTTTGAAATATGTGATTCAGATGGAACCCTTGTCGGAAGATTCCCTATGAGGCAGATGGAGTGACTGTGGACACCATAGGACCTGTGATCCAGAGGTGTCCGTCTTTTTAATCAAGCATAAAAGTGCAGTCGGCCACAGTTTTGTGCACTTCTGAAAAGAAGGACACAGTTGTACAGAGGCCAAACTGAGTCCAGAGTTACTCTGCTGCTACATTATAGTGAAAGGATCTCTCAGGAGTTTAATCTGAATCACGTCACTCAGAGATTTAGATGAAAATCCAGATGTAAGTGCTCAGCATAGAGCAAAGGATAAATGTGAAACCAAATCAATCCACAAAAAAAGTAAGTCCCCACTCAGGTCCATCATCTGTTAACAGAAATATAGGGGGCTTCCATGTTCCTAGTAGCAAAAAGTGTCACAACTCAGTTGTTGGGTGACCTGGGACCAGGGGCACTTTCACTATCCCTATGTTATGACCTGGTGGTTACGGAGCGGTACTGAGATGACCTGGTGGGTAAAACCAATCATGGACAAACTTAGAGGAGGTAGCAGCTCCACAGACAGTAATCACTGATATGACCTAGTGAATACGGAGCAGCACTGAAATGACCTGGTGGGTAAAACAAATAATGTACTAGCTCTGAAGAGGTGGTAACTCTACTGACCGCAATCCCTACTCCTAACACCAACACTAGAAATAGCCGTGGAGCGTACCTAACTCTGCCTAGATGCCTCTGCACAGCCTAAGAACTAGCTATCCCTGAAGATGGAAACAGAAAACTATCTCGCCTCAGAGAAACCCCCAAAGGAAGACAGCCCCCCACAAATATTGACGGTGAGTGGAGAGGGAAATGACAAACTCAGAAATAAAACTAGATTTTTTAGCAAAGGAGGCCAATACTATCTAAATAGACAGAGATAGGAAAGGCTACTGTGCGGTCAGTATAAAAACTAAAAAGTCCACGCAGAGTTTACAAAAAATAACCACCACACCGACTCACGGTGTGGAGGGGCAAATCTGCGACCCCAGAGCTTCCAACTAGCCGGAATATTTCATAATGACAAGCTGGACAAAAGAGACAAAATTAAACTGAACAGAAGGTCATAAGCAGGGAAACACCCAAAAACTAGCAGACTTATCTTAAGCTGAAAATGGACTGGCCAACAGAGAACTTCCAGGAAAGAACTGAATCCACAGGAAATACATTGACAGCTGGCATCCACTACAGCCAAAAGCCCAGTTAAATAACAAAGGCCAGGGAACCGATTAGTGAACGCAGCTGCTAAGTTCCACTTGAAACCACCAGAGGGAGCCCAAGAGCAGAACTCCCAAAAATACCATTCGCAACCACAGGATGGAGCCCAAGAACGGAATTCACAACACCCTAATGCTAGGGAGCACCCTGCCTTATCTCCTGAATCTGCCCTCTGTCTGTACCCTTTCCCCACCCAGGGAAGAGGGGAGTAGTTGTGCACTGTACCACACCAACCAGACGAACAAGGTAACACGAACAGGAGCAATGGAAATACCAGGCATACAAATATTCACCCACATATAACAGAGGAATGCACTGGGGAAAAAACAAAGTAGGAAAAGGAAAGGGAATTATCACATTTACTAAGCCAAGCAACAGTCACAGATAAATCCACCAAATGCCTTCTCATATAATCACTAACAACTATCCTCCCAGCCAAGCAGAAAAAAATTGCTCTGACAATTGTGTGTCAGTCAGCACCCTGATTATATAGGGGATAGAAGTGGCTAACCATGCTCAGCTGAGAGCTCTAGCTCCCAGAGCTCTCAACATGACCGATTAACCCCTGTACTGCTAAAATAAATTTACACCATTTAAAAAGAAGGTGAAGTGCTACTTTTAAGCACAGGAGTAGGAGCAATCAGACGCTGCAGTCTTCTGGCTCCTCTCTGTCGCAGTAACCGAGTGACACAAAGGCTCTGGAAAAGCAAAATGGCTCCTCATCCTCCAAAAGAAATTCAGCAATTTCTGCTCTCCCAAATCAAAATGCATCCACATGTTTGGCATTTCTGAAGCAATGAGAGCCAGCTTAATTTACGGGTGCGTATCTCCAGAAGCATGAGACGGGGATAATGTACTGGTCACTATAAGGTACTGGTCACTACAATGTATGGTCACTCCATCGTACTGGTCACTACAATGGCAGTTTGCAATTTTCACTCAACAACATCTTCTGCTGCTTGTTTCTGGAAAACACCCATGGAGTCAAAATCGTCACTACACCTGTAGATAAATTCCCAAAGTTGTATAATTTCCAAAATTGGGTCACTTGAAATTCTAGCACTTAGGGGCTCTGTATGTGGAGTCTGCAAACTATTCTAGGAAAAGCTGAGCTCCAGGAGGCAAATAGCGCTTCGTTCATCCCGAGTCTCACCGTGTGGCTAAGCAGTACTATACAGCCACATATGGGGCATTGTCACATTTAGTATAAATTGTGGGACAAATCATAGTGCCATTTTTACCTACTTCTTATGTGAAAATATAAAATCTGAGGCTAAAACAAAATTTTGGTGGTAGAAATGTAATTATTTTTTCTTTACTGCACAGTGGTATAAACTTCTGTGACATACCTGTAGTGTCAATATGACCACTGCACCCCTATATCAATTCATTGAGAGGTGTAGTTTGTAAAATGGGGTCACTTACGGGGGGATTTCGCTGTTCTGGCAAATCAGGGGCTCTCCCAGTTGGTCATAGCACCCGCAAACCATAACAGGAAAATCTGCACTATAGAATGCTTTATAAAGCGATCAAACTGCAAAAAGTGAAAGTCCCGTAGAGGGACTAAGTGAACAATGAAAAACAATAGGCGTACTCAGGAGAAATTGCTGAACAAACTGAGAGGTCCATTTTTGTCTATTAGCCCTTATAAAAATGTAAAATCTGGGGCTACAACAACATTTTAGCGGAAAAATGTAATTATTCTTTCTTCGCCTCCCAGTGGTATGCATTTCTGTGAGGCAAATGTGGTGCCAACATGCTCACTGCACCCCTAGATGAATTTATCAAGAGGTTGTAGTTTGTAAAATGATGTCATATGTGGGGGTTTGTGCTGTTCTGGCACCTCAGGGGCTCTGCCAATATGACATGACATCCTTAAACCATTCCAGCAAAATCTGAACTCCTATATGGCACTTCTTCTCTTCTGAGCTTTGCACTGTGCCTGAAAAATATTTCTCAATTACATGTAGGGCACACTCAGGAAAAAATTGACCATTTTTTTGTAAAAAAAAATCCTATTAACCCTTAGAAAAACTAAAAACTTGGGGCTAAAGCAACTAATTAAGTAATTAATTTTTTCTTCACTGCTCAATGGTATAAAATTCTGTGAGGCACATGTGGTATCAATATGATCATTGCACTCCTAGATGAATTCATTGGGGAGTGTAGTTTGTAAAATAAGTTCACATATAGGGGGTTTCTATTGATCTGGCGCCTCAGGGGCTCTGCCAATGTGACATGGCACCCTCAAACCATTCCAGCAAAATCTGAACTCCAATATGGTGCTTTTTCCCTTCTCAGCTTTGCACTGGGTATAAAACGTAGTTTTGCCATAATATGGGATTTTGGCTTAGGAGAAATTGCACTACAAATTGTATGGTGCAATTTCTCCTGTTACCCTTGTGAAAATAAAAAAATTGGAGGGCTAAAATAACATTTTTGTGAGGAAACTGTGATTTTTTTTTATTTTCACGGCTCAGTGGTATAAACTTTTGTGAAACACCTGGGGGTTCAATGTGCTCACCATACATCTAGATTAGGTCCCTGAGACATCTAGCTTCCTAAATGGTGTCACTTGTAGGAGATTTTAGGCACATCAGGGGCTTTCCAAACGCGACATGGAGTCCACTAATTGTTCCAGCAAATTTTGCATTCAAAAAGTCAAATGGCACTCCCTCCATTCCAAGCTCTGCCGTGTGCCCAAACTGTGGTTTTCACCCATATATGGGGTATAGGCATGCTCAGGAGAAATTGCACAACCAATTTTTGGGTCCATTTTTCTTGTTACCTTTGCGAAAATAAAAAAACTTAGTTCTAAAGTAAAAAATTTTTAAAAAAAGTTAAATGTTCATTTTTTTTCCACATTCCAAAAATTCCTGTGAAGCACCTGAAGGTTTAATAAACTTCTAGAATATGGTTTTGAGCACCTTGAAGGGGTCAAGTTTTTAAAGTAGTGCCACTTTTGGGTATTTTATATCATATAGACCCCTCAAAGTCACTTCAAATGTAATGTGATCCCTAAAAAAATGGTTTTGTAAATTTTGTTCGAAAAGTGTGAAATCACTGGTCAACTTTTAACCCTTATAGCTTCCTAAGAAAAAAAATGGTTTTAAAAATTGTGCTGATGTAAAGTAGACATGTGGGAACTGTTATTTATTCACTACTTTGTCTGACATATCTTTCTGATTTAAAGGCATAAGAATTAAAAGTTTGCAAATTGCAAAATATTTTAAATTTTAGCCAAATTTTCATTTTTTTCCACAAATAAATGCAAGTCACATAGAAGAAATTTAAGCACTTTGATGAAGTGCAATCCGTTGAAGCGTTCTAGAGTTCTTACCTTATAAAGGGACAGTGGTCAGAATTGTAATAATTGGCCCTGTCATTAATTTGCAAACCACCTTGGGGGGTAAAGAAGTTAATAACCTCATTGATATCATACCAAGATGTGTTTGTACATGTATTTCTGCAAGTGATACTCATACTTGGTTCTGAATAAATCAAGATGTTTAGAAAGTTTTGTCTCCATTTTTCCCATCATTAGCATTTTATTATCATGTCTAGCAATCCAGTGATTTTCTTATTTGCACAACTTTTCCTTCTTAGGCTAAGTTCACACGTTGCAGAATTGCGGCAGAAATTTCCGCGGCAATTCTGCGCCTCCTGCCGCGGGTATATCGCATGTAGAATTAGCATGCATATACCCGCAGAAAACTAGCGTTTTGCAAGCATAATTAGCTTGCAGAATGCTAGAGTTTTCCAAGCGATCTGTAGCATCGCTTGGAAAACTGACTGACAGGTTGGTCACACTTGTCAAACATAGTGTTTGACAAGTGTGACCAACTTTTTACTATAGATGCAGCTTATGCAGCATCTATAGTAAAAGATCGAATGTTTAAAAATAATAAAAAAAATAAAAAACATGGTTATACTCACCTGCAGACCTCAGCGGCGTCCGTTCCTATAGCTGGAGTGCAGTGAAGGGCCTGCGATGATGTCACTGTTTTGTGATTGGTCGCGTGAGTCACATGAGCGGTCACGCGACCAATCACAAGACAGTGACGTCATCACAGGTCCTGAACCACATCATCTATAGGAACGGAAGAAAGATCATGCACCGGAGAGGCGGGAACACTTCGGGGGCCATCAGAGGGTGAGTATAGGACTATTTTTTATTTTAATTCTTTATTTTTTACCAATTATATGGTGCCCAGTCCGTGGAGGAGAGTCTCCTCTCCTCCACCCTGGGTACCAACTGCACATGATCTGCTTACTTCCCGCATGGTGTGCACAGCCCCGTGCGGGAAGTAAGCAGATCAATGCACTCTTATGGGTGCAGAATCGCCGCGATTCCGCAATTTTAATGAACATGCTGTGTTTTTTTCTGGAATGCGATTCCGCTCAGGAAAAAAATGCAGTATGTGCACAAAAAATGCGGAATGCATTCTATTACATAGGATGCTTAATGGTAGCGTTTTTTTCGCAGTTTTATAGCGAAAAACCGTGAAAAAAACGCGAAAAATATGCTACGTGTGCACACAGCCTAAGTGCTAGAATTTCAATGCTGAGGATTGTAGATTAATAAAATCTAGATTGCACTTTAACATGATCAGCAGCGGAAGTGGGGCTAGATTAATCATTTGAGCTTTTTTAAAGTCACTTTCTTATTTCATCTTGTGATATAAGCACACTTTTTTTGTGCCAAATTCATCAAAATCATGATTTGCTCAAAGTGAAAAGGTCTTTTTTTTTCCTGTCCTTAACTTTTTTGTTACAGGAAAGAAATATATCTTGGTACCGTGTTAGCCAGTAGATAGAAAAATATTTAGAATTGAGAGTCCTCAGTGGTATTAAAAGGTATCAACCACTGAGGACTCTCAATTCTAAATATTTTTCTAACTTTTTTGTGACATAGAAAAGGAAACATTTGCAAGTTTGGAAAAAAGCAAACAAATAAAACAAAACAGGAGGACATATAAATTAGACTTAAAAAAGGTTAAATAGAAAGATGAATTTGGTGCAAACAAACAAAGACAAAGGTGCAACACACTAAAAACAGATGCAAATGCAATATGAAATGGGTCCTTAATAGTTAGGCTTTAAAAAAGGAAAATTGAAATAAAGTAAAAAATTTGGGGATTGGGTGAACCATACGGTATGTTTAGTCAGGCCGATTTTAGCCAACAGATTAAACAACAGATTGCACCATCACACAGAAACATTTCCGTTGTATTTACATGTGATTAGTTCAGACCGCTAAACAAGTGTGATGGACAATATTGAAGTCCTTTGACTCTTGTTTCCTGGCCTCTTTAACCCGGCTGAGGAAGAATGATGGGCACAGAACGATCACTAGTAGATCAATCTGTCTCCATACAGTACCATGCTATCAACAGCACTTCTGCATTTTACATTGGGCCATGTGCTGCTGAAAACAATGATTTTTGTTCCGACATAAAAAATCCAATCACTTGATGAGCAGGCAGCATTTTACTTGTTTAGCATAATGCACCCCATAGTCCTCCACATAGCATAATGCACACCCCATAGTCCTCCACATTGTATAATACACCCATACTCCTCCATGTAGCATAATGCACAGCTCATAGTCCTCCATACAGTATAATGTACCCCATAGTCCTCAATAGGGTATAATGCTGCCCTCATACAATACACATAGTATAATGCACACCCCATAGTCCTCCATGCAGTATAATGCACCCTGTAGTCTTCAATAGAGTATAATGCAGCCCTCATACAGTACACATAGTATAATGCACACCCCCTAGTCCTCCATACAGTATAATGCACCTCATAGCCCTCCATAGAGTATAATGCAGCCCTCATTTAGTACATATAGTATAATGCACTCCCCATAGTCCTTCATAGAGTATAATGCAGACCCCATGTGGTATAATGCAGCCCCCATATATTATAATGCAGCCCCCATATAGTACATATAGTATAATGCAGCCCCCAGATAGTATTATGTAGCCCCCATATGGTATAATACAGCCCCCATATAGTACATACTGTATAGTATAATGCATCCCCATATAATATAATATAATGCACACCCCATATAGTATAATGCAGCCCCCAAATAGTATAATGCAACCCCCATGTAGTGTAATGCAGCCCATTTGATATTTGCAAGGCACTACACATGGTACTTCCATGAAAACATTTTTACAGAGCACAACACATGTAGTCACAATCTCTCAATGTGAGGGCACTTCAAGTCAACAATCCATTTTGACCTTTAGCCAAAAAGGAGGCAAAATTCACATAGTAGTTTCCTGTAACAGTCCCTTGTTGCTTCACTTCATCAATGTTATGCATTGTAGGAATGGACAATGTGTTTTTTGGCCCGGTATATGGCTGCAGCCACCATAGAGATCATACACGTTCCTTATTATTTTCATGTCTACAAGCATAGTGCGACCACAGCACATATCACTTCTGTTATTTTTGCATCACTTACTTTTAACTCTCCAGCCATTACTTAGCTCATCTCACAGTGGGAAGGATGCACAGAACAGGGCAAACAAAGCAACTTCATCAAGCTACTAGCTTACCCATCTCAGCATCAGTTTCTCAGACATCAAGTGGGAACCTGCCTCTCTTACATGCTGGGCCTCTGCTTGAAAGGTCATCCCAGCTTGACGGGTGTAGGACACCTGATTCACATCAACAGTCAGGAAATTCATCACTTGCCAACAAGGACTCTTGAAAGCAGTTTGTTAGATTTCTTGGCTGTGCCACATGCAGTGGACCATGAGCATACCTCAAATAGAGGGTTGCACATAACACCAGCACAAATGCCTAAAATGGCATTGCACCTGGTGATTATATCCAATCCCTCTTTCTAAGTGTGAAACACGCTGGCTAGCTTCACAGCTAGTTTGTTGTGGATACAAAGTCCGCCAACAGAAGATGGATGACCTTTTGGGTGACCCTTCATATATATCCTCAGATTAGACTCGCCTAGCCACCAATCAAAGCCCTATAACCCCATTCTTTGCCTTTCTCCACCTAATGTTCCCCCTCAAAAGACTCTGCTTACAAACACAAATTTGGGCCTAGGATTACTCCAAAGTCATGGTTCTACCCCTGAGTTTGGGGGTCCACAGTCCGAGGCATCACTTTCCCTGCAGGCTGTCTCTGCTCCACAGACCATCTCTCTGGAATCAAGTGGGAAGCTTCCCTCTCCTACTTGCTGAGCCTGTTTTACTGTTCTATGTGGCGTTCTTAATGGGTCCTCCTGGCATGACTGGTAGAAAAGATACAATGCACAACTAACCAGATCAACTAACTTACCAAGAAGGAGGGATGCTGTGGGAATTTTAAGAAAAGGTTATGGACTGCGTCATTTATTGTTCCAGGGCCCTTAACCGAGACAGGCCGGGCATCCAGCGAGTGGAAGACGTCTAGAACAAGACTTCAGTTCGGAATGTTTTGAAAAGTTTTCTGATATGTACTTACCTCCACCAGCTATCCCTACACTGAATGCAGGTAACAGCGGTTATACTAAAGAGAGGATAGTATGTATAATTAAAAAGGACTTTTCTTTTAACCCCTTCACCCCCGGAGCTTTTTCCGTTTTTCAGTTTTCGTTTTTCGCTCCCCTCCTTCCCAGAGCCATAACTTTTTTATTTTTCCGTCAATTTGGCCATGTGAGGGCTTATTTTTTGCGGGACGAGTTGTACTTTTGAACGACATCATTGGTTTTAGCATGTCGTGTACTAGAAAACGGGAAAAAAATTCCAAGTGCAGTGAAATTGCAAAAAAAGTGCAATCCCACACTGGTTTTTTGTTTGGCTTTTTTGCTAGGTTCACTAAATGCTAAAACTGACCTGCCATTATGATTCTCCAGGTCACTACGAGTTCATAGACACCTAACATGACTAGGTTATTTTTCACCTAAGTGGTGAAAAAAAATTCCAAACTTTGCAAAAAACGAAACAAAACAAAATTGCGCCATTTTCCGATATTCGCAGCGTCTCCATTTTTCGTGATCTGGGGTCAGGTGAGGGCTTATTTTTTGCATGTCGAGCTGGCATTTTTAATGATAGCATTTTGGTGCAGATACGTTCTTTTGATCGCCCGTTATTGCATTTTAATGCAATGTCGTGGCGACCAAAAAAACGTAAATCTGGCGTTTCGATTTTTTTTCTCATTACGCCGTTTAGCGATCAGGTTAATGCTTTTTTTTTATTGATAGATCGGGCGATTCTGAACGCGGCGATACCAAATATGTGTAGGTTGGGTTTTTTTTTTATTGATTTATTTTGATTGGGGCGAAAGGGGGGTGATTTAAACTTTTATATTTTTTTTATTTTTTTCACATTTTTTTTTACTTTTTTTTTTTACTTTTGCCATGCTTCTATAGCCTCCATGGGAGGCTAGAAGCAGGCACAACTCGATCGCCTCTGCTATGCAGCAGCGATCATAAGATCGCTGTTACACAGCAGATTTGCAGGTGTGCTGTGAGCGCCGACCACAGGGGGGCGCTCACAGCCACCGGCGATCAGTAACCATAGAGGTCTCCAGGACCTCTATGGTTACAATGCACAAGCATCGCCGACCCCCGATCATGTGACGGGGGTCGGCGATGCGCTCATATCCGGCCGCACGGCCGGATGCGGTAGTTAAATGCCGCTGTCTGTGTTTGACAGCGGCATTTAACTAGTTAATAGCGGCGGGTGATCGCGATTTCACCCGCCGCTATTGCGCGCACATGTCAGCTGTAAAAAACAGCTGACATGTCGCGACTTTGATGTGCGCTCACCGCCGGAGCGCACATCAAAGCGGGGGTCCCGACATGTGACGTACTATTCCGTCACATGTCGGGAAGGGGTTAATGATGAGGCAGTACACAAGTACTGCAATAGCAATATTAAACCCTACCTATATGCCTCTACTCCAAAACTATCCCTCCTCCACCCGCTATCCCTACACTGAATGCAGGTCACAGCGGTTTTAATAGAGAAAGGACAGTATGTAGCATTGAAAAGGACTCTTCTTTTAATGGTGCAACAACGGTAAACAAGTACTGCAATAGCAATATTAATCCCTTCACCCCCTCAAGCCAGTTTTCACTTTCATGACAAAGCCAAACTTTACAATTCTGACCAGTATCATTTTATGTGGTAATAACCCTGGAACGCTTCAATGGATCACAGTAATTCTGAAATTGCTTTTTCATGACATATTGTATGTAATGATAGTTTGTTAGATATGACTTGCGTTTGTTTGGGAAAAAATTGGACAATTTTGAAATTTTTGCAATTTTCAAACTTTCAATTTTTATGCCCTTAAACCAGAGAATTATGTCACACACAATAGTTAATAAATAATATTTACCACATGTCCACTTTACATCAGCACAATTTTTGAAACATTTTTTTGTTAGGACGTTAATAGAGTTAAAAGTTGACCAGCAATTTCTCATTTTTCCAACAAAATTTACAAAACCATTTTTTAGGGACCACATCACATTTGAAGTCACTCACTTTGAGGGGCCTATATACCAGAATAATAGCAACCTGTGCTCAGATATGATCTGAGCCTCAGCACCTTCCCAAATATATTTCAGCAGTAGCAGCAGGGTAGGCAATTAGAATAAGACGTAACCTTTAATAATATTACATAAATAAAAGGCCACAGGCCATAATGCATACAATCAAACCAACAGTTAAAGTGCAAGTGCTCCAAATAAACAGTGTTCAAGATAGAAAACTGGTATGATCTCACCAAATTTGTCCTTCCTTTATCTCTGTTAGCTAGCTTGCCATAGGGTTAAAGGATCCCTTCTCCCAGATAGTCAAACAATGAGGGGGAAAGGAACAAAATTATGCAAGCAAGGGGGGTATATTCTATCATTACCACTCATTGTCATGCCCCTGCTTGGCTGCCGCCCTAATAAAGGCGCTCCCCTAGTGTAAACCTAGTTAATGCCCCTAGGGTTATATTATCAGCCCAACGCGTTTCTCCCTCCACATGGTGGGTTCATCAGGGGGTATTTTCTAAAAGCCAAGATGTCTTTAGAAGACCCTTGCAGTGGCAAGCACGTCCTCAGTAACCCAGCACATCCAGCCGGCACCATTGTTAGGCAAAGTATAAGGAGATCTTAGGAGGGCCTATATAACCGAAAATGTCCAAAATAGACACCATTCTAAAAACTGCACCCCTCAAGGTGCACAAAACCACATTCAAGAAATGTATTAACCCTTCAGGTGCTTGCCAGGAATTAATGGAATGTGCAAGGAAAAAGTGAACATTTAACTTTTTTTCATAAAAATGTTACTTTAGACCCAATTTTTTTATTTTTACAAGGGTAACAGGGCAAAATGGACCCCAAAAATTGTTGAACAATTTCTTCTGAGAATGCTGATACCCCATATTTTGGCGAAAACTACTGTTTGGGTGCACGGCAGGGCTCAGAAGGGAAGGAGTGCTATCTGAATTTTTGAACGCAATGGAGAGCCGTTGATGTGCCTAAACAATGTAAATCCCTCACAAGTGATGCCATTTTGGAAATTAGACCCCTGAAGGAGTGTATCTAGCTATATGGCGAGCACCTTGACTCCCCAGGTGATTTGCAAAATTTTATAACGTAAACCCATGAAAATAAAAAGAAATCACATTTTTTCCACAAAAACCTTCTTTTAGCCCCAATTTTTTTTATTTCACAAGGGTAACAAGAGAAATTGCACCATACAATTTGTTATGCAATTTCTCCTGAGTACCTGAGTACGTTGATACCCCATATGTGGGTGAAAACTGCTGTTTAGGCGCATGGCAGGGCTTGGAAGGGAAAGACTGCCATATGACTTTAAGTACAAAATTGGCTGGAATCATTAACAGACAACATATCACATTTGGACGTTTGGAGAGGCCCTGATGTGCCTAAACAGAGGAAACCCCCCATAAGTTACCCCATTTTGGAAACTAGAATACTCAAAGAATGTAAATGCCTCCAGATAAAAATTGTGTTATAAGGTTTCAATAATAATATGCGTTATTAAAGAAAATATATAATTTAACAACAATAAATAACAAATATAGCAGAGTACCATATGGAGGGCCACAACCAGCAAGTACTGTATATAAAGACATAATATAAAAGTGAATTGAGTACAGAAATCCTAATCTCTCTAAGGTACTGTATATCCCTATGATTTTGAAGAAGAGACTGTACTAGCAAAATCAAATATTGGACTTACAGCAAGTGATGAGTCAATTGGGATAAGTGATGTGTGGCCCAGGTGCATTCAAGGAATGTATGTAGATGTGTGGTGAGCACCTTGAACCCACATGTACTTCACAGAAGTTTATAACATTAGCCTAGGAATATAATAAAAATTACATTTTCCCACAAAAATGTTCTTTTAGCCCCATTTTTTTTATTTTCGCAAGGGTAACAGGAGAAATTTCACCATATAATACAACATATGTGGTCAAAACCTACTTTTGTGGTACAGCGCAAAGCTCAGAAGGGAAGAAGCGCCATATTGGAGTTCAGATTTTGCTGGAATGGTTTAAGGATGTCATGTCATATTGGCAGAGCCCCTGAGGTGCCAGAACAGCACAAACTCCCCCATGTATGACACCATTTTACAAACTACACCACTTGGTGAATTCATTTAGGGGTGCAGTGAGCATGTTGGCACCACATGTGCCTCACAGAAATGTATAACATTGGGAGGTGAAGAAAGAATAAATTACAATTTTACTGCTAAAATGTTGTTGTAGCTCTAAATTTTTATAATAGATAAAAATGGACCTCTCAGTTTAATGAGCAATTTCTCCTGAGTACGCCAATTGTTTTTCATTTTTCACTTAGTCCCTCTAGACAGGACTTTCACTTTTTGCAGTCTGATCACTTTATAAAGCATTACAATGCATGAGCATTGAAGTGCTCTATAAACTGTCAGTGCTGCACTGACACAAGCTTGTTAGATTATGCACTGCGCATGATCTAACTAATTTTGCTAGGACTGTTGACCTGGATTTCATCACCATGGCATCGATCGGCCCCTCACAGTGACATTGAGGGGGCGCCTATTGGATGGGAGCCCCCTCCATCTATCTGCCTTCTAAATGATGCGTTCGATATCGATCACAGCATTTAGTGGGCAGTGAGCTGGCAGTGAGTGCTGGGTGTCAGCTGTCAGAATCGCTGAACACCCATCGACAATCGCCATGCTGTATTTATATGCCCAAGGGCGAGAAGTAATTCCCAACTTGGACGTGTGGATATGTCAAAGTTCGTGAAGGGGTTAAACCCTGCCTATATGCCTACTCTAAAATAAGCTCTCCCTCCTTTAACAACTCTCCCTGAACTGATTCTAGAGGACAGTGCGCCGAGCATCACGTCAACGAGTCTTATATAAGTCCCAGTGAAACAATGTGGCTCGCCAATCACAGTAATGCCAGTAGTCATCATGGCTACGGCATTACTGTGTATGGCAGGTAATCCACATATATTTATTGGCTTTCTAAAAACTGCAAAATATGTGGGGCAAGGATTCGAGTGTGGCGGTCGATCGAGTAACAAGCGTACCCAAGCACCCCGATGCTCGATCGAGTATCAGCAAGCACGCTCGCTCATCACTGGCACTGATTTTTTCTATAGACCAGATCACAACACAAGGAGTACAATGAAATGAACATCCAATATAGAACAATGGGATCAGCCATCAATGACAGCATTATTATTCGCAAATGTGGGTTTATTCTCCACAGCAAGCTAATGCATTGTGATTATACTGCAGTATGATCAAGACCCATTAACAGGTCTTATGTTACTCTACTGGGGCTAGACGAATCCCATCTGCTACTGTTCCATTTTGGTTACCATGTTTGATATCATCCGCAGTTTGGGCCTACATGACATTATTTTGCTTCAATTTACATTCAGATAGAAATTGTTACTTACTGATCGCACATCAACAGCCACCGCTTCTTGTGTCACCGGGGTTTGTTTCCAAACTGCAGGTAGCTGTATGTGAATCAGGTGCTCAGTGTGCAAGCAGAACTGGTTATTCAGGAATCAGCAGCTTATAGCTACGCCTCAGACACTGAGAGGAAAAACATTGCCACATACGTCATCCCCCAGCAATCCAGAAGGAAGTGAAAGAGGGAGAAGCAGCTGGGCACTGACTCTGAACTCTGACTGGGCATGCATGTTGCTAACAAAAATAGATACAAAGACATGCAAAAGTAATACAGGGTAAAAAAGGCCATCTGTGCTGTAAACACAGTGACACGAGTAACTAGAGTTACTAACCCACGGTTTTATCCTGTGCAGGCTTGCAATGAAGCCATGGACATCTGTCAAAACAAAATGGAAAGTGATCTCAAAATGCTCTCTGAGGCTTTTCCAAAAAATACTCGTCATCATGGCAACATGACTCACTCGTTACATAATTCTTGATACCAACTAAAAAAATAATGACAGAATTGTTATAAAAAAGTCTAATAAGGGAGGTTCAGTTGTCATGATGCATACTGATGATTATATTGAATGAGTAACACATATACTGTTTGATAGGACTATTTAAAAACCATTGCGAAATAACCCTACTGATTTATGCAAAATGTCCCTTTACACGTTCATAGATGATGGTTTGGCATTAAGTTTCTTTTCCACTAAGGATGCGGGGTAACTTAGAATAGATAATTTAACTACATTGATTCAGTATGCCCTTACAAAAATCCCAAAAAATCTTTCCCTTCCTCCTATGCAGTCCATTGTCTCTGGTATTCGAGAGGCTGGGGGTGTGGCTTGAATGTCTTCTTCAGCCTTTGGTCTAGAGAGTATCTGGTTTCCTGAGGAACACTGACAATGTCCTTCAGATTACTAAAGTTTTTGTTTGGGGACATATAAGCAGTACAGGAGGGGCAAGGGCTTCATATATACATCGCTGTAGATGCTAGGGCCATGTCCATGACAGTAGATGCTGGGGCAGATGGAGTGCAAGTAGTAAACCATTCAAGAGCTTGTGAAAACTGAGTGTGTGGGTGTACTAGTGTGTTTCCCAGTGCAGGCATCTTGCTTGACTGGTAAACCTGCGAGTGATGGCAGCATAAAGTGTTGCATGAATATTGTGATAGGTGAGTGTACCACTTTATGGTGGCATCCAAGGCGCATGCGTCGTAGTGATGAGCGAATTTGTTTGGAAAATGACTGCCAAACATAAATTTAGCACGGATATGGGCACATTTGGATTTCTGATCAGAAACACTAGCAAAATTTTATAAATTTGGGAAAAATTGGCAACATTCGGTAATAAGTGCGGGAAAATATTAGCGTTACCACAAAAGTATTTTCATCACTTTAGGAACAATAATAGTGGTATATTATGAGCGTTTGGTACATGTTTGATGAGGGGAGGGGGTTTGCAGACCTCAGAGGAGGGGCATTCTTGTAACCAGCATTTTTTTCCCCCTAACTTTATGTGTTCATATTGCGGCTGGCCAATCAGGACGCAGAAAACATCCACAATGTCCTGACACAACGGCTTATGTCATTGGCTGCTGAAATCACATGTCCCTCTCCATATAAAGAGCGGACATCTTGTTTTAGCACCATTTTCACTCTGTAAGCGCAGATAGTGTGCTCCTGACACTGGCACTGTTAGCAGCAAGATTTTAGCTAGTTAGCTAGGCGGTTATATATCAGTCAGATAGTGTAACTAGCTAGTGTCCAGTGTGGCTATTAAATTTACCTTCCAGCATTTTATTTTGGCCAGGCAAAGCCAGTGTGTTGTGCACTGCTTCTATTGTGCTCCATGCACGACTATAGCATTCAAAATAATATTTTTTCACTAGCTAAATGTGAAACAGCCTGCTGTGTCCCACCTTGTCATTTAGTGCTGTGGTGATATGAAACTGTCTGCAGACCTAACACACATTAAAAATAATTCTAATTTTTCAGTTGCAAAAAGTTAGACAGCCCGTCGTATCAAACTTTGTCATTTTGTTGGGTTGAAATTAAGCTGTCTGCAGATCTCACGCACATAACCAAACAAAAAATGTTTTCTGTTGCTATACGTCATACAGTAGAAGACCTGACTTTTAAATAGTTTGTAGCATCTAGTGTGTTATAGAGGCCTGATCCAGAGGCCACCAAAACATTATTCTCTTCCTTGTGTCATACAGTAGGGGACATCTCACATTGAAATAGTTTGTAGCTTCTAGTGTGTCATAGAGGTCTGATACAGAGGCCACCAAAAAATTATTCTGTTCCTAGTGTCATACAGTAGGGGACATCTCACATTCAATTAGCTTTTAGCATCTAGTGTGTTATAGAGGCCTGATCCAGAGGCCACCAAAAAATTCTTCTGTTCCTAATGTCATACAGTAGAGGACATCTCACATTCAAATAGTTTGTAGCATCTAGTGTGTTATAGAGGCCTGATCCAGAGGCCACCAAAAAATTATTCTGTTCCTAATGTCATACAGTAGAGGACATCTCACATTCAAATAGTTTGTAGCATCTAGTGTGTTATAGAGGCCTGATACAGAGGCCACCAAAAAATTCTTCTGTCACTAGTGTCATAAAGTAGGGGACCTGACTTTCAAATATTTTGTAGCATCTAGTGTGTTATAGAGGTCTGATCTAGAGGCCACCAAAAATTATTCTGTTCTTAGTGTCATACAATAGGGAACATCTCACACTCAAATAGTTTGTAGCATCTAGTGTGTTATAGAGGCCTGATCCAGAGGCCACCAAAATATTCTTCTGCTCCTAATGTCATACAGTAGGGGACATCTCACATTCAAATAGTTTGTTGCATCTAGTGTGTAATAAAGGCCTGATCTAGAGGCCACAAAAAATTGTTCTGTTCCTAGTGTCATACAGTAGGGAACCTGATTTTCAAATAGTTTGTAGCATCTAGAGTGTTACAGAGGCCTGATCCAGAGGCCACCAAAAAATTCTTCTGCTAATAGTGATCCAAGAAGTTTTGTTTCTCCTTGCGGAGAGTGACTTGATAAGCATGTCGAGGTGAGGAGACTTAAAGCCGCAATGCTCCTCTGGGAAATATGCAAATTGTCTCTTCAGAGAGGAAGAGGACTAGAACTCTAGTGCCACCTATTGGAAGTAGCAATTGTAACAGTAAATGTCGACCCTTTAACAAGCCTTGTCACATGACTTAGGATAATAGCCAAATCAGAATCTCAATTTGCAGACACTGTGTTTCGGGGTACTGCCCCTCGTCAGTACAAAGTGGAGATCTGGTTTGGCTGATTGAGAGGCGTCTGACCGGGATCCAAGAAGTATCGTTTCTCCTTGTGGAGAGTGACATGATAAGCATGTCGAGGTGAGGAGACTTAAAGCCGCAATGCTCCTCTGGGAAATATGCAAATTGTCTCTTCAGAGAGGAAGAGGACTAGAACTCTAGTGCCACCTATTGGAAGTAGCAATTGTAACAGTCAATGTCGACCCTTTAACGAGCCTTGTCACATGACTTAGGATAATAGCCAAACCAGAATCTCAATTTGCAGACACTGTGTTTCAGGGTACTGCCCCTCATCAGTGCACAGTGGAGATCTGGTTTGGCTGATTGAGAGGCGTCTGACCGGGATCCAAGAAGTATAGTTTCTCCTTGCGAAGAGTGACTTCAGTGCTGCTGGTGGTGTCCTGATGGATAAGCGCAGCCGGCTGTCCCCTGAAAGTGTAGACCGCCTAACTGTCATCAAGATGAACAAGTCATTGATCTCCAAGGACTTTTGCACCCCAATCGAAGACTGTACAGACTAGGTGATATTGTATTTTTTAGTGTGATGCATTAATGTCACATAACTGCACTCTGTGATATCTTCAGTGTGGCTTCTATGCCTGCTGTGGCTGCTGCTGCTGATGTTAACACAAATTTGTGGAAATATGAACTGTCATGGTTAGTATACATCTGCTGGGTTAGCTGGTATGGAAGACCCAATTATACTGTTTCTATTCTCATGACATTTATTCTACTTCAATGATGTCGGGCCCTTTTTTTTATGTGAAAACTCCAGGTTGGGTGTCCATCTTCTGGATTTGGTGTAGTAGAAGACCTGTTGGTCCCTATTATACTATTTCTACTCTCATGTAATTTATGCTACTTCTGTGGTGTAAGGCCTTCATTTGTTTAAATGTGAACACTCCTGGTTGGGTGTCCATCTGTTGGATTGGGTGTAGTGGAAAACCTGTCGGTGCCTATTATGCTATCTATACTGTGGTGAAATTGATGCCATTTTGGTGGTGCCTGCCAATAATGTTTGGATATGTGAATACTCCTGGTTGGGTGTCCATCTGCTGGATTGGGTGTAGTGGAAGACCTGTCGGTCCCTATTATACTACTTCTACTCTCGTGAAATGCATGCCACTTATGTGGTGTAAGGCCCTCATTTGTTTAAATGTGAACACTCCTGGTTGGATGTCCATCTGCTGGATTGGGCGTAGTGGAAGACCCGTCGGTCAATATTATACTATTTTTACTGTGGTGAAATTGATGCCACTTTGGTACTGTCTGCTAATAATTTTTGGAAATGTGAACACTTCTGGTTGGGTGTCCATCTGCTGGATTGTGCGCAGTGGAAGAGCTGTCAGTCCCTATTATACTATTTCTACTGTGGGGAAATTGATGCCACCTTGGTGGTGCCTGCCAATAATTTTTGGAAATGTGACCACTCCTGGTTGGGTCTCCTTCATGCGTGTTGGCTGTAGCAGTAGGCCTTTGAGACCGTCAGGCCTCCACTTCCTTGGGTTCAACTACCTGTGTTACTATCCTTAAATTTTTCTGACAATGGTAGTCTACAAAACTGATATTTGGCTGTGGCTCAGCATGAAAGCAGAGGTGTTGCATGTGTTATCAGGGCTCCCAGCAAAGGAGGCCTACATCGATCCCTCACCCACCTCGTCTTACTATGACTTTCAATTGAAAGCTGTAAATGCTGTCCCAGACCCCGATATCTCATGCCTGACTGATTGCTGCAGTGCTACAATTTGTACTGTGGGTGAATTGAGGCCACTTTCCAGGTGTCTGTCCCTCATTTAATGTGTTTTGGCAGTATTTAGGGCCATTATAAGGTGTAGTGCATGCGTTTATTTTTGCCTCCCATTGACATGAATGGCATTCGGTTATGTTCGGCGAATATTTGACGAATTCATCGGCGAATATTGTAAATTCGGTGATCGTAATCCGAACCAAGTGATGTTCCTGACATATTGGCTAGAAACTTGATTTTTTTGCCACGTATCTGACACCTGGTTCCAGTATTTAAGCTAATTTATCATCCTGCTATAACAAAAGAAAAGTCTCTTGAATACTGTAGGTTTAATGAAGCTTTTATGGTTCATAACTAGTGATGAGCGAGAGTACTCGTTGCTCGGGTGATCTCCAAGTATTTGTTATTGATTTAATTTTCATCACCTCAGCAGCATGATTTACGACTGCTGGACAGGCTGAATACATGTGGGAATTCCCTAACAAACAAGCATTCCTCACATGTATTCATCTTACCTGGCAGCCGTAAATCATGCAACTGAGGCGATGAAAACTAAATCTCCGAGCAATAACAAATACTCAGAGATCACTCGAGCGTGCTCGGGAAAACCCGTTGCCCGTGCAACGAGTATACTCGCTCATCACTATTCATAACATAAGGGGATGGAAAAGTATAAATAAGAATAAGGCTGCCGTCACGCTAGTAGTATTTGGTCAGTATTTTACATCAGTATTTGTAAGCCAAAACCAGGAGTGGGTGATAAATGCAGAAGTGGTGCATATGTTTCTGTTATACTTTTCCTCTAATTGTTCCTCTCCTGGTTTTGGCTTACAAATACTGATGTAAAATACTGACCAAATACTGCTAGTGTGACGGCAGCCTAAGGCCTCAGGCCTTATGGTGTCAGTGATTTTTCTTGTATGCAAAAATGGTCCGAGTTTCAGTAGATTTTTTTTTAACAGTGTTAGGCCGGGGTCACACTAGCATAGAATATGGACGAGTGCTATGCGAGAAAACATCGCATAGCACTCGAACCAGTGTTAATAGGGGCAGCTCACATCACCGTATTTTTCTCAGGCGTATGCGACCTGAGTGTAAAATCGCAGCATGCTGCGATTTTATGCTTATATCGTTCGAGACTCGCCAATGCAAGCCTATGAGTGAGAGAAAAAAAATCGCACAGCACTCGGACCAAGTGAGTGCTGTCCGATTTTTATGCATTAATGTCCTTTGAAAAGTCATCAATTCATGTCCACGAACAGTAAAACCTGTCCACTGACAGGTTAGAATAGAATAGATAGAATGGATATATACACATAGAATACATAGATAAATAGATGTCAGTGACACACACATACACAGGTGCATATCACAAAATTAGAATATCGCAAAAATATCGGAACTCGGTATCGGAATTCCGATACAGCAAATATCGGCCGATACCCGATACTTGCAGTATCGGAATGCTCAACACTAGTCATTACAAACAGAGTGACGTATTTCAAGTGTTTATTTCTGTTAACCCCTTCATGAACGGAGCTTTTTTCGGTTTTGTGTTTTCTTTTTGCTCTCCCCTTATTCCCAGAGCCATAACTTTTTTTTTTTTCCGTCAATATGGCCATGAGAGGTCTTATTTTTTGCGGGACAAGTTGTACTTTTGAACGATATCATTAGTTTTACAATGTCATGTAACAGAAAACAAGAAAAAAATTCCAAGTGCGGTGAAAATGCAATAAAAGTGCAATCTCACACATGTTTTTTGTTTGGCTTTTTTGCTAGGCTCACTAAATGCTAAAACTTACCAGCCATTATGATTCTCCAGGTCATTATGAGTTCATAGACATCAAACATGTATAGGTCTTTTTTATCTAAGTGGTGAAAAAAATTCCAAAGTTTGCTAAAAATAACCCAAATTGTGCAATTTTCCTATACCCGTAGCGTCTCAATTTTTTTGTGATCTCGGGGTGGGTAATAGCTTATTTTTTGCATGCAGAGATGACGTTTTTAATTATACAATTTTTGTGCAGATACGATCTTTTGATCGCCCGTTATTGCTGAGTCTGTTGTCTCTCATCTTCATCTTCCTCTTGACAATACCCCAGAGATTCTCTATGGAGTTAAGGTCATGCGAGTTTGCTGGTCAATCAAGCACAATGATACTGTTGTTTTTAAACCAGGTGTTGGTACTTTTGGCAGTGTGGACAGGTGCCAAGTCCTGCTGGAGAATGAAATTTCCATCTCCAAAAAGCTTGTTGGCAGAGGGAATCATGAAGCGCTGTAAAATTTACTGGTAGACGGCTGCACTGACTTTGGTCTTGATAAAACACAGTGGACCTACACCAGCAGAGGACATGGCTCCCCAAACCATCACTGACTGTGGATACTTCAAACTAGACCTTGGAAATCAAGGTACCAGAGTCTGAAGATAGAGTGGAGAGGCACACAATCCAAGCTGCTTGAGGTCTAGTAGCGGTGGCTGCTAGTAGCCCTGTAGCGGTGGCAAGTGGGGTGATAGTTGGGGGGTTGATGTCACCGTCAGGTGACATCAAGCCCCGAGATTTGTAATGGAGAGGCGTCAATGAGACGCCCCATTACTAACCCCATAGTCACATTGTAAGAAAACACAGACACCCAGAAAAAAGTAATTTAATGAAAGAATGACACAGACTCTTTAATATTCTTAATTACCGTATATACTCGAGTATAAGCCGAGATTTTCAGCCCATTTTTTGGGGCTGAAAGTCCCCCTCTTGGCTTATACTCGAGTCATACCCTGGGGTCGGCAGGGGAGGGGGGCGGGGGCTATCTAATTATACTCACCTACTGCTGGCGCGGTCCCTGCGCGTCCCTGCTTCTTCCAGCGCTGCATATTCTTCCTGTACTGAGTGGTCACATGGTTCCGCTCATTACCGAAATGAATATGCGGCTCCACCTCCCATAGAGGTGGAGCCGCATATTCATTTCGGTAATGAGCGGTAACTGTGACTGTTCAATACAGGAAGAAGATGCAGCGCTGGAAGAAGCAGGGATGCGCAGGGACCGCGCCAGCAGTAGGTGAGTATACAGCGCTGCGCGATATTTACCGCTCCTCATTCCGGTGCGGCTCCGTCATCAGCGTCCTCTGGCTGTGACGCTCAGGTCAGAGGGCGCGGTGACCTAGTCAGTGCGCGCCCTCTGCTCAACGTCAGTGCTGAAGACGGAGCCGCATGAGGAGCAGGTAAATATTGAAAGTGCCGGGGGTCCTGAGAGAAGAGAGGTGAGTATGTGATTTTTTTTATCGCAGCAAAAGCATATGGGGCAGTGACTGTACGGAGCATCTTATGGGGCCATAACGATTGTGCAGCACTATAAGGGGCAGTGACTGTACGGAGCATCTTATGGGGCCATAACCATTGTGCAGCACTATATGGGGCAAGCGACTGTACGGAGCATCTTATGGGGCCATAACCATTGTGCAGCACTATATGGGGCAAGTGACTGTATGGAGCATCTTATGGGGCCATAACCATTGTGCAGCACTATATGGGGCAAGTGACTGTATGGAGCATCTTTTGGGGCCATAACGCTTGTGCAGCATTATATGGGGCAAGTGACTGTATGGATGATCTTATGGGGCCATAACGTTTGTGCAGCATTATATGGGGCAAGTGTCTGTATGGAGCATCTTATGGGGCCCTTATTACCCTTTATGCAGGATTATATGGGGCATATTTTAATATGGAGCATCTAATGGGGCCCATCAAACTTTATGGAGCATTATATGGGGCTCCTGATTCAATATGGATATTCAAAAACACTTAACCTACTGATGTCTCAATTAATTTTACTTTTATTGGTATCTATTGTTACTTTTGAAATTTACCGGTAGCTGCTGCATTTTCCACCCTAGGCTTATACTCGAGTCATTAAGTTTTCCCAGTTTTTTGTGGCAAAATTAGGGGGGTCGGCTTATACTCGGGTCGGCTTATACTCGAGTATATACGGTAAACCATACTTACGACCTCGCCCATTCCCCCAATGCCCTCATCATCTGCAAAAGAGATAAAAAAACAAACAACAGTATTCCTCACCTTTCCGCAGAGATACTTTTAATCCATTTGTCCCATGACGGGTCCAACTCTGCCACATCTAGATGGCAGGCTGCATGATGCGACCATGCAGCCTGTCATCCAGCAGACACACTGAGCACTAGAATGCCAAGGAAAAATGAACTTTGCAAATTGGTAAGCCTTACCCCTCAGATTTGTTCCTTTTGGCATAAGGATTCACCATGTAAAATATGTTGACATTAAATTTAGATTTACCCCTTGCTCAAGGCATGTGAATTATTCCATGTTTCTCATGATCCACAATATTGTACACACAATAACCACTCAGTTTGTCATCATATCTTTAACTGGATATACTGGATATAAAAAAAAACTAAAAAAAACCTAAAATTTCAAATCACCCCCCTTTCACCCCATTGAAAATTAAAGGGTTAAAAAAAAACCAAAACACACATTTGGTATCGTCGCATTCAGAAACGCCCGATCTATCAAAATATAAAATCAATTAATCTGATCGGTAAACGGCATAACATACCATACATAACGTATGCATGACGATAAATACTAAATAAACATTTAAAACTGCAATATGATGTGCCATTGAGCAACCAGTAAATGATAACTAATCTTAAAAAAAGAAAATTACAAAATATCTATGACCAAAAAGGAACAAAATTAGGAGGTAAGACCTTCAAAAACTTGCTACTTAATTTTTACCATGCATTTCCTTGGCACCCTACTGAGCACCTTGTGCTCAGTGTCTCTATGTGAACTGCTATTCCCTGTCTGATGGCACCGCGAGTGTGAGAAAGTTCTCCTGCTTGCGGTGCGGTCTGACAGGTCCCGTGAATTCACGGCTAATGAACTCACTTCACCTACATGACGTCGGTGCGAGCATAAAATCGTTGCGATGTAAAATCTGGTGCTAAATCAAATTTTTCTTGGATAAAATGCAATTATTGTTTTCTTCATTGCTCAATGGTATCAATTTCTGTGACACACCTGTGGTGTCAATATGATCACTGCACCCTTAGGTGAATTTACTGACAGGTGTAGTTTGTAAAATGTGATCACTTATGGGGGTTTTTTGGTTATGGCACCTCAGGGGCTCTCCCGGTGGGTCATGGAACCACAACAGTAAAATCTGCACTATCATATTGCACTCATACCCTTCTGTACTTTCCACTGTGTCTCAAAAGTAGTTCCCGATTACATGCAGGGTATTGTCTCAATCATGAGAAATTTCACAACACACTGTTAGGTCCATTTTTTCATTTTAGCCCTTATAAAACTTAAAAATGTATGGCTAAAATATAATTTTAGCTGTAAAATTTTTAATTATGCTTTCTTCTCCTCCCAATTGTATAAATTTATGTGAGGCACAGATTGTGTCAATATGCTCACTGCACCCCTAGATGAAATCATTGAAAAGTGTAGTTTGTACAATGAGGTCACATATGGTTATTCTGGTTCCCCAGGGGCTCTACCAATGTGACATGGCACCCTCAAACCATTCCAGCAATATCTGAATATTGAGCTTCTTCCCTTCTGAGCTTGGCACTGTGCCTCAAAAGTAGTTTTTGACCACATATGGGGTACTGGCGTACTCAGGAGAAATTGCACAACAAATTTTGGGGTCCATTTATCCTGGGGTTCAAGGTGCTCACCACACATCTAGATATATTCCTTAAGGGGTCTAGTTTCTAAAATGGAGTCACTTATGGGGGTTTCCACTGTTGAGGCACATCAGGGGCTTTTTAAACGCAACGGGGCATCTGCTAACGATTCCATCGATTTTTGGGTTCAAAAAGTCAAAAGTTGCTTCTTCCCTTCCGAGCCCTGCCATGCACCCAAACAATAGTATTCACCCACATATGGGGTATCAGCTTACTCAGGAGCAATTGCACAACAAATTAAATGGTCCATTTCTTTGTGTTACCCTTGTGAAAATAAAAAATATGGGGCTAAACGATTATTTTTGTGAAAAATTAGATTTTTTATTTTCTTGGCTCTACATTATAAACTTCTGTGAAGCACCTGGGGATTCAAGGTGCTCACCACACATCTGGATATGGTCCTTACGATGTCTAGTTTCCAAAATATGGTCACCTGTGGGGGTTTTTCATTGTTTAGGAACATCAGGAGATCTTCAAATGCGACATGGCATCTGCTCTCGATTCCATCCATTTTTTTGTTCAAAAAGTCAAAAGATGGTCCTTCCCTTCCTTTCTAGGCCTACCATCCACCCAAACACTAGTTTTAACCCACATTTGGGGTATCGGCATACTTAGGAGGAATTGCACAACGAATTTTGAGGTTCATTTTCTCCTGTTACCCTTGTGAAAATAAAATATTGGGGGCAAAAACAAATTTTTTGTCAAAAAAAGTTAAATGTTCATTTTTTTCCTTCCACATTCCATTAGTTCCAATGTAGCACCTGAAGGGTTAATAAACTTCTTGAATGTGCTTTTAAAGTGTTTGAGGTGTGCAGTTTTTAGAGTGGTGACATTTGGGGTATTTTCTGTCATATAGGCCCCCCAAAGTCACTTGAAATGTGATGTGGTCACTAAAAAAAATGGTTTTGTAAGTTTTATTGTAAAAATGAGAAATCTTGATCAACTTTTAACCTTTCTAACTTACTAACAAAGAAAAGTTTCAAAAATTGTGGTGATGTAAAGTAGACATGTGGCAAATGTTATTTATTAACTATTTTGTGGGACATAACATAGTAACATAGTTATTAAGGTTGAAGGAAGACTTTAAGTCCATCTAGTTCAACCCATAGCCTAACCTAACATGCCCTAACATGTTGATCCAGAGGAAGGCAAAAAAAAACCATGTGGCAAAGAGTAAGCTCCACATTGGGGAAAAAAATTCCTTCCCGACTCCACATACGGCAGTCAGACTAGTTCCCTGGATCAACGCCCTATCAAGGAATCTAGTGTATATACCCTGTAACATTATACTTTTCCAGAAAGGTATCCAGTCCCCTCTTAAATTTAAGTAATGAATCACTCATTACAACATCATACGGCAGAGAGTTCCATAGTCTCACTGCTCTTACAGTAAAGAATCCGCATCTGTTATTATGCTTAAACCTTCTTTCCTCCAGACGTAGAGGATGCCCCCTTGTCCCTGTCACCGGTCTATGATTAAAAAGATCATCAGAAAGGTCTTTGTACTGTCCCCTCATATTTATACATTAAAATAAGATCACCCCTTAGTCTTCGTTTTTCCAAACTAAATAGCCCCAAGTGTAATAATCTATCTTGGTATTGCAGACCCCCCAGTCCTCTAATAACCTTGGTCGCTCTTCTCTGCACCCGCTCTAGTTCAGCTACGTCTTTCTTATACACCGGAGACCAGAACTGTGCACAGTATTCTAAGTATGGTCGAACTATTGACATAAGAATTAAAATTTTGAAAATTTTCCGCTAAATTTCTGATAATTTTACAAATAAACGCAAGTCATATCGAGCAAATTTTTAAAACTATCATGAAGTACAATATGTCACTAAAAAAACCTATCTCAAAATCAGTGGGACCTGTTGAAGCATTACAGAGTTATTACCTCAATAAGTGACACTGGTCAGATTTAAAAAATGAGGCTCAGTCATTAACCTACAAAGTTGCATGGTCCTTAAAGGGTTAATCAGGTTCACTTTAAATATTGTTTTCGAGGTGATCAGACTCCCTTTAAGCATAGCCAATATTGGGTTAGACACACAGGTTGTCTTGTCACAGATCTTTCCGTATCTAGTGGTTTTGTGGTTATATTTTTTATAGGCAATAAAGGACAAGAAAGTATTCTTAGCATGTTTATTGTATGACTCTGCAGGACCATGACAGAAGGCTTTCCTCATTCTCCCAGGGCACATCCAGAACTGTAAACGTGCACAGCAATGTCTGCAAAGTAACAGAAATTCATTAGCTCTGTGGAACTTACATATTGTTTAAAGAATTCACAAGTGGCCCTTTCTATATTCCTGAAGCATCCTTCACTATATTTAACATCTACATTATTTATTCTCAAGTCCTGGACAAATAGAAACGGGAATTACAGGGTATTAGTTTTCATGGACAAAGAGATGTTGTTTTCAATGGGCCAAACTATACCTCCCCTACCATTAACCTACAAACATGAAACCTATATTTTAATCACTCAAATATTCTGTATACCCGGAAAATCTCTGGGGCACTATTGGCACTTACAGCATATAAATATACAGCTTAATGTGTTAATTTGCTAAGAGACCCATGACATTGAGCAAAATACCCAGGATATTTTCTGTTGTGAATTCCGTTCTGGAGCTCCCTCCTGTGGTTGCTAATGGTATTTTTGCGAGTTTTGCCCTTGGGCTCCCTCTGGTGGTTTCGAGTGGAACTGCTGCTCCTTTAGGTAGCTGTAGCAGCTGCCTCCACTGATCGCCTTGCCTGGGTTTGTTATTTAAACCTGCTCTGGGCTTTAGTTCATGCCAGCTGTCAATATTCTTGGTTGGATTTGGTTCTCTCCTTGGATTTCTCATATGGCCTGTCCTTGTCAGCAAAAGATAAGTTTTTGCTAGTTCTTGTTTGTCCATTTGTTTGGACTCTTTTGCTCTGCAAATATGTCTCTTTTTGTCCAGCTTGTCACTATGTCATATTCAGGCTAGCTGGAAGCTCTGGGGAAGCAGATTTGCCCCTCCACACCGTGAGTCGGTGTGGAGTTCATTTTTGTAAACTCTGCGTGGATTTTGTAGTTTTTAATACTGACCGCACAGTATCCTTTTCTCTCTGTCTATCAAGTTTAGTATTGGCCTCCTTTGCTGAAATCTGATTTCATTTCTGTGTACGTCATTTCCCTCTCCACTCACCGTCAATATTTGTGGGGGGCTGTCTTTCCTTTGGGGGTTTTCTCTGAGGCAAGATAGCTTTCTATTTCCTACTTTAGGGGTAGTTAGCTCTTAGGCTGTGACAAGGTGTCTAGGGAGAGTCAGGAACATCCCACGGCTATTACTAGTGTTGTTGTTAGGATTAGGAACTGCGGTCAGTAGAGATACCCCCTCCTCAGAGCTCGTCCCATGTTGCGTTTTAGCCACCAGGTCATATCAGTGTGGCCTCTTAACCACCAGGTCATAACAATTTTCCCAGTTTGGGCACTAATGCAGGGACCAATATAAAGTTTGGGGGCTAATGGGGGGCCACTATACAGTTTAGGAGCTAATGTGGGGACCATTATACAGTTTGGGGGCTAATGCAGGGGCCATTATGCAGTTTGGGGGGTGAATACAGTGGCTATTATAGTCTGGGGGCTAATGCTGTGGCTAGTATAGAGCTTTGAGGCTAATGTGGGGGCAATTATACAGTTTGAGTTCTATCATGGGGCAATTATACAGTGAGGGGACTACTGTGGAGGCCATTATACAGTGTGGGACCCAAAATGGGGGCAATTATACATTTTGGGGTCTACTGTGGGGGCAATCAAAGACTGTGTGGACTACTGTGGAGGCCATTATACAGTATGAGAACTAATATGGGGGCCCATTATACAGTTTGGGGTTTACTGTGGGGGCAATCATACTGTGTGGGGGGTTAGTATACTGCTTATAGCAGAGCTGTTGGTCCACCATGCTGTGTGTAGGGGAGCTATGGGCCCACCATACTGTGTATAAGGGAACTGTGAGTCTAACATACCGTGTATAGGGGAGTTGTACATTGGCGAACTCAGCAGACATTATTAAATGTTAAGTGGGCTCTTAAGAAGCATAATTGTTATAGGGGCAGTCAGAGTATTGTGGCCTTCAAAGGGTGAAAATGAGGGCATTGTTTTCTAGTGCACTTGCACAGGGCATTAACATTTTCTAGGAGGCAATTTTACCATCTAGAGGGCACAAAGGAGGCATTATTACTATGCAAGGTGCACAGTGGTGGCATTACTATGCGGGACAGTAAGAGGATCCCTGATTTTGCACAATACAGAAGGTGCAATGATTAGTGACACATACGGCAGCAGCAGGATGACGAGTTTGTGCAGGTTGTGGATAGATGGGGACGGTGCTGGAATTATGAGAAGTCAAATGTGTCTTTGTTGTAATTTTTGCAGACAAGTCGTGGTCGGAAAACTTGTCATACCGGTCTTGGCAAGATGGAAAAGGCCAGAAAAATGAACGACTCCATCATACAGAACATAAACTATAAATCACTATACTGAATATAACTGTACTATAATCTCTTACATGTTCTGCAGGACTGGTATCTACCATTAAATGATCACCTTATGGCGGTAATATCAGTGTTGGTCGGTGTTTTTTTTACCCCATACCTATCATTAGGCTGCGTCACCATAGTTGTAATCAGGATGATTGGCCCCCCTGAGCTGAACCCCTAGCTATGCCTCCGCTGGGGCTAAATCTTAACAAAGCCACTGCAGCAGACACAGCCATAAGTGATCACTTTTTCGGGAGGAAGAAGTGCGGTGAGGAGGGACAGAGAGAGTGTATCAGCATTGGCAGAAGTTACACTCCCCAAGTTATAAGGAGGAACATCAGATCTTAACAGCGCATTCATGAACCATTCTCATTTATATAATTTTGGTACCTTCCCCCCTATAACATAAACAAAAGTAAAACAATGAACCCAATTAAAATTGAAAAATAAGTATACAAAAGTAATGACCTTGAACAGGTTTGAGTCTTGTAAGAAGTCGCAGGAACCCTTCTCGCTTGTTGAGACGCTGTTGCACGCTGTTCTACCAATTTCTACATTCAAAACATAGCGAACACCAGCGACGATCTGGAAAATGAAAACTTACAGGTTTAAAAGTTTAAATAAAAATGAGTATATTGAGCCTGATATGTTTAGATCACCAGATCATTGCATTCCCATGTAAACCTATAACTTTATTTTCTTTCTTTCTGCCTTCCAATCCCCTACTGTATCTATGTTCTTTACTGTTCCAGTGAATTACAGCTCACAGCACAGAAATACATATTAATGCTAGACATTAACTGTTTCAATGGCTTTCCTATTTGGAAATACCCCTGCCCCTTGGCTGTAGTTTATATATATAAAAAACAAACTTTACACAGCCTCCCTGGGTCCAGCGCTAAGTCTCCAGCGCTGCAGTGAACGGCACGAGCCGCTGAACTCACTTATTGGCTACAGAGCAGTCAACATGATATCAAGACTGGAGGCAAAAAAACAATGAGAACAGTGACGGAAACACAGCGCTGGACCTGGAGAAGGGGTGTGAAGGGCAGTTTGTTTTTCAAAATCGAAACACAGATAAGGGACAAGAGTTTTCCAAAACTGGAAAACTCCTTTAATTGATATGCAGAGAGAGGGATACTTTAAAAAAAAAGGGAGCTTGATATCTAATAGAAGCTGCCTAATCCTCAGGCAGCATGTATCAGGCACTAGCTGCACAATTTTAGACTGGTATGTTTGACGCTGCTGAGTTTCAGAAAAAAAACACATACTTTAAAAGCCCCTAATGGGAAACTAATCGGACAGGCGGTTTTTGGTGGCTTCTCCCTCCAAATGCCGTAGAGTGACAGGTCTCACCCTGTGTGAGCATATAGAGAGACTTGTCAGTCATGTGAAGCTGCCAGGAACCCGCCATTCTGATTAGTCTCCCTTACAGCTTGGTCCCTGGAGGCTTTTATACTATTTTTTCTCTGAAATGCTGAACATACCAGCCTGATATTATTCAGTCAGTGTCTGATACATGGTTCCCGTGGGTGGGGCAGAATGTATCAGCTGTCAGGTTTCGTAAGATTCAGCACATCGCACAGTGTGGAACAGACCTACTTTTAAGGACGGGAACCCTCATTCACACATCCATGTGTGTGTTACCATCTGATAGAAATTAACCCATTTTCTTCTAAAGTGTAATCCTAGTTGCAACCATATTTTTCTCATCCCTGTTATTTCAGTGAAGAAGGTGGACTAATTGATTTTTTTTTTTTGTCCATTAACTCTTAGCTATGTATCAAATACAAAAGAAAAAGAAAAGATGCCGGGAGAAAAATAAGCATAAAAACCACTAAAGCATTTTTAAACAATTTTTAAACAAATATAAGATTGAAAAGGATATTCCAAACAGATAAAGTAATGTGAAATAAAAGGTGGTTGGGAATATAATTGGTGGCTACAGTATGAGAGTTGTGTATAAAATTGCAAAACAATAAATCAATGCGCATAGCCAAAGTTAGTTCTAAATAAAGTGCTAGTGCAAAGAGGAAGCTAAACCCTGATAGCTGGACCCAATATATATATATATATATATATATATATATATATATATATATATATATATATATATATATATATATATATATATATATATATATATTAGAAAAAATTGGAACAGCACAAATCCTTTACTTATCTTCGGGTGCAGAGCCCAAACAACCCGTCCCTTGGTTGCTTTCAGTCCATATAAATCACAAAAGCAGGCAGCACTCCATATTCTTTAGGATAATTTGCAGGTCTTTATTGAGCCCACATCTCATGTTTGAGATGTGGGCTCAATAAAGACCTGCAAATTATCCTAAAGAATATGGAGTGCTGCCTGCTTTTGTGATTTATATATATATATATATATATATATATATATATATATATATATATATATATATATATATATATACGGTATATATATATATATATAGATTGTAAAGTTCAGCTCACTGAAGGAAGTGAGAGAAAAAAACAGCTTCACAAGTGTCAAAGTTAGAAGATATATTAACAAAAGTATGGGCTAAACTGGCAGTATAAACTCATAAATAAGTAAAGTTCAGGTAGCTGAAGGAAGGGAGAAATATGGGAGTGACTTCACATGTGTTAAAATTTAAAGACAAGGGTAGAGATATAGAAAATACATCAATGTGGATCATGGATATCCCAACAGCCAGGGAATGAAGAAATAAGCTAGGGGCATAAAGCCATGTTGCATAAAGGAAACACCCAACCACAGGAGCATACCCAACATGTGTTTCGCCTGAGCTTTGTCAGGGGCGTAATTAGCAATGTATCACCTAAAAATAGATAGAACTCGGCTGGAACTCTGGAATACAGTCTGTCTTCCTAGTTTTATAGGTTCAGGGATATCCATGTACTTTAAAGCAGTTGTCCAATACTTGGACAGCCCCTTCTCAATCCCTACATTTGCCCTAGTAAAATAACACTTGGGGTCCGCACACACTAGCGTATATTCTCATGTGTGAGAATCAGTCCAATTTTATGCTAATGACACTCGGCTCAAACTCTGTCAGAGTTTGCTTTGAGTGTCATCCGATTCTCTCGCTTGAGAGAATTGCAGCACAGCTGCAGAGAAGATTGACAACTTATTTTCTCCATCTTCTCCATTGTCTCTGCGTGCTTACATTGGACTGCACTCGGATGGCATCCAATTGCAGTCTGATGTTTCACACGCAGTCAGACTTGTATAGGCGTGCAAGGTCCAATTATCAGATGCACTCACAGCATGTTGTGATTATTTTCTCATGCCGATCAAGGACGTCTCCCACGGATGTGTGGATATAGCCTAAAACAGATGAGAAGAGTGCATGCTGCACTTACACTTTGACTAAAATTGGTTAGTGTGCTATTCTGTGCCATCTTTCGGTCTCTTTGTAGTGCACTGACTGAAAGTATGCTCTTTTTAACCCAACCTTAACGATCAGTTGTAATTATGTAGTAATTGATTCCTATGTGCTCCTTACCTGAAATTCAGCAGATATGATCCTCATTAGCTTGTAATTATATTCATCGTTTAACATTTTATTGAATCCACTAATTGCGATGGTGGCAACCTTTACAACCTCTGGGTCACTGGGATCAACCGGCTGAAGGCCTCCAACTAACATGTCACCATACACACATACAGACAGGAGAGACAGAGCCACTAAGGCTCTACCGCACATTCCTGCTGACATCCTGGTTCCTAGGAAAGGAAAGAAAAGATGGCCGAGGACCAGCTGAGAGCAACCTTTATAGTCTCCAGCTGACTTGCTAGGACACAGCTATGTATAAATGTTGATAAGACTAATGCATTTCACTTATGTGTTATCTAGTGATTGAGAACTCAAATAATACCAGGCATTTATTCTATACAGCTGGCAATGGTAATGGGTAAAATTGTAAGTGGTGCCATATTTTATCACAGGAACAAAGTCATTATTATCTTATCGGAAAATAAGTTTAAATATAGCAAAAATAGCAAATATAAAGCAATGTCACACATCATCGCTCTTACAATATCATCTGATAAAACCTTTTCATTCATCAGTTTAAACAACGAATGTGCCTAAAGGACTTTGGCATATGACTAATCGCATTGTTATATAATTATATATAAAATTAAAAAAAGATTTCCCCTTAATTTTTAAATAGCTTTCTCCTTCAGAGATTGTACCTGCATTGCTAGGAATGAGTGACACGAAGAAGTAAAATGTGTTATGCCTAGTAATATATCTTTTGTACCATTATCATAAGATTGTGGTATTTTCACCAACTATGCAAATCATAGGGAAACAGACATGTATTATTAACATTGCATGTCATTTCCTGCAGGGGCTATAACCATTGATGATATCCTCTGTTCCCACACCTGAATGGTAGAAGCCAGAGGCGTAGCTAGGGTTTCAGCTTGGGGGGGGCGAAAAATCTGTGGGCCCCTAACCAGGTAATCCTGACTACAGCTAAGTGGCGCACCCTAATTGTGAGCAGGGCCGGCGTCAGCACCCGGCGCACCCGGGCAAGTGCCGGGGCCTTGGCGAGACGGGGGGGGGGCCCACTCACGCTGTCTGGGATACAGCGTGCGCAGACTACTTGGTGACTGTCCGCCAGACTGTGTGATGTCAGGTGGAGGAGGAGAACGCTGAAGCTGGAGACACCGGGAAAAGGGCAGGAGGATCATGAAGACGGTTGGAAACGTGCAGAGAGCTGCACTTGGGAGCGGAGTGTCTGCCCGCCGGCACTGCCTGCACACCAGCCGACCTGCCAGGAGCCGGCCGCAAAGTTTGCCAGTGAGAGGAGGAGAGGCCGGGTAGGTACCAGCTAAGCTTCTATGAGCTCAGTGCTGAGCGTTCATTCTCCATAAAACCTGCATCCCAGGAGCCACCAGTGAAGGCTGCTGCCATGTCACTAGTGGGCACATTGCAGTCACTGACCTGTGGGATATTATGCCATGTGATGCTGCTATATGGCCCCCTGCACACCTGTTATATGCCCCCTACACACCTGTTATATGCCCCCTGCACACCTGTTATATGCCCCCTGCACACCTGTTATATGCCCCCTGCACACCTGCGATATGGCCCCCTGTACACCTGCGATATGGCCCCCTGCACACCTGCGATATGGCCCCCTGCACACCTGCGATATGGCCCCCTGCACACCTGCGATATGGCCCCCTGCACACCTGCGATATGGCCCCCTGCACACCTGCGATATGGCCCCCTGCACACCTGCGATATGGCCCCCTGCACACCTGCGATATGGCCCCCTGCACACCTGCGATGTGGCCCTCTGCACACCTGTGATATAGCCCCCTGCACACCTGCGATATGGCCCCACTGCACACCTGCGATATGGCCCCACTGCACACCTGCGATATGGCCCCCCTGCACACCTGCGATATGGCCCCCCTGCACACCTGCGATATGGCCCCCCTGCACACCTGCGATATGGCCCCCTGCAAAAAGCGTGTACTGCATCCAGCTCTGTGGCGGTGCCTGGCTGGGAGTGTCGCGCTATCACAGTTGCTATGCACATGGGTTACAGTAGTTTCGCCCCTATAGCTCTGTGTAATTATACAAGAAACTCTAGTTTGAAGTTAGGTAATTGCTTAACTAACAATCCCATAATGCAGATTTATTGCCTGAAATCCTCCCTTTACTATCTGTAGACACAAATAAAGGCCCTTTAAATACTCCTGTGCATGGTATTGACATCTGGATGGTAGCTGGTGAAAGTAGCTTTCTTATTTTAAGGAACTGACATGAACGCAATTTTTTTTAAAGGGTTCATAGTATTAAAACTTAAAGGGATTTTGCAGGTATTTAAAAAAGAAACACAAAAAACCACAATCTCACTGGTGATTGCAGCATAACAACATGCCACAGGGGTCAGGCATAGCTTGTAATTAGCGGCTTTGGCCATGAGTCTGTGCAGCACGTCGTCACAAACCAGCAGAGGAGCGCCGGCTATGAAGCCCCACTCATGTAGTGTAAGAAGTGAAATCTGGCATTGCACTATACCTATATTTCTCTGCTGTATCTGTGCATCATGAATCGTGGTATGTGTTAAAGGGGAGGGCCCACTGACACTCTTTCGCCTGGGGCCCTCAAAAACCTGGAGCCGGCCCTGATTGTGAGTATAGGGGAAAATTACCAGATGAACGCACTGTGATTGAAAATAAATCTATATACAAAAACGAACACTGATTACTATATGGAGACCAGTCCTGCTGACCATATAAGAGATCACAGCGCAGTTATAGATGGTGACTAACAGCTGATGTTCCTTATTATGGAATCGTTCACTTTCTCTAGTAGCCTTCCACGACAGCCACCAGGAGGTTGTCTCCATACCCTAATGGGGGACAGGAAGCACGAGAGGTTAAAAGCCCCTCCCACCTCCCATTAACCAGTGTCTTTCCTGTCCCCCATGGGGCATGGAGAGGTTTTGGGTGCGCTGCAGCGGCGGCTCTGGGCAGTGTACCTGGTTTTTATCTATGATGCCGGGCACTATGGTCGGGTCCCTCGGGGCTTCCTCCTGCGCTGTGCCTCCCGTCTCCTCCGGATTCTGGGACCGCGTTCCCGGTCCTCCTGCGTCCTCTTGCGGGGACAAAGCTGGCCGGTGAGCCCACCCGGAGGCCTCCCTGAGCTCTCCGGCGTCTCCCCCTCCTGACGCACGCTGTTCGGCGACCCGGAAGTCAGGCGATCCTCCACTTCCGGGTCGGCGCTCCTGCACAGGAGCGATACAGACCAGGCGTCCTCTTCTGCCAAGCCTATGGATTACCGAACGGCGTGCGAGGCACGCTGCATCCTCGCACGCCTGCCTGGGACTACGGAGGGGGAGGGGCGGCAAAATTGCCTCGCGCTGGTGCAGTCTTATTTTCTATATAAGCTGCGAAGACGTCTCAGGTAAGCTGCTGTAAGCATGGATTCGTCTTGCCCTGCAGCTGCAGAGCCCAGCGCTCCTCAAGCCCTAGTAAGTGTGGCAGAGATGGGTCCCATTCAAAGGTAGTACATTACACCTTCTTATACTGCTCCCTCTCTCTTTGCAGGCAGTGAAGTCTGGCCCTAAAAACATTACCAAACGCAAATGTGCCACCTGTAATGTAAAAATGCCGCTAGATTGGGAGAAAAAGCTGTGCCAACCCTGTACGGATAAAATCGTCCGGGCGGAACACCCCTCATTAATTGAGGAGATCCGCTCCCTGGTTAGACAGGAGGTTCAGACCTCTCTGGCCACGCTCACCCCACCTCCACCGCCGCCACCATCCTCACCTGGTCCATCTCTCCCCAAAAAGAGAAAAATCCAGGAGTATTCCGAGTCAGAGTCTGAGGCATCTTATACGTCCTCTTCTGCCAAGTGGGAGGAGGTGTTACCCCATAAATCTGCGGAAATTAGAAGATACCTCTTTTCCTCTGAATACATTGAGGAATTGGTATCAGCAGTGAGGAACACCATGGGGCTTAAAGAGGAGTCAGTTCCTCATTCTATACAGGACGAACTTTTTGGTATACATACCACAAAACAACCTGGTTTTCCCGTCCATAAGAGCATTATAGACATGATTAATAATGAATGGGAGTTGCCGGAGAAACGTCTAACAACCCCTCCGGACTTTAAACATCGTTTTCCTCTTGATGACGATACAATAAAATGGAACATCCCCAAAATTGATGTTCAGGTGGCCAGAGTGGCTAAAAAAACGGCTCTGCCGTTCGAGGATTCCTCCCAGTTGAAGGACCCCTTAGATAGAAAAATCGAGAGCCTTCTCAAAAAATCTTGGGAGACGTCTACCTCAGCCCTCAGATACAACATCACATCCACCTGTGTGGCCCGCTCCCTCTTCCGCTGGTTAGAAGAGCTGGAAAACCACATCTCTCAAGGTACCCCGAGAGAAGAAGTTCTGGACTCCCTGCCTATTCTTCAAAGAGCGACTGGGTTCCTCGCAGATGCCTCACTGGAGTCTATCCGGGTGGCAGCCCGGTCCTTGGTCCAGACAAATTCAGCCAGAAGAGCTCTCTGGTTAAAAATGTGGAGCGGAGATGTCACTTCCAAAATAAAACTTTGTTCCATTCCCTTTAAAGGTGACTATGTGCTTGGACCCTCATTAGACGACATCCTAGAGAAAGCCACAGACAGAAAGAAAACTCTTCCTGAGCAGAGGCCTCCCAGGAAGCGTTTTTTTCGAGCCTCCCAGTCCCAGTCCCAGCCCTCCCAAGGTAAAGGGAAAGGAAAGTCCGGGAGGTGGAGTTATGCGAAGGGGAAGCCTAAAAACATCCTTATTCCCCAGCAAGCTCAACAAGAAAAGCAATGACTCCGATCCGGTGGGGGGGAGGCTTTCGAACTTCGCTTACAGTTGGCAGAATATCTCCAACAGCCCCTGGGTAGTGAGTGTTATACAACAGGGGCTTCTGATAGAGTTCGATGCACCTCCCCCCAGGATCGTAAGAGTCACCTCCCCGTCATCTCGGGAGACCCAAAGGCTGATGATGGCTGGAATTCAGGACTTATTAGACTCGAGAGCTATCTCCCCGGTCCCGACGAACGAGCAAGGGAAAGGGCACTATTCCCATATCTTTATGGTAAAAAAGCCTTCCGGGCAGTCTCGGATCATCATAAATCTGAAAGCTCTCAACAAAAATATAACTTACCGCAAATTCAAGATGGAGTCGGTAAAAACAGCCATCCCCTTAATAGCTCCTCAATCTTATATGGCAACAATAGACCTCAAGGATGCCTATTTCCATATTCCAATGCATCCTCGTCACAGGAAATACTTAAGATTTGCGGTCCAAATCAATAAAAAAATCTTACATTTCCAGTACAATGTTCTCCCCTTCGGGATCTCCTCAGCCCCAAGGGTGTTTTCCAGAGTCATGGCAGAAGCAGTAGCCCACATCAGGAGCCAAGATATCGCTATAGTGCCATACTTAGACGATCTTCTGATAATTGGTCCTTCCGCCGAAATTCTCAAACAGAGAGTTTCCAAAACTCTGAACATTCTACAGGATTTGGGTTGGTTACCAAATCTAAAAAAGTCTCAACTGTCACCATCAAAGGTGAGGAAATTCCTCGGTGTCCTCCTGGATTTTGAGAACCAGAAATCCTTCCTACCAGAGGAACACCGAATAAACCTGATTTCCAAAGTCTCAGACTTCAAGAAACAACGTTCTCCGACTCTACGGGCTGCAATGTCTCTCCTAGGGTCAATGACGGCCTGTATACAATCAGTCCAGTGGGCTCAAAGCCACTCAAGAGTACTGCAGGCACACATCTTAGAGAACTGGAACGGAAATCCAAGCTCCCTGAACAGAAGAATATATACTCCTGGAAAGGTAAAGGTCTCGTTAACCTGGTGGGCGATCCAATCCAACCTGCTAAAAGGAGTGAACTGGGTACAAGATCCTTTGATCACAGTGACAACGGATGCCAGTCAGAAAGGTTGGGGAGCAGTTGTCTCGCAGATCCCATTCCAGGGTCACTGGAGTCGAAGAGAAAGTTCCGGTTCCTCCAACTCCAGAGAATTGTTGGCAGTGGAGAGGGCCCTCCTGGCGGCCAGCAGTCTCATTATAGGTCAGCATGTCATAATTTATTCGGACAATATGACGACTGTTGCGCATCTAAAACACCAGGGAAGTCCAAAGTTCAACCAGTTGAGAGCAATATCGAACAGAATATTTTGCTGGGCAGAGAAACATCTCCTCTCACTATCAGCAATACACCTCAGAGGGTCAGTGAACATTCATGCAGATCTCCTAAGTCGTCACGACTTGCATCCAGGAGAATGGAGCCTGAAAGAGGACATCTTCAGAATGTTGACAGACAGATGGGGACTTCCGGATATAGACCTTCTAGCGTCAGGTCAGAATGCACAGGTCGAGAAATATTTCTCCCTAAACTCCAAGGACAGGTCCCAAGGAGTAGACGCCTTCGCTCACACATGGAGTTTTCGTCTAGCGTACGCTTTCCCTCCTATACCGTTACTGGCAAAGACCCTCCGGAAGATCCGGGACGATCAAGTCCAAACTATCCTAGTAGCGCCGGCATGGCCGAAAAGAAGCTGGTACCACCTCATAAAAGAACTGAAGGTGGATGGTCCGATTTTTCTTCAAGCAGAAGGTCTTCTCCGCCAGGGGCCCTTTTGCCATCCGGAACCACAAAGGTTCAATCTAGCAGCCTGGCTATTGAAGCCCAGGTACTAAGGGCCAAGGGCCTTTCACAGTCTGTAATCTCTACCCTACAGAAGTCCAGAAAACCCGTCACAAACGCCATATATGGGAAAATTTGGAATAGATTCTCCTTGTGGTGTCATCCTCATAAACCTGACCCTTTCCATCCTAATGTCTCGCAGATATTGGATTTTTTGCAAAAAGGTTTAGAGTTGGGGCTGAAGCCAAGTACCTTGAAAGTTCAAGTGTCAGCCTTGAGCTCTGTCTTCGATCAAGACCTTGCCAATCATCGTTGGGTAAAGAGGTTCATGGTCGCAGCCTCAAGGCATTGCCCAAGAAAACAAATTTTCGTACCATCATGGGACTTAAATATAGTTCTAAAGGGCCTTACGGCTCCTCCATTCGAGCCTTTGTCATCTTGTTCCTCACAGCTTCTGTCCTGCAAAACAGCCTTCTTGGTTGCAATTTCTACGGCTAGGCGAGTGGGAGAAATACAAGCCCTCTCAGTGAGAGAGCCTTATCTTACTATAAGAGACGACTCCATTGTGTTCCGAACTGATCCATGTTTCCTCCCGAAGGTAGTGTCAGAATTTCATCGATCACAGGATATAGTCCTTCCATCGTTCTGTCACAATCCTTCAAATCCGGAAGAACACAAATTTCATACCTTGGACGTACGGCGTATAGTGCTATACTATTTGGAACATACTAAATCATTCAGAATTGACAAAAATCTCTTCGTTCATCTTTCTGGCAGAAATAAGGGCAAGAAGGTAGCGAAGAGTACCATTGCCAACTGGATAAAGAAAGCCATTTCTGAAGCATACCTATCTCAGAATATTGCTATTCCTGCGGGCCTAAAAGCTCATTCCACCAGATCTACGTCTGTCTCTTGGGCTGAAAGGGCTGGTGCTTCAATGGAGCAGATTTGCAGGGCAGCAACATGGTCTTCCTTGCACACTTTTACTAAGCATTACAGATTGGACTTCTGGTCCAACCGGGATCTTGCCTTTGGCCGAATGGTTCTTCAGGCAGTGGTCCCCCCCTAAATACAGAATTGGTTGGCATTCCTCCTGGTGGCTGTCGTGGAAGGCTACTAGAGAAAATAGAATTATTCTTACCGTTAATTCGGTTTCTAGGAGCCTTCCACGACAGCATTAATTCCCTCCCGATGTTCTTGGATACATTTTTTCTGAGAACCTAAAAGGTAACCGGTGCTATGGGTTCAGTTGTAAGTCACTGGTTAATGGGAGGTGGGAGGGGCTTTTAACCTCTCGTGCTTCCTGTCCCCCATTAGGGTATGGAGACAACCTCCTGGTGGCTGTCGTGGAAGGCTCCTAGAAACCGAATTAACGGTAAGAATAATTCTATTTTTCTCTTCTTTTCCATCTGGCCCAGACCGACATGACAACTTCTCCAGCCAGGACTTGTCTGCATAGATAACAACAAAGACGTCTGACTTCTCACATTTCCTGCACCGTCCATCTATTCCCAAACTGCACAAACTCCTCATCCTGCTGATACCCCAATACTGAGCCACGGCGGCCATATGTGTCACTATTACTGCACCTGCTGTGTGGTACAATAACGGCTCCTCTTACCGTCCCACATAATGCTGCCATCACTGTTCCCCTTACATAGTAATAATGCCATCTTTGTGCACCCTAGATAGTAAAATTCCCCCCTATAAAATATTAATGCCCTGTGATAGTGCCCTCCACATTTTGGCCCTAAAAAGTAATAATACTCCATATGCAACTTTGATGGTCACAATACTCTCAGTGCCCTATAACAATAATGCTTAAGTGCCCACTTAACATTTAATAATGTCCTCTGAGTCCCCCCATGTACAGTAACCATGACCCCAGTATCACAGATTTAAGCAGGCAGTCATGTGATCACTCTTTCGACTTGAGAGAAACAGACTCGGACTGGCCCACAGGGTAACAGAGGGATCCCCCGATGGGCCCCTGTGCAGATCTGGGCCCCAACCCCACTATATAGGCAATAATTGGCATGATTCACTTGATTCACTCTGTACAGAAAAAAATCAGCATCTCATCATTTACCAAACTACCCAGTTTATTATTATATAGAGATATAGGTAAATTTGTGAACCAGGTTAGTGTAATATTTGTATGCAGGTGAAAAGTGGGCCCCCCAAAGTCAGTTACTGGTGGGCCTTTGGCACCCAAGTCCCACATTGACTAGGTGAATACCTGACTCTTCACTAGAGCCCATGATGGTCGGGTTAAACTTGGCTCCTGATGGATACCAGGTGCTACATCAGGAAGAGTCAGACACATGGCAGCTGTCCCCCAAGGGATAGGTAGCTGGAACAGCCTTGGAGGAGAACACAGATGGTACCGGCATGTGCAGACTGATACGGCTGGTAGACAGATAGGCACATGCAGGTGCAGGTTGGTACTGGCAGGCACGGCTCACATACAGGCAAGCTGATGCTGGTGGCAGGGCCGGCTCCAGGTTTTTGAGGGCCCCGGGCGAAAGAGTGTCAGTGGGCCCTCCCCTTTAACACATACCACGATTCATGATGCACAGATACAGCAGAGAAATATAGGTATAGTGCAATGCCAGATTTCACTTCTTACACTACATGAGTGGGGCTTCATAGCCGGCGCTCCTCTGCTGGTTTGTGACGACGTGCTGCACAGACTCATGGCCAAAGCTGCTAATTACAAGCTATGCCTGACCCCTGTGGCATGTTGTTATGCTGCAATCACCAGTGAGATTGTGTTTTTTTGTGTTTCTTTTTTATATACCTGCAAAATCCCTTTAAGTTTTAATACTATGAACCCTTTAAAAAAATTGCGTTCATGTCAGTTCCCTAAAATAAGAAAGCTACTGTCACCAGCTACCATCCAGATGTCAATACCATGCACAGGAGTATTTAAAGGGCCTTTATTTGTGTCTACAGATAGTAAAGGGAGGATTTCAGGCAATAAATCTGCATTATGGGATTGTTAGTTAAGCAATTACCTAACTTCAAACTAGAGTTTCTTGTATAATTACACAGAGCTATAGGGGCGAAACTACTGTAACCCATGTGCATAGCAACTGTGATAGCGCGACACTCCCAGCCAGGCACCGCCACAGAGCTGGATGCAGTACACGCTTTTTGCAGGGGGCCATATCGCAGGTGTGCAGTGGGGCCATATCGCAGGTGTGCAGTGGGGCCATATCGCAGGTGTGCAGGGGGCCATATCGCAGGTGTGCAGTGGGGCCATATCACAGGTGTGCAGTGGGGCCATATCACAGGTGTGTAGTGGGGCCATATCCCAGGTGTGCAGGGGGCCATATCCCAGGTGTGCAGGGGGCCATATCCCAGGTGTGCAGGGGGCCATATCACAGGTGTGCAGGGGGCCATATCACAGGTGTGCAGGGGGCCATATCACAGGTGTGCAGGGGGCCATATCGCAGGTGTGCAGAGGGCCATATCGCAGGTGTGCAGGGGGCCATATCGCAGGTGTGCAGGGGGCCATATCGCAGGTGTGCAGGGGGCCATATCGCAGGTGTGCAGGGGGCATATAACAGGTGTGCAGGGGGCATATAACAGGTGTGCAGGGGGCATATAACAGGTGTGCAGGGGGCATATAACAGGTGTGCAGGGGGCATATAACAGGTGTGCAGGGGGCCATATAGCAGCATCACATGGCACAATATCCCACAGGTCAGTGACTGCAATGTGCCCACTAGTGACATGGCAGCAGCCTTCACTGGTGGCTCCTGGGATGCAGGTTTTATGGAGAATGAACGCTCAGCACTGAGCTCATAGAAGCTTAGCTGGTACCTACCCGGCCTCTCCTCCTCTCACTGGCAAACTTTGCGGCCGGCTCCTGGCAGGTTGGCTGGTGTGCAGGCAGTGCTGACGGGCAGACACTCCGCTCCCGAGTGCGGCTCTCTGCACGTTTCTAACCATCTTCATTGCAGTGGAGAGATGGGGGGCCCACTCACGCTGTCTGGGATACAGCGTGCTCAGAGTGCGTGGTGACCGTCCGCCGGACTGTGTGATGTCACGTGGAGGAGAGCGCTGAGGCTGGAGAAACCAGGAAATCATGGGCAGGAGGATCATGAACAGTGCCTGTGGGCAGACACTCCGCACCCGAGTGCGGCTCTCTGCACGTTTCCAACCGTCTTCATGATCCTCCTGCCCTTTTCCCGGTGTCTCTAGCTTCAGCGCTCTCCTCCTCCACCTGACATCACACAGTCCGGCGGACAGTCACCAAGTAGTCTGCGCACGCTGTATCCCAGACAGCGTGAGTGGGCCCCCCCGTCTCGCCAGGGCCCCGGCACTTGCTCGGGTGCGCCGGGTGCTGACGCCGGCCCTGGCTGGTGGGCACAGCTGGTATGCAGGCAGGCTGATGTTTAAAGACATGGCTAATATACAGACCGGTTTGATGCTGGCGAGCACGGCTGATGTCCAAGCAGGCTGATGCTGGCAGATACGGCTTGATATATTGACAAACTGGAATACAGTCAAAAGGCAAGTACAGACAGACAGGTATGGAGCATGTAATTGACTGTCGGGCGCTGGGGACCTGACATCTATGATGATGATGATATGATGATACCTTGGTTGATGAAATCCATCTTGTGGTTGTTATTTAATTTGCCCTCACTAAAGTCTCTAATGACCTACTAACAGCTAAATCTAATGGTCATTACTCCATGCTAATTCTCTTGGATCTCTCCGTAGCATTCGATACTGTGGATCATCAGCTCCTCCTCAATATGCTCTGCTCCATCGGCCTCAAGGACACCGTTCTCTCCTGGTTCTCCTCCTATCTCTCTGACCGATCCTTCACTGTATGTTTTGCTGGTTCCTCCTCCTCTCACCTTCCCCTTACTGTTGGGGTTCCTCAAGGATCAGTCCTAGGCCCCCTCCTCTTCTATTTGTATACTGCCCCTATTGGACAAACAATCAGTAGATTTGGTTTCCAGTACCATCTCTATGCTGACGACACCCAATTATACACCTCTTCTCCTGTTATCATGCCGACCTTTTTAGAAAACACCAGTGATTGTCTTACCGCTGTCTCTAACATCATGTCCTCCCTCTATCTGAAACTGAACCTGTCAAAAACTGAACTCCTCGTGTTCTCTCCCTCTACTAACCTACCTTTGCCTGACATTGCCATCTCCGTGTGCGGTTCCACCATTACTCCAAAGCAACATGCCCGCTGCCTTGGGGTCATCCTTGATTCCGAGCTTTCATTCACCCCCCACATCCGATCACTGGCTCGCTCTTCTTATCTGCATCTCAAAAACATTTCTAGAATTCGCCCTTTTCTTACTTTCAACTCTGCAAAAACTCTTACTGTTTCACTTATTCATTCCCGTCTGGACTATTGTAACTCTCTACTAATCGGCCTCCCTCTTACCAAACTCTCCCAGCTCCAATCTGTCCTGAATGCTGCTGCCAGGATCATATTCCTCACCAACCGTTACACCGATGCCTCTACCTTGTGCCAGTCATTACACTGGCTACCCATCCACTCCAGAATCCAGTACAAAACTACTACCCTCATCCACAAAGCACTCCATGGCTCAGCACCACCCTACATCTCCTCTCTGGTCTCAGTCTACCACCCTACCCGTGCCCTCCGCTCCGCTAATGACCTCAGGTTAGCATCCTCAATAATCAGAACCTCCCACTCCCGTCTCCAAGACTTTACACGTGCTGCGCCGATTCTTTGGAATGCACTACCTAGGTTAATACGATTAATCCCCAATCCCCACAGTTTTAAGCGTGCCCTAAAAACTCATTTGTTCAGATTGGCCTACCGCCTCAAAGCATTAACCTAACGATCCCTGTGTGGCCTATCATAAAAAAACAACCCCCCCCCCATAATCAGGTTCTTCGTATCATGTTCTCATACACTTTATGCAGTTAATAGCACTCTGTGTCTGTACTGCTACATACTTAGGCTGATAACTGGTTCATGCAGCTTTACATGAACACCCGATCCTTACACCATGGCTGGTCCAAATAACTAAAGCAATTGTTACCATCCACCTCTCGTGTCTCCCCTTTTCCTCATAGTTTGTAAGCTTGCGAGCAGGGCCCTCATTCCTCCTGGTATCTAATTTGAACTGTGATTTCTGTTATGCTGTAATGTCTATTGTCTGTACAAGTCCCCTCTATAATTTGTAAAGCGCTGCGGAATATGTTGGCACTATATAAAGAAAATTATTATTTATTATTATTATTATTTGTAGTTTTAAGTTAATGAGATTCTGGTGCCTCGGGGTGGGCCTTGGCAGATCTTTAAATGGTGCTCTGCTTACTTATTTATCTGTATTGGCTTATTACAGGTCACTGATCCTTCAGTGACCTGCCCCATATTTTACATACGGCATAGACTACTGTGGGGTTAGAAAAGAAAAATTTATCTTTTCCCCAAATTATAGCCACACACCACTAAAGAGTCATCAATTTTTCCAGAGACGAATTAGTATAATTGCGCAGTTTTTCGACAGCTTCTGTTACTGGATGGGCTACTTGACTGCCTTTCATGGCAGCGACACAGCCGTGTTTTTATTATTATTTATTGTCATAGTGCCATTTATTCCATGGAGCTTTACATGTGAGAAAGGGGTATACATTGGATCAACCTTTTTGGTCTATCATGCTGATATTTGTGCCACCTGAGTATGGAGCGCCCCCACACCGCCGCAGGGCTGAGGGGTACCCGGAGCCGGGCCTCTAGGTCTCAGTCCTGGGGTTGTCACGGTGGCTAGACCCGGTCCGTGGCCCTGTCTGTCAGTGGGGGACGTCCGGTGCAATAAGTGGTGTTGTAACGGTGCAGGTCGCGGTAAATAATGAGGACACCAGGTTGCAGTCTCTTTACCTCTTTACTGAAGATGTTGGAGACCTCAGTCCAGAGCGCTGTTAACTGGGTTTTCAGAGACCGGCCGGTCCAACGACACATCAGGAGTTCCTCCTTACAGGTGGGAATCAGTATCTACCTTCTAGCGCTGTGTGTTGTAGTTCTTCCCTGCTGAGCTCCCGGGATAGTCCTCACAACTGTTTCTTTCTGTCTCTACTGTTCTTTCTCCGTCCTCCAGATGATATGGTAGGACGCACCCGTATGACGGGGTAGGCCTGGAGTTCTTCCGGGACCCTAGAGTCGCCCCTCTCCCACAGCTGCCTCCGTTGTCTGCTTAGGTGTTAAGTGAGACAGCCAACCTGTAGTTAGCTGTCCGGCCGTGGTTTGCAATGTACTTAAAGTCTCTTACTTGCTCGGCGTTCCGGCCACCGACTATTTGCGCCTCAGAAGGATGTTGCCTCGGTCTAACAGCAGGACCCCTTCTGGTATTTCTCCTTTTCTGTATTCCCGTTGTTTACTGGTTAGTTCTGCTCTGAGGAGTCTGCCAGGATCCCATCCCTGACAGGTCCTCTCCCTAGCTCTTCCCAGCTACTTCTCCCTGTCTTCCTGTCCAACCCCCAGTTTTACCAGAGTTGTGAGGAGTGGCCTACTAGATAGGACCACCCCCCCTGGTGGCCGGAGTGTGAAGTGTGGTGTGAGTGTACCTGGTCAGAGAAACTCCTTTAGTGCAATCAGACGTACCACAGCTCCCCATAGTGGCGGAGCCACAGTACTGCAACAACCAGGACTCTGGGGTGCTGCACTCCCCCCCGGTTAAATCCAGTACTCTGGGACTGGGAAAACAAGAACAATAATACATGTTAACAGAAAACACACAAATTTTTGAAATAGCATAACAATTGAACATAACAATGCTTCCCTTTACGGGAGGTGAGGATTCTTGAACGTTGCAAAAGTTAGGTCATGCACAGTTTATGACTCTCAGTTCAGTGGTTGAAACAGCGGGGACCCCGGGTAAACAAAGGGGTCCCCCTTTTTAAAAGTTTTTGAGCAATTCACCGTCCATTAATCTATTGTCCATTTATAACCTGTAACAAAAAATATGTACACAAACATTTTCAATTACATAGCAGCCCTTATCAATACCTCCAAGTTTTGAAGCGGAGGGGAGTTTGATTTTGAGTGCTGCGTGTGGACCTCCGCAGTGCAGGGGTTGCTATTGGCCTAACAGGGCCCGCTATGCTTGCTACCGCTGGTGTAGTGCGCTGTCTTCTAACTACACTTCTAGTGAGTCTGGGTAGCACTGGCAGGTTGGGGCTCTCAGAGCTGCTGCTATCAACAGTGGGTACGGCAGGCTCACTGATAGCAGAGGGAGGATTTGCCGGTTCAACGGTTGGCATGGCTTCTTCAGGCAAGGCTTGTTGAGGTTGCGGGACCGGATGATCTGGTACCACCGTTGTTTCTGGTGGGTCCGGCTGTGGAAACGTTAGAACAGGTACCGCGATGGCCTGATTTATCTGAGTCCAGGACTGGGGAAAGTCACCAAGGACAGTATGGAACATCTTCTCCTTTTCCACCGGCGGGGAGATTTCTGGGGCCGTGCCCCTCTCTTTCAACTTATCGGGGCAGACCTTAAGGTGATCCCTGGATACCGCTGTCGAGGTCTCCCCTCTGTCCTTGCTGATGAGACAGACCTTAGTGTTGTCGAAGTCGGATGGCAAGATGGTATACGGTTCCGCTTCCCATTGGTCATCAAGCTTGTGTAACCTCCTCTTTCGTTTAAGCACTTGTTCACCAGTTGACAGGGGAATCGCAGGAGCGTGTTGATTGTAGTCCCTTTCTTGTTTCTGCCTAGCCTGGGCGAGACTTCTCTCCACACACTCCTGTACTTCGCGGTATCTTCGCTGCCTTTCTGTATCCCAATCTGCCTCCGGCGAGGTATCTTCGGGTACTAGGACCCCCATGTCCAGATCAACGGGTAACCGACTAGACCTTCCTCGCATCAAGTACGCTGGAGTACAGTTGGTGGAACTTACTGGGATGTGGTTGTACATATCCACCAAGTCAGGCAACTTTGTCGGCCACAGGTTCCGTTCCTCCACAGGCAAGGTCTTCAATAAATCGATTACTACCTGGTTCATCTTCTCGCACATCCCGTTGGCTTGGGGGTGGTACGGTGTAGTTCTGATCTTCTTACACCCGTACAACTGGCAGAATTCTTGGAACACTTCCGCTTCGAATGCAGGCCCCTGATCGGTCAGTACTTTCTCTGGGTAGCCATGGGGTCTACAAAAGTGCTGCTGGAAGGCCCTGGCGGCAGTCCTAGCTGTTAGATCCTTGACAGGCACAACCACCAAAAACCTGGAGTAGTGGTCCACGATGGTAAGGGCGTAGATATAGCCCGACCGGCTAGGCGTCAGCTTCACATGATCCAGCGCGACCAGTTCGAGCGGCCGTTTGGTGATGATAGGCCGCAGGGGAGCCCGTTGACTGTCACGGTCCTTCCTTCGCAGACTACACGGACCACACTCTCGACACCACTTCTCAATGGTCCTCTTCATGCCAATCCAATAGAACCTCCCTCGGAGCAGCTTCTCCAGCTTCCTCCATCCGAAGTGTCCGGCTCCATCATGGTAGGCTCCCAGAACCATGGGCGCATCTCGCCTTGGCACCACTATCTGCCACACCAATTCATGAGTACGTGGGTCGATGCTCCTCCTGCACAACTTGCCATCATGGATAAACAGTTTGCTTCTCCCCTTCCACAGCTGTTGAGTTTCTTGTGGATCATCTGGGCCAGGGTGCAACCCAGCCTGCGTCAAGAGTTCCTTCACCTGATGGACCGCGGGGTCACTGTCCTGGGTTTCTGCCCATCCGTGGTGGGGCAGGGGATTCAGCGTGGCATCCGGTTGGTTCTTGTGCCTGTTCTTCACATGGTGAGAGTTCTGAGTGGCTTTGGGGCGATGGAAGGCAGGCAGCTCCACCTCTTCAAGTGCCTCCGGGTCTTCTCCCACTTCTGGTAGATTGGGCATTCGGGACAGAGCATCGACATTGGCATTCTGGTGTCCTGCCCGATATTTGATGGTGAAATCATAGTTGGACAGCCGGGCCATCCACCGCTGTTCCAAAGCCCCGAGTTTGGCCGTACCCAGATGCGTTAGCGGATTGTTGTCCGTGAAGACGGTGAATTTCGCGGAGGCCAGGTAGTGCTTAAACCTCTCTGTCACTGCCCAGACGAGGGCCAGGAATTCCAGCTTAAAGGAACTATAGTTGTCAGGGTTCCTTTCCGTGGGACGAAGTTTCCTGCTGGCGTAAGCGATCACCCTTTCTTTGCCGTTCTGAACCTGGGACAGCACGGCTCCTAATCCCACATTACTGGCATCTGTGTACAGCACAAACGGTTGATCGTATTCGGGGTAAGCCAGTATCTCTTCTCCCGTCAGTGCCGACTTCAAACAGGTGAAGGATTCCTCCAGCTCTTCGTTCCAATCAAAGGGGTTTTTCCTCCCCTTGGTCTTCTTTGGTTGGCCCACCAGCAGATTTTGCAAGGGTGCGGCCTTCTTGGTGAAATCCTTAATGAATCTCCGATAGTAACCTACCAACCCGAGGAACTGCCGGACTTCGTGGAGGTCACTAGGCTTTGGCCAGTCCTTGATCACTGTGACCTTGTCGGGGTCTGGGGCCACTCCTTCAGCGCTCACCACATGGCCCAGGTACTGCACTTTAGGTTTGAGCAGATGACACTTGGACGGTTTCACCTTTAAGCCGAATTTGGACAGGGCTTCGAACACCTCGGCCAGGTGCTTCAGATGGTCTTCGTAGGTCTTAGAGAAGACAATGACATCATCCAAATACAGCAGCACAGTTTCAAAGTTCATGTGTCCCAGGCAGCACTCCATCATCCTCTGGAACGTTCCTGGAGCATTGCACAGTCCGAAGGGCATGTAGTTGAACTCGCAGAGACCCATTGGTGTCGTGAAGGCCGTCTTCTCCTTGTCTGCCTCCGCTACAGGAACCTGCCAGTACCCACTGGTGAGATCTAAGGTAGAGAAGTAGTTAGCAGATTTTAAAGCAGCCAGAGATTCCTCTATCCTGGGCAGTGGGTATGCGTCCTTATGTGTAATGCGATTCAACTGCCTGTAATCAACACACATCCTCATTGTACCATCTTTCTTTTTAACGAGGACTAACGGAGCTGCCCAGGGGCTACAGCTGTCTCTCACCACCCCAGCCTCCTTCATTTCCCGCAACATGTCCTTGGCACACTGGTAATGAGCTGGGGGTACAGGGCGATATCTCTCTTTTATGGGTCGGTGATCTCCCGTGGGGATGTGATGTTGGATCCCTTTCACCTGCCCAAAATCTGAGGGGTGTTTGCTGAATACCTGCTCGTACTCGTGTACTACCCTGTAAGCCCCCTGTATTTGATGAGATGGGGTAGAGTCAGTGCCCACATGCAATTCCCGACACCAGTCTTTCGAGTGCTCTGCAGAACCTTTGTTCTCCGCCACGTTTGACGGGACCAAGGGTTCAGGTGTCTGTATTACACTATTATTGACAGTGAACAGTTTGGCGAGCGTGGTATACTTGGTTAGGTGGACCTCTTCCTCCCCACAATTGAGGACACGTACGGGCACTCTCCCCTGTCGGACGTCGACCACCCCCCGGGCTGTCAGAACAGTAGGCCTATTGTCTGAATATACAGGTTCTACCAAGGCCTGGTAGTCCCTACCCCTGAGGCCTATGGCTGCTCGACACCATATTAACATTTCACTCTTGGGAGGTATCGCGATGGGGTTTGAATCACTTACAGTGACACGACCAATCTCACCACCAGTCAGCTCTACCTGCTGTCTCTGCATCAGAGCTCTGATTTCCTTCTGCAGGGCACGTTGCTCACTGTGGCCAGCGTTTTCTGCCACCTGTTGCAACAAAACAATCACTTCTGCAAGACAATTTTCTATAACATTAGTACCAAGAGTCATCATGGGATTACATTCTCGACGATCAATATCTACAATCACAATCCCTTGGGCTTTCAATTCCACCCGCCCCACTTTGATGGTGACCTCCTTATACCCCACTTGTGGCAACGGCTGACCATTACTGGCGATTATGGTGAAATCATCGTCAGGGCCACGAGTAATATCAGCGTCCTCCCAATACCGTTTGTAGAGCACGTAAGGTATAGTCGTCACCTGAGAACCGGTGTCCAGCAAAGCATTCAAGGGGATTCCATCAATCACTACAGGGAGAACTGGTCGTCCTCCAATATACTTGGTTCTCCAATGCTGTGGGCCTGACCGTCCTACTCCTGGGGGTTGGCCCTTTGCCCCAGGGGTTGCTCGTTTAAAGGACAGTACCTTGCAAGATGGCCCACCTGGTGACAGCGGCGGCAGATGGGTCGTCCATCCTGGTGGAAGCGGTCGTCAGGCCGGCTCCTGGTCGGCGGAGTCCTCCTCTGTCGCATCCAAGGGACATCCTCCGGGCTGGAAGCCAACTGGATCTTCTCTTTGGGGGCCTCCTGTAGGGACTGCACCGTCCGGGCCAGGGCAGCGACGCTCTTAGTTAGCTCTTGCATCTGGAGCCGAAGTCCTGCGGGGGAGTCGTCCTCGAAGCTCTGGGCGTCGGCCTCCGCGGCAATTGGGGTATCCGATGCCACCTCCTGGTGGTATGTGAGAGCGGGGCGCCTGGGTGGTACTGCGCGGCTGGGCTGTCGCTCCTGCAATGCCTGGATAGCTTTATCTTTAAACTGCACAAAAGTCAAGTCTGGATTTTGCATAGCCAGGAAGTGCAATTGGCCCCGCTGGTGACTGCACAGGAGCCCCTCAATGAACCGCTCCTTCAGGATTTTATCTTCATCCTGCATGCTGCCGGGGTCACTCTGCTTAATGGCCTGCATCGCTTCCTGGAGATTAAGGGCATAGTCCCGCAAGCTATCCTGTGACCTTTGTTTGCATCCATAAAAAATCAGTTTAATTTCTGTAGCAGTGCGAGTATCAAAGGTGGCTTTAAGCTTGGCAAAAATCTGTTGTGCAGTTCCTTTATCCTCAGCGGGCCAGGATTTCAATTCTCTAAGAGCCGCCCCAAAGAGTTGGCCGGTTATCATATGGACTTTCTGGGGCTCGGTTAGGGGATAGAACTCGAGCAGGCTGCAGAGCCCTTCTTTAAAGTCAGTGAATGTATGCGCCTCCCCAGAGTATCGTGGGAGCCAGGTCGCTCCGGGCAGGTAGGGCATGGAGAAGGGCATTATGGCTTTTGCGTTAGCGGCGGTGTCCGACTGGCTGATGGGGGCAGCGGGCTCCGCGGCAGCCAGTGGCGGTATTAGGGCTGCGGCTTCGCCCGCTGCGGGGACCGGAGCTGCCCCTGCGTCCGCGGCTGCGACCGCCACCTCCTCTCCTCCCGACTCAGACATCGCTGTCCCTTCCTCCCACTAACCTGCTGGGGGTCGGAGTTCCTCTTCCGGGATTGGCGCCTTACCGCGCTTTCCGTTCCGCGCTTCTTTTGGCTGATCCCGCCCACGTAGCTAGGGCGCCTCCCTCCGCGCGCGGCAATGGCGAATTTTGGCGGTAACTCTCCGCGGCAAACAGTAGCACACAGTTCTCTCAATAAAGTACAGTCCAAGCACGATAAATCACAGTTCCAAGGCACACATGACCTGATTCTTCAGGCTTAAGTAGATCCTGTTCGTGACGCCAAATTTGGAGCGCCCCCACACCGCCGCAGGGCCGAGGGGTACCCGGAGCCGGGCCTCTAGGTCTCAGTCCTGGGGTTGTCACAGTGGCTAGACCCGGTCCGTGGCCCTGTCTGTCAGTGGGGGACGTCCGGTGCAATAAGTGGTGTTGTAACGGTGCAGGTCGCGGTAAATAATGAGGACACCAGGTTGCAGTCTCTTTACCTCTTTACTGAAGATGTTGGAGACCTCAGTCCAGAGCGCTGTTAACTGGGTTTTCAGAGACCGGCCGGTCCAACGACACATCAGGAGTTCCTCCTTACAGGTGGGAATCAGTATCTACCTTCTAGCGCTGTGTGTTGTAGTTCTTCCCTGCTGAGCTCCCGGGATAGTCCTCACAACTGTTTCTTTCTGTCTCTACTGTTCTTTCTCCGTCCTCCAGATGATATGGTAGGACGCACCCGTATGACGGGGTAGGCCTGGAGTTCTTCCGGGACCCTAGAGTCGCCCCTCTCCCACAGCTGCCTCCGTTGTCTGCTTAGGTGTTAAGTGAGACAGCCAACCTGTAGTTAGCTGTCCGGCCGTGGTTTGCAATGTACTTAAAGTCTCTTACTTGCTCGGCGTTCCGGCCACCGACTATTTGCGCCTCAGAAGGATGTTGCCTCGGTCTAACAGCAGGACCCCTTCTGGTATTTCTCCTTTTCTGTATTCCCGTTGTTTACTGGTTAGTTCTGCTCTGAGGAGTCTGCCAGGATCCCATCCCTGACAGGTCCTCTCCCTAGCTCTTCCCAGCTACTTCTCCCTGTCTTCCTGTCCAACCCCCAGTTTTACCAGAGTTGTGAGGAGTGGCCTACTAGATAGGACCACCCCCCCTGGTGGCCGGAGTGTGAAGTGTGGTGTGAGTGTACCTGGTCAGAGAAACTCCTTTAGTGCAATCAGACGTACCACAGCTCCCCATAGTGGCGGAGCCACAGTACTGCAACAACCAGGACTCTGGGGTGCTGCAAGTATGGCTGAATAAAAACTAGTTTGAGCTGTTGCATGAGGTATCAGGGCTCCCAGCACAGCAGTCTTACACTAGTCCATCACCCATCTCATCTTTAAACTTAAATATGCTGGTCAAGACCCTGGTATCTCATGTGTGGCTGATGGCTAACTGCTGCTGTGCCATTCCAAAATTTCTACTGTGCGTGAATTGATCTGTCAAATACCTATGTTACTATCCCTAAATATTTCTAACATTAGTTGTCTATCAAGCTGATATTTGTGCCACCTGAGTGTGGCTGAGCAAAAAACAGTTTTAGCTGTTGCATGAGGTATCAGGGCTTCCATCACAGCAGGCTTACATCGGTCCATCACCCACCTAGTCTACATTTAAACTTAAATTCAAAGCTGTAAATGCTGGTCCAGATGTAAGGAGGTGGCGGAGAACCTCGTTTGCCCCTCCCTTATGCGGAGCCCATGCGGCCCTGTTTGCACATTGTATGTGTTATCCTATTGTGTTCTATATCTTTATTGCACTGAATGTGTCATGTGGTCCTATTGTGTTGATTTCCTATTATAATATGCTGTGCTGTGTTTACCCTGTGATGTTTTGCTGGGTCGGTAATGCCCCTATATGTACTTGTTGTGCACTGTGTTATAGATACTGTTGTAGAGTTAGGGACAGTCAATAGTTAAATAGATGGGCTGAGCCAGCAGCAGAAAAGGCATCAGGAAGCTGCTGCTCCTGGTCAGAAGCTCAGGCACGTCAGACCTGAGCAGATGTGTGGCTGCAGCCGGGGCATTGCCAGACTGCCAGCGGGGAGAGGATCTGCTGCCAAAGGACACAATGGGGCATTGCCAGACTCCCAAGAGGGAGGGAATCTGCTGCCCCGGACAAAGGATCACAACATCGGCCCCAGGACTTTGGATGGGCCCCAGCTGAAGGGATTATAAGTGTCCAGATTCCAGTGAGTGGACTGATTGCCTTATCTCGGCTACCGTGACTGTTGTGTGTACTGCTGTGGATAGTGTCAAGGAAAGAGCAGGAAGCCAGTGTTGTATCTTCTTTTCTACTCCCTGCTTTACTTCTTTATTACTTCAAAGCATAATATAAAGTTATCCCTGTTGGATCATAGTGGTGACCCTGAATTTTGATTGCCAGACTACAGTGGCTGGAAAGAAAAGGTAACCCATGGGAAGGAGCTGTGTTCGTCCTGTCTATTTTATGTTCAAGGGGCCGTGTTATGATCCGGTGACCTTGTAGCCGCATGAAAACTTTCTCTGGAGTCGGTGGAACCTGTACTGACCGCAAATCCGGAACTAACACCGCAACTAGAAGTAGCCGTGGGGTGTGCCTAACAAACCCTAGACACCTCGACACAGCCGGAGGACTAAATACCCCTATAGATGGAAATAGGAATGATATCTTGCCTCAGAGCAGACCCCCAAAGGATAGGCAGCCCCCCACGAATAATGTCTGTGAGTAAGAGAAGAATAGACACACGCAGGTAGAAAACAGGATTTAGCAAGAGAGGCCACTCTAGCTAAATAGGAAAGGATAGGACAGATTACTAGGCGGTCAGTATTAAAACCCTTCCAAAAATATCCACAACAGATAATACAAAAAGTTCTACAATCTAACTAAAGACATGGAATGTATATCTGCCACTCCAGAGAATCCAGCAAGACTGAGAAAATACTGACAAAGGTCTAAAGGACCGAAACGTTGCAAGAGGTGGAATAAACAAGTGGTTCTTTTTTCACAACTGCTGTGGTGCTGTCCCCCTTCTTTACATTTGGACTGAGAAAATACTGACACAATCTAAGCTGGACAAGAAAACACAAAGAATAGCACTGAATTGTGAAGCACACAGCATGTGTGCCACAGGAAAAAAAAAAACAGACACTTATCTTTGCTGATTTGGCAGAATGACAGGAGGAACCAGGCAGAGGTCCAACACCTCCCAGCAACAATTGACAACTGGCAAGGACTAATGAATCCTGCACACCTAAATACCCCAGTCAGAACTGCAATCAGCAGACACACCTGACCAGGACTGCAACCCAGGGACAACTGCATTACCACCTACTACCACCGGAGGGAACCCAAAAGCAGAATTCACAACAGGGCCGGGGGGTGTTCACTGACCATCTGTCTGTGGACTGTGTCTAAGTGACTTGGCCATAACTACCCCCCTGCGCCACCTTGTTACACAGACCCTGATACCTCATGCATGGCCCATGTCTACAGTGCCATTATCAAATTTCTCCTGTGGGTCAATTGATGTCTCTTTTCCTAGCAAGGCTCTCCGAGCACCAGGCCTACAGCTGTCACTCCTCCACCTGTTACTGATGAATGTTTAAGCTAACAATGCTGGTCCAAGCCCTGTCACATGCACTCATGCTTTAAAATAATACCATTTGTACTCATGTTCAATTGATGCCATATTTCCTGTTGTCTGCCCCTAATTTAAGCTGTTTTGGCAGTTTTTTGGTTTTTGCCTCTCATTGAATTCAATTTGGTTTGGATATGTTCGCTGAACTGTTCGACGAAAGTGTTTGCTGAACATTGGGTACGTTCGCCAATCCGAACTGAACATCGGTGCGTTTGCGTATCCAAACTGAACCGAATATTGAAAGGTTCTATCATATTTACCCAGGATGCACAACCTCTTGAAGATGCTGTCTAGATGTATTCACAATAAAGCCAGGAAGGACGTCACTGGCCGTTCATCATGTAACCACAGTCGATCACCCCACCGTCAGACAGTCAGCATTCCGGTTTTGTTTGCAGGTAAAGGCAGATATCCAGTGGGAAATAGAAGAAATATTGCAGCTGGGGATAATACGAAAGTCCAAAAGTGTGTGGGCCTCCCTAGTTGTTCCAAAACAGGACCAGGCCACCATATTTTGTGTGTGCTACCAAACTTGCAATCATCTGATCACTTGTGCTATGCACAGCAAAGCCACAGGATTCCATATATAGCAAAAATTATGGTCTCCCATGGACGCCAGCCACAGACTGGTTTTCACAGTAGTACCATCATGACAGGCACCGGGGTCATCAGACTCCCGGTCATATTGGTAATCACTTCCCTGGGGCGCCAATGGATGCATAGAATGGTGAGCCCCCCTGTCGGTGCACATTAAATGCTGGCAGTGGCATTTAACAGTTTAACAGCCACGGACATAGGTCCTCTCCTCTTGATTGTTCGAGGCAGATGATGGCTGAATAATACAAGTAGACAACATTGATTGTAAAATGTTTTGCAACAGTCATCGTTTTACAGAACAAAAGTCCAAAACTAGAGAGAATTTATTTATTTATTTTTAATCATATTTATATCTAACAGAAAAATTTGAACAACAAGTTTTGACTATTAATGTTCAAATGTCCAACGCCATATCCATTGCTGGGCAGCTCTGAACAAAAACACATGTAGAGATTCTCCAGGTCTTGGAAACTGCATCTGATCATGTTCTCAGCGCAGTTCAGTGCAGGTATTATTCACCTTTTTCTTCCAAGATGTGTCATGCTTGTATAGAAGCGATAAGTCGCCTTTCTCATTAACCTGAAAAGAATTAAAAGACATGTTTTTAAAAAACTTGACGATATGTACTGGTTATCAAATGAAACAAACTAAGCAAAGACAACTTCAACATTATATTTTTGGTCATCAGCTGACGTTGAAATAGACATGAAATATTGCATTATATATTGTCTACAAAAAAGGCCAATTTGGAAATTGAAAATAGGAAGTTGCCAATATTAGTGTAATGTTAGAAAAATGCAATATGAACCATACGACTATGGTGAGTGTACTCATAATAGATCTATACGGCATGTAATGTTTGAGGGACTTATCTCGCCCGTCAGATTGTGTGTTGGCGATTCTTCCGCAGCAGTAGGCTGATAACTTTCATCGATTACTTCCTTTCTCAACCCAGATTTAAATAATTGCACAGCAAGAAAAAATAATAATTGTTGAAAATAAATCCAATAATAAAAACTATATTGCATTTCTTCTCTTATTACACCTTGCTTACATTATCATGTCCTCGTCGTTTCACTTCTTGAAAGCAAGAATGATTGTTACTTACAATGATTTAGTATTGACATGAAGAACATATATAAATAGAGGAAAAACAGAAATATTTACCTGGAAAATACATGTTGGAAGCTTGGGGCAATCAGAAGAGGTGGATTCTGAATGTTTGCTGTTAGCTGCTTGTGATGAAGACGTAAACTGATTGTCTCCCTACATGGTAAAAAAAAGGCAAAATATATAAAAACATTTAAGCTTTAAGTGATAAAACTCAATAAGAGACTAAATTAGAGACTCAAGATTCTCAATAGTTTAAAAATCACTTATTATAGATTGCTGACAATAGTGGAAGTGGAAGGATGAAGCACTACCAGCAAGCAAAAAAGAAAAGGGTACACAGCAACAAGTGACAGCAAAAAGTACAGCCAAGAAGCAACGAAGAGTGGTGGTGGTGGGAGACTCACTACTGAGAGGCACAGAAGCAGCCATCTGCAGACCGGACATAACCGCAAGAGAAGTATGCTGCCTTCCAGGTGCGATGATCAAGGATGTGACCGATAGGATACCAAAGCTCTTCAGCTCCAAGGACGTCCACCCATTTCTTCTGATACATGTTGGCACCAATGACACGGCAAGGAAGGACTTACCGACAATCTGCAAGGACTTTGAAGAGTTGGGGAAGAAAGTAAAGGAACTGGATACATAGGTAGTTTTTTCTTCTATTCTTCCAGTAGACGGGCATGGCACCAGGAGATGGAACAGGATCCTTGATGCGAACAACTCGCTAAGACGATGGTGCAGACAACAAGGATTCGGATTCCTGGACCACGGTGTGAATGACTTGTACGATGGACTCCTCGCCAGAGACAGACTACACCTCAACAAACCTGGGAAACACACATTCGCCAGAAGACTCGCTACACTCATCAGGAGGGCGTTAAACTAGAAGAAGAGGGGACGGGAAGAAAAACATTAGACTCGAACAAAGAAGACCCAGGAAAACATACTCAGAAGGGAGGTAAGAACATTTCTAAAACAATCCACAGCGAGGAGATTGGAACAAAACAAAATCCTCTAAACTGCATGCTCGCAAACGCCAGAAGCCTGATAAACAAGATGGAAGAACTAGAAGCAGAAATATCTACAGGTAACTTTGACATAGTGGGAATAACCGAGACATGGTTAGATGAAAGCTATGACTGGGCAGTTAAACTTACAGGGTTACAGTCTGTTTAGAAAGGATCGTAAAAATCGGAGAGGAGGAGGAGTCTTGTCTAAAGTCCACTTTAAGGGAGGATATTAGCGAAGGGAATGAGGATGTCGAGTCCATATGGGTCGAAATTCATGGAGGGAAAAATGGTAACAAAATTCTCATTGGGGTCTGTTACAAACCCCCAAATATAACAGAAATCATGGAAAGTCTACTTCTAAAGCAGATAGATGAAGCTGCAACCCATAATGAGGTCCTGGTTATGGGGGACTTTAACTACCCGGATATTAACTGGGAAACAGAAACCTGTGAAACCCATAAAGGCAACAGGTTTCTGCTAATAACCAAGAAAAATTATCTTTCACAATTGGTGCAGAATCCAACCAGAGGAGCAGCACTTTTAGACCTAATACTATCTAATAGACCTGACAGAATAACAAATCTGCAGGTGGTCGGGCATCTAGGAAATAGCGACCACAATATTGTACTGTTTCACCTGTCTTTCACTAGGGGGACTTGTCAGGGAGTCACAAAAACACTGAACTTTAGGAAGGCAAAGTTTGACCAGCTTAGAGATGCCCTTAATCTGGTAGACTGGGACAATATCCTCAGAAATAAGAATACAGATAATAAATGGAAAATGTTTATGAACATCCTAAATAGGCACTGTAAGCGGTTTATACCTTGTGGGAATAAAAGGACTAGAAATAGGAAAAACCCAATGTGGCTAAACAAAGAAGTAAGACAGGCAATTAACAGTAAAAAGAAAGCATTTGCACTACTAAAGCAGGATGGCACCATTGAAGCTCTAAAAAACTATAGGGAGAAAAATACTTTATCTAAAAAACTAATTAAAGCTGCCAAAAAGGAAACAGAGAAGCACATTGCTAAGGAGAGTAAAACTAATCCCAAACTGTTCTTCAACTATATCAATACATCACCCCAGCGGACCCCTTAAAGTAGCGTCGGTCACCCTGACCGAATACCACAGGTGGCGTCATGAACATTATCCCCTTTAAGGACGTCCAAAGGGCCACGGACCGGGTCAGCCACCGTGACATCCCCCCGTGAACCGAAGTACCCGGTACTGAGTACCCCACGGCCCCATGGGGGTGCTCCATATAGGACTGTAAATTCTTTCTTTGAGGTAAAACATTTTTTAAAAAGCAGGCAGGGAAATGCTTTATCTCACAAAAAGAATCAGCTGTGATCCTGTGCTGTACTGTCTGTATACTTTTTTGCTTCCTCCCCTGCCCAGGAGCTGTGGTGTGATCAGACCATGTTCCTGCACGGTCATTACACAGTACACAGCAGGGGCACATTTCTAAGATTATCTCAACACAGGGACAATTTCTAAAAACACATCCAATTGTAGAACTTATTATTATTCCAAGATAATAATAATAATAATCTTTATTTTTATATAGCACTAACATATTCCACAGCGCTTTACACTTTTACACACATTATCATCAAGATCTATTGCTTAAAATCAATTTTAAAAATAACTTGGTTTGGGAGAAAACCCCTCTAAGCTAAACTGCCTCTCCAACACATTAAATGGCATCATCTCATCTCCATGGCTTAAATGCTTAACTAAATAAAACCTTTTCTTCTACAAAACCCTGTGTCCTGTACCTTCAGGCTGTGTGCACACGTATCAGATTTTTTGCATTTTTTTGCTATAAAAATGTGAAAAAATGCATACATTATGCATCCCATCATTTAGAATGCATTCTGCAATTTTTGTGCACATGATGTGTTTTTTTCCGCGAAAAAAACGCATTGCGGTAAAAAACGCAGCATGTTCATTAATTTTGTGAATTTTTTGCAGATTTCCCACTATACTATTGCATTGGGAACCTCCGGAAAAATCCGCAAAAAAAACACCAAAAATGCACCAAATACACGGTAAAACGCGGTAAAATTACGGTAAAAACGCAATAAAAACGCATTTCTTGCAGAAAATGTCCTGTTTTGCGCAGGAAATTTCTGCAAGAAATCCTGTTCACATTGTTCTTAGGCTAGTTTCGCATTTGCGTTAGAATCCGCAGTGTTTAATCCGCATCCGCAAGTCAAGGAAAAAAATGCATAGAAACACGTACAAACGCGGCGTTTTTAAGATGCATGCGGTTAAAAAAAGCCGCGTTTGCACGCTTTTCCATGCGTTTTGTCATGCTTTTGCTTTTCTGGTACGCATAGTGAAAAATTTTACAGGAGAAAAATCTAGATAACCAGACACCGCCAATGTGACTACAGAGGGCGTGTATTATGGGATCTCTATATATAGACCCTAGGACTGCTGAAATCTAAACAGTATGCTACTGTATCCTGTGTCATGATAGATCTTCGCATGGAGAGCTTTTATTTCAACCTGGATTTAAGCATCAAGCTGTTTCTTGCCTGTGCGTTTGCTTGGGAGCAAGACAGAAATCGCGAAAGATTGAGAAGGAGACGGCGTAGGCGTTTTTGGAGGCACCCCATTATCGAACTACGTGAGAGCCATGGAGCCTATCACCCGCTGTATGGTGAGCTTAATGCCAACCTGGACAAATTCCTGGAATATACAAGGATGTTGCAAGACTTGTTCCGGGATTTGCTTGCTCATGTCCAAGGAGCCATATGGAGATAGGACACCCAGCTCCGTAGAGCGATTCCCCCAGAGGAACGTCTGCTGGTTACATTAAGGTACGTAACAAATCTAAACAAATGCCAGTGCTAATTTTGGGTGTTCTGATATGTGTTTTTTTGTATTTTCCTTTATGTCTTTAGCATAACAACACCATAAATAGAATTGATTGTAATTTTTTCTTTTTTTCTTCTTCCAGATTTCTGGCAACCGGAGAGAGTTTATCATCCCTCCACTTCCAATACCGGCTTGGAATTTCCACCCTGTCTGGAATAGTTGCGGACACCTGCTGGGCTTTGTGGAATGTTCTCTGTGATGAGCTTATACCCCTACCCACCGTGGACATGTGGATGGCAATTGCTGAAAAATTCTGGAGTGTGTGTGATTTCCCCAACTGTTTGGGAGCGGTGGATGCAAAGTACATCTGCATTATCAAACCAGCCAGAACAGGATCGGAGTACTTCAATTATAAAAAATATTTTTCTGTTGTGCTTATGGCAATAGCCGATGCGGACTGTCGCTTCATCGCTGTGGACATTGGAGCTTTTGGTCGTGGCAACGATTCCCAGACTTTTAAAAACTCAGATATGTGCCGCCGTTTGTATGGCAAAATTTTAATTTTTCACAGCCACAACCTCTCCCCAACACTCAAGGTCCACCGATGCCATTTGATATGGTTGGGGATGAGGCCTTTCAGATGTATGAAAACCTACTGAAGCCATATTCCAGTCGGGACTTGAACCACACTAAAAGGATCTTTAACTACAGACTGACCAGGGCCCGAAGAACAGTAGAGTGTACCTTTGGTATTCTAGTCTCAAAATGGCGCATTCTTGCATCAGCCATTAATCTAAAAATGGAGACAGTCGACGAGGTGGTCAAAGCCTGTGTGGTTCTGCACAATTACATAATGGCTAAGGAGCGACCCAACATTGAACTGGATGAACCAGTTGCACACCCATTGCCTGATTACCAGTATCACCCGCTGCGGTCAACTGCTGAAGTTGGCCACATGCGGAACCAATTTGCTGCCTTTTTTGAATCAGATATTGGACGTGTGTCATGGCAGGACAATGTTGTGTAAATGTTCTGTGGGGATTTTGTCTGTACCAGTTATTTTCTTAAATGTTACTAACATTTGTTAATAAACTTTATTTTTTGGTATCTTGACCGTGTCTCCTATGTATTTCCTCTACAAACCAAGGCTGCCCTCACACCAGCAGTATTTGTTCAGTATTTTATATCAGTATTTGTAAGCCCAAACCGGGAGTGGGTGATAAATGCTGAGGTGCTAAATATGTTAATATTATACTTTTCCTCTAATTGTTCCACTCCTGGTTTAGGCTTACAAATACTGATGTAAAATACTGACCACATACTGCTAGTGTGACAGCAGCCATGTTGTTTTAGTGGCAAGCTTGTTGACGTCATTGCGTCCTGATGCTGTTCTGCAGTATCCTTTGGACGCAGACTGAAGAGACAATGGCTGTAATACAAAACAGATCTATACTCATCAAGTCAGGTGTCAGAAGTAATGAATTCATGATGCACATATAACAGCCTCATGAATTCACTATTTCTGACACATGTCCAGGTGAGCATACATATGCCTTGTATGACCGCCATTGTCCCTTCACTTTGTGTGAAATAGATTATGTACACTGAAGAGAAAAAGGAGGTTATACAATGCACTTCTCTACTCACCAGGTCAGGTGTCCTAACTAATGAGTTTTTGGACACATGACCTGTTGAGTATAGTTCTGCATTGTATTGCCGCCATTTTCTCTTCAGTCTGCAACACTAGTCACAGACTAAGCAGAAGGAAGAGATTAAGGATAAAATACAAGTATAATTTTTTTGGCCCACCTCATATCTCTATACTAAAGACACACAAAACTGCAGCGTTGTACTTGCTAACTACTGGAGCTATGAAGTGGGCCAAAAAATAAAGTGCGCGGCGCAGTTTTTTATTTGGCACACGGTGTGTGTTGCTGGCGGCGAAATGCACAATGAACCAAACCTTTTTGGGGGCAAAAAACATTATTATTTATTTTTAAAAGAAAAATTAACTGCGCCGGCTTGGGATAGAGTGCTGAAAACGGGGGGTATGTAGCTGTGAAGCTTGACTGACTGTGGACGACGCAGGGGTGGCAGGCGAAGGGGCAATTAAGTTACTGGGGTCTGGCAGATCGGGGATGGGGCTCGACGCATGAGAGGGCTGAGACACACTGGAAGGGTGAGACAAACCTGACATTACAGACTCATTGGGAGGTGAGGGGGAGGAATTGAAATAGTCCGCTGTCTTTTTTTCCCTTTTTGGAATCGACGCTGCGGTCTGGGGAGCCTTGGCGGACTCATTTCTTGCGGCCTGGTTGTGGTGGCCGACCTGTCAGGGTCCGTGTGCCGCTGCATGGTTGTGGTGGTGGGGTAGGCCATGCCAGGGTCCAGGTGCTGCTGCTGCATCCTGGTGGTGGTGAAAGCCATTCCAGGGTCCGGGTGCTACTGCTGCATGCTGGTGCTGAAAAGCATGCCAGGATCCGGGTGCTGCTGCATGCTGGTGCTGAAAAGCATGCCAGGATCCGGGTGCTGCTTCTGCTGCAGCTGGGACCTGGTGATGGTGGCCAACCTGTCCTGATCTGGGGGCTGCTGCTGCATGGTGGTGGCAGTGGAGGAGGTCCAAGTAGGAGCAGCGGTTGTCATGGTGGTGGCGGTGGGCTGTCCAACAGCACTCGGCATGGTGGTGGTGCTGTACTGGTGTCTGGCAGTGCTAGGAATGGAGGTGGCCGTGCAGTGGTATGCAGCAGAGGTCGGCATTGAGGTCAATCATGACAGTGTTGGCACAGGTGGATATGCCGCCACTGTCTGCTGAAAATACCGACTCTGCTGCATAGCCTGCACATAAGCAGGATTGCAGGCCTGCATGACACTAAGCTGGAGATCAGGAGTAAGGTGTTCCAACATGCCCTGTTCAATTTGGTTAAAAAAATTATGTGCTGGCCTCTGGAGGTCAGCTTTTACTTGGTCAAGGCTTTTGGTGACCTCCTGGATACATGTATTCATATGGCTAATGGCAGTGTACAGTCGGTCACCCAAAGCCTTGAGTCCATCGTGAAAAACCGAGCTCAAGTGCAAAAATTCGGGCATGAGTGACCTGTCCGATGCCCTCTGCCACTGCCGGGAGGAGCCCCCAAAAAAAGGCAGAGGCAGAGGACTGGGAAAGGGGAACACCTGATGGACCAGCTTCCTGGTCTCCAGTTAGTGTGGCAGGCCCACTTGTTGCAGCGCTGCTGGATGGCTGGGATGGGTCCGTGGCTGTCTGATGAAGGACCGCTCCAGAACCTGCGTCAACAGTGCTGCTCCATGTGCTGTGAACAAAGGAAAAAAAAATTAATACCAAAAACTGAATAAACGCCAACTCCTGTTAAATAGAAACATACAGATTATGGCAATACAACACAACCTAATGCACGGGAGAAATACTTATGTTACGTTCTCTGGGCAAGGATCGGTCTTAAAAATGCCAGAATGCGATGGTATTTATACTTTCGGATCCTTGCTCCAGAACCACTGGGAACACGGCTCTCTTGATGCAGGTCCTTGTTGAAGCGATCCTTCATCGAACGCCAACGTGTTTTGACTTTGAGCACTGTTGAAAAAACAAATCATAATGGTTAGACAATGGACTTTTGGCCGAGATCACACAACTGTGTGTGATGAGAGAAACTCCTGAGAGTTTCTCTCATCACACACATTTGTGTGAGCACGGCCAAGGTCTCTGCTGCTTCACACTGCATTGCAATACTTACAAAATGCAGTTCGGACCCGAGTCGGGGCGTTGTCCTAGCCATCCCACATCGCTTTGGCCACCTCATTCCATAGGCGCCGGATCGTCACGTTGTCCGAGTGCTGTGGAACCTGGGTGTCCCACAATGAGACTCGCTCATGGACCAGGGAGATGAGGATATCGTTGTCAATGAGGTCCTCATGCCGTTCTGGAACCTAAAACATAAATGAAGACATTAAATATTGTATATATTAACATAAGGAAAGGAAAGAAAAGAGAGGCTGAAAAATGGCATGAATAAGGAAAGTCAAGATAAAAAAGGAGTCCAGAAGAAAAATGTAAAGAAAGAGGAAAGTAAAGAAAGGAAGATTCAAGAATACTAAAGTGAGGATACAGTAAACAGTCAGCCTTGTATACATACACGCTGCCGCCTTGACACTCGACCGTGACCCCACTGCTCCTGCTCAGCCTCTGCCGCAGTGGAAGAAGTGCTCTAAAAAAAGGAAAAAAAAAACTGTCATATGTGTAGATGTGACAGTGAATACTTACCAATCTGAGGGGGTGAGTACTTACTTCACTGACCTGTTCGGCTTCAGAAGGCCCAGGACGTTGCTCCTCATCAGAAGAAGACATTCTGATGCATGTAGAAAGAAAGAAATGGCAGAAATTAGAACATGTAGAGACAGAAAATAGAAAATAAAGGCATTGGCTAGGATATACTCACATTGTTCAGACTCTTGTTTCCTCCAAGGTGCTTTTGTCTGTCTGCTCTGCTTCTCTGACTGCTGTGTAGTGACCTGCAACTGTCCACTCTCTCCCTTTATCACCTTGTATGTGGGGGGTGGCTAATCAGTGTCTAGACATGTTTTTCTATGGTGCAACGCATGCGTTCATGAATGCAAGCAAACGCATGTGCTTGCGGCCGCATGCGTTCATATAGACATATTGCCACATTTCTTCTGCTAACAACCGCATACGTTTCTAGGCGGTAAATTGACGCCTCTAAAATTACTACATGTAGCGTTTACGGCGCCAAACCACAGACAACGAAACGACCCATGCGTCGTCAAACGCGGCAAAACGCAATCAAATGCAGACACATGCGTCCCTAATGTTAAATATAGGAATACACAATGCATGCGGATTATTGCGGAAGAAACGCTGCAGACTCAACCGCAAATAAGAATGATCACGGAATAAAAATACATTACTATTTAACAGTATCAGTAAACCAGGTAAAGACTGCAAACCTGTGTCCTTGTTCTTTACTATATCATCCACCACATATTCTGTGCCATACACTTGGGAAGCCCCGGGGACCCTGCTTCACCATCTAGCCGCCCTACTATCACCCCAGAGGACCCCTTTAAGTGGCGTCCGTCCCTACTGACCGAGAACCACAGGTGGCGTCACGAACAATAGACTTTATTCACAATATCCCTTAAAGACCTTTCCCCTTTAATTGGGCGCCCAGGGCCACGGACCAGGTAACAGCCACCGTGACATCAACTTTAAGACTGGCCCCGATACCGAGTACCCCACGGCCCTGGCAGGCCTTCCAGATAGATAGAATAAGTGAATAAGGCGCTATTTTATTTAGCCCATGATGGCGATGTTTCGGTTCAGTGTAGCGAACCTTATTCAAGCATTGAACAAAGTGCACAGGATTGAATATTTAAAGCATGTGCATAATTGGAAATATTTCACAACATTGGTAAAAAAGGGGACATTGCCCTTCAATATGTGAAATACAAAAAGTGCAGAGCATTGTACAGGTCAGCATAAATCACATAAAGTGCAGTGCAAATGTGCCACCATACAGAGGCACATACAGTGCACATCAAAGCACTAATGGACAATAAAAGCACAGACGTGCGACATTATAGTGAATCAACTCCTTGGCCTACCCCATAGCATACGATGAGTCAGGCACATAGTAGCGTCCTATAGTGCTAAATGCACATGTCAGCGAAAGCAATTCAGGTATGATATTGAGAGCGCTTACTAGCGTGTGCGCAGTAGGAAGGTCCGATGCCATATAAGCTAAAGGCAAACAAAGATAAAGGAAACGCGCATGTCAGCGTGACTACAAGAAGAGGACGTCAGCGTAAGAAGATGGGATGCCCCGGACCGGACCACAACACCCATCGGACCGCACCGCACCGGGACCACCCCTGGGGGAGTATAATCTAACCTCTTTTTCTTATCTTTCAGGATACATAGGGGGCTTATCTACAGCATTCCAGAATGCTGTCGATAAGCCCCTGATGCTGGTGGGCTTAGCACAACTTCCATTTTGGGGGTGACAGGTTCCCTTTAAATTACTTGCTAGGGAAGATTCAGCAGATTTGTTTCTCTGCCAACAATGACATATGCCACATAAATTGTTACATGTATATGGAGGAAAAAAGGGAAAAGGGGGAACAAAGTCAGCTCACCAGTCTCTGATTGATCCTCTGTAGTCCTGTCATGGAGACACCCTGATCAGGGGTGTTGTCTGTAGCAAATGCAGGAAAAGAAATCTCCAGCGTGAAACTCTTTCAGTAAAAAGTCCAATGTTTTATTGATAATAAATTTAAAAATCTAGCATCAAAATTGGAAAAAGACATGATGACAAAGGGGTCCCTAGTGGTCTGAAGCCGACGTATTTCGACCGTTCAGGTCTTACTCATGGTATAAAAGAGACCTAGAATGTCAGCCTTATATCCAAAAAGACATACAATACATAGGTGCACTAATTAAAAACATGTGGACAAAGCAAGGAAAGGAGACTCCCACAGTATTTATCTCTTTCGCAGACATACACAATAATACAACCATTGTATAGATTAAACACAGTTATTGTAATAGGAAACACAGTGACTATATTAAAGAAATTGTTTTCTTTCATATGGCAATCCTTAAAACAAAAAAAAAAGTGTGCATGTTTGTTTACTAATTTTTCTGCCCTATCACCTTTTGGGTGCAGCTTTATATACTTCCTACCTCCTGGTATTTCCTGCTGGTGTCTTATTTGGATGTCCAGCCATACTGCTGTAGTTTAAGCTAGTCAGTGAAAGACCAGTTAGAGTCTATATTGGATACAAGCTATTGTGTCCAATATAGATTAAAATATATTATTGAATATTGATAAAAGAAATATTAAAAATGATTCCAATTCTATAATTACCTTTTCTACTGAATACAGTCCATATTACAACAATATAATATCAATAATTAAAAAAAATACTTACCTATTCTCAACCAGGATAAACATTTTAAGAAAACACTCACCAATGAATGAATTCCGTTTTGTTGCCAAGAAAGCACCCACATTGGGTTCATTCTTATCCTCTAGCCTTTTTATTAATAATTCAAACAGACAGAGGTCATGGCTAAACTTAAAAGGCTTTATCAAATGCGGAGTTAAGTGATGCAAAGCATGTAGTTATGCAAAAAAAAACATACCTGACAAATTTTCATCATCTCATAAACAACTACATTTTCCCATTCATGATTCCTTTAATAGTAATACACACAATGTGGTTTACCTTATAGATTGTACTATCTACAAAATTCAATACATAGGCTGTACTACAGGTCTCCGGAAAGTCCACATAAGGAGTCATCTCTCCGATGCGGTAAATCCGGAGGCTATATCAGCTTTGGTGGTAACATTTTGCCAGAGTTCAAAAGGGGGACCTCATTAGATTTAGTCTTTCAGGTATAGAAAAAGTTTACAAACCACAGTGCGGAGGAGATCACAGGCGTAAGTTAATTAACAGGGAATCATACTGGATCTTTATGCTGGAAACAAGATCGCCTCTGGGATTGAATCTTAGACAGGAGTTAATCTTGCAGTATTAATCTACTGTAATTTATTCACTAGTATTTACTTATAGTTTTCTTTTTCATTTTTATTCATTTTCATAGCCACACATTGATTTTATGTCTTTTAGTCCTTTATACTCAGGGCCGGCTCCAGGTTTCTGTGGGCCCTGAACGAAAGAGTGTTAGTGAGGCCCTTTAACACATACCACCATTCATGATGCACAGATATCGCAGAGAAATATAGGGATAGTACAATGCCAAAGATTTCACTTACTTCTTACATTGCATGAGTGATATTTATTGTAAATTCTACAATAGCTCAGAAACTGGCGAATGCTCAAAGCGCACAATGCATGCGCTTCTGGGATTCAAATGTCTGCAGTTAGAGGGACTGCAGACTTTTCATTTTAGACCAGACAGTATGGTTCTCCACACAGTTTTATGGGCACAATATATTCTTCCATATAGTGTTATGGGGACCACATAGTGCTCCATACAGTATCAGCACCACAACAGTTTTCCATACAGTATTGAGCACCACATAGTCCTCCATACAGTATTGAGCACCACATAGTCCTCCATACAGTATTTGGGCATCACATAGCCCATCCACACAATATTATGAGCACAACATACTCCTTTATACTGTATTATGCACACAATATAGTCTTCCATACAGTCTTATGATCACCACATAGTCCTCCATGCAGTATTATGGGCACCACATATTCCTCCTCACAGTATTATGATCACAACATTGTCCTCCATACAGTATTATGGGCACCATATAGTTCTCCATACAGTATTATGAGCACCACATTCCTTTATACAGTATTATGGGCACAATATAGTCTTCCATACAGTATTAGCACCACAACAGTTTTCCATACAGTATTGATACAGTATTGATCGCCACATAGTCCTCCATACAGTTTTATGGGCACCACATATTCTTCCATACAGAAATATGGGTAACACAGACCCCTCCATACAGTATAATGGACCCCATATATTGCTCCATATAGTATAATGAGCCCCATATATTGCTCCACACAGAACAATGGGCCCCATGGTGCGCTCTATACAGAACAATAGATACGATATATTCCTCCATACAAAATGATGGACCCCTTATACAGTACAGACCAAAAGTTTGGACACACCTTTTCATTTAAAGATTTTTCTGTATTTTTATTACTATGAAAATTGTAAATTCACACTGAAGGCATCAAAACTATGAATTAACACATGTGGAATTATAAACCTAACAAAAAAGTGTGAAACAACTGAAAATATGTCTTATATTCTAGGTTCTTCAAAGTAGCCACCTTTTGCTTTGATGACTGCTTTGCACACTCTTGGCATTCTCTTGATGAGCTTCAAGAGGTAGTCACTTCCAACAATCTTGAAGGAGTTCCCAGAGATGCTTAGAATTTGTTGGCCCTTTTGCCTTCACTCAGCGATCCAGCTCACCCCAAACCATCTCGATTGGGTTCAGGTCTGGTGAAGCACCCCATCACTCTCCTTCTTGGTCAAATAGCCCTTACACAGCCTGGAGGTATGTTTGGGGTCATTGTCCTGTTGAAAAATAAATGATGGTCCAACTAAACTCAAACCGGATGGAATAACAAGCCGCTGCAAGATCCTGTGGTAGCCATGCTGGTTCAGTATGACTTCAATTTTGAATAAATCCCCAACAGTGTCACCAGCAAAGCACCCCACACATCACACCTCCTCCTCCATGCTTCACGGTGTGAACCAGGCATGTAGAGTCCATCCGTTTACCTTTTCTGCGCAGCACAAAGACACAGTGGTTGGAACCAAATATCTCAAATTTGGACTCATCAGACCAAAGCACAGATTTCCACTGGTCTAATGTCCATTACTTGTGTTCTTTAGCCCAAACAAGTCTCTTCTGCTTGTTGCCTGTTCTTAGCAGTGGTTTCCTAGCAGCTATTTTACAATGAAGGCCTGCTGCACAAAGTCTCCTCTTAACAGTTGTTTTAGAGATGTGTCTGCTGCTAGAACTCTGTGTGGCATTGACCTGGTCTCTAATCTGAGCTGCTGTTAACCTGCGATTTCTGAGGCTGGTGACTTTGATAAACTTATCCTCAGAAGCAGAGGTGACTCTTGGTCTTCCTTTCCTGTGGCGTTCCTCATGTGAGCCAGTTTCTCTGTAGTGCTTGATGGTTTTGCAACTGCGCTTGGGGACAGTTTCAAAGTTTTCCCAATTTTTTAGACTGACTGACCTTCATTTCTTAAAGTAATGATGGCCATTCGTTTTTCTTTACTTAGCTGCTTTTTTCTTGCCATAATACAAATTCTAACAGTCTATTCAGTAGGACTATCAGCTGTGTATCCATCAGACTTCTGCTCAACACAAATGATGGTCCCAACCCCATTTATAAGGCAAAAAATCCCTCTTATTAAACCTGACAGGGCACACCTGTGAAGTGAAAACCCTTTCCGGTGACTACCTCTTGAAGCTCATCAAGAGAATGCCAAGAGTGTGCAAAGCAGTCATCAAAGCAAAAGGTGGCTACTTTGAAGAACCTAGAATATAAGACATATTTTTAGTTGTTTCACACTTTTTTGTTAAGTATATAATTCCACATGTGTTAATTCATAGTTTTGATGCCTTCAGTGTGAATTTACTGTTTTCATAGTCATGAAAATACAGAAAAATCTTTAAATGAGAAAGTGTGTCAAACTTTTGGTCTGTACTGTATAATGCTCAAAACTGAATAATGGATCCCTTATAAAGCTACATGTAGAATAATGGACCCTATATATTGCTCCATACAATATAATGGACCCTATTTAATGATCCATATAGAAATGGGCCCCATATAATGCTTCATACAGAATGATGAGCCACATATAATGCTCCATACAGTATATAATAGTCAGATATATTACTCCATACAGTACAATAGGCTCCATATAGAATGGGTGCCATATACTGCTGCATACAGAATAATGGACCCCATATAATGCTCCATATAGAATGGCCCCCATATAATGCTCCACACAGAATGGGCCCCATAAAATGCTACATAGAGAATGAGCCCCATTTAATGCTCCATAGAGAATGGGTCCCATATATTACTCCACTGAGAATAAGTCCCATATAATGCCCCAAACAGAATGAGCCCATTTTAATGCTCCATAGAGAATGAGCCCAATATAATGCTCCATAAATAAATAAATAATCAAATACTCACCTCTCCTTGTTCCCCACTGGCCATATGTCCTGTCCTTTCAACATCTTCTGACCCTCTGCACTGCTCAGCACAGTAGTGATATAATTGTGCCCTCTGACATGAGACCTCACAGAGAGATACAGAAGAGACAGGACCTGCGGGAACAAGGTGAGGTACTGTATATACGCGAGTATTAGCCTAGATTTTCAGCCCCAAAAAATGGGCTGAAAGTGCCCCTCTCGGCTTATACTTGAGTCATGGTCGGCGGGGGGCTTTGGTGGTCGGTTTGGTAAGGGGGAGCGACGATGGTCACATACTCACCTGCTCCTGGCGCTTCTGGCGCTGTCTCTGCATGTCCCATGGTCTCCGGCGACGGCAGCTTCTTCCCCTATTCAGCAGTCACGTGGTACCCCTCATTAAAGTAATGAATATGGACTCCACTCCCATACGGGTGTAGCCGCATATTCTTTACTGTAATAAGCGGTACCGGTGACCGCTGAACAGAGGAAGAAGCTTCCGGCTCCCGGAGACCATCTGTCTGGGAAAAGCTGCCAGGGACCGTGTGGGGAGCAGGTGAGTATTTCTTGCTACTAGCAGTGAGCGAGCATAGGGCTGTTTGCCGCCGGCCGGTGCACTGCCTGGAGCCCGCTCACGTGAAAGCAAAAGAGGAAAAAAAAACTCCACCGAAGCCGCATTTTTCCACATTTGGACTATTACAAAGACCGACTAAAGGGAACTGTGGACATTATCGACTATACCGCACCAGGTAAAAAATCAATTTATTATCTTGCTCAGAATTTCCTTATGGTAATGTCGTGCTCCACGGTGGAGCTATTTTAAAACACAGCACAAACTTATTTTTTAATAGTTTTTTAAAGTCATATAAAAGGTGCAAATATTTATTGTTTTTTGGAGGTATTTAGTGTTCACAAAACTGGAGAACTCAGCGCGGATTATTTTTATATATATACCTGAGTATTTCATATTCACCTTCCCTTGTTTCACCGCCACCCCATCTTCCCCGTCCTCTTGCTGTGACTGTTCTGGTCAGAGGGCGCGATGACGTGTTAGTGTGCGCTCCGCCCTCTGCCTGAACAGTCAGTGCGGAGAGACGGGACGCTTAGGAGCACCGGGCAGCGACAAGAGGTGAGTAAGTATGTCATTTTTTTTTATTGCAGCAGCAGCATTATATGGGGCACATTGTTATATGAAGCATCTATGGGGCCATAATGAACTGCATGGAGAATTATATGGGGGGTCTATGGGGCCATAAAGAACTGCATGGAGCATTATATGGGGCATCTATGGGGCCAATAAGAACTGCATGGAACATTATATGGGGCATCTATGGGGCCATAAAGAACTGCATGGAGCATTACATGTGGCACATTGTTATATGGAGCATCTTATGGGGCCATAATGAACTGTATGGAGCATTATATATGGCACATTGTTATATGGAGCATCTTATGGGGCCATAAAGAACTGTATGGAGCATTACATGTGGCACATTGTTATATGGAGCATCTCTGGGGCCATAATGAACTGTATGAAGCATTATTTGTGGCACATTGGCCGATTTGCTCAGGGGTCCACTTGACCGGGTACCCAGGGTGATGACACCTGCTGACTGATTTAAACATATGGTATTGAGAAACGACCATCTAATTTACATTGGGTATACTTATATTCCTAATTGTCAGTGAACAGGAGAGACACTTAAGGTACCGTCACATTAAGCGACGCTGCAGCTATATAGACAACGATGCCGATCGCTGCAGCGTCGCTGTGTGGACGCTGGACAGCTCTCCAGCGACCAACGATGCCGAGGTCCCCGGGTAACCAGGGTAAACATCGGGTTACTAAGCGCAGGGCCGCGCTTAGTAACCCGATGTTTACCCTGGTTACCAGTGTAAATGTAAAAAAAACCAAACACTACATATTTACATTCCGGTGTCTGTCGGGTCCCCCGGCGTCCGCTTCCCTGCACTGTGTAAGCGCCGGCCCTAAAGCAGAGCGGTGACGTCACCGCTGTGCTTTGCTTTACGGCCGGCACTGACACATTCAGTGCAGGAAGCTCTGAGCAGCAGCGCGGACGCCGGGGGACGTGACAGACATCAGAAGGTGAGTATGTACTGTTTTTTTTTTTACTTTTACAATGGTAACCAGGGTAAACATCGGGTTACTAAGCGCGGCGCTGCGCTTAGTAACCCGATATTTACCCTGGTTACCATTGTAAAACATTGCTGGCATCCTTGCTTTTGCTGTCAAACACAACGATACATGCCGATCTGACGACCAAATAAAGTTCTGGACTTCTAGCTCCGACCAGCGATATCACAGTGGGATCCAGATCGCTGCTGCGTGTCAAACAGAACGATATCGCTATCCAGGACGCTGCAACGTCACGGATCGCTATCGTTATCGTTGGAAAGTTGGTCAGTGTGAAGGTACCTTTAGTCGAAACGCGTAGATCTGGCCATTGGTTCTTTATCATGTATATTGCCAATAGTTTTAAAGTTTTGCTTTTAATGGCTGAATTAAATGCTATGTTTTAAGCAAAGATTACAATTCTTGTAATTGTTCCTGACTGTATCATAGGTTTCTATGAAACTCCATACCCATTATGCCCAGAAAACTGGTGAGCTGACAATTTTTCAAATTGTTTTGTTCTTGCAGATTAACCCTATATCTGCAGGTATATAATGTTTTCTGAGGTGACATGTCCCCTTTAACACCTCTGCAATTACATTACAGTGCGCTGTACAGTTTCTCAAACCTTCTTACACCTTGATATTGAAAAGGAGTGAGATATTAGACTACCCTTGAAGACTTGTACAATGTAATTTTTGATATGTTGAGACTGGTTTGGCACATCCATGTGGTTTAGTACTATCCTACTGTTCTCGAAAGTGAAGATTAGGCAGTCGGGAAAGAAAAGGTTACAAGCTGACCAGCCCAGATAGTGGGAAGAGTTGCAAAGAAACTAAAGGGAAGTTAGTTCTTGGTTTAGTAGTAAGTGTTTTGGGTGTAGTGAAATGAAAAAGGCGACATTGCCAGGCTGTAATATGAGTGTGTGTGTTAAGGAGATGACCCAGAAACACAAGTAGCAAGCCAACAACTGGATTAAAGAGGTGGCAGAAATATCTGAAGACAGCAGACAAGTAGGGGTACCTTGCTGTGAGAGAGAGAGACCGTGTAAGTAGACTGTAGATTTCTACTTTTGAAGTACAGCGCCGGAAGTCTTCAAGACAACCTTTGGCAGAGGATTAATCCTTATATTGTCCAGTCGTTCAACAGTGAATAAATATTTATTCAGGAACAAAGATAACACAGCTTAAATCTGGCATTTCTTGTATTTTAGGATCTTAGCATCTTGTCTGTCAAAGCCTACAGAAATACTTCCATAAACAAAAATCAATGAAAACAGATCTTTATTAGAACAAATAACAAACAAACAATCATATAAAAAGATGCTAAGAGAGGGGTACTGCAGAAACAAAGTACTGGGCAAGTGTGCAAAAAGTCAATTGTATGTCCTTGACAGTATAGGCCTCAAAATGTATTTATACAAGAATAACTTAATTTCGGAAAGAAATTTTTCACAAATATTTGAGTATAAAATCCATATGGAGTTAAAAGTACAACTATCTCAAAAAAATGTTTCTACAAATTACTCATGGCACAATATCTCCACCTAGTGTTATCTATTGAATTTAGACCTAAAAACAAGGAAATGTGCTTCATTAGTGAGAAATACTGTTTAGTTCATGCAGATAATCAAATACAACCGTAGTGCAAATTTGTATTTTATATAATACACAAATAAAATTTCATTGCTGACATGTAAACAGTTGCAGGAGGTTCATCTGGGTAACCATATATGCACTTGTTCTTTCCAGTGTTTTGCCGTTAATACTTATGTCTCCAGGCATGTGGATGTCTGGGTGTCCGGCATTCTGACTGCTCCTATACATCTATGCGCTAGCACTTTTTTAATGGTACTTACCTTATGGAGCAGGGATTTTGGCTCACACCCGATGTCGCATGTGTCTGCTCCCCATATACTTATATTTCTATCTGTTATCTTTTTATTGAAAAGATAACCAGTAATACCTATCTGCTGTATGCAATGATCTGTAACTGTTTACATAAGCACTGACACTTTAATTGAGCATTATATAAAATGCATATTTCCACTATGGTGGGATTTGATTATGTGCATGCACTGAACAGTATTTCTCACTAACGGAGCACATGTCCTTTTTTTGGGGGGTCAACATTCAATAGATACCGCTAGACAGGGCCAGCTCCAGGTTTTCATGGGCCTCAGAGGAAAGAGTCTCAGTGAGCCCATTTAACACATACCACAATTCATGATGCACAGATAAAGCAGAGAAATATAGGTATAGTACAATGCCAAAGATTTCAGTTACTTCTTACATTACATGACTGATATCTATTGTAAATTCTACAATACCATACCGTAGAAGGGATTCAGGAGATCGAGGGTCCACAGGTTTCAAGGTTTCAGTACCTGTAGTATTAGAGGTAAACAGGATATTGATAAATGTACCCTATCAGTAGAAACTGTCCTCAACAGTGTACCCTTTACCAAAATCAATTTTCTCCTATATAGTCATCCATACAGTATAATGTGCCTCATATATTGCTCCATACTGTACAATGGGCCCCATATAATGCTCTATACAGAATAATGGGTCCCATATATTACTCCATACAGTATAACGAGCCCCATATAATGCTCCATACAGTATAATGGTGCCCAATGCCTCATATAATACTCTATATAGAATGGGCCCCATGTAATATTTCAGAGATAATGGGCTCCATATAATGCTCCATACAGAATGGGCCCCATATAATGTTCCATAGAGAATAATCACCCCATATAATGCACCATACAGAATAGTGGCCCCATATATTGCTCCATACAGAATAACGGACCCCATAAAATGCACCATACAGTATAATGGGACCCATATAATGCTCCATACAGTATAATGGGACCCATATATTGCTCCATACAGAATGGTCCTCATATAATGCTTCATACAATATGGGCCTCATATAATGCTCAATATAGAATTGGCTCCATATAATGCTCCATACCGTATAGGCACCATATAATGCTCCATACAGATTGGGCCCCATATGGTGCTCCATACAGAATGGGAACCATATAATGCTTCATACAGTATGAGCCCCATATAATATTCCATACAGTATGGGCCCCATATATTGCTTCATACTTTAAAAAATCAAATACTCGCCTCTCCTTGCTGGCCGCAGGTCCGGACTTGTCAGCATTGCAGTCTTCCAGCCCTCTGCACTGTGACTGCTCAGAGCAGAGGGCGCATAGTAGTGATATCATCGCACCCTCTGACCTGAGACATCACAGAGTCAGAAAACGCAAAGACCCCAGAGCTGCAGAGGAACAGGGAGAGGTGTTATATTGCATTACTGATGGTGTGTGACCCCCCGCTTGCTCAGGGCCCCAGCACTTTTCTGGGTGCAGTGGGTGGTGACATTGGCCCTGCTACTAGGTGAAGATATTGGGTCATGTGTAATATGTAGAACCTTTTTTTTTTACAATATTTTTTACTTTTCTCCATATGGGTTGGATACTCAAATATTTGTGAAACATAATTAATTGATTCTTGTATGTATACATTTTGAGCCCTATATTGTCTAACACATGCAAAAGACTTCTTGCATACTTACCCAGTACTTTTTTCTGCAGTACCTCTCTCTTAATGTGTTTTTATATGATTGTATAGTTTGTTATTTGTTCTAATAAATATTGGTTTTCATTGATTTTTGTTTATAGGAGTATTTCTAGTAACATAGTAACATAGTTAGTAAGGCCGAAAAAAGACATTTGTCCGTCCAGTTCAGCCTATATTCAGTCAGAATAAATCCCCAGATCTACGTCCCTCTAAAGAACCTAATAACTGTAAGATACAATATTGTTAGGCTCCAGAAAGACATCCAGGCCTCTCTTGAACCCCTCGACTGAGATCGCCATCACCACCTCCTCAGGCAAGGAATTCCAGATTCTCACTGTCCTAACAGTAAAGAATCCTCTTCTATGTTGGTGGAAAAACCTTCTCTCCTCCAGACGCAGAGAATGCCACCTTGTGACCGTCACCTTCCTTGGTATAAACAAATCTTCGGAGAGATATTTGTGTTGTCCCCTTATATACTTATACATGGTTATTAGATCGCCCCTCAGTTGTCTTTTTTCTAGACTAAATAATCCTAATTTTGCTAATCTCTCTAGGTATTGTAGTTCCCTTATCCCATTTATTAATTTTGTTGCCCTCCTTTGTACTTGCTCTAGTTCCATTATATCCTTCTTGAGCACTGATGCCCAAAACTGTACCCAGTACTCCATGTGCGGTCTAACCAGGGATTTGTACAGAGGCAGTATAATGCTCTCGTCATGTGTATCCAGACCTCTTTTAATGCACCCCATGATCCTGTTTGCCTTGGCAGCCACTGCCTGGCACTGGTAAGTTTATCATTAACTAGGACCCCCAAGTCCTTCTCCATGTCAGATTTACCCAGTGGTTTCCCATTCAGTGTGTAATGGTGATATTGATTCCTTCTTCCTATGTGCATAACCTTACATTTATCATTGTTAAACTGCATCTGCCACCTCTCGGCCCAAGTTCCCAACTTATCCAGATCCATCTGTAGCAGAATACTATCTTCTCTTGTATTGACTGCTTTACATAGGTTTGTATCATCTCCAAATATCGATATTTTACTGTGTAAACCTTCTATCAGATTGTTAATAAATATGTTGAAGATAATAGGTCCCAACACCGACCCCTGCGGTACCCCACTGGTCACAGCGACCCAGTTAGAGAATATACCATTTATAACCACCCTCTGCTTTCTCTCACTAAGCCAGTTACTTACCCATTTACACACATTTTCTGTAGGTTTTGTATGTTTCTCTCTACTCCATGATACTTATAGGACCGTGTTTAGGCATCTGTCATGCTTGTGACAATCTTGAGTAAGGGAGAGGTATCTCAAACTGTCGCTCGAACTGGGAACTTAACTATTCCTGTCCCAGTAGTACCCTTGAAGGTAGAGAGGCACAGGTCTCTGACCTTGTTATGCTCCAATTAAACCCTGATCTGTCCCCTCCCCCACCACCATGAGGCACGGGAAAACCAATATCACACAAACGCACTCAAGAACAATAGGGAAGAGGATAGGGACAGGGAAGAATAAACAAAATAGGAATAGGGGCTAGGAGAAAAACTCGTACAACAGGAAACAAAAGATCACTACTACAACAACTCCACTCCAACTACTCGGCTTTAGCACTTAGCACAGGAAGACAAATCTTTCATCAGCCAGTATATACAGAGAAAGTAAATAAAAAGCAGTTGCAGCTGAGAATAACCAGGCTGTATAGTCTCAGCCAGCATGAAAAGAGTCCTTAACCCTATCAGCACTAAAGGAAATCCATTTAAAATAGGACATGAATCATGCCATGTTTAAACGGGACTACGACTGATTACCCGATGCGACCTTCTAACTAACTCCAGGTCTTCCAGGGAGATGTGACACCCTGGTGACTGCATCTATTCTGTCAGCTTGAAAAAGGGAAAGTAAGTGCAGCGCCCCAGAGTCCTGGTCGTTGCAGTACTGACGCTCCGCCGCTAAGGGGAGTGATGGTACGTCTGATGGCACTTAAGGAGTTCACCTGACCAGGTATCACAGTCACACTTTACACTTCACATTCTGGCCACCAGGGGGAGCAAAGGGTTCTATGCATTAGGCCACTCCTCACAATCTGGTAAAACTGGGGGCTGGATAGGAAGTCAGTCAGAAGCTGACTGGGTTGGAACCAGGCAACATCCTGTGGCAGAGGGTGTTGCAGGGGAAGATTCAGGGGGGTCTCTGTCAGGGGTGGGATCCTGACAGTGGCCTAGCGAACAGAACGTTATGGAGCCGTGCCTGCACTTGAATGCGGTGGCATCCTAAGAAAGGAAAAGTAGCGAGGTTTATGGTGGAGAAGTGAGAAACGAGATCACAGCAAAAAGGAGATAAAGCCAGTAGGAGTCGTGCCGTCAGATCAAGGCAACATCCTACTGAGGCGCGTAGCCGGTGGCCGGAACGCTGAGGAAGTATTAGGCTCCAAGCAATACTTCAAACAGCTGCAGGACAGTTAATTTTAGGTTGGCTGTCTCACCTAAATCACCTAAGCAGACATAGGGGGCAATTGTGGGAGAGGGGAGACGCTAGGGTCCCGGAAGAACTCCAGGCCTACCCGTCATACGGGTGCATCCAATCCATATCATCTGGGGGACGGAGAAGAACATCAGAATAGATACGAGTTGTGAGAAAGAAGAACATCAGAAACTGACACAACAGTTGTGAGGACTATCCCGTGGTGCTCAGCAGGGAGGTACTACAACACACAGGCGCTAGAAGGTAGGCACTGATTTCCACCTGCAAAGGAAACTCTGGATGTGCCTTCGGACCGGCCAGTCTCAGCCAGCCCTGTTAGCAGTACTCTGGAATGAGGATCCTGAAGCCTTCAGTAAAGAGGTAAAGAGACTGCAACCCTGTGTCCTCGCTATTCATCGCGACCTGCACCATGCACCATCATCTTAACTTTCATTGGATGCCCCTTAGCAGGGTCACGGACCGGGTCTAGCCACCGTGACGACCCCAAGACAGAGACAGAGAGGCCCGGTACCGAGTACCCCGCGGCCCTGCGTCTGGGGGCGCTCCATAAGCATGTGCATCAGCAATACACATGGTGAACAGGAACTTCCTGGTTCCTTTTTTTTAACAGTGCTTTACTGGCAATATAACACTTTGAAGGACATAGAAATTCATTCACCATTACACAGTAGCAAATAGTAGTTGATGCCAAATATACAATAATAGGCATTATTCCAACACCCCCACTCAACAACTTCTAATCCTGTAAGTCCCATAGTAATTCTAAATTCTTCAAATTTGGCTCTTGGTAGTGGGTTTGTCGTAACATCAACTATCATCTGGTCAGTGTCTCAATAAACAAACTCAGTTCTGCCATGTTCTATCAAATCACACAGGTGATGATGTTTAAAGTCAATTCATTAGGTTCCTGCATTGATCTTCTCACTCCTGGTCGTCACAGTAGCATTACTTTCCTCACGGGGAGAGTGATGTTACGCCTGGAAGCGATGAAGGAGATCTTTTATCAGGTAACCACAATGCATACAACATGTTCACACTCCAGACCAGAAGGGGGAGCTCTAAGCCTAGTTTAGGGTGAACTCCCCTATAAAGACATTCTGATCTGGAGGGAAAGAGTTCAGTTCCTTTCAGGAAAGTGAGAGAGGAGGAAGAGGTCAAACCTAGAGTGTCAGAAGATCTGAAGGGAGCCGTGTAGCCGGAGTTGCAACAGCTCCTAAAGAAGGAGATAATACATAAGGAAAGGACATCATTCAGTGAGCATGAAGGAGATCGAAGCACAGGAGAGGATATATCAGGGGAGACCAGCCACTAGCAGGCTGCCTCCCTCTGAAGCGCAGATAACCGGTAGCCAGACCACCGAGGTTGTAAGAGACTCTAAGACTTACATCAGACACCGGCAGGACAGCTGAACTGCAAGTTACCTGTCCGCCACACACACCCGAGACACAGTAACACATAGAGCCTGGGGCGTGCTAGAGTCCCTGTAAAAAAGGCTCGAGTTACCTGTCATGCAGATATTGTACTATTCTATAAAGGGGACAGAGAGAAGAACTGTGAGGACCTTCTCTGAAGCCATAGGCAGTAAGGGACTACAACAACACCGCACTAGAGGAAGGCTTTTAACTCCACCTGGTAAAGGGGTACTCTGGATTCGCGTCCAAGCCGGCCAGACCCTGCCTGCCCTTTGATCTGGTATCATGGACTGTGGCTGCCTGTAGTCTTCAGTAAACCAGGTAAAGAGACTGCAAACTTGTGTCCTCGTTCCTTACTGCGCCATTCACCATCTTCCATCTACACACCATGATCCCTGGGGATATACTTCATCTGTGGGAAGTTATAACATCTAGCTGCCATAACATCACCCCAGAGGACCCCTTAAAGCAGCGTCGGTCCCCACTGACCGAATACCACAGGTGGCGTCACGAACATAAACTTTATTCAATTTCCCCTTTTACATGGGCGCCCAGGGCCACTGACCGGGTCGCCACCGTGACATCCCCCTGTGAACTCCAGGCCTACCCGTCATGCAGGTGCATCCAATCCATATCATCTGGGGGACGGAGAAGAACATCAGAATAGATACGAGTTGTGAGAAAGAAGAACATCAGAAACAGACACAACAGTTGTGAGGACTATCCCGTGGTGCTCAGCAGGGAGGTACTACAACACACAGGCGCTAGAAGGTAGGCACTGATTTCCACCTGCAAAGGAAACTCTGGATGTGCCTTCGGACCGGCCGGTCTCAGCCAGCCCTGTTAGCAGTACTCTGGATTGAGGATCCTGAAGCCTTCAGTAAAGAGGTAAAGAGACTGCAACCCTGTGTCCTCGCTATTCATCGCGACTTGCACCACGCACCATCATCTTATCTTTCATTGGATGCCCCTTAGCAGGGTCACGGACCGGGTCTAGCCACCGTGACGACCCCAAGACAGAGACAGAGAGGCCCGGTACCGAGTACCCCGCGGCCCTGCGTCTGGGGGCGCTCCATAAGCATGTGCATCAGCAATACACATGGTGAACAGGAACTTCCTGGTTCCTTTTTTTTAACAGTGCTTTACTGGCAATATAACACTTTGAAGGACATAGAAATTCATTCACCATTACACAGTAGCAAATAGTAGTTGATGCCAAATATACAATAATAGGCATTATTCCAACACCCCCACTCAACAACTTCTAATCCTGTAAGTCCCATAGTAATTCTAAATTCTTCAAATTTGGCTCTTGGAAGTGGGTTTGTCGTAACATCAACTATCATCTGGTCAGTGTCTCAATAAACAAACTCAGTTCTGCCATGTTCTATCAAATCACACAGGTGATGATGTTTAAAGTCAATTCATTAGGTTCCTGCATTGATCTTCTCACTCCTGGTCGTCACAGTAGCATTACTTTCCTCACGGGGAGAGTGATGTTACGCCTGGAAGCGATGAAGGAGATCTTTTATCAGGTAACCACAATGCATACAACATGTTCACACTCCAGACCAGAAGGGGGAGCTCTAAGCCTAGATTAGGGTGAACTCCCCTATAAAGACATTCTGATCTGGAGGGAAAGAGTTCAGTTCCTTTCAGGAAAGTGAGAGAGGAGGAAGAGGTCAAACCTAGAGTGTCAGAAGATCTGAAGGGAGCCGTGTAGCCAGAGTTGCAACAGCTCCTAAAGAAGGAGATAATACATAAGGAAAGGACATCATTCAGTGAGCATGAAGGAGATCGAAGCACAGGAGGGGATATATCAGGGGAGACCAGCCACTAGCAGGCTGCCTCCCTCTGAAGCGCAGATAACCGGTAGCCAGACCACCGAGGTTGTAAGGGACTCTAAGACTTACATCAGACACCGGCAGGACAGCTGAACTGCAAGTTACCTGTCCGCCACACACACCTGAGACACAGTAACATATAGAACCTGGGGCGTGCTAGAGTCCCTGTAAAAAAGGCTCGAGTTACCTGTCATGCAGATATTGTACTATTCTATAAAGGGGACAGAGAGAAGAACTGTGAGGACCTTATCTGAAGCCATAGGCAGTAAGGGACTACAACAATACCGCACTAGAGGAAGATTTTAACTCCACCTGGTAAAGGGGTACTCTGGATTCGCGTCCAAGCCGGCCAGACCCTGCCTGCCCTTTGATCTGGTATCCTGGACTGTGGCTGCCTGTAGTCTTCAGTAAACCAGGTAAAGAGACTGCAAACTTGTGTCCTCGTTCCTTACTGCGCCATTCACCATCTTCCATCTACACACCGTGATCCCTGGGGATATACTTCATCTGTGGGAAGTTATAACATCTAGCTGCCATAACATCACCCCAGAGGACCCCTTAAAGCAGCGTCGGTCCCCACTGACCGAATATTACAGGTGGCGTCACGAACATAAACTTTATTCAATTTCCCCTTTTACATGGGCGCCCAGGGCCACTGACCGGGTCGCCACCGTGACATCCCCCTGTGAACACCGAACCCGGTACCGGGTACCCCTCACCCTGGCGGGCGACTCACATGGCTAAGAAATTGAACTTTCTCCAAGTTTGAACAAATAGCCACTTGTCAATTGATGTTCACTTAAGTCATCAACCCAGTCTGCATCCACATAGCCTGTGAGTTTTAGCTCTCCTGATGCAGATGTCCTTAAATTTGTCTTTCAAATATCGTTATATTGTTGCTGCGATATCATTTTGAGTCATAGTTGCTATGTATAGAAGTGTTCCCACTGCCTGTCAATATTTCTCATTGTTAGGTAACAGATCATTTTCTCCTTCTAACTTTAAGTAGGATAGTTCCATTGGAGTTGATATTTAGCTTCTGAGATTTCAATCTGATTCCCAATGGAGTTGATTTTTACACTTTGGTTTAGAGAAAACTTCCATCTTCTTCTCTTGGACCTGGATTTGCCCCTGATTTACCCTGAAAGATAAGAAAAACAAGTTAGATTATACTCACCTGGGGGGGGCGGTTCGGTGCTGTCCGGTCCGATGGGCGTCGCAGTCTGGGTCCGGCGTCCCCCATCTTCATGCAATTATGGCCTCTTCCTTGCTTTCTGTCACGGCTCCTGCGCAGGCATACTTTATCTGCCCTGTTGAGGGCAGAGCAAAGTACTGCAGTGAGCATGCGCCGGGGAAGGTCAAAGAAGCCCAGCGCCTGCGCACTGCAGTACGTTGCTCTGCCCTCAACAGGGCAGATAAAGTACATTAAGTCATTAAATCATTCTTCCAATTAGACTTGGTTTATTTTGGTGTTCCATGCTTTTGAAAATTGTTTAAGACCATAGAGAGATTTTTGTAGTTTGGAAACAAGATTCTCTTCACCGTCAAACCCTCAGGTTGCGTCATGTACAAGTCCTCTTCAATGTCACCATTCAAAAAGGAAAAGGCGGTTTTGATGTCCTAATGTCAGACAAACATCTTTTGTTCAGCAGTTATAGTAATTATAGTCCTGAAAGTGGTCTAGTTAGCTATGTGGCATCATTATCTTCACCATATTTCTGAGAATATTCTTTTGCGACTAATCTTGCTTTAAACCTATGAACCTTGCCTTCAGAGTCATACTTGGTCATAAAAACCCAATTACATTGCTTTCTTGCATTGTGGCAGCTTGGTGAGTTTAAAAGTTTGAAGTTGATAAATAACTCATTTCCTCATTAACAGCAATAACCCCTTAATGACCGCGGATACGCCTTTTCACAGCGGCAATTTAGGGTACTTAGACTACAGCGCCGCTTTTTAAGGGCGCTGTGGAAAAAGTGTATAGCGCCCCCAGAGTCGAAATTGCTGTGGGGTCTCGGCTGCTGGGGGTAGCCAAGACTTCAGAGAACATGATTCAAGTAGGTTTTTACCGACCCCGGGGTTGCGATCGCTGTTAATAACCGTATAACGGCGACCGCAAAAAAAAAAATTTGATTTGTCATTTAATTTCTCTCTCCTTTGATGTGTTTGCACATCAGAGGAGAGAGAAAGAGCCCCCGATCTCCCCCTGTACCTCCCGGTGTCCCTGGGTCCTCCTGCATCCTCCCACGACCGTTGGCATCTTCTTCCGGGAAGAAAATGGCGGGCGCATGCGCAGTGTGCCCACTGAGATCTGCCTGTTGGCACCCGGCAACAATAGGAGATTTTTCCTATCGGTTCATTTTGATCACTGTGATAGGGTCTATCACAGTAATAAAAATAAAAATAAAACCCCCCGTAATCACCCCCTTAGTTAGGGAACAATAATGAAATAAAAAAATATATTTATTTCCATTCTTCCATTAGGGTTGGAGTTGGGGTAAAGTAAGTTATATTCAGGAGAAATTGCACAACAAATTGTGTGGTTTCGTTTTCTCTTTTTACATTTGTGAAAATAACAAAAAAAACTGGTTCTGAAATAAAATGTTTGTGAAAAAAGGTAAATGTTCATTTTTTTCCTTCCACATTGCTTCAGTTCCTGTGAAGCACATAAAGAGTTAATTAACTTCTTGAATGTGGTTTTGAGCACCTTGCGGGGTGCAGTTTTTAAAATGGTGTCAGTTTTGGGTATTTTATGTCATGTACTCCCCTCAAAGTGACTTCAAATGTGATGTTGTCCCTAAAAAAAATGGTTTTGTAAATATTGTTATAAAAATGAGAAATCGCTGGTCAACTTTAACCCTTATAACTTCCTAACACAAAAAATGTTGTTTCCAAAATTGTGCTGATGTAAAGTAGACATGTGGGAAATGGTACTTATTGACTATTTTGTGTGACATACAGTACAGACCAAAAGTTTGGACACACCTTCTCATTTAAAGATTTTTCTGTATTTTCATGACTATGAAAATTGTACATTCACACTGAAGGCATCAAAACTATGAATTAACACATGTGGAATTATATACTTAACAAAAAGTTTGAAACAACTGAAATTATGACCTATATTCTAGGTTCTTCAAAGTAGCCACCTTTTGCTTTGATGACTGCTTAGCATTCTCTTGATGAGCTTCAAGAGATAGTCACCGGGAATGGTTTTCACTTCACAGGTGTGCCCTGTCAGGTTTAATAAGTTCTGCGCTGCCGCTAAGATGAATTTCAGGAGAGTATAGTTGATTCACAGTGGTTTTATTCAATGCGTTTCAGGGGTCTCATGCCCCCTTCATCAGGAAATACGGTATTTCCTGATGAAGGGGGCATGAGGCCCCTGAAATGCGTTGAATAAAACCACTGTGAATCAACTATACTTTCCTGAAATTCATCTTAGCGGCAGCGCAGAATTTTAACTACAAATCTCCCTTTGAAGACATTATTTTCTCTGGCCGGTGAAGACCTGTAGATCTGCAGCAGCCGCTATCTATATGCTCTAATCTCATCCTAACCAGGTGAGCAAATTTGGTGTATATTCTCCTCTGTGTAATGTGGATAAGACCCTATTGCGCTCTTTGTCTCCCCATTGTTTTGCAATAGGTTTAATAAGTGGGACTTGCCTTATAAATTGGGTTGGGACCATCAGTTGTGTTGTGCAGAAGTCTGGTGGATACACAGCTGATAGTCCTACTGAATAGACTGTTAGCTGCTTTTTTCTTGCCATAATACAAATTCTAAGTAAAGAAAAACGAGTGCCCATCATTACTTTAAGAAATGAAGGTCAGTCAGTCTGAAAAATTGGGAAAACTTTGAAAGTGTCCCCAAGTGCAGTGGCAAAAACCGTCAAGCACTACAAAGAAACTGGCTCACATGAGGACCGTCCCAGGAAAGGAAGACCAAAAGTCACCTCTCCTTCTGAGGATAAGTTTATCCAAGTCACCAGCCTCAGAAATCCCAGGTTAACAGCAGCTCAGATTAGAGACCAGGTCAATGCCACACAGAGTTCTAGCAGCAGACACATCTCTACAACAACTGTTAAGAGGAGACTTTGAGCAGCAGGCCTTCATGGTCAAATAGCTGCTAGGAAACCACTGCTAAGGACAGGCAACAAGCAGAAGAGACTTGTTTGGGCTAAAGAACACAAGGAATGGACATTAGACCAGTGGAAATCTGTGCTTTGGTCTGATGAGTCCAAATTTGAGATATTTGGTTCCAACCACCATGTCTTTGTGCGACGCAGAAGAGGTGAACGGATGGACTCTACATGCCTGGTTTTCACCGTGAAGCATGGAGGAGGAGGTGTGATGGTGTGGGGGTGCTTTGCTGGTGACACTGTTGGGGATTTAATCAAAATTGAAGGCATACTGAACCAGCATGGCTACCACAGCATCTTGCAGCGGCATGCTATTCCATCCGATTTGTGTTTAGTTGGACCATCATTTATTTTTCAACAGGACAATGACCCCAAACAAACCTCCAGGCTGTGTAAGGGCTATTTGACCAAGAAGGAATGTGATGGGGTGCTATGCCAGATGACCTGGCCTCCACAGTTACCAGACCTGAACAAAATCGAGATGGTTTGGGGTGAGCTGGACCGCAGAGTGAAGGCAAAAGGGCCAACAAGTGCTAAGCATCTCTGGGAACTCCTTCAAGATTGTTTGAAGACCATTCCCGGTGACTACCTCTTGAAGCTCATCAAGAGAATGCCAAGAGTGTGCAAAGCAGTCATCAAAGCAAAAGGTGGCTACTTTGAAGAACCTAGAATATAAGACATAATTTCAGTTGCTTCACACTTTTTTGTTAAGTATATAATTTCACATGTGTTATTTCATAGTTGTGATGCCTTCAGTGTGAATGTATAATTTTCATAGTCATGAAAATACAGAAAAATCTGTAAATGAGAAGGTGTGTCCAACTTTTTGGTCTGTACTGTATATTTCTTATTTAAGGGCATAAAAACTAAAAGTTTGAAAATTGTGAAATGTTAAATTTTTTTGCCATATTTCCATTTTTTTTCAGAAATAAACGCAAGTCATATTGAAGAAATTTTTACCACTATCATGAAGTACAATATGTCATGAAAAAAAAATCTCAGAATCAGTGGGATCCGTTAAAGCATTCCAGAGTTATAACCTCATAAATTAACATTGGTCAGAATTGTAAAAATTGGCCTGGACATTAAGCTGCAAATTGGCTCTGTCACTAAGGGGTTAATCCACTTCAGTTTTTCATGGAAGTAGCTGTTTTATCTCATCCCATGATGGCGGGTCTGAGTCAGGTAATGTTTTAACAAAGTAGGATAGACGCATAGCTGGTGTACCCTTATTTGATCTTGACTAGAGATGAGTGAACTTGTTCGGAATACACTTGCCAATCTGAAATTCGGCACGAACGTAGAATATTTGGATTTGTGTTCGCCTTCAGAAGCATTTTTACTCAAAGTCGGCAAAAGTTCCGTAAATCACCACGTTTCCACTAATGCTTTTGTTATTACTTTGGCTAGGATGGTGGTGCTGTATGATTAACGTGAGTGACGGGGAGACGTGTTTCACATGTCCCTGGCCATATAAAAAGCAGACATCTTGTTTTGCTGGCGCCATTGTCTCAGTGTCACAGTGCAGAGAGGTTGCTCCTTCACTAATGCTGCTGCTGAAAGTGAACTTGTCAGTTTAATAGATAGGATCCTGTCCTGTGTGAAATTGATCTTCCAGCATCGCAGTAGATTGTGCAAAAACTGTGTGGCAGTCTCCAGAGGCACCGTTTGCTACTCCAAATCGTGATAAAAGTGTGTTTAAGTGGCAAATCAGAAGGCCAGATTTCCACTTAAAAATCGTTAGATGCCCAACCCCCGGGAAATTCAAGGCGTCATCCCAAAAACATTAGCAGCAGCAACAGTAGCAGTGTAAGTGGCATAAGTAATTTCTGTGAGTCGTTTCACACACTTTTTAGACCAACCTGTGCACCAGCAGAACAGAGTACAAGTCTGAAGTGAACGTCTGGAGACTTTGTTGCTGGAGTATCTGAAGCTCAATATTAATGCCATAAGGGGGAAGTTGTACTCTTTTGAATTTTGGTCTTGAAAACTGGAAGAGTGGCCTGAGCTCCCCTCTCATGCCTTGGAGGTTTTGTCATGCCTGACAACCAGCGTTCTCTCAGAACATGTCTTTAGCGTTGCTGGTGGTGTCCTGATGGATAAGTGCATCCGGTTGTCCCTTGAAAGTGTAGACCATCATCAAAATAAACAAGTCATGGATTTCCAATGACATTTGCACTCACTGGGAAGACTAGAAGATGGTGTAGTTTTTAGTGTCATGCATTGATAATGCATTATGGCAGTCTGTGCCACCTTTGTCGTGGCTTCTGTGCCTGCTGTTGCTACTGCTGATGTTGCAAATAATTTTATGAAATGTTGAGACTCAAAGTTGGGTCTCCATTTGGTGGGTTGCCTGTAGTGGAAGGTGTGTCGGAGGCCAATCATACTGTTTCTACTCTGTGGAAATTAATGTCACTTTAGTGGTGTGTGACAATAATTTTTTTAAATGGGGAGACTCAAAGTTGGGTCTCCATCTGGTGGTTTTGTATGTAGTGAAGGTGTGTCAGAGGCCTATTATAACATTTCCATTCTGTGGAAATTGATGCCATTTTAGTGGTGTGTGATAATAATTTTTTGAAATGTGGAGATTCCAGGCTGGGCCTCCATCTATCTGGTTGCCTGTGTAAATAGGGCTACAAGACTTACTTTCAGTCAACTACCTGTGCTACTTTCTTATTTTTTTCTACAAATATTATTGCATGGAACTGATGTTTGTGCCATCTGAGTATGGCGGGAGAAAAAGAAATTGAAGGTGTTGCATGAGGTATCACGTCTCCCAGCTAAGAAGCCTTTCACCGCTTCCTTAACCACCAGATCCTCATTGAAACTTCAATTTAAAGCTGTAAATGCTGGCCCAGACCCTGATACCTCATGCATGGCTGATGGCTGACTGCTGCTGTGCCATTTGCAAATTTCTACTGTGGGTCAACTGACGACACTTTTCATGGTGTCTGCCCCTGATTTTAGCTGTTTGGGAAGCTTGTTGTCGCCCCCTAAGGTGTTGTGTATATGTTTGGTTTGGCCTCACATTGAATTTAATGGGGTTCGGGTACATTCGTTGAACCGTTCAGCTAACATGTTCGGCAAACATCTAACATCTAACATCAAACATCTTCCTTTTTGGAAGTGCATTTGAACAGCAAGGTGGATTGCTGTTGAGGGGAAATAGAGAAAAAAAAAACTATAAATCTTCAGCATAGCGAGTGTGAGCGAGCTGAGTGTGACCTGAGAGTAAGCGTGAACGGCGGTAAGTGTGACTTGTGATTCAGTGAAGAGGTATTTGGAAAGCCTTTAACAAATACCTGTGTGAATTGGTGTGAGTTGCTGAATTGGGAGTAGCTATATTCACAAGGGGTTAACTTAGGGTGGGGACTCATAATTAAGGGGTTATAAGGGGCAGCTGTTTGGGGCTCAAGTCCTTTTTGGAAGTGCATTTGAACAGCAAGGTGGATTGCTGTTGAGGGGAAATAGAGAAAAAAAAATCTATAAATCTTCAGCATAGCGAGTGTGAGCGAGCTGAGTATGAGCTGAGCGTAAGTGTGAACGGCGGTAAGTGTGACTTGTGATTCAGTGAAGAGGTATTTGGAAAGCCTTTAACAAACACCTGTGTGAATTGGTGTGAGTTGCTGAATTGGGAGTAGCTATATTCACAAGGGGTTAACTTAGGGTGGGGGCTCATAATTAAGGGGTTATAAGGGGCAGCTGTTTGGGGCTCAAGTCCTTTTTGGAAGTGCATTTGAACAGCAAGGTGGATTGCTGTTGAGGGGAAATAGAGAAAAAAAAAATCTATAAATCTTCAGCATAACGAATGTGAGCGAGCTGAGTGTGAGCTGAGTGTAAGTGTGAACGGCGGTAAGTGTGACTTGTGATTCAGTGACTTTGGAATCAGGGAGTCTCCAAGGGAGGAATTGCTGTCTGTTTTTTATTAATACTTTGTATTTATTTTTTATTTAACGTTTCTGTGTGGTGCAATCCCCATTAGGAAATGTGCTCCACTATTGTTAATGCCATCCAGTGCACATCTTGCCACATGTATGCAATCCTTGATCAGCCGGTCGAGGGTGCATACTGCTGTGCGAGATGTGAGCACGTTGAGCTTTCGGAAGCCCAGATTCTGGATCTAAATGTGCAGCTGGCAACACTGAGATCCATTGACAACATGGAAAGGAGTCTTCTGCTCACTGAGCAGACGCTCAATGGGATAGATGAGGGGGGGATGGTAAGATGGAGCTGCAGGACAGTGAAGTAGCAAGCTGGGTGACATTTAGGAAGCGGCGTAGAGGGAAGAGTGCCAGGGAGGCTAGTCCTGATCTGGCACACCCTAACAAGTTTGCTAAGTTGGCAGATGAGGGGGATGCCAGCACAGGGGTAGCACTGCTGCAGCCAGGCATGTCCTCTTAAAGCCAGAGGAGTGACTGCTCCAGTAAGGAGGGAAATAGGAGAGCAGGGCAGGCCAGACAGGTACTGGTAGTGGGGGACTCAATTATTGGGGGAACAGATAGGGCAATCTGTCACAAAGACAGGGATCATCGAACGGTGTGCTGCCTACCTGGCGCTCGAATCCGACACATCGCTGATCAGGTGGACAGATTACTGGGAGGGGCTGGTGAGAACTGTTCTGCTTTTGGGCTTCCTCCGGTGGTTGTGGGTGGTAATGCAGTTGCCCCTGAGTTGCAGTCCTGGTCAGGTGTATCTGCTGATTGCAGTTCTGACTGGGGTATTTAGGCGTGCAGGATTCATTAGTCCTTGCCAGTTGTCAATTGTTGTTGGGAGGTGTTGGACCTCTGCTTGGTTCCTCCTGCCTTTCTGCCAAATCAGCAAAGATAAGTGTCTGTTTTTTTTCCCTGTGGCACACATGCTATGTGCTTCACAATTCAGTGCTATTCTTTGTGTTTTCTTGTCCAGCTTAGATTGTGTCAGTATTTTCTCAGTCTTGTTGGATTCTCTGGAGTGGCAGATATACATTCCATGTCTTTAGTTAGATTATGGAACTTTTTGTATTATCTGCTGTGGATATTTTTGGAAGGGTTTTAATACTGACTGCCTAGTAATCTGTCCTATCCTTTCCTATTTAGCTAGAGTGGCCTCTTTTGCTAAATCCTGTTTTCTACCTGCATGTGTCTATTCTTCTCCTACTCACAGTCATTATTCGTGGGGGGCTGCCTATCCTTTGGGGGTCTGCTCTGAGGCAAGGTAGCATTCCTATTTCCATCTATAGGGGTATTTAGTCCTCCGGCTGTGTCGAGGTGTCTAGGGTATGTTAGGCACACCCCACGGCTACTTCTAGTTGCGGTGTTAGTTCAGGATTTGCGGTCAGTACAGGTTCCACTGACTCCAGAGAAAGTTTCATGCGGCTCCATGGTCACCAGATCATAACAGTACAACTGGCCAATAATGAGTTAAATGCATCTCAGAAGAAGGTGTTGAGCCATTTTTTTTCTGCTGTCTGTTTTGTCTTCTCTTCCCTCTTTATTTATGGGTGGCTGAGGAGTCTTGTGCCAGCATGGATGTTCAGGAATTAGCTTCTCGTGTAGACCAGCTTGCTGCTAGGGTACAGGATATTTCTGATTATATTGTTCAGACTCCTGCTTTAGAGCCGAAGATTCCTACTCCTGATTTGTTTTTTGGTGATAGGTCCAAATTTCTGGGTTTTAAAAACAATTGTAAACTGTTTTTTGCTCTGAGACCGCGATCCTCCGGTGATTCCATTCAGCAGGTTAAAATTGTCATCTCCCTGCTGCGTGGCGATCCACAGGATTGGGCATTTTCCCTGGAATCTGGGAATCCAGCCTTGCTTAATGTAGATTCCTTTTTTCAGGCTTTAGGATTATTATATGATGAACCGAATTCTGTGGATCAAGCAGAGAAAACCTTGTTGGCCCTGTCTCAGGGTCAAGAGGCGGCAGAATTGTATTGTCAGAAATTTAGAAAATGGTCTGTGTTGACTAAATGGAATGATGATGCTTTGGCGGCAATTTTCAGAAAGGGTCTTTCTGAATCCGTTAAAGATGATATGGTGGGGTTTCCCACGCTTTCCGGTCTGAGTGATTCTATGTCTCTGGCCATTCAGATTGATCGGCGTTTGCGGGAGCGTCAAACTGTGCGCGCTGTGGTGTCGTCCTTAGAGCAAAGTCCTGAGCCAATGCAGTGTGATAGGATTTTGTTTAGAATGGAACGACAAGGATTCAGACGTCAGAATAGGTTGTGTTATTATTGTGGCGACGCTTCTCATGTCATTTCAGTCTGCCCTAAGCGGACAAAAAGGATCGCTAGTTCATTTACTATCAGTACTGTACAACCTAAATTTCTGTTATCGGTGTCCTTGATCTGCTCATTGTCATCATTTTCTGTCATGGCGTTTGTGGATTCAGGCGCCGCCTTGAACTTAATGGATTTTGAGTTTGCCAGGCGTTGTGGTTTTCCCTTGCTGCCTTTGCAGAACCCTATTCCTTTAAGGGGGATTGATGCTACACCTTTGGCTAAAAATAAGCCCCAGTTTTGGACACAGGTGACCATGAACATGGCGCCAGCCCATCAGGAAGATTGTCGATTTCTGGTGTTGCATAATTTGCATGATGTTATCGTGCTGGGTTTCCCATGGTTGCAGGTACATAATCCTGTGTTGGATTGGAAATCTATGTCTGTGACTAGTTGGGGTTGTCAGGGGGTTCATAATGATGTTCCTTTGATGTCAATCTCCTCTTCTTCCTCTTCTGAAATTCCACAGTTTTTGTCTGATTTTCAGGATGTATTCGATGAGCCCAAGTCCAGTTCCCTTCCACCGCACAGGGACTGTGATTGTGCTATTGACTTGATTCCAGGCAGTAAGTTTCCTAAGGGCCGACTTTTCAACCTGTCTGTGCCTGAACATACCGCCATGCGGAGTTATGTTAAGGAGTCTTTGGAGAAAGGGCATATTCGGCCATCTTCTTCACCGTTGGGAGCAGGTTTTTTTTTTGTTGCTAAGAAAGATGGCTCCTTGAGACCTTGTATTGATTATCGCCTCTTGAATAAGATCACGGTCAAGTTTCAATATCCTTTACCTTTGCTTTCCGATTTGTTTGCTAGGATTAAGGGGGCTAGTTGGTTTACGAAGATTGACCTTCGGGGGGCATATAATCTTGTTCGTATTAAGCAGGGTGATGAATGGAAACCTGCGTTTAATATGCCCGAAGGCCATTTTGAATACCTTGTGATGCCATTCGGGCTCACTAATGCTCCATCTGTTTTTCAATCCTTCATGCATGATATCTTCCGGACTTATATTGATAAATTCTTGATTGTATATTTGGACGATATTTTGATTTTTCCCGATGATTGGAAGTCTCATGTGGAACAGGTCAGGATGGTATTTCAGATCCTTCGTGACAATGCCTTGTTTGTGAAGAGGTCTAAGAGTCTCTTTGGGGTGCAGAAGGTTTCTTTTTTGGGCTTTATTTTTTCTCCCTCATCTATGGAGATGGATCCGGTTAAGGTTCAGGCCATTCATGATTGGATTCAACCCACATCCGTGAAGAGCCTTCAGAAATTTTTGGGTTTTGCAAATTTTTATCGCCGTTTCATTGCTAACTTCTCCAGCGTGGTTAAACCCTTGACTGATTTGACGAAAAAAAGGCGCTGATGTGGCGAATTGGTCCTCTGCGGCTGTCTCTGCCTTTCAGGAGCTTAAACGCCGATTTACTTCTGCTCCGGTGTTGCGCCAACAGATGTTTCTCTTCCGTTTCAGGTTGAGATTGATGCTTCTGAGATTTGGGCAGGGGCCGTTTTGTCTCAGAGGGATTCTGTTGGTTCTTTGATGAAACCGTGTGCCTTCTTCTCCCGGAAGTTTTCACCTGCTGAACGCAATTATGATGTCGGCAATCGGGAGTTGTTGGCTATGAAGTGGGCGTTTGAGGAGTGGCGACATTGGCTTGAGGGAGCTAAGCACCGTATTGTGGTCCTGACCGATCATAAGAATTTGATTTACCTCGAGTCTGCCAAACGGCTGAGTCCTAGACAGGCTCGATGGTCCTTGTTTTTTTCCCGTTTTGATTTCATGGTTTCGTATCTTCCGGGTTCTAAGAATATTAAGGCTGATGCCCTTTCTAGGAGTTTTTTGCCTGATTCTCCTGAGGTCCTTGAACCGGTCGGCATTCTGAAAGAAGGGGTGGTCCTTTCTGCCATTTCCCCTGATTTACGGCAGGTTCTTCAGGAATTTCAGGCTGATAGACCGGACCACTGTCCTGTGGGGAAATTGTTTGTTCCTGACAGATGGACTAGTAGAGTGATTTCTGAGGTTCACTGTTCTGTGTTGTCTGGTCATCTGTTGTGAACTCTGTTTTCAGGCTCCCTCTTGTGGTCACAGGTGGTATTGTGTGACTTTTGTTTTGGGCTCCCCCTGGTGGCTTTGTTTGTTATCCTGCGGGTCTGTGGCTGATCAGCTGCCTCGTTATTCACTTGGGAGTTTCCTATTTAGCTCTGTTTCACTTCCACTTGTTGCCGGCTGTCAATGTACTCAGTGCTATTCTGATTACTCCTGATTATCTTCGGTTTCAGTCTCTTCAGGAGAAGCTAAGTTCTGTTTAATTATTTTTTGCTCATCAGTCTGCAATATGATTTCTGTGTATGATGAGTTTAGTCCAGCTTGCTAATATGTGATTTCTTCTGCTGGTTTGCTCTGGGGTACAGAGTTGCTTCCCCCGCACCGTTAGTTGGTGTGGGGGCTCGAGCGATCTCTGCGTGGATATTTTGAATAGGGTTTTTTTTAATTGACCGCACAGTTCCCTTTCTATTTTCTGCTTTCTAGTGTTAGCGAGCCTCATTTGCTAAATCTAATTTCATCTCTGCGTTTGTGCTTTCCCCTTAACTCACCATTAATATTTGTGGGTGGCTATTCTATATCTTTGGGGTCATTTCACTGAGGCAAGTGAGGACTTTCGTTCCCTCTAGGAATAGCCAGTTTCTCAGGCCGTGAAGAGACGTCTAGGATTTTCAGGTAACGTTCCACGGCTGCCTATAGTTGTTTGCGGATAGGATCAGGTTGCGGTCAATTCAGTTACCACTTCCCCAGAGTTTGTAGTCGGTTTAGTTACTTAGCTAGTCCTACTTGCGATCCTTGCCACTAGGATCATAACAGTACAGCCAGACTGGTAAAGTGTTAATTGCATGGCAGAAGCAGGAGAAAAGAAGCCTTGAGATTTTTTTTTTTTTTTGCCGTGTGTTTAGCTGCTGTGTGTCTAGCTTCTCTCCTCCTCTTAATCTTGGTGTGGCTCTGAACTCAGCTGCTGATATGGATATTCAGAGTTTGGCCTCCAGTGTAGATCATCTTGCTGCAAGGGTACAAAGTATTCAGGATTTTGTTGTTCACAGTCCTATGTCAGAGCCTAGAATACCTATTCCGGAGTTGTTTTCTGGAGCTAGATCTAGGTTCCTGAATTTTAAGAACAATTGTAAATTGTTTCTTTCTTTGAAACCTCATTCCTCTGGTGATTCCGTTCAGCAAGGTAAAATTATAATTTCTTTCTTGTGTGGTGACCCTCAAGATTGGGCCTTCGCATTGGCGCCAGGGGATCCGGCATTGCTCAGTGTTGATGCGTTTTTTCTGGCCCTTGGATTGCTCTATGAGGAACCTAATCTTGAGAACCAGGCTGAAAAAGCATTGTTGGCCCTCTCTCAGGGGCAAGATGAAGCAGAGGTGTACTGCCAGAAATTTCAGAAATGGTCGGTGCTTACTCAGTGGAATGAGTGTGCCCTGGCTGCAAATTTCAGAAAAGGTCTTTCTGAGGCCATTAAGAATGTCATGGTGGGGTTCCCTACGCCTGCAGGTCTGAATGAGTCAATGACTCTGGCCATTCAGATTGATCGGCGTTTGCGGGAGCGCAAACCTGCGCATTATTTGGCGGTGTCTTCTGAACAGACACCTGAGTCTATACAATGTGATAGAATTCTGACCAGAAGTGAACGGCAAAATTATAGACGGCAAAATGGGTTGTCGCCTCTGATGTTCATGCGGCCGATTTGGTTCGTGCCTTCCATGTGGCTCACCCTGATCACCCTGGGGGTTTTGATGAGGGTTCGGTGACCCCTCCTCAAGGGGGGGTACTGTTGTGAACTCTGTTTTCAGGCTCCCTCTTGTGGTCACAGGTGGTATTGTGTGACTTTTGTTTTGGGCTCCCCCTGGTGGCTTTGTTTGTTATCCTGCGGGTCTGTGGCTGATCAGCTGCCTCGTTATTCACTTGGGAGTTTCCTATTTAGCTCTGTTTCACTTCCACTTGTTGCCGGCTGTCAATGTACTCAGTGCTATTCTGATTACTCCTGATTATCTTCGGTTTCAGTCTCTTCAGGAGAAGCTAAGTTCTGTTTAATTATTTTTTGCTCATCAGTCTGCAATATGATTTCTGTGTATGATGAGTTTAGTCCAGCTTGCTAATATGTGATTTCTTCTGCTGGTTTGCTCTGGGGTACAGAGTTGCTTCCCCCGCACCGTTAGTTGGTGCGGGGGCTCGAGCGATCTCTGCGTGGATATTTTGAATAGGGTTTTTAATTGACCGCACAGTTCCCTTTCTATTTTCTGCTTTCTAGTGTTAGCGGGCCTCATTTGCTAAATCTAATTTCATCTCTGTGTTTGTGCTTTCCCCTTAACTCACCATTAATATTTGTGGGGGGCTATTCTATATCTTTGGGGTCATTTCACTGAGGCAAGTGAGGACTTTCGTTCCCTCTAGGAATAGTCAGTTTCTCAGGCCGTGAAGGGACGTCTAGGATTTTCAGGTAACGTTCCACGGCTGCCTATAGTTGTTTGCGGATAGGATCAGGTTGCGGTCAATTCAGTTACCACTTCCCCAGAGTTTGTAGTCGGTTTAGTTACTTAGCTAGTCCTACTTGCGATCCTTGCCACTAGGATCATAACAGTACAGCCAGACTGGTAAAGTGTTAATTGCATGGCAGAAGCAGGAGAAAAGAAGCCTTGAGATTTTTTTTTTTTTTGCCGTGTGTTTAGCTGCTGTGTGTCTAGCTTCTCTCCTCCTCTTAATCTTGGTGTGGCTCTGAACTCAGCTGCTGATATGGATATTCAGAGTTTGGCCTCCAGTGTAGATCATCTTGCTGCAAGGGTACAAAGTATTCAGGATTTTGTTGTTCACAGTCCTATGTCAGAGCCTAGAATACCTATTGCGGTCAATTCAGTTACCACTTCCCCAGAGTTTGTAGTCGGTTTAGTTACTTAGCTAGTCCTACTTGAGATCCTTGCCACTAGGATCATAACAGTCATCCTGGAATTTTTGGTACAAGAGATTTGGTTGGTAGGTCCTTCTGGTGGCCTTCGTTGTCACGTGATGTGCGTTCTTTTGTGCAGTCCTGTGGGACTTGTGCACGGGCGAAGCCTTGTTGTTCCCGTGCTAGTGGGTTACTTTTGCCATTGCCGGTCCCTGAGAGGCCCTGGACGCATATTTCTATGGATTTTATTTCTGATCTTCCGGTTTCCCAGAGGATGTCGGTTATCTGGGTTGTTTGTGACCGGTTTTCTAAGATGGTTCATTTGGTGCCTTTGCCTAAATTGCCTTCCTCTTCAGAGTTGGTTCTGTTGTTTTTTCAGCATGTGGTTCATTTGCATGGTATTCCGGAGAATATTGTGTCCGACAGAGGTTCCCAGTTTGTTTCTAGGTTTTGGCGGGCCTTTTGTGCTAGGCTGGGCATTGATTTGTCTTTTTCTTCTGCATTTCATCCTCAGACAAATGGCCAGACCGAGCGAACTAATCAGACTTTGGAGACTTATTTGAGATGCTTTGTGTCTGCCGATCAGGATGATTGGGTGGCCTTTTTGCCATTGGCCGAGTTTGCCCTTAATAATCGGGCTAGTTCGGCTACTTTGGTTTCGCCTTTTTTTTGTAATTTTGGTTTTCATCCTCGTTTTTCTTCTGGGCAGGTTGAGTCTTCTGACTGTCCTGGTGTGGATTCTGTGGTTGACAGGTTTCAGCAGATTTGGGCTCATGTGGTGGACAATTTGGTGTTGTCTCAGGAGGAGGCTCAACGTTTTGCTAACCGTCGTCGTTGTGTTGGTTCCCGGCTTCGGGTTGGGGATTTGGTTTGGTTGTCTTCCCGTCATGTTCCTATGAAGGTCTCTTCCCCTAAGTTTAAGCCTCGGTTTATTGGTCCTTATAGGATTTCTGAGATTATTAATCCTGTGTCTTTTCGATTGGCGCTCCCGGCCTCTTTTGCTATCCATAATGTCTTCCATAGATCTTTATTGCGGAAATATGTGGTGCCCGTTGTTCCCTCTGTTGATCCTCTGGCCCCTGTTTTGGTTGATGGGGAGTTGGAGTATGTGGTTGAGAAGATTTTGGATTCTCGTTATTCAAGGCGGAGGCTTCAGTACCTTGTCAAATGGAAGGGTTATGGCCAGGAGGATAATTCTTGGGTTTTTGCTTCTGATGTCCATGCTGCTGATTTGGTTCATGCGTTTCATCTGGCTCGTCCTGATCGGCCTGGGGGCTCTGGTGAGGGTTCGGTGACCGGTACTGTTGTGAATTCTGCTTTTGGGCTTCCTCCGGTGGTTGTAGGTGGTAATGCAGTTGCCCCTGAGTTGCAGTCCTGGTCAGGTGTATCTGCTGATTGCAGTTCTGACTGGGGTATTTAGGCGTGCAGGATTCATTAGTCCTTGCCAGTTGTCAATTGTTGTTGGGAGGTGTTGGACCTCTGCTTGGTTCCTCCTGCCTTTCTGCCAAATCAGCAAAGATAAGTGTCTGTTTTTTTCCCTGTGGCACACATGCTATGTGCTTCACAATTCAGTGCTATTCTGTGTGTTTTCTTGTCCAGCTTAGATTGTGTCAGTATTTTCTCAGTCTTGTTGGATTCTCTGGAGTGGCAGATATACATTCCATGTCTTTAGTTAGATTGTGGAACTTTTTGTATTATCTGCTGTGGATATTTTTGGAAGGGTTTTAATACTGACCACCTAGTAATCTGTCCTATCCTTTCCTATTTAGCTAGAGTGGCCTCTTTTGCTAAATCCTGTTTTCTACCTGTGTGTGTCTATTCTTCTCCTACTCACAGTCATTATTCGTGGGGGGCTGCCTATCCTTTGGGGGTCTGCTCTGAGGCAAGGTAGCATTCTTATTTCCATCTATAGGGGTATTTAGTCCTCCGGCTGTGTCGAGGTGTCTAGGGTATGTTAGGCACACCCCACGGCTACTTCTAGTTGTGGTGTTAGTTCAGGATTTGCGGTCAGTACAGGTTCCACTGACTCCAGAGAAAGTTTCATGCGGCTCCAAGGTCACCAGATCATAACAGAGAACCCAGTGGTCATGGTGCACATTGGCACAAATGACAAAGTTAGAGGTAGGTGGAAGGTCCTTAAAGATGATTTCAGGGAATTAGGCTGCAAGCTGAAAGCAAGGACCTCCAACGTGGTATTTTCCGAAATACTGCCTGTACCACGGGCCACGCCAGAGAGGCAACGGGAGATTAGGGAGGTTAATAAGTGGCTCAAGAATTGGTGTAGGAAGGAGGGGTTTGGGTTCCTGCAGAACTGGGCCGACTTCTCAGTTGGCTACAGGCTCTACGCTAGGGACGGGCTGCACCTCAATGGGGAAGGTGCAGGTGTGCTGGGGGAAAAAATGGCTAGAAGGTTGGAGGAGTGTTTAAACTAGGGATTGGGGGGGAGGGTATTCAATTTATAGGAGGGGAAGATAGTGCAGATAGAGACCTGGGCACAAATAAGGAAGTTGGGGGTGGCGGTGGCATGGGAGCTGGGGTTTGAACAGTTAATAATTTAAGAAAGAATAGAGGTACAGAGAGGAACATCAAGTGCATGTATACTAATGCCAGAAGCCTCGCCAACAAAATGGACGAATTAGAACTAATGTTGTTGGAGCATAATTATGACATGGGGGGGATATCTGAAACATGGCTGGATGAGAGCCATGACTGGGCTGTTAACTTGCAGGGCTATAGCCTGTTCAGAAATGACCGTACAGATAAGCGAGGGGGTGGGGTGTGTCTATATGTAAAATCGTCCTTAAAACCCATCCTGTGTGATAATATAGGTGAATTTAATGAAAATGTAGAGTCCCTGTGGGTGGAGATAAGGGGAGGGGGAAAAATAATAAATTACTGATAGAGGTTTGTTATAAATCTCCAAAAATAATGGAAGCAATGGAGAATATCCTCGTAAAGCATATAGATGAAGCTGCGACTCAAGGAGAAGTCATTATTATGGGGGACTTCAATTACCCTGAAATAGATTGGGGAACAGAAACCTGCAGTTCCAGCAAAGGTAATCGTTTTTTGACAACTATGAGAGACAATTACCTTTCACAACTGGTTCAGGACTCAACAAGAAGGGGGGCACTGCTAGACCTAATATTAACCAACAGGCCAGACTGCATATCAAATATAAGAGTTGGGGGTCACTTGGGGAATAGTGATCACAAAATAATAAGTTTTCGTGTATCCTTTAATAAGATGTGTAGTAGAGGGGTGACAAGGACACTAAACTTCAGGAGGGCAAATTTCCAACGGATGAGAGAGGATCTTGGTGCAATTAACTGGGATGATATCCTGAGACATAAAAATACACAAAGAAAATGGAAGACGTTTATTAGCATCCTGGATAGGACCTGGGCACAGTATATACCGTATGGGAATAAACATACTAGAAATAGGAGGAAACCAATATGGCTAAATAGAGCTGTAAGGGGCGCAATAAGTGACAAAAAGAAGATTTAGAGAATTAAAGGAAGTAGGTAGTGAGGAGGCATTAAATAAATACAAAAAATTAAATAAATTCTGTAAAAAGCAAATCAAGGCAGCAAAGATTGAGACAGAGAGACTCATTGCCAGAGAGAGTAAAAATAATCCCAAAATATTCTTTAACTACATAAATAGTAAGAAATTAAAAAATGATAGTGTTGGCCACCTTAAAAATAGTCTGGGTGAAATGGTGGATGAGGATAAGGAAAAAGCCAATATGCTAAATGACTTTTTTTCATCAGTATTTACAAAAGAAAATCCCATGGCAGACAAAATGACTAGTGATAAAAATTCCCAATTAAATGTCACCTGCTTAACCCAGCAGGAAGTACGGCGGCGTCTAAAAATCACTAAAATTAACAAATCTCCAGGCCCGGATGAGATACACCCTCGAGTACTGCAGGAATTAAGTACAGTCATTGATAGACCATTATTTTTAATCTTTAAAGACTCCATAATAACAGGGTCTGTACCACAGGACTGGGGTATAGCAAATGTGGAGCCAATATTCAAAAAGGGGACAAAAACTGAACTCAGTAATTATAGGCCAGTAAGCTTAACCTCTACTGTGGGTAAAATCCTGGAGGGCTTTCTAAGGGATGCTATACTGGAGTATCTGAAGAGGAATAACCCAGTCATGACCCAGTATCAGCACGGGTTTACTAGGGACCGTTCATGTCAGACTAATTTGATCAGCTTCTATGAAGAGGTAAGTTCCGGACTGGACCAAGGGAGCCCAGTGGATGTAGTGTATATGGACTTTTCAAAAGCTTTTGATACGGTGCCACACAAAAGGTTGTTACATAAAATGAGAATAATGGGGATAGGGGAAAATATGTATAAGTGGATTGAGAGCTGGCTCAGGGATAGGAAACAAAGGGTGGTTATTAATGGAGCACACTCGGACTGGGTCGCGGTTAGCAGTGGGGTACCACAGGGGTCAGTATTGGGCCCTCTTCTTTTTAACATATTTATTAATGACCTTGTAGGGGACATTCAGAGTAGAATTTCAATATTTGCAGATGACACTAAACTCTGCAGGGTAATCAATACAGGGGAGGACAATTTTATATTACAGGATGATTTATGTAAACTAGAAGCTTGGGCTGATAAATGGCAAATGAGCTTTAATGGGGATAAATGTAAGGTCATGCACTTGTTTAGAAGTAATAAGATGTATAACTATGTGCTTAATTCTAAAACTCTGGGCAAAACCGTCAATGAAAGACCTGGGTATATGGGTGGATGACAAACTCATATTCAGTGGCCAGTGTCAGGCAGCTGCTACAAAGGCAAATAAAATAATGGGATGCATTAAAAGAGGCATAGATGCTCATGAGGAGAACATAATTTTACCTCTATACAAGTCACTAGTTCGACCACACTTAGAATACTGTGCACAGTTCTGGTCTCCGGTGTATAAGAAAGACATAGCTGAACTGGAGCGGGTGCAGAGAAGAGCGACCAAGGTTATTAGAGGACTGGGGGGTCTGCAATACCAAGATAGGGGCTATTGAGTTTGGAAAAACGAAGGCTAAGGGGTGATCTTATGTTAATGTATAAATATATGAGGGGACAGTACAAAGACCTTTCTGATGATCTTTTTAATCATAGACCGGTGACAGGGACAAGGGGGCATCCTCTACGTCTGGAGGAAAGAAGGTTTAAGCATAATAAGAGACGCGGATTCTTTACTGTAAGAGCAGTGAGACTATGGAACTCTCTGCTGTATGATGTTGTAATGAGTGATTCATTACTTAAATTTAAGAGGGGACTGGATACCTTTCTGGAAAAGTATAATGTTACAGGGTGTCAGGACTCTGAACATTTTTTACTTTTTGTGCATTACTGCCCTTTTCCAACATGGCATCTTTGGTCTCATGTGCACTTGTCTTCCTGCTATAAAACTCCACCCCAGCCTTCAGTCTGTGCTAGATTATTCTGCTTTGCATCCAGCTCCTGATTACTCGCGGGCCTTGCACCTGCACCTGCTCCTGTGAACCTGTGTTGGAGATCCTGCCACTCTGCTCTGAGTTCCTGCTGCGTACACCAGTGTTCAGTAATCCTCCTTCATCTGCTGCTCGTGTTACTTCCATCTGCATTTGCTGGACATGTAAGCTGTTTGCTGCTCTGCATAACCTGAGACTATTAACCAGGCCTCCCTGGTGGAGCTAAGATATGATTTGAACTGCCTTATAGCATATCTATCTGTGTCTGGACTAAGTCAAGGATCTATTCGTGTCAAGTTTCCTCAAGTATAACTGTGCTTCATAGACTTTCTGTTTGTTTGCATCTACCTCTGAAGTGTCCTATTAACTGCTAAGCTGCGTTCATTATTTGCACCAAGTGTTGTGGACTTGAGTTTCTCTCTGCACCTGTTTGAATCACCGTATGGTAATATAAACTTTACCACTTATAAAACTGTGTCCTGTTGTCTTGTTCCACGCAAAGAGTCTCCTGAATTATCCCCTATAATTGTTACACAGGGTATATACACTAGATTCCTTGATAGGGCGTTGATCCAGGGAACTAGTCTGATTGCCGTATGTGGAGTCGGGAAGGAATTTTTTTCCCCAAGGTGGAGCTTACTCTTTGCCACATGGTTTTTTTTTGCCTTCCTCTGGATCAACATGTTAATGCATGTTAGGTTAGGCTATGGGTTGAACTAGATGGACTTAAAGTCTTCATTCAACCTTAATAACTATGTAACTATGTAAACGATAGGGGAATCGAACTGAACCTTGAAATGTTCTCTCATCCCTACAAGCGACCAAAGCAAAAACAATTGCCAGCACACCTGGTAGTATAGGTTTAATATGCAGGTGCACATGTATGCTATGGCCATTATCAAACAAATATAATCTAGAATAAAAACATTGGCACACTGCAATAAGTAAATATTAACATATGTAAAAAAAAATTGGGTGCTTAGTTATCAATTTTTTTAAAAAAATATCGTAAAAGTCATCCCACCACGACAAGGTGTACCCATTCAACATGGTCTCTAACTCTAGTAATTCACCTTGCTTTGTGCCGAACAGGCCTCAAAATAGATTGGAGCAGAAATAGACCAGCACGTGACTCTATCCTGATTGAGTACACCTTGTTGCGATGGGATGGCTGTTATGCTTTTTGTTAAAATAAAGTTAAGTAAGAACCATGGTCTTTACATGTTACTATTTATTTACTTACTGCAGTGTGCCTAATTATATTTTTATTCTCGGTCATATAATGTGACGGTAATGGTGGTGTGTTTGGCACATGGCAGTGAGTGTTTGGGAGTCTGTCAGGGTGGACAGGTTTACATGTGTCCAGGCGGGACACTACAGAGTGGTCTGTGACTTGGGAGGTAGAAAGCCATCCAGACCAAGCCTGCATGCTGGTCACAGCACTTTGTGCCCACAGTTAGGGCTGCCACTAGGAATTTCGGGGCCCCATACTGGCAAAATTTTCATGGCCCCCTTGACACTCTGCCTAGACTCCACCCCAGCCCCGCCTCCACCCCTCTAACTGTCCACAGTCAAAAGATTTTTTAAGCCGCCACCACAACAAGGTTAAGCCCTACTCTACTCTAACCTATTAAATATTCGTTAAAATATCCAATACAATTTAGGTATATTTTTATTTACACCGTGTTCTAAATTATTATGAAAATTGGATTTAAGTGTCATAAAGATTTAATTGTTTTGTTTTTCAAATAAACTCATGGATGGTATTGTGTCTCAGGGCTCAATAGATCACTGAAATCAATCTTAAACACATGTGATAATTAGTTTTCCAGGTGATTCTAATTAAAGGAAAACTACTTAAAAATGATGTTCCACATTATTAACCCCTTTCTGACCTCGGACGGGATAGTACGTCCGAGGTCAGAACCCCCGCTTTGATGCGGGCTCTGGCAGTGAGCCCACATCAAAGCCGGGACATGTCAGCTGTTTTGAACAGCTGACATGTGCCCGCAATAGCGGCGGGTGAAATTGCGATTCACCCACCACTATTGACTAGTTAAATGCCGCTGTCAAACGCTGACAGTGGCATTTAACTAGCGCTTATGGCCGGGCGGCTGGAAATGAGTGCATCGCTGACCCCCGTCACATGATCGGGGGACAGCGATGCTTCTGCAGAGTAACCATAGAGGTCCTTGAGACCTCTATGGTTACTGATCCAGCTGTGAGCGCCACCCTGTGGTCGGCGCTCATAGCACACCTGCATTTCTGCTGCATAGCAGCGATCTGATGGAGGCTATTGAAGCATGGCAAAAGTAAAAAAAAGTTAAAAAAAAGTTAAAAAATAAAAAAAAATATAAAAGTTTAAATCACCCCCCTTTCGCCCCATTCAAAATAAATCAATAAAAAAAAAATCAAACCTACACATATTTGGTATCACCACATTCAGAATCGCCCGATCTGTCAATAAAAAAAGCATTAACCTGATCACTAAACAGCGCAGCGAGAAAAAAATTTGAAACACCAGAATTACGTTTTTTTAGTCGCCGCGACATTGAATTAAAATGCAATAACAGGCGATCAAAAGAATATATCTGCACTAAAATGGTATCATTAAAAACGTCAGCTCGGCACGCAAAAAATAAGCCCTCAACCAACCCCAGATCATGAAAAATGGAGACGCTACGGGTATCGGAAAATGGCACAATTTTATTTTTTTTTAGCAAAGTTTGGAATTTTTTTTCACCACTTAGATGAAAAATAACCTAGTTATGTTAGGTGTCTATGAACTGGTAATGACCTGGAGAATCATAATGGCAGGTCAGTTTTAGCATTTAGTGAACCTAGCAAAAAAGCCAAACAAAAACAAGTGTGGGATTGCACTTTTTTTGCAATTTCACCGCACTTGGAATTTTTTTCTCGTTTTCTAGTACACGACATGCTAAAACCAATGATGTCGATCAAAAGTACAACTTGTTTTGCAAAAAAAAAGCCCTCACATGGCCATATTGACAGAAAAATAAAAAAGTTATGGCTCTGGGAAGGAGGGGAGCAAAAAACGAACACGGAAAAATGGAAAATCCCAAGGTCATGAAGGGGTTAAGCAGGCCACAGTTTTCAAGTAACATGGGAAAGAAAAAGGATCTCTCTGCTGCCGAAATGCATCAAATAGTGCAATGCCTTGGTCAAGGGATGAAAACATTAGATATTTCACGAAAACTTAAGCGTGATCATCGTACTGTTAAGAGATTTGTGGCTGATTTTGAGCACAGACATGTTCATGCTGATAAAGGCATAATGAGGAAGGTTTCTGCCAGACAAATTCATTGGATTAAGAGAGCAGCTGCTAAAAAGCCATTACAAAACAGCAAACAGTTATTTGAAGCTGCTGGTGCCTCTGGAGTCCCTTAAACCTCAAGGTGTAGGATCCTTCAAAGGCTTGCTGTGGTGCATAAACCTACTATTCGGCCACCCCTAAACAGTGTTCACAAGCAGATATGGTTGCAGTGGGCCCAGACATACATGAAGACTAATTTTCAAACAGTCTTGTTTACTGATGAGTGTCAAGCAACCCTGGATGGTCCAGATGGATGGAGTAGTGAATGGTTGGTGGTTGGCCACCATGTCCCAACAAGGCTGCAACGTCAGCAAGGAGGTGGAGGAGTCATGTTTTGGGCCAGAATCATGGGGAAACAGCTGGTAGTGCCCTTTAAGGTTCCTGAAGGTGTGAAAATTACCTCTGCAAAGTATATAGAGTTTCTGACTGACAACTTTCTTCTATGGTATAAAAAGTAGAAACGTGCCTTCAGGAGCAAAATCATCTTCATGCATGACAATACACCATCGTATGCCACAAAGAATACCTCTGAGTCATTGGCTGCTATGGGCATAAAAGGAGATAAACTCATGGTGTGGCCACCATCTTCCCCTGACCTCAACCCTATAGAGAACCTTTGGAGTATCATCAAGCAAAAGATCTATGAGGGTGGGAGGCAGTTCACATCAAAACAGCAGCTCTGGGAGGCTATTCTGACTTCATGCAAAGAAATACAAGCAGAAACTCTCCAAAAACTCTCAAGTTCAATGGATGCAAGAATTGTGAAGGTGATATCAAAGAAGAGAAGAAGAGTTCCTATGTTAACATGTAACTTGGCCAGTTAGGATGTTTTGGAGTTAAATAGCTTTTTATTCAGTGAATGTGACCTCCTAATGCTGCAAATGCAACAAATGAGCATTTTCATTTCTTCAAAACACATCAAATGTGCCTAATAATTTGGAACAGTGCATTTTGAGTTTTTATTCATTTTGGAGATTATATTGTTATCATTGGGAGGTTTTTTTTCGATGTATACTCTAACGGGTGATGACTTTTATTAGACTGACTGTCATTTGCACTGACCATTTAGGAAAATCTGAGAAAAATATCATTTGTATAATAATTTGGAACAAGGTGTATTTTTCAATTTTTAAAATGGCCAATAATACCACATACAGGGGACAAATACCACCACACTATGACTAGACACCATATTACCACCACATAGTGACCAAATAATACCACATACAAGGAACAAATACCACCGCACCATGACCAGACCATATATTACCACCACATAGTGACCAACTAAAAGCACATACAAGGAACAAATACCGCCACACCATGGCCGGACAACATATTATCACCACATAGTGACTGAATACTACAATACTGATCAGTAATAAAAAACACAATACTAATATCACCATAAGTGCCATTATTATTCACAGGAGATCTGTACTTAGTATGCAGTGTCTGTGTACAGGTAATACAGTGATCACTGGTGACATTATACACCGAAGCTCTGTATATAGTGTATAATGTAAAGGTAATACAGTGATCACTGGTGACATTGTACACATGACCACTGTATATAGTACACAGTGAATAGCATCAGTGTACAAGTAACACACTGACTCACATGTGACGTCTCTAGGTGAAGTCCTTCATCTTTGCTTTTAATATTCATCCAGCACAGACCGCCGTCACTAAATCCAGCCAGGGCTCGTCTCTGCAGGAAATCAGTTATCTAGAGCACTGCGTGCAGAACACATTACTTATTTTTTCCCTAAATTCTATACTACAACAGATGAGGAAAAAAGTGACAGTGTTGCTCTGCACAGTAACAGGACTGCCCCCCCCATTTAAAACAGTATCCTCAAAAAATCCTATAAGATAGGAGTATCCTCAAAAAATAAAATAAATACATCACTTCAGTAATAATATCCCTTAATTAGACCCTATGGTAATAATATCCCCCATCCTGGCCCCCGTGTGTCTCATTCCTGGCTCCAGCCATATGTTCTCCTATCCTGCCCTCATGTGATGTCCCATCTTGCCCCATATGATCTCCCCATCCTTCCCCATCTGTCCCATGATTCTGCCCTATCTGTCCCATGATCCTGCCCCATCTGTCTCCATCTTGCCCCATATTCCTGCCCCATCTGTCTCCAATTCTGCCCCGTGTCTCTATTCTGCCCCGTGTCTCCATTCTTCCCCTCATGTCTCCATTCTGCCCCGTGTCTCTATTCTGCCACCTGTCTTCATTCTTCCCCCATGTCTGCAATCTGCCCCCTGTGTCTCCATTCTGCCCCTTGTCTCCATTCTGCCCCATCGCCATTCTGCACCAGGCTGGATGGAGACACATGGTCCATGTGTCTCCATCCTGCCGGTGAAACATTGCGGCTTGCCGCTTTCAATAAAAATAATAAAAAAATATAAAAAACCTTTCTTCTTACCTGGCTACACTCCTGCGGCGGAGATCCCTCCCGGCATTTCAGCGCGCACTCACCGGCAAATGACAAAGATGTCAAACGCCGGCGATGCACGCTGATGTCAGCTGCCAGCCTCTGATTGGCTGGCGACTTTAACCATTGCCGTGCAGGCCCGCATGGGCCTGCAAGTCAATAGAGTAACTGAACCAGCATCTCGGGCGCAGGTTCAGTTACCGATAGAAGCCTGCTGCTGGGGCTGGGGCCTGATGAGCCAAAGAGATGGGGCCCGATGGGGCCCCCTCTGTCCACCGGGCCCAATACACCAGTCAGGGCAGTAATGCCCTGTTGGCGGCCCTGCCCACAGGTTTCAGGGAGCAGAGCTCCGCTATGGACATTGAGGTTTTGTCTGCCTGATGTAAAGACTGTTTACCTTTTTGTTGGTGGTTTATGAAGCAAATAAACCCACATGGACTTTCAAGAGAACATGCCTCCTGTTTCCTCCTACACACCTGAGTGAGTACGAATCCCTACACTATTTTCACAATTTTTTTTCTCAAGCTTAACAGGAGAAAATAGACCCCAAAATTTGTTCTGCAATTTCTCTTGAGTATACTGACACGCCATATGTGGTCGAAAACTACTTTTGAGGCACAGTGCAAAGCTCAGAAGGGAAGGAGTGCCATATTTCAGTGCACATTTTGCTACACTGGTTTGAGGATGTCATGTCACATTGGCAGAGCCCATGAGGTTCCAGAACAACAGAACCCCCCCATAAGTGACCCCATTTTACAAACTACACCTTTCAATGAATTCATCTAGGGCACCACAAGTGTGTCACAGAATATTATACCTGATCAGTGAAGAAAAAATATTTAACATTTTTACCACCAAGATTGTATGTTAGCTCCAGGTTTTATATTTTCACACTGGGAAATGGGTAAAAATGGCACTAAAATTTGTCCCACAATTTCTGCTGAATGTAAAAACACCCTATATATGGCTGTACAGTACTGCTAAGCCACACGGCGAGACTCAGGAGGAACAGAGAGCTATTTGTCTCCTGGAGCACAGATTTGTGGACTCTATTTACCAGTAGCGTAGATACTGGGGGGGGCAGATGGTGATAGCGCCCCGGGCTCAGAGCTCAGAGGGGGCTCACCCACACAGCGCACCGATACAGTTACATTCTGCGGCAGAGCAGGGAGAATTGGTCTCTGCCGCTCAGCCGCTATAGGGCCCCTGAGCAGGCGGGGGGTCCGATGCCAGCAGTGGCCCCCCGCCCATCACCGCAAGGTCAGCTGTATTGGCATTTATCTGCTACAGCTGACCGCATTGATGAGGGAAGGAGAGCGCAGCGCTCCTTCTCCCATCACCCCTCCTGTCAGCATCTGACGTCACCGACGCTGACACTGACAGTGGGTACGGTGATGTCACCACCCAGCACCCACTGGAGCTTGGAACACCACTGGAACAAGGAGGAAGAGAAGTGAGTATTTATTGTTTTTTATGGGGGCTGCCTTATACTACAGGGTCTACCTATGGGGGTGTTGCCTTATACTATAGGGTCTGCCTATGTGGGTGCTGCCTTATACTACAGGATCTGCCTATGGGGTGCTGCCTTATACTACAGGGTCTGCCTATGGGGTTCTGCTTTTTACTGCAGGGTCTACCTATGGGGGTGCTGCCTTATACTACAGGGTCTGTCAATATATTGAAGTGACAACTTTATCTGTCAGTGCAGAGCTGACAGCTTGCATAGCATTGGGTCAAACGTCCGCAATTGGTGCTAGCACCAATCGTTGCCATTGTTGCAGGGTGACAGCTCTCAATTAGAGCTGACACCTGCACTTGATCGTGACAGCGCTCGGCATGAGCCCGCATGATTGCTGCACTGTACATATATGGCAGTTTACAGGAATACAGCTCCCACGTTGCAGTGTATGTTCGGCACATGACGGGAAGGGGTTAATCTGCAGGTTAATAGCATTATTATCCTACCTAGTGCTCACACTTAGCCGAACGCTGCCAAGAAAAAAATGAATTTTATTTCCCCTGCAGCATTCTGGTTTCAGTAACTGGGGGCTGGGACTGGTTCAGTCACCGCTCTGAGTATAGATGGTGGCATCTGACTGACACTGGCTCTGCATTAGGGCTGATGTCTATACCTTGGTAGCATCATTATTGACATCGTAAATTAGGATGTTGCCAGGAAAGTAAACACATGACACCGCAGATGATGGCATCGCTGAGGAGGTGATTTATTAGAGATAAAGACCTGATAATAAGAAATCAGTGATAACTCTGTAAGTACAGTATCAAGACCCGAAGCTGCCAGTCAGCCACTGTGCTAAGGAGCAGGAGGAGTTGGCTGTATAGGGTGATGCTTCATATGTAAGACACTAGTCAATGAAAAGGCAGATCTCGTGGCTGGTAATGGCATAAAGGACGGAATCATTTACATTGGCCAACATATCTGGTGGTTGTTGAGGTTACAGGTGTTTGTTAGTTGGGAAGTGATGCCACAGGAAGACTCTATAAACAGCTATCGGGAAAAAGGGACAGCCTAATTCTTTATAGTGGAGTATAAAGCCATGAGAAAGACATAAATGCCTTAGTGATGTCTCTGGTGATGTCACTTATGGGTTTGTCTAGGACGTGTTGTGTTCACACAGTATGGCCATATTATGGTCTTATGAAATACATACAGCTCAAAATTATTTTTTCTTTCTTTAAGAAGAGCTTGACACATTTGCTTTAGTGTATCCATTTGCATCCATTTGCTCTTTGGGGGCCAAAAAAGGAATTGCCCTCTAGAATGAATTTACTTTACTCATTTATAGAGCACCATAATATTCTGCAGCACATTACAGACATTATAATCAGTGTCCTCATTGGGGCTCACAGTCTCTGAATTTCCTATTAGAATGTCTTTGGAGTGCAGATGTCCTTGGTGCAATATGAACCCTGGACCCCAGTGGTGTAAAGCAACAGTGCTAACCACTGAGCCACCATGCTGAGTTGTGTTTTTAAATGCCTTAGGTTGTGTTTACTAATACTTTTCCTAAGAATGATCAATTGACCTAGAAGCCACTTAGCCAAGGAACATAGTGAAAAGTATAGATATGTACTGTAAATTAAATCTTACTATAATCTGCCAATTATTTTCATTGATTGTACAAACAGTATAGCATCAGAATAATCAGTAGATGTGTGCCTTTTCTTTTCAGAAAAGAAATCATTCCAAATGTAAGCCAGCACTGCATTAGTATAATCTGATACATTGTTTCATTTTGTGCACTGATTTGTGATTCAGGAAGGTGTTATCTATGTATCTGTTATCTATGTATGACTCCCTTAGAAAAGAAATGTCTTTCTCATAGGAACAGTACAGTGTTCCATTTCCTTTTTCCATGATCTGTAAGAAAAACTACACAAATTTGTTACAGTTTATCAGTATAGATAATCACAAAGCAGCAGTATGTCCTTTCAAGGAAAACATTGGATGCTACAATAATAATCTTTATTGGTTTATATAGTGCCAAAATATTCCACAGCACTTTACACACATTATCATCGCTGTCCCCGATGGGGCTCACAATCAAAATTCCCTATCAGTATGTCTTTGGAGTGTGGGAGGAAACCGGAGAACCCGGAGGAAACCCATGCAAACACGGGGAGAACGTACAAACTCCTTTCAGATGTTGTCCTTGGTAGGATTTGAACCCAGGACTCTAGCGCTGCAATGCTAACCACTGAGCCACCCTGCTATCAGTGAGAGTATAATCAGCTGAATTTTATTTGTTGTTGGTTGACAATCTAATTTAATGGTGGGTCAGTCTGACAGCTTGCTTGTGGATCAGTCACAAATTCATTAGGATGCTACAAGACATTTGTTATCTGTATTACAAATTGTTGGGTTTGAATAGCATTCTTTTTCTTCTTGTTTATAAAGCCAAAAGACCTTCAGGCGAGCATTATCAATGTTAATGCGAAAAGATGCAAGACTGAAATGTCGACAGTACATAACCCAGATCGGAATCCGGATGACACTTAAATTGCTTTTGTATTATTTAACAATATTTAAGACTGATGAATTACTCATTTGAAAAATTAAAGGGGTTAGAATCAAAGAATCATAGAATATTAGAGTTGCAAGGGACCTCAAGGGTCATCATGTCCAACCCCCTGCTCAATGCAGGATTCACTAAACCATCTCAGACAGATACTTATAACAGGAGAAAAAGAGTCAAAAAGTAACCAATAAATTACAAAATAACATTATTTATTGAAAAATCCATTCATTTCCACATAAAAATGCATGATTTTACAAAAAACCTATATAGTATATGGTATATAATTAGATTGTGACTCCATCCATGGATACAAACAATGATGACCCAGAAATACAGAACGGGACATGTATTATTGCAACAGGATCAAGAGATTCCGCAAAAGGACAACATGCCCATAAATTCCAAGTCAAATGTTGAGTACATACTGTATATCTCCAATATATAGTGATTTAACAACTAGTGCAGTTAAATTAGTGATAGTTTAATCACCATATACCTCCGTGCAGTTCATCCAGACAGATCATTGTATAGTTAAATAAAAGGGATAATTACGCATATGTGTGAAAGTCCCGTCTGGATCCTGGTCACCTTACCCCAACGCGCGTTTCACGTCTAATTATTACCGCTTCCTCAGGGGGCGTGGCTTAACCAGGATCTCAGTCCAGTTTAAATAGTGACTGCATCCGATCATGTGATCATTAAAAGAAGTGCCTGTGCGCATGTGTGAAATGCAAGCATACTTCCTCCCTGCGTCTCAAGCCTCAAGTCAAACGGAAGAACCCCGATCACGTGAGTGGGCCGGCGCCACACCCACACACCGCAACACAGGACAACCGCCAAACACAGAGTGAGACAAAAGGGTTTTTGCATGATTGCGTATGTATACACAAAAATTGTGTATAAATAAAGTGACTAAGTGCTTAGTTGTGCAATATTGTGCAATTTATTGGATATTTTAAATGGTAAAGGAACATCTACCTATGTGAACAAGCCAATGAGCAATGTTATATATAAAATTACCAAACTAACATCGATAAATACTGTTGCTACAAACAATAGGAAAATAATGTATGGGGAAATATACAATGCTAAGGCATACAATAACACATCAATAAGTGAGTACAACATATAATATATTCCAATAATCCACTCCATATAGTAATTAGTTCATCATTGTTAAAGTCCTTATCAATTGATTACATATTATGGATCTTAGCGCATCCTCTCATCGACAGACAATTCATTCTATGTTGTACTTCATAATTCTCCCTCATACTTCATACGAATGTCCCCAACATCAAAAAATCAAATTGGTATGGTCAGCAGTACTACACACTAAAAATTAAAAACACAAAACTGAGATACATGATTAAAATCTAATGGTACATGGTAGAGATATTGAAAGGGTCCCTTCAACAAATTATTATAAAAAGGAAGAAAATCCCTGTGCTTCATTAAGATCCATGGGGGTCATTGTGCCCAGTGTGGTAATCCAACGGCACTCTCTCTGTGCAAGGAGGCGCTTGATATCGCCCCCCCCCCCCCCCTGATATCACATTGGACATGATCAATCCCCCTTACCGAGAGGAACTTGGGGTTACAATTATGAAATAGTCTGAAATGATGTGGTAGTGTCTTCAATTGTGTCAGGTCTGTCTCATTTCTGGCCGCCATTATATCGCGCACATGTTCAAGCGTACATGTGCCCAAGCATTGTGATGTCAATCCAATATAAATTTTGGGACAACCTCATTTGGCATAATATATAACCCATGCTGTATTGCAAGTCATGTGATGATTAATAGAAAATACTTTACTGCCATCGGCACAGTCAAAGATGGCAATACGACAGACATTCTTACAGGAGACAGTCTCCACAGGGGAAACAACCATTGGGTGGACGACCAGATCCAAAGATGTTTTTATTTGGCATTGGAACATAGTGACTTGATACCAATAAGTCCTTTAAATTTTTACTTCTCCTTGCAGTCATTGAAGGATGTTCAGTCAGACATTTTGAAAATAGTGGATCCATCCTGAGGATGCTCCAATGTTTTTGGAGGCAATTCCTCATTGTGGACTGCTCGCCATTGTACGTAGAGATAAAATGGACAATGTCACTTTTATCGTCAATCTTCTTATGTGGGCAAAATAATTCATGACGTGGTACATATTTCGCTTTTAGATATCCATTCTTGATACACCTGTTACTGTATCCCCTTGTCCTAGACCTGACCTTGAGATCAGCTGCCTGTGATTCAAATTTGGTGGTGGAGGAGCAGATCCGCCTCATCCTGAGATGCTGACCAACTGGGATGGCTATAATGGTACTATCTGGGTGACCTGAATCTGTATGCAACAATGAATTAACTGAGGTGGACTTCCTGAAGACATCAGTTTGTAAATACCGGTTCTCATCAACCTCAATTTTGATGTCAAGAAAATCCACCTCAGTCCTGCTTATTTGATAAGTCAATTTGATATTATACCTGTTGTCATTCAATTGCTGCATAAATTCATGCAATGCATTATCAGGTCCCTGCCAAATAATGAAAAGGTCGTCTATGTAACACAACCAGCACTGCATATGGTCCGTGACCTGCTGCCCCCACCAAATATCTCCCTTTCCCAATAGCCCAGAAAGAGATTGGTGAAAGAAGGCGCACAAGCCACGCCCATGGCAGTGCCACGCCACTGTAAATAAAGGACATCCTTGAATACAAAGACATTTTTTGTCAAAATGAATGTTAATAATTCCATGACCAAATCACAAATAGCACCATCCCAGTTGCTGGCATCCAGGAAGAAGCGGACTGCCTCCAATCCGTCCTTGTGACCAATACTTCTTCCTGGATGCCAGCAACTGGGATGGTGCTATTTGTGATTTGGTCATGGAATTATTAACATTCATTTTGACAAAAAATTTCTTTTAATTGAAGACTACCATGTAATTTCAGACTATTTCATAATTGTAACCCTAAGTTCCTCTCGGTAAGGGGGATTGATCATGTCCGATGTGTCATCAGGGGGGGGCGATATAAAGCGCCTCCTTGCACAGAGAGAGTGCCGTTGGATTACCACACTGGGCACGATGACCCCCATGGGTCTTAATGAAGCACAGGGATTTTCTTCATTTTTATAATAATTTGTTGAAGGGACCCTTTCAATATCTCTACCATGTACCATTAGATTGTAATCATGTATCTCAGTTTTGTGTTTTTAATTTGTAGTGTGCAGTACTGCTGACCATACCAATCTGATTTTTTGATGTTGGGGACATTCGTATGAAGTATGAGGGAGAATTCTGAAGTACAACATAGAATGAATTGTCCGTCGATGAGAGGATGCGCTAAGATCCATAATATGTAATCAACTGATACGGACTTTAGCAATGATGAACTAATTACTATATGGAATGGGTTATTGGAATATATTATATGTTGTACTCCCTAATTCATGTGTTATTGTATGCCTTAGCATTGTATATTTCCCCATACATTATTTTTCTAGTGTTTGTGGAAACAGTATTTATCGATGTTAGTTTGGTAATTTTATATATAACATTGCTCATTGGCTTGTTCACATAGGTAAATGTTCCTTTACCATTTAAAATATCCAATAAATTGCACAATATTGCACAACTAAGCACTTAGTCACTTTATTTATACACAATTTTTGTGTATACATACGCAATCATGCAAAAACCCTTTTGTCTCACACTGTGTTCGGCGGTTGTCCTGTGTCGCAGTGTGTGGGCGTGGTGCCGGCCCACTCACATGATAGGGGTTCTTCCGTTTGACCTGAGGCTTGAGACGCAGGGAGGAAGTATGCTTGCATTTCACACATGCGCACAGGCACTTCTTTTAATGATCACATGATCGGATGAAGTCACTATTTCAACTAGACTGAGATCCTGATTAAGCCATGCCCCCTGAGGAAGCGGTAATAATTAGACTCGAAACGCGCATTGGGGTAAGGTGACCAGGATCCAGACGGGACTTTTACACATATGGGTAACTATCCCTTTTATTTTACTATACAATGAATTGTCTGTTGAACTGCACGGAGGTATATGGTGATTAAACTATCACTAATTTAACTGCACTAGTTGTTAAATCACTATATATTGGAGATATATGTACTCAACATTTGCAGAATCTCTTGATCCTGTTGCAATAATACATGTCCCGTTCTGTATTCCTGGGTCATCATTGTTTGTATGAATGGATGGAGTCACAATCTAATTGTATACCATATGCTGTATAGGTTTTTTGTAAAATCATGTATTTTTATGTGGAAGCTGATGATGGATTTTTCAATAAATAATGTTATCGTGTAATTTATTGGTTACTTTTTGACTCTTCTCCTATTATAAGTATTATATTTTGAGTCGCCATTTAATATATGTATATGGCATAATTTATGACTGGTATTCTTGTGTCCATCTCAGACAGATGTTTGTCCAGCCTGTGTTTGAAGACTTTCTTTGAAGGAGGACTCTCCACCTGTGTTCCACACACTGATCACGCTCACTGACAAAAAGTTTTTTCTAATCACTAATCTGTATCTTCTCCCTTTCAGTTTCATTCCATTGCTTTTCATGTTTCTATGTGCAAATGAAAATAAGGATGATCCCTTTACAGTGTGACATCCCTTGAGATATTTGTAGACAGATATTAAGTGTCCTCTAAGCCTTCTTTTTTACAAGCTAAACATTCCCAGATCCTTTAAACTGTTCCTCATAGGACATACTTTGCAGTCCGCTCACCATCATGGTAGCTCTTCTCTGAATTTGCTCCAGTTTTTCAATGTCTTTTTTAAAATGTGGTGCCCAGAACTGAACACAGTATTCCAGATGTAGCCTGACCAAGGAGGGGTAGAGGAGGATAATTATTTCATGTGATCTAGATTGTATGCTTTTCTTAATACATTCTATATCTGTATTTGCCTTTTTTGCAGCTGCATCACACTGTTGACCCATGTGCAGTCTGTGATCTATTAGTATAGCCAAGCCTTTTTCACATGTGCTGTTGCTTAGTTCTATTCCTCCCATTCTGTGATGTAATTTTCATTTTTCTTGCTCAGATGTGGAATCTTGCATTTCCCCCTGTTAAATGCCATTCTATTAGTCGCTGCCCATTGTTCAAGTTTATCTAGCGCCTTCTGAATCCTTTCTTTGTCTTCTATAGCATTAGCTATCCCTTCTAGCTTTGCATTGTCTTCAAATTTGATCAGTTTGGCCTCAGTTACCTTATCTCAATCTTTTTTTTAAAATATTAAACAATTCTGGAGCCAAGACATTGTGGTACTCTACTTAAAATACTCTTCCAATTGGATGTGCAACCATTTATTACCACTCTTTGAGTATGATAATTGAGCCAGTTATGAATCCACCTTATTGTAACCTTGAGATACTTTATCAAATGCTTTGATGAAGTCGAGATATACAATTTCTACAGCATTTCCTTGATCCACTCAGTCAGTGATTCAATCATAGAAGGAAATTAGATTAGTTTGACATGACTTGTTTGCTACAAACCCATGCTGGCTCTGGTTAATTACTGTATTCTTATCCAAGTACTTACATACAGGTTGTTTAATAATTTGTTCAAAAATCTTTCCTGGTATAGAAGTAAGGCTCACTGACCTGTAATTTCCTGGCTCCATCTTCATTCCTTTTTTGAAGTTAGGGACAACATTTGCTCTCCCAAATCTTCTTGTACTTCTTTATTCTCCAGGATTTTTCAAAGATTCTACCTAGTGGTTCTGCAATTTCCTCTGCTAACTCTTTCAGTACCCTAATATGTAATTCACCTGTACCAGGAGATTTAAATTTATTTTAATTAGCTAAGTGTTCCCTCACCATCTCTCTGTTTATAGATAGTGTGGATTCTTTTCCTTCGATGGCACCGTGAAGATCAGTTGATGTTAAAATTGCTTTCTTAGAGAACACAGGTGCAAAATAGAAATTTAAATGTTCGGCCTTCTCAACATCATTTTTTACCACTTCACCTGTTTCATCATGTAAAAATCCTGTGGCATCTTTGACTTTTCTTTTGACATACCTCCAAAATGCTATTGTATTTATTTTGATCTCCCTAGCAAGCCTCACTTCATTATTGGCTTTAGCTCTTCTAATGCTTTCCCTGCATTCCCTGCAAACAGCATTATATACTCCTTTAGATATGCCCCCTCTTTCCATTTAGTATACATTTCTTTTTTCCTTTTTAACAAGTGATTAAGTTATGTGTTCATCCACCCTGGTCTCTTTAAATGCTGCCAATTCTTCCTTCTTTTCTGGATAGCTACCAATTGTGCAGTGAGAATTTAATATAGCAAAATCTCCCATCCTTTTTGAACATTTCTGTCCTTTAGATTAGAATAACCAGCCATTGAACTCTCCCTACCCTTTCTCTGAGTCCATTAAAAATCTGCCTTTCTGAAGTCCAACCTTAAAGTTTGAATCCTTGCTGGTCTTCCTCCTATTGTAATCCAAAATTTTAGGATCACATGATCGCTGCTTCCTAAATTCCCAGTCACTTTTACTTCCTGAACCATTTCCAACCTATTGTGAAGAATGAGGTCCAAGATGGCAGATCCTTTTGTCCTCTCTTCTACCTTTTTGAAAGATAAAGTTGTCAGCTAGAGAAAATAACATTTTTCTGGACCCATTACTTTTGCTTGAGAGAGATTCCCAACAAATATCTGGATAGTTAAAATCTCCCATATTCACTATCTCTTTTTTGAGAACAGAGATATCTGATGTAAAACGAGTTCATGATATCTTCAGTCTGTCCATGTGGCCTATAGTAAACACATACAGTAGTGTCTTTTCTGGTCTTCTTTCATTGTATTCCTACCGAAACAGTTTCTACAGAGCTACCAGTCTCTTATGCTTGGATCTCTGTGGATATATGTTTTCCTAACATACAATGCAACACCCTTCTCCTCTCTTGTTAATCCTGTTTCTAATAAATAAGTTGTAGCCTTCATGGTTTGTATTTCAATCATGTGTATCATCCCACCAAGTTTCAGTGATGCCTATGACATCATATCTATCCTCCTTTGTTAGAAGCTCCAATTCTCCATGTTTGCTTCCCATGTGAGTTTGTATAGACACATTGTAGTTTGTAGTCATTTCTCTTGCTCATCTATTTTCATTCAGAATTTTTTTTTGTTCTCTATTTCCACCTCTAATAGCAGGGTTCTCAAAAGAATTCATTAGTAGTGTTGAGCAATACCGTCCGATACTTGAAAGTATCGGTATAGGATAGCATCGGCCGATACCCGAAAAGTATCGGATATCGCTGATACCGATACCCGATACCAATACAAGTCAATGGGACACCAAGTATCGGAAGGTATCCTGTATGGTTCCCAGGGTCTGACGGAGAGGAAACTCTCCTTCAGGCCCTGGGATCCATATTAATGTGTAAAATAAAGAATAAAAATAAAAAATATTGATTTACTCAACTCTCCGATGCAGCCTGGACCTTACCGATGTAACTGGCAGCTTCCGTTCGTAAGAATGAGCTCACGCGACCAATCACAAGCCGCGACGTCATCTAAGGTCTTTCAAGAGCTCATTCTTAGGAACGGAAGCTGCCGGTTACATCGGTAAGGTCCAGGCTGCGTCGGAGAGGTGACTATATCAATATTTTTTTTTTTTATTCTTTATTTTACACATTAATATCGATCCCGATACCGATTCCCGATATCACAAAAGTATCGGATCTCAGTATCGGAATTCCGATACCGCAAATATCGGCCGATACCCGATACTTGCGGTATCGGAATGCTCAACACTATTCATTAGCTGCATATTTTTTTCTGGCCGTATAGTTCCCATCCCATAGTGCTCTCGTTTAAAGCTCTCTTGATGAATGTAGCAAGGCGACCGCCAAATATGTGCTTTCCTGTTTTCGTAGGATGCAACCCATCTCAACCAAGGAGTCCAACATACAGGTAATGCACTCCATGGTCAAGAAATTCAAAGTGTTGCTCATAGCACCAGTGACATAGCCAGCTGTTCACCTGTAGAATCCTGTAAATCTCTTTGGTCCATGTCATCCACTGGGTTATCCAGGACTTTGCTTTTATATGGCATTAAAGAGAACCTTGTAGCCATGCCCAAACAACACCGCTGGGCAGGACTTAAATATGGTACAGTAGACGAGGAGGCAGAAACAAAACACCAGATTTATTGAAAGACAAGATTATATGCCGGAAAATAAGACCAACAGTTACTGTAATGATAATAGCAATAATGGATACAAAGAGAGATAGCTGTAGCTTGTCACACAAGCTGAGCTCCAGCTATGGAAATACAAAGTTAAATATAAATAGCATTAACAATTTCAACAAACTGCTCTCTTCTAATTTCCTACTTGGTTTCCAAAAATCAGGCTGCGTTGCTACAGTGCCCTAGCTAAAGAATCCTGCTCTACATGCTAACACAGTTGAACACCAGTGTATCACTCACAGTTCTGTAGCACTTAGGAGAAAGTCTGATAGCTTCTGCTTTGTACAAATGTAGTGAAGCAGAGTTTGTTGTGTTGAGCTCTTCCTTCAGCTTAATGGATCCATCTTCTTCTGGCTTCAGGCAAGTCTCATTCCCACTCTCACTATTGAGGGATTACTGGTACCTCAGCATTGTTTCCTCTCTTAGATTACAGGTGCTCGGGGAGAACCATCTTGTCTGTGTGATGCGACTGTTTCCTTCTGGCATGGTTCTAGTGATTGGGCACTATCTTCTCTCTTGAAGCCGATAGTTAATTTTTCAGTCTCTCAGTGTTAGAATGCACTTATAGTCCTGTCTCTCTCTCGCAGGCACCATTCTCTCTCTTCACTTCCTGAACAGACTCTTCCTGCTTTCAGTTCAAACCAACACACAGCAAGCTGTAGGCGGGGAAAGGACTAGTCCATGTGCATACAAATCAGAGGGGAGCATCATCTCTCAAAGTCACAGTGTAATTCAGTTCTTGGCCCCCTACATTCCTCCCCACTTAAATGTGGCCATTCTCGGCCTTGCTGTATAGTCCAGGGAGAAGGATAAAAGAATCTTTGCAACAGCTTTTGCAGCAGTAGCCATAGCCCACAATACATACAGGTGGACCAAATGAACTGATCAGCTTTGTACCTATTTGGTGGAACCCCTGCATTAGATGTACTGGATCTCAGGAGGTCTTAAATGTCTTCGATGGGAACAGTAATGGTAGGACTGTTGTCTTTAGCGCAAAGATCGGACAGAGCCTAGGGCTCCTCTCCTCTGTGAACTGGCAATAGTTCTGTGTCAGGAATGTCGGCATCCACGGACTGGGGACCTTCTGCAGTCTTAGAAGCGGTCCAGCAGTTTTCACTAGAGTTACTGTCAAGGAAAGTCAGCCATGATGAAGGAACAGCAGGAGCCGCTCTAGGGACACATTTGGGATCTTCAGACTGCCATGGTTGTAATATATTCCTGTGTAGAGTTCTTGGATCAAATTCCTCATTTTGAACTTTGTACACTGGGTCATTGGGGTACACTCTCTTGATCACTTTGTATGGTTGCAGCTTCCAATGTTCACTCAGCTTGCCTTTGTGACGTCTTTCTCACACCAGAACCAGGCTGGAGTGGAACTTCCTGAATTGGAGGTTGGCTGTTATAAGTCTCCTCTTGTGACCTCTGGCCTGCTAGCCGGCGGATGGTCTTGAGCCGTCGCCAATGATCATTCATCCATGAGGAGCTAGATTGTTTGAATAGATACGCTGACTGTTCCAGATTTAGTTTGATGACTTCTGTGCTGACTCTACCAAACAGTTGAATGTATGGGGTATAACCCATGGTGGTTTGGACGCGATTGTTATAGTTCGAGTCCAATTCAGGCACATAGTCAGGCCAATGTGCTTTCTTTTCTTCTAATATTCTGAACATTTGAAGCAAAGTCCAGTTAAAGCACTTACAGACCCCATTCCCTTGGGGTTGTCCTGGGCCTTTTGATGCTGTACATTACATACAATTCTTCCATCACTTTACCCTGAAAACACACTCCCTGCTCTGAGTGGATCTGCTTCTGACTCCCATAAACTGGGATGAAATCTTGCCAGACAACTCACTCAGCTGACTCAGCTGTCTAGTCCGGAGTTGGGGTGACCACTGCAAAGTTGGAGAAGTGGTCAATCATTGCCAGGCAGCACTGTGGAACTATAGTTGATTGTCCCATGAGGAGGTAGTCTGTCATTAACACTTCAAGCGGTTCCTTGGGCTGTATGGTCTGTACAGGTGCCCTCTGTTCTGTGATTTTGGTAAGGTCACACATGCGGCACTTGAAGCAGGCTCTCTCAACTGTGGCATCCAGCTGTGAGCAATATTCATAATGCTGCAACCACTGGTAAGTCTTTCAAGGTCCGAAGTCTTCTTCGAACTCATGAGCTCCTTTGACAATTTCTCTTGCCGCGCTTTCGGGGATTACTGCTTGCCACCTTGTCTCTAAGTCAGCAGGCTTTTGCCACTTGCGGTATAAAACATCTCCTTGACTTCCAACTTGTCCCAATGACGCAGCACGGACTTCAACTCAGCATCTAGCTCAGCATTTTCTTCTTTGTTGGGTACTTTTTGCTGGGCTACCCAGCCTTTCACTATCTGAAACCCTGCATCTTCATTTTGTCCTCAACCCCATTCTTTGTTAGTTCTCCCTAGTGATTTGGGTAGAGAGCAGGCCCCCCCACTTGACTGTGTCACTTCTGTCAGGGGTGTGCATTTATGGAAGTCTGTAATTTCCTCTTCTTCCAGGTGTTCATCAAGGTCCCTTTCTGGACTTTTGAATGTTACCTGTCACGACTCTGTTGTCAGGTCCTGGCACTAGGGGCTCCTTCCCTGTCTGTTTGGGGGCACCTTAGCTTGCTTGCTCATCGGATTACTTCAGATGGTGAAGATGCCAGAGCCACGTACCTTACCTTAGCTCCTGAATCCGCCCTCAGTCTGTTCCTTTCCCCCACCCAGGGAAGAGGGAAGTAGTAGTGTACAGTAATACACCAAACAGACTAACAAGGTAATACCAACAGGGGTAACGAAAAATACCAAATATACAAATATACTCACACATAAAACAGAGGAATGCACCGGGGTATGGAGGATGGGGTTAAACCAAAGTAGGAGAAGAAAGGGAAATATCACACACTCAAAACCTAGCAACAGTAACAGATAAATCCACCAAACACCTTCTTCATTAATAACCAACAACAACCTCCAGCCATGCATCATAAGCTTTCTCTGATGATGGGTGCTAGCCAGGACTGAGTTTATATAGGAGATAGGAGTGGCTAAGTGCACAGCTGAGAGTCTTAACAATCCAGGAGCTCTCAACTGAGAAGATTTACTCCTGCAAATAAATTTACACAGTTTAATATGAAGGTGAAATCCTTCCAATCAGTGCAGGAGTAGGAGAAATCATACATAGCAGTCTTCTGGCTCCTCTCTGTCTCGGTTAACACGTGACATTACCCTTAACAGGCCATCAGCGTTGGTATTTTCCATGGCAAAGCGGTAGCGGATCAAGAAGTCAAATTTTACAAGATGAGCTACCCAATGCTGCCCCAGGGCTTCCAGCATGGCAGAGTCCAGATGGGCCAGTGGATTGTTGTCAGTCAGCACAAAGATCTTGGCCCCTGTCAGGTATTCCACAAAATTCTACTCATGGCTCACACCAAGACAAGGAGTTCCCGCTGGAAGAGCTGTAGTTGTGAGGATGTCGCTCCGTATACTGTAGGGACCTACTGGCATAGGCAATAACTCTTTTGTGCCTGTCTTATATCTGCTAAAGGACTGCTTGGGTCAATAGAGGCTGTTGTCAGTTTACAGGAGGAACGGCCTAACAAAATCTGCATAAACCAGGATGGGGGCCAATGTCAGGGCTTCTTTCAGAGTCTGGAATGCCTCCCAGTGCTTTTGTTCCCTGGGTATGCTTTGATTCTAGGGTACCCCATCTGTCCCTCTTAGCAGCTTGTTCAGAGGGTTCACTATTTTTGCATAGTACTTGATGAACTGTCAATAGTACCCAGCCAATCCAAGGAAGGCTTTCAACTTCCGCTCTGGGTGCTGGCCGTTGCTCTGTCACAGCTACTTTGTCTTGACAAGGCAGGACTCTGTCCTGTGACATCTTATGGCCCAGGTACTCAATCTTCTTCTTGGAAAGATGACACTTCTTTGGCTTTACCTTGAAGCCATGGGCCCGTAAATACCTGAGCTGAGTCTATTCAGATGTTCCTGAAAGGTAGCAGTGTAAACAATGATATCATCCAGGTATATCAGAATGGCTCAAAGTTCAGGTCACCCAGGCACTTCTCCATCAGCTGCTGGAATGTACCCGGTGCATTGGATAGTCCAAATTGCATGGATCACACTCACTTGCAGCCTACAAGGAAGTGTAAGCCACCCCACACGTGATAGCACATTGGAACTTGGAAACAATTTTCCTGTAAAGTACTGGGGCGTTAGGGAGCAGTAGCTCGGTCAAGAAAGGCCGTACTGGGGGGCCCACGGCACTTAAGGGGAGGCCGCCATGACGGGGTTACGTGGGACCTGGGGAGCTGGAGCAGTTTAGAGGGGGTACAGTGGTAAGGGTTAACTGGAATTTGAAGGGGTGGCTAAAGGGGCATTTTTTGAATGAAGGGGGTGGAACCAGGGGACTGCAGGGAGGGGGCACATAAAAAGGGGCACGCTCCTCAAGCAGGCATCCATTTTAGGTGCCTGCGTGACAAGTGTGGAATCTCCCGCCCACCCTCCCTTTTGATTAGGGTAATGGGGGGGGAAGTCGCCCATGAGGCTTTGGGTTCTGTTTTAAGAGGCGTTTAAGTGTATTTATTTTGTTCTGTGAATGCTGTTAGGTTATTGTCACGGCAGTTTGGCGGGGGTGGAGGTCCTCAAAGTCGGTGGAAATGGTAAATGGTGGTTCAATGGGGGGGGGATCTTGAGAGGTCAGATATAGCTTGGGGAAGCATTCATGCAGGGGGCATTCGTGCACTATTATTCGTGTACATTTTTTTTCAAAGTACTTTTTTTTCTAAGTATTCAGCAGTTATAACATGGCAGAATATAACAAGCATCTCTTCTCTCTTCATACAGGTAATATATCATTCATTCTTTGAACTGAAATATCCTGCATGTCTATTGCTCCATTCCCTGACAGCAAGCAAGCTTGAATGGTAATATATCATTCATTCTTTGAACTGAAATATCCTGCATGTCTATTGCTCCATTCCCTGACAGCAAGCAAGCTTGAATGGTAATATATCATTCATTCTTTGAACTGAAATATCCTGCATGTCTATTGCTCCATTCCCTGACAGCAAGCAAGCTTGAATGGTAATATATCATTCATTCTTTGAACTGAAATATCCTGCATGTCTATTGCTCCATTCCCTGACAGCAAGCAAGCTTGAATGGTAATATATCATTCATTCTTTGAACTGAAATATCCTGCATGTCTATTGCTCCATTCCCTGACAGCAAGCAAGCTTGAATGGTAATATATCATTCATTCTTTGAACTGAAATATCCTGCATGTCTATTGCTCCATTCCCTGACAGCAAGCAAGCTTGAATGGTAATATATCATTCATTCTTTGAACTGAAATATCCTGCATGTCTATTGCTCCATTCCCTGACAGCAAGCAAGCTTGAATGGTAATATATCATTCATTCTTTGAACTGAAATATCCTGCATGTCTATTGCTCCATTCCCTGACAGCAAGCAAGCTTGAATGGTAATATATCATTCATTCTTTGAACTGAAATATCCTGCATGTCTATTGCTCCATTCCCTGACAGCAAGCAAGCTTGAATGGTAATATATCATTCATTCTTTGAACTGAAATATCCTGCATGTCTATTGCTCCATTCCCTGACAGCAAGCAAGCTTGAATGGTAATATATCATTCATTCTTTGAACTGAAATATCCTGCATGTCTATTGCTCCATTCCCTGACAGCAAGCAAGCTTGAATGGTAATATATCATTCATTCTTTGAACTGAAATATCCTGCATGTCTATTGCTCCATTCCCTGACAGCAAGCAAGCTTGAATGGTAATATATCATTCATTCTTTGAACTGAAATATCCTGCATGTCTATTGCTCCATTCCCTGACAGCAAGCAAGCTTGAATGGTAATATATCATTCATTCTTTGAACTGAAATATCCTGCATGTCTATTGCTCCATTCCCTGACAGCAAGCAAGCTTGAATGGTAATATATCATTCATTCTTTGAACTGAAATATCCTGCATGTCTATTGCTCCATTCCCTGACAGCAAGCAAGCTTGAATGGTATCAGAGTCCTTCTACCTTCGGCATTGATTCCTGCTTATATCTATATTTGTTAGCCAGCTTGTTATGCAATTGTTTTTGTTTCTAGATATTTAATTCTATTCTGCTTGTCCTTATGCCAAGAGTTCGCATAACTGTTTTTCAAAGGGGTTTATGATCCATGTAGACCTGGACATTTGTTTATCTGATCACTACATTTATTGTGCCCTGCTGTCTCAATTGAGTTAGATTGATTGGTAACGAGAGGGGGGAAGACCAAAAAAAAAAAAAAAAAAAAAAAAAAAAAAAAAAAGTGAGATCTAAGAGCTGGCCACCTATAAATGTAGATATAGCTTGGGGAAGCATTCATGCAGGGGGCATTCGTGCACTATTATTCGTGTACATTTTTTTTCAAAGTACTTTTTTTTCTAAGTATTCAGCAGTTATAACATGGCAGAATATAACAAGCATCTCTTCTCTCTTCATACAGGTAATATATCATTCATTCTTTGAACTGAAATATCCTGCATGTCTATTGCTCCATTCCCTGACAGCAAGCAAGCTTGAATGGTAATATATCATTCATTCTTTGAACTGAAATATCCTGCATGTCTATTGCTCCATTCCCTGACAGCAAGCAAGCTTGAATGGTAATATATCATTCATTCTTTGAACTGAAATATCCTGCATGTCTATTGCTCCATTCCCTGACAGCAAGCAAGCTTGAATGGTATCAGAGTCCTTCTACCTTCGGCATTGATTCCTGCTTATATCTATATTTGTTAGCCAGCTTGTTATGCAATTGTTTTTGTTTCTAGATATTTAATTCTATTCTGCTTGTCCTTATGCCAAGAGTTCGCATAACTGTTTTTCAAAGGGGTTTATGATCCATGTAGACCTGGACATTTGTTTATCTGATCACTACATTTATTGTGCCCTGCTGTCTCAATTGAGTTAGATTGATTGGTAACGAGAGGGGGGAAGACCAAAAAAAAAAAAAAAAAAAAAAAAAAAAAAAAAAAGTGAGATCTAAGAGCTGGCCACCTATAAATGTAGATATAGCTTGGGGAAGCATTCATGCAGGGGGCATTCGTGCACTATTATTCGTGTACATTTTTTTTCAAAGTACTTTTTTTTCTAAGTATTCAGCAGTTATAACATGGCAGAATATAACAAGCATCTCTTCTCTCTTCATACAGGTAATATATCATTCATTCTTTGAACTGAAATATCCTGCATGTCTATTGCTCCATTCCCTGACAGCAAGCAAGCTTGAATGGTAATATATCATTCATTCTTTGAACTGAAATATCCTGCATGTCTATTGCTCCATTCCCTGACAGCAAGCAAGCTTGAATGGTAATATATCATTCATTCTTTGAACTGAAATATCCTGCATGTCTATTGCTCCATTCCCTGACAGCAAGCAAGCTTGAATGGTATCAGAGTCCTTCTACCTTCGGCATTGATTCCTGCTTATATCTATATTTGTTAGCCAGCTTGTTATGCAATTGTTTTTGTTTCTAGATATTTAATTCTATTCTGCTTGTCCTTATGCCAAGAGTTCGCATAACTGTTTTTCAAAGGGGTTTATGATCCATGTAGACCTGGACATTTGTTTATCTGATCACTACATTTATTGTGCCCTGCTGTCTCAATTGAGTTAGATTGATTGGTAACGAGAGGGGGGAAGACAAAAAAAAAAAAAAAAAAAAAAAAAAAAAAAAAAAAAGTGAGATCTAAGAGCTGGCCACCTATAAATGTAGATATAGCTTGGGGAAGCATTCATGCAGGGGGCATTCGTGCACTATTATTCGTGTACATTTTTTTTCAAAGTACTTTTTTTTCTAAGTATTCAGCAGTTATAACATGGCAGAATATAACAAGCATCTCTTCTCTCTTCATACAGGTAATATATCATTCATTCTTTGAACTGAAATATCCTGCATGTCTATTGCTCCATTCCCTGACAGCAAGCAAGCTTGAATGGTAATATATCATTCATTCTTTGAACTGAAATATCCTGCATGTCTATTGCTCCATTCCCTGACAGCAAGCAAGCTTGAATGGTAATATATCATTCATTCTTTGAACTGAAATATCCTGCATGTCTATTGCTCCATTCCCTGACAGCAAGCAAGCTTGAATGGTATCAGAGTCCTTCTACCTTCGGCATTGATTCCTGCTTATATCTATATTTGTTAGCCAGCTTGTTATGCAATTGTTTTTGTTTCTAGATATTTAATTCTATTCTGCTTGTCCTTATGCCAAGAGTTCGCATAACTGTTTTTCAAAGGGGTTTATGATCCATGTAGACCTGGACATTTGTTTATCTGATCACTACATTTATTGTGCCCTGCTGTCTCAATTGAGTTAGATTGATTGGTAACGAGAGGGGGGAAGACCAAAAAAAAAAAAAAAAAAAAAAAAAAAAAAAAAAAGTGAGATCTAAGAGCTGGCCACCTATAAATGTAGATATAGCTTGGGGAAGCATTCATGCAGGGGGCATTCGTGCACTATTATTCGTGTACATTTTTTTTCAAAGTACTTTTTTTTCTAAGTATTCAGCAGTTATAACATGGCAGAATATAACAAGCATCTCTTCTCTCTTCATACAGGTAATATATCATTCATTCTTTGAACTGAAATATCCTGCATGTCTATTGCTCCATTCCCTGACAGCAAGCAAGCTTGAATGGTAATATATCATTCATTCTTTGAACTGAAATATCCTGCATGTCTATTGCTCCATTCCCTGACAGCAAGCAAGCTTGAATGGTAATATATCATTCATTCTTTGAACTGAAATATCCTGCATGTCTATTGCTCCATTCCCTGACAGCAAGCAAGCTTGAATGGTATCAGAGTCCTTCTACCTTCGGCATTGATTCCTGCTTATATCTATATTTGTTAGCCAGCTTGTTATGCAATTGTTTTTGTTTCTAGATATTTAATTCTATTCTGCTTGTCCTTATGCCAAGAGTTCGCATAACTGTTTTTCAAAGGGGTTTATGATCCATGTAGACCTGGACATTTGTTTATCTGATCACTACATTTATTGTGCCCTGCTGTCTCAATTGAGTTAGATTGATTGGTAACGAGAGGGGGGAAGACCAAAAAAAAAAAAAAAAAAAAAAAAAAAAAAAAAAAGTGAGATCTAAGAGCTGGCCACCTATAAATGTAGATATAGCTTGGGGAAGCATTCATGCAGGGGGCATTCGTGCACTATTATTCGTGTACATTTTTTTTCAAAGTACTTTTTTTTCTAAGTATTCAGCAGTTATAACATGGCAGAATATAACAAGCATCTCTTCTCTCTTCATACAGGTAATATATCATTCATTCTTTGAACTGAAATATCCTGCATGTCTATTGCTCCATTCCCTGACAGCAAGCAAGCTTGAATGGTAATATATCATTCATTCTTTGAACTGAAATATCCTGCATGTCTATTGCTCCATTCCCTGACAGCAAGCAAGCTTGAATGGTAATATATCATTCATTCTTTGAACTGAAATATCCTGCATGTCTATTGCTCCATTCCCTGACAGCAAGCAAGCTTGAATGGTATCAGAGTCCTTCTACCTTCGGCATTGATTCCTGCTTATATCTATATTTGTTAGCCAGCTTGTTATGCAATTGTTTTTGTTTCTAGATATTTAATTCTATTCTGCTTGTCCTTATGCCAAGAGTTCGCATAACTGTTTTTCAAAGGGGTTTATGATCCATGTAGACCTGGACATTTGTTTATCTGATCACTACATTTATTGTGCCCTGCTGTCTCAATTGAGTTAGATTGATTGGTAACGAGAGGGGGGAAGACCAAAAAAAAAAAAAAAAAAAAAAAAAAAAAAAAAAAGTGAGATCTAAGAGCTGGCCACCTATAAATGTAGATATAGCTTGGGGAAGCATTCATGCAGGGGGCATTCGTGCACTATTATTCGTGTACATTTTTTTTCAAAGTACTTTTTTTTCTAAGTATTCAGCAGTTATAACATGGCAGAATATAACAAGCATCTCTTCTCTCTTCATACAGGTAATATATCATTCATTCTTTGAACTGAAATATCCTGCATGTCTATTGCTCCATTCCCTGACAGCAAGCAAGCTTGAATGGTAATATATCATTCATTCTTTGAACTGAAATATCCTGCATGTCTATTGCTCCATTCCCTGACAGCAAGCAAGCTTGAATGGTAATATATCATTCATTCTTTGAACTGAAATATCCTGCATGTCTATTGCTCCATTCCCTGACAGCAAGCAAGCTTGAATGGTATCAGAGTCCTTCTACCTTCGGCATTGATTCCTGCTTATATCTATATTTGTTAGCCAGCTTGTTATGCAATTGTTTTTGTTTCTAGATATTTAATTCTATTCTGCTTGTCCTTATGCCAAGAGTTCGCATAACTGTTTTTCAAAGGGGTTTATGATCCATGTAGACCTGGACATTTGTTTATCTGATCACTACATTTATTGTGCCCTGCTGTCTCAATTGAGTTAGATTGATTGGTAACGAGAGGGGGGAAGACCAAAAAAAAAAAAAAAAAAAAAAGTGAGATCTAAGAGCTGGCCACCTATAAATGTAGATATAGCTTGGGGAAGCATTCATGCAGGGGGCATTCGTGCACTATTATTCGTGTACATTTTTTTTCAAAGTACTTTTTTTTCTAAGTATTCAGCAGTTATAACATGGCAGAATATAACAAGCATCTCTTCTCTCTTCATACAGGTAATATATCATTCATTCTTTGAACTGAAATATCCTGCATGTCTATTGCTCCATTCCCTGACAGCAAGCAAGCTTGAATGGTAATATATCATTCATTCTTTGAACTGAAATATCCTGCATGTCTATTGCTCCATTCCCTGACAGCAAGCAAGCTTGAATGGTAATATATCATTCATTCTTTGAACTGAAATATCCTGCATGTCTATTGCTCCATTCCCTGACAGCAAGCAAGCTTGAATGGTATCAGAGTCCTTCTACCTTCGGCATTGATTCCTGCTTATATCTATATTTGTTAGCCAGCTTGTTATGCAATTGTTTTTGTTTCTAGATATTTAATTCTATTCTGCTTGTCCTTATGCCAAGAGTTCGCATAACTGTTTTTCAAAGGGGTTTATGATCCATGTAGACCTGGACATTTGTTTATCTGATCACTACATTTATTGTGCCCTGCTGTCTCAATTGAGTTAGATTGATTGGTAACGAGAGGGGGGAAGACAAAAAAAAAAAAAAAAAAAAAAAAAAGTGAGATCTAAGAGCTGGCCACCTATAAATGTAGATATAGCTTGGGGAAGCATTCATGCAGGGGGCATTCGTGCACTATTATTCGTGTACATTTTTTTTCAAAGTACTTTTTTTTCTAAGTATTCAGCAGTTATAACATGGCAGAATATAACAAGCATCTCTTCTCTCTTCATACAGGTAATATATCATTCATTCTTTGAACTGAAATATCCTGCATGTCTATTGCTCCATTCCCTGACAGCAAGCAAGCTTGAATGGTAATATATCATTCATTCTTTGAACTGAAATATCCTGCATGTCTATTGCTCCATTCCCTGACAGCAAGCAAGCTTGAATGGTAATATATCATTCATTCTTTGAACTGAAATATCCTGCATGTCTATTGCTCCATTCCCTGACAGCAAGCAAGCTTGAATGGTATCAGAGTCCTTCTACCTTCGGCATTGATTCCTGCTTATATCTATATTTGTTAGCCAGCTTGTTATGCAATTGTTTTTGTTTCTAGATATTTAATTCTATTCTGCTTGTCCTTATGCCAAGAGTTCGCATAACTGTTTTTCAAAGGGGTTTATGATCCATGTAGACCTGGACATTTGTTTATCTGATCACTACATTTATTGTGCCCTGCTGTCTCAATTGAGTTAGATTGATTGGTAACGAGAGGGGGGAAGACAAAAAAAAAAAAAAAAAAAAAAAAAAGTGAGATCTAAGAGCTGGCCACCTATAAATGTAGATATAGCTTGGGGAAGCATTCATGCAGGGGGCATTCGTGCACTATTATTCGTGTACATTTTTTTTCAAAGTACTTTTTTTTCTAAGTATTCAGCAGTTATAACATGGCAGAATATAACAAGCATCTCTTCTCTCTTCATACAGGTAATATATCATTCATTCTTTGAACTGAAATATCCTGCATGTCTATTGCTCCATTCCCTGACAGCAAGCAAGCTTGAATGGTAATATATCATTCATTCTTTGAACTGAAATATCCTGCATGTCTATTGCTCCATTCCCTGACAGCAAGCAAGCTTGAATGGTAATATATCATTCATTCTTTGAACTGAAATATCCTGCATGTCTATTGCTCCATTCCCTGACAGCAAGCAAGCTTGAATGGTATCAGAGTCCTTCTACCTTCGGCATTGATTCCTGCTTATATCTATATTTGTTAGCCAGCTTGTTATGCAATTGTTTTTGTTTCTAGATATTTAATTCTATTCTGCTTGTCCTTATGCCAAGAGTTCGCATAACTGTTTTTCAAAGGGGTTTATGATCCATGTAGACCTGGACATTTGTTTATCTGATCACTACATTTATTGTGCCCTGCTGTCTCAATTGAGTTAGATTGATTGGTAACGAGAGGGGGGAAGACAAAAAAAAAAAAAAAAAAAAAAAAAAGTGAGATCTAAGAGCTGGCCACCTATAAATGTAGATATAGCTTGGGGAAGCATTCATGCAGGGGGCATTCGTGCACTATTATTCGTGTACATTTTTTTTCAAAGTACTTTTTTTTCTAAGTATTCAGCAGTTATAACATGGCAGTTAGACAGGGCAGGAGACAGGTAAGACAATCTAAATCTATTCCCTATTCAGTTGGCACACAGCAAATACTCACCATATGTATTTGTATAATCTATATCATGGCTGCTGCTTTCACACACAATCACCGCCCTTGCATAAACTCTTTACACTCCATCCATATTGGCCCCTCTGTCCTTGCCTCTCCTATGTATAGCACTCATGCTCTGTTCACATTGCTTAACAGTACAGATCCATTCAGTCCCACCATCCAACACAAGAGACGCTCTCACAAATCACTTAACCATCTGATCACTCTTTCTATCCTCCTTCTCCTAGTTGCTGGAGACATCTCTCCGAACCCCGGCCCCCCATGTTATAGCCAGTCAAACCTCCCAACTGCTACACCAAGAAACCCCTCTAACCTTATTAATATTCCTTGCATGCCTTCTGTCTCTTTGAATTGTGCCCTTTGGAATTCTCGCTCTGTGTGTAATAAACTCTCCTTCATTCATGACTTCTTCCTTTCTAACTCTCTTAATCTCCTGGCTCTTACTGAAACCTGGATCCAGCAGTCAGACACCACCGCTGCTGCTGCTCTCTCATTTGGTGGACTACACTTTTCTCATACCCCAAGATCAGACAACAGAGCAGGTGGAGGCGTTGGTCTGCTCCTTTCACCCAAATGTACCTTCCAAGTTATCCCCCAAGTACCCTCACTTGTATTCCCTTCCTTTGAGGTCCATGCTGTCAGACTCTACGTCCCCTTCTCCATGCGAGTGGCGGTGGTGTATCGTCCTCCCGGCCCCTCTCACCAGTTCCTGGATCATTTTGCCACCTGGCTTCCACACTTTCTCTCTTATGACACCCCCACCCTCATCATGGGTGATTTCAATATCCCAATTGCTTCTCCCCTCTCCCCATCTGCTTCTCACCTTTTATCTCTAACCTCCTCTTTCGGCCTCTCGCAGCATACTAACTCTCCAACACATGATGATGGAAACTCCCTTGATTTGGTCTTCTCCCGGCTTTGCTCACTGGATGATTTCACAAACTCCCCTCTCCCGCTCTCTGACCACAACCTTCTTTCATTCTCTATCAAGAACTGCCATCCCGCTCAGGTCACCCCCACTTTCCACACTTATAGAAACATACAGGCCATTAACACCCAGAAACTTATGAAGAACTTGCAGTCTTCATTGGCCCCAATCTCATCCATCTCTTGTCCTAATTCTGCTCTGAAGCATTACAATGAAACCCTGCAAAGTGCCCTGGATGAAGCTGCACCTCCTATACATAGAACAACTCGGCACAGACGGCGACAACCGTGGCACACGCTGCAAACACGTTTCCTGCAGCGGTGCTCCAGGTGCGCCGAACGTCTGTGGAGAAAATCTAATCTGCCCGAAGATTTCATCCATTATAAGTTCATGTTAAAAACATACAACTCTGCCCTTCACCTCTCCAAACAAACCTATTTCAACACCCTCATCACCTCGCTGTCCAATAACCCTAAACGTCTCTTTGACACTTTCCGGTCCCTACTCAACCCAAGAGAGCAGGCCCCAACCACAGATCTCCGCGCTGACGATCTGGCCATTTACTTCAAAGAAAAAATTGACCACATTCGACAGGAAATCATTTCCCAATCTCTTCATACCAAGCACTGTCCTCCCTCCCCCACTGCATCTAGTTCACTCTCTGACTTTGAACCAGTTACAGAAGAAGAAGTAAGCAGGCTCCTTGCATCTTCTCGCCCGACCACTTGCACCAGCGACCCCATTCCGTCGCATCTCCTCCAGTCCCTTTCCCCGGCTGTCACCTCTCACCTAACAAAAATATTCAACCTTTCCCTCACTTCCGGTATTTTTCCCTCCTCATTTAAGCATGCCATCATACATCCACTACTTAAAAAGCCCTCCCTCGATCAAAATTGTGCCGCTAATTATAGACCTGTCTCTAATCTTCCCTTCATCTCTAAACTCTTGGAACGCCTGGTCCACTCCCGTCTTACCCGCTATCTCTCAGATAATTCTCTTCTCGACCCTCTTCAATCTGGTTTCCGCTCTTTACACTCTACTGAAACTGCCCTCACTAAAGTCTCTAATGACCTACTAACAGCTAAATCTAATGGTCACTATTCCATGCTAATTCTCTTGGATCTCTCCGCAGCATTCGACACTGTGGATCATCAGCTCCTCCTCACTATGCTCTGCTCCATCGGCCTCAAGGACACCGTTCTCTCTTGGTTCTCCTCCTATCTCTCTGGCCGATCCTTCACTGTTTGTTTTGCTGGTTCCTCCTCCTCTCACCTTCCCCTTACTGTTGGGGTTCCTCAAGGATCAGTCCTAGGCCCCCTCCTCTTCTCTTTGTATACTGCCCCTATTGGACAAACAATCAGTAGATTTGGTTTCCAGTACCATCTCTATGCTGACGACACCCAATTATATACCTCTTCTCCTGTTATCACGCCGACCTTTTTAGAAAACACCAGTGATTGTCTTACCGCTGTCTCTAACATCATGTCCTCCCTCTATCTGAAACTGAACCTGTCAAAAACTGAACTCCTCGTGTTCTCTCCCTCTACAAACCTACCTTTGCCCGACATTGCCATCTCTGTGTGCGGTTCCACCATTACTCCAAAGCAACATGCCCGCTGCCTTGGAGTCATCCTTGATTCCGAGCTTTCATTCACCCCCCACATCCGATCACTGGCTCGCTCTTCTTATCTGCATCTCAAAAACATTTCCAGAATTCGCCCTTTTCTTACTTTCGACTCTGCAAAAACTCTTACTGTCTCACTTATTCATTCTCGTCTGGACTATTGTAACTCTCTACTAATTGGCCTACCTTTTACCAGACTCTCCCCGCTCCAATCTGTCCTGAATGCTGCTGCCAGGATCATATTCCTCGCCAACCGTTACACCGATGCCTCTACCTTGTGCCAGTCATTACACTGGCTACCCATCCAATCCAGAATCCAGTACAAAACTACTACCCTCATCCACAAAGCACTCCATGGCTCAGCACCACCCTACATCTCCTCTCTGGTCTCAGTCTACCAACCTACCCGTGCCCTCCGCTCTGCTAATGACCTCAGGTTAGCATCCTCAATAATCAGAACCTCCCACTCCCGTCTCCAAGACTTTACACGTGCGGCGCCGATTCTTTGGAATGCACTACCTAGGTTAATACAATTAATCCCCAATCCCCACAGTTTTAAGCGTGCCCTAAAAACTCATTTGTTCAGATTGGCCTACCGCCTCAACGCATTAACCTAATTATCCCTGTGTGGCCTATTAATAAAAAAACAACAACATAATCACGTTCCTCCATCATGTTCTCATACACTTTATGCAGTTAATAGCCTCTGTGTCTGTACTGTTACATACTTAGGCAGTTAACTGGTTCATGCAGCTTTACATGAACACCCGAGCCTTACACTATGGCTGGTCCAAATAACTAAAGCAATTGTTACCATCCACCTCTCGTGTCTCCCCTTTTCCTCATAGATTGTAAGCTTGCGAGCAGGGCCCTCATTCCTACTGGTATCTGTTTTGAACTGTGATTTCTGTTATGCTGTAATGTCTATTGTCTGTATAAGTCCCCTCTATAAGTTGTAAAGCGCTGCGGAATATGTTGGCGCTATATAAATAAAATTATTATTATTATTATTATTATTAGAGGTCCTGGACCCCCCCATAAGAGAATTTAACAAGGCGCGGTACGGTTATCCCGCGTGAAGTGGATTTATGGGCCCCTGGCATGGGGGTGGGTTCGGTGGACCAGGATTGGGTGTTAGCTATCCCTGAGCTGGTGCTTTACGGCTGGGGGTAAGACTCATCCTGGGCTGAACATTGTGGAATTTTGGGAGGCTGAGTTCTATAATTTTGGGGCTTCGAGGACCGCCCCTCCTATTCTGGGTTGTTATAAAAGTTATGTTATCTTTTATTTAATAAAATGGCTGCTGTGGCCAATTAAATCCAACATATGTCTCAGTCTGTTTTTGTGTATGATAGAAGTTTATTCTTTAGATGGTCATGGGGACTGTTTAAGGGGATTGGGGAATTTTTTTCCAGGTCACGGAACTCACGTATACCCTATGTCATGGCTGCTGCCTGCGGTCACTTTGCACATGTTCCTTCTTTACTTATTTCTTTTATCTGCTTCAAGGTTCAGAAAGAAAAAAAAAAAGAAGTAGCATGTTCAGTCTCTCAGAACTGTAACAGAAAGCGCAAGTGGCAGAGCCATCACAAAAAAATGTGGCTACTTCGGAATAAAGACAGCAGATGTTTTCTTTAAGTGTCTCTACAGCCGGAAATAAAACATCGCGTGCGAGCACTAAAATATACGAAAATACAAGAACCACTATCAGTGCACAAATAAAAATGTGATCCTGTCACAGAAACAAGATTATTACACTGATACAAGGAACAGCATACCCAATCCAGGTTTACTATACAGAAATGGCAATAAAACCAAGCTGACTATATCGTTATGGGAACAAAACCAAATCACATTGAAGAGATACACAACAGCCCCACAGGCTTGCAAAAGTGTGTGATTTGAAAATGGCTGCATTTTAAAAGGATGTGTCATGTTAAAAAAAATGCAAACTCTATACTGAGTCAGGACAAAAATAGATCTTCATCCATAAAAAAAAGTAATAAAAAAACAGAAAAAATGATTATCCAGAAACACTACCCAAATACAATACCTACAATTGTGTCCCCCTTTTTTGTACAATATAAATAGAATTTTGTAGCATATCAGCAAATTCGTAAATGTTGTACATGGTTTTCAGATTTAGTAAATATTGCCCACATATATGAATTTGTTTTTTAGCAACACTCACACACAGGGGCGGATTAAGAGTAGCCAGGGCCCCAGGCAGTTTAGAGGTTGTGAGCCTCCAGCAGTCGATGTATCACGTGACATGTCACGTGAACCCCTTTTGGAGTTCATATGATAGGTCATGTGATTAACACATAGGTGCTTATCTGAAGATGGAAAATGACAAAGACAATGGTGTGTGTAGTGCTTATAAAAGGCATTATATATAACGAGGATGTATATAATACGGAATAACACCATACACAAAAAGAGGATGCCATATAATAGGGGATGGGGCTATCATACAGGATGGCAGTATGCGTCGCCTGCCTGGGCTTGTGGGGTACTCAGTATCGGGTCCAGTCGCTCTTAAAGGGGATGTCACGGTGGCTGTGACTCGGTCCGTGGCCCTTGGTGCCCAATTAAAGGGGAACTGTCTTTAAAGGGAATTGTGATAAAGTCTGTCATGACGCCAGCTGTGGTTCTCAGTCAGTAGGGACCGACGCCACTTAAAAGGGTCCTCTGGGGTGATGATATGGTGGCTAGATGTGACGCTTCCCACAGGTGAAGCGGGGTCCCCAGGGCTCCCAAGGTGTGTGGCAAAGATGGTTTATGCCAACGAATAAGTTGAGGACGCAAGTTGTAAAGTCTTTACCTGGTTTACTGTCGTTAGCAGGCCACAGTCCAGGGTACCAGGCACAGGTGGTGATGTGCTCTGGCCGGCTTGGAGGCAAAGGTGATTCCTCTTCCAGGTGAGGTCCGTAAGCCTTTTCTACTTGTGCTAAGATAGTGAGGTCCCTGTTGCTTGTTGCTTGCTGGCAAGGTATCCTCTCTCCCCTGTCCTGGGACAGTTGCCTGCACAGTAGGCAGGTTGAGCTTTTTTATAAGGTCTCTACCACGACCCGGGCTCTTAGAGTACTGCTGTACCTCAGGCTTGGTGTGGGAGGTTAATGTGTAGTCTAGTGCCCTCCGGTTCTGCTTCGTGTCTTAAGAGTCCCACAAAAGCCTCGGGCTCCTGGTACCCAGTGTCTGTGCTCTGGCTCTGAGGGTGCCCAGTCACAGTTCCCCTCTGAGCCCTGTTCCACTCCTGCGCTCCTTTCCTCAATGCTCCACTGCATGCAACAACCTTTCAGGTGTTCTATCTTCCCAGAGGCTGTAGCTCCTACATGGCTGCTAGGCCCCTCCATCGGTTCCAGACATCCTTCTCACTCAGTGTCTCTCTCAGACTGGCTAACTCCTCCTCCAGACAAGGATACTTAAAGCTGAGGGAAGCTCCCCTGAATCCAGGTCCTGAGCTCCCCCTCCTGGTCTAGATTCAGAATGTGTTGCATGTGTGTGCTTACCTGGTAAAGAGAATCCTCGTTGCCTCCATGCATGATATCGCCCTCCCCGAAAGGAAGGCAACATCACTGTAACAACCGGTTATCTGGGGGATACAAGTATAAAAAACAAGAGGACACTAAATATAACAAGGGGACGCTATATAATATGGCACTATATATAACAAAAAGGAATGCTATGTAATAAAGGACAGCACCATATATAACAACGGGATGATATATGAGAGAGATCACTTAGTGCGCAATTCGTATGCAATGCGTTTTTTAACATCATTTTTTACTATAATTCTCTATAATAGTGTAGTATTCTATACTATATAGTATAGTATTCTCTATACCAGAGGTGTCAAACTGCATTCCTCGAGGGCCGCAAACAGGACATGTTTTCAGGATTTCCTTGTATTGCACAGGTGATAATTTAATCACCTGCACAGAATGACTCCAGCACCTTGTGGAATGCTAAGGAAATCTTGAAAACACTCATGGTTTGAGGCCCTCGAGGAATGCAGTTTGACACCTCTGCTCTATACTATAATTACTATAATCTAATTTAAGCCAGTCATGGCGAAAAATGTTGGGACCCCAGAAACTGTTCCAGAAAATGAAGTATTTTTCCCAGAAAATTATTGCAATTACACATTTTGTTATACACGTGTTCATTTCCTTTGTGAGTTTTGGAACAAGGCAAATAGGGAAAAAAAGGCAAACTAGACATCATTTCACACAAAACCCCCAAAATGGGCTGGACAGAAATGTTGACATCTTTCCAAAATAGTTGGTAAACAACTTTGTTACAAACATGCAATGCTCATTAAAACTCATCTGCGGCAAATAACGTGTGGGCAATATGAATATGATACCTGAAATCAGATGAAAAGGGGATAAGTTGACTCAATCTTTGCATTGTGTGTCTGTGTGTGCCATACTAAGCATGGTGAACAGAAAGAGTAGAAAACTGTCTGAGAACTTGAGGACCAAAATTGTTGAAAAAAAATAATCAATCTCCATGTTTCAAGTCCATCACCATAGATAAATAGAATACACTGGGGAAAAAAGTATTCAGTCAGCCATCAATTGTGCAAGTTCTCACACTTAAAATGATGAGAGAGGCCTGTAATTGACATCATAGGTAGACCACAACTATGAGAGTCAAAATGAGAAACCATATCTAGAAAATCACCTTGTCTGATTTGGCAAGATTTATTTTTCAAATTATGGTGGAAAATAAGTACTTGGTCACCTAAAAACATGCAAGATTTCTGGCTCTCACAGACATGTAGCTTCTTCTTTAAGAGGCTCCTCTGTCCTCCACTCATTACCTGTAGTAATGACACCTGTTTAAATTTGTTATCAGTATAAAAGACACCTGTCCACAACCTCAAACAGACACACTCCCATGGTGAAGAATAAAGAGCTGTTGAAGGACACCAGAAACAAAATTGAAGCCCTGCACCAGGCTGGGAAGACTGAACCTGCAATAGGCAAGTTGTGGTCTACCTATGATGTCCATTACAGGCCTCTCATCTTTTTAAGTGGGAGAACCTGCACAATTGGTGGCTGACTAAATACTTTTTTCCCCACTGTAGATAGAATAGATAGATAGTGTAAATAAATAGAATGAATAGAAAGATACAAAAAATAAATAGGATAGATAGAATAGACATTCTGTACATAAATAATTTCACAAGCCCCCTATATATGCTAAACGTTCATCCTTTAGCGTATTTCATGTGGCACTAAAGAACATTTTGTTAGGGGTCGAGTTCCTGCCTCTGCACAGGGGGAATCTCGAACCATCTCCTCTGCAGTCTCCCATTCTTCTCCAGCTGCAGTGGAACCTGCTCAGCGGAGACGTCGGTCCCAGCATCTGGCTCAGCCTGATACTGTGCGGATGGTTACTGCTGCCTTTCCAGGCTCAGCCATTGTAGCCAGTACTGGTCAGCGGCGAGCAGACATCTCTGGGACTTTAGGCCGGTTTCACATTTGCGGTTGTGTCCGCAGCGTTTCTTCCGCAAATATCCGCATGCATTGTGTATTCCTATATTTAACATTAGGGACGCATGCGTTTTTGTTTGTTCGCGTTTTGCCGCGTTTGACGATGCATGCGTCGTCTAGTCGTTTGCGGCTTGGCGCGGAAATGCAACATGTAGTAATTTTTAGAGGCGTCAATTTGCCGCCTGGAAACGTATGCGTTCGATTGCGTAAGGTTTGTGACAAAAAAACGCATTGCTGTCTATGTAAACGCATGCGTTTACAAGCACACGCGTTTCATTGCGTTTGTAAAGGCATGCGTTGAACCAGAGAAAAACATGTCTAGACACTAATTAGCCCCCCCCCCACATACAAGGTGATAAAGGGAGGGAGTGGGCATTGCCAGGTCACTACACAGCAGACTGGGAAGCAGACCACACAGAGGAAAGCACCTTGGAGGAAACAAGACTTTCAACAATGTGAGTATATCAAAGCCAATGCCTGTATTTTCTATTTTCTGTCTCTACATGTCCTAATATCTTCCATTTCTTTTTTTCTGCATGCATCAGAATGTCTTCTTCTTCTTCTGATGAGGATCAAATGCCTGGGCCTGCACAAGCGGAAAATGTCAGTGAGGTGAGTACTTGCCTCCTCAGATTGATAAGTATTCACTGTCACATCTACACATATGACAAATTATTTTTCCTTTTTTCAGAGCTCTTCTTCTACTGCGGCAGAGACTGGGCAGGAGCAGCGGAGTCACGGTCGGGTGGCACAGCGGCAGCGTGTAAGTATACCTGGCTGACTGTTTATTGTATCCTCACTTTACAATTCTTGAATCTTCATTTCTGTACTTTTCTCTTTCTTTCCCTGTTGCTTCTGTACTAATTTTTTTTTAAACTTTTAATATTCAGGCCATTTCTCTGCTTCTGTTTTCTTTCTTCCTTAATGTCTCCAACATTAATGTTCTGTTTTTTTTTAGGTTCCAGAACGGGATGAGGACCTCATAGAGAATGAGCACCTAATCTCCCTGGTCCATGAGCGAGTCCCATTGTGGGACACCCGGGATCCACTGCACTCCAACAACGTGACGATCCGGCGGCTTTGGAATGAGGTGGCCACAGCGTTGTGGGATGGCTGGGACAACGCCCCAACTCGGGTCCGAAATGCATTTGGTAAGTATCGCAATGCAGTGTGATGCAGCCAAGACCTTGGCCATGCTCACACAACTGTGTATGATGATGGAAAGTCATTAATTTTTCTCAGCACACACAGTTGTGTGACCACGGTCAAAAGACCATTGTCCTAACTATTATGTTTTGTCAACAGTGTCAAAAGTCAAAACACGTTGGCGATCGATGAAGGACCGCTTCAACAAGGACCTGCGTCAAGAGAGCCGGCTTCCTAGTGGTTCAGGAGCAAGGATCCGTAAATACAAGTACCACCGCATCCTTGCATTTTTGAGACCGGTCCTTGCCCAGAGAACGTAAGTATATTTTTGGTGAAAAAAAGAAAAGTTTTTTAATGCATTTGGCTGCCGTCACATTACAATTTTTGGGTCCCTAATTTGCATCAGTTTTTGTAAATGAAACCCTGGAGTGGTAGATAAATGCAGTAGTGGAGCATATGTTTTTATTATACTTGTCCTGATATACTTCCACTCCTGGTCTTGGCTCCAATACTGATGTAAAATGCTGAGCCAATACTGACAGTGTGACGGCAGCCTACACAACAGATCTATAGTCATCAAGTCAGGTGTCAGAAATAATGAATTCATGATGCACAAAGAAAAGGCTCATAAATTCATTATTTCTGATACATGTCCTGGTGAGTGTAGATATGCCTTGTATCACCTCCATCGACCCTTCATATTCTACATCAGTATTTGGAATCCAAACCCAGGAGTGGTAGATAAATGCTGAAGTGCAGCATATGTTTTTATTATATTTTTGCTCGTACTGTTGTACTCCTGATTTTTGCTTGCAAAGTAAAACTCTTTCCAAATACTGCTAGTGTGACCTCAGCTTACTCTATGTTTTTATTCCACAGGAATTTGCGTTTTGTAAATGTTTGGTCTTACATTTTTTTCATTCTTTTTTCACAGCACATGGAGCGCCACTGTTGGCCCAGGTTCTGGAGCGGTCCTTCATCAGTCAGCCACGGACCCGTCGCAGCCATCCTCCAGCGCTGCAGCAAGTGGGCCTGCCACACAAACTGGAGACCAGGAAGCTGGTCCATCAGGTTTTCCCCTTCCCCAGTCCTCTGCCTCTGGCCAATTTTTTTTGGCTCCTCCCGGCAGCAGCAGAGGGCCGCGGACAGGTCACTCATGCCCGAGTTTTTGCACTTGAGCTCGGTCTTCCACGAGGGACTCAAGGCAATGGGTGACCAACTGGATAATGCCATTAGTCATATGAGTACACGTATCCAGGAGGTTACCACAGCCCTTGCCCAAGTGAAAGCTGACCTCCAGAGGCCAGCACATCATTTTTTTAATCAAATAGAACAGGGCATGTCGGAACACCTTACTCCCGATCTCCAGATTAGTGTTATGCAGGCCTGTAATGCTGCTTACGTGCAGGCTATGCAGCAGAGTTGGTATTTTCAGCAGACAGTGGGGGCATTTCCACCAGTGCCCACACTGTCAGTCTTTACCTCTATGCCGACATCTGCTGCATACCACTGCACGGCCACCTCCATTCCAAACACTGCCGGACCTTACTATAGCACCACCACCATGCCGATTGCAGTAGGACAGCCCACCGCCACCACCATGACAACTGCTGCTCCTGCTTGGACCTCCTCCACTGCCACCACCATGCTGCAGCCGCAAGACCCTGGCCTGTCATTCCCCGCCACCACAAGAATGCCGCTGCCGGACCCAGGCCTGTTACCCGCCACCAACACAGGAATGCCGCTGCCGGACCCTGCCCTGGCATTCCCCGCCACCACCACTTCAAGAATGCTGCTGCCGGACCCTGCCCTGGCGTTCCCCGCCACCACCACTACTTCAAGAATGCCGCTGCCGGACCCTGCCCTGGCGTTCCCTGCCACCACTTCAACAATGCCGCTGCCAAACCCTTCCCTGGCATTCCTCCCCACCACCACAAGAATGCCACAACAACGGCAGACGGAACGTGACAGGTCGGCCACCACGGCCAGGCCAATACCAAGTAGCCCAACGAGCTCCCCGGACGGCAGCGCCAATCCAAAAAAGGGAAAGGCAATAAAAAACCAAAGACAATAGCTACCCCTACCCCCTCACCTCCCTATGTGTCTGTAATGTCTGGTTTGTCTCAACCTTCTAGTGTGTCTCTGCCCTCTCATGTGTTTAGCCCAATCCCCGAATTTCCCGACCCCAGTAGTTTTATTGCCCCTTCTCCAGCCACCCCTGCATCGTCGATAGTTAGCCAGCCCTCACTGCTCCACACCCCCCAATTTCGTCAATCAACCCCAAGCAGGAGCAGTTAATTTTTTATTTTATTTTGTTAAAATAAAAATTCATGTTTTTTGCCCCCAATAAGGTTTGGATAATTGTTTATTTCGCCGCCGGCAACACACACCATGCACCAAATCCAAAAATGTGCCAAACACATTTGTTTGGGCCACCTCCTAGCTCCAGTAGTTAGTTAGTACAACACAGAAGGTTTGTGTGTGTTTGGTATAGAGATAAGAGGTTGCCCAAAAAAATAACACTTGTATTTTCACTCTGTGACTTTTTGTCGCAGACTGAAGACAAAATGGTGGCAATACACAGCTGAATACACAGCTTTAACTATACTCAACTGGTCGTGTCTTCACAAAATCGTTTGTTATGACACCTGACCTGCAGAGTAGATAAATGCCTTGTATTACCTCCATTTTATCTTCTTTGTACATTAAATCTATTAAACACAAAGTGAAGGTACGATGGAGGTGATACAAGGCATATCTATACCCAACAGGAGTTGTGTCAGAAATAATAAATTCATGAGCTATTTATTTGTGCATCATGAATTCATTATTTCTGACACCTGACTTGATGACTATTGATCTGTTGTGTTGGCTTCCGTCAAACTGACAGTATTTGCTCAGTATTTTACATCACTATTGGTAAGCCAAAACCTGGAGTGGATCAATGTGAGGAAAAGTCAAATAAAAATATAAACACCACCTCTGCATTTAACAACCACTCCTGGTTTTGGCTTACAAATGCTGATGTTAAGTAATGAACAAATACTGAGAATGTGACGGCACCAAACAGCCATCATCTATACAGTCTGCCTCAAATAGCTACTGGTGAACCGAGTCAGGACGCAATGACATCAACAGCCTAAGCCCAAAAACCCTTAGTGGTGTGTAAAGCAAATACATGGGAGACATGGTGGAGATAATAAAACATAATTATTTTATTACAAGAAACATTATCAACATTTTGAAAATAACTGTTACACACCCAAAGCCAACAGGACCTTTTACACCATATTGTCCTGCCATTCCACACATCCAAGGTCTGAATCAAAAAAGGCAGCAAATTGGTCCCGCATGTGGCCAACTTCAACAGTTGACCGCAGCGGGTGAGGCCGGTAATCAGGCAAAGGGTTTGCAACTTGTTCATCAAGTTCAATGGTGGGTTGCTCCTTAGCCAGAATGTAATTGTGGAGAACCACACATGCTTTTACCACCTCATCCACTGTCTCTGTAGCGCCCCCGCCGCCGCAGGGCCGAGGGGTACCCGGTACCGGGCCTCAGAGTCTCTGCTCTGGGGTTGTCACGGTGGCTAGGCCCCGGTCCGTGACCCTGCCGAGGGGCGCACAGTAAATAATAGATATGGATGGATGATGGTGGTGCAGTGCAGTAAATAACGAGGACACCAGGTTGCAGTCTCTTTACCTCTTTACTGAAGATCTCTGGGTCCTCAGTCCAGAATACGGTTCACCAGGCTGCGCAAGTCCGGCCGGTCCAATGGCACCTCCAGAGTTCTCTTCACAGGTGGAAATCTGTGCCTTCCTTCTAGCGCTATGTGTTGTGGTCCTTCCCTTCTGTGCTTACAGAAAGTCCCCACAACTGTTGTGTCTGTTTCTTAAGTTCCCTCACAACTCGATTAGATGATGTTCTGCTAATCCTCCGTCCCTCCCTGATGTTCTGGTTGGGACGGCACCCGTTTGACGGGTAGGCTCGGAGCTCTTCCGGGACCCTAGAGTCGCCCCTCTCCACAAGTTGCCCCCCAAGACTGCATAGGTGATTTAAGTGAGACAGCCCGCCTTAGACTGACTGTCCTGCTGCTGTTTAGAGTATTGCTTGAAGCTGAATGTTATAATACTCCCTCGGCGTTCCGGCCACCAGTAGTGCGCCTCAGTAGGATGTTGCCTCGGTCTTACAGCACGACTCCTACTGGTATATTCTCCTTATTGCTTTGATCTCGTTTCTCACTCAGCACAATCTATCTCGCTTCTGATCCTTCCTTGGGCACCGCCGCTATCCTGAGCAGGCACGGTCCCGTTACGTTCGCTCAAGTTGCCAAGCCTCTGTCAGGATCCCACCCCTGACAGAGACCCTACTGTATCTTCCCCCACAACACCCTCTGCCACAAGGTGTTGCCTGGTTCCAACCCAGTCAGCTTTCTCTTCTAACTTCCTGCCTGACCCCCAGTTTACCCACTATGGTGGGGAGTGGCCTAGTGAATAGAACCCTTAGCTCCCCCCGGAGGCCCAACTGTGAAATGTATTGGTGTCTGTGATACCTGATCAGATGAACTCCTTCGGTGCCATCAGGCGTACCATAGCTCCCCTTAGTGGCGGAGCCACAGTACTGCAACGACCAGGACTCTGGGGCGCTGCACTCCCCCCTGGTTAAACACAGTACTCCGGGACTGAGAAGAAAACAACAATACAGGTTAGCAAAAAGACATACAATTTTTGTGAGTGCAATAACAGTAAGCATATTTAAACAGGCTTCCCTTTATGGGAGGTGAGGACACTTGAACGTTACAAAACATGGTTAAATATCATAGCAACATGCTATAAATAACTTTTCTTACCCAACCAGGTATTCTACTAGTACAAACTTTTGAACAATAACTTAACATTGCCTTTAAGGACGTACACTCTGAATCCGCTAAAGACCTTCTTATAATCACATTATAAGGCAATTTAACTTTTACATTCTCCTTCTTTAAATTTGCAGGACCGCCTGTCCTAACGGCACCAGACCTACTGCCTCTCCTTTCTTACAGGACCGCTCCTTTCAGCCCGAGCCTTCTGTCTTTTCAACTACTATACACAGTATAGAACATAACATTACTTTCAGTCTAAGAACACCGAGCCATCTCTACATGACTCCTAGGAGGACTCAGGGTTCACCTTCTATCCTCATTATCTTTCAACATTATCAAACATTTTCTATAGAACATTAAATCTTCTTCTAGCTTTCACTTCCTTTCAGGGGACATCACCAGCATTTCTCTACAATTAACTAGTTGGATACATATAACTTTCTCACGCAAACAATATCATCACGTTCTCTTTATCAAAACATTATTGCTATCTCTCAATCTTAAAGCAATACTATTCTTTTAAGTGCAACACATGAACATCCCCTTTAAGAGGGGACCAAGTCTCTATGAGGTAGCATATCTTCTCAAGCTACCAGTCCGTACTCAGCAAAGGTTCCAGTGTGGTATCTTCACAAAGAGTCCTTTTTGAAGTAAAACCAGTAGGTAGCACCTTTAATAAGGTGCAAACTATGTACAAAAAGTTTGTATCATGCACTGTTCATGATTGCGGCAGTTCTTTTCAACAGGAAACAAAAAGTGGAAAAACAACCAAAAAGCAATAGGGACCCCGGGTCAACAAGGGGATCCCTTTAAAAGTTATCCCTGAACGGGTTTAGCAGCAAATCAGAAAACAAACAGTTAACTATTTACATATAATGCAGTATCTTTCTTACTGGAACCACGCAGGCGGCAGCACCGGTGGAGGCAACCCCGTAGGATACTGCGCACCACCTGGTACTGCATAAGGGGGAGTGTTGTCCCATCTGGGGGTCTGCGTACCCACCGTCTTCCGTTCTGGCGCAGCAGGAACACCGGTCACCTGAGGAAGCGCCTCCTTGGCCACAACAGCGGTGGTGGTAGCAATACTGCAAGTCGTGGTCTTTACAATTGTACAAGTGGGAGTGACCACGGTGGTCTGGGTGGTGGTCGTGGGCCGACCACAAGGCGGTACCTTGGCCACAGGGGACGGTTTTTCTGGCACCTTGGTCGGGGGTTCCGTCGGCTTTCTCCTGTGAACGTTTAAAGCGAACCACCCCTTCTCCCCAAAGTGCCTGGTGTAGGTAACGCTGTCCCCCGGGTAGAGGTCCCGATCGGGGTGGCCCTCTCTGAGATGAGACTCGACATCCCGACGGTTGACAAAGACCTCAGCGTATAACCCCGGCTCTTTAATGAAGCCCCAGCCTCCGCGGAGCTTAAAGTCAACTACAATGCCCTGCCTGCGCGGGGCCTGGTGAGTGGTGGGGTCCTTGTGGGCCCAGTCCTTGACCGCCAAATCTTTTTGATGGTGGGCCTCCAGCCCAGCCTGGTGCTCCTTTTCTCTCTGCCTCCACTGCTGTTCTAGCTGGACCTGATATTCTTCCCAGCTTAGGGCCTGTACCATCTCTCCCTCCTGGGTCTTCACCCCGGGGAACCCCATAAGATTGGATCCGGGGTTCACCCAGCGGCACACTGTGCGCTCTGCGTGGACCTCACACAGCAGGGGAGTGGGTGCGATCGGGGCTCTCATGCGGTGTTCCATGCCCGTGGCCTCCTCCCATGGTAACAGGCGTTGGAGTTTATGGGTCCCAGGGAGAGGGGGTGCTGCAATGGGGCCCACTAACAAATCCTCCTCCGGCGAGACAGGGTCGGCGGACTCACCAGCCGGCGTAGGCTCCTCCTCCGCGACGGGTCCCGCTGGCTCCGTCGGCGAGAACTCCGGTAGCAACTCCGGCAGCAGTGGACCCGATGTCAGGAGACTCTCTTTCGGCGCCACCTGGTGCGGAGCCCGGGCCTTCACATTCAGCTGGAGGAGCTGATCGATTAAGTCCTCCATTTCAGCCCGCAGGAAACCAGTGCTATCCATGGAGGATTGGCTGCGATGCTCATCCGGGTAGTTGGGAGAGACTTCTGCTTCAACCCCGCTTTCGGGTTCGGAGTTGCTGGCCATGGCGTCCTCCACGTGGGTCACTTCCTGGTCTTTTTCCCGCTCTCTCCTTCGTGGGCGGTGTCGTTTTCTCGGTCTCCGCCCTCCATTGAGGATCAGGAGGCGGATCTCCGCTGCTGACGGACACGTCCTCACAGTGCAGAAATATTTAGACTGGGCGGCCATCGTCCTTCGCGCTCTTCAGCTTGTCCACGCCCACTTCACGCCCCTCTTCTTCTCCTGCGCTCTCCTCAGCGCTGTAATGGCGGCGGAATTTGGCGGTAAATGGCGCAGCACAGTCCTTGCAATAAAGTACAGTCCAAGCACAATAAATCACAGTTCCAAGGCACACATCACCTGATTCTTCAGGCTTAAGTAGATCCTGTTCGTGACGCCAAAATTGTAGCGCCCCCGCCGCCGCAGGGCCGAGGGGTACCCGGTACCGGGCCTCTGAGTCTCTACTCTGGGGTTGTCACGGTGGCTAGGCCCCGGTCCGTGACCCTGCCGAGGGGCGCACAGTAAATAATAGATATGGATGGATGATGGTGGTGCAGTGCAGTAAATAACGAGGACACCAGGTTGCAGTCTCTTTACCTCTTTACTGAAGATCTCTGGGTCCTCAGTCCAGAATACGGTTCACCAGGCTGCGCAAGTCCGGCCGGTCCAATGGCACCTCCAGAGTTCTCTTCACAGGTGGAAATCTGTGCCTTCCTTCTAGCGCTATGTGTTGTGGTCCTTCCCTGCTGTGCTTACAGAAAGTCCCCACAACTGTTGTGTCTGTTTCTTAAGTTCCCTCACAACTCGATTAGATGATGTTCTGCTAATCCTCCGTCCCTCCCTGATGTTCTGGTTGGGACGGCACCCGTTTGACGGGTAGGCTCGGAGCTCTTCCGGGACCCTAGAGTCGCCCCTCTCCACAAGTTGCCCCCCAAGACTGCATAGGTGATTTAAGTGAGACAGCCCGCCTTAGACTGACTGTCCTGCCGCTGTTTAGAGTATTGCTTGAAGCTGAATGTTATAATACTCCCTCGGCGTTCCGGCCACCGGTAGTGCGCCTCAGTAGGATGTTGCCTCGGTCTTACAGCACGACTCCTACTGGTATATTCTCCTTATTGCTTTGATCTCGTTTCTCACTCAGCACAATCTATCTCGCTTCTGATCCTTCCTTGGGCACCGCCGCTATCCTGAGCAGGCACGGTCCCGTTACGTTCGCTCAAGTTGCCAAGCCTCTGTCAGGATCCCACCCCTGACAGAGACCCTACTGTATCTTCCCCCACAACACCCTCTGCCACAAGGTGTTGCCTGGTTCCAACCCAGTCAGCTTTCTCTTCTAACTTCCTGCCTGACCCCCAGTTTACCCACTATGGTGGGGAGTGGCCTAGTGAATAGAACCCTTAGCTCCCCCCGGAGGCCCGACTGTGAAATGTATTGGTGTCTGTGATACCTGATCAGATGAACTCCTTCGGTGCCATCAGACGTACCATAGCTCCCCTTAGTGGCGGAGCCACAGTACTGCAACGACCAGGACTCTGGGGCGCTGCATCTCCATTTTTAAATTTATGGCTGTTGCAAGAATGCGCCATTTAGACACCATAATCCCAAAGGCACACTCTACTGTTCTGCGGGCCCTGGTTAGTCTGTAGTTATAGATCCGTTTTGTGCAGTTCAAGTCCCGACTTGAATAGGGCTTCAGTAGATTTTCACTCATCTGAAATGCCTCATCCCCAACCATTACAAATGGCATCGGTGGGCCTTGAGTGTTGGGGAGAGGTCGTGGCTGTGGAAAATTAAAATTTTTGCCATAAACACGTCGGCCCATATCAGAGTTTTTGAAAGTCTGTGAATCGTTGCCACGGCCAAAAGCACCAATGTCCACAGCAATGAAGCGACAGTCCGCATCGGCTATTGCCATGAGAACTACTGAAAAATATTTTTTGTAGTTGAAGAACTGTGATCCCGTTCTGGCTGGTTGGATAATCCGGATGTGCTTCCCATCCACCGCACCCAAACAATTGGGGAAATCACACACAGTCCAGAATTTATCTGCTATTTCCATCCACATTTCCTCGTTGGGTATGGGTATAAATTCTTCACGGAGAACATTCCACAAAGCCCGGCAGGTGTCAAAAACTATTCCAGACAGGGTGGAAATTCCAAGGCGGTACTGGAAGTGTAGGGATGACAAGCTCTCTCTAGTTGCAAGAAATCTGTAATAAAGAAAAAATAATTTACAAAAATGCAAAGAATACATGTCAGACCAGCAATAATTATGACTAGCATTTGTTTAGAATTATTACGTACCTTAAGGTAACCAGGAGACGTTCCTCTGGTGGAATCGCTCTACGGAGCTGTGTGTCCTGTCTCCGGATGGCTCCTTGGACACGAGCAAGCAAATCCCGGAAAGAGTCTTGCGACATCCCGGTATATTCCGGGAATTTGTCCAGGTTGTCATTGAGCTCGACATACAGGGTGTGATATGCACCACGGCTCTCCCGCAGTTCTATAATTGGGTGTTGCCAAAAACGCCTACGCCGTGTCCTTCTCTGTCTTTCACGGTTTCGGTGTGCCTCCCAAGCAAACGCAGCTTGATGCTTAGATCCAGGTTGAAGTAAAAGCTATCCATGTGAAGATCCATCATGACACAGGATACAGGAGCAAAATCTGAAGATTTCAGCAGTCCTAGGGTCTATATATAGATATCCCATAATACATGCCCTCTGTAGTCCTATTGGCTGTTTCTGGTAATCTAGATTTTTCTCCTGTAAAATTTTTCACCATGCGCACCAAAAACGCAAACGCATGAAAAACGCATAAAAAAGCAAGTAAACGCAGCGTTTTACAGCTGCATGCGTTAACCGCATGCGCTTAAAAACCGCTACGTTTATACTCGCTATTCTGCGTTTTTCTGGTCCTTGCGTTTGCAGATTAAATGCTGCAGATTAAAACGCAAATGTGAAAGTAGCCTAAGTCCTGCTTTTCCCCTTCTGAGCATGCCCAGGGTAAGACCTCATTGGAGGTCGGGGGTCACATGCTCAGGTACTGTGGCAGCTCCCATTGGTCCTCTAGGAAGGTCCTGAAGTTGCATAGGTACTGTAGCAGCTCCCATTGGTCCTCTAGGAAGGTCCTGAAGTTGCTGCAGCTATAAAAGGTTTGCATGGCTGCACGGCCATGCACTGGTATCAGCTTATGTTATGAGCTTTAGCTACTCAGTGGTCTTGTCTGTTTGTGGTCAGGGTCCGGCTGAAATAAGCCACTAGAATACCGGCACCTCCGGTGAGGAGTTTGCATGGTGAATTCAGGGCTGGCGTAAAGCCATTAGAATTCCGGCTCCACCGGAGAGGAGGTGTTTGTTTGCTTGCTCTGTTAGGCAGCTATGTTCCCCTGTGACTATAACAGGGCACAGCGTTTTCCCTTCTGTGCGACTCTGTGAAGTAACAGAGTACACTTCTACCGCCATATCGTGCCACCATTTGCTAGCAGCAGGTTGGTCTTCTGCACGGTGGACCCCGGGCTACGAAAGCACCAATAATAATATCTAAATATCCTCGGTGCGTTCAGTCAGCCCTAACACATTTAACCTTATCTAACCTATTAAATAAATTATTAAAAAAATTACATGGAGTCCTCCATATTTTTCTGAACCAGCCACAGTAAAAGCAGACATCTTCAGGCTTATATTGTCAGGCTGGGAAGGTCCCTGGTTATTGGGCCCTTCCTAGTCTACAACTACAAGCCCACAACCATTCCAGAGTTGGCGCAGCACATAAGATGGGCCAATTCTGGCTCTTGGCCTGGCTCTTCCTGATTGCCCTGGTGCGGTGACAATTGGGGTAATGGTTTTAGGAGATTGATGTCTATCAGACACCCCTATTACTAACCCAGTAAGGTAAAAGAAAAAAACACACACATACAAAAATTATTTTAACCCCCTCCCCCCAACTCTAGCCATGTTTCAACAATTTATTAAAAAAACCCAAGAATTTTAAAAAACCCCATCCAGTCCGGGGATTCCAACGTAGTCCACAAAATCTGAAGTAGTCCACAAATGGGAACCTGAAAGACATAAAAAGAGAGGTAAAGATAAGAAATAAAAACAAGAAACACTCCTCATTCACCAATTTATTGTTGAAAAATAATCCTCGCAGCTTTGTTGTAATCCATGGTACTCCCACGACGTCCACCAATTCTGTACTGAAATTATGGAGAGTCTTTCTGAGAACGACATTTCATAGGTCACTCCCGTTCATCTCTCATGAGCGAAGACGTCAGTAATTCAGTAACGTCATTACTCAAGAAACATGACTGGGAGTGACCTAGGGTTGCAGTACAGAATCAGAGCTGCCGGCTCCCAGCGGTGGCTTTGAACAGCGGTAACATCAATTACTACACCGGTCATCAGAGTAGCCATTTCACGCTGCTATCTATGAAGATATAAAATTCTGTGACACACCCGTGGTGTCAATATGATCACTAAATGAATTAATTGAGAGGTGTAGCTTGTAAATAGGTCACTAATGGGGGTTCTGATGTTCTGACACCTCAGGGGCTATTCCAGTGGGTTTTGGCACCTGTAAACCATAACAGTAAAATCTGCACTATATTATGGTGATCCTTCCCTTCTGAGCTCAGCACTGTGCATGAAAAGTAGTTCTCGATTACTTGTAGGGTATTGGTGCACGCAAAAGAGAAATTGCACAACAAACTGTGAGGTCCATTTTTCCTTATCAACCCTTAAAAAATAAAAAAATTAAGTCTAAAACTAAATTTTGTCAGTAAAAATTTAATTACTCTTTCTCTACTACTTCCTCTTTGATGACACTACGTTTGAGAATCACCAGTGCATGCTGGGATACTCATACGAAGCTTCATCAAAGGTCAGAGGCTGATGCAGCCTTTGCCCCCTTTATGAAGCAAAGCTTCATCAGTTAATTTCAATTTCAAGGGCTGGGCTAGTCCCTGATCTACTGAGTATGCGTCAGTTGTCAATTAGGTCAGATGCTGAGTAGATTTTTGTCACTGTGCACTGTTCTCAGTGCGCTCTCTCACCAGCTCTGGACTGAAGGGACGTCACTTGTGTGGGCGGTGCTGGTCTCTGCTCACTCATTTTTTTACTTACACTGTACAATGACAGTGCGCTCTGTTGCCAATTCATCACCTCATATTAGAGCAGCAAAAGAGCGCATTGTCACTATGAGGAAATGTTAGGCCAAGGCCAAATGTTACTGATTTGTTGTGGATTGTTAGCATAGATTCAAAACGGATAATCTAGAAAGATCTGGACAATAATCGTGAATATGATTTTTAAAGCCTCACTGACACAGATTTCTCAGTTGCTAAGAGTGTGACGTCTATTTTCTGTTACTATGGAGCTATAGGGCCTCTATTTTTTTTTTTTTATTTAGGGCCAAATGTACTACAATAATGGAAATATTACTCCATTCATATGTCTAATAATGTAGCATGTCTTCATTTTTTGGGGGCAGATATGTACTTTATCCAACATAAAAATGGTATATACCTACTTGGATTAATGAAGCGGTAGAGAAGAAATTTCATGCACCTCTATTACAATTACAGTTTTGTAGAAAATGATGCTGTATTATGTCCATGAGTATGAATGCTGAAAATTCAGTATTCCCATAGTGCAGGACTGAACTTTTCATCTTTTTCTACCCTTCATCTAATCATACACCACAGTTCTTCCCCAACCCCTACCATACATATAAGAAAAACACTCCAACAAAAGTATATATTTCACATATTCTGCAAGGTAAGAGGGCCTACAAACAAAGAGGAGGTTAAATGGATAGTTCCACTGAAACATGAAAAATGTGCTGTTCTGTGTTTATTTTCCAGGCTTGGGGTCAGTGAAAGAAAATGTTTACTAAGCAGAAAGAAAAAAGACACATTTTATTCCTTTCCTGCAAGAGTTCATGTCCATGTTTGTTTATGTGACTAATTGACTAAAGGTTCCAGAATTTTACGATTAATTGAACAAATATAACTAAAAGACGAGAACACGAGTTACATAATATTCGATAATATGTTTGTACTGTACGTTCTGTGCATATGCAGGCCTTGAAGGAAAAATTCTTGGAAAAGATCTTTATTTTTCAAAGACTCAAGACTAGAGTGCAATAGGAGTTTAATTAGACATTTTCCGCCAAAGCATAACTCACAAAGTTACGTAATCCACGGCATTTTGAGAAAGCTCTATATTTTATGGGAAGCAAGATACATGAAGAAACACTTAATGTATGTACAGTACTTACATTTCTAATCAAGGAACCAAAGTATAAAAGTGCATAACCCCTCTATCGAGTATGCCATTATGAAAGCACAAAGTCAACATGCTTTTGTTTCAAAGGGGTGGTGCGGAACTAAAATGTATTTTAATCCTAAATGCCTACTTATTTCATGTAAAAATCTAATCTGTTTTGTAATATATTTTAATTAAAAAGTCTCTATTGTTCCGTCACTACATCCTTTGTGATGTGATGATGCTTTGCTTGAGAACCAGAGTCAAACAAGTCATCATCAGGGGGTAAAGGCTGTGGTCACTACCACAGTCTCTGCCCCCTCCCTGAAACAAAGCAAGACATCTATTTCGGGGCTGGGCTAGATCCTGCTCTATTGAACATGCATCAGTTGTTAATTCCAATGTATGCTCGGTAGGTTCTTGTCAGTGTGCAAGATGAACAGTGACAGTGCGCTCGCTCTCAGGCTCTGATCTGAATTAACCCCTTAACGACCGCCGATACGCCTTTTAACGGCGGCCGCTAAGGGTACATAAACCACAGCGCCGTTAACGGCGCTGTGGAAAAAGTGAATAGCGCCCCCCAGAGTCGGATTTTCTCTGGGGTCTCGGTTGCCGAGGGTAGCCGAGACCCCAGAGAACATGATTCGGGGGGGTTTTACCGACCCCCGAGTTGCGATCGCCGGTAATTAACCGTTTACCGGCGGTCGCAACAAAAAAAAAACAAAACGCGATTTGCCGTTTAATTTCTCTGTCCTCCGATGTGATCGCACATCGGAGGACAGAGAAACGTGGTCCCCGATGGCCCCCAATAGCCCCCCGATACTTACCTACCTCCCCCGGTGCTCCTCGTGGCTCCCGATGGGCGCCGCCATCTTTTTTCTGGGAAAAAATGGCGGGCGCACGCGCAGTACGCCCGCCGACCGGCACCCGGAAGATCTTTGGGGTCTCGGCTGCCGGGGGTAGCCGAGACCCCAAAGAACATGATCGGGGTCGGTTTGCACCGACCCCTGCTTTGCGATCGCCGGTAATTAACAGTTTACCGGCGACCGCAAAAAAAAAAAAAAAAGCGATCAGTTATTTCTCTGTCCTCTGATGTGATCGCACATCAGAGGACAGAGAAATAGGGGGATTCGGGGACCCTAACATACTCACCCGGTGTCCCTGGGTCCTCTTCTGTCTTCTCCTGCCAGCCGGCTTTTTCATCATGGCGGGCGCATGCGCAGTGCGCCCGCCATCTGCTGCCATCTGCCGGCCGGCAGGAGAAGACGAGTTGGGGCTAAAATTAGGGTTAGGGTTAGGGTTAGGGTTAGAGTTAGGGTTAGAGTTAGGGTTAGGGTTAGAGTTAGGGTTAGGGTTAGAGTTAGGGTTAGGGTTAGAGTTAGGGTTAGGGTTAGAGTTAGGGTTAGGGTTGGGGCTAAATTTAGGGATAGGGCTAGGGTTAGGGTTAGGCTACTTTCACACTAGCGTTTTTTGGCTTCCGTCGCAATGCGTCATTGGAGAAAAAACGCATTCTGCAAAAGTGCTTGCAGGATGCGTTTTTTCTCCATTGGCTTGCATTAGCGACGCATTGCGACGGATTGCCACATGTCGCATCCGTCGTGCGACGGATGCGTCGTGCTTTGGCGGACCGTCGACACAAAAAAAACTACATGTAACTTTTTTGTGCGACGTGCCCGCCATTTCCGACCGCGCATGCGTGGCCGGAACTCCGCCCCCGCCTCCCCGCACCTCACAATGGGGCAGCGGATGCGTTGAAAAAACAGCATCCGCTGCACCCGTTGTGCGGCGCTTACAGCGCTAGCGTCGGTACGTCGGCCCGACACACTGCGATGGGCCGAGTACGACGCTAGTGTGAAAGTAGCCTTAGGCTTCTTTCACACTTGCGTCGGTACGGGGCGGTCGCAATGCGTCGGCCCGACGTACCGACGCACGTTGTGAAAATTGTGCACAACGTGGGCAGCGGATGCAGTTTTTCAACGCATCCGCTGCCCAGTCTATGTCCTGGGGAGGAGGGGGCAGAGTTACGGCCACGCATGCGCGGAAATGGCGGACGCGAAGTACAAAAAAAAGGTTACATTGAACTTTTTTGTGACGACGGGGGCTAGTTATGGTTATGGTTGGGGCTAAAGTTAGGGTTGGGGCTAAAGTTAGGGTTAGAGTTGGGATTAGGGTTAAGGTTTTGATTAGGGTTGGGATTAGTGTTACGTTTGGGATTAGGGTTGGGATTAGGGTTAGGGTTGGGATTAGGGTTAGGGGTGTGTTGGATTTAGGGTTTTGATTAGGGTTATGGTTAGGGTTGAGATTAGGGCTGTTTTGGGGTTAGGGTTGTGATTATCGTTAGGGTTGTGATTAGGATTATGGATCGGGTTGAGATTAGGGTTAGGGGTGTGTTGGAGTTAGGGTTGGAGTTATAATTTGGGGGTTTCCACTGTTTAGGTACATCAGGGGGTCTCCAAACACGACAGCCAATTTTGCGCTAAAAAAGTCAAATGGTACTCCCTCCCTTCTGAGCTCTGCCGTGCGCCCAAACAGTGGTTTACCCCCACATATGGGGCATCAGCGTACTTGGGATAAATTGGACAACAACTTTTGGTGTCCAATTTCTCCTGTTACCCTTGTGAAAATAAAAACTTGGGGGCTAAAAATCTTTTTTGTTGGAAAAAAAAATATTTTTTTATTTTCACTACTCTGCATTATAAACTTCTGTGAAGCACTTGAGCTTTCAAAGTTCTCACCACATATCTAGATAAGTTCCTTAGGGGGTCTAGTTTCCAAAATTTGGTCACTTGTGGGGGTTTCTACTGTTTAGGTACATCAGGGGCTCTGCAAACGCAACATAACACCCACAGACAATTCTATCAAAGTCTGAATTCCAAAATGGCGCTCCTTCTCTTCCGAGCTCTGCCGTGTGCCAAAACAGTGGTTTACCCCCACATATGGGGTACCAGAATACTCAGGACAAATTGGAGAACAAATATTGGCATCCAATTTCTCTTGTTACCTTTGTGAAAATAAAAATTTGGAGGCTAAAAAAATCTTTTTTGTGGGAAAAAAAATATTTTTTATTTTCACTACTCTGCATTATAAACTTCTGTGAAGCACTTGGGCATTCAAAGTTCTCACCACATATCTAGATAAGTTCCTTGGGGGGTCTATTTTCCAAAATGGGGTCACTTGTTGGGGGTTTCTACTGTTTAGGTACATTAGGGGTCTGCAAACGCAACATAACGCCCGCAGACAATTCTATCAAAGTCTGCATTCCAAAATGGCGCTCCTTCCCTTCCGAGCTCTGCCGTGCGCCCAAACAGTGGTTTACCCCCACATATGGGGTACCAGCATACTCAGGACAAATTGGACAACAACTTTTGGGGTCCAATTTCTCTTTTTACCCTTGTGAAAATAAAAACTTGGGGGCTAAAAAATCTTTATTGTTAAAAAATATATATTTTTTATTTTCACGACTCTGCATTATAAACTTCTGTGATGCACTTGGGCATTCAAAGTTCTCACTACACATCTAGATAAGTTCCATGGGGGGTCTAGTTTCCAAAATGGGGTCACTTTTGGGGGGTTTCTACTGTTTAGGCACATCAGGGGCTCTCCAAACGCGACATGGCGTCCGATCTCAATTCCAGTCAATTTTGCATTGAAAAGTCAAATGGCGCTCCTTTGCTTCCGAGCTCAGCCATGCGCCCAAACAGTGGTTTACCCCCACATATGGGGTGTCGGCGTACTCAAGACAAATTGTACAACAACTTTTGTGGTCTAATTTCTCCTGTTACCCTTGTGAAAATAAAAATTTGGGGGCAAAAAGATCATTTTTGTAGAAAAAATGCGATTTTTTATTTTCACGGCTCTACGTTATAAACTTCTGTGAAGCACTTGGGGGTTCAAAGTGCTCACCACACATCTAGATAAGTTCCTTAAGGGGTCTAGTTTCCAAAATGGTATCACTTGTGGGGGGTTTCCACTGTTTAGGCACATCAGGGACTCTCCAAACGCGACATGGCATCCGATCTCAATTCCAGCCAATTCTGCATTGAAAAAGTCAAATGGTGCTCCTTCACTTCCAAGCTCTGCGGTGCGCCCAAACAGTGGTTTACCTCTACATATGGGGTATCGACGTACTCAGGAGAAATTGCACAACAACTTTTGTGGTCTAATTTCTCCTGTTACCCTTGTGAAAATATGAATTTGTGGGCGAAAAAATCATTTTTGTGAAAACAAATGCGATTTTTTATTTTCACGGCACTACGTTATAAACTTCTGTGAAGCACTTGGGGGTTCAAAGTGCTCACCACACATCTAGATAAGTTCCTTGGGGGGTCTAGTTTCCAAAATGGTGTCACTTGTGGGGGGTTTCCACTGTTTAGGCACATCAGGGGCTCTCCAAACGCGACATGGCGTCCGATCTCAATTCCAGCCAATTCTGCATTGAAACAGTCAAACGGTGCTCCTTCACTTCCAAGCTCTGCGGTGCGCCCAAACAGTGGTTTACCTCCACATATGGGGTATCGGCGTACTCAGGAAAAATTGCACAACAAAATTTGTGGTTAAATTTCTGTTTTTACACTTGAGAAAATTAAAAAAAATGGTTCTGAAGTAAAATGTTTGCAAAAAAAAGTTAAATGTTCATTTTTTTCTTCCACATTGTTTTAGTTCCTGTGAAGTACGTAAAGGGTTAATAAACTTCTTGAATGTGGTTTTCAGCAGCTTGAGGGTGCAGTTTTTAGAATGGTGTCACACTTGGTTATTTTCTATCATATAGACCCCTCAAAATCACTTCAAAGGTGATGTGGTCCCTAAAAAAAACATGGTGTTGTAAAAATGAGAAATTGCTGGTCAACTTTTAACCCTTATAACTCCCTAACAAAAAAAAAAAATTGTTTCCAAAATTGTGCTGATGTAAAGTAGACATGTGAGAAATGTTATTTATTAACTATTTTTTGTGACATATCTCTCTGATTTAAGGGCATAAAAATACAAAGTTTGAAAATTGCAAAATGTTAAAAATTTTCGCCATATTTCCATTTTTTTCATAAATAATTGCAAGTAATATCGAAGAAATGTTACCACTAACTTGAAGTACATCATGTCACGAAAAAACAGTCTCAGAATCAGCTGGATCCGATAAAGCGTTCCAGAGTTATAACCTCTTAAAGTGACACTGGTCAGAATTGTAAAAATTGGCTCGGTCATTAAGTACCAAATTGGCTCTGTCACTAAGGGGTTAAGGATCTGGCAAGAGAGCGCACTGTCTGTAATAAAAATACACTGCTTGAAGAAAAAGCAGAGTCAAGCGCTTCCCCCACAAGTGAGTTCACCTGACACCTTCTTCAAGTAGTGGTATAAGAAAAAGTCTGCATTTTTCAAAAGAACCGTGAGTTTTATACAGGACAATGCTCCTTTGCATGCTTTGAATTCTCCACTGCTTGGCAGCCAGTAAGGGCTGTAAAGATGAAAGAATAATGACATGGTCCCTTCCTCACCTGACCTAAACCCTATTGAGAAATTGTGGGCCCTTCTTACACAGGAAATTTATGATGAAGGAAAAGTCACATATTATGAATTCACATACTCTATAGTGAAAGAGAAGATGCTGCCATCACTTTGTGATCTTTGTAGATGTACAGTTTTCCAACATGGCAATGATCTAAAACGCACATCTGTTGCATTTCTTAAGAAGAAGAGTGATTAAGTGGCCACGTATGTCTCCTGATCAGAACCCAGTTGAACTCATATGGGATTTCCTAAATAGACAAGTTGAGCAATGCTCTCCATCCAGCATCCAAGCTATGAAAGACGTTCTTATAAAATGGAAAACATAGACGCTGCAATTATTTCAGTGAGGACTCATGCTCATCTGCGTATAAATCATACGAGTGCAATTGGATAAAAAAATCGGATTGCACTCTCACCAACGTTATTCACTGATTCAGTGCTAATCTGCCATTTTTTTTTTATCAGCTGGAATATGGATGAGAAAGAAATCGCGGCATTCTATGAGTGGCCACCTATATTGGACGAAACTCACCAATGCAAGTCAATGGGTGAGCGAACAAAAATGGACGGCACACGGACCATCTGTATGATGCCTGATTTTTACGGATACATTACAATTCTGTAGCCTACAACTTTGAAAATGGTTCTGTAAATGTTTGTAGAATAATAATTGCAGAGAAAAAAAACACATTGCATACAGGTGTTATACGGATGTCATATGGATGACAACTTGGTAGAGAAGATGTTAAGTAACAGATCCAGAGATGTGTTTACAACATCTATTAATTTCAAAGAATGATTAAAATTTTTTTTTCATCTCAAAATTTTTTTTTTGTATCTTATTAGTAAAAATTGAATGTCCCTGGCAATTCATCAGACTGATGCGTTTCGAACTAATTGTTCTTAGTCATAGTTTGGTAGATGTCATACGGATGATATGTGAAAAAATCGCATTGTACACACATGACACTCACATAACACTCGCCTTACTTTTCTGGATTAACATCGGATTGATGTTTTAAACACAGATGAGCCATAAAACAATATTTTGTAATAAAAGTTATATTATTAACCTTACTTTCATGTTATGGGTTAATAACATGTTCTATGAAACTGAGGCTTGTAAACATTTTGGAAATTGGTTTTATGTTCAATGAGGTATGCTCATTTATGCTGAGCACTCTATATATTAAAAGGGTATTCGAGGCAATCTGTCAGCAGGTTTTTTGCTATTTAATCTGAGAGCAGCATAATATAGGGGCAGAGACCCTGATTCCAGTGATATGTCACTTAATAGGCTTTGTGTTATTGTTTCAATGCTATCAGGGTTTTATCAGTAGGAGTTATATCTAGACGACTAGGTCTTGTGCAAGACAGTCCAGCTAATCTGTGTAAACCCCGTCCCTACCACTGATTGACAGGTTTCTGACAATATACAGTGTAAACAGGAAGCTCTCAATCAGGGGTGTGGGTGGGGTTATACAGGGCTCAGCATTCTGAACACTGCTACATTTACAGTCCAGAAAAAAGGTATTCTATCAGAACTGAAGCAAGTAGCCCTGTAAATGATACATCACTGGATTAAGGGTCTCTAATCCTACAGCTCCCAGATTACATAGCAAAAACCTGCTGACAAACTTACTTCAAAAATGGTTTTAGTATAATGAAATGAAATGATGCTGTATGTAAATATATTCCTATTCTGAATTAGAACAACATTATCTGTGAGTCTTTTCCGAAAAGACACATTGTCCTACATGGCTAAAGAGAATCTGTCAGTATGATTCTGTAATATAAAGATATGACTGTAATGGTGCTGTAATACTAATTACTGTAATTTGATACATTTTGTTAAGAAATCTACTTTTTGGTTCTTTAATCACCTCTGTTTGAAAAGGAGATGTCAAACTCAGGAGGCTGGGCACTGAAAAATAAGTGACCGGTCATTTAAAGACCAGAAACAAGCACATGGGACAGGAAGGAAAAGACCTAGAGCACAGTCCGGCCCCTGCGCACCAAAATCTAATTAGCGGAAAACTTCAAATGGTAATTAAAGAAGAACCACAAAGCAGATTTCTTCAGCAAAGGTATCAAATTAATCTGTATCACGGCGCCATTACAGCCATGTCTTTACATTACAAAATCATGCTGACATGTTCCCTGTAATGTATCCAGATAAATATAAATGCAATCATTGGGTGTGCAGAGGCAAAGGTTACTAAACATGTGATATTGATGACGTATTCTTGCGATACCGTATTATGAGCATCTCTGAGATGGAAAGAATAATTTTTACATTGTTAGTGCGATTTTATTAACTAAAGTTAATCACTAAATTTCAGTCTGTAATCTTCATTTCTTCATCATTTTCAGACTTCTGATTTGCAGTTTGCAGCCAGATCCAAGATTCAGATTTTTTTACTCAAGGGCGTTTCTGTCCCTGTAATATAGGTGGGATGTGAGCTCTGCGCATCCAGGGTACTCTCTTTACTAGCTCAGAACTGCACTGATTTCTTCTTTGTTTGCTTTTGTCCTAGTTTTTCTCTGCCTGCAACAAAACATTAGCCTTTTTTTTAACTGCAGATCCTTTATACAACTCCTTTCCCATCCCTCCTGTTACTAAGACTTACAGGAGGAAGGAGGGAGCAGAGAACTGTCAGGTTCTTTTTTGAAGATCTCTCAGATAAATAACTTACACCGTGCAGCAGAAAATGATGGAACATTTTTAATGAAGAAAGTGGCTTAGCTTTACAATTAGGAAATAATAAAAAATCTGCACAAAGGTGTACATAGCTCGTAAGGAAATAATTTACCTGTAACTTAAAGAGATTATCAACTACCATAACGCAGGTACCATTTATGCCCCTAGATATGCTTTGTATACTTTTCTGACAATTTCATGTTTTCTGCCGTTCTGCTTTACTTCCTGTATCCTAGCATCAGCTCTGCTGTCACAGTCATCATTTCCTTTACAGATTCCTTTTCTCTCTTCTGACTACATTTTCCATCATTGCTTGTGATGAGCTGCAAGCCAGCAGTGAGCACAGCCCATTAAACTCCACCTAAACCCATCCCCACTCCACTCACAGCATCACACAGAGCCCCAGCATGATCTCCTGTGCAGAATACTATTACTGGGAATACAAGTATAGTGGCATGTAAAAGTTTGGGCACCCCTGGTCAAAATTACTGTTATTGTGAACAGTTAAGCAAGTTGAAGATTAAATGATCTCTAAAGTGCAAAAATTAAAGATGACACATTTTTATTTATTTTCATCTTTTACATTTTAAAAATTACAAAAATGAAAAAGGGCCAAAGCAAGCATTTGGGCACCCTGCATGGATAGTAATAATAATAATAATAATAATTTTTATTTATATAGCGCCAACATATTCCGCAGCGCTTTACAAATTATAGAGGGGACTTGTAGAGACAATAGACATAACAGCATAACAGAAATCACAGTTCAAAACAGATACCAGGAGGAGTGAGGGCCCTGCTCGCAAGCTTACAAACTATGAGGAAAATGGGAGACACGAGAGGTGGATGGTAACAATTGCTTTCGTTATTTGGAACAGCCATAGTGTAAGGCTCGGGTGTTCATGTAAAGCTGCATGAACCAGTTAACTGCCTAAGTATGTAGCAGTACAGACACAGAGGCTATTAACTGCATAAAATGTATGAGAACATGATGCGAGGAACCTGATTATGTTTTTTTTTTGTTTTTTTTAATAGGCCACACAGGGATAGTTAGGTTAATGCGATGAGGCGGTAGGCCAATCTGAACAAATGAGTTTTTAGGGCACGCTTAAAACTGTGGGGATTGGGGATTAATCGTATTAACCTAGGTAGTGCATTCCAAAGAATCGGCGCCGCACGTGTAAAGTCTTGGAGACGGGAGTGGGAGGTTCTGATTATTGAGGATGCTAACCTGAGGTCATTAGCGGAGCGGAGGGCACGGGTAGGGTGGTAGACTGAGACCAGAGAGGAGATTTAGGGTGGTGCTGAGCCATGGAGTGCTTTGTGGATGAGGGTAGTAGGTTTGTACTGGATTCTGGAGTGGATGGGTAGCCAGTGTAATGACTGGCGGGGAGAGTTTGGTAAGAGGAAGACCAATTAGTAGAGAGTTACAATAGTCCAGACGAGAATGAATAAGTGAAACAGTAAGAGTTTTTGCAGAGTCGAAAGCAAGAAAAGGACGAATTCTAGAAATGTTTTTGAGATGCAGATAAGAAGAGCGAGCCAGTGATCAGATGTGGGGGGTGAATGAAAGATCAGAATCAAGGATGACCCCAAGGCAGCGGGCATGTTGCTTTGGAGTAATGGTGGAACCACACACGGAGATGGCAATGTCAGGCAAATGTAGGTTAGTAGAGGGAGAGAACACGAGGAGTTCAGTTTTTGACAGGTTCAGTTTCAGATAGAGGGAGGACATGATGTTAGAGACAGCGGTAAGACAATCACTGGTGTTTTCTAAAAAGGTCAGCATGATAACAGGAGAAGAGGTGTATAATTGGGTGTCGTCAGCATAGAGATGGTACTGGAATCCAAATCTATTGATTGTTTGTCCAGTAGGGGCAGTATACAAAGAGAAGAGGAGTGGGCCTAGGACTGATCCTTGAGGAACCTCAACAGTAAGGGGAAGGTGAGAGGAGGAGAAACCAGCAAAACATACAGTGAAGGATCGGTCAGAGAGATAGGAGGAGATCCAGGAGAGAACGGTGTCCTTGAGGCCGATGGAGCAGAGCATAGTGAGGAGGAGCTGATGATCCACAGTATCGAATGCTGCGGAGAGATCCAAGAGAATTAGCATGGAGTAGTGACCATTAGATTTAGCTGTTAGTAGAGTTCAGTCTGGAGCAGACAGTGAAGGGAGAGGAGTGGAGAGCAGAGAGCGGAGTCATGCAGCCAGGACTGAGCTGCAGCTCCAGGAAAGGAAGTGAACCTGAGGGGTTGATTGTAGAGTAGCATCAGAGGAAAGAAGCACAGGAGAAGGAAAGGGGCTCAGAGGGAAACTATGATCGGGCACCCTCAGAGCGGAAGCACAGGAACCGAGCACCGGGAGCCCGAGGCTGTGTTGTACTCTAGGTCACACAGCAGAACTGGAGGGCAAAGGACTTTATGTTTGCCCGTACCCCCACCTGAAGGTGCAGCAGTACACTAGGAGCCCGGGTCGTGATAGAGACCCTATAAAAAGGCTCACACTGCCCATCGTACAGGTAACTCTCCCAGGTCAGGAAAGAGAGGACTGTGCCAGCAAACTACAGGCAGCAGGGACCTTGCATACTAGAGCGAGTTGGAAGGCTTACAGACCTCACCTGGGAGCAGGATCTACCTTTGCCTCCAGGCTGGCCAAACCACATCACCACCTGTTCCTGGTACCCTGGATTGTGGACAGCTACCATCAGTAAACCAGGTAAAGACGTTACAACTCTGTGTCCTTCATTTATTTGCCAGCATACACCATCTCTGCCCAGCACACCGGGAGTCCTGGGGACCCCCCTTCACCTATAGGAAGTGTCACCATCTTTGCTGCAGCAACACCACCCCAGAGGACCCCTTTAAGCAGCGTCGGTCCCTTCTGACCTTAAACCTCAGGTAGCATCACGAATATAAAGTTTCATACAAATCTCTTTAAAAGATCTTTCCCCTTTAATTCGGCGACTCACAACCACAAAGCATGATTGATCCACCACCATGTTTAATGATTGGCGAGATGCTCTTTTCCTGAAATTCTGTGCCCTTTTTTCTCCAAACATACTGTACCTTTGATCATTGTGGCCAAAGAGTTCTATTTTAACCCTTTCAAGACCCAGCCTATTTTCACCTTAATGACCTGGCCGTTTTTTGCAATTCTGACCAGTGTCCCTTTATGAGGTAATAACTCAGGAACGCTTCAACGGATCCTAGCGGTTCTGAGAATGTTTTTTCGTGACATATTGGGCTTCATGCTGGTGTTAAATTTAGGTCAATAATTTTTGTGTTTATTTGTGAAAAAAATGGATATTTGGCTAAAAGTTTGAAAATTTTGCAATTTTCAAATTTTAAATTTTTATTCTGTTAAAAGAGAGAGTTATGTGACACAAAATGGTTAATAAATAACAATACCCACATGTCTACTTTACATCAGCACAATTTTGGAAACAAAATTTTTTTTTGCTAGGAAGTTATAAGGGTTAAAATTTGACCAGCAATTTCTCATTTTTACAACGAAATTTACAAAACCATTTTTTTTAGGGACCACCTTACATTTGAAGTCAATTTGAGGGGTCTATATGGCTGAAAATACCCAAAAGTGACAACATTCTAAAAACTGCACCCCTAAAGGTGCTCAAAACCCCATTCAAGAAGTTTATTAACCCTTCAGGTGCTTCACAGCAGCAGAAGAAACATGGAAGGAAAAAATGAACATTTAACTTTTTAGTCACAAAAATGATCTTTTAGCAATAGCAACAATTTTTTTATTTTTCCAAGGGTAAAAAGAGAAAATGGACCACAAAAGTTATTGTACAATTTGTCCTGAGTACGCCGATACCCTAACCCTAGCCCTAACCCTAACCCTAGTGGAAAAAGAAAAGTAAATATAATTTCTTTATTTTATTATTGTCCATACCTTTGAAGGTGATAAAGGGGGGGTTCATTTACTATTTTTTTTACTTTGATCGCTGTGATCACAATGATCAAAATGTACCTGGAATGAATTTGCCGGTCGGCAGATTCGGCGCGTGCACTGCGCATGTGCCCGCCATTTTGGAAGATGGTGGTGCCCATACAGAAGACGGACGGACACTGGGAGGCTCGGTAAGTATGAGGGGGGATCGGAGCACGGGGGCGATCGGAGCACGGGGGGGTGGGATCAGAGCACGTGGGGAGCAGACAGGAGGATGGGGGAGCGAACAGGAGGACCGAGGTGAGCGGAGCAAAGGACGGAGGACTGGGGAGGAGATCGGTGGCAGTGGCAGGGGCAGATCAGGGTTTCCAGCCACGGCCTATGATATTGCAGCATCGGCCATGTCTGGATTGTAATATTTCACCACTTTTCATAGGTGAAATATTACAAATCGCTCTGATTGGCTATTGAAAGTGAAACATCCAACCAGAGCGATCGTAGCCACGGGGGGGGGGGGGGGGGGGGGGGGTGAAGCCACCCCCCTGGGCTGAAGTACCTATCCCCCTGTCCCTGCAAATCAGGTGAAATTGTAGCTTACCCTTTCACCCAATATGCAGGGACGCGATCCCTCCATGACGCCACATAGGTGTCACAGGTCGGATTGGCACTGACTTTCGTGACACCTATGTGGCGTCACAGGTCGGGAAGGGGTTAACTTCATTGGTCCACAGGACTTGTTTCCAAAATGCACCAGTCTTGTTTAGATGTTCTTTTGAAAAACATCTGGTGCTGATTTTTATGGTGAGGTTGCAGGAGAGGTTTTCTTCTGATGATTCTTCCATGAAGGCCGTATTTGTGCAGATGTCTCTGAACAGTAGAACAATGTACCACAACTCCAGAGTCTGCTAAATCTTTCTGATAGTCTTTTGTAGTCAAGCTGGTGTATTCGGATTTACCTTTCTAGAAATCCTACAAGCAGTTCTCATGGAAATTTTGCTTGGTCTTCCAGACCATTTGTTAATTTCATTTCAAACTGAGGAAAGGTCAACTTGAAAACACTTTGCTATCTTCCTATAGCATTCTCCTGCTTTGTGGACCTCCACCATTTTTAGAGTGCTAGACAGTTGCTTAGAAGAACCAGTGGCTGCTGTTTTTTTGGTGCAAGGTTAGAGGAGGCTGGGTTTTTATAAAGCTGGGAAATTTGCATCACCTGGCTTTTCTTAACAATGATAGTGAACAAGCCATAACCCTAACAGGCTAATTAAGGACTGAAACTTTTTTCAAAGCTATTTGAGCACACAAATCTCCAAGGGTGTCCAAATTTTTTCATATGCCCGTTTTACTTTTTGTAATTTTAAAATATAAAAAATGGGAATCTACTTTTTTTTTGCATAAACTACAAAAGAAATGTGTCATCTTTAAATTTCTGCCTTTTTGAGATTATTTGATTATTTCCGCTTCAACTTGCTTAACTGTTCACAATAGCAGTTATTTTGACCAGTGGTGCCCAAACTTTTACATGCCACTGAAATGTACAAAGCACCAGAACACCAGCCATTGCAGTAAAGATTATCAACTTCTCCCCCACAATAATTAATGGATGGATGGATGGATGGATGAATGCAAAGAGAGATATGAATTTGTATTTATTATAGAGGGAATACAGCAGGGTGTACAGTCATTGCCAAGAGTGTTGGAACCCTTGAAAGTGTTCCAGAAAATAAAGTATTTCTCCCAGAAAAGTATTGCAATCGCACATGTATTGTTATGCACATGTTAATTTCCTTTGTGTGTATGAGTTCTGGACTCTGACGGGTAGGCGTGGCTTGCTGTGTGGGTAGGTGTGGCTTTTTCAGCAGAGCTCACACGCGCCTGTGCATGCTGCTGCTGAACTCATGGAAAATCTGATATTACATCATTGGACAATGGTGGATTCTCAGCCAGAAATCACGTGATCATAGAGCAGCTCTGGTCACAGATGGATTTGGGAAAGCAAGGTATTTAGTAAAGACCTTATCCATGCAGTTAGTTCACATGAAAGGGACTGTAGTGGCCAACCCCTACAAGGGCCATCCCTTTTGAAGTTGTCCTAGCATTTGCATATAGTTATTTTATTGTGGGAATGGGAAAGCAGCTTAAATTGTACCTACCATTCACCTGCCCATCGCCCATGCAGACACTTTTTTGGTCTCATTTCCAGAGTTCACACACAATGTGCTCTATTCTAAACCCATGATTCTGCTCGGCTGCAGGGTCATCATCGCTCCATACTGTTTTCCAGGTATTCAGAGACAGATACAGCAATGAGACTAGTGCAGCTGGAAATTGGCAAGGTTCTGTCTTTATGAGTGAATAGTACTTTGTAAGTGTAACATCTGCACTGGGAACTGTCATGGCAGCTACTGGTATACTGGGACTTACAGACACTAAGAAGAGCTTTGCAGCTGCTGTTAAACAGGGATCTACAGACATTAGCAGATTTTCCCCTGAGCGGCAGTGGACTACAATTCCCAGGGACCCTTGTTTCAGTCAGATGACACAGCCTGGATTGGATGAGGAGGGACTTGGAGGGAGGAGCTGGGCAGAAAGTGAAAGCTAGAGTGCAGAGAAAGAAGTGAGCGTGGCAACTTGCTGTAAGAGACTGAGCACGGCGGATTTGCATCCCTCTATGCTGCAGTGTTGCTGTCCCCTCGGATATACCCATGCTGCTAGAGAGCGCGGCTTTCTTTTACTCTCTGAAGCAAGTTACATCAAGAACTTGGAGAGTTCTGCCGGCACTCCCACCTTATAAAGGACTGAATCCGGCCGCCCCCAGCTGGTGTCCAGAGAACCATCCGACCGTTGGAGATGCGCAGTGAGTGCCTTTCTGAGACTTGTGGTCCTACCAGCGCTATTTATAGTGAGTACATTACAGCCCAGACTATTGCCATTAATATTCATCTAAGTGCACCAACTGTTCTAATTTGCGCCAACATCCGCGGCAACTGGGCCCCAACGTTTGGACTGAGTTAAACCAGAAGAAACAAAAAAACCCCTGTTACTTTACACTTGCAGGGTTGAAGTAGAATTAGAGTGTGACGTGTATATGACTTTGCATTCTTTTATTGCATGTTATTCTTTTAAATCTATCTCATTTATGCTGCATAGCAATAAACCTGTTAAGCTGTTTTACTCCTGATCCCTGTGAGTGTGTACTGAGTGTGGCAGGGGATTCCCGAGTCAGCCCCTGGCAGAAGATAATAGTCCTTCTGCAGTCCCAGAGAGAGCTCCAATCAAGATTCGGGTGGAGGCACTGTGCCACAGAGAGGTGAGACCCCATAACACCCAGTGTACCATGGTAGCCCTAAAGGGGTGTTACATAAGGACCATGGGAGAACACACAGCGAGGAGGAAATGAAGAAAGGAGTAACGTATTCTTTTACTTTTATGGCTGTGGTCAATGCATGATTTGTACACTTTGGGACTGCCATTTAGCAATGGAGGTAGAGAGCTAAATACATGTAGTAATAAGACAAAACTGTGTAATATAGTATATAATGAAGGTATCAATCTGTAATTCTAGAGTTTGATTATGAAAAAAGAATTACTGGTGACCCTCTAAATAAATTAATAATATTACCAGCAACGTTAATCATTGGCTAACATTGACTTTATTGGATAAATCTGCCACAAGCTTCGTATGTGAGCCCCCGCTCCCAAACGTATTCTGGAAACCTGTATCACGTAGTCTATGCTTCCCGGCATAATTCCTCTTTACTAAAGAACAAAGACATGGTTTTTTTTATTTTAGAAATCCCGACCTAAATTAAGAACAGGCACATATGAGAACACAAACTTCCTGTCCTAATTACTGTAAGACTTGAACATTCCTTATTTTCGTGTCTCTTCAGATATTTTCCATACATCCTACTGTGCCAAAAGTACAATAATATGACGTGAGAGATTAACGTGGAAGCACCCCATGTGTTTTGGAAATGTTTCCGCTGAAATTTGTGCTCACTTGCTGGATGCCAAAAATGTGATTCAGAGGGGCTTGGCAAGCACTGAGACTCATCAGCATAAATACCGAAGGTCTTTCTCCTCTGCTCACTCTGGAAGAAAACTAGGAACTGCCAGCACCAAGAGCCACAGACGTTTTAAAAGGGAAACAACAGAGATGGCCGTGTTCTGGAAAATTTGTGTTGTGGTCACATTAGCTCTATGTTCACAAGGCTTCGCGCAAAACAAGAAAATGGCCCTGGCGGGAGGTTGGAGAGATATTAATGAAAATGATGAATATGGACAAGAGGCATTGCGGTATGCCAAGGAAGAATACAACAAGGACAACAAAGATGGGTACATCACCAGTGTCAGCAAAGTTATCCGACTAAGGAGACAGGTTAGTAAGAAGTGTATGTACATTATAATGATCCTGGTCATCATATGATGCACAGAAAAGGTTTCACAGCTCCGGCTGTCATTATATGTCACTATGTGCTGCAGCTTCAGCAGGAAAACCCTTTAAGGCCAGTCTCAGACGTCCAGATAATTCCGGTACCGGAAAAATCAGTACCGGAGTTATCTGTGTCCGTGTGCTCACGTGGCACATCAGTGTGGCACACGAGCGGCAGCCGTGTGCCGCCCGTGTGCCGACTGAGGACCACACGGTCCGTGAAAACATGCTGACATGTGCAGAGACACATTTATTTTAATGTGTCTACGTGAGACAGTGTCTCCGGTACGTGAGAAAACTGTCACCACACATACCGGAGCCACTGACGTGTGAAACAGGCCTAAGAGAATTGATGGGTGACCTACACATTACCCATACAGGGAGAAGGATTCACTGGAGATAACACATGGTTAAATTTTTATCATGAACTCTAAAAAAGTGTTCTATTTTCATGGACATTCCAGGAGTGTCCAATCGGATAAAAAAGTTATTTTTTCCCCACGCTGGTAAGATATAAAACTGCTGTTGTAATAACAGACCCAGCCAGTGGACCATAGTGGCACTGTTTCTAGAAAGAAAGTTCATCCCTTTTTCGTATTCTTTATGTATGTGACCCAGACCACATTTAGTAACAGTAGACAAATCATCTTCACAATTCCCCACAAGTTATAAAATGAATATCAAATATGTGACTGTTTCATTGATAAATGCATTTGAGCTAAATAATAATAATAAAAATAATAATTTTTTCATAGTCCTAGTCAGTCCATTAACAAATTACCTGTCCCCCAACCATTGAATAAAGAGGAAACATTATGAGGATTACGTGGATTCACACGCAGTTTATCATGCAGTTTATTTGAAACAAAACTACCAGTGAATCCAAAGAGAGAATATAAGACTATGTTCACGCATCACATTTTTTTCCGCAGGCAAAACCTGGTTTCTTGGTTTCTTTTATCAGGGTACATTTGTCTCTTGTGAATACTAATAAAGTTTTGTTAATAAAAAAAAATCTGATTCTACTTCATCAGGTTCTGGCACCAAAACCACGCAAAATCTGATATCTTCATTTTTTTCGGGGTTTTTTTGCTTTCAATGAGTGCAAAATGCTGAAAAACGCTGAAAGAAGTGACATGCTCCATTTTGCAAAAAACAAGGTTTTGAAAAAAATACTGAGGACAAAAAAAACAAAGTTGTGCGCATGAGATTTGACATCTCATACACTTTGCTGGTGCTGTAAGACGCAGCTGAAAATTTGCATTAAAACAAGAATTAAAAAAATTGCTGAAAAAAATGTAACGTGTGAACATTCTCTTGCTAAGAATCATTTTTATCTCAATAGGGAAAAACTGAAAGAATTGGGATACTGTAATTATAAGTATTTAAAAAGTTAAACAAATATCTAAAAATACATTGTGTGAATGATATTTTAGATATCTCATTCATCTGGCTGTAATATGCTGCAATTTTTCCATATGGAAAAAGAAAATGCAACAAAACAGCTACTTCTGAACGACCCCCAAAGGTAATTGCATAACTGGAAATGCTGCACAAAATTCGAAAACCCAGCTTGTGCTGCAGAATTTTTTAACATGGAAATATGTGTCATTTTCGTAAGTAGGACGATTTTTTGCTCATTTGCCATCTGTGCACAGTATGTATGCAATCCTTTTTTACAGCAGCAGCTATTGATAATTTACAAGACCATTTCCAGTTTCCTACGCTACAGAAGTGCGGCGGATCCATAACAGTCAGATGCCGTGGCTCCGTATGGCATCTGATGTTTTTGCTGCACCTATAGATTTGAATACGGAGAGTCTTATCCTATTAATGGAAGAAACTAGTGAATGCTGCTGTTGTTTTTCACACGCAGATTCAGCCAGTGAAAAAAAAATAATAAATTGCTAGTTTGCACTGCCCCATTGTATAACATTGGTCCGAGTGCGGTCTGTTTTTTTTCACGAACAGCATTGGGAGCGAAAATATGGTCCTGTAAAAAAGCCGTTACTGTGACTAGGTAAAAAATCTGAATTAGATTTAATTGTGCCATGTTAAAGCAAGTATTAAATATGTGTGTATTAGGAACTTTTTGTTAATATTATTTTTTAAATTATAGAGAGTTCTTTCAGGTATCATTGCAGGTATACAGTATTTTAAAATGTATGAAGAAAATGCCTACAGCTTGAGCGAGCTGCATGTTGTTAGAAATATTGAATCCAAAACCACCAGAAAAATACCAGAAACCTGAACACTGTGGGGGAGAATTTATCAAACTGGCACTTTCTATACCAAATGAATGAAGAGGTACATGCCTCTCGTTAAATTTGTCACATTTTTGGGCTGGCTGTGCCCTTGAACGTGTAATATATACTGGTTAAATTTCTGCTGAAATGTACAACAGTTTTCTGGCATTCATTATATATTTTTAATAAATTTATTGCAAGGTGGTCGACCACTGCCCTTTTTTTAAGCCACACACATTTTTTGAACAAGAAGTAGGCCAAGTCAAATTTTTGTAAAAATTTGCAGCAATATTAGGAATTTTTTAAGCATTTTTTTGTTGTTGAGGGAATAATTATATTTGCCCTCTGTATATAGTAATTTGCAGAATTTAAATAGCCAGCTTACCAACATCAAGTCATACAACCACTGCATAAAATGTCACAAAACCCTGTGTTTCACTCTGTTCTAAGGTCTCATTCACACAAACTGCGGTATATATTTTTAATGTTTTTAACTCCTTCCCGACTAATGGCGTAAAGTCCCTGACTTGGATGTGGACTCTCAATCCGAGTCCACATCTTTCCCGGCAGATGATGGCTGAATTATTCAGCCATCATCTGCCTCTAACAGCCACAAGTGCAGTAGCTGGCATTCATAGAGTGTGAGTTTCGTTATGCATAGCAGTGCTGACCATTGCTTTACTGTAATATCCTTGTCATTTGTACTTTCTTTGCATTAGGTGGTTGCTGGTATGAAATATTCCATAGAAGTTGAAGCCCTTGTCAGTCGCTGCTCTCAAAATGAATTTACTGCAGAAGAATGCCAAAATCAGAAAACCAAAAAACAGGTAAGTGTAACTGTGTTGTATTGTCCTGGTGAAGAAGCCTGTAGAACTTTGAAACGCGTTGACTAAATAAAAAAGAACCGCAAATACTTTGTATCTGGACTTGGATCTATTATATGGAATACCAGCAGTGCAGATTATCCACAAAATCTCCTTATCTGTGAAAAATGCTTATATTTTTTTTTTGTAAATATATGAAGTCTTATACATTTAGTTACAGAAAAAAAGTAAAAAAACAAGTAAAAAATTTAGTTAAACAGGATGCAAAAATTCATGCAACTCTCCTTTGAAGTTGCCAACTTTTGTTTTCTGGACAACTTGGTAAAAAATCAAGGAAGGTCTTAAGCTTTTGTTAGGTTGAACAATCAATAAAATGTTCACTCTCTAGTTGCCTACTCCTGGCCTAATGGATATTGATCAGGTGCGCACCAAAAGAAATACACCACACAGTTGGATGTAAACTCTCCTTGATCAATCTGTGGCTCAGCTCCAAGAAGGGCTTTTATTAGTCAGACACAAGTTTATATAGTTCCTGTAAGGGGGCTCTGTTAGCTCTAAAATGGGAGTGATCGGATGTATTCCATTGGTTAGTGGGTTGGGCAATGAACAAGTCCATGGGCAGATCCATGAGGTCATCAGGGTGGGTTGGTCCATGAGGTCATCAGGGTGGGCGTCACTGTGGGTGGATCCATGAGGTCATCAGGGTGGGCGTTATCAAGGATATCAGCACAGGGTGTGCTGATACAGGAAATGGCAGCCATCTTTAGTGTCTCACTTTGATCTGAGAAAACTTATGTAAGGTTAAACAGTACATGTTATGGGTTGCTTCTCTCAATTACCTTATGTCTTATGTCTTGAGGTTAATTAAGTATTTGATCTTATGGCTCTCCTCAACACTTTTACCCCCCCAAATAGAAACCATGCCTCCACAACATGTCTACAAAACGGCGTTCAATCACAAAGACCACAAAATTAAAAAAGGTTGTCCAGTAGTGAAAACACAAAAATTTGTCAAAACTGTGAGAAATAAACCACAATTGTGACCTGTCATCGCTCCCGCCCTCCTCCGCTGCTGCTTTACTGCCAATGCTTCGTTTACATTGTAGCAATGATGACACGTCAAAATTACTGTCCCCATCCCAGCTGCCTTGTAAACTGGTGAGCAACAGTAGGAGATGGAGCAGGAAGAGATTTAATAAGTCAGCATTTTTTAAACATTTTTAAAATGGCAGGAAAGGCTGAGAACACTCTTTCAACTGTTCATGTGCTGTATTAGCACTTGCATAATAAAAACGTAAAAAAGGACAAAAACTATTTATTCACATGACAGTGCAGCAGAAAGTAACATCTATTTTTTTAAGACTGTCTGCAAATTTACAGATGGCATATACTACCAAAGGTATGCCCATTGGGCGCGGCCTCACTCCACACACTTCTATTGAGCGAGGCTGCACCCCCAACTAGTGATAAAACCGTGCAGTGAGCGTGGCTGTGTAAAGGCCGCAGTCGCTCCCACTAGGCAGGTTCTGGCTGGGAGTATGTACATTGCATACATACCTTCCGGTTCTGGCTCAGAAACCGGCGAATCCCCACAGAGCACAGTTTGTGCCCTGGAGGGATTGAAAAGTCTACAGTCACACAGAGTGACTGCAGACTTACCAATTTGGACTGGACAACCCCTATTAGCTGGCCACTAGTAATGTAAAGTGGTCGTCTGGCAGTTCTAAAAATGGCAACTACGGACATGCTTAGCGAAAGCCAATCCGATTACCAGATCCTAGGGGTTTTCCTGGCCTTCATTCCTTATACAGGGATCAGGACTTACACAGGGGCTCCTGACCTGGGGCCACAGAGTCAGATGCTGGCCTATGGTGCAGGTTGGCATGAGTTGTCAGGTTGCTAAGTCAAAACCAGGAAGGCAGTAAAGGTACAAAATCAGAACACACAAGAGTAGTCAGAAAACAAAAGAGCCATAGTCAAACCAGCAATCAAATATACAAAGTAGAAGCTGGGCATCTATTGGCCCAGGTTAGACGAGGTTATTAGGTATGTTACAGATTGTGTTGCCTTGCACTAAATTTCAAATCGTATATTAAGATGCTAAAAATGTTAATTAAACTGCTGCAATGTTTTTAACTTTTCTTTCTTTCTTTCTTTTTCACAGAGATGCTTTTTTGAAGTAGTTGTTGTTCCATGGAAAAATCACAAAGAGCTGATAAAAGGTTATTGCAGCAAGAATCACTAGCAAGATCTATCCTGCTAATTCCATCTTATAATTTTTTTTTTAGAAAAACGAAAAATAATTTCAATAATATTGCATGCCGAAACCCTTGTAGAGTGTTCTCACTATTAAACATGTAATATCTTCTTTTTTGTGTTGTGTGCTATTTTAATATTGCTGCCTGAATTGATGCAACAGTATCGTGCTAGTAATGTGTGGGTCTCCAGACATTGTGGAAAACCAGTCCCCTATCATTTCTTGTTCTTGAAAGTCCTGACTAGGCATGAGCGAACTTGTTTGGAAAACTATTGCCAATCTAAAATTCGGCACGTATGTAGCACATTCAGATTTGTGTTCGATTTCACAAGCATTTTTTTACTCAAAGTTGGCAAAATTCGGCCATAGTTCGGTAAATCATCGTGTTTTCACTAATGCTTTTGCTGTTATTTTGGCTAGGATGGTGGTGCTGTATGATGAGAGGGTGGATGGGGGGACGTGTTTCATGAGGACAGGGAGTATGGAGAAGTTAGAGGAGCAGTGCACCCTTTTTTTTTTTCCCTTAGCTTTATGTGTGTTGATTCCGGCAGCCAATCAGGGTGCAGAAACCATCAACAACATCATGACACCAGGTCTTCTGTGATTAGCTGCTGAAGTCACATGTCCCTGGCATTATAAAAACTGTACTTCTTGTTTTGCTGACTCCATTGTCTCACTGTCACAGTGCAGAGAGGTTGCGCTTTGTCATGTCGGACGTTATTCACACTAAGGCGTCCGACAGACAGCGGTAATTCCACATTCGTCCACTATACGCACAGTGGTGCCGGCTAGACTTTATCCAGGTTGTCCGGGGTTAATCTAGCTGGTAATCGGGTTGGAGGCTGGGTCATGCCCGTGACCTTTAAATAGTCATTCTGGACTTTGGGCATTGCCGATTATAGCTTGTGTCTTGTGTCTGGTGATCTTGGTCTGGAGTGGTGGTCTAGGAGAAGAAATATCGTATCTGGTGGTGTATTATCCTTTGTCATATTTCTCCTTCCTATATTTGTATTTGTTTTGCCCTGTGCACATTATAGTGTTTTCCTGTGTCTGCGGCGTGGTGCGTTTTTTAGTTTTCCCTGTCTGTGCTTTCTGTAGGGGTTGGTGTGTGGTCTTATCACTGGGTGGCGGGTGAAGGTTTCAGCATAGGGCTGAAACAGGAGTCAGGGTCAGGCCTGGCGGCCCAAACAAGCACACCATCAGTGTAAATTCTGGGAGAGGGACAGACAGGATTTTCCCTAGTCTGAGGGATATCGCAGGGGCCTGGGTAATCAGCTGTAGTCTACCCAGTACCCCCCTGACACACTTGCGCTAATGCTGCTGCTGAAAGTGAACTTGTCTCTTAACTAGATAGATAACTCTTAAACTAGTTTGTGCAAAAACTGTGTGGCAGTCTCCGGAGGCACCACTTGCTACTTCAAATCATTTTTTATAAAACTGTGTTTCAGTGGCAAAGCAGAAGGCCAGATTTCCAGTTAAAAATCATTAGGCCTATGTTGTGAATTCCGTTCTCGAACTCCCTCCTGTGGTCAGGAATGGTATTTCTGTGAGTTCTGTCCGTGGACACCCTCTGGTGGCTGTAAGTGGAGCTGCTGGTCTTGAAGTTGCTACCTCAGCTGCCCTCGTTTATTGCTGGGCTGGCTTCTCTATTTAATTCCACTCAGATCGTTACTTGATGCCAGCGGTCAATGTATCAGTACTGGTTCAGATCGCTCTTGGATCTTTCTGATGACCTGTCTACTCCAGCAGAAGCTAAGTCCCTGCTAGTTCATTTGTTGCTCATTGTGTACTGAATATATTTCTGAGTACTTGCTAAATTCTAGTCCAGCTTGCTATCATGATATTGCCTTGCTAGATGGAAGCTCTGGGGTGCAGAGTGGCACCTCCGCACCGTGAGTCGGTGCGGGAATCTTTTTTGCACACTCTGCGTGGTTTTTTGTAGTTTTTTGTGTTTACCGCAAAGATCCCTTTTCTATCCTCTGTCTGTCTAGTTAGACTGGCCTCCTTTGCTGAAACCTGTTTCATTCCTGTGTTTGTGACTTTCCTCTTAACTCACAGTCAATATTTGTGGGGGGCTGCCTTTTCCTTTGGGGAATTTCTCTGAGGCAAGGTAAGGCTTTATTTCCTCTTTAGGGGTAGTTAGCTCTTAGGCTGTGAAGAGGCGTCTAGGCAGAGTTAGGCACACTCCACGGCTATTTCTAGTGTGTGTGATAGGATTAGGGTTTGCGGTCAGCAGAGTTCCCACTCCCCAGAGCTTGTCCTATTTTCAGTTTAACCATCAGGCCATTCCGGGTGCTCCTAACCACCAGGTCCATAACAGGCCTAATATTGGGGTGCAGCCATGAGGCCCAATTAGCTAATCCAAATAGTTTGTGATAAAACTGTGTTTCGGAGAAAAAGCAGAAGGCCAGATTTCCATTTAAAGGGACTCTGTCACCTCAAATTGGTGGGATATTTAACCCCTTTCTGACATCTGACGTACTATCCCGTCGAGGTGTGGTGGGCCCGTATGACCACTGACGGGATAGTACGTCATATGCGATCGGCCGCGCTCACGGGGGGAGCGCGGCCATCACGGCCCGGGTGTCAGCTGACTATCGCAGCTTACATCCGGCACTATGTGCCAGGAGCGGTTACGGACCGCCCCCGGCACATTAACCCCCGGCACACTGCGATCAAGCATGATCGCAGTGTACCGGCAGTACAGGGAAGCATCGCGCAAGGAGGGGGCTCCCTGCGTGCTTCCCAGAGACGATCGGTGCAAGGTGATGTACTCACCTTGTACCGAGTGTCTCCTCGCTGTAGTCCCCGGATCCAAAATGGCTGCGGGGCTGCATCCAGGTCCTGCAGGGAGTACTTCCGGGTCCACAGCAGGGGCTGGTAAGTCTGCACGGCTGTATGTCAGATCGCTGATCTGACAGAGTGCTGTGCAAACTGTCAGATCAGCGATCTGTGATGTCTCCCCCTGGGACAAAGTAAAAAAAAAAATTTCCACATGTGTAAAAAAAAATTATAAAAAAAATTCCTAAATAAAGAAAAAAAAAATATTATTCCTATAAATACATTTCTTTATCTAAAAAAACAAAAAAAACAATAAAAGTACACATATTTAGTATCGCCGCGTCCGTAATGACCCAACCTATAAAACTGTCCCACTAGTTAACCCCTTCAGTGAACACCGTAAGAAAAAAAAAAAAACAAGCAAAAAAACAAGCAAAGAAAAAAAGAACGCTTCATTATCATACCGCCAAACAAAAAGTGGAATGACACGTGAATAAAAAGACGGATATAAATAACCATGGTACCGCTGAAAACATCATCTTGTCATACAAAAAAGGAGCCACCACACAGCATCATAAGCAAAAAAATAAAAAAGTTGTAGTCCTCAGAATAAAGCGATGCCAAAATAATTATTTTTTCTATAAAATAGCTTTTATCGTATAAAAGCGCCAAAACATAAAAAAATGATATAAATTTTCCCATTAGGGCTAGGGTTAGGGTTATGGTTAGGGCTAGGGTTAGGGCTAGGTTGGAATAAGGGTTGGGATTAGAGTTAGGGGTGTGTCAGGGTTAGGGGTGTGGTTATGGTTACCGTTGGGATTAGGGTTAGGGGTGTGTTTGGATTAGAGTTTCAGGTAGAATTGGGGAGTCTCCACTGTTCAGGCACATCAGGGGCTCTCCAAACACGACATGGCATCCGATCTCAATTCCATCCAATTCTGAGTTGAAAAAGTAAAACAGTGCTCCTTCCCTTCCGAGCTCTACCGTGCACCCAAACAGGGGTTTACCCCAACACATGGGGTATCAGCATACTCGGGACAAATTGGACAATAACTTTTGGGGTCAAAGTTCTCTTGTTATCCTCGGGAAAATAAAAATTTGGAGGGCTAAAAATCATTTTTGTGGGAAAAAAAGGATTTTTTATTTTTACGACTCTGCGTTGTAAACTGTAGTGAAACACTTGGGGGTTCAAAGTTCTCACAACACATCTAGATAAGTTCCTTGGAAGGTCTAGTTTCCAATATGGGGTCACTTGTGGGGGGTTTCAATGTTTAGGCACATCAGAGGCTCTCCAAACACAACATGGCGTCCCATCTCAATTCCAGTCAATTTTGCATTGAAAAGTAAAATGGCGCTCCTTCCCTTCCGAGCTCTGCCATGCGCCCAAACAATGGTTTACACTCACATATGGGGTATCAGCATACTCAAGACAAATTGTACAACAAATTTTGGGGTCCAATTTCTTCTCTTACCCTTGGGAAAATAAAAAATTGGGGGCGAAAATATCATTTTTGTGAAAAAATATGATTTTTTATTTTTACTGCTCTGCATTATAAACTTCTGTGAAGCACTTGGTGGGTCAAAGTGCTCCCCACACATCTAGATAAGTTCCTTAGGGGGTCTACTTTCCAAAATGGTGTCACTTGTGGGGGGTTTCAATGTTTAGGCACATCAGGGGCTCTCCAAACTCAACATGGCATCCCATCTCAATTCCAGTCAATTTTGCATTGAAAAGTAAAATGGCGCTCCTTTCCTTCCTAGCTCTGCCATGTGCCCAAACAGTGGTTTACCCCCACATATGGGGTATCAGCGTACTCAGGACAAATTGTAAAACAAGTTTTAAGGTCCATTTTCTCCTGTTACCCTTGGTAAAATAAAACAAATTGGAGCTGAAATAAATTTTGTGTGAAAAAAGTTAAATGTTCGTTTTTATTTAAACATTCCAAAAATTCCTGTGAAACACCTGAAGGGTTAATAAACTTCTTGAATGTGGTTTTGAGCACCTTGAGGGGTTCAGTTTTTAGAATGGTGTCACACTTGGGTATTTTCTATCATATAGACCCCTCAAAATGACTTCAAATGAGATGTGGTCCCTAAAAAAAAATGGTGTTGTAAAAATGAGAAATTTCTGGTCAACTTTTAACCCTTATAACTCCCTAATAAAAAAAATTTTGGTTCCAAAATTGTGCTGATGTAAAGTAGACATGTGGGAAATGCTACTTTTTAAGTATTTTGCATGACATATCTCTGTGATTTAAGGGCATACAAATTCAAAGTTGGAAAATTGCAAAATTTTCTAAATTTTCGCCAAATTTCTGTTTTTTTTTTCACAAATAAACACAAGTTATATCGAATAAATTTTACCAATATCATGAAGTACAATATGTCCCGAGAAAACAGTGTCAGAATCGCCAAGATCCGTTGAAGCGTTCCAGAGTTATAACCTCATAAAGGGACAGTGGTCAGAATTGTAAAAATTGGCCTGGTCATTAACGTGCAAACCACCCTTGGGGGTAAAGGGGTTAAATGACTTTTTACCTGTTGGATGGGCAGCATTTCATCTTCATTTCTCCACCCCGTCCGTCTCTGTTGTCCGCAATATGTTAGTGAATTAGAGTACTTGTTCTCCATAGTTGGCATGTGCGCAATGCAATCTTCGGTCAGGCATGCACATTATGCTTTGCCCAACTGTGGGCAAAGCCGAAAAGCATTACTGTGCATGCGCCCACGCACTATGTCTCGGAAGTATTTCGCTGTGTTGCGGGACATAGTGTGCGTGCACATGTGCAGTAATGCTTTTCAGCTTTGCCCGAAGTTGGGCAAAGCATACTGCGCATGCACGACTGAAGATTGCATTGCGCACGTGCCAACTATGGAGCACAAGTACTCTAATTCACTAAAATATTGCAGACAACAGGGACGGACGGGGTGGAGAAATGAAGATGAAACGCCGCCCATCGGACAGGTAAAAAGTCATTTAAATATCCTGCCAATTTGAGGTGACAGAGTCCCTTAAAAAATCATTTGGCCTAATATTAGAGTGCAGCCACACTGTCACGGGGTTACCACGACAGTGTGGAGCCAGAAGACAACAGCGGCTGATTTTTCCTACTCCGGCGCTGAGAAGAAGCACTTCTCCTTCATTTTAATGGTATTTATTCCTTTTGGTAGAACAAGGGTTAATCGGCCATGTTGGAAATCTCTGAACTCGCAGCTGAGCTCAGTAAGCCAATCCCTTCCCCTTTATAATCTGGGCTCTGTTGCAAATCCATGTCAAAGCTAGCATTTGCTGCATGGCTTCAGGAGGAAGAGGTGTTCATATGAGAAGGAGTGTTGGAGGCGTTATCTGTGACTGTTGCGTGGTTTGTACGTGTGGTAATTCCCTTCCCTTCTCTACTGTTGTTTATTCCCCATCCTCCACTCCCTGGTGCATTCCTCTTTTATATGTGAGTGAATATTTTGTATGCCTGGAGTTTTCTGTTAACCCTTATTTGTATTGCCTTGTTTGTCAGGTTGGTGTACTGAGGTGCACAATAAGGTCCCTCTTCCCTGGGTGGGGGAAGAGAACAGACGGAGGGCTAAATCAGAAGATAAGGCAAAGGTGGTAGCCCCGGCATCTTCACATTCAGAAGCATCCCGTGGAATAGGGCAAGCTAGGGCATACAATTAGTGGAAGGAGCCCCTGGTCCCGGGTCACCCAAAAGCTGTGTTGTGACATTAGCTCTGATCATAACCATTTTTTGTGATCCATTATGGATCCAATCACTGCTCTTACAGGGTAACTGCATCGGCTCAGTCTGGAGGTGGCAGATTTACACACGGTTGCTTTGCAGCACCCTAATACATTTGGTGTGGCATTCGCGTTTCTGAGGCAAACCATCATGGAGTCCAAAATCGCTTTGCCTGACAGGTTCTCTGGGGGGCGTGACAAGTTTGCTGTGTTCAGGGAGGTCTGTAAACTATACTTCAGGCTATGTCCTGTCTCCTCAGTTTCAGAGGAGCAACGTTCCTCCAGGGGGACCCCCCAAGCATGGGCGTTTTCTATCCCACCTGAGTCATCATTGCTTTAGATGGTGAAGGAATTTCTTTTGACTCTGGATCTTATATTGATGTCCCCGATCGCGTCTCCTTAGCTGAATCCACACTGCGCCAACTTCAGCAAGGAGACCGGTTTCAGAGGTGGGCCATGAATACTCATTGGAATGTCCCCCCACTCCATAGCTTGTTCTGTGAGGGACTTTCTATAAGGGTGAAGGATGCGATGTGTTTGGTGATACGGGTTGATCACCGTCTTTGCCAGAGACATAGGGAGACACCTCTGGGTCTGGGTGCAGGAGGTCTGGGGTCAAGGGAGCTCAGTACTGAGCCAACTGAGGAACCTAGGCAGGTGGGTGTGGCATCTCACTCTGGTAAACTGTCTGTTGTTCGGCGAAAAGGGGGAGTGTGTTTCTACTGTGGAAAAAAGGGCCATTTCGTGGGCACGTGCCCTTCTCAACCACATAGTAAAACAGCCACCGGAAAACTAGGTGGCCCAGGTTGCGAGGAGGTTAGCAACCTGGGTGAACTCATCACCTCCGTGGGTAGAACACGTTCCAACAGTGCAGACAAAATCACCCCCACCTCTGTACTGAGTAGCCATGGCTCACCGCAATCAGGCAGTGTTCAAATTAATATGTCTTGGAGATCGCAGTCACACAGCTCAAGAATTGTGGACAGCTATCTAGGCCGAGTTTGAGCAATGGCTGTCTCCACTGAACCTGGATTCAGGGAAGGCCATGTGCGATAATGGTGCATAATGGTGCATATCTGATGGTGGACCTATGCCGGGGCAACCTCACACACTTGCCTTGCATAGCTCACACCCTCACCCTGGTGACACATCAATTTCTCTACCCCTATCCTGGCATGAATGCACTGTTGCAGAAAGCACAGTTGCTGTGAACTCACTTCCTCCGATCTCACCTCACGGGTCATCAACTTGTCATCAACTCATGAGGTATTTCAGCCTAGCGCTTAACCGTTTGATTTACGATGTTCCAACATGGTAGAATTCCACTCTGGACATATTGCAGTGACTTTGACAGCAGTGACTAGCCCTGGTGCAGTATGTCCTTTTCTATAGCCTGAGCCAAAGCAGTATGGATATGGTGCAAATCACGCTTGTGGAGTAGGCACAGATGAAGGACCTCTGCACCCTTCTGCATAGTTTCAAAATGGCTACAAAGATGGGTAGCACTGACGATGCAGTCATCAGCATAACTATTTCGGTCATCTACATGCTAGTGCACACTTTCAATAATTTGCGTGAGAAGGTAGAGATCCCAGAAAAGAGGTGGAAGCAGAGGAGGATGTGGAAGGGATAACAATATCTGAAATTTCCTGACTGCCGTTGCACAGGTGGGTGCTATGGGAGGGTGGCTTACAGCGATCGAGGGGGCTCATGGTACCAGACAAGTGATAGTCACACTATCATAGAATATGGCCGAGTGCTATGTGAGAAATCATCACATGGCCCAGTGTTAACCTATGAGGCAGCTCTATCTCACAGAACATAGAATAAAAGCGCCAAAAACCTTGTAATATTCACCGACATGAAGCACTATATACAAAGAATAAACTGAATAAAGACAATAAAACGTAGCATTTAATAAATCATATAATAAAAAAATAGCAACCACATCACACATACGACCTTAAACAATGTCCATAGTTTGGCTGAAATATACAGGGTGCACAATATCCTTGGTTAACAGATTATCTGTACCCTACCTTACCGCAGAGGTTGGCACCCTAAATCCTGCGCAGTGGCGCCCCCGCTCAACGTAGGCTCTCCCTAATTCACCCTAATGGGCCCTGTCGTGTAGAAAAAGATAGCAAATCAAACAACAGACCATTCAATTCAGACAAACAAATACATAAACGAAATTATCATCAATAATAATCAATAGCATGTGCTCAAATATATTGCACACTTTCTATTATTGCACCTATTTCGGAAAGCAATGTAATGATGAGCACTGGGGAATATAACTGTTAACCTATACACTGTGCCTAGGTTTGCCCTACCTACCAGCGGAGGTTGGCACCCTATAACTATAATTGGAGCCCCAGCTCGTCATCGTCTAGCCCTGATAAACCCTACAGGTTCTGTTTATATCCAAAGTTAGATATAAATATATCAAATTGGGCACCACCCAGATTAACAGTGCACAAAATAAACAAAATCACATTACTGACAATTCCCTTTCATAATGTATAGTATATTTTAATTAGATTAAGCATTAAGCATGTTCATCTCGAAGTATGTTCATCTTGACGTGTTTCCCCGAAGTTGATTCATCAGGAGACATACTCAGTATTAGTTCACAAAGACTTATCTGATCCATCCAAAACTGCAGGTCTCTATCAGCCTTGCACTCCTTGTGCTTTCTTAGACTTATATACACATAAACCTCTCGTGGTTTCTGACATGCCTGCGCGCTGGGACGCCCGCTGACTTTACTCCTTCTGGGTTTAAACATTACCGTACACAGCGCATGCATGATGATTCACCACTTCCGGTATGTAACAACCCAGCAGCAGGACCACTACCTCAGCCTTTGTGCAAGGAGGAACAGGAGGAGCACTTCCAGAGCCCTGCAAAATGTGCATGTGTCTGCACAAATGGTTAGAAACCGACTCCATGAGGATGGTCTGAGTGCCCGACGTCCACAGATGGGGGTTGTGCTCACAGCCCCACACCGTGCAGGATGCTTGGCATTTGCCACAGAACACCAGGATTGGCAAATTCACCACTGGCACCCTGTGCTCTTCACAGATGAAAGCAGGTTCACACTGAGCACATGTGACAGATGTGACAGAGTCTGGAGATGCCGTGGAGAGCGATCTGCTGCCTGCAACATCCTTCAGTATGACCGATTTGGCAGTGGATCAGTAATGGTGTGGGGTGGCATTTCTTTGGAGGGCCACACAGCCCTCCATGTGCTCACCAGAGGTAGCCTGACTGCTATAAGGTAACGAGATGAGATCCTCAGACCCTTTGTGAGACCATATGCTGGTGCGGTTGGCCCTGGGTTCCTCCTAATGCAGGACAATGCCAGACCTCATGTGGCTGGAGTGTGTCAGCAGTTCCTGCAAGATGAAGATGAAGGCTCTGGACTGGCCCGCCCATTCTCCAGACCTTAATCTGATTGAACACATCTGGGACATCATGTCTCGCACCATCCACCAACGTCAAGTTGCACCACAGACTGTCCAGGAGTTGGCGGATGCTTTAGTCCAGGTCTGGGAGGAGATCCCTCAGGAGACCATCCGCCGCCTTATCAGGAGCATGCCCAGGCATTGTAGGGAGGTCATACAGACTCAAGGAGGCCACACACACTACTGAGCATCATTTCCTTGTTTTGAGGCATTTCCACTGAAGTTGGATCAGCCTGTAATTTGATTTTCTACCTTGATTTTGAGTATCGTTCCAAATCCAGGCCTCCATTGGTTAATAAATTTGATTTCCATTGATGATTTTTGTGTGATTTTGTTGTCAGCACATTCAACTTTGTACAGAACAAAGTATTCAATGAGAATATTTAATTTATTCGGATCTAGGATGTGTTATTTGAGTGTTCCCTTTATTTTTTGAGCAGTGTATATTACATAGATTGATAGATAGAAGAAAAGCCAGCAATTTAGCAGCCGCGTATTGTAAAATCACAGCAGGAAAGAAGAGATGTATTACATACAGTAAATACACATAGAATAGTTAGATACACAGATGCCCCCCCCCCTGGAAAGGGATGCGTTCATGCTGGGGTATTGAAACATGTTTGCAGACAATCTTAAGAATGGTTGTCTCCAAGACAGCAGTGTGCGTTCCAGTTCTAGACCTCCAACCCTGGGAACATCAAGGTATCATCCCCAAAACTTTACCAGCATCACCTGTTTAAGTGGCATAAGCAATCTCTGCGAGTCGTTTCTCACCTTTTTTAGCCGGAGCACCAGCAGAACAGAGTTCAAGTCTGACACGTTATGAGCAACTGAAGAGTATGGTGCATAAGTATTTGAAGCTCAATATCAATGCCATCAGGGGGGTTTGGACCCGTTTGCATTTTGGCCTTCACAAATGGAAGAGTTGCCTGAGCTCGCTTGTCATTCCTTGGAGGTTTTGTCATGCCTGGCAGCCAGCTTTCTCGCAGCGTCTTCAGCGCTGCTACTGGTGTACTGACGGATAAGAGAATCCATCTGTCCCATGAAAAGTTTAGGCCATCTAACTTTCATCAAAATGAACAAGTTTTGGATCTCCAATTATTTTTGCACCCCTGTCGCAGACTGGGCAGACGAGACAATCGTGTCATTTTTAGTGTCATGCATTGATCTCGGGTTATTGCAGTCTGTGACCACTTTGCTGTGACTTCTGTGCCTGCTGTGGCTACTGCTGCTGATGTTACAAACAATTTTTTGAAATGTGGAGACTCCAAGTTGGGTCACAATCTGGTGGGTTGCCTGTATTAGAAGGTGTGTAAAAGGCCTATTATACTTTTTCTATTCTGTGGAAATTGATGCCACCTTAGTGGTGTGTGACAATAATTGTTTGTAATGAAGAAACTCCACGTTGGCTCTCCTGGTGGATTGCCTTTGTTACATTGTTCTACCAATAGTACTGTATGAAACTTATGTTTGTGCCATCCGAGAGTGGCTGAAAAAAAATGGAGCTGTTATATGAGGTTCCCAGCTAAAAATGCTTACACCGCTCCCTTAACCACCAAGTCCTCAAACTTCAATTCTAAGCTGTAAATGCTGGCCAAGACCCTGATGCCTCATGCGTGGCTCATGACTGACTGCTTCTATGGCATTATAAAAGGTTCTACTGTTGGTCAATTGATCAGTCTACTACCCATGTTACTTTCCTTACATTTTTATACCAATAGTACTGTAAGAAACTGAAGTTTGTGCCATCTGTGTGTGGCTGGAAAAAAATGGAGGAGGTGTGCATGAGGTATCAGGGCTCCCAGCTAAGAAGGCTTACACTGCTCCCTTAACCACCAGGTCCTCATTGAAACTTCAATTCAAAGCTGTAAGTGCTGGCCCAGACCCTGCTACCTCATATATGGTCCATGGCTGACTGCTGCTGTGCCATTTGCACATTTCTACTGTGGGTCAATTGATGCCACTTTTCATGGTGTCTGCCCCTAATTTTAGCTGTGTATACGTTTGGTTTGGCCTCCGATTGAATTTAATGGGGTTCAGGTACGTTCGTTGAACTGTTCGGCGAACGTCTAAACGTTCAGCAAATCCAACCGAACCAAACCCTAAAAGGATCACTCATCTGTACCCATGGTCTGCAAACGAAATAAGTGTGTGAAAAGACTAATAGTTTTATCCCCCCCAAAAAAGTTATATATACATGTACACAAAAATGGGTTGTGTGTTGGAGCCATAGGGAGATTCTGTTGGACTAGTAACACATAAAATATATATATTTAACCCATAAGAACTATAACTTATTTATTTTTCTGTCGACATGGACGTCTGTGGGCTTATTTTTTTGCAGGATGAGTTGCATTTTTAAAAAGACACCATTCATTTTATCACAAAGTGTAATGGAAAACGGGAAAACTACAAATTGCAGTGAAAGTGAGAAAATAAAACAATTCTGACATTTGTTGGAAATTGTTCTTAAGGTGTACATTTTGTGGAAAAAATGACCTGTGAATATAATCCTGCTCATCATATTTATTATGGCAATACTAAACTTGTCGAACATAGTATTTTGTATTTTAGAAAAAAAAATGTTTTGTTTTGGGATTGTAGCTATTTTCTGAGCCTGTTTTCATTTTTCAATTTTATTGCCTATGGAGCTCACTTTTTTGTGAGATAAAAATACATTTGTATTGATACAATTTGGGGATGGATATCACATTTCAATCAATTCTTACAGCATTTTTTCCTGTTTGGCAGCAACCAAAAACCACAGCTTTGTGGTTTTGATTTTGTTTTTTGTTTACGGTATTTAAGGATTGGGTTAATTATATTAATATTTTGATAGATCAGACTTTTCTAGTTGCGGCGATACCACATGTTTTTTTTTAAATCTTTTGTATTATCTTTATTTTTAATGGGGGAAAAAAGAAGGTGATTTTAACTTTTTTTGACATTTTTTTCATTATTGTTTTCTTAACTTTCGACTGTATTTAATAGTCCCTTTAGGGTACTTGAACCTGCCATCATCTGACCACTTGTGCTATATACAGCAATACCACAGTATTGCTGAACAAAGTAAAAATCACTGTTTCATTTGCAGAATGGCCACAGGCTGTCATAGCGGCCCATCGGCGCCACATGATAATGGAACGAGAGGCACCGATGAATGATATGCCTCTATGCCGCTTCACTGTTAATGCAGCTGTCAGAGATTGACAGTGACATTTAACAGGTTAGCAGTCATGGGCGGCGCTACCTCCACCCACGGTTGTTAGAGGCAGGTCCTGGATGTTACAGACAGCCATTATCTGCCGGGCATATGTTGGGCTCACCCCGTGAGCCTGCTCCATACTCTGGCTACCAACTTGTGCTGTACATGAATGGCGGATGTTGGTAAGGGGTTAAAGATTTTGTTTGAAACTAAGTGAATTTCATACCATATGTATAAAAATTCAAAATTCCCTACTCTTCCCTCTATTTTAACTTTCTGTCTGTGTATTTTTTTCTTGCTTCTGATGACCTCTAGTGGGTAAGCTCTTATAGTCAGTGAAGTCCTTTTCTCCTGTACAGTGTAAAGTCTACTTTTGCTCGTGGTTCAGTACAGTAAATAATTATACCAGGTGAATACAGCCCGACACTGTTAGATATTGTATATATTAGTAAGCAGTGAACAAAACACTTGCTGATGTTACCTGGGCACAACAATTCTAGAGCTGATTTCTTTCATACAATGAGGTCGATACTGAATGCTTGCACATTGTGCCAAAACTTCTAGCACCATTAGCAATTCACAGAATTGTTGTAGGGCTGTTATCAGGACTAGCATCAGGTTATTTTGACAAATAATGTAGTTGAAGAACACTGATAAATTTACAGAAGAGAATCTCTTATCCCACACTTCTTGAATCATGGAATGAAACATACTATAGTAATAAAGGAGGATCAGCTGCAATAAATACAAAGTCAAAGAGCAATAATACAAAGTAAGGTTTATCGTCCTGGTCTAACTCTCATTTTGGAAGATGCCTATCCATTACTAACCCCATAGTCATATTTGACAATAAAAAACATCCTTAATACAGTCCTTTATTTGCAGTAAAAATACACGCCATTTTCCAAATTTATTTAAAAATTAAAAAAACACAGGTATACGCACCTTACACCCATTCCATTGGAGCTTTGGTCCCCTGTAAAAAAATGAAAATAATAAACATCAAAAATACTCACCTTAAACCCATTCTATTGAAGCCCTGGTCACCTGTAAAAAATACAAGAATAGGAATCAGCAATATTACCGACCTGTCCGATATACTGTACCATGCTGTAATCCATGTCTGCGATAATTGATTTTAACCTGGACGGTGCCAAGATGCAATCTTCCAGGCTAAAATCCACAGGAGAATGAGCTGCTGTGAGCGCAGTGTCAGTGACTAGCCATGATATCATCGAGGTTACCACGGGTCACCAAGGCTGCATTCCCAGCTCACTTCAGTGTGAGCTGGGCCGATGAACTCTGGTGACCTAAGTGAGATCACCGCTAGCACCATGAGAAAAAGTCTCACAGTGCAGCACTGAACTCAGTGAGTTCACCACAGTCTGCCATAAGAAATGTCTCACAGTACTAGCAGTGATCACACTGAGGTTACCGAAGTTCATTGGCCCTGCTAAAACTGAAATGAGTTGGGAACTTAGCCTCAGTGACCTCAGTACTATTGGATACACTATAATTTGCCTACCTGTGGCGCCGCTTAATGTGGTAACCGAGAGTTATCCAAGGACAAGGGTGTAATTACATGGGTGCAAGGGGTGGCCCCTGCAGTGGTGCAATGCAGTGGTTCACAAACATATCAATTCTCTAATATTACAATTCTTTTAAACTATCTGCATACAAACTCCCCCTAATGAGGTGAGTATTTAGCTCTGATTCATTCAGTCCTACTAGCAAACATTGTATCTAGCTGAGAATATATGTTTGGCACCAAACTCCCTCTAAGTCTATGTGCACACTCCCACTGGGATCCCTGTTGTGGGGCTTAAGCTCAGGACATACCGACCAAAACCTGGTTGCGGAAGAGGTCAGCTGATTATCCATTTGTCCATGATTCCACATCGCACGTGACTAGATGGAATTCAGATGGTAAGTTAATCTCCCGAATAATCTCGATAAAATGAGCCGAATCTCTCACGTACGAAGGTAACATAGTCGCCATGGGCTGCAAAAAGAAGTCAATATAATGACAGGCTCTTTCACACAGGCTCCCAATGCTTGAAACTATTGGTCGGCCCGGGGGCCGTTTGTCATCCTTATGAATTTTTGGCAACATATAAAATGTTGCAATGATGGGATCCTCCACCCACATGTAACGTTTCTCATTCTGGGTAATGATGCCCAATTGATTAGCCCTACACAATAGAGTCTGCAATTTGGACATAAAAACTTTTGTGGGGTCCGATGGTAATTTGTTGTAAAAACGCACATTGGACAGTTGTCTCATGGCCTCCTCCTGGTACATGTGGGTGGGCCAAAGGACGACATTGCCCCCCTTGTCTGCTTCCTTAATAATGAAATCCCCATTATTTCTTAAATCATGAATAGCACGATTTTCAACAGCAGACAGGTTAGAAGATGTACCAACCTTGGGAACCATAGCCATGATGTCCCTCTTCACTAGTTCATAGAAGATCTTAACTGCAGGGACCAGTGTGAAAGACGGTGCTCTAGAGGATTTGTTCCTGTATGGAAATCTGCTACTGGAAGTGGCTGGTTGATTTTCTTCTAGTAGGTCCAATAGGTCCTGAAAGACCTGACGCTCATCTTGGGGAATGCTCCGTAAGATATCAGGTTTCTTGTACATAACTTGAAAAGTGATGTTCCTGCAGAATAAATAAAGATCTTTAACAAGTGTAAACTTGTCTACCTTATGCGTGGGAACGAACGTCAGGCCTCGCTGGAGAACCGACAATTCTACCTGTGACAGAGAATAATTAGACAAGTTAATAACTTGTAAAGTTTGATTTGATACCTCTGAGTCAGGTACTGGGACATCACTGGTCTCCATATCCTCTATTTGCGCCTGGTGGAATACTGATGTCGATATGGTGACGTCCTTCCCCGGTAATGTGGTTGACGCTTTTTTGCTGGCATTCTTCTTTCGTCTCCCACGTCTGGTCCGTGGTCGGGCTTGCTCCCCGTTGAAGATAAAAAATCACTGGAACTAGCCCCTCTCAATGAAGGTTCCGTGCTTGCAGGGAGAATGGTTTTCCTATAGTTGTAGGAAGTGCCAGTTCTGGCATTACCCCTGTGTTTCCATCTATAGACATTTTGTTGCTCATGATCAGTTTTGTCTCTCAAAAATTTCTTACGCTTGCCCGCAATAATGTCTGCCTCATATTTGTCCAATGTCTCCTTTAATTTAATTTTGAAGGCCGCCACCTGTGTCTCTTCAAACCTGCTCAGTTTACCCTCCAATTCCTTAATCTGTATTTTGACAGATGAAAATAACTCCCTATCATGTTCAATAAGTAGAGAAATAAGTATGTTGGAGCAGCGTGTGAGGCCCTGCTCCCAGGTCTGTTGAAAGGAAGTAGAGGGCTCCCAAGCTGGGAAGATAGAGATGCGAAGACCCCTTGGTACAAAGCCTGCCTTGCAGTATTCCTCAAGGCTTCTCATGTTCCACCATAATTTGATACCGGATCTATGAGCCTTGGTGAGATCTGAACAAAGTGCTGAAAAATCTGAAACAGGAGCGGATACCTCTGTTGTTTGAAACATACTGGAAGGTTGCGCCAGCCATGCGGCCTCTCTGGCATCCCAATCCATAGCTACACACCAGAAAACAATTAGACCCAAATATGTACCAAAAAATAAATCAGTACTATATACTACAATAAGACAGCAGGATATGCCAAAATGCGCATGTGGCGTCACGAATAGACTTTATTCCAAAATACAGTACCCCTTAAAGACCTTTCCCCTTTGAGTGCTAAGGGCCACAGACCGGGTAGCAGCCACCGTTACATCCCCTTTAAGTGCGACCGGACCTGGTACAGAGTACCCCAGGCCCTGGAGGGCGACTCAACCTTGGCATCACGAACAGTATGCTGTGAACTGGCATCACCAGGTACTGTGTGCCAGAGACTGTGACAGTTTGTTTGCAAGCCGCCATTACCGCGCCGCGTGGAGCGCAAGGGGACGAAGGGGCATATCTTCGTGGGCAGAGTGATCCAAAAGAGTGTGAAGAGGAAGCGGGTGCTGCGCCGGGAGGAAAGCAGGGAGTGAAGATGCCGTGCAGCAACACCGCAAGTGAGAACGTCGCAAAGCGCTGGACGGAGGACTGGGAGAAGCGCCTGACCGTGCAGAGGGGGAGCCACTGCAAACTCCGTAGGCAAGACGTCGGTTAGCATGGGGAAAGGGACATGTCTGCCCCGGAAGGAGAATTGGCGGCGGTCGCAGCTGCAGGCCCCATGATGCCCCCGGATCCCGCGGTGGATGCAGCCGTGGGTCCAGTAATGCCACCAGGCCCCGCAGTGCCCACAGCTCCTACAAGCTGGCCGGACCCCGCCACAGTGACCACTCCCATATTGCCACTATCCATGCCCTATATACCAGGAGCGGCCTGGCTTCCCCAATATTCTAGGGAGTCCCATACACTAAGTGACTTTAAGGAAAGGCTCTGCAGCCTATTTGAAGTATATCCCCTGACAGACCATCAAAAGGTCAGCATCCTAACTGGCCAACTAATTGGCGCAGCCCAAAGAGAAGTAAAATCCTGGCCAGATATGGAAAAAGGAACTGTTCAGCAGATAATTAAAACTTAAAACCACTTTTGACACCTGCACCGCTGCAGAAATCAAAATGAGGCTTTTCGGGTGCTAACTATGAATGCAGGATAGCATACGGGACTATGCCCTTAATCTGCAAGAGGCACTACGGGCACTACTTGCCATCAAACAGGTTGACCCTAACAGTTTGCAGGATGGGGACAGGCTCTTAAAGGAACAGTTCATTGAAGGGCTCCTGTCCAACAACCACAGGACTCAACTACGCATCCTGGCCTTGCAAAACCCTGACCTGGACTTTGCACAATTTAAAGACAGGTCCATCCGGGTGCTGTATGAACTTCAGCCCAGCCGTACAGTGCCCCCCTAGCCCTCATCTACCACCAGGAGGTGGAATCCTGCCATCAGGTCCCTGTTGAGGCCAATGCACAGAACCTGGATGATGACCTCTCCTCAGGACTATGCCTCCAGGTGCACTAACTGACTAGAAGCGTAGCTGCACTAGTCAGGGCCGTGCAGTCCCTACAGGAACCACCAAAGGAGAAGATCAATCTGGCTTCCAGACTGGAGGACATCCCCTGGAGACAACAGAAGAGGATCCCGCCAACAAGAGGAAGAGACGATGACCACTATCATCAGGACAGATGACCCATCTACCGCCACTGCAACCAGGCAGGATGCATCGCAAGTTTCTGCCATTTAAATGAGCAACCCCTGGGGCAGAGGGCCAACCCCCAGGAATAGGATGACCAGGCCCACAAAATTGAGAGCCAAATACGTCGGAGGATCACCAGTCCTCCCCATTGTGATCAACAGCATCCCGATGAACGCTTTATTGGACACTGGCTCTCAGGTGATGACTATGCCTTACATTCTTTATAAACGTTATTGGGCTGACTCAGACATTACCCGTGGCCCAGATAGTGATTTGACAATGGTAGCCAGTAATGGTCAGCCTTTGCCACAGGTGGGGTACAAGTAGGTCACTATTAAGGAGGGGCGGGTAGAATTGAAGGCCCAAGGACTGGAAGTTGTTGATATTGACCTACGTGAATGTAACCCCATGATGACCTTAGGTACTAATGTCATTGAAAATTGTCTTGCCGAGGTTATTGTCTTGTTACAACAGGTGGTCGAAGCTGCTGGTTCCAGTGAGCAGCATGTCCTGCAAAAAGAAATCAGAGCACTGGTGCAGAGACAGGTAGAATTGTCTGGTGGAGAAGTTAGATGTGTCACAGTGAGTGATCCGATCCCCATTGCTATAGCCCCTAGGAGTGAAATGTTAATATGGTGTTCGAGCAGCAATAGGCCTCAGAGGTAAAGATTACCAGGCCCTGATAGAATTTGTGTATTCAGATAGTAGGCCCACAATCCTGACAGCCAGAGGCGTGGTTGATGTCCGCAAGGGGAGGGTACCAGTACGTGTCCTTAACTGTGGAGAGAAAGAGGTCCACTTATCCAGATATGCCACACTTGCTAAACTGTTTACTGTTAATGATAATGCAATAAAAGCAACAGAACCCTTGGTCCCGTCTGACCAGGCGGAGGACAATGGCTCTGCAGGACGGTTGGAGGATTGGGGTCAGAAGTTAGATGTGGACACTAACTCTACCCATCACACCAAAAACATGGGGCTTACTGGGTGGTCCATGAGTATGAGCGGGTATTCAGCAAGCACCCACTAGATTTTGTGCAGGTAAAAGGGGTACAACATCATTTCCCCACTGGAGGTCATCCGCCCATTAAAGAGAGGTACCGGCCTGTACCTCCAGCTCACTACCAATGTGCCAAAAGTATGTTATGAGAGATGAAGGAGGCTGGGGTAATCAGAGATAGTTGTAGCCCCTGGGCAGTTCCATTAGTTCTCGTCAGGAAAAAGGATGGTACAATGAGGATGTGTGTTGATTACAGGCAGATAAACCGCATTACACACAAGGATGCCTACCCATTGCCCAGAATAGAAGAAGGTTCCCGTGGTAGAGGTGGATAAAGAAAAGACCGCCTTCACGACACCGATGGGCCTCTCTGAATTTAACTACATGCCGTTCGGACTAGGCAACGCACCAGGAACATTCCAGAGGATGATGGAGCACTGTCTCGGGCACAAGAATTTTGAAACCGTCCTGTTGTACCTGGATGATGTCATCGTCTTCTCCAAGACATATGAAGACCACCTGAAACACCTGGCAGAGGTGCTCTGTCTAACTTTGGTCTGAGGGTAAAGCCATCTAAGTTTTACCTGTTAAAGCCCAAAGTGTAGTACCTGGGCCATGTGGTAAGCTCTGAAGGAGTGGCACCAGACCCTGACAAGATCACCGAGATCAGGGACTGGCCGAAGCCCAGCAACATCCATGATGTATGGCAGTTCCTCGGGTTGGTAAGCTACTACCAAAGGTTCATTAAAGACTTCACTAAGATAGCTGCACCCCTGCAAGACCTGTTAGTGAGTCAACCCAAGAAGACTAAGAGCAAGGGTCCTCCGTTTGAGGGGAACGACAGGCTGGAAGGATCCTTCACTAGGTTGAAGTTGGCTCTCACGGGAGATGAGGTACTGGCCTACCCTGACTTTGACCAACCGTTTGTGCTGTACATGGACGCCAGCAATATGGGATTGGGAGCAGTGTTGTACCAGGTGCAGAAAGGCAGAGAAAGACTAATTTCCTACACTAGCAGGAAGCTTCATCCCACTGAAAGGAACCCCAAAAACTACAGTTCCTTCAAGCTGGAGGTCCTCGCCATAGTCTGGGCGGTAACACAGCGGTTCAAACACTACCTGGCCTCAGCAAGATTCACCATTTTCATGGCCAAAAACCCGCTAACACACCTGGAGACGGCAAAACTAGGTGCATTGGAGCAGCGATGGATGGCCCGATTGTCCAACTATGAGTTCACCATCAAGTACCGTGCAGGGCACAAGAATGCAAATGCCGATGCGCTGTCCAGGATGCCCCATTTACAAGAAGTTGGAGAAGATCTGGAAGCACTTGAACAAATTGAGTTACCAGCTTTCCATCGCCCCAGGGTGACTCAGTACTCCCATTATGTGAAGAACAAGCGCAATAACAAGCAAGAAGCCACGCTGAACCTATTGCCCCACCATGGTCCATCTGGTAAAAGAACTGCTGACACAAGCAGATTCACACCCTGGTCCAGATGGTACACAAGAGACAGCTGTGGAGGGAGAAGAGCAAATTTGTTAGCTACGACGGTAAGCTGTGCTGGAGGAATGTCGATCCACGCACTCATGAGCTGGTCTGGCAGGTGGTAGTCCTGAGACAAGATGCGCAAATGGTCTTGGAAGCGTACCATGATAGAGCAGGACACTTCGGATGGAAGAAGTTAGAGATCCTTCTCCGTGGAAGGTTTTACTGGATTAGCATGAGAAAAGCCATTGAAAAGTGGTGCCGAGAATGTAGCTCATGCAACCTGTGCAGAAAGGACTGTGACTGCCAGAGGGCTTCCCTACAGCCCATAGTCACCAAACAGCCACTTGAATTGGTCGCTCTGGATCATGTGAAGCTAACTACAAGCCAGTCAGGCTATGTTTATGCTCTGACCCTTGTGGAATATTACTCCAGATTCCTGGTAGTCGTGCCTGTTAAGGATCAGACGGTGAACATGGCAGCCAAAGCCTTCCAACAACACTTTTGTCGACCACACGGATACCCTAGTAAGGTACTCACCGACCAAGGCCCAGCCTTTGAAGCGGAAGTGTTCCAGGAGTGCGGCAACCTGTACGTATGCAAGAAGATAAGAACAACACTGTATCACCGACAAACAAATTGTATGTGTGAGAAGATGAATCAAGTGGTAATTGACTTACTGAAAACCTTGCCTTTGGAAGAGAGAAACTTATGGCCAGAGAAGTTGCCAGACTTAGTAGATCTGTATAATCACATCCCAGTGAATTCCACCAACTGCACTCCAGCCTACCTGATGAGAGGAAGATCTAGCAAATTACCTGTTGATATTGATATGGGAGTCCTAACACCAGAAACAACCTCACCAGATGCAGATTGGGATACTGAGCGACAACAGAAATACCGCCAAGTACAAGAATGCTCTTTTGTGTCTTCAAGTATTCTGGTGGTGTGAACAGGTTCCTACAGACTTGTTCAATGTGCAAGTGGCCCATGTGTTTCTGGTTCTATAATTGTTCTCTTGTTTCTACAAGACTGGGGAGTGCACCACTCCTCTGTGGGTCATTTGCATTTAACTGCTCCATCCTGCATGTCCACATGGATAGTCCTTCTCTGAACCCTGCTTATACAGGTATTATACAGATGATCAGGTTTTAAATACATCAGATAGGGATTCTATACATTAGTTAGGACTGCTCTATAAGGGTATACCTTGACGATTTGGTGGAGCAGCTTAGTATACATTTTTTTGCAAAAAAACGTATCAACTAAATACCCTGTTTTCTTTACATCTTTTGACTAGCACTTGCTGATTACTGTGATTTTTTTTATAACAGAGTATTTTTGACCTCACTGTGCTCTTTTGTGTCTTCAAGTACAAGAATGTGGAGAAAGAAGCTTAGCCCAGGCAAGACAAAAACAAGAGAGAAATTATAATCAGCGTGCTCCTGCAATTCCCTCATCACCAGGTGAACAAGTGCTAAAGTGAAAAGAAAGAATGTACAAACTCGATGACCAGTAGGAAGCAGAACCATATACCATCTTACCATCAAACTTTGACAATGCTAAAGTGTGTCTTATAAGCTAAGATGGAGGAGAAACCTCAACTGCGGTGTCAAGGGATCATCTTAATATATGCCCTGACAAACTGAGAGACAAGGTAAAAGATCCAGGTACTCACGTTCAGTTATATATATATATTTTTCTCAGCGGCATTAGAATAATGTATGGTTTCTTGTAGGTTCTGTCCATTCTCTTTTTCCAGCACATTGCATGATACATCCTTGTTTTCCCAACTTGCACTCCTCCCATTTGGTTCAGGTGAATTTAATTAGCAGGAGACTGCAAAGGGGGTCCAGCCTAGTTTTGCTCTCATTTGACTGCTGGTGAGTTTCAGTGCTCCTTTCATTTGGTGTTGGTACTGTGTGGCGGCCATTGTTGCTGTGGCTTTGTGCTTGTAAGTCTGGGGTTATGAAGACTCAGTCTTGTAGCATGGTTGCTGTGAGGCATCAGGCCGCTCGCCCTACTGGTGCATTATCGCTGTGGCGGTGGTAGTGCACGACACTGCTCCTTTAAGGCAACAAAAGGTTGGATCCACTGAGAGGTTCACCATGACGTGACAGTGGACTTCATACAGTCTGATCAGAATGTTAACCTAAGAACCCCATGTTCAGTTATATATATTTTTGCCTAGGGGCAGTAGATCAATGTATGATTTTTTTGGAGGTGCTGTCCATTCTCTTTTTACCTCATAAGCCCGGGGTCACACTTGTGAGTGTGATGCGAGAACTTGCGAGAGGCTCTAGCATCAATACCCGGCGCTGCCGCTGGTACTCGGGACCAGAGCGTGTGGCTGCATGTATTTCTATGCAGCCACACACTCCGGTGCTGAGTGTCGGCGGCAACTCCGGATATTGATGCGAGAGACTCACGTGAGTTTCTCGCATCACACTCGCAAGTGTGACCCCGGGCTAATGAGAAGTCTGGAGTTGATGGGAGGAATAAACCCTGCAGAGCATCTGGTGGGAAGCAATGGCACCAGGGCAGGTTCGAGGCAACGTGAGTATAATATTATTAATTTTTAACAATTTAAACATATAAACAAAAGGTAATATGACACATTCCTTATAAACATAATAATTGAGAAGATGTAAATGAAATACTTTTCAAACATAATGATATCTATGCAAAATATTTTTTTTACCTTATAAGTAACATTTATTGCATTAAAAATATAATTAAAAAATGTGATAATAAAACACTAAACAAAATGAAAACAGTAATTGCACTTGCTTGTACTTGTACTTTGCAAAAATGCATGCAAAATTCAATAAAGGACATGTATAAAAACCACAGCGCCATCTTGTGTTCAATAGAAATATCTTTCTGTCCATTAGGGCCTGGGAATTTATTGGAAATGACAAAAATTCATGTAACAGCTGGAGATGAGCAAAGCCGTGGATATCAGTGTTCGGCTGGTTCGTGCAGACTTTTTTTTAAAAGTCCGGTTCAGGTCACAAACTTGACCCCGGATCTTGAACACCATATAAGTCGATGAGGACCTGAACTTAAAAGCTGTAAAATGGCTAAAAAGTGGTAGATGTAAGGGCTGGGGCTGCAAAAGGAAGAAAAATGGGTGGGGTGGGGGGGGGGGGGGTAGAACAGGACAATTGCCCTGCAAACAAAAATGGATAGGCATATGACTTAAAGGGGTTATTTTATTTCAGGAAGTAAATACATAACACTAAAACTTTAACAGTAGCCCCATGGAGACTGAGGTTTGCTGCCACTAGTCCAGTTAAAAATTTCACCACACAGAGAAAGCTTACAAACTTCACCCACAGACCATAGGGCACACTACTCTGTAACACCCCAGGGTCCTGGTTGTTACAGTGGTATTGCTTTCCTCACGGGGAGAGTGATGTCACGCTTGGAAGCGAAGGAAGATCTTCTTTATCAGGTAAACAGAAACATACAACATGTTCACACTCCAGGTCAGAAGGGGGAGCTGTGATCCAGCTATGGGTGGCTACCCTATATATATATTCTGATCTGGAGGGAATTTAGTTAGTGCCAGACAGCAGACTGAAACAGTCTGAGGCAGAAAGACGTGTGATGGGCCGTGCAGTCAAGAGGGTGCTGCAGCTCCTAGATAGAGAGAATACGGATGAAAAACACCTTGTAGAGAGCGTGCAGGAGAGTGGAGCACAGGAGAGTGAGACCTGGGGAGAATAGCTGCGACTGAGCTACCTCCATGTAGGGCACAGATACCGGTAGCCGGAAGACCGAGGTTGTGATGACTCCAAGAGGCACAGCAGAAACCGGCAGGACAGCTGGACTACACGTCACCTGTCTGCCTAACACCCAGGAGACACAGTGGTGCATAGAGCCCGGGTCGTGATAGAAACCCTGTAAAAAGGCTCGAGCCACCTGTCATATGAGTTTGTGTCCCACCTTTAAGGAGGACAGAGAGAACTGTGAGGACCTTGACAGAAGCCATAGGCAGCAAGGGACTACACCACCGTGCTAGTAGGAAGATTTTAACTGGTAATAACATCACCTCAGAGGACCCTTTTAAGCAGCGTCGGTCACCTCTGACTAAATACCACAGGTGGCGTCACGAACACAAACTTTATTTCACAATTCCCTTTAAAGACTTTCCCTTTTAATTGGGCGCCCAGGGCCACGGACCGGGTCGCAGCCACCGTGACATCCCCTTTAAGTACCGGACCCGGTACCGAGTACCCCTAGGCCCTAGCGGGCATCACAACTGCACATAAGACTATTACAAATTTCAGAAAACTCCCACACAGGGTCTTGGTGGCACATTTCAGCCTGGGAGGCAACCACAAGGCAGTGGCCCTTTAGTTGCAGTAGCCAACTTTTTGCATGCCTATCTTTGTCTGCTGCATTAAAGCAGCAGAGGTAACAGGCTAGTCCATTGTTATCGGAACAGAACCGAGCTTACTGCCTACTTAGATACTGCAACAGAAGCAAACTGATTACATAGACATAGCAGCTGAACTAACTACATAGACACGAGAATGGAACCAAGATTAATACAGATATAGGAAAGGAACAGAGCTTACTACAGAGATAAGGGAGCAGAACCAAGCTTACTAAAGAGATATGAGAGCAGAAGCAAGCTTACTACAGAGATATGAGAGTAGATCTGAGCTTACTACAGAGATAAGTGAGCAGAAAAGAGCTTACTAAAGAAATATGGAAGCGGAACCAAGTTTACTACAGAAATAATCGTGTAAAACCAAGGTTACTACAGAGATATAGGAGTCAAACTGAGCCTAGTACAGAGATATGAGAGCAGAACCAAGCAAACTAGGGAGATATATATGACCAGAACCAAGTTTACCTTAGAGATATGGGAGCAGAACCGAGCTTACTAAAGAGATATGGGAGCCGAACAGAGCTTACTACAGAGATATGATAACAGAACCGAGCTTATTAGAGAGATGTGATGCAACTCCAAGGCAGTTGCACGTAACCTCCCCCAGGGGGCGCAGGTAAGGAGGACAAGGTCGCACTCACCGTGAAGCACCAAAGTGCAAGGCATGGGGCGCCACTAGGAGGCGGTAGAGTAGTCAGACAGGCCGGTCCGCAGCAAACAGGAAATGAGGCACCAGGAGTTACAGCAGAGCACATAGTCAAAGACAAGCCAGGAGTCAGAGCCAAACGGGAGCACGGTATCCAAAGCGTGAGACGTAAGATGAAGTCGGGGTTCAAACCAGAGCATCAAAAGCCGGTTGGGGAACGTGGTACAGAGACGGAAAACAAGAGGCGGGGTCAGAGATCAGGCCGAGTCATACACTGTAGGGAACAAGTCTAATACAAATAAGGGAAGTCAGAGGCAGAAGGAACACCAGGGTATACAGGTCAGCTGCTCTAGCCAGGAAGCATGAATTATCACTGATGCCGGCCAGCCGACTACAGAGGACTTAAAAAGCCCAGCCAGCTCCAAAATGAGGCCGAGGGGATTAACTCCCGCATGACCAGTCCTGAGAGGGAACAGCAGACAACAAACGCCAAACTGGATCATGACAAGAGATATGGGTGCAGAACCAAGCTTAGTACAGAGACATGGGAGCAGAATCGAGCTTACTAGAGAGATATGAGAACAGAACTGAGCTTATTAGAGAGATATGGGAACAGAACCAAGCTTACTAGAGAGACATGGGAATAGAACCAAGCTTATTAGAGAGATATGAGAGCAGAACCGAGCTTGCTCTTAAGATATGGGAACAGAACCAAGCTTACTAGAGATATATGGGAGCAGAGCCAAGCTTACTACAGAGATATGGGAGCAGAACAGAGCTTACTAGAGAGATATGGGAGCAGAACCCAGCTTACTACAAAGATATAGGAACAGAACCGAGCTTTCTAGAGAGATATGGGAGCAGAACCGAGCTTACTACAGAGATATGGGAACAGAACCGTGCTTACTAGGGAGATATGGGAGCAGAACCGAGCTTACTACAGAGATATGGGAACAGACAGAAATGTGCTTACTAAGTTTACTACATGGATACAGAACAGAACCAAGCCTCCTAAAGAGATATAAGAACAGAACCAAGCTTACTGCATGCATATGGTATCAGAATCCAGATTACTACATAGATATGGTAACAGAGCCAAGCTTGCTGTATACATATGGTACCAGAACTAAGCTTACTGCTTGGAAATACCAGGCACAACAGGCAGGTAGATGACAATGGCAATACCTCCTCTTCAACAGACCCAAAAGGCAAAGAAGCTGCCGCTCTGTTGACATGATGGAAACGTGTGAATCCCAGGCAGGAGCCATCTGTGACCGCTCTATGCTGCACAATTACCTGCCTGTTACTGCTTAGGCAATTTTTTTTTTCTTTTATCAAAGTCCCAGATATTCACCTTAAACAGCTGCAACTGAGGAGAACTGTAATCACTGCTGTTGCAGGCAAATGTCAGCTATGTATAACAACCAACATCTGCTCAGCTACTGATCCCGCTAGAAACAAGTGCACACTTAGGTCCCCTTCACACGTCAGTAAAGAAACACATACAGTGCCTTGCGAAAGTGTTCGGCTCCCTGGAACTTTTCAATCTTTTCCCACATATCATGCTTCAAACCTAAAGATAACAAATGTAAATTTTTAGTGAATAATCAACAAGTGGAACACATTTGTGAAGTTGAACGAAATTTATTCGTTATTTTAAAATTTTGGGGAAATTCAAAAACTGAAAAGTGGGGAGTGCAATATTATTCAGCCCCTTTACTTTCAGTGCAGCAAACTCACTCCAGAAGTTCATTGTGGATCTCTGAATGATCCAATGTTGTCCTAAATGCCTAATGATGATAAATATAATCCACCTGTGTGTAATCAAGTCTCTGTATAAATGCACCTGCTCTGTGATAGTCTCAGGGTTCTGTTTGAAGCACAGAGAGCATCATGAAGACCAAGGAACGCAACAGGGAGGTCCGTGATACTGTTGTGGAGAAGTTTAAAGCTGGACTTGGATACAAAAGGATTTCCAAAACTTTAAACATCCCAAGGAGCACTGTGCAAGCGATCATATTGAAATGGAAGGAGTATCACATGACTGCAAATCTACCAATACCCGGCCGTCCCTCTAAACTTTCATCTCAAACAAGGAGAAGACTGATCAGAGATGCAGCCAAGAGGCGATGATCAATCTGGATGAACTGCAGAGATCTACAGCTGAGGTAGGACAGTCTGTGCATAGGACAACAGTCAGTCATACACTGCACAAATCTGGCCTTTACGGAAGAGTGGCAAGAAGAAAGCCATTTCTCAAAGATATCCATAAAAAGTGTTGTTTAAAGTTTTCAACAAGCCACCTGGGAGACACACCAAACATGTGGAAGAAGGTGCTCTGGTCAGATGAAACCAAAATCGAACTTTTTGGCAACAATGCCAAACGATATGTTTGGCGTAAGGGCAACACAGCTAATCACCCAGAATACACCATACCCACTGTCAAACATGATGGTGGCAGCATCATGGTTTGGGCCTGCTTTTCTTCCGCAGGGACAGGGAAGATGGTTATAATTGATGAGAAGATGGATGGAGCCATATAAACTGTTGTGAATTAGACTTTTGTGGCTCCCTCTTGTGGTCACTAGTGATATGACTCTGGGATTGTCTTTCCTCAGTTTGGCACCCACCTGGGTCGTTAGTCCAGGGGTGTTGCTATATAAACTTCCTGGTTTCTCAGTCCTGTGCCTGGCATCGTTGTAATCAGTTCCTTTCTTTTTGCTCCTGTCTGCTGGTCTTGGATCTAGCAAAATTAAGCTAAGTCCTGCTTCCTTGTTTTTTGGTTATTTGCTTTGCTCTTAGTTTTTGTCCAGCTTGTACTAAATGTGATTCCTGATTTTGCTGGAAGCTCTAGGGGGCTGGTGTTCTCCCCCCGGGCCGTTAGACGGTTCGGGGGTTCTTGAATATCCAGCGTGGAAATTTTGATAGGGTTTTTGCTGACCATATAAGTCATCTTACTATATTCTGCTATTAGTCAGTGGGCCTCTCTTTGCTAAATATCTAGTTCATTCTTACGTTTGTCTTTTCTCCTTACCTCACCGTTATTATTTGTTGGGGGCTTGTATCCAACTTTTGGGGTCTTTTCTCTGGAGGCAAGAAAGGTCTTTCTTTTCCCTTCTAGGGTTAGTTAGTTCTCCGGCTGGCGCGAGACGTCTAGAACCAACGTAGGCACGTTCCCCGGCTGCTGCTATTTGTGGTGCTAGGATTAGATATATGGTCAGCCCAGTTACCACTGCCCTATGAGCTGTTTTTTTGTGTTTGCAGACTTGGTATGTACTTTTGAGACCCTCTGCCATTGGGGTCATAACAGCATGCCAGGCCAAGGTTGAGTGTTTAATGCATTGCAGAAGTGGGATTACAAGAAAGGAAAGTCTGAGTTTTTTTTTTTTTTTCTTTCCTCTCTTTTTTCCTCCCCTTTACCTCTGAGTGGCTTGTGCTTGCTGCAGACATGAATGTCCAGACTTTGATTACAAGTGTGGATCAGCTTGCTGCTCGTGTGCAGGGCATACAAGATTTTGTTACCAGTAGTCCAATGTCTGAACCTAAAATACCTATTCCTGAACTGTTCTCTGGAGACCGATTTAAGTTTAGGAATTTCAGGAATAATTGTAAATTGTTTCTATCTCTGAGACCCCGTTCATCTGGAGACTCAGCTCAGCAAGTAAAAATTGTTATCTCTTTCTTACGGGGCGACCCTCAGGATTGGGCCTTCTCGCTAGCGCCAGGAGATCCGGCATTGGCAAATATTGATGCGTTTTTTCTGGCGCTCGGATTGCTTTACGAGGAACCCAATCTTGAAATTCAGGCAGAAAAAGCCTTGCTGGCTATTTCTCAGGGTCAGGATGAAGCTGAAGTGTATTGCCAAAAATTTCGGAAATGGTCCGTGCTTACTCAGTGGAATGAGTGTGCTCTGGCCGCAAATTTCAGAAATGGCCTTTCTGAAGCCATTAAGAATGTGATGGTGGGTTTCTCCATTCCCACAGGTCTGAATGATTCCGTGGCGCTGGCTATTCAAATTGACCGGCGTTTGCGGGAGCGCAAAGCCGCGAATCCTCTGGTGGTGTTGTCTGAACAAACACCTGATTTAATGCAATGTGGTAGAATTCAGACTAGAAATGAATGGAAAAATCATAGACGTCAGAATGGGTTGTGTTTTTACTGTGGTGATTCTACACATGTTATATCAGCATGCTCTAAACGCCTAACTAGGGTTGTTAGTCCTGTCGCCATTGGTAATTTGCAACCTAAGTTTATTTTGTCTGTGACTTTAATTTGCTCATTGTCCTCCTACCCTGTTATGGCGTTTGTGGATTCAGGTGCTGCCCTGAGTCTTATGGATCTGTCGTTTGCCAAGCGCTGTGGTTTTGTTCTTGAGCCGTTGGTAAATCCTATCCCTCTTAGAGGTATTGATGCTACGCCATTGGCGGAAAATAAACCGCAGTTTTGGACACAGGTAACCATGTGCATGACTCCTGAACATCGGGAGGTGATTCGTTTTCTTGTTCTGCATAAAATGCATGATTTGGTCGTTTTGGGTCTGCCATGGTTACAGACCCATAATCCAGTCTTGGATTGGAAGGCAATGTCTGTGTCAAGTTGGGGCTGTCAGGGAATTCATGCTGATTCCCCGCCGGTGTCTATTGCTTCCTCTACTCCTTCGGAAGTTCCTGAGTATTTGTCTGATTACCAGGATGTATTCAGCGAGTCCAGGTCCAGTGCTCTTCCTCCTCATAGGGACTGTGACTGCTCTATAGATTTGATTCCAGGTAGTAAATTTCCTAAGGGAAGATTATTTAATCTGTCTGTACCTGAGCATACCGCAATGCGTTCGTATATCAAGGAATCTCTGGAGAAGGGGCATATCCGTCCATCCTCTTCCCCTCTTGGTGCGGGATTCTTTTTTGTGGCCAAGAAGGACGGATCTTTGAGACCTTGTATTGACTATCGGCTTCTGAATAAAACCACTGTTAAATTTCAGTATCCTTTGCCTCTGTTGTCGGACTTGTTTGCCCGGATTAAAGGTGCCAAGTGGTTCACCAAGATAGATCTTCGTGGTGCGTACAACCTTGTGCGCATTAAGCAAGGAGATGAATGGAAAACTGCATTTAATACGCCCAAAGGTAGGGTTGAGCGAAACGGGTCGATCATTTTCAAAAGTCGCCGACTTTTGGCTAAGTCGGCGTCTCATGAAACCCGATCCGACCCCTGTGCTTGTCGGCCATGCGGTACGCGACTTTCGCGCCAAAGTCGCGTTTCAATGACGCGAAAAGCGCCATTTCTCAGCCAATGAAGGTGAACGCAGAGTGTGGGCAGCGTGATGACATAGGTCCTGGTCCCCACCATGTTAGAGAAGGGCATTGCAGTGATTGGCTTGCTGTCTGCGGCGTCACAGGGGCTATAAAGGGGCGTTCCCGCCGACCGCCATCTTACTGCTGCTGATCTGAGCTTAGGGAGAGGTTGCTGCCGCTTCGTCAGAAGCAGGGAGAGCGTTAGGCAGGGTCCACTAACCACCAAACCGCTTGTGCTGCAGCGATTTGCACTGTTCAACATCACCTTCGGTGTGCAGGGACAGTGGAAGCTTTTTTTTTTTTTTTTTTCCCTCAGCGCTGTAGCTCATTGGGCTGCCCTAGAAGGCTCCCTGATAGCTGTATTCCTGTGTGTACGCCACTGTGGAAACCAACTGCTTTTTTCAAAGCACATATCCTCTTGTTCCTTCCTTTCTGCACAGCTATCTTTTTTGTTTGTCCACACTTTTTATTTAATTTGTGCATCAGTCCACTCCTATTGCTGCCTGCCATACCTGGCTGAGATTACTGCAGGGGAGATAGTAATTGTAGGACAGTCCCTGTTTTTTTTTTTTTTTTTTTTTTTTTGTGGGAGATTAAGATTGGCATTTCTGCTATAGTGCCATCCCTGTGTGTGCCATCTCTCACTGAGTGGGCCATAGAAAGCCTATTTATTTTTTCCTTCATTTGTGTTCTAAAATCTACCTCAACACAAAAACACTACATCAATCAGTGGGAGAAAAATATTGGCCTCAGTCAGGGCTTGTGTGCCACTGCTGTGTGTGCTATCTCTCATTCAGTGGGCTATAGAAAGCCTATTTATTTATTTTTTTTTTTCAATATTATTTGGTTTCTAAAGTCTCCCTGAAAAAAAAAAAATACCTAAAAAAACAGTGGGAGAGTAATATTGCCCTTTCAGCTTGTGTGCCAGTCTTGACTCCTGGGTGTGCCACCTCTCTCTCTCATTCAGTGGGCCATAGAAAGCCTTGTTTTTTTGTTTTTTTTTTTATATTATTTGGTTTCTAAAGTCTCCCTGAAAAAAAAAAAATACATAAAAAAACAGTGGGAGAGTAATATTGCCCTTTCAGCTTGTGTGTCAGTCTTGACTCCTGGGTGTGCCACCTCTCTCTCTCCTTCAGTGGGCCATAGAAAGCCTTGTTTTTTTGTTTTTTTTTTTATATTATTTGGTTTCTAAAGTCTACCTGAAAATAAAAAAAAACATAACAAAACAGTGGGAGAGTAATATTGCCCTTTCAGCTTGTGTGCCAGTCTTGACTCCTGGGTGTGCCACCTCTCTCTCTCCTTCAGTGGGCCATAGAAAGCCTTGTTTTTTTGGTTTTTTTTTTTATATTATTTGGTTTCTAAAGTCTCCCTGAAAAAAAAAAAAATACATAAAAAAACAGTGGGAGAGTAATATTGCCCTTTCAGCTTGTGTGCCAGTCTTGACTCCTGGGTGTGCCACCTCTCTCTCTCATTCAGTGGGCCATAGAAAGCCTTGTTTTTTTGTTTTTTTTTTTATATTATTTGGTTTCTAAAGTCTACCTGAAAATAAAAAAAAAACATAACAAAACAGTGGGAGAGTAATATTGCCCTTTCAGCTTGTGTGCCAGTCTTGACTCCTGGGTGTGCCACCTCTCTCTCTCATTCAGTGGGCCATAGAAAGCCTTGTTTTTTTGTTTTTTTTTTTTATATTATTTGGTTTCTAAAGTCTACCTGAAAATAAAAAAAAACATAACAAAACAGTGGGAGAGTAATATTGCCCTTTCAGCTTGTGTGCCAGTCTTGACTCCTGGGTGTGCCACCTCTCTCTCTCCTTCAGTGGGCCATAGAAAGCCTTGTTTTTTTGGTTTTTTTTTTATATTATTTGGTTTCTAAAGTCTCCCTGAAAAAAAAAAAAAAAACATAAAAAAACAGTGGGAGAGTAATATTGCCCTTTCAGCTTGTGTGCCAGTCTTGACTCCTGGGTGTGCCACCTCTCTCTCTCATTCAGTGGGCCATAGAAAGCCTTGTTTTTTTGGTTTTTTTTTTATATTATTTGGTTTCTAAAGTCTACCTGAAAATAAAAAAAAACATAACAAAACAGTGGGAGAGTAATATTGCCCTTTCAGCTTGTGTGCCAGTCTTGACTCCTGGGTGTGCCACCTCTCTCTCTCATTCAGTGGGCCATAGAAAGCCTTGTTTTTTTTTTTTTTTTTTTTATATTATTTGGTTTCTAAAGTCTACCTGAAAATAAAAAAAAAACATAACAAAACAGTGGGAGAGTAATATTGCCCTTTCAGCTTGTGTGCCAGTCTTGACTCCTGGGTGTGCCACCTCTCTCTCTCATTCAGTGGGCCATAGAAAGCCTTGTTTTTTTGATTTTTTTTAAATATTATTTGGTTTCTAAAGTCTCCCTGAAAATAAAAAAAAATACATAAAAAAACAGTGGGAGAGTAATATTGCCCTTTCAGCTTGTGTGCCAGTCTTGACTCCTGGGTGTGCCACCTCTCTCTCTCCTTCAGTGGGCCATAGAAAGCCTTGTTTTTTTGGTTTTTTTTTTATATTATTTGGTTTCTAAAGTCTCCCTGAAAAAAAAAAAAAATACATAAAAAAACAGTGGGAGAGTAATATTGCCCTTTCAGCTTGTGTGCCAGTCTTGACTCCTGGGTGTGCCACCTCTCTCTCTCATTCAGTGGGCCATAGAAAGCCTTGTTTTTTTGGTTTTTTTTTATATTATTTGGTTTCTAAAGTCTACCTGAAAATAAAAAAAAACATAACAAAACAGTGGGAGAGTAATATTGCCCTTTCAGCTTGTGTGCCAGTCTTGACTCCTGGGTGTGCCACCTCTCTCTCTCATTCAGTGGGCCATAGAAAGCCTTGTTTTTTTGTTTTTTTTTAAATATTATTTGGTTTCTAAAGTCTCCCTGAAAATAAAAAAAAAATACATAAAAAAACAGTGGGAGAGTAATATTGCCCTTTCAGCTTGTGTGCCAGTCTTGACTCCTGGGTGTGCCACCTCTCTCTCTCATTCAGTGGGCCATAGAAAGCCTTGTTTTTTTGGTTTTTTTTTTATATTATTTGGTTTCTAAAGTCTCCCCGAAAAAAAAAAAAAAATACATAAAAAAACAGTGGGAGAGTAATATTGCCCTTTCAGCTTGTGTGCCAGTCTTGACTCCTGGGTGTGCCACCTCTCTCTCTCCTTCAGTGGGCCATAGAAAGCCTTGTTTTTTTGGGTTTTTTTTTATATTATTTGGTTTCTAAAGTCTCCCTGAAAAAAAAAAAAAATACATAAAAAAACAGTGGGAGAGTAATATTGCCCTTTCAGCTTGTGTGCCAGTCTTGACTCCTGGGTGTGCCACCTCTCTCTCTCATTCAGTGGGCCATAGAAAGCCTTGTTTTTTTGGGTTTTTTTTTATATTATTTGGTTTCTAAAGTCTACCTGAAAATAAAAAAAAACATAACAAAACAGTGGGAGAGTAATATTGCCCTTTCAGCTTGTGTGCCAGTCTTGACTCCTGGGTGTGCCACCTCTCTCTCTCATTCAGTGGGCCATAGAAAGCCTTGTTTTTTTGTTTTTTTTAAAATATTATTTGGTTTCTAAAGTCTCCCTGAAAATAAAAAAAAAATACATAAAAAAACAGTGGGAGAGTAATATTGCCCTTTCAGCTTGTGTGCCAGTCTTGACTCCTGGGTGTGCCACCTCTCTCTCTCATTCAGTGGGCCATAGAAAGCCTTGTTTTTTTGTTTTTTTTTTAATATTATTTGGTTTCTAAAGTCTCCCTGAAAAAAAAAAAAATACATAAAAAAACAGTGGGAGAGTAATATTGCCCTTTCAGCTTGTGTGCCAGTCTTGACTCCTGGGTGTGCCACCTCTCTCTCTCCTTCAGTGGGCCATAGAAAGCCTTGTTTTTTTGGTTTTTTTTTTATATTATTTGGTTTCTAAAGTCTCCCTGAAAAAAAAAAAAAATACATAAAAAAACAGTGGGAGAGTAATATTGCCCTTTCAGCTTGTGTGCCAGTCTTGACTCCTGGGTGTGCCACCTCTCTCTCTCATTCAGTGGGCCATAGAAAGCCTTGTTTTTTTGGTTTTTTTTTTATATTATTTGGTTTCTAAAGTCTACCTGAAAATAAAAAAAAACATAACAAAACAGTGGGAGAGTAATATTGCCCTTTCAGCTTGTGTGCCAGTCTTGACTCCTGGGTGTGCCACCTCTCTCTCTCATTCAGTGGGCCATAGAAAGCCTTGTTTTTTTGTTTTTTTTTAAATATTATTTGGTTTCTAACGTCTCCCTGAAAATAAAAAAAAAATACATAAAAAAACAGTGGGAGAGTAATATTGCCCTTTCAGCTTGTGTGCCAGTCTTGACTCCTGGGTGTGCCACCTCTCTCTCTCATTCAGTGGGCCATAGAAAGCCTTGTTTTTTTGGTTTTTTTTTTATATTATTTGGTTTCTAAAGTCTCCCTGAAAAAAAAAAAAATACATAAAAAAACAGTGGGAGAGTAATATTGCCCTTTCAGCTTGTGTGCCAGTCTTGACTCCTGGGTGTGCCACCTCTCTCTCTCCTTCAGTGGGCCATAGAAAGCCTTGTTTTTTTGGTTTTTTTTTTATATTATTTGGTTTCTAAAGTCTACCTGAAAATAAAAAAAAAAAAAATTAGGTGGGAGATTAATATTGACATTAGTGCTTGAGTGACAGTCCTGCGTGTGTGTCATCTCTGTGATTTGGTGCCACAGAAAACAGAGTGTGTAACATTGTGCCTGATTTTCCTTGTGGTCTCACCAACCTGTTAAGGGATATTGAAATCATACTGAAGTTATAGCTCACCGTGTAAGTTGTTTGACAGCAACAAATAAAGTTACTTTGGTTAAGATTTTAAAACAATGAGGAAGTCTGGTGCAAGAGGTCGTCGTGGGCGTTCATTGTCAGCTGGTAATGATGGTAGTGGTAGTGGAGCATCAGGTGGTCGTGGGGATAAAAATATTCCACCTAAGTCTGGAGCTGTGGAGCCAGTTTCGTCGTCAGGCTACACAAGGCCTAGAACGCTCTCTTTTCTGGGAGTAGGAAAACCGCTTTTAAAGGCGGAGCAGCAACAGCAAGTTTTGGCTTACATTGCAGACTCAGCCTCTAGCTCTTTTGCCTCCTCTTCAGAAACTGGTAAATGTACAAGCAGCGCGTCGCTTGTGGATGTTCACGGTCAGGGACAAGTCGCTTCCTTGTCCTCCTCAGCAAAAACTACAACAAGAGAGCAGGATGCAGCAGGCGACACAACGGGTCACTCCATGGAGCTCTTTACACATACCGTCCCTGGCTTAGAAAGTGAAACATTTAACAGGCCATGCCCATTACAAGTAGATTCTGACATGGAGTGCACTGATGCACAGCCACAGCCAGAGTACTATGCTGCTCCTTTGACTCAGACCACCACATTGCCCTCTCAGGGTACAGATCCACAATCAGACCCTGATGAGACTATGTTGCCCCGCCACGAACGCTATACCACCGACCGACACAGTGACACAGACGAAGTTGCACACGAGCTCGAAGAGGAGGTAATAGATGACCCAGTTGTTGACCCCGATTGGCAGCCATTGGGGGAACAGGGTGCAGGCGGCAGTAGCTCAGAAGCGGAGGTGGAGGAGGGGCCGCAGCAGGCATCAACATCGCAACAGGTTCCATCTGCCGGGCCCGTATCTGGCCCAAAACGCGTGTCAAAGCCAAAACCTGTTGGAGGACAGCGTGGCCATCCGGTTAAAGCTCAGTCTGCAATCCCTGAAAAGGGATCCGAGTCTAGGAAGAGTGCAGTCTGGCATTTTTTTAAACAACATCCAACTGATCAGCGCAAAGTCATTTGTCAAAAATGTTCAACTAGCTTAAGCAGAGGTCAGAATCTGAAAAGTCTAAATACTAGTTGCATGCATAGACACTTAACCACCATGCATTTTCAAGCCTGGACTAACTACCAAACGTCCCTTAAGGTTGTAGCACCCTCGGCCAATGAAGCTAGTCAGCAACGCAACATCCCTTCCGTCACTGTAAGGCCACCATTTTCCGCACCACCGGCAGTATCTGTGCAGGTTTCTTTGCCAGCCAAAAGCAGTCAGGGTCAGGGAATCACCAGTTTTGTAGGAGGAAATATTGCATCTAGGGCACCGGCGGAAACAATACCGTCTCCAACCGTCTCTCAGTCTGCCATGTACACCGGCACACCCGAAAGTTCCACGATCTCCAGCTCTCCAGTCCAGCTCACCCTACATGAGACTCTGGTTAGAAAAAGGAAGTACTTATCCTCGCATCCGCGTACACAGGGTTTTAACGCCCACATAGCTAGACTAATCTCGTTAGAGATGATGCCCTACCGGTTAGTTGAAAGCGAAGCTTTTAAAGCCCTGATGGAGTACGCTGAACCACGATACGAGCTACCTAGTCGACACTTTTTTTCCAGAAAAGCCATCCCAGCCCTGCACCAGCATGTTAAACAGCGCATCGTCCATGCACTTAGGCAATCTGTGAGTACAAAGGTGCACCTGACTACAGATGCATGGACCAGTAGGCATGGCCAGGGACGTTATGTGTCCATCACGGCACACTGGGTGAATGTGGTGGATGCAGGGTCCACAGGCGACATCAATTTAGGGACAGTTGTGCCTAGCCCACGGTCTAGGAAACAGTTGGCTGTAGGCGTTCGCACCCCCTCCTCCTCCTCCTCCTCGTCCTCCTGCAGAAGCTACAGCTCTTCCACAGAACGCAGTCGGCCAACCACTCCATCGGCAGATGACACTGTTGCACACCAGTTGTCCCATTATGGGCCAGCTACTGCCAAGCGTCAGCAGGCTGTATTGGCTATGAAGTGTTTGGGCGACAACAGACACACCGCGGAAGTTCTGTCCGAGTTCTTGCAACAAGAAACGCAGTCGTGGCTGGGCACAGTAGATCTTGAGGCAGGCAAGGTAGTGAGTGATAACGGAAGGAATTTCATGGCTGCCATCTCCCTTTCCCAACTGAAACACATTCCTTGCCTGGCTCACACCATAAACCTGGTGGTGCAGTGCTTATTGAAAACTTATCCTGGGTTCTCCGACCTGCTCCTCAAAGTGCGTGCACTTTGCTCACATCTCCGGCGTTCGCCTGTACACGCCAGCCGTATGCAGACCTATCAGCGGTCTTTGAACCTTCCCCAGCATCGCCTAATCATAGACGTTGCAACAAGGTGGAACTCAACACTGCACATGCTTCAGAGACTGTGCGAACAGAGGCGTGCTGTTATTTATTTGTGGGAGGATACACGGGCAGGCAGTAGGATGGCAGACATGGAGTTGTCAGGTGTGCAGTGGTCTAAGATACAAGACATGTGTCAAGTCCTTCAGTGTTTTGAGGAATGCACACGGCTGGTTAGTGCAGACAACGCCGTAATAAGCATGAGCCTCCCCCTAATGCGTCTGCTGATGCAAAGTTTGACGCACATAAAGGAGCAGGCGTCTGCACCAGAGGAAGAGGGAAGCCTTGATGACAGTCAGCCATTGTCTGGTCAGGGCAGTGTACAGGACGAGGTAGCGGGCGAAGAGGAGGTGGAGGACGAGGAGGATGATGGGGATGAGTATATTTTTAATGCTGAAACTTTCCCGGGGGCACAGGAAATTGGTTGCGTGTCACGGCCGGGTTCTGGTTTTTTGAGGGACAGAAGTGACGTAGATTTGCCTGCAACTGCCCCTCAACCAATCACAACTGGAGATTTGACAACTGGAACTTTGGCCCACATGGCGGATTATGCCTTACGTATCCTACAAAGGGACACACGCATTTCGAAAATTATGACCGATGACGATTACTGGTTGGCCTGCCTCCTTGATCCACGCTATAAAGGCAAATTGCAAAATGTTATGCCACATGAGAACTTGGAACTAATATTAGCAACCAAACAATCAACTCTTGTTGACCGTTTGCTTCAGGCATTCCCAGCACACAGCGCACGTGATCGTTCTCACACGAGCTCCAGGGGGCAGCAGACTAGGAGTGTTAGGGGTGCACACATCAGAAGTGGCGTTGGACAGAGGGGTTTTCTGACCAGGTTGTGGAGTGATTTTGCTATGACCGCAGACAGGACAGGTACTGCTGCATCAATTGAAAGTGACAGGAGACAACATTTGTCCAGTATGGTTACTAACTATTTTTCATCTCTTATCGATGTTCTCCCTCAACCGTCATTCCCATTTGATTACTGGGCCTCCAAATTAGACACCTGGCCAGAATTGGCAGAATATGCATTGCAGGAGCTTGCTTGCCCGGCAGCAAGTGTCCTATCAGAAAGAGTATTCAGTGCTGCAGGGTCAATATTAACCGAAAAAAGGACTCGTCTGGCTACCCAAAATGTTGACGATCTAACATTCATTAAAATGAACCACAACTGGATTTCAAAATCTTTTGCCCCACCTTGCCCGGCCGACACCTAGCTTTCCTATGAAAAGCTCTTGCCTGTGAATTACTTTTCTAATGTCTAATTTGCTGCAGCAGATTGTACAGCATACGACATGTTTACACCTCCCTAAATGGCCAAACTCCCCACACGGGGCCGTGGTATCGCGACTTGGCGCAAGCACCCGTGAGACTGCTGTTTGTCTGAAGAGGTGGGTGTGCTCGCTTTTGGTTGACGGCATTGCTACTGGGTCCCTCATAGTACAATGTAGTGTCTCTGGCGGTGGTGGTGCGCACCCAACGTCAGACACACCGTTGTAACATGAGTGGCCCTGGGGCGGTCCCGCCGGCCTCAAGAGAGTTCCCCCCTACCCCAGCTCAAAATGGGCTCTACCACGTGCAAAATTATGTCGCACAGCTCCACCAATCTTTAGTCTATTCGCTGACATCATTCAATGTCTGGCACTGACAATACAAATTTGTAGACATCTGTGATGCAACTTAAAGTAGTCTGTGTCTGTGTCCTATATTGGCACCATTAAATAGTTACTGCCAAATTACTATGTCAGAAACTCAGCAGATGAGCCCACCCCTGTACCTAAGTATGCCATCTTTTTTTTTGTTTTGGTTGTTTTGCGAGACATTAACATCTATTTATATTTTGGGAGTACTGGGACAGACACTCCTTGCACTACTCCTCCACTCACCACCAAGCTGCCTGTGTATCCATGTAACCGCTGTCAAACTGCCATGAGCCTATTGTTTGTTATTTTAGGCCTTTGATAGCCTGTCTGCGGTCCCTACTCCTCCACTGACCACCAAGCTGCCTGCCTGTGTATCCATGTAACCGAGTTCAAACTGCCATGACTGCCTACTGTTTGTTATTTTAGGCCTTTGTGAGCCTGTCTGCGGCCCCTACTTGCAATACTCCTCCACTGACCACAATGCTGCCTGCCTGTGTATCCATGTAACCGCTGTCAAACTGCCATGAGCCTATTGTTTGTTATTTTAGGCCTTTGATAGCCTGTCTGCGGTCCCTACTCCTCCACTGACCACCAAACTGCCTGCCTGTGTATCCATGTAACCGAGTTCAAACTGCCATGACTGCCTACTGTTTGTTATTTTAGGCCTTTGTGAGCCTGTCTGCGGCCCCTACTTGCAATACTCCTCCACTGACCACAATGCTGCCTGCCTGTGTATCCATGTAACCGCTGTCAAACTGCCATGAGCCTATTGTTTGTTATTTTAGGCCTTTGATAGCCTGTCTGCGGTCCCTACTCCTCCACTGACCACCAAACTGCCTGCCTGTGTATCCATGTAACCGAGTTCAAACTGCCATGACTGCCTACTGTTTGTTATTTTAGGCCTTTGTGAGCCTGTCTGCGGCCCCTACTTGCAATACTCCTCCACTGACCACAATGCTGCCTGGAGTGCCTGCCTGTGTACCCATGTAACCGATGTAAAACTGCCATGACTGCCTACTGTTTGTTATTTTAGGCCTTTGATAGTCTGTCTGCGGTCCCTCCTTTAAATACTCCTCCACTCACCACCTAGCTGCCTGTGTATCCATGTAACCGCTGTAAAACTGCCATGAGCCTATTGTTTGTTATGTTAGGCCTTTGATAGCCTGTCTGCGGTCCTTACTTTAAATACTCCTCCACTCACCACCAAGCTGCCTGCCCGTGTATCCATGTAACCGCTGTAAAACTGCCATGAGCCTATTGTTTGTTATGTTAGGCCTTTGATAGTCTGTCTGCGGTCCCTCCTTTAAATACTCCTCCACTCACCACCTAGCTGCCTGTGTATCCATGTAACCGCTGTAAAACTGCCATGAGCCTATTGTTTGTTATGTTAGGCCTTTGATAGCCTGTATGCGGTCCCTCCTTTAAATACTCCTCCACTCACCACCTAGCTGCCTGTGTATCCATGTAACCGCTGTAAAACTGCCATGAGCCTATTGTTTGTTATGTTAGGCCTTCGAAGCCTGTCTGCGCTCCATCCTTCCAGTAGGCCTCCAATGGCCAGACCACTGCTGCCCATGTACCCCTGGAACCAATTATAAAGTGCCTACAGCCAGCCCATTTTATTATGTTAGGCCTTCGAAGCCTGTCTGCGCTCCCTCCTTCCACTAGGCCTCCACTGGCCAGACCACTGCTGCCCATGTACCCCTGGAACCAATTATAAAGTGCCTACAGCCAGCCCATTTTATTATGTTAGGCCTTCAAAGCCTTTCTGCGCTCCCTCCTTCCACTAGGCCTCCACTGACCAGACCACTGCTGCCCGTGTACCCCTGGAACCAATTATAAAGTGCCTACAGCCAGCCCATATTTTTATGTTAGGCCTTCGAAGCCTGTCTGCGGTCCCTCCTTCCACTAGTCCTCCACTGACCACAATGCTGCCTGCCTGTGTATCCATGTAACCAATTTAAAACTGCCATGCCTGCCTATTGTTTGTTATTTTAGGCCTTTGATAGCCTGTCTGCGGACCCTACTTGCAATACTCCTCCTCTGACCACAATGCTGCCTGCCTGTGTATCCATGTAACCGATTTCAAACTGCCATGACTGCCTACTGTTTGTTATTTTAGGCCTTTGATAGCCTGTCTGCGGCCCCTACTTGCAATACTCCTCCACTGACCACAATGCTGCCTGGAGTGCCTGCCTGTGTATCCATGTAACCGATTTCAAACTGCCATGACTGCCTACTGTTTGTTATTTTAGGCCTTTGATAGCCTGTCTACGGCCCCTACTTGCAATACTCCTCCACTGACCACAATGCTGCCTGGAGTGCCTGCCTGTGTATCCATGTAACCGATTTCAAACTGCCATGACTGCCTACTGTTTGTTATTTTAGGCCTTTGATAGCCTGTCTGCGGCCCCTACTTGCAATACTCCTCCACTGACCACAATGCTGCCTGGAGTGCCTGCCTGTGTATCCATGTAACCGATTTCAAACTGCCATGACTGCCTACTGTTTGTTATTTTAGGCCTTTGATAGCCTGTCTGCGGCCCCTACTTGCAATACTCCTCCACTGACCACAATGCTGGCTGGAGTGCCTGCCTGTGTATCCATGTAACCGATTTCAAACTGCCATGACTGCCTACTGTTTGTTATTTTAGGCCTTTGATAGCCTGTCTACGGCCCCTACTTGCAATACTCCTCCACTGACCACAATGCTGCCTGGAGTGCCTGCCTGTGTATCCATGTAACCGATTTCAAACTGCCATGACTGCCTACTGTTTGTTATTTTAGGCCTTTGATAGCCTGTCTGCGGCCCCTACTTGCAATACTCCTCCACTGACCACAATGCTGCCTGGAGTGCCTGCCTGTGTATCCATGTAACCGATTTCAAACTGCCATGACTGCCTACTGTTTGTTATTTTAGGCCTTTGATAGCCTGTCTGCGGCCCCTACTTGCAATACTCCTCCACTGACCACAATGCTGCCTGGAGTGCCTGCCTGTGTATCCATGTAACCGATTTCAAACTGCCATGACTGCCTACTGTTTGTTATTTTAGGCCTTTGATAGCCTGTCTGCGGCCCCTACTTGCAATACTCCTCCACTGACCACAATGCTGCCTGGAGTGCCTGCCTGTGTATCCATGTAACCGATTTCAAACTGCCATGACTGCCTACTGTTTGTTATTTTAGGCCTTTGATAGCCTGTCTGCGGGCCCTACTTGCAATACTCCTCCACTGACCACAATGCTGCCTGGAGTGCCTGCCTGTGTATCCATGTAACCGATTTCAAACTGCCATGACTGCCTACTGTTTGTTATTTTAGGCCTTTGATAGCCTGTCTGCGGCCCCTACTTGCAATACTCCTCCACTGACCACAATGCTGCCTGGAGTGCCTGCCTGTGTATCCATGTAACCGATTTCAAACTGCCATGACTGCCTACTGTTTGTTATTTTAGGCCTTTGATAGCCTGTCTGCGGCCCCTACTTGCAATACTCCTCCACTGACCACAATGGTGCCTGGAGTGCCTGCCTGTGTATCCATGTAACCGATTTCAAACTGCCATGACTGCCTACTGTTTGTTATTTTAGGCCTTTGATAGCCTGTCTGCGGCCCCTACTTGCAATACTCCTCCACTGACCACACCAATGCTGCCCGTGTACCCCTGGAACCTATTTAAAAGTTCATAGAGCCTAGTTATATATTTTATTTACTATTAATAAGGCCATGATGGACTACGCTGTACCACGCTACAAGCTAACCAGTCGACACTTCTTTTGCGAGAAAAGCCATCCCAACCCTCCACCAGCTTGTAGAAGACCGCATTGTCCATGCACTCTGGCAATCTGTGAGTACAAAGGTGCACCTGACAACAGACGCATGGACCTGTAGGCATGGCCACGGAAGATTACGTGTCCATTACGGCGCAATGGGTTAATGTGTTGGATGCATGGTCCACAGGGGACAGCCGACTAAGTATGTCTGCAGTCCCTAATTCAAATTGTCCTCCACTGTCTAAATCGGAGCTTCCACCTTCTGGCTTTCGGCCTATAGTATCAGAAATTAAACTGCATTTGGCCTTCAACTTTGGTTACGGCCTACTAACGGCTTCTGCCCCTCCCTGGTGTTGCCCTCAACTAAATAAAGCTGAGCTTCAACCTTCCGGCTCTCATTAAGTGGTTTTGAAAAACCAAAATGGTGGATAGGGCCTACTAACGGCTTCTGCCCCTCCCTGGTGTTGCCCTCAACTAAATAAAGCTGAGCTTCAACCTTCCGGCTCTATTTAAGTGGTTTTTTAAAAAAAAAATGGTGGATAGGGCCTACTAACGGCTTCTGCCCCTCCCTGGTGTTGCCCTCAACTAAATAAAGCTGAGCTTCAACCTTCCGGCTCTCATTAAGTGGTTTTTAAAAAACAAAATGGTGGATAGGGCCTACTAACGGCTTCTGCCCCTCCCTGGTGTTGCCCTCAACTAAATAAAGCTGAGCTTCAACCTTCCGGCTCTCATTAAGTGGTTTTGAAAAACCAAAATGGTGGTTAGGGCCTACTAACGGCTTCTGCCCCTCCCTGGTGTTGCCCTCAACTAAATAAAGCTGAGCTTCAACCTTCCGGCTCTCATTAAGTGGTTTTGAAAAAACAAAATGGTGGTTAGGGCCTACTAACGGCTTCTGCCCCTCCCTGGTGTTGCCCTCAACTAAATAAAGCTGAGCTTCAACCTTCCGGCTCTCATTAAGTGGTTTTTAAAAAACAAAATGGTGGATAGGGCCTACTAACGGCTTCTGCCCCTCCCTGGTGTTGCCCTCAACTAAATAAAGCTGAGCTTCAACCTTCCGGCTCTCATTAAGTGGTTTTGAAAAACCAAAATGGTGGTTAGGGCCTACTAACGGCTTCTGCCCCTCCCTGGTGTTGCCCTCAACTAAATAAAGCTGAGCTTCAACCTTCCGGCTCTCATTAAGTGGTTTTGAAAAAACAAAATGGTGGTTAGGGCCTACTAACGGCTTCTGCCCCTCCCTGGTGTTGCCCTCAACTAAATAAAGCTGAGCTTCAACCTTCCGGCTCTCATTAAGTGGTTTTTAAAAAACAAAATGGTGGATAGGGCCTACTAACGGCTTCTGCCCCTCCCTGGTGTTGCCCTCAACTAAATAAAGCTGAGCTTCAACCTTCCGGCTCTCATTAAGTGGTTTTGAAAAAACAAAATGGTGGTTAGGGCCTACTAACGGCTTCTGCCCCTCCCTGGTGTTGCCCTCAACTAAATAAAGCTGAGCTTCAACCTTCCGGCTCTCATTAAGTGGTTTTGAAAAACCAAAATGGTGGATAGGGCCTACTAACGGCTTCTGCCCCTCCCTGGTGTTGCCCTCAACTAAATAAAGCTGAGCTTCAACCTTCCGGCTCTCATTAAGTGGTTTTGAAAAAAGAAAATGGTGGATAGGGCCTACTAACGGCTTCTGCCCCTCCCTGTTGTTGCCCTCAACTAAATAAAGCTGAGCTTCAACCTTCCGGCTCTCATTAAGTGGTTTTGAAAAAACAAAATGGTGGTTAGGGCCTACTAACGGCTTCTGCCCCTCCCTGGTGTTGCCCTCAACTAAATAAAGCTGAGCTTCAACCTTCCGGCTCTCATTAAGTGGTTTTTAAAAAACAAAATGGTGGATAGGGCCTACTAACGGCTTCTGCCCCTCCCTGGTGTTGCCCTCAACTAAATAAAGCTGAGCTTCAACCTTCCGGCTCTCATTAAGTGGTTTTGAAAAAACAAAATGGTGGTTAGGGCCTACTAACGGCTTCTGCCCCTCCCTGGTGTTGCCCTCAACTAAATAAAGCTGAGCTTCAACCTTCCGGCTCTCATTAAGTGGTTTTGAAAAACCAAAATGGTGGATAGGGCCTACTAACGGCTTCTGCCCCTCCCTGGTGTTGCCCTCAACTAAATAAAGCTGAGCTTCAACCTTCCGGCTCTCATTAAGTGGTTTTGAAAAAAGAAAATGGTGGATAGGGCCTACTAACGGCTTCTGCCCCTCCCTGGTGTTGCCCTCAACTAAATAAAGCTGAGCTTCAACCTTCCGGCTCTCATTAAGTGGTTTTGAAAAACCAAAATGGTGGATAGGGCCTACTAACGGCTTCTGCCCCTCCCTGGTGTTGCCCTCAACTAAATAAAGCTGAGCTTCAACCTTCCGGCTCTATTTAAGTGGTTTTTAAAAAAAAAAATGGTGGATAGGGCCTACTAACGGCTTCTGCCCCTCCCTGGTGTTGCCCTCAACTAAATAAAGCTGATCTTCAACCTTCCGGCTCTCATTAAGTGGTTTTTAAAAAACAAAATGGTGGATAGGGCCTACTAACGGCTTCTGCCCCTCCCTGGTGTTGCCCTCAACTAAATAAAGCTGAGCTTCAACCTTCCGGCTCTCATTAAGTGGTTTTGAAAAAACAAAATGGTGGTTAGGGCCTACTAACGGCTTCTGCCCCTCCCTGGTGTTGCCCTCAACTAAATAAAGCTGAGCTTCAACCTTCCGGCTCTCATTAAGTGGTTTTGAAAAACCAAAATGGTGGATAGGGCCTACTAACGGCTTCTGCCCCTCCCTGGTGTTGCCCTCAACTAAATAAAGCTGAGCTTCAACCTTCCGGCTCTCATTAAGTGGTTTTGAAAAAAGAAAATGGTGGATAGGGCCTACTAACGGCTTCTGCCCCTCCCTGGTGTTGCCCTCAACTAAATAAAGCTGAGCTTCAACCTTCCGGCTCTCATTAAGTGGTTTTTAAAAAACAAAATGGTGGATAGGGCCTACTAACGGCTTCTGCCCCTCCCTGGTGTTGCCCTCAACTAAATAAAGCTGAGCTTCAACCTTCCGGCTCTCATTAAGTGGTTTTTAAAAAAGAAAATGGTGGATAGGGCCTACTAACGGCTTCTGCCCCTCCCTGGTGTTGCCCTCAACTAAATAAAGCTGAGCTTCAACCTTCCGGCTCTCATTAAGTGTTTTTGAAAAACCAAAATGGTGGTTAGGGCCTACTAACGGCTTCTGCCCCTCCCTGGTGTTGCCCTCAACTAAATAAAGCTGAGCTTCAACCTTCCGGCTCTCATTAAGTGGTTTCGAAAAAACAAAATGGTGGTTAGGGCCTACTAACGGCTTCTGCCCCTCCCTGGTGTTGCCCTCAACTAAATAAAGCTGAGCTTCAACCTTCCGGCTCTCATTAAGTGGTTTTTAAAAAACAAAATGGTGGTTAGGGCCTACTAACGGCTTCTGCCCCTCCCTGGTGTTGTCCTCAACTGAACAAAGCTGAGCTTCCACATTCTGCCTTTCGCCCTATACTATCAGATATTAAACTGCATTTGGCCTACTAGTGTGGTTAGGCCCTTGAAACAGTGTCTGCTGCTCTTGGGTTTGCTACTCCACTGAACAAAGCAATGCCGCCTGTTTAGTCCTGTTACCAATTTTGAACTGCATTTAGCCTACTTTATTCTTTGGCCCTATATCTGTTTCCTCCTCATCCTGCCCATTGCCCAGCCACTGCTAAATGAGTCTGCTGGTACATTGACCTAGACCACTACATTCCCCTTGTACTCTACACAGCCAGAATCTGACCCTGCTGAAAGTAAGGTTCCCCTTCCCGCATGTTATACCACCTTACACAGGGAAAAGAGGAAGGTGCAGATGAAAGTGCAGGTTCCTTCATCAGGTGGGGGGGCATACTCGTTGGCGACGTCACTGGCACAGGGCCCCTCAGAGTACGCAAAAGTGTCGCTGCTGGTGGGAGGCGCCCCCGCCATGCAAACACACCGCCGTACTTTGAGGGGCCCTGTGCCAGTGCCAATGCGAACGAGTGGGCCCCCCCCTGCTTGCTCAGGATCACAGCACTTGCAACGTTTAAATACTTACCTCTCCCTGCTCCACCGCCGTGACGTAGTCCACGTTTCCTGGGCCCACTAAAGGCTTGAACCAGCCCTACCCCCCACAACTTTAGCCAAATGACCCCCAATTTCCTATGCCCAACTATTATTACAACGTTAATTAAGAATTACAAGCTTGAGAAACAAGAATGGATGTTTTTGGCAGTAAAATGGGCACTGTAGGTGTTTTCCTGCCCTCCACTCACTGCCGGCTATGCTTCCCCATTGACTTGCATTGGGTTTCGTGTTTCGGTCGATCCCGACTTTTAGCGATAATCGGCCGACTGCACTCGACTCGACCCTGGACAAAATCGGGTTTCCCAAAACCCTACTCGATCTTAAAAAAATGAAAGTCGCTCAACCCTACCCAAAGGTCATTTTGAGTACTTGGTGATGCCTTTCGGGCTCTCTAATGCTCCTTCAGTGTTTCAGTCCTTTATGCATGATATTTTCCGGAAGTATCTGGATAAATTTATGATTGTTTATCTGGATGATATTCTGGTTTTTTTCTGATGATTGGGACTCGCATGTAGAGCAGGTCAGGATGGTGTTTCAGGTTTTGCGTGAGAATGCTTTGTTTGTTAAGGGCTCAAAGTGTCTCTTTGGAGTACAGAAGGTTCCCTTTTTGGGTTTTATTTTTTCCCCTTCTGCGGTGGAGATGGACCCAGTCAAGGTCCGAGCTATTCATGATTGGACTCAACCCACGTCAGTTAAGAGTCTTCAGAAGTTCTTGGGTTTTGCTAACTTCTACCGTCGTTTTATCGCTAATTTTTCTAGCGTTGTTAAACCTTTGACGGATATGACCAAGAAAGGTTCTGATGTTGCTACCTGGGCTCCTGCAGCCGTGGAAGCCTTTCAAGAGTTAAAGCGCCGGTTTACTTCGGCGCCTGTTTTGTGCCAGCCTGATGTCTCACTTCCCTTTCAGGTTGAAGTGGATGCTTCTGAGATTGGGGCAGGGGCCGTTTTGTCGCAGAGAGGCCCTGGTTGCTCTGTAATGAGACCATGTGCTTTTTTCTCTAGGAAGTTTTCGCCTGCTGAGCGGAATTATGATGTTGGCAATCGGGAGTTGTTGGCCATGAAGTGGGCATTTGAGGAGTGGCGTCATTGGCTCGAGGGTGCTAAGCATCGTGTGGTGGTCTTGACTGATCACAAAAATCTGATGTATCTCGAGTCTGCTAAACGCCTGAATCCTAGACAGGCCCGCTGGTCATTGTTTTTCTCCCGTTTTGACTTTGTGGTCTCATATTTACCAGGTTCAAAGAATGTGAAGGCTGATGCTCTTTCAAGGAACTTTGTGCCTGACTCTCCTGGAGTCGCAGAACCAGTTGGTATTCTCAAAGAGGGAGTTATCCTGTCAGCCATTTCTCCAGATTTGCGACGTGTGTTGCAGAGATTTCAGGCTGGTAGACCAGACTCTTGTCCACCTGACAGACTGTTTGTTCCTGATAAGTGGACCAGCAGAGTCATTTCCGAGTTTCATTTCTCGGTGTTGGCAGGGCATCCGGGAATTTTTGGCACCAGAGATCTGGTGGCTAGGTCCTTTTAGTGGCCTTCCTTGTCACGGGATGTGCGGTCATTTGTGCAGTCATGTGGGACTTGTGCTCGAGCTAAGCCTTGCTGTTCTCGTGCCAGCGGGTTGCTCTTGCCCTTGCCTGTCCCGAAGAGGCCTTGGACACACATTTCCATGGATTTCATTTCAGATCTTCCGGTGTCTCAGGGCATGTCTGTCATCTGGTTGGTATGTGATCGCTTTTCCAAGATGGTCCATTTGGTATCTTTGCCTAAGCTGCCTTCCTCTTCCGATCTGGTTCCTTTGTTCTTTCAGAATGTGGTTCGTTTACACGGCATTCCTGAGAATATTGTGTCTGACAGAGGATCCCAGTTTGTTTCCAGGTTCTGGCGATCCTTTTGTGCTAAGATGGGCATTGATTTGTCGTTTTCGTCTGCCTTTCATCCTCAGACTAATGGACAAACGGAGCGAACTAATCAGACTCTGGAGGCTTATTTGAGGTGTTTTGTTTCTGCAGATCAGGATGATTGGGTGACCTTCTTGCCGTTGGCTGAGTTTGCCCTTAATAATCCTGCTAGTTCCGCTACTTTGGTTTCGCCATTTTTTTGCAACTCTGGTTTCCATCCTCGTTTTTCCTCGGGACATGTGGAGCTTTCTGACTGTCCTGGGGTAGATTCCGTGGTGGATAGGTTGCAGCGGATCTGGAATCATGTGGTGGACAACTTGAAGTTGTCACAGGAGAAGGCTCAGCGTTTTGCCAACCGCCGCCGCGGTGTGGGTCCCCGACTTCGTGTTGGGGATTTGGTATGGCTGTCTTCTCGATTTGTTCCTATGAAGGTCTCCTCTCCTAAATTTAAGCCTCGCTTCATCGGTCCTTACAAGATATTGGAAATCCTTAATCCTGTGTCCTTTTGCTTGGATCTTCCGGTGTCGTTTGCCATTCACAACGTGTTCCATAGGTCTTTGTTGCGGCGGTACGTTGTACCTGTGGTTCCTTCTGTTGAGCCTCCTGCTCCGGTGTTGGTTGAGGGCGAGTTGGAGTACGTGGTGGAGAAGATCTTGGATTCTCGTCTCTCCAGGCGGAGGCTTCAGTATCTGGTCAAGTGGAAGGGCTATGGTCAGGAGGATAATTCCTGGGTGGTTGCCTCTGATGTGCATGCGGCCGATTTAGTTTGTGCCTTTCACGCTGCTCATCCTGATCGCCCTGGTGGTCTTGGTGAGGGTTCGGTGACCCCTCCTTAAAGGGGGGGTACTGTTGTGAATTAGACTTTTTTGGCTCCCTCTTGTGGTCACTAGTGATATGACTCTGGGATTGTCTTTCCTCAGTTTGGCACCCACCTGGGTCGTTAGTCCAGGGGTGTTGCTATATAAACTTCCTGGTTTCTCAGTCCTGTGCCTGGCATCATTGTAATCAGTTCCTTTCTGTTTGCTCCTGTCTGCTGGTCTTGGATCTTGCAAAATTAAGCTAAGTCCTGCTTCCTTGTTTTTTGGTTATTTGCTTTGCTCTTAGTTTTTGTCCAGCTTGTACTAAATGTGATTCCTGATTTTGCTGGAAGCTCTAGGGGGCTGGTGTTCTCCCCCCGGGCCGTTAGACGGTTCGGGGGTTCTTGAATATCCAGCGTGGAAATTTTGATAGGGTTTTTGCTGACCATATAAGTCATCTTACTATATTCTGCTATTAGTCAGTGGGCCTCTCTTTGCTAAATATCTAGTTCATTCTTACGTTTGTCTTTTCTCCTTACCTCACCGTTATTATTTGTTGGGGGCTTGTATCCAACTTTTGGGGTCTTTTCTCTGGAGGCAAGAAAGGTCTATCTTTTCCCTTCTAGGGTTAGTTAGTTCTCCGGCTGGCGCGAGACGTCTAGAACCAACGTAGGCACGTTCCCCGGCTGCTGCTATTTGTGGTGCTAGGATTAGATATATGGTCAGCCCAGTTACCACTGCCCTATGAGCTGGTTTTTTGTGTTTGCAGACTTGGTATGTACTTTTGAGACCCTCTGCCATTGGGGTCATAACAATAAACCTTTTGGAGTCTGCAAAAGACCTGAGACTGGGACGGAAATTTGTCTTCACACAAGACAATGATCCCAAAACATAAAGCAAAATCTACAATGGAATGGTTCACAAATAAATGTATCCAGGTGTTAGAATGGCTAAGTCAAAGTCCAGACCTCAATCCAATTGAGAATCTGTGGAAAGAGCTGAAAACTGCTGTTCACAAACAATCTCCATCAAACCTCACTGAGCTCGAGCTGTTTGCCAAGGAATAGTGATGAGCGAGTATACTCGTTGCTCGGGTTTTTCCGAGCACCCTCGGCTGGTCTCCGAGTATTTGTGACTGCTCGGAGATTTAGTTTTTGTTGAGACAGCTGCATGATTTATGGCTGCTAGCCAGCCTGAGTACATGTGGGGGTTGCCTGGTTGCTAGGGAATCCCCACATGTAATCAAGCTGTCTAGTAGCCGCAAATCATGTAGCTACGGCAAGGAAAACTAAACCCAAGTAACAAGTATACTCGCTCATCACTACCAAGGAAGAATGGGCAAGAATTTCAGTCTCTCGATGTACAAAACTGATAGAGACATACCCCAAGTGACTTGCAGCTGTAATCGCAGCAAAAGGTGGCGCAACAAAGTATTAAGTTAAAGGGGACGAATAATATTGCACGCCCCACTTTTAAGTTTTCGAATTTCCACAAAAATTTAAAATAACTAATACATTTCGTTCAACTTTGGTATCTTTATGTTTGAAGCATGATATGTGGGAAAAGGTTGAAAAGTTCCAGAGAGCCGAATACTTTCGCAAGGCACTGTATGTGTGGCAGAGTCCATTTTGACCATCTGTTTTTAATTTTTATCACCTATTTGTGTATACGTTTTTAAAAACGTGTGTCATCCGTGTTTTTCCAGTATGAATATGGAAAATGAAATTACAAAGCTTCTCCTATACTTTCAATATTAAAGGGAACCTGTCACCCAAAAAAACGTGGAGCTAATCTGCAGGTTAATAGTATTACTAGCCTGCCCGGCGCATGCACGCAGCCGAATGCTGCGGGGAGAAAATGAACTTTATTCCACCCCAGCAGCATTAGTAATGCTATTAACCTGCAGATTAACCCCATATCTGCAGGTTAATAGTGTTGTTTCTGCTGACAGGTTCCCTTTAAACATGTACCGATGCCATCCATGTGTTTTGTTTTTCACAGACCCATAGACTTGTATTGGCTCTTGTCATCTGGGCTGCTGGAAAAAAATGGATGTCTCCGTGTGGTTTACATGGACACACAATCCTCCGTGTAACAGATGGACATGCGAGCAGCCCCATAGATTATAATGGGTACATGTGGTGAGCAGAAAAGATACAACACGTACAGGAAACACGGACATGTGAAGGAGGACTTATAGTGACCTAGTTACATCACGTTGCAAGAAGGGGTAATTTCACTTGCCTTTTCCTAAACACGGAAAGACAAATGGAATTCCCTAATACATATGTGACCCAGCGCTTATAGAGAGGTGTGGATTAAAATCGCCAATGCCCTGGTCAGTTGAGAAGGTGTGTCTGCCCCACCTAGGTACCTGATGAATCACGTGACATGTCACATGATCCCCTTTGATCATGGGATAAGTCATGTGAGTAAGGCGCAGGTGCTCTGGTGCACATCTTCCTCTCAAATTTTTTCCTTATGTACAGCACTATACATAACATAGCGCTATAGAAAATAGAGCAGGGGTGGGAGATTAAATTAAATTAATTTTCCCAAGTGGCCAAATGAGAGACCATGACTGTTGTATATGCGGCACCAATACGCTGAAATTAATTGTGCTCAATATTAATATTAACATAGTAGTTATACACTCACCGGCCACTTTATTAGGTACACCTGTCCAACTTCTTGTTAACACTTAATTTCTAATCAGCCAATCACATGGCGGCAACTCAGTGCATTTAGGCATGTAGACATGGTCAAGACAATCTCCTGCAGTTCAAACCGAGCATCAGTATGGGGAAGAAAGGTGATTTGAGTGCCTTTGAACGTGGCATGGTTGTTGGTGCCAGAAGGGCTGGTCTGAGTATTTCAGAAACTGCTGATCTACTGGGATTTTCACGCACAACCATCTCTAGGGTTTACAGAGAATGGTCCGAAAAAGAAAAAAAATCCAGTGAGCGGCAGTTCTGTGGGCGGAAATGCCTTGTTGATGCCAGAGGTCAGAGGAGAATGGGCAGACTGGTTCGAGCTGATAGAAAGGCAACAGTGACTCAAATCGCCACCCGTTACAACCAAGGTAGGCCTAAGAGCATCTCTGAACGCACAGTGCGTCGAACTTTGAGGCAGATGGGCTACAGCAGCAGAAGACCACACCGGGTACCACTCCTTTCAGCTAAGAACAGGAAACTGAGGCTACAATTTGTACAAGCTCATCGAAATTGGACAGTAGAAGATTGGAAAAACGTTGCTTGGTCTGATGAGTCTCGATTTCTGCTGCGACATTCGGATGGTAGGGTCAGAATTTGGCGTAAACAACATGAAAGCATGGATCCATCCTGCCTTGTATGGAGCATCTTTGGGATGTGCAGCCGACAAATCTGCGGCAACTGTGTGATGCCATCATGTCAATATGGACCAAAATCTCTGAGGAATGCTTCCAGCACCTTGTTGAATCTATGCCACGAAGAATTGAGGCAGTTCTGAAGGCAAAAGGGGGTCCAACCCGTTACTAGCATGGTGTACCTAATAAAGTGGCCGGTGAGTGTAATTATTTTTTATACTATTGTATGACTTACAATTGAACAGAATTAAGTATGCTGACATCCCTCTATATACAGTATGAGCCCCCACATAGCCCCTGAATCAACAACCAAAGCGATCAACCTATGGGGCCCTTATACATGTAAACCATAACATGTATATATACCCTTTATGGCCTGCACAGTTGTGTACCAAATCACAAGATAAAATGCGCTTTATCTTTACCTATAATGGAGAAAAGTCTGCCATAAGAGAATGTCTCCAACGACATTGGAACATCTTGCAAACAGATCTAACACTATCTAAATGTCTTCCGGAATACCCACTCATGACTTCTAGAAGAAGCAGAAATTTGGGTGACATTCTAGTGCGTAGTCACTATGTCCCCACTTACAAAAATCTGTTTAATTCTCGTGGTCCCCCACAGGGATGCTTTCCCTGCAGCAATTATGTAGCATGCAAAAATATCCTATGAGTCTCTTCTTTTGTATCCGCAGATGGTACTCAAACTTACTCCATAAAACAGTAATGTAATGTAATATGCACCACCACGCAAGCCATCTATTATGCCACCTGTAGCTGCCCTAAAATTTATATTGAATTGACATCACATCAACTTAAAACCCAGGGAACATGTGCGCGATATAATGGCCGCCGAGACTGCAACCTATCTGCCCCACCTAAAAACGATACCGAGGCACTATAAAATGTTCCACCATTGTAATTCTAAGTCCTTCATGGTGAGAGGAATCCAACATATTCAATGTGGTATTAGAGGAGGAAATATTAAGTGCCTCCTTGCACAGAAGGAATGCAGATTCATCACCGTGTGGGGAACAATGACACGCCACGGTTTGAATGAGTCCCAGGGATTTGCCTCTTTCTTATAAACATCTCATTTGGATCTGTGCAGCAACTTTAGTTTCTGCTGTCTCTTTCTTTCATCTTTCATCTGATATTTTATGGTTTTTATTATAATCTTTGTTCTGTGGCACCCCTGTGGTCCAGTTGCCACAGAGGTACTGCACCTCATCCAGAGGTGTGGTATCCCACTCTCAGGTAAGGATGGAGAACTACCCAGGACTCTAACACTTACATCTAACACACACCAGTTCAGTTGGGGCATCTGGGTGCACCCTTGGGGAGGAAGGCCTCATCTCAGACTGGATAGGAATGAGTGTTGGGAGTGAGTGGGGTAGGTAGAGTAGGGGAGGAGCTAATTAGGAGGGAAAGTGAAGAGAAGGAGAGAAGAATTGGAGTCGAGCAGACATGCTAGTCTGCAGCTCTTGACAGACAGAAAAAGTGTGAAATAGAGACAGAAAGAAGCTCCAGAAGCAGGAAGGGTTCCTAGGGGCACGAGAAGTGCAGAAGCCATCCATGGGGCCCGCATCCAGATGTGGAGGGACCAAGTCGCAGTAAGGGGCCGTCTCCAACTTAGTGAGAAACTACAAGTCTAGGTAAGAAATCGGAGGCTGTGGCTTCTGCAAGAGTCACAGCCACATCCACCCATACTGTACTTCTCCAAAAAGGCAGCCGGGTAGAATCCAGGGGACTGAGAGAACGTCGCCAGACCAGGTTCGTGGCTGCTGGCTTGGGACACTGTGGGTAAGGCGCTGGGCAGGAGAAAAGGAAAGCCAGTGTAGAGAGATGGCTAGAGGAACGCATATGCAAGGAGTCCTGGAAGGGTGCATCCCAAACTACCTGGGAGTTTGCTGGACCATGGACCCGGGGGACACATAAAGAACTGTACGTAAAAGTCTGGAAACTGCACCTTGCTGTGTCCTTTGCGTTATTCCAATCGCACCTGCCCGGCATAGCCACCACCGCCATCTTATATCTCAACACTACATCTGCCCTGGGATTAGCTCTATGCGTGGAGAGCTGCAGCAACTCTGCTGCATCACCATCTGCCCCAGAGGATCTGAACTGCAGCGTCGGCCACCACCTCATTGCCGGACACCAAGGGTGGCGTCATGAACATTTCCTCAATCCCCCATAAACTTTATTTTTCCCTTTAACAACCATTTTCACCTTTAATTGGAAGCCAAGAGCCATGGACTGGGTCACTTCTGCCGTGACCTTCCCCTTTTGAGAACTGCCGTGTCAGTCCCGGTACTGAGTACACCACGGCTCCATGGGGTGCTCCAGTTCCCCCCCCCCCTTTAATTTAATTTAATTTAATTTCCTGTTTGTCTGTTTTTCAGTAGCTACTATTTAGTCTAGCATCCTTTGACCCATGTATCACTCCAATATTTGGAAATCTATCTCGTCACTGTGCATTTTTCAATCATATACATTACCATGTGCGCTTTGCTCTTGTGCGGATGAACAGCTGCGGGTCTCTGTGTCGCCAGTGCACATGCGCCACCTCTTTTATCGTGATTGGTTCCTGTCGACCATTTGATTGGAGGAACCAGATATATGTGGAGGGACATATGACAAACTAAGCCACACCCCCTGAGGAAGCAACCAACTGCGAAACGTACGGAAGCTGGCCAGCGCACTTTCCTAACTACATCCATGGGTAATTGTTAAACTACTCTTTTGTTCATGTCACTATCCTTCTTACAATTATCTGACTAATGTGCACTATGTACACTCTGCTCTTACTTGTAGCTGGAAGCCTCTGCTACATCTTTGTCCTTGGAACCTGGATTAGTAACACACACAACGGAAGACCTTGGGTCTGGTTCACCAGGTTTAGTTTTACTATACAGTTCAGATACATTGTGCTGCGGCATACACTATGGAGCAGAGCCCTCTCTGGTTGATGTTACTGTTAAACAGTGCACTTCAAGGTCCTGGCTCTGGTCTGCCCAAACTGTCCCCGCCTCAACAGCTTCTGTTGGTACTAGGGACTCCCCATCTGGCAACCCAGCTTTCCTGAGGCCTGCCACTGTTCCATCTTGCACCTCGCCGACTGGCCACTTCTTCTTAGGAGAGAATGAGACAAGGACTCCAATGACTATTCCAGGCCACAGGCCCCGACCATACAGGGATCTGTGCTAGATGTCCAATGCATCCTACTGCTGTTTGGCAGCTTGGTACTATTAGTACCCATTGCAGTTTGTACATGAACTGAACATGAACTTTTCACTAACACTGTCTGAGACACCCAACTAGGACATGCCTCCCTTTTTATTTGCTATTACTCCTACCAGCATGTGAGCTACTCCCAAGCCCTTTAACTGTATCTTACCCAGTGTGTACTAACTACAGTATGTCCCTACAGCCTTCCACTGGTTCCCTCATTGGACAGCCCTTGCCACTCCTTGGGGGCAGCCTGGACGTTAAGCCTCCAGGAAACCGACACACAAACCGACCTGAAGGATAAAATACATTTTTTTTATTTATGTAAAACATAAGAAAACAAAACACTTTTATCAAATTCAACCCACTTGCTTCAACGCCTTCTTGAACACGGCTCACCTTTTTACACTACATGCACACATCTTACATTGGGCACCTCCACATCTAAAAAGTCCGTATTTTCCCACTGCTTCATACCTTGTTGAATATTTTATAGCAAGTTGTGCATTGTGTACCCACCAAAGGCCATAACTTAGATATTAGACTTTCTTTTTCTTAGAAAAACAACGCAGAGGGAAAACACATCACAATTTTTTTTTTTGATGATTTGGATGTTTCTGGTGTAACATGTACACTTGGGCATGTAAGACTGACAGCTTTTATACAGAGAATTCTGCAGACTGAGATTGTGGGGAAATGTATTCCCTATATTTCTACTGCTTCTTGTCTGTTTTTTTTCCCATTATTAGTGCTGATAAAGAACAGATAAAGCAGGATAGGCCCTGCATGTGTATGCTTACCCTATGATTTTGCCTGATTATATTGCTGTGTTTAAAATAGAACAGAAGGAGCGCCCAAATGTAACGTTCATCTCTAGATGGCAGTATTACCCCACACTCCACGGAGATTGAAATAACAAAAACAATATAACCATGGTACAGAATTACTATCTTAGGCACGTGACACACCTCTTTACATCATTTTTATGTAAAAATTATTTTTTCCAATATCAAAGGTTACCTGGAAAATTCTGTATTTCTCTTTATTTTTTAACACCAGTGTGCCCTTCCTATTGTATTGTCTCATTGTTAGTATTTCCGTTCTGTTTGTACATTGTTCTATCATGTCACAGTAAGACTATATTCTTACATCCGTTTGTTTTCTCTGATGGCACGTATAACCCATAGAGTTTCTTTGAGTCATACACATTCGCTTTCAGAACAGATTTGTGTCTCCGGTCCATGAGCCTCAGAGCATGTCTCATTCTCCACTGTTTTGCAGATCAGACCCAACCAGTAAAGGCATTGTGGGCACACAGCCTACAAAATAAAGGAACTGCAAAATCAGATGATCTCAGGGATTTTTACTAGGATTTTTAACTCAAACTGATATTTTTACCTATGTAATTTTGGGGTAAATATGATGTTTTATGGCCCCCAACAGAACAGGTTAACAAGATTTCATTAGTTTATCACAGGTGAGAGTACCTGTGGCAATTTCTGATGCCTTGATAATATTTCCATCACCTGTGCCATACTAAGGAAATCCTGAAAACACGATGTGTTGGGGGTCGTGAGTAGAAATTAGCAAATTTGCTCGGGTTCCCTCTTATTTTGCAAGCTATAGCGCTTATCGAATAAGCTGCAGAGGGAACTCGGCTTCCTGGATCGCGCCGGCTGATCAGCTGATCGGCGCCATAGCTGCATGCGTCGCGGCTGTGTGACAATCACAACACATGTATGGAGAGCCCAACAAACAGGCTCTCCATGCATGTGTCGTAACTGTGACACAGCCGCGACGCATGCAGCTGATCAGCCGGCGCGATCCAGGAAGCCGGGTTCCCTCTGCAGCTTATTCGGTAAGCGCTATAGCTTGCCGAATAAGAGGGAACCTGAGCAAATTCGCTCATCTCTAGTCGTGAGGATTGGAGTTTGGGAAACACTAGTGTATACTAATTGGCTTGGACAGTTTGTTCACTATCCAATAGATAGTCTTCTTTTGGTAGCTTATTATATAGCTATATTTTAAATTCCATTTCATATCTATGGTAACAAAGATAGATAAATAAAGAGAGGTTCCTATTTCCAGACATGGCATATTTCAGAACTCTGTTAATTAACATCCATATTGAAATGGAGGATAAAATTCCAGTGTCCCCTGGCAAGCATCAAATATGTCTGTCTTGTTCTTCATCTTTTCTCTCAGCACAGTTTTTCGGGAGATAGAAATAACATCAGTCTTACCTTTAGACCTCATAGTGCATATTCTGTGCTCTTCAGTTAACTCGCTTTCTAAATATATACAAAATAAGAACGTCAGTGTAATGTGTCGGTGCACATATACATGGTGGCCATTAACAAACAAATATAACAAAGACTAAAAACAACCTATAGACATACTACAAGAAGGAAATAGTAATGGATGTAAAAAACATTGGGAACTTAGTTTAATTTTTAGTTTAAAAAATAGAAGTATTATCACTTCCAGTTCCAGGGCTGCCATATGAGGATGCGGGTGAAGGAGCTCCCGGTTACCCCCAGCAAAAAAAGAGACATAAGAGCTGCACAGATGGAGTGCATTAGAGAGAAAAGACAGGGGAGAGAAGCAGAAATTACCTGGTGCCAGTGCATGGAGCGGTACCTGCTTAGGAGTGTGGGGATGAACAATAAATCCTTGAGTGTCCGTGACAGCACACCGCTATTATCACCACCACAGATGGCTCTGGACGTGAGGTGGGAAAATCAGCAACAGCCAGAGGAGAGCAAGTTAGTTTCAGGAGGCGAGGAGGAACAGTTAAACCTGACATACAGACTATTGACTATAAACGATTGGATTGTGAGGAAGCGGCACATTTCATCACTGATGTTTAAGACACATTGACCGCAACAGTGCAGTCTTCACTTGTTAAGCTACAAGACACAGTCAAAAAACATGGTGACAAGCTGCTGGAATCAGAGCAGCGTATATCAGACATTGAGGACACTGTGGGGACATTGGAGGGGAAAATAATTGAATTGACTAAAATATCATGCATGATGCGAGACAAAATAGAGGATTTGGAAAACCATTCCAGAAGGAACAAGGCTGGTAGGCCTACCAGAATCGATTGCTGCGCGTCACCTGAAAGGGTTATGTGAGGCATATCAACCACAAGCATTGGGTCTGAAAGGCAGATGCAAAGTGGAAAAAGCACACAGAGTGGGCACAATAGGAGAAAATCAGTCAACCCAGAAATCTCAGGAGGAAAATTCAACCTTATATATGGCAAGAGCACGTCAAGTAACTGTAAAATACCTGGATTACAACGACAAAGAAGACTTATTTTAAACGTTCAGAGGAAGATGACAACCTCAACTATTGCATGAACATGCAATCTTGTTATTTGGAGATTACTTAGCAGAAGTGGCACTCAAAAGAAAATCCTTTGCCAGGGTATACACAGCCTTGTACTGCAAAAACATCAAATTCCAACTGATATGCCCAGGTTTGTTGAAGGTGAGGAAACAAGATGGAACTTTTACAGTTTTCAGAGATCCTGTAGCTGCGGATGAAGTGTTTATTCCAGATGTAGCACCTCCGTCAAGGGCTGACATGGACGTAACATCCCATAGAGGTGAAAAACGATATTCAACAAGACAGGACTGGCAAGGACTGTCTGAAGACAATCAGTGTGAACAGCTACCTGGACCCCACGAACAAAGAACACTGACTCAAAGACAGCAAAAACATGGTAAAGGAAAAGGCTGCATGTGATTATAATTTTGCAACTTTTTTATTCTCTTTTATACTCTTTATTACATCTTTTCCCCTATAACCTGAGTCCTATGACTCATGTACTCTCTCTTGACCTACCAACTAACCTTATTAATGCTAAACAGGTTTTTCAATATGCACAAACAGAAGCTGCATAGAAACAATAAACTAAATGCAGTTAAGAAATATAATTTAAGTATTAGAAGTCTTAAATAATGAGATGATGGAGGGGATAGGGACAAAAGCGCCAGAAAAAATGGAAGTCAAAATATCAGGGGCAGGGCATATGATACATTTTGTGGTTATGTTGGGTTATATGATTATTTTTCTCTTATTGTTTTGTACAAGAGTTAAATGTTTATTGTTAAGAAGACGTTTTAAGCTGCACAGTTACAACAAAAAAAGCCGGCCTAAATCTCCTGAAGGAGGCGAAAAATAGATTGTAACAGATTTAATATGATATCTTACTTTAATAATTTTTAAGATCATAACGTGGAATGTAAAGGGGTTCAGATCTCCTCATAAACGAGCGAAGGTTCTGTGCCACCTAAAATGCAGATATTGCATTGCTACAAGAGACGCATCTACTGGAACCGGATTTTTTCGGCATCAATAAGAGGGTGGGCTCAATGTACGGGTTGCCGTCACTGAGTAGAAAAGCAGGGATTATAAAGCTGAAAATCAAACATTTATAATGTAACAAGGTGGCACGGGTGGTAGTTGTGGGTGAGTCCATTAAGCAACAGTCAGTGAGCATCCCTGCCCCTTGTACATAAACAGACAGATGCAGCCACAGCCCTGTAGCACAGTCAAATTACCTTCAGCACTCGGTTGCTCTCCACACAGGAACGGCGTTCTCCATATGCATCACATGGCATGCTCCAGTTCCAAAAGTAGAAAACTTGTTTATTAAAGATGAAATGAAAGAGATATGATTTCCTGTGCTTTCTATAGTAAAGTCTATCACATCAGAAGCAGCAGCTGAAGCTCCCATTTGGCTCCTGAGAGCTAACAGTCCCTTGGTGGGCACCTCCTCAGTCCTGGTGCCCATTTCCACTGCCCAGGGGTCCTGGGCAGCACCTTCTCCCCTCCAAGGGAGTATCAGGCTCCTGAAGCTGCAGAGCCTCCTGCACTGCTGCAGAAACAGGAGTTTCCTGCGTCTTTGAGGCTGCTAGTCCAGCCCCCTATTATTAACCACTTATGTCCCTAATCTGCACATAGGCAACAGATAACATATTGCAGTACACTACAAAGACATAGAATTAAATGGAACTTCACATAGTACACATACCATATGTATGCCATAACACAGTAAACAGTACCATAGTAGACATATAGACACATTGATACATAGCCAAATATTAGAGCACCACAGGAGGAACACATGTCCGGAATAAACGGAAGGAGGGGGAAGCTGAGGGTCCCCGCCACCTCCTTACACCCACATAAAATTGAATCACAGGAAAGAGACCAGAATATCTAGTCCAAATGATAACATGAGTCTTTATAACATTTATGCTCCCAATGTTGTTCAAAAAACATTTTTTGATAACCTAAAGAGCAAGATACTACTGGAAAATGCTCCTGGTAAAGAAGTAGAGGGAGATTTTAACGCCATACCCTCACTGGTGGAGGATAAAAAGAGTAGTATAGAAAAGGGAAATAATTTATTGAACCAGAAAGTAGTGTTAGCCGAACTGCTAGATATGACATCATTTTGCGATGTATGGCGGGTTTTCCATCCAAACGAATATGAATTTTTCCTTTATTCCCATCCCCATAACTCATGGTTTAGCGTTGATCAGTTACTCACAGATAGCCAAATGATAAATAGGTTGTTGGCAGCAAATATTGAAGATATGGTGATATCAAACCATAGTCCCGTTTCTCTAGTTTTTCTGGATAACATACCAAAAGGAACTGCTACAGGACCTGAGCATGTGACCTCCGATCTCCAATGAGAGGTTGTCCCACGGGCATGCTCAGTAGCCGAAAAGCAGGACTTAGTCCCTGGAATGTCTGCTCGCCGCTGATCAATGCTGGTTACAAAGGCTGAACCTGGTACGGAGGCTGTAACCAGACGCACAGTATCAGCTTGAGCCAGACGCTGGGACCGATGTAGCTGGGGAAGCATAGGAGACCGCAGAGGACATGGTTCAAGATTCCCCCTGTGTAGCGGCGGGAAGTTGACACCTAACATTGTGTACCTGGAAGAATTGATGTTGCTTTGAAGGTAAAGGGTGGTCGTCACATCAAGTATTGATTTACATTTATCTTCTGTTCATTCACTTTATGTCATGTTAACAGATAAAAGTAAACTATTGACTCTTCTATTTCTGAAAACATTCTTACTTTGCATCTTTTGTTTTCTCCATATCTACCTAATACTTTGACACAGTACTTTACATATGCAGGATCAACAAGCAAACAAATAGCAATCAGGTTTAATAAGTATATGTACAGTATATTCATAGTGGACTACTTATACAGAATCATAGTTAAATAACTGTTACAATACTAAAGCTCTAAAGTGGTTGTTTCATCTATACACTGCCCTTCCAAATATCTCATTATGTCATTGTTAAGCTTATTCTACTCCAAATATTATTACATCACTTGTGATTCCTTTGAATGACAGACATGTAATATTGCAGGAAGAAATTTTTGTTAACCAACAACTTTATTCTACTGATAAAAGATTGTAAAGATTTCTAAAGCTGGACCTGTGGCTATCTTTAATTACAAAAATTTTAGTCAGTGATCTCAAACTTTACACTGCTGTCTAACATTCATAATTTAGTAATTCTGTACAATGATTCCCACTTATACTTATACATCACCAACGTTATGTCAGACATTTCAACACAGAGTGAAAAAATGTTCATTATTATGTAAGCTTATTATGGGCATGTCTTTCACTGGTTTTATGGCAGACACTACTACCTTGTGGAATACATTTTGTGTCCTGAATACATTCACTTTGATTTTGACACAACTCCAGAAAGTTTGTTTCTGCTTCCATTACCACACACAGAGTCAGCAGCATGACATTATTTCAAATGTCTTTTTGTTAATCAAACTTTGAGTCTGAGAACATTTCTGTGCACCTGAAAGACTTGCGAGAAGGGAATTAGTAACAAGAATTTTGATGATTTTCAATAACGGGAATTCATAGAAAATTTTTTTACACAGGTTTTAAAGACCTCATAACTAATCAATCTTGATCTCTTTTGGGATCTAGTTCTTTTTTTGCTGTTTGTAGTTTAGTAATGATTGGTTAAAGGGGATATCTGGTTTAGAAAAATAATTTCAAATATCCTATTAGAAAATACTAAGTTAATAGAAAGATCGTCAAGTGTTCAGGGCTTTCTTCGATTAGCCAAAGCAGAGAGCAGCTTTTAAGTCCTCAAACTTATTTTTCTTATTTTTCACAAATAGTCTACGTGGCTTTACAAATAAAATGGAGCTATATTTATAGATGGAAACCTTTTTAAGTTTACCTCCCAGAAAAAAGAAAATAAAGTAAATAAATATGTTTAATATTAAATATTGCAACGCCCAGAAAAGTGTCTATTAGAGATGTGAGAATCAATTTGAAATTAATCAAATGCGTCTTATAATTTTGTACTAAAAAGGTTTTGCCAGAATATGATTTTTGTGTAATTTGATTTGCTTTAATAGAGCACAATGGCAGCCTGATAGAGGTTGCAATATAACAAAAAAATTATACCTGCAACCACAGCTCTTCACTTGGTCCTCTGTCTGGCTCCCATCTCATCTAGCATCTTTACTTTTCTGTGACTTTGGGGCTGATGAAGCATCAAGTGACACCAAGACATCATGGAAGAAACATGTTATGATTTTGCGTGAGGTCTAATAAACACTGGAGTCACAGAAGAGCAAAGAAGACTGAAAATGGAAGAGAGGACTGCAGAAAGAGTGAGAAAGTGAGCCAATGAAGGACCAGGCAGGTAACTGCAGTGGAAGGACAAGTGAGGAGCAAGTAGAGATTAATATTTTTTTTATTTTTTAACCACTCTGTTTAATATGTTCTGAAGTCTGGAAGGCATAAGACCTTAGAGAATGATAACCATCTATACAATAATTAGAGCAAATTTGGTAATTCAAATTTCAGCAGATTAGCATACCTCCAATGCTCTCCATGCTGTTACACCATACTATCATAAAGAACACAACTACATGAAAAAAAGAGCATTTAGGAATGAGATTTTTTTATAGTGACCTTCAGGCTTGAACCTCAACTAGACTAGAGAGTTTAAAAACAATAAAAACAACCAATCTGGGGAGTGCAAATATGCAAATAACCATGTGGGACTAGTAATAATGTTAACTCTACCAGAATAATGTATTTATATTTTTATCTAGGTCAGTCTCAGCATATACACCAAAACTCAGGGGCATGAACAGAGTGTAACGGGCCAAAGTGCAACTTTTGAACCTGGTCCCTTCACTCACCACCCACTAGTTGGTTTCCCAGTGGAGCCGCTAGAGTCTGTTCCTTCTCCATACAAAAACATGCTCACACATACACTTCTCTTTTGTTCTATATATGTATATATATATATATATATATATATATATATATATATATATATACATGCAGTTCCATATATATCAATTGAATCTGTCAGCAGAATTTTGTTCCCAAACTATTTATATGTACAAGATTTACATAAGTGCATGTAGCTCTCTGAAAGACAAGTTCAGCAATACCTTTACATGGCCAGTCTTTTCCTCTATTACTGAGAAATCAGTGCTTGAATTGATATGTAAATGAATAACTATTTGCAAATCTGAAGCCTCTGTCACTAGGGTTGAGCGACTTTCATTTTTTTAAGATCGAGTAGGGTTTTGGGAAACCCGATTTTGTCCAGAGTCGAGTCGAGTGCAGTCGGACGATTTTCGCTAAAAGTCGGGGATCGACCGAAACACGAAACCCAATGCAAGTCAATGGGGAAGCATAGTCGGCAGTGAGTGGAGGCCAGGAAAACACCTACAGTGCCCATTTTAATGCCAAAAACATCCATTCTTGTTTCTGAAGCTTGCCAATCTTAATTAACTGTATAATAATAGTTGGGCATAGGGAATTGGGGGTCATTTGGCAAAAGTTGTGGGGGGAGTAGGGCTGGCTCAAGTTTTTCGTGGGCCCAGGAAATGCGGACTACGTCACGGCGGTGTTGCAGGGAAAGGTAAGTATTTAAACGTTGCAAGTGCTGTGATCCTGAGCAAGCAGGGGGGGGCCCACTCATTCGCATTGGCACTGGCACAGGGCCCCTCAAAGTACGGCGGTGTGTTTGCATGGCGGGGGCGCCTCCCACCAGCAGCGACACTTTTGCGTACTCTGAGGGGCCCTGTGCCAGTGACGTCGCCAACGAGTATGCCCCCCCACCTGATGAAGGAACCTGCACTTTCATCTGCACCTTCCTCTTTGTCCCTGTGTAAGGTGGTATAACATGCGGGAAGGGGAACCTTACTTTCAGCAGGGTCAGATTCTGGCTGTGTAGAGTACAAGGGGAATGTAGTGGTCTAGGTCAATGTACCAGCAGACTCATTTAGCAGTGGCTGGGCAATGGGCAGGATGAGGAGGAAACAGATATAGGGCCAAAGAATAAAGTAGGCTAAATGCAGTTCAAAATTGGTAACAGGACTAAACAGGCGGCATTGCTTTGTTCAGTGGAGTAGCAAACCCAAGAGCAGCAGACACTGTTTCAAGGGCCTAACCACACTAGTAGGCCAAATGCAGTTTAATATCTGATAGTATAGGGCGAAAGCCAGAATGTGGAAGCTCAGCTTTGTTCAGTTGAGGACAACACCAGGGAGGGGCAGACACCTTTAGTAGGCCGGAACAGCCTATTGCATTTTTTAAAATGGTAATTTGGAGCAGAAGGTTGAAGCTCAGCTTTATTTAGTTGAGGACAACACCAGGCAGGGGCACACAGACAGACACCTTTAGTAGGCCGGAAAAGCCTATTGCATTTTTTAAAATGGTAATTTGGAACAGAAGGTTGAAGCTCAGCTTTATTTAGTTGAGGGCAACACCAGGGAGGGGCAGAAGCCGTTAGTAGGCCCTAACCACCATTTTGTTTTTTAAAAACCACTTAATGAGAGCCAGAAGGTTGAAGCTCAGCTTTATTTAGTTGAGGGCAACACCAGGGAGGGGCAGAAGCCGTTAGTAGGCCCTAACCACCATTTTGTTTTTTAAAAACCACTTAATGAGAGCCAGAAGGTTGAAGCTCAGCTTTATTTAGTTGAGGGCAACACCAGGCAGGGGCAGAAGCCGTTAGTAGGCCCTAACCACCATTTTGTTTTTTAAAAAACACTTAATGAGAGCCAGAAGGTTGAAGCTCAGCTTTATTTAGTTGAGGGCAACACCAGGCAGGGGCAGAAGCCGTTAGTAGGCCCTAACCACCATTTTGTTTTTTAAAAAACACTTAATGAGAGCCAGAAGGTTGAAGCTCAGCTTTATTTAGTTGAGGGCAACAGCAGGCAGGGGCACACAGACAGACACCTTTAGTAGGCCGGAAAAGCCTATTGCATTTTTTAAAATGGTAATTTGGAGCAGAAGGTTGAAGCTCAGCTTTATTTAGTTGAGGACAACACCAGGCAGGGGCACACAGACAGACACCTTTAGTAGGCCGGAAAAGCCTATTGCATTTTTTAAAATGGTAATTTGGAACAGAAGGTTGAAGCTCAGCTTTATTTAGTTGAGGGCAACACCAGGGAGGGGCAGAAGCCGTTAGTAGGCCCTAACCACCATTTTGTTTTTTAAAAACCACTTAATGAGAGCCAGAAGGTTGAAGCTCAGCTTTATTTAGTTGAGGGCAACACCAGGCAGGGGCAGAAGCCGTTAGTAGGCCCTAACCACCATTTTGTTTTTTAAAAAACACTTAATGAGAGCCGGAAGGTTGAAGCTCAGCTTTATTTAGTTGAGGGCAACACCAGGCAGGGGCACACAGACAGACACCTTTAGTAGGCCGTAAAAGCCTATTGCATTTTTTAAAATGGTAATTTGGAGCAGAAGGTTGAAGCTCAGCTTTATTTAGTTGAGGACAACACCAGGCAGGGGCACACAGACAGACACCTTTAGTAGGCCGGAAAAGCCTATTGCATTTTTTAAAATGGTAATTTGGAGCAGAAGGTTGAAGCTCAGCTTTATTTAGTTGAGGGCAACACCAGGGAGGGGCAGAAGCCGTTAGTAGGCCCTAACCACCATTTTGTTTTTTAAAAACCACTTAATGAGAGCCAGAAGGTTGAAGCTCAGCTTTATTTAGTTGAGGGCAACACCAGGCAGGGGCAGAAGCCGTTAGTAGGCCCTAACCACCATTTTGTTTTTTAAAAAACACTTAATGAGAGCCGGAAGGTTGAAGCTCAGCTTTATTTAGTTGAGGGCAACACCAGGCAGGGGCAGAAGCCGTTAGTAGGCCCTAACCACCATTTTGTTTTTTAAAAAACACTTAATGAGAGCCGGAAGGTTGAAGCTCAGCTTTATTTAGTTGAGGGCAACAGCAGGCAGGGGCACACAGACAGACACCTTTAGTAGGCCGGAAAAGCCTATTGCATTTTTTAAAATGGTAATTTGGAGCAGAAGGTTGAAGCTCAGCTTTATTTAGTTGAGGACAACACCAGGCAGGGGCACACAGACAGACACCTTTAGTAGGCCGGAAAAGCCTATTGCATTTTTTAAAATGGTAATTTGGAACAGAAGGTTGAAGCTCAGCTTTATTTAGTTGAGGGCAACACCAGGGAGGGGCAGAAGCCGTTAGTAGGCCCTAACCACCATTTTGTTTTTTAAAAACCACTTAATGAGAGCCAGAAGGTTGAAGCTCAGCTTTATTTAGTTGAGGGCAACACCAGGCAGGGGCAGAAGCCGTTAGTAGGCCCTAACCACCATTTTGTTTTTTAAAAAACACTTAATGAGAGCCGGAAGGTTGAAGCTCAGCTTTATTTAGTTGAGGGCAACACCAGGCAGGGGCACACAGACAGACACCTTTAGTAGGCCGTAAAAGCCTATTGCATTTTTTAAAATGGTAATTTGGAGCAGAAGGTTGAAGCTCAGCTTTATTTAGTTGAGGACAACACCAGGCAGGGGCACACAGACAGACACCTTTAGTAGGCCGGAAAAGCCTATTGCATTTTTTAAAATGGTAATTTGGAGCAGAAGGTTGAAGCTCAGCTTTATTTAGTTGAGGGCAACACCAGGGAGGGGCAGAAGCCGTTAGTAGGCCCTAACCACCATTTTGTTTTTTAAAAACCACTTAATGAGAGCCAGAAGGTTGAAGCTCAGCTTTATTTAGTTGAGGGCAACACCAGGCAGGGGCAGAAGCCGTTAGTAGGCCCTAACCACCATTTTGTTTTTTAAAAAACACTTAATGAGAGCCGGAAGGTTGAAGCTCAGCTTTATTTAGTTGAGGGCAACAGCAGGCAGGGGCACACAGACAGACACCTTTAGTAGGCCGGAAAAGCCTATTGCATTTTTTAAAATGGTAATTTGGAGCAGAAGGTTGAAGCTCAGCTTTATTTAGTTGAGGGCAACACCAGGGAGGGGCAGAAGCCGTTAGTAGGCCCTAACCACCATTTTGTTTTTTAAAAACCACTTAATGAGAGCCAGAAGGTTGAAGCTCAGCTTTATTTAGTTGAGGGCAACACCAGGCAGGGGCACACAGACAGACACCTTTAGTAGGCCGTAAAAGCCTATTGCATTTTTTAAAATGGTAATTTGGAGCAGAAGGTTGAAGCTCAGCTTTATTTAGTTGAGGACAACACCAGGCAGGGGCACACAGACAGACACCTTTAGTAGGCCGGAAAAGCCTATTGCATTTTTTAAAATGGTAATTTGGAGCAGAAGGTTGAAGCTCAGCTTTATTTAGTTGAGGACAACAGCAGGCAGGGGCACACAGACAGACACCTTTAGTAGGCCGGAAAAGCCTATTGCATTTTTTAAAATGGTAATTTGGAGCAGAAGGTTGAAGCTCAGCTTTATTTAGTTGAGGACAACACCAGGCAGGGGCACACAGACAGACACCTTTAGTAGGCCGGAAAAGCCTATTGCATTTTTTAAAATGGTAATTTGGAGCAGAAGGTTGAAGCTCAGCTTTATTTAGTTGAGGACAACACCAGGCAGGGGCACACAGACAGACACCTTTAGTAGGCCGGAAAAGCCTATTGCATTTTTTAAAATGGTAATTTGGAACAGAAGGTTGAAGCTCAGCTTTATTTAGTTGAGGGCAACACCAGGGAGGGGCAGAAGCCGTTAGTAGGCCCTAACCACCATTTTGTTTTTTAAAAACCACTTAATGAGAGCCAGAAGGTTGAAGCTCAGCTTTATTTAGTTGAGGGCAACACCAGGCAGGGGCAGAAGCCGTTAGTAGGCCCTAACCACCATTTTGTTTTTTAAAAAACACTTAATGAGAGCCGGAAGGTTGAAGCTCAGCTTTATTTAGTTGAGGGCAACACCAGGCAGGGGCACACAGACAGACACCTTTAGTAGGCCGTAAAAGCCTATTGCATTTTTTAAAATGGTAATTTGGAGCAGAAGGTTGAAGCTCAGCTTTATTTAGTTGAGGACAACACCAGGCAGGGGCACACAGACAGACACCTTTAGTAGGCCGGAAAAGCCTATTGCATTTTTTAAAATGGTAATTTGGAGCAGAAGGTTGAAGCTCAGCTTTATTTAGTTGAGGGCAACACCAGGGAGGGGCAGAAGCCGTTAGTAGGCCCTAACCACCATTTTGTTTTTTAAAAACCACTTAATGAGAGCCAGAAGGTTGAAGCTCAGCTTTATTTAGTTGAGGGCAACACCAGGCAGGGGCAGAAGCCGTTAGTAGGCCCTAACCACCATTTTGTTTTTTAAAAAACACTTAATGAGAGCCGGAAGGTTGAAGCTCAGCTTTATTTAGTTGAGGGCAACAGCAGGCAGGGGCACACAGACAGACACCTTTAGTAGGCCGGAAAAGCCTATTGCATTTTTTAAAATGGTAATTTGGAGCAGAAGGTTGAAGCTCAGCTTTATTTAGTTGAGGGCAACACCAGGGAGGGGCAGAAGCCGTTAGTAGGCCCTAACCACCATTTTGTTTTTTAAAAACCACTTAATGAGAGCCAGAAGGTTGAAGCTCAGCTTTATTTAGTTGAGGGCAACACCAGGCAGGGGCACACAGACAGACACCTTTAGTAGGCCGTAAAAGCCTATTGCATTTTTTAAAATGGTAATTTGGAGCAGAAGGTTGAAGCTCAGCTTTATTTAGTTGAGGACAACACCAGGCAGGGGCACACAGACAGACACCTTTAGTAGGCCGGAAAAGCCTATTGCATTTTTTAAAATGGTAATTTGGAGCAGAAGGTTGAAGCTCAGCTTTATTTAGTTGAGGACAACAGCAGGCAGGGGCACACAGACAGACACCTTTAGTAGGCCGGAAAAGCCTATTGCATTTTTTAAAATGGTAATTTGGAGCAGAAGGTTGAAGCTCAGCTTTATTTAGTTGAGGACAACACCAGGCAGGGGCACACAGACAGACACCTTTAGTAGGCCGGAAAAGCCTATTGCATTTTTTAAAATGGTAATTTGGAGCAGAAGGTTGAAGCTCAGCTTTATTTAGTTGAGGACAACACCAGGCAGGGGCAGACACCGTTAGTAGGCCGTAACCAAAGTTGAAGGCCAAATGCAGTTTAATTTCTAATACTATAGGCCGAAAGCCAGAAGGTGGAAGCTCCGATTTAGACAGTGGAGGACAATTTGAATTAGGGACTGCAGACAGACTTAGTAGGCTGTCCCCTGTGGACCATGCATCCAACACATTAACCCATTGCGCCGTAATGGACACGTAATCTTCCGTGGCCATGCCTACAGGTCCATGCGTCTGTTGTCAGGTGCACCTTTGTACTCACAGATTGCCAGAGTGCATGGACAATGCGGTCTTCTACAAGCTGGTGGAGGGTTGGGATGGCTTTTCTCGCAAAAGAAGTGTCGACTGGTTAGCTTGTAGCGTGGTACAGCGTAGTCCATCATGGCCTTATTAATAGTAAATAAAATATATAACTAGGCTCTATGAACTTTTAAATAGGTTCCAGGGGTACACGGGCAGCATTGGTGTGGTCAGTGGAGGATTATTGCAAGTAGGGGCCGCAGACAGGCTCACAAAGGCCTAAAATAACAAACAGTAGGCAGTCATGGCAGTTTTACATCGGTTACATGGATACACAGGCAGGCACTCCAGGCAGCATTATGGTCAGTGGAGGAGTATTGCAAGTAGGGGCCGCAGACAGGCTATCAAAGGCCTAAAAAAACAAACAGTAGGCAGTCATGGCAGTTTTACATCGGTTACATGGATACACAGGCAGGCACTCCAGGCAGCATTATGGTCAGTGGAGGAGTATTGCAAGTAGGGGCCGCAGACAGGCTCACAAAGGCCTAAAATAACAAACAGTAGGCAGTCATGGCAGTTTTACAGCGGTTACATGGATACACGGGCAGGCAGCTTGGTGGTCAGTGGAGGAGTAGGGACCGCAGACAGGCTATCAAAGGCCTAAAATAACAAACAATAGGCTCATGGCAGTTTTACAGCGGTTACATGGATACACGGGCAGGCAGCTTGGTGGTCAGTGGAGGAGTAGGGACCGCAGACAGGCTATCAAAGGCCTAAAATAACAAACAATAGGCTCATGGCAGTTTTACAGCGGTTACATGGATACACGGGCAGGCAGCTTCGTGGTCAGTGGAGGAGTAGGGACCGCAGACAGGCTATCAAAGGCCTAAAATAACAAACAATAGGCTCATGGCAGTTTTACAGCGGTTACATGGATACACGGGCAGGCAGCTTGGTGGTCAGTGGAGGAGTAGGGACCGCAGACAGGCTATCAAAGGCCTAAAATAACAAACAATAGGCTCATGGCAGTTTTACAGCGGTTACATGGATACACGGGCAGGCAGCTTGGTGGTCAGTGGAGGAGTAGGGACCGCAGACAGGCTATCAAAGGCCTAAAATAACAAACAATAGGCTCATGGCAGTTTTACAGCGGTTACATGGATACACGGGCAGGCAGCTTGGTGGTCAGTGGAGGAGTAGGGACCGCAGACAGGCTATCAAAGGCCTAAAATAACAAACAATAGGCTCATGGCAGTTTTACAGCGGTTACATGGATACACGGGCAGGCAGCTTGGTGGTCAGTGGAGGAGTAGGGACCGCAGACAGGCTATCAAAGGCCTAAAATAACAAACAATAGGCTCATGGCAGTTTTACAGCGGTTACATGGATACACGGGCAGGCAGCTTGGTGGTGAGTGGAGGAGTATTTAAAGTAGGGACCGCAGACAGGCTATCAAAGGCCTAACATAACAAACAATAGGCTCATGGCAGTTTTACAGTGGTTACATGGATACACAGGCAGCTTGGTGGTGAGTGGAGGAGTATTTAAAGTAGGGACCGCAGACAGGCTATCAAAGGCCTAAAATAACAAACAATAGGCTCATGGCAGTTTTACAGCGGTTACATGGATACACAGGCAGCTTGGTGGTGAGTGGAGGAGTAGTGCAAGGAGTGTCTGTCCCAGTACTCCCAAAATATAAATAGATGTTAATGTCTCGCAAAACAACCAAAACAAAAAAAAAGGTGGCATACTTAGGTACAGGGGTGGGCTCATCTGCTGAGTTTCTGACATAGTAATTTGGCAGTAACTATTTAATGGTGCCAATATAGGACACAGACACAGACTACTTTAAGTTGCATCATAGATGTCTACAAATTTGTATTGTCAGTGCCAGACATTGAATGATGTCAGCGAATAGACTAAAGATTGGTGGAGCTGTGCGACATAATTTTGCACGTGGTAGAGCCCATTTTGAGCTGGGGTAGGGGGGAACTCTCTTGAGGCCGGTGGGACCGCCCCAGGGCCACTCATGTTACAACGGTGTGTCTGACGTTGGGTGCGCACCACCACCGCCAGAGACACTACATTGTACTATGAGGGACCCAGTAGCAATGCCGTCAACCAAAAGCGAGCACACCCACCTCTTCAGAAAAACAGCAGTCTCACGGGTGCTTGCGCCAAGTCGCGATACCACGGCCCCGTGTGGGGAGTTTGGCCATTTAGGGAGGTGTAAACATGTCGTATGCTGTACAATCTGCTGCAGCAAATTAGACATTAGAAAAGTAATTCACAGGCAAGAGCTTTTCATAGGAAAGCTAGGTGTCGGCCGGGCAAGGTGGGGCAAAAGATTTTGAAATCCAGTTTTGGTTCATTTTAATGAATGTTAGATCGTCAACATTTTGGGTAGCCAGACGAGTCCTTTTTTCGGTTAATATTGACCCTGCAGCACTGAATACTCTTTCTGATAGGACACTTGCTGCCGGGCAAGCAAGCTCCTGCAATGCATATTCTGCCAATTCTGGCCAGGTGTCTAATTTGGAGGCCCAGTAATCAAATGGGAATGACGGTTGAGGGAGAACATCGATAAGGGATGAAAAATAGTTAGTAACCATACTGGACAAATGTTGTCTCCTGTCACTTTCAATTGATGCAGCAGTACCTGTCCTGTCTGCGGTCATAGCAAAATCACTCCACAACCTGGTCAGAAAACCCCTCTGTCCAACGCCACTTCTGATGTGTGCACCCCTAACACTCCTAGTCTGCTGCCCCCTGGAGCTCGTGTGAGAACGATCACGTGCGCTGTGTGCTGGGAATGCCTGAAGCAAACGGTCAACAAGAGTTGATTGTTTGGTTGCTAATATTAGTTCCAAGTTCTCATGTGGCATAACATTTTGCAATTTGCCTTTATAGCGTGGATCAAGGAGGCAGGCCAACCAGTAATCGTCATCGTTCATCATTTTCGAAATGCGTGTGTCCCTTTGTAGGATACGTAAGGCATAATCCGCCATGTGGGCCAAAGTTCCAGTTGTCAAATCTCCAGTTGTGATTGGTTGAGGGGCAGTTGCAGGCAAATCTACGTCACTTGTGTCCCTCAAAAAACCAGAACCCGGCCGTGACACGCAACCAATTTCCTGTGCCCCCGGGAAAGTTTCCGCATTAAAAATATACTCATCCCCATCATCCTCCTCGTCCTCCACCTCCTCTTCGCCCGCTACCTCGTCCTGTACACTGCCCTGACCAGACAATGGCTGACTGTCATCAAGGCTTCCCTCTTCCTCTGGTGCAGACGCCTGCTCCTTTATGTGTGTCAAACTTTGCATCAGCAGACGCATTAGGGGGATGCTCATGCTTATTACGGCGTTGTCTGCACTAACCAGCCGTGTGCATTCCTCAAAACACTGAAGGACTTGACACATGTCTTGTATCTTAGACCACTGCACACCTGACAACTCCATGTCTGCCATCCTACTGCCTGCCCGTGTATCCTCCCACAAATAAATAACAGCACGCCTCTGTTCGCAGAGTCTCTGAAGCATGTGCAGTGTTGAGTTCCACCTTGTTGCAACGTCTATGATTAGGCGATGCTGGGGAAGGTTCAAAGACCGCTGATAGGTCTGCATACGGCTGGCGTGTACAGGCGAACGTCGGATATGTGAGCAAAGTGCACGCACTTTGAGGAGCAGGTCGGAGAACCCAGGATAAGTTTTCAATAAGCACTGCACCACCAGGTTTAAGGTGTGAGCCAGGCAAGGAATGTGTTTCAGTTGGGAAAGGGAGATGGCAGCCATGAAATTCCTTCCGTTATCACTCACTACCTTGCCTGCCTCAAGATCTACTGTGCCCAGCCACGACTGCGTTTCTTGTTGCAAGAACTCGGACAGAACTTCCGCGGTGTGTCTGTTGTCGCCCAAACACTTCATAGCCAATACAGCCTGCTGACGCTTGGCAGTAGCTGGCCCATAATGGGACAACTGGTGTGCAACAGTGTCATCTGCCGATGGAGTGGTTGGCCGACTGCGTTCTGTGGAAGAGCTGTAGCTTCTGCAGGAGGACGAGGAGGAGGAGGAGGGGGTGCGAACGCCTACAGCCAACTGTTTCCTAGACCGTGGGATAGGCACAACTGTCCCTAAATTGATGTCGCCTGTGGACCCTGCATCCACCACATTCACCCAGTGTGCCGTGATGGACACATAACGTCCCTGGCCATGCCTACTGGTCCATGCATCTGTAGTCAGGTGCACCTTTGTACTCACAGATTGCCTAAGTGCATGGACGATGCGCTGTTTAACATGCTGGTGCAGGGCTGGGATGGCTTTTCTGGAAAAAAAGTGTCGACTAGGTAGCTCGTATCGTGGTTCAGCGTACTCCATCAGGGCTTTAAAAGCTTCGCTTTCAACTAAACGGTAGGGCATCATCTCTAACGAGATTAGTCTAGCTATGTGGGCGTTAAAACCCCGTGTACGCGGATGCGAGGATAAGTACTTCCTTTTTCTAACCAGAGTCTCATGTAGGGTGAGCTGGACTGGAGAGCAGGAGATCGTGGAACTTTCGGGTGTGCCGGTGTACATGGCAGACTGAGAGACGGTTGGAGACGGTATTGTTTCCGCCGGTGCCCTAGATGCAATATTTCCTCCTACTAAACTGGTGATTCCCTGACCCTGACTGCTTTTGGCTGGCAAAGAAACCTGCACAGATACTGCCGGTGGTGCGGAAAATGGTGGCCTTACAGTGACGGAAGGGATGTTGCGTTGATGACTAGCTTCATTGGCCGAGGGTGCTACAACCTTAAGGGACGTTTGGTAGTTAGTCCAGGCTTGAAAATGCATGGTGGTTAAGTGTCTATGCATGCAACTAGTATTTAGACTTTTCAGATTCTGACCTCTGCTTAAGCTAGTTGAACATTTTTGACAAATGACTTTGCGCTGATCAGTTGGATGTTGTTTAAAAAAATGCCAGACTGCACTCTTCCTAGACTCGGATCCCTTTTCAGGGATTGCAGACTGAGCTTTAACCGGATGGCCACGCTGTCCTCCAACAGGTTTTGGCTTTGACACGCGTTTTGGGCCAGATACGGGCCCGGCAGATGGAACCTGTTGCGATGTTGATGCCTGCTGCGGCCCCTCCTCCACCTCCGCTTCTGAGCTACTGCCGCCTGCACCCTGTTCCCCCAATGGCTGCCAATCGGGGTCAACAACTGGGTCATCTATTACCTCCTCTTCAAGCTCGTGTGCAACTTCGTCTGTGTCACTGTGTCGGTCGGTGGTATAGCGTTCGTGGCGGGGCAACATAGTCTCATCAGGGTCTGATTGTGGATCTGTACCCTGAGAGGGCAATGTGGTGGTCTGAGTCAAAGGAGCAGCATAGTACTCTGGCTGTGGCTGTGCATCAGTGCACTCCATGTCAGAATCTACTTGTAATGGGCATGGCCTGTTAAATGTTTCACTTTCTAAGCCAGGGACGGTATGTGTAAAGAGCTCCATGGAGTGACCCGTTGTGTCGCCTGCTGCATCCTTCTCTCTTGTTGTAGTTTTTGCTGAGGAGGACAAGGAAGCGACTTGTCCCTGACCGTGAACATCCACAAGCGACGCGCTGCTTGTACATTTACCAGTTTCTGAAGAGGAGGCAAAAGAGCTAGAGGCTGAGTCTGCAATGTAAGCCAAAACTTGCTGTTGCTGCTCCGCCTTTAAAAGCGGTTTTCCTACTCCCAGAAAAGAGAGCGTTCTAGGCCTTGTGTAGCCTGACGACGAAACTGGCTCCACAGCTCCAGACTTAGGTGGAATATTTTTATCCCCACGACCACCTGATGCTCCACTACCACTACCATCATTACCAGCTGACAATGAACGCCCACGACGACCTCTTGCACCAGACTTCCTCATTGTTTAAAAATCGTAACCAAAGTAACTTTATTTGTTGCTGTCAAACAACTTACACGGTGAGCTATAACTTCAGTATGATTTCAATATCCCTTAACAGGTTGGTGAGACCACAAGGAAAATCAGGCACAATGTTACACACTCTGTTTTCTGTGGCACCAAATCACAGAGATGACACACACGCAGGACTGTCACTCAAGCACTAATGTCAATATTAATCTCCCACCTAATTTATTTATTTTTTTTTCTCTGGGAGACTTTAGAAACCAAATAATATTAAAAACAAAACAAAAAAACAAGGCTTTCTATGGCCCACTGAATGAGAGGGACAGAGGTGGCACACCCAGGAGTCAAGACTGGCACACAAGCTGAAAGGGCAATATTACTCTCCCACTGTTTTTTTATGTATTTTTTTTTTATTTTCAGGGAGACTTTAGAAACCAAATAATATTAAAAAAAAAACAAAAAAACAAGGCTTTCTATGGCCCACTGAATGAGAGGGACAGAGGTGGCACACCCAGGAGTCAAGACTGGCACACAAGCTGAAAGGGCAATATTACTCTCCCACTGTTTTTTTATGTATTTTTTTTTTTTTATTTTCAGGGAGACTTTAGAAACCAAATATTATAAAAAAAAAACCAAAAAACAAGGCTTTCTATGGCCCACTGAATGAGAGAGAGAGGTGGCACACCCAGGAGTCAAGACTGGCACACAAGCTGAAAGGGCAATATTACTCTCCCACTGTTTTTTTATGTTTTTTTTTTTTATTTTCAGGGAGACTTTAGAAACCAAATAATATTAAAAAAAAACAAAAAAACAAGGCTTTCTATGGCCCACTGAATGAGAGGGACAGAGGTGGCACACCCAGGAGTCAAGACTGGCACACAAGCTGAAAGGGCAATATTACTCTCCCACTGTTTTTTTATGTATTTTTTTTTTTTTTCAGGGAGACTTTAGAAACCAAATAATATAAAAAAAAACAAAAAAAAACAAGGCTTTCTATGGCCCACTGAATGAGAGAGAGAGGTGGCACACCCAGGAGTCAAGACTGGCACACAAGCTGAAAGGGCAATATTACTCTCCCACTGTTTTTTTATGTATTTTTTTTTTTTTCAGGGAGACTTTAGAAACCAAATAATATTAAAAAAAAAACAAAAAAACAAGGCTTTCTATGGCCCACTGAATGAGAGGGACAGAGGTGGCACACCCAGGAGTCAAGACTGGCACACAAGCTGAAAGGGCAATATTACTCTCCCACTGTTTTTTTATGTATTTTTTTTTTATTTTCAGGGAGACTTTAGAAACCAAATAATATTAAAAAAAAAAAAAAAAAACAAGGCTTTCTATGGCCCACTGAATGAGAGATGGCACGCACAGGAGTGGCACACAAGCCCTGACTGAGGCCAATATTTTTCTCCCACTGATTGATGTAGTGTTTTTGTGTTGAGGTAGATTTTAAAACACAAATGAAGGAAAAAAATTAAAAGGCTTTCTATGGCCCACAATTAGAGAGAGAGAGGTGGCACACCCAGGAGTCAAGACTGGCACACAAGCTGAAAGGGCAATATTACTCTCCCACTGTTTTTTTATGTATTTTTTTTTTTTCAGGGAGACTTTAGAAACCAAATAATATTAAAAAAAATAAAAATAAAAAAAAGCCTTTCTATGGCCCACTGAATGAGAGGGACAGAGGTGGCACACCCAGGAGTCAAGACTGGCACACAAGCTGAAAGGGCAATATTACTCTCCCACTGTTTTTTTATGTATTTTTTTTTTATTTTCAGGGAGACTTTAGAAACCAAATAATATTAAAAAAAAAACAAAAAAACAAGGCTTTCTATGGCCCACTGAATGAGATAGAGAGGTGGCACACCCAGGAGTCAAGACTGGCACACAAGCTGAAAGGGCAATATTACTCTCCCACTGTTTTTTTATGTATTTTTTTTTTTTTATTTTCAGGGAGACTTTAGAAACCAAATAATATTAAAAAAACAAAAAAAAAAAATTGCCTTTCTATGGCCCACTGAATGAGATAGAGAGGTGGCACACCCAGGAGTCAAGACTGGCACACAAGCTGAAAGGGCAATATTACTCTCCCACTGTTTTTTTATGTATTTTTTTATTTTTATTTTCAGGGAGACTTTAGAAACCAAATAATATTAAAAAAAACAAAAAAAAACAAGGCTTTCTATGGCCCACTGAATGAGAGATGGCACGCACAGGAGTGGCACACAAGCCCTGACTGAGGACAATATTTTTCTCCCACTGATTGATGTAGTGTTTTTGTGTTGAGGTAGATTTTAAAACACAAATGAAGGAAAAAAATTAAAAGGCTTTCTATGGCCCACAATTAGAGAGAGAGAGGTGGCACACCCAGGAGTCAAGACTGGCACACAAGCTGAAAGGGCAATATTACTCTCCCACTGTTTTTTTTTTATTTTCAGGGAGACTTTAGAAACCAAATAATATTAAAAAAACAAAAAAAAAAATTGCCTTTCTATGGCCCACTGAATGAGATAGAGAGGTGGCACACCCAGGAGTCAAGACTGGCACACAAGCTGAAAGGGCAATATTACTCTCCCACTGTTTTTTTATGTATTTTTTTTTTTTTATTTTCAGGGAGACTTTAGAAACCAAATAATATTAAAAAAAAACAAAAAAACAAGGCTTTCTATGGCCCACTGAATGAGAGATGGCACGCACAGGAGTGGCACACAAGCCCTGACTGAGGCCAATATTTTTCTCCCACTGATTGATGTAGTGTTTTTGTGTTGAGGTAGATTTTAAAACACAAATGAAGGAAAAAAATTAAAAGGCTTTCTATGGCCCACAATTAGAGAGAGAGAGGTGGCACACCCAGGAGTCAAGACTGGCACACAAGCTGAAAGGGCAATATTACTCTCCCACTGTTTTTTTATGTATTTTTTTTTTTTTATTTTCAGGGAGACTTTAGAAACCAAATAATATTAAAAAAAATAAAAAAAATAAATAGGCTTTCTATAGCCCACTGAATGAGAGATAGCACACACAGCTGTGGCACACAAGCCCTGACTGAGGCCAATATTTTTCTCCCACTGATTGATGTAGTGTTTTTGTGTTGAGGTAGAATTTAGAACACAAATCACGGAAAAAATAAAAAGGCTTTCTATGGCCCACTCAGTGAGAGATGGCACACACAGGGATGGCACTGTAGCAGAAATGCCAATCTTAACCTCCCACAAAAAAAAAAAAAAAAAAACAGGGACTGTCCTACAATTACTATCTCCCTGCAGTAATCTCAGCCAGGTATGGCAGGCAGCAATAGGAGTGGACTGATGCACAAATTAAATAAAAAGTGTGGACAAACAAAAAAGATAGCTGTGCAGAAAGGAAGGAACAAGAGGATATGTGCTTTGAAAAAAGCAGTTGGTTTCCACAGTGGCGTACACACAGCAATACAGCTATCAGGGAGCCTTCTAGGGCAGCCCAATGAGCTACAGCGCTGAGGGAAAAAAAAAAAAAAATAGCTTCCACTGTCCCTGCACACCGAAGGTGGTGTTGGACAGTGCAAATCGCTGCAGCACAAGCGGTTTGGTGGTTAGTGGACCCTGCCTAACGCTATCCCTGCTTCTGACGAAGCGGCAGCAACCTCTCCCTAAGCTCAGATCAGCAGCAGTAAGATGGCGGTCGGCGGGAACGCCCCTTTATAGCCCCTGTGACGCCGCAGACAGCAAGCCAATCACTGCAATGCCCTTCTCTAAGATGGTGGGGACCAGGACCTATGTCATCACGCTGCCCACACTCTGCGTTCACCTTCATTGGCTGAGAAATGGCGCTTTTCGCGTCATTGAAACGCGACTTTGGCGCGAAAGTCGCGTACCGCATGGCCGACAAGCACAGGGGTCGGATCGGGTTTCATGAGACGCCGACTTAGCCAAAAGTCGGCGACTTTTGAAAATGATCGACCCGTTTCGCTCAACCCTATCTGTCACCCCAGCTCTATTATCTGCTCAGTGCCAACAAGATTGACAATTCCTTTGCCCGACATAAAGAAACAGGAAGAGGCAGCTCTGTGTGGGGAATAGAGCTGGAGTGACAAAGGCTTCAGATCTACAAATAGTTCTTCTACCTCATTTCCATATGAATTCTAACACTGATTTCTCAGTAATGGAGGAACGAACTGGCCATGTAAAGGTATTGCTGGACATGTTTTTGAAACAGCTACATGCACATATAATTAGTTTGGGAATTAAATCCTGCTGACAGATTCCCTTTCACTGGAAGGCATTTCCAAACAGCCAATACATTTATTTTTTCAGCTTTTTATTTTTACATTATATTTTAGCTCTTGTCTTTGCCTTGAAAGAATGAAGTGTATAAAGCTGGAAATCCTTTATGTAAGGAAACACTCGAACCACATTCAATATTTGTTTCCAGCAGACTAGAATCATTGAAAGATTTCAGAAATATTTTTCAATAAACACTGGGGAATAAGGTTTTTTATTTATACAGTCAATAGTACAATCTAAAACTGTTTTCCCAATAGATAATTTTTGCCGGTGCTCCAAAACTTTACAGCACTGTATAATATTTAGAAGTTTGTAATTCTGTACAGTGATTCACGCTTACACTTGCCAACTTTATGTCAGACATTTCAGCACAGGGTACACTGTTTGCAAACATTTCATGGTCACGTTTTGCACTCGTTTTATGGCAGACACTACTTACCTGGTGGGATGCATTTAGTGTCCTGAATACATTCACTTTGATTTTTGACACAACTCCAGAAAGTTTGTTTCTGCTTCCATTAACACATACAGAGTCAGCAGCATGACATTCTTTCGCATTTCTGCTTCTAAATCAAACATTTCTGTGGTTCTGAAATACAGGAAGAGAATAAGTAACAAGAATCTTGATTATTTTCAAAGATATGCATTCAGAGAAAATGATTTTATGCAGGTTTTAAAGACCTCAAACCTAATCGATCCTTCCATCTTTGGGATCTAGTTCTTTTATGGTGTTTGTCGATTAGAATTCAATGGTTAAAAGGGATTTTTTTTTAGAAAAACATTTTCAAATAACCTGTTAGAGAATACTGAGTTTACATAGAGATGGCCTAGTGTTTAGTGCTGTGAGCAGCTACAAAGTACATCTCTTCCACAGTGCACTGATTTGAATAGAAACCCCATATAGTGCACAGTGCATGCTCCTGATCTCCAACTAGTAATTCATGCAGTAGCATGAATAAAGTGTCTTCATCAACTGCTATTTTGAGAATAGGAGTGCTGCATGTTGGGTGGTGAAGGTTGTAACAGGTGCAGAGGGAGGACCTCTAATACTTATATAATAGTAAAGCCACAAAATCATGAGCCCAACAAATTTGTTAACGAGTTGTACTTTTGAACAACATCATTGGTTTTACCATGTCGTGTACTAGAAAACGGGAAAAAAATTCCAAGTGCGGTGAAATTGCAAAAAAAGTGCAATCCCACACTTGTTTTTTGCTTGGCTTTTTTGCTAGGTTCACTAAATGCTAAAACTGACCTCCCATTATGATTCTCCAGGTCATTACGAGTTCATAGACACCTAACATGACTAGGTTATTTTTTACCTAAGTGGTGAAAAAAATTCCAAACTTTGCTTAAAAAAAAAAAAAATTGCGCCATTTTCCGATATTCGTAGCGTCTCCATTTTTCATGATCTGGGGTCGGTTGAGGGTTTATTTTTTGCGTGCCGAGCTGGCGTTTTTAATGATACCATTTTGGTGCAGATACGTTCTTTTGATCGCTCATTATTGCATTTTAATGCAATGTCACGGCGACCAAAAAAACGTAATTCTGGCGTTTCTGATTTTGTTCTCATTACGCCGTTTAGCAATCAGGTTAATGCTTTTTTTATTGATAGATCGGGCGATTCTGAACGCGGTGATACCAAATATGTGTAGGTTTGATTTTTTTTTTTAATTGATTTATTTTGATTGGGGCGAAAGGGGGGTGATTTAAACTTTTATGGTTTTTTTATTTTTTTCACATTTTTTTTTACTTTTTTTTTTACTTTTGCCATGCTTCAATAGCCTCCATGGGAGGCTAGAAGCAGGCACAACTCGATCGCCCTGCTACATAACAGCGGTCATCAGATCGCTGCTATGCAGCAGAAAATCAGGTGTGCTGTGAGCGCCGACCACAGGGTGGCGCTCACAGCTACCGGCGATCAGTAGCCATAGAGGTCTCAAGGACCTCTATGGTTACAATACTGAAGCATCGCCGACCCCCGATCATGTGACGGGGGTCGGCGATGACATCATTTCCGGCCGCCCGACCGGATGCGGTAGTTAAATGCCGCTGTCTGTGTTTGACAGCGGCATTTAACTAGTTAATAGCGGTGGGTGAATCGCGATTTCACCCGCCGCTATTGCGGGCACATGTCAGCTGTTCAAAACAGCTGACATGTCCCGGCTTTGATGCGGGCTCACCGGGGAGCCCTGCATCAAAGCAGGGGACCTGACGTCGGACGTACTATCCCGTCCGACATCAGGAAGGGGTTAATCATTAATAGGCAAGCACTTAATGAATTAGACACATCTTACAAGTGCCACATGCCGCCGGCAGACATGTTGCTGGAAAGAGGCTAGAGTACATTTCTGAAGTAAATGGATGAACACAGAACTTAAACACTTGCTAAAAAGGCAAAAAAGGAAATGTATATCAAATGGAAAAGTGGGCATATCTAAAGATGAAAAGGGTGATCAATGCAGGGAATGCAGGGCAAGCATTAAAAGATATAAAGCCAGTAATGAAGTGAGGCTTGCAAGAGAGACCTAAAGCAATAAAAAATGATTTGGGGGTACTGTATATGGGTATGTCAAAAGCAAAAGAAAAGACAAAGATGTTATGAGATTTGGTCCAGATGAAGTACATACTATGGTACTGAAAGAAATAGCAGAGGAAATTGCAGATCCACTAGCCAGAATCTGTGAAAATTCCTGGAGAATAGGAGAAGTTCCAGAAGATTGGAGAAGGGCAAAAATTATCCCTGTCTTCGAAAAAGGAAAGAACATGGAGCCAGGAAATTACAGTCCAGTGAGACTTACTTCTATACCAGGAAAGGTCTTTGAACGAATTATTAAACAGCATATATGTAACTACTTGGAAAAGAATATAGTAATTAACTAGAGCCAGCATGGGTACGTAGCAAGCAAGTCATGACAGACTAATTTAATTATCTTCTATGATGGAATCACTGACTAGATTAAAAAAAAAATCAAGTAAGGAAATGACAAGGCTACGCTTAGGTGGATTCAAAACTGGCTCAGTGATCGTACGCAAAGAGTGGTAATTAATGATTGCACATCCAATTGGAAGAGTGTTTCAAGTGTGGTACCACAGGGCTCTGTCTTGGCCCCAGTGTTATTCAACAGTTTTTATAAATAATCTGGATAAGGGAACTGAAGGTAAACTAATCAAATTTGCAGATGATGCAAAACTAGCAAGGATATCTAACACTAGAGAAGACAGAGAAATAATTCAGAAGGATCTAGATAAGCTTGAACAATGGGCAGCGACTAATAGAATGGTATTTAACAGGGAGAAATGCAAGATTCTACAACTGGACAAGAAAACGAAAATTGCATTTACAGAATGGGAGGAATAGAGCTAAGCAACAACACATGTGAAAAAGACTTTGGTATACTAATAGATCACAGATTGCACCTGAGTCAACAGTATGATGCAGCAGCAAAAAAGGCAAACACAGTTTTGGGATGTATTAAGAGAAGCACAGAGTCTAGATCACGTAAAGTAATTATCCCGCTCTACTCCTCTTTGGTGAGACCTCATCTGGAATACTGTGTCCAGTTCTGGCAACAACATTTTCAAAAAGATATTGAAAAACTGGAGCAAGTTCAGAGAAGGGCTGCAAGTTACATCCTATGAGGAACGGTTAAATGATCTGGAAATGTTAAGCTTGCAAAAAAGAAGCCTAAGGAGACTTAAAGGGAACCTGTCAGCCCCCCAGGGCCTATTAAGGTAAAAGAGACACCTTCAGCAGCACTAAGGCTGCATTCTGTGAAGGTGGCTCTTATGTTTAGCATCCCTAGGAATGCTGAAATAATCACTTTTATAAATTTTGCACCATACCTTTATTGAGTCAGGGAGGTATGATTTCTCACTGACTCAAGCGCCTCGCAGCTGTCCATCATTCCACCAGGCGCCACCTCCTCTCTGTCTTGTGCCGTCACCTGCGCCTGCGCTCTGCAATTATTTCTTTGGCATGCGCCGTGCGCTCTGCCCTGGAGTTTACATCAAGTGATGTAAGTAGATCACGCGGAGGCCCCAGATCCCACCCCCCAGTGTGCTATGATGTATTGACACTGCGGGGCTGGGAATCTGGCGCTGTGCGCAGGCATGATCTACTTACATCACTTGAAGTAAGTTCCAGGGCATGCGTATGGCGCATGCCCGAGAAATAATTGCAGAGTGCATTCGCAGGTGATGGCACAAGACAGAGAGGATGCGGCGCCCAGAGGGATGATGGACGGCTGCGAGGAGCTTGAGTCAGGGAGAAATCATACCTCCCTGACTCAATAGAGGTATGGCGTGAAATTTATAAAAGTGATTATTTCAGCATTCCTAGTGATATTAAACATAAGAGCCACCTTCACAGAATGCAACCTTAGTGCTGCTGAAGGTGGCTCTTTGCCTTAATAGGCCCTGAGGGGTAACAGGTTCCCTTTAATACCTGTCTACAAATATCTGAAGAGATGTCACAGTGTAGAGGGATCATCCTTGTTCTCTTTTGCACATGGAAACACTAAAAGTAATGGAATGAAAGCGAAAGGGAGAAGATACAGATTAGATATTAAAAAAAAAATTTTGACAGTGAGGGTGATCAATGAGTGGAACAGGCTGCCACGACAGGTGCTGATTTCAATGGAAGTGTTCAAACAGAGGCTGGACAGACATCTGTTTGAGATGTTTTAGTGAATCCTGCATTGAGCAGGGGGGGTGAACATGATGACTTTGGAGGTTCCTTGCAACTGTAACATTCTAAGATTGTAAATCACAAGACTTGTGGAGTAACTTTACAAGAATTTGACTGGGGCATAACAAAGCCTTGTCTAGCCATACTCTGCCCATACTCTGCCCATATTAGTTTAGTTGGTTGGGACTGAAATGAAAAATTTTAATATTTTTGTTCTTCCTGAACAAAAATATTGCAACTTATTAAGGTGTTGTGCGCCAGAATTCAGGCATACACACCTAAAAAAAAAGCTCTAGAGTGTACAAGTCCTTTGGTATGAATGCCTACATGGATTCCAGCAACTCTTAACATGGTTTCCAAGTCTGTGCACTAGACTCTCCATTTAGCAGGTCACAGAAAACACTTTGTACAAGGATAAGGTAAGGTGGATAGCCAGGGTCAAAACCAGAAGAGCGGAACCAATGATGTCAAGGGTCAAATCCAACTATTAATTAAAGAGTAAGACAGCGAGATAGCAAAATATTATCCCGTCCTGTATCAGAATTAACCACAACAAAAGTGAAATAAATGCAATATCTGGCATGGATGGAATGATATACTTGAATTTAAAACGTGAACCATGCTTCCTGACTAGTCACTGAATCCGTCCTACTATTATTTAGCTAACTAGCCCATCCAATTGACCACCTACTGTATTACAGTTAATTACATTAGCACTGCCCCTTCTGCTGCCAGTGAATCAGCATCTCAGAATGGAGGAGGTAAGGCAAGATAAGAATGTTGGTGATGCTCAAGGAAAATGAACAGGTCAGATACATGTTAGTAACACATTCGATGAAAGTGCTAAGCAGCCGACATCCACCTTTAAAAGCAGCAACCATAGCTGACTCCATTTGCTGCTGTTTTTATTAATCCCTTAAATGATGCTTTCAGTCTCTGATAACAGAATTTATGACATACAATCTTGCAGACTCACCATTTCAAGCCACCATCGGCTTTCCCTATGATGTCATTGTTGAGTGTTAATGGGTTGCAATGGAAGCCAGAGGCATGTTGAAGGTGGTCTTGCTGATACTCCTGTGAAGCAAGATTGTGGCTGGGAGTCATATGAGTCCATCATTTTACCTATATGGAGCGCCCCCACTGCCGCAGGGCCGAGGGGCACCCGGTACCGGGCCACTACGTCTCGGTTCTGGGGTTGTCACGGTGGCTGGGCCCAGTCCGTGACCCTGCTGAGGGGCGTCCAGTGAAAGTTGAGAATGTGATGAGGTTGTGGTGCAGTGCAGGTCGCAGTAAATAACGAGGACACCAGGTTGCAGTCTCTTTACCTCTTTACTGAAGGCTTCAGGATCCTCAGTCCGGAATACGGTTAACCGGGCTGCGTGAGTCCGGCCGGTCAGATGGCACCTCCAGAGTTCCCTTTGCAGGTGGAAATCTGTGCCTACCTTCTAGCGCTTGTGTGTTGTGGTCCTCCCCTGCTGTGCTTACGGGATAGTCCCCACAACTGTTGTGTCTGTTTCTGAAGTTCCCTCACAACTCGATTTTGATGTTCTTCTTCATCCCCCCAGATGATATGGCTAGGACGCACCCGTATGACGGGTAGGCTCGGAGCTCTTCCGGGACCCTAGTGTCGCCCCTCTCCAACTGTTGCCCCTATGTCTTCTTAGGTGATTTGAGTGAGACAGCCCGCCTATAACTGACTGTCCTGCCGTAGGTTTGAAGTAAGGCCTGGAGCTCAATACTTCCTCGGCGTTTCTGGCCACCGGCTACGCGCCTCAGTAGGATGTTGCCTCGTTTTACAGCACGACTCCTACTGGTGTTTCTCCTTGTTGCGTTGATCTCGTTTCTCACTCTTCACAATAAACCTCGCTTCTTGTCCTTTCTTGAGGTACCGCCGCGACGAAGTGCAGGCGCGGTCCTGTAACGTTCTTTGCTGTTCGCTAGGCCTCTGTCAGGATCCCACCCCTGACAGGGACCTGTTATGACCCCAATGGCAGAGGGTCTCAAAAGTACATACCAAGTCTGCAAACACAAAAAAACAGCTCATAGGGCAGTGGTAACTGGGCTGACCGTATATCTAATCCTAGCACCACAAATAGCAGCAGCCGGGGAACGTGCCTACGTTGGTTCTAGACGTCTCGCTGCCAGCCGGAGAACTAACTAACCTAGAAGGGAAAAGATAGACCTTTCTTGCCTCCAGAGAAAAGACCCCAAAAGTTGGATACAAGCCCCCAACAAATAATAACGGTGAGGTAAGGAGAAAAGACAAACGTAAGAATGAACTAGATATTTAGCAAAGAGAGGCCCACTGACTAATAGCAGAATATAGCAAGATGACTTATACGGTCAGCAAAAACCCTATCAAAATTTCCACGCTGGATATTCAAGAACCCCCAAACCGTCTAACGGCCTGGGGGGAGAACACCAGCCCCCTAGAGCTTCCAGCAAAATCAGGAATCACATTTAGTACAAGCTGGACAAAAAATAAGAGCAATGCAAATAACCAAAAAACAAAGAAGCAGGACTTAGCTTAATTTTGCAAGAACCAGGACCAGCAGACAGGAGCAAACAGAAAGGAACTGATTACAATGATGCCAGGCACTGGACTGAGAATCCAGGAAGTTTATATAGCAACACCCCTGGACTAACGACCCAGGTGGGTGCCAAACTGAGGAAAGACAATCCCAGAGTCATATCACTAGTGACCACAAGAGGAAGCCAAAAAAGTCTAATTCACAACAGGGACCCCCCTGAATCTTCCCCTGCAACACCCTCTGCCACAGGATGTTGCCTGGTTCCAACCCAGTCAGCTTCTGACTAACTTCCTATCTAACCCCCAGTTTTACCAGATTGTGAGGAGTGGCCTAATACATAGCACCCTTAGCTCCCCCTGGAGGCCAGACTGTGAAGTGTATTGGTGTCTGTGATACCTGGTCAGGTGAACTCCTTCAGTGCCATCAGACATACCATAGCCCCCCTTAGCGGCGGAGCATCAGTACTGCAACGACCAGGACTCTGGGGCGCTGCACTCCCCCCCGGTTAAACCCAGTACTCCTGGACTGGGAAGAAAACAACAATACATGTCAGCAAAAAGACATACAATTTTGAAATGCAGTAACAAGTAAACTTGAACAGAGCTTCCCTTTATGGGAGGTGAGGACACTTGAACTTTACAAACATGGTTAAATATTTTAAATAACATACTATAAATAACTTCTCTTACCCAACCGGGTATTCTACTTAGTGCAATTTCTGAACAATAATTTAACATTGCCTTTAAGGACGTACACACTGAATCCACTAAAGACCTTCTTATAAAACACTATAAGGCTAATCAACTTTTCTTCATTTTCCACCTTTACATCTGCAGGACCACCTGTCTATCTGCCCCAGGCCTACTGCCTCTCGTTCTGTTGCAGGACCGCCCCTTTCCGCCCGGGCCTACTGCCTTTCTGCTACTATACACAGTATAGAACTTATCAACCTTCTCTCAGTTCAAGATCACTGAGCCATCTCTGTATGGCTCCTAGGAGGACTCACCGACTAACCCCGTACGGGTTCACTTCCTGTCCTCATTTTCTAACACATTATTAAACATTTCTTACAATTAACTAGCTAACTACATATAACTTTTACATGTAAGCATTATTCGACTTTAAGTGCTACCGTTGAACGTCCCCTTTAAGAAGGGACCAAATCTCTCGGAGGTAATGCAACTTCTCAAGCTGCAAGTTCGTGTACCGCAAGGACTCCGGGCTGTTTCCAGGAACAGTTTCTTCGCAAAGCGTCCTTTTCTTTGTAAAACCAGTAGAGGGCACCTTTAAGAAGGTGCAAACTATTTACAATAAGATTGTAATCATGCAGTGTTCATGATCCAGCAGTTCTTTTCAACAATGGTGAACAAGAAACAAAAACAAAAGCAAAAAGGCAAAATAGGGATCCCGGGTAAACTAAGGGATCCCTTTAAGAGTTAACCCTAGACGGGTTGTAGCAGCAAGAAAACACATAGGAAAACGAACAGTTAACTATATACAAATGATGAAGCATTCTTGCTTACTCAGTTTCTGGCTGAGCAGGAGGCGGCCTCCTTCTCCCAGACAGGGGTCTGGGTGGCCACCGTTTTGGTTTCAAAGCCAGCTGGGGCACCAGTTACCACTGCGGCCAAGCTCCCGGCCACTACAGCGGCAGCGGTGGTAACAGTGCAGGTTGTGGTCTTTACCACGGTGCAAGTTGGAGTAACCACCATGGTCTTTGTGGTGACGGTGGAGCGGTCACAGGAGAGTGTCCTCACCACCGGGGGCTGTTTTGCGGGCACCTTGGTTGGGGTCACGATGACTTATACGGTCAGCAAAAACCCTATCAAAATTTCCACGCTGGATATTCAAGAACCCCCAAACCATCTAACGGCCTGGGGGGAGAACACCAGCCCCCTAGAGCTTCCAGCAAAATCAGGAATCACATTTAGTACAAGCTGGACAAAAAATAAGAGCAATGCAAATAACCAAAAAACAAAGAAGCAGGACTTAGCTTAATTTTGCAAGAACCAGGACCAGCAGACAGGAGCAAACAGAAAGGAACTGATTACAACGATGCCAGGCACTGGACTGAGAATCCAGGAAGTTTATATAGCAACACCCCTGGACTAACGACCCAGGTGGGTGCCAAACTGAGGAAAGACAATCCCAGAATCATATCACTAGTGACCACAAGAGGGAGCCAAAAAAGTCTAATTCACAACAGGAACCCCCCTGAATCTTCCCCTGCAACACCCTCTGCCACAAGATGTTGCCTGGTTCCAACCCAGTCAGCTTCTGACTAACTTCCTATCTAACCCCCAGTTTTACCAGATTGTGAGGAGTGGCCTAATACATAGCACCCTTAGCTCCCCCTGGAGGCCAGACTGTGAAGTGTATTGGTGTCTGTGATACCTGGTCAGGTGAACTCCTTCAGTGCCATCAGACATACCATAGCCCCCCTTAGCGGCGGAGCATCAGTACTGCAACGACCAGGACTCTGGGGCGCTGCACTCCCCCCCGGTTAAACCCAGTACTCCTGGACTGGGAAGAAAACAACAATACATGTCAGCAAAAAGACATACAATTTTGAAATGCAGTAACAAGTAAACTTGAACAGAGCTTCCCTTTATGGGAGGTGAGGACACTTGAACTTTACAAACATGGTTAAATATTTTAAATAACATACTATAAATAACTTCTCTTACCCAACCGGGTATTCTACTTAGTGCAATTTCTGAACAATAATTTAACATTGCCTTTAAGGACGTACACACTGAATCCACTAAAGACCTTCTTATAAAACACTATAAGGCTAATCAACTTTTCTTCATTTTCCACCTTTACATCTGCAGGACCACCTGTCTATCTGCCCCAGGCCTACTGCCTCTCGTTCTGTTGCAGGACCGCCCCTTTCCGCCCGGGCCTACTGCCTTTCTGCTACTATACACAGTATAGAACTTATCAACCTTCTCTCAGTTCAAGATCACTGAGCCATCTCTGTATGGCTCCTAGGAGGACTCACCGACTAACCCCGTACGGGTTCACTTCCTGTCCTCATTTGCTAACACATTATTAAACATTTCTTACAATTAACTAGCTAACTACATATAACTTTTACATGTAAGCATTATTCGACTTTAAGTGCTACCGTTGAACGTCCCCTTTAAGAAGGGACCAAATCTCTCGGAGGTAATGCAACTTCTCAAGCTGCAAGTTCGTGTACCGCAAGGACTCCGGGCTGTTTCCAGGAACAGTTTCTTCGCAAAGCGTCCTTTTCTTTGTAAAACCAGTAGAGGGCTGTTATGACCCCAATGGCGAGGGTCTCAGAGGAACGTGGAAGTCTGCAGAATACAAAAATCCAGCTCATAGGGCAGTGGTAACTGGGTTGACCATATATCTACTCCTAACGCCAACACTAGAAGTAGCCGGGGATCATTCCTACGTTGGTTCTAGATGACTCGCTCCAGCCGGAGAATCTAGCTACCCCTAGTAGAGGAAAATAAAAGACCTTTCTTGACTCCAGAGAAGGGGACCCCAAAGCTGGATAGAAGCCCCCCACAAATAATAACGGTGAGGTAAGAGGAAATGACAAACACAGAAATGAACCAGGTTTAGCACAGAGAGGCCCGCTTACTGATAGCAGAATAAAGAAAGGTAACTTATATGGTCAACAAAAACCCTATCAAAATCCACACTGGAAATTCAAGAACCCCCGAACCGTCTAACGGTCCGGGGGGAGAACACCAGCCCCCTAGAGCTTCCAGCAAAGGTCAGGATATAGATTAGGAACAAGCTGGACAAAAATGCAAAAACCAAAACAAATAGCAAAAGCAAAAGGCAGACTTAGCTGAATTACTGGAACCAGGATCAGTAGACAAGAGCACAGCAGACTAGCTCTGATAACTACGTTGCCAGGCATAGAACTGAAGGTCCAAGGAGCTTATATAGCAACACCCCTAACTAACGACCCAGGTGCGGATAAAAGGGATGACAGAAAAACCAGTGTCCAAAAAACTAGTAACCACTAGAGGGAGCAAAAAGCGAATTCACAACAGTACCCCCCCCTTAGTGAGGGGTCACCGAACCCTCACCACGACCACCAGGGCGATCAGGATGAGCGGCATGAAAGGCACGAACTAAATCGGCCGCATGAACATCAGAGGCGACCACCCAGGAATTATCCTCCTGACCATAGCCCTTCCACTTGACCAGGTACTGAAGCCTCCGCCTGGAGAGGCGAGAATCCAAGATCTTCTCCACCACGTACTCCAACTCGCCCTCAACCAACACCGGAGCAGGAGGCTCAGCAGAAGGAACTACAGGCACAATGTACCGCCGCAACAAGGACCTATGAAATACATTGTGAATAGCAAACGACACAGGAAGATCCAGACGAAAAGACACAGGATTAAGGATTTCCAATATCTTGTAAGGCCCAATAAAACGAGGTTTAAATTTGGGAGAGGAGACCTTCATAGGAACAAAGCGGGAAGAAAGCCATACCAAATCCCCAACGCGTAGTCGGGGACCCACACCGCGGCGGCGGTTGGCAAAGCGCTGAGCCCTCTCCTGTGACAACTTCAAGTTGTCCACCACATGATTCCAGATCCGCTGCAATCTATCCACCACAGAATCCACCCCAGGACAGTCAGAAGGCTCCACATGACCCGAAGAAAAGCGAGGATGGAAACCAGAGTTGCAGAAAAAAGGCGAAACCAAGGTGGCGGAACTAGCCCGATTATTAAGGGCAAACTCAGCCAACGGCAAGAATGTCACCCAATCGTCCTGATCAGCAGAGACAAAACACCTCAAATAAGCCTCCAAAGTCTGATTGGTTCGCTCCGTCTGTCCATTAGTCTGAGGATGGAAAGCAGACGAAAACGACAAATCAATGCCCATCCTACTACAAAAGGATCGCCAGAACCTGGACACGAACTGGGATCCTCTGTCTGACACAATATTCTCAGGGATGCCGTGCAAACGAACCACGTTCTGGAAAAACACAGGAACCAGATCGGAAGAGGAAGGCAGCTTAGGCAAAGGAACCAAATGGACCATCTTGGAAAAGCGATCACATATCACCCAAATAACGGACATGCCCTGAGATAGCGGAAGATCAGAAATGAAATCCATGGAGATATGTGTCCAAGGTCTCTTCGGAACAGGCAAGGGCAAGAGCAAACCGCTGGCACGAGAACAGCAAGGCTTAGCTCGAGCACAAGTCCCACAGGACTGCACAAATGACCGCACATCCCTTGACAAGGAAGGCCACCAAAAGGACCTGGCCACCAGATCTCTGGTGCCAAAAATTCCTGGGTGACCTGCCAACACCGAGGAGTGAACCTCAGAAATGACTCTGCTGGTCCACCTATCCGGGACAAACAGTCTGTCAGGTGGACAAGACTCAGGCCTATCAGCCTGAAATCTCTGCAACACACGTCGCAGATCAGGAGAAATAGCTGACAAAATAACTCCATCTTTAAGAATACCAACAGGATCAGCGACTCCAGGAGCATCAGGCACAAAGCTCCTAGAAAGAGCATCGGCCTTCACATTCTTTGAACCTGGTAAATACGAGACAACAAAATCAAAGCGGGAGAAAAACAATGACCAGCGGGCCTGTCTCGGATTAAGGCGTTTAGCAGACTCGAGATACATCAGATTTTTGTGATCAGTCAAGACCACCACACGATGCTTAGCACCCTCGAGCCAATGACGCCACTCCTCAAATGCCCATTTCATGGCCAACAACTCCCGATTGCCCACATCATAATTTCGCTCGGCAGGCGAAAACTTCCTAGAGAAAAAGGCACAAGGTTTCATAACAGAGCAACCAGGGCCTCTCTGCGACAAAACGGCCCCTGCTCCAATCTCTGAAGCATCCACCTCAACCTGAAAGGGAAGTGAGATATATCGGGCTGGCACAAAACAGGCGCCGAAGTAAACCGGCGTTTCAACTCCTGGAAAGCCTCCACGGCAGCAGGAGCCCAGTTAGCCACATCGGAGCCCTTCTTGGTCATATCCGTCAAAGGTTTCACAACGCTAGAAAAATTAGCGATAAAACGACGGTAGAAGTTAGCGAAACCCAAGAACTTCTGAAGACTCTTAACTGACGAGGGCTGAGTCCAATCAAGAATAGCTCGGACCTTGACTGGGTCCATCTCCACAGCAGAAGGGGAAAAAATGAACCCCAAAAAGGGAACCTTCTGTACACCAAAGAGACACTTAGAGCCCTTGACAAACAAAGAATTTTCACGCAAAATTTTAAAGACCAACCTGACCTGCTCCACATGCGAGTCCCAATCATCAGAAAAAACCAAAATATCATCCAGATAAACAATCAAAAATTTATCCAGATACTTCCGGAAAATGTCATGCATAAAGGACTGAAAAACTGAAGGCGCATTGGAGAGCCCAAAAGGCATCACCAAGTACTCAAAATGACCCTCGGGCGTATTGAATGCGGTTTTCCATTCATCACCTTGCCTAATGCGCACAAGGTTGTACGCACCACGAAGGTCTATCTTGGTGAACCACTTGGCACCTTTAATCCGGGCAAACAAGTCAGACAACAGTGGTAAAGGATACTGAAATTTGACAGTGATCTTATTTAAAAGCCGATAATCAATACAAGGTCTCAAAGATCCGTCCTTTTTTGCCACAAAAAAGAATCCAGCACCAAGAGGGGAAGAAGACGGACGAATATGTCCTTTCTCCAAAGACTCCTTGATATAAGAACGCATAGCGGCATGTTCAGGTACCGACAGATTAAACAGTCTTCCCTTAGGAAACTTACTGCCTGGGATCAAATCTATAGCACAGTCACAGTCCCTATGAGGAGGCAGGGCACTGGACTCAGACTCATTGAAGACATCCTGATAATCAGACAAATACTCCGGAACTTCCGAAGGCGTAGAAGAAGCAATAGACACAGGCAGGGAATCCCCATGAATACCACGACAGCCCCAACTTGAGACTGACATAGCCTTCCAGTCCAGGACTGGATTATGGGTCTGTAACCATGGCAGCCCTAAAACAACCAAATCATGCATTTTATGTAAAACCAGGAAACGTATCACCTCGCGGTGTTCAGGAGTCATGCACATGGTAACCTGTGTCCAATACTGCGGTTTATTTGCTGCCAATGGCGTAGCATCAATTCCCCTAAGAGGAATAGGATTTTCTAATGGTTCAAGAGTAAAACCACAGTGCTTAGCAAATGACAGATCCATAAGACTCAGGGCAGCACCTGAATCTACAAATGCCATGACAGGATAAGACGATAGTGAGCAAATCAAAGTTACAGACAGAATAAATTTAGGTTGCAAATTACCAACGGTGACAGGAGTAACAACCTTAGCTATACGTTTAGAGCATGCTGAGATAACATGTGTAGAATCACCACAGTAGTAGCACAAGCCATTCCGGCGTCTATGAATTTTCCGCTCATTTCTAGTCAGGATTCTATCACATTGCATTAAATCAGGTGTCTGTTCAGACAACACCATGAGGGAATTTGCGGTTTTTCTATCACATTGCACAGAATTAGGTGTCTGTTCAGACAACACCATGAGGGAATTTGCGGTTTTGCGCTCCCACAACCGCCGGTCAATTTGAATAGCTAGTGCCATAGTATCATTCAGACCTGCGGGAATGGGAAAACCCACCATAACATTCTTAATGGCTTCAGAAAGGCCATTTCTGAAATTAGCGGCCAGTGCACACTCGTTCCAATGTGTCAGCACGGACCATTTCCGAAATTTTTGGCAATACACTTCAGCCTCGTCCTGCCCCTGAGACATAGCCAGCAAGGCCTTTTCTGCCTGAATCTCAAGATTGGGTTCCTCATAAAGTAAACCGAGCGCCAGAAAAAACGCATCAATATCAGCCAATGCCGGATCTCCTGGCGCCAGCGAAAAAGCCCAATCCTGAGGGTCGCCCCGTAAGAACGAAATCACAATTTTTACTTGCTGAGCAAAGTCTCCAGATGAACAGGGTCTCAGGGACAAAAACTATTTACAATTATTCACGAAATTCCTAAACTTAAACCTGTCTCCGGAAAACAGTTCAGGAATCGGTATTCTAGGTTCTGACCTAGGATTTCTGATAACATAGTCTTGTATGCCCTGCACACGAGTAGCCAGCTGGTCCACACTTGTAATCAAGGTCTGGACATTCATGTCTGCAGCAAGCATAGCCACTCTGAGGTAAAGGGGAAGAAGAAAAAAAAAAAAAAAAACTCAGATCTTCTTTCTTATAATCCCTCTTCTGCAATGCATTACACATTTAATACTGGCCTGGCAAACTGTTATGACCCCAATGGCGAGGGTCTCAGAGGAACGTGGAAGTCTGCAGAATACAAAAATCCAGCTCATAGGGCAGTGGTAACTGGGTTGACCATATATCTACTCCTAACGCCAACACTAGAAGTAGCCGGGGATCATTCCTACGTTGGTTCTAGATGACTCGCTCCAGCCGGAGAATCTAGCTACCCCTAGTAGAGGAAAATAAAAGACCTTTCTTGCCTCCAGAGAAGGGGACCCCAAAGCTGGATAGAAGCCCCCACAAATAATAACGGTGAGGTAAGAGGAAATGACAAACACAGAAATGAACCAGGTTTAGCACAGAGAGGCCCGCTTACTGATAGCAGAATAAAGAAAGGTAACTTATATGGTCAACAAAAACCCTATCAAAATCCACACTGGAAATTCAAGAACCCCCGAACCGTCTAACGGTCCGGGGGGAGAACACCAGCCCCCTAGAGCTTCCAGCAAAGGTCAGGATATAGATTAGGAACAAGCTGGACAAAAATGCAAAAACCAAAACAAATAGCAAAAGCAAAAGGCAGACTTAGCTGAATTACTGGAACCAGGATCAGTAGACAAGAGCACAGCAGACTAGCTCTGATAACTACGTTGCCAGGCATAGAACTGAAGGTCCAAGGAGCTTATATAGCAACACCCCTAACTAACGACCCAGGTGCGGATAAAAGGGATGACAGAAAAACCAGTGTCCAAAAAACTAGTAACCACTAGAGGGAGCAAAAAGCGAATTCACAACAGAGGGCACCTTTAAGAAGGGGCAAACTATTTACAATAAGATTGTAATCATGCAGTGTTCATGATCCAGCAGTTCTTTTCAACAATGATGAACAAGAAACAAAAACAAAAGCAAAAAGGCAAAATAGGGATCCCGGGTAAACTAAGGGATCCCTTTAAGAGTTAACCCTAGACGGGTTGTAGCAGCAAGAAAACACATAGGAAAACGAACAGTTAACTATATACAAATGATGAAGCATTCTTGCTTACTCAGTTTCTGGCTGAGCAGGAGGCGGCCTCCTTCTCCCAGACAGGGGTCTGGGTGGCCACCGTTTTGGTTTCAACGCCAGCTGGGGCACCAGTTACCACTGCGGCCAAGCTCCCGGCCACTACAGCGGCAGCGGTGGTAACAGTGCAGGTTGTGGTCTTTACCACGGTGCAAGTTGGAATAACCACCATGGTCTTTGTGGTGACGGTGGAGCGGTCACAGGAGAGTGTCCTCACCACCGGGGGCTGTTTTGCGGGCACCTTGGTTGGGGGTGTCGTGGGCTTTTTCTTATGGACGTTCAAAGCGAACCACCCCTTTTCCCCAAAGTGCCGGGTGTAGGTGACTTCGTCCCCCGGGTAGAGGTCTCGGTCCGGATGACCCTCCCTCAGGTGAGACTCGACATCCCTCCAGTTGACAAACACTTCCGCATACAAGCCCGGCTCTTTAATGAAGCCCCAGCCTCCGCGGAGCTTGAAGGCGATGACGGTGCCCTGCCTACGCGGGGCCTGGTGAGTGGTGGGGTCCTTGCGGGCCCGGTCCTTGACCGCCAAGTCTTTTTGATGGTAGGCCTCCATCCCGGCCCGGTACGCCTCCTCCTTCTTTTCCCACTGCTGTTCTAGCTGGGCCTGGTATTCCTCCCAGCTAAGGGCCTGTACCATTTCACCCTCCTGGGTCACCACCCCGGGGAACCCCATAAAGTTGGCCCGGGGTTCACCCAGCGGCATACCGTGCGCTCCGCATAGACCGTGCCCGGCAGGGTGTCTGGTGAGATCGGGGGCTTCAGGAGGTGCTCCATGCCTGTGGCCTGGTCCCAGGGAAGGAGGCACTGGAGCCGATAGGTCCCAGAGGGAGGTGGCCCTGCGACGGGGCCTATCAGCAGGTCCGCTGCTAACGGGGCAGGGTCGGCGGGCTTACCGGCCGATGCAGCATCCTCCCTCGCGGCGGATCCCACTGGCGGTGCCATCGGTGGAGACGTCGGCAGCAAGTCGATCAGCGGTGCGGGAACCGAGGTCGGGGATCCTTCCGCCGGCACCTCCTGGGGTGCGGCCTTGGCTCCCACCCGCAGCCGGAGAAGCCGGTCCATTAAGTCCTCCATCTCAAGTTGCAGGAGGTCCGCATCGGCTGTGGAGACGGGGCCACTACGCTGCTCCGGGTAGTTGGGGGAGTTCTCCTCTTCAACCCCACATTCTGAGCCCGAGCGGTCAGCCATCTCATCCTCCACGTGGGCCGCTTCCTAGACTTTTCCCGCTCTCTCCTTCGTGGGCGGTTTCGTTTTCTCTGTCTCCGCCCACCATTGAGAATTAGGAGGCGGATCTCGGCTGCTGACGGACATGTCCTCAAGGTACAGAAATATTTAGATTGGGCGGCCATTGTCTTTCGCGCTCTTCAGCTGGTCCACGCCTACTCCACGCCCCTCTTCTCCTCCTGCGCTCTCCTCAGCGCTGTAATGGTGGCGGTTTTTGGCGGCAAGTGGCAATGCACAGTCTTTGCAATAAGTCACAGTCCAAACACAATAAATCACAATTCCAAGGCACACATGACCTGATTCTTCAGGCTTAAGTAAATCCTGTTCGTGACGCCAAGTTGGAGTGCCCCCACTGCCGCAGGGCCGAAGGGCACCCGGTACCGGGCCACTACGTCTCAGTTCTGGGGTTGTCACGGTGGCTGGGCCCGGTCCATGACCCTGCTGAGGGGCGTCCAGTGAAAGTTGAGAATGTGATGAGGTTGTGGTGCGGTGCAGGTCGCAGTAAATAACGAGGACACCAGGTTGCAGTCTCTTTACCTCTTTACTGAAGGCTTCAGGATCCTCAGTCCGGAATACGGTTAACCGGGCTGCGTGAGTCCGGCCGGTCCGATGGCACCTCCAGAGTTCCCTTTGCAGGTGGAAATCTGTGCCTACCTTCTAGCGCTTGTGTGTTGTGGTCCTCCCCTGATGTGCTTACGGGATAGTCCCCACAACTGTTGTGTCTGTTTCTGAAGTTCCCTCACAACTCGATTTTGATGTTCTTCTTCGTCCCCCCAGATGATATGGCTAGGACGCACCCATATGACGGGTAGGCTCAGAGCTCTTCCGGGACCCTAGTGTCGCCCCTCTCCAACTGTTGCCCCCTATGTCTTCTTAGGTGATTTGAGTGAGACAGCCCGCCTATAACTGACTGTCCTACCGTAGGTTTGAAGTAAGGCCTGGAGCTCAATACTTCCTCGGCGTTTCCAGCCACCGGCTACGCGCCTCAGTAGGATGTTGCCTTGTCTTACAGCACGACTCCTACTGGTGTTTCTCCTTGTTCCGTTGATCTTGTTTCTCACTCAGCACAATAAACCTCGCTTCTTGTCCTTTCTTGGGGTACCGCCGCGATGAAGTGCAGGCGCGGTCCTGTAACGTTCTTTCCTGTTCGCTAGGCCTCTGTCAGGATCCCACCCCTGACAGGGACCCCCCCTGAATCTTCCTCTGCAACACCCTCTGCCACAGGATGTTGCCTGGTTCCAACCCAGTCAGCTTCTGATTAACTTCCTATCTAACCCCCAGTTTTACCAGATTGTGAGGAGTGGCCTAATACATAGCACCCTTAGCTCCCCCTGGAGGCCAGACTGTGAAGTGTATTGGTGTCTGTGATACTTGGTCAGGTGTACTCCTTCAGTGCCATCAGACGTACCATAGCCCCCCTTAGCAGCGGAGCATCAGTACTGCAATGACCAGGACTCTGGGGCACTGCATATATACTACAGAACTGTCGCAGTATATAGAACAAGAGATCAAGTAAATGTTCAAGTTCCCTTATGGGACTAAAAAGTAAAGTAAAAACAATGTTTTCAGATATATGTATGAAAACTTAAAAAAGCTAAATCACCCCCTTTACACAGATAAAAATAAGAAATACAAAAAAACAAAAACAAATCTTAATTTGCTATCTCAATATCCATAAAAGTCCGGCACATCAAAATATCAAATTGTTTATCTATTATGGGAAATATAGTGTTGAGCGATACCGTCCGATACTTGAAAGTATCGGTATCGGATAGTATCGGCCGATACCCGAAAAGTATCGGATATCGCCGATACCGATACCCGATACCAATACAAGCCAATGGGACACCAAGTATCGGAAGGTATCCTGATGGTTCCCAGGGTCTGAAGGAGAGGAAACTCCCCTTCAGGCCCTGGGATCCATATTAATGTGTAAAATAAAGAATAAAAATAAAAAATATTGATATACTCACCCTCTGACGCGCCCTGGTAGTAACCGCCAGCCTCCGTTCATAAGAATGAGTGCTTGAAAGTCCTTAGATGACGTCGCGGCCTGTGATTGGTCGCGGAGCGGTCATGTGACCACCACGTGACCAATCACAAGCCGCGACGTCATCTAAGGTCTTTCAAGTGCTTGAAAGACCTTAGATGACGTCACGGCTTGTGATTGGTCGCGTTGCGGTCACGTGACCGCTCCACGACCAATCACAGGCCGCGACGTCATCTAAGGACTTTCAAGCGCTCATTCTTATGAACGGAGGCTGGCGGTTACAACCAGGGCGCGTCAGAGGGTGAGTATATCAATATTTTTTATTTTTATTCTTTATTTTACACATTAATATCGATCCCGATACCGATTCCCGATACCACAAAAGTATCGGATCTCGGTATCGGAATTCCGATACAGCAAATATCGGCCGATACCCGATACTTGCGGTATCGGAATGCTCAACACTAGTCGTGAAGCAAAAGCGATGAATCAGAATTTCTTTTTTTTTTTTAACAAAAATATTGTATGTGCCCCATAATGGTACCAGCAAAAATGTCAGCTTGTCATGAAAAAAAACAAACCTTCACGTAACTCTATCAATGGAAAAATTATAACATTGTGCTTCTCAGAAAATGGAGACACAAACGAAATTTCTTACTTACAAATTCTGAAATTTCATCAACACTAAATTAAAAAAAAAAAAAAAATTGCAAGTTTGATTTCGCTATAATGTTAGCAAATGGAGAATTTGGAGAATCCTGTTACTGGGTCATTATTATAACACATTGAATGCATCAAAAACAAAACCCAAAAAACAATGGCGGAATTATAATTACATCAATCTTCATGAACCCTTTCACTGAAAATGCAATGGATCTTTTCAGTACGGAAACTACCAAGGAAGGAGAAAAGCACAGGCTGGACACAAAGAGAAATCTAACTTAACACTTTCTGTTCAATGGAATTTTTTTTATCTTACATTCTCTTAAAAGTTTGTGTTTAATAACCTTTAATTAAAGTGCATAATTTTATGTCTGTCTAAACACATATTTAATGGGAACCCAAATTTATGGAATAGACTAAGACTATAGGCTTAAAGTTGATAGTCCCTGAAAAAAATTGATTTTGTGCACTTACTATTGCATCTATTCCGCAGAAACTGACATTTAATCAAATATACTAATTAAGTTGCTTGTTTCACCCTTGGTGTGGCTAAGAAGCTCAGTGTAACATTCCGCCCAATGGTTTTGCATGCTCTGCTTCTATTACTGATGATTGACAGCACTTGTATTACACACCTGCCCTGGATCCATACTTTGCTTCCCTCCACCCGATCCGTTAAACTCTATTGTGCTCCACGTCGAGCTTTGCAAATGGCCAATTGTGATCCCATGTGATAATTATCTGCCCTGGCTAATATAAGACCCACCATGACACACACTTTCTTAGTGCTCCTGTATGCTTGTGGCCTCTAGTAACCCTGCTACATGTCTGCAGTCTCAATGACACCTCCTGTCTGCCTGCAGTCTCCAGGATGTCTCCTTTCTGCCTGCAACTTCCAGTTAGCAGTTATTTACGACCCTTATGTTTTTGTGCAGCTGCCAGAAAACATGCTACCTGTCTGCGGTGTCCAGGATGTCTCCTGTCTGCCTAGAACTTTCAGTAACCCTGCTATCTGTATGTGGTCTCCTGAACATCTCCTGTCTACCTACACCTTCCCGAAACTTTGCTACCTGTCTGAGGTCTCCAGGACATTTCTTGTCTGCCTGTGGCTTCCAGTAACCCTGCCACCTGTCTGTGATTTGCAGGACGTCTACTGCTTCCAGTACCCTTGCTGGCCTGCGTACCTCACCTGTTTGCTGCACGAATGCCTGTGTACCCTCCTGGACCTTGGGCTTGGAGGATCCACCTCAACAAGTGAGCATAGCACCTGGCTTGTATGGAGTCCGCACTAGTGTTGAGCATTCCGATACCGCAAGTATCGGGTATCGGCCATATTTGCGGTATCGGAATTCCGATACCGAGTTCCGATATTTACCGCATATCGGATACCGGAATCGGAAGTTCTCAGAATTCAAACTGCACGAATTCAGCCAATGAGGAATGATTACAAGTGTGGGCACATCCTGTTCTGCATGGTGGGCATGTAACTACTGGCAAGGCTGTGATAGGCTGCTGAAATGATGTCATGATGCACTATAAAAATCGCTGCAGCCATTTCGGGCTCACTCTGCTGTGAATTCAGTTAGTGACAGGACGCTGTGTTCTGACTGAGGGTCAGTTGAGATAGCGATTTGCTTCATTGTGCTTTACCCAGGCTAGTTTTGCAACCACTGTGTGAGAACCTTGCTTTTGCCTTGCAGCGCTGTTTTCACAGCTGTTTGCAAGGTCTCTGTGTGTGTGTGAGTGCAGCTCACTCTGTAGTCTGTGTGCAGCCACAGCCGGTTGTATTCAGCTCAGGGTGCGTCACTGCCTCATACCATAAAATACATTGTCCTTTTTTGCTAATATTGCAGCCTGCTGCACATTTTTTCAAATATTTCCTATTAGTGGCTTTCCACCCGTATCCAGCTAAATTGTGGAAAAACACTACATAGGATAACCTAGAGGAGGTTTTTTGGGCCTTGCAGTGCCGTTTACGGCTGTCTGCACGGTCTCCGTGTGAGTGCAGCTCGCTCTGTAGTCAGTTCTGCCCCCCCCAAAAAATAAAGTTCAACAAACACACCACTTTACAGTTGTGTAGGCCACATAAGCTCATATTAAAGTCTAGTCCACACTTTAGAAAATTAGTGTTTCTTATACCTGTTAGGAGTGGTTCAGGAATAAGCACACTAAGCCCTTAGTACTTTTCTGCTTATCTTTATCAGTCAACCAAGATGAAGAGGGCAGGGAGTAAGGCACGGGAGCGTGGGCGCGGAGCAGGGAGAGGACGTGGGGATTCTGTGCCTGCTGCAGGCACCGGTGACTCATCATCACCCAGTTTCAGCAGGGAACAGTCCTTCATGCGCAGCTTTGTAGGAGAGCGCCGTACACCGCTGCTGCGTGAAGACCAAATTGAAGCCGTTGTCGGATGGATGGCAGCTAACGCATCAACTTCAATTAGCGCCACATCCTCTCAGGCACAGAGCACTGGAGAGCACCCATCTGTCTCTTCACCACCTGTCAAATTGCCCAGGCAGTCAGAGAGCCCAGGACAGGAGCCATCTCTACTTCTGTTCTCTGAATCTCTTGGCTTGGAAACAGAGGGCCAGCCAAGCAGCATTGGAGAAATGGAAGAAGAGGCAGTGTGCAGTGATGCCCAACAGCTTTGTCTCTCTGACTCTGAAGAGGCGGGTGGGCCAGTGCCTCCGGTCACCACACCGCAGTAAGCATCTGATGATGACACTCAGGTGCCACTTTCTGGTGTGTGCTGCCGAGACTACCCAGGAGGAGCAGTTGGTGGCAGAGGGTAGTGTAGATGATGAGGTCCTTGACCCATCGTGGCGTGAGGAACAGGAAGGTGGTGGGAGCAGCTCTGAGGAAGAGATTCCCCAAACGGGCCAAAGAGGGAGAGGGAGGGGGAAGACTGCGGAGCCTGTAGCCTCCACTTTGGCACCCGTTAGGAGCATGCCTCTTCCAACAGCCAAAAAGGGCGCTCCCAAGACTTGCAGTGCCTGGTCCTTTTTTGACACAGTTGCAGATGACATTTGCTTTGTCAAATGCAAGGTGTGTCATCAGAAAGTCAAAAGAGGGAGAAATGTCAGCAACCTCAATACCTCAACTATGTGGAAACATGTGCGGACCAGGCACGCGGTGGAGTTACAAAAACACACTGAAGACCTAGGCCAACCAACAGCGGCAGCTACCACCTCTTCAGCTCGTGTTGCCTCTTCCTCCAGCTCACACACAGCTGGTTCGGCTTCCTCCCAGGATCGCCATGGAAGAACCTCTGGCACTGTTGTCCAGAGACCCACTGTAATTCCACCCACAGCACCACGTTCCCAGTCATCCTCAGACTCCCAGCCCAGTCTACAGCCATCGGTAGTACAGGCATGGGAGAAAAGGCGGCCATTCTCGGCAAACCACCCCTGAGCACAGGCTCTGAATGCTGGCATTGCAAAACTACTGTCCCTTGAAATGCTCTCATTCAGGCTGGTGGAGACTGACAGCTTCCGTGACTTGATGGCATTGGCAGTCCCACAGTACAGTGTGCCCAGCCGCTTTTATTTCAGCAGGCAAGCCATCCCTGCCCTGCACAAGCATGTGGAGGCACACATAAAACACGCACTACTGAACGCCGTCAGTAGCAAAGTCCACCTCACCACCGATGCGTGGACCAGTCACCATGGACAGGGGCGATACCTTTCCCTCACTGCCCATTGGGTTAATGTTGTTGAGCCGGGTACAGATCGTGCATGTGGCGCAGGACGAGTCCTGCCGACTCAAAGGGTTGCAGGAATCCAGTCTGTACGCATTGACTCCTCCTCATACACAAGTTCCTCAGAATCATCGCTGCAGGAGCCATCACAGTCCACCTCCACATGGACCCATGAACATTTATCTGTTACGACCGACATGAGCACAGCCGTGGCCAAACGTCAACAGGCCGTCTTGAAATTTATTTCTTTGGGAAATCGAACCACACAGCGCAGGAGCTCTGGAATGCCATCAAGCAGGAGAGCGATGTGTGGTTTGTGCCAGCGAATCTCCAGCCAGGCATGGTAGTGTGTGACAATGGCCGAAATCTGGTGGCAGCTCTGGGCCTCGGCAACCGAACTCACATCCCATGTCTGGCACATGTGCTCGACTTGGTCGTGCAGAGTTTTTTGAGGGACTATCCGGATCTTGATGCACTGCTGCACAAGGTCTGCCTAGAGTGTACTCACTTGCGGCGTTCCAGCACGGCAAGATCGCGCATTGCAGCTCTGCAGCGCCGATTCCGCCTTCCGGAACATCGCATCATATGTGACCTACCAACCAGGTGGAATTCCACGTTACATATGTTGGAGCGGTTGTGTGAGCAGCAGCAAGCAGTAATGGAGTACCAGCTGCATCAGGCGCTAAGAAGTCACACTCCGCGCCATTCAGACTTCACAACCACAGAGTTGGCCACTATGAAGGACGTCTGCCTGGTTTTGCGTCCCTTCGATTATTCCATGCGGATGGCAAGTGCAGATGATGCACTAGTCAGCATGACTGCCCCCTTATCTGCCTGCTTCAACAAACACTGCAAGCGCTAAGGGATGATGTTGTGGAAGAGGTGGAGGATGAGGAGTCACCATTTTCATCAGCTTCTGGACAGTCAGCGCCACGTGGTTCCTCACAAAGGCGTAGGCAGGGGACACTTTGTGAGGAGGATGAGGAGGAGTCAATGGAGGAGGAAGACATCCATCCAGAGGAGGGAGTTACACAATTGTCCAGTAGTCAGTGTGTACAGCGAGGGTGGGGTGATGAAGAGCGGGCAGAGATCACGCCTCAAGCGGGGACAGCGTTTCTTGTCCAGTTGGCAGTCTGCAGCACATGGTTGATTACATGCTGCAGTGCCTGAGAAACGACCGCCGCATCGCCCACATTCTCAACATGGCTGATTATTGGGTGTACACCCTCCTTGATCCTCGCTACCGGGACAATGTACAAAGCCTCATCACACCGTTGAACCGGGAGCGTAAAATGCGGGAGTACCAAGACACACTGGTGAATTCCATCACCTTCTCCAGTCCAACTGAGAGCAGTGCTGCTAGTGCTTTACAAAGCAGCTCAGTGCGTTGAGGCAGTGGAGGAGGCTCTGCACAAAGAGGGAGCAGAAGCAGTGCCTCTGCCCAAGGCAAGACCAGTATGGCCCAACTGTGGCACAGTTTTGTGTGCCCGCCAGAAATGTCTACACCATCACAGGCGGCTCCAGTCAGCAGGAGGCAACGGTTCCATCAGATGGTGTCAGACTACATGTTTTGCCCTCTTACTGTACTCCCAGACGGCTCTTCCCCTTTCAAGTTTTGGGTCTCTAAGCTGGATACATGGCCAGTGCTAAGCCAGTATCCATTGGAGGTGCTGGCTTGCCCTGTGGCTAGTATATTATCGGAACGTGTCTTTAGTGCTGCAGGTGGTGTACTAACAGACCATCGCATGCGACTATCCTCCGATAACGTTGACCGGCGTACTTTTCTGAAACTGAACCAGGCCTGGATCTCGCAGGAATTTGCCACTCCTCTTCCTGATTAAATAATTTGGTGACTGTCTACAGTATCCAGGTCTCCTGTTGTGTTCATCTTTCTACCACCTGAACTGTAATTCTTGGGCTCCAACACCACCAGTTGAGGCTCAGAAGTGCCGTCTGCACAGTCAAAACATACGACCCAGTGTTATTGGGTTTCAGTAACATCAGCTGATCCCCAGCTGTGTAGCCGGCAATGTGTCCTGCGACCGCCACGCTGACACAACAACTGAAATTTAAGGGAACCTGTCCCCCCAGGCGTTTGTTACTGAAAGAGCCACCTTGTGCAGCAGTAATGCTGCACAAGGAAAAGGTAGCTCTTTTAGTTTAGCTCCTTGCACATGCAGAACTTAACACTTATAAAATGTGTCCACTGATACCGTAAAACCGTCCCGGAGGTGGGACTTTCCTTCGTAATGTGACGCAGCACAGCTGTCATTCCTACCCCCTTGGTGCCGTGCGCTGCCTCCTCAGCGTTGTTTGATTCTGTCCCGGAGCCTGCGCTGTTATGTTATCCCTTGGCCAGGCACACTTAGCGCTGCCCGTCTTCTGACATCATTTGGTGTCAGGCTGGCTGCGCCTGTGCGGCCGCGTTGCCCGAGATCTCATCTCGCAGTGTCTTCTGATTTAATCACACTGCGGGCCTGGCATCCATGGGCATGCGCAGTGCATATCCTCGCCTCTCACTCATCTCCCTCTGCCTTCTTCAGACTGTGCGCCGTCAGCTGATCCCAAATAGCATGCCACGGCCATGACGCCGCACCGTCTGAAGAAGCCGGAGGGAGGGGAGTGAGAGGCGAGGATATGCACTGCGCATGCCCATGGATCCCAGGCCCGCAGTGGGATTACATTAGACGACACTGCGAGGCAGGATCTCGGGCAGCGCGGTCGCACAGGCGCAGCCAGCCTGACACCAAATGATGTCAGAAGACAGGCAGCGCTAAGTGCGCCTGGCCAAGGGATAACATAACAGCGCAGGCTCCGGGACAGAATCAAACAACGCTGAGGAGGCGGCGCACAGCACCAAGGGGGTAGGAATGATGGCTGTGCTGCGTCCCATTACGAAGGAAAGTCCCACCTCCGGGACGGTCTCACGGTATCAGGGCACACATTTTATAAGTGTTTAGTTCTGTGTTTGCAAGGAGCATAATTAAAAGAGCCACCTTTTCCATTTGCATCCTTAGTGCTGCACAAGATGGCTCTTTCAGCTACAAACACCTTGGGGGGGTTAAAGGTTCCCTTTCGACTTGCTCCAATCAGGCTTCGGCCTACACTGTGTTCCTCTGCTCCTCCTGCTGTCCCTGGGCTCTAACACCACAAGTTGGTGCCTGGAAGTGCTGTCCGCACAGTCAACAGTCGCTCCTCTGTTATTGGGGTTCATGTTATGATCCGGTGACTTTGGAGCCGCATGAACTTTCTCTGGAGTAGGTGGAAACTGTACTGACCGCAAAACCTGAACTAACACCGCAACTAGAAGTAGCCGTGGGGTGTGCCTAACAAACCCTAGACACCTCGACACAGCCGGGGGACTAAATACCCCTATAGATAGAAATAGGAATACTACCTTGCCTCAGAGCAGAACCCCAAAGGATAGGCAGCCCCCCACGAATATTGACTGTGAGTAGGAGAGGAAAGACACAAGCAGGCAGAAAACAGGATTCAGCAAAAGAGGCCACTCTAGCTAAATAGGGAAAGATAGGACAGAATACTAAGCGGTCAGTATTAAAACCCTTCCAAAAATATCCACAGCAGATAATACAAAAAGTTCCACAATCTAACTAAAGACATGGAATGTATATCTGCCACTCCAGAGAATCCAACAAGACTGAGAAAATACTGACACAATCTAAGCTGGACAAAAAACACTGAATAGCACAGAATTATTAAGCACACAGCATGTGTGCCACAGAAACAAAACCAGACACTTATCTTTGCTGATTTGGCAGAAGGCAGAAGGAACCAAACCAGGACCAAAACCTCCCAACAACCATGGACAACTGGCAAGGGCTAATGAATCCTGCACGCCTAAATACCCCAGTCAGAACTGCAATCAGCAGATACACCTGACCAGGACTGCAACTCAGGGGCAACTGCATTACCACCTACAACCACCGGAGGGAGCCCAAAAGCAGAATTCACAACAGGTTCAGTAACGTCAGCTGTTTCCCAGCTGTGTGTGCGGCAATACCTCCAATCTGCTCCTCCTGCTGTCCCTGGGCTCCAACACCGCCTGTTGGTGCCTGGAAGTGCTGTCCGCACAGTCAACAGTCGCTCCTCTGTTATTGGGGTTCAGTAACGTCAGCTGTTCCCCAGCTGTGTGTGCGGCAATACCTCCAATCTGCTCCTCCTGCTGTCCCTGGGCTCCAACACCGCCAGTTGGTGCCTGGAAGTGCTGTCCGCACAGTCAACAGTCGCTCCTCTGTTATTGTAGTTCAGTAACGTCAGCTGTTCCCCAGCTGTGTGTGCGGCAATACCTCCAATCTGCTCCTCCTGCTGTCCCTGGGCTCTAACACCGCCAGTTGGTGCCTGGAAGTGCTGTCTGCACAGTCAACAGTCGCTCCTCTGTTATTGGGGTTCAATAACGTCAGCTGTTCCCCAGCTGTGTGTGCGGCAATACCTCCAATCTGCTCCTCCTGCTGTCCCTGGGCTCCAACACTGCCAGTTGGTGCCTGGAAGTGCTGTCCGCACAGTCAACAGTCGCTCCTCTGTTATTGGGTTCAGTAACGTCAGCTGTTCCCCAGCTGTGTGTGTGGCAATACCTCCAATCTGTTCCTCCTGCTGTCCCTGGGCTCTAACACCGCTAGTTGGTGCCTGGAAGTGCTGGCTGCACAGTTAACACTTGCTGCCGTGTTATTGGGGTTCAGTAACGTCAGCTGCTCCCCTGCTGTGTATCCAGCAACGTGTCATGCGACCGCCACGCTGGCACACTAACAGACATTTACATGCCTCCAGTGCAGGCTTCTGCCTACACTTTGCTCCTCCTGCTGTCCCTGGGCTCCAACACTGCTGGTTGCTGCCCGGAAGTGCTGTTTGCACATAGCCAAACACCTCAGCAATGTGTTAGTGGGGTACAGTAACGCCTGCTTCTCCCCTGCTGTGTATCCGGCAACGTGTCATGCGACCGCCACGCTGGCACAACTACTTACATTTAAGGGAACCTGTCCCCTCCAGGCGTTTGTTACTGAAAGAGCCACCTTGTGCAGCAGTAATGCTGCACAAGGAAAAGGTGCCTCTTTTCTTGTGCTCCTTGCACACGCTGAACCTAACACTTATGAAATGTGTCTCCTCACACAGTTAAACCATCCCGGAGGTGGGACTTTCCTTTGTAATGTGACGTAGGACAGCCGTCATTCCTACCCCCTTGGCGCCGTGTGCCGCCTCCTCAGCGTTGTTTGATTCTGTCACGGAGCCTGCACTGTTATGTCATCCCTTGGCCAAGCACACTTAGCGCTGCCCGTCTTCTGACATTATTTGGTGTCAGGCTGGCTGCGCCTGTGCGGCCGCGCTGCCCGAGATCCCGCCTTGCAGTGTCTTCTGATTTAATCACACTGTGGGCCTGGGATCCATGGGCATGCGCAGTGCATATCTTCACCTCAGGCTCTCACTCATCTCCCTCCGCCTTCTTCAGACTGTGTGCCATCAGCTGATCCCTAATAGCATGCCACGGCCGTGACGCCGCACAGTCTGAAGAAGCCGGAGGGAGGGGAGTGAGAGGCGAGGATATGCACTGTGCATGCCCATGGATCCCAGGCCCGTAGTGGGATTACATTAGATGACACTGCGAGGCGGCCGCACAGGCGCAGCCAGCCTGACACCAAATGATATCAGAAGACGGGCAGCGCTAAGTGCACCTGGCCAAGGGATAACATAACAGTGCAGGCTCCGTGACAGAATCAAACAACGCTGAGGAGGCGGCGCACGGCACCAAGGTTGGTAGAAATGACGGCTGTGCTGCATCACATTACAAAGGAAAGTCCCACCTCCAGGACGGTTTTACGGTGTGAGGGGACACATTTCATAAGTGTCTAGTTCAGCGTTTGCAAGGAGCATAATTGAAAGAGCCACCTTTTCCTTTTGCAGCATTAGTGCTGTACAAGAAGGCTCTTTCAGCAACAAATGCCTGGGGGGGGTTAAAGGTTCCCATTCAACTTGCTCCAGTGCAGGCTTCGGCCTACACTCTGCTCCTCCTGCTGTCCCTGGGCTCTAACACCGCCAGTTGGTGCCCGGAAGTGCTGGCTGCACAGAGAAAACACTCACCACTGTGTCAGTGGGGTTCAGAAACACCAGCTGTTCCCCTGCTGTGTAGCCAGCAACGTGTCCTGCAAACGCCACGCAGACACAAAGCTGCCGCCAGTGCAGGCTTCGGCCTACACTCTGCTCCCTCTCCTTCTCCTGCTGTCCCTGGGCTCTAACACCGCCAGTAGGTGCTCGGAAGTGCTGGCTGCACAGAGAAAAACACCCGCCAATGTGTCAGTGGGGTTCAGCAACGCCAGCTGTTCCCCTGCTGTGTAGCCGGCAACGTGTCCTGCAAATGCCACGCAGACACAAAGCTGCCACCAGTGCAGGCTTCGGCCTACACTCTGCTTCTCTGCTCCTCCTGCTGACCCTGGGCTCTAACACTGCCAGTTGGTGCTCGGAAGTGCTGGCTGCACAGAGAAAAACACCCGCCAATGTGTCAGTGGGGTTCAGCAACGCCAGCTGTTCCCCTGCTGTGTAGCCAGCATCGTGTCCTGCAAAAACGCCACGCAGACACAAAGCTGCCTCCAGTGCAGGCTTCGGCCTACACTCTGCTCCCCCTGCTGACCCTTTGCTCCAACACCGCTAGTTGGGGCTCTAGGAAGACAATCTTGAATAGGTCCCCATCCTGGTTCCAGTACCGTCAGCTGGTTCCGGGTAGAGCCTTTGGCTTAGGTGCCTCCTTCTGGGTATCCGAGTTCCACCAACGTCAGGTGGTCCTTGGTAGTGCTTTCAGGCGTGGGTACCTCCTGCTTAGTAACTGGGTTCCAGTAATGTCAGCTGGTCCTCGGTAGTTCCATTGGCTCTTGGACCTTCGGCTACCCATCCGGGTTCCAGTACCGTCAGCTGGTTCTCGGCAGTGTCTTTTGCTCTTGTACCTTCTGCTCCCCATCCTGGTTCCAGTACCATCAGCTGGTTCCAGGCAGAGCCTTTGGCTTAGGTGCCTCCTTCTGGGTATCCGAGTTCCACCAACGTCAGGTGGTCCTTGGTAGTGCTTTCAGGCACGGGTACCTCCTGCTTAGTAACCGGGTTCCAGTAATGTCAGCTGGTCCTCGGTACTTCCATTAGCTCTTGGACCTTCGGCTACCCATCTGGGTTCCAGTACCGTCAGCTGGTTCTCGGCAGTGTCTTTTGCTCTTGTACCTTCTGCTCCCCATCCTGGTTCCAGTACCGTCAGCTGGTTCCGGGCAGAGCCTTTGGCTTAAGTGCCTCCTTCTGGGTATCCGAGTTCCACAAACGTCAGGTGGTCCTTGGTAGTGCTTTCTGGCACGGGTACCTCCTGCTTAGTAACCGGGTTCCAGTAACGTCAGCTGGTCCTCGGTAGTTCCATTGGCTCTTGGACCTTCGGGTAGCCATCCGAGTTCCAGTTCCATCAGCTGGTTCTCAGCATTTTCTCAGCCTTCTTGTACCTTCTGCTACATTTCCAAGTTCAAGACCCTAAAGACGACGACCCGGAAGACCACCCCTAAGATGACGACGACACCAGAGACGACAACCACTGAGATGACAACCTTGGAGACGATGACCTGAAGACCACCCCGATGTCGACGACGACGACCCCGGAGACGACGACCCTGGAGACGACGTCCCTGGAGACGACGACATGGAAGACCGAGAAGCAGAAGAACAAGAGGCTGCAGATCAAAGAGCAGAAGAACATTAAGCATAAGACTAAACATCAGAGCAAAAGATATTATTTAAATTATAAGCAGAAGAAGACTAAGCAGTGTATGGGGGTGAGTCCGTTCCTCCTCGTGGTGCCCCTGGATAAAGCCTGATGCTGCAGGCCAAACTGAACACTGACAAATCCTGTTGTAACTCTTTTGTGACAGGCAGAACCAAAGGTGTAATCTTCAAACTTTTATAGATAACAACTACAGGAATGCCTGTCACAAATAAGAATATGATGAAGAAGTAGAATATGAAGAAGAATAATAGTTGAATAAAAAGAATATGAAGAATGTAACAAAAAAATAATAGGTAGAAGATGAAGAAGAAGATGAATAAGGTGAAGAAGTTGATGTCAAAGATGCTGCTGCTGAGGATGATGAAGAAGAAAGTGTGGGAGAAGTAAAAAAGGTGAAGGGCGTGGAAGTAGTGAAACATCAATATCTGACAAAATAAAAAAAATCTTAACATAGTCAATATCTTGGTAAATCCGAACGTCTTAAAAAAAAAAAAAAAATCCTGCTATTCTATTTGATTGGGCTAAACCTCTATGCCTTTAATGTCTCCGCCACCTCTCCCAATACATCCTACATTATTGTTAGTTGTTTTCCTTCATGTAGAATTAACCTACAAGGAAAGAAAGGGTTTATTTTAATTCCGATATTTTCGTCCCATTGACTTGCATTGGTATCGGGTATCGGTATCGGCGATATCCGATATTTTTGGAATATCGGCCGATCCAATCCGATACCGATACTTTCCGATATCGGAAGGTATCGCTCAACACTAGTCAGCACTGTTTGTAGAGAAAATTCAGTTAAGCCAGAGCTGTCAATCACGGGTGGGACATGAAATCCAGTGGGAGGAATTGTGATTAAGGGGGTACCAAGCACTTTAATTAGCATATTAGATTAAACTTAATATGTAATATGGTTCTATACATGGAGCACCATGCTTGTTCATATAAAGCTACCAATAGTCTATAGTGCAGAGTTGCAGAGACTCCTTGCCTCCAACCTATTCTTGTATAAGGCTTTAATCTCAGTTTGGTTCTCGCATTGGTATGTCCAGTTCATGAGATATGGAAAGAGTTCTACTATACTATATAAAATATGCACACATAGAAAACTTTATGATTAAACTAAGGCGAAGTTAAAAAAAATAGTTTTATGGAACAGTCACAGAAAAAGATAACCTTTTCATAATAGGAAATGTTCCAATGAGATGTCTGGTTACCAGTTGCAAAACCTTTTCTGGAAACATTATTTGTTTTGCTGTGTTCCTCTAAGCTGACCCTGCTTGTCTCGTCATAGCATTTTGCACATCTGATCTGCGCCACAGGAGCACTAAATACAGACAGGATTAATGTTCTTTAGAAACAATCATGTCTAGCTAGAATAACAGAAATCTACCCCGTACATTAATCTTGCTTGCAGAACTAGGAATAGTCAAGAGAAAAAAATGAAATTCAGTGCCATAGTATACAAAAATATTACCTTATCTCTATGTGCTGAAGACTTGGATATTAAATTATAGCTAATGATGTAAGTGGGAATGTCAAACTGTGCTCTGTAATTAGAGAATCCTTTTCAAGGTCAACATATCTTTCTAACCTACAAATCAGTTACACTGGCATAAACTTTACTTTTATTGTTTTGTATTAATACATACTGATACTGTATTATTATGGTGTGATAAAAAAGCCAATAAAAATCAAAGAGATGAAGTTGGACACTGCATCCAACATTTGCATAATAATAATATTCTGGCTTGAAAACGAAAAAAAGGACAAATCTCTAAAAGCTAAAGAGAGCTTGGGGAGGCAAAAGATAATAAACCAAAAGCCTTGAATAATAGACTCCCTAATAACCTTTTAACACTTTAATCAACTAATTAACATTCAGCACCCATAAATGCCCACAACTCCGCCTAGCTCAAGAAATGATTTAATTGAAGAAAAAAAAAGCAACCCTTTCTAAAATTTAATTGTATCCTCTGGCAAATGAAAAGATTGAGTACAGAACTTCTTTCCATGTTTGTAATATTAAAGAATATTAATATCATTAAAGCGGAATCACTGAACATTGAGATCTGGTTTTTAATTATTTAGCAGGTGTCTTGCTTTTGGCTATGAATATAAGTGCATGTTACTGTAATCTTTTATTTTCTTGTATGGTTTTTCTTGTATGAAGATTTAAAAGTTTTATCTCTTAACATAGAATTTATAATACTTAGATTTTAAAATTTAACAGATAATATTCCAAATTGCTTAAAGAGGTTGCCCTCTATTGGACACCCTTTTGAATGAACACTGTTTGCTAAATAAAATTAAAGTGCTTGTGTATACATTATAAGAAGCTCTGCCAGTGCTTTCTCCTGAAGACCAAGTGATCATGTGATTGCAAAGTATAGGGAGTGAGCAGGAGCTGTTGGGTCCTATGAGAACCAGTATGTGCTGCAATGCAGACTGTGCAGGCAAAAGGAAGAATTTTGGGGCTAATATACCAGCCTCAGTTTCAGAGGAAGATCAAGAAATGACAGCTCTCGTATGCAAACTGTAAGATTAAGTGAGTTACTAATTTAAGATGAGAATCAGCTGCACTTTGCATCCCCAAATTTTTTTTAATTGTTGAATTCCTATGGACATAACAGTGACAGTAACTACACAGAAAAGAGTGTGGCACAAGCGCTCCTGACCCTTTCTTTCGCTGACCAATTGACAACGTGAAGATCAGCTACTTCTTTTTGACCCCCCTATACAGTAAATTAATATTTCCAAATTGCATATGAGTAGGGCATATGGTCAGCAGCATTCCAAATATACACAGCAGACATCTCATATGCAACACATAAACACCCTTTATCTTTTGAACCCATTTTTATTGGGGGTCATTAAGAGAAAATATTTTTTAGTGGAATTAATGGATTATGAAAATTGACTGCATTCGACCCAAGGGACTCAACAAAGTTTTGTGTTGTGCTCCATTTTTATAAGCCTGTAAGAATGTTTGTACATAGGTGTATATTTTAGTGATTTAACCTCTCTTTTTATTTCATTGAAGACTCTCCTGTGGTAATTTGTGTTCACTCCTAACAGGATACATTCACCATGACCCAGCAGCCTTATCTGAACCCATTAATGATACGTCGATGCGCCTTTTAACGGCGGCAGTTAAGGATACTTATTCCTCAGCACCACTTTTTAACGGCACTGAGAAATAAGGTTATAGCGCCCCTCAGCGTCGGAAAATCTCTGGGGTCTCGGCTACCGATCGCAAAAAAAAGTCCAATTTCCTATTCATTTCTCTTTCCTCTAATATGATCTAGCACATCAGAGGAAAGAGAAATAGGGTCCCCCAAGCCTCCCAGTACCTCCAGTGTCTGCCAGTCCCTCCGGTGTCCCCCAGTCCCTCCGGCTGTGTCCCCCAACCCTTGGCATTTTCTTCCGGGAAGAAACTGGCGGGCGCAGGCACCCGACAACAATAGGCTCAGGCTGAGCCAGTCAAGAATGGTCACAGAGTTGTTTTGAAGCCACTACTTTGTTATTTTAGCTGTGTGCTTAGGGTAATTGTCTTGTTGGAAGGTGAACCTTTGGCCAAGTCTGAGGTCCAGAGCACTCTGAAACAGGTTTTCATCCAGGATATCTCTGTACTTGGCTGCATTCATGTTTCCTTTAATGACAGCCAGTCGTCCTATCCCTGCAGCTGAAAAACATGCCCATAGCATGATGCTGCCACCGTGTTTCACTGTTGGGATTTTATTGGGCAGGTGCCTGGTTTTCTCCACACATACCGCTTAGAATTATCACCAAAAAGGTCTATCTTCATCTCATCAGACCAGAGAATCTTATTTCTCATAGTCTGGGAGTCCTTCATGTGTTTTTTAGCAAACTCTATGTGGGCTTTCATATGACTTGCACTGAGTAGAGGCTTCCGTTGGGCTACTCTGCCATAAAGGCCTGACTAGTGGGGCGCTGCAGTGATAGTTGACTTTGTGGAACTTTCTCCCACCTCCCTACTACATCTCTGGAGCTCAGCCACAGTGATATTGGGGTTCTTCTTTACCTCTCTCACCAAGGCTCTTCTCCCACAATTGCTCAGTATGGCTGGACAGCCAGGTCTAGGAAGACTTCTGGTGGTCCCAAACTTCTTCCATTTAAGGATTATGGAGGCCACTGTGCTCTTAGGAACTTTGAGTACTGCAGAAATTCTGTTGTAACCTTGTCCAGATCTGTGCCTTGCCACATTTCTGCCTCTGAGCTCCTTGGCCAGTTCCTTTGACCTCGTGATTGTCATTTGGTCTGACATACACTGTGAGCTGTGAGGTCTTATATAGGCAAGTGTGTGCCTTTCCTAATCAAGTCCTATCAGTTTAATTAAACACAGCTGGACTTCAATGAAGGAGTAAAACCATCTCAAGGAGGATCACAAGGAAATGGACAGCATGTGACCTAGATATGAGTGTCTGAGCAAAGGGTCTGAATACTTATGACCATGTGATATTTCATTTTTTCTTTATTGTTAAATTTGCAAAAATTACTACATTTCTTTTTTTTCGTCAAGATGCGGTGCAGAATGTACATTAATGTGGAAAAATGAACTGTTGTGAATTTATCAAATGGCTGCATTGAAACAAAGAGTAAAAAATGTAAAGTGGTACTTTTCATACCCACTGTAGCTAGGGTTAGGGGTGGGGCTAGGGTTGGGGTTTGGGCTAGGGTTAGGGTTGGGGTTAGAACTGGGTTAGGGTTGGGCTAGAGTTAGGGTTGGGCCTATGTTTAGAGCTAGGGTTAGGATTGGGCTAGGGTTAGGGTTGGGGCTAGTGTTAAAGCTCGGGTTAGGGTTGGGCTAGGGTTAGGGTTGGGGCTAGGGTTAGAGTTGGGGCTAGGGCTGGGGTTAGGGTTGAGTTGGGGTTAGGGTTGTGTTGGGGTTAGGGTTGTGGTATTGGGGTCAGGGTGGTGTTGGGGTTAGGGTTATGCTTAGGGTTGGGATTAGGGATAGGGGTGTGTTGGGGTTAGGGTTAGGGCTGTATTAGGGTTGGAGTTAGAATTGGGTGTTTCCACTGTTTAGGTACATCAGGGGGTCTCCAAATGCGACATGGTGCCCACCATTGTTTCCAGCCAATTTTGCTTTCAAAAAGTCAAAAGGTGCTCCCTCCCTTCTGAGCCCTGCCATGCACCCAAACAGTGGCGTTCCCCTACATACGGGGTATTGACGTTCTCAGGAGAAATTGTACAACAAATTTTGTGGTCCATTTTCTCGTGATACCCTTGTGAAAATAAAAAAGTTTGGTTCCAAACTAAATTTTTTGTGAAAAAAGTAAAATGTAAAATTTCTTGTAGTTGTAAGAATGGTGTCACTTTTGGGTATTTTCTGTTTTATTGACCCATCAAACTCACTTCAAATGTGAGATGGTCCCTAAAAGAAATGGTTTTGTAAATTTTGTTGGAAAAATGAGAAATCGCTGGTCAACTTTTAACCCTTATAAGCCCTAACAAAGTAATTATGTTTTCAAAATTGTGCTGATGTAAAGTAGACATGTGGGAAATGTTATTTAACTATTTTGTGTGATATGACTCTTTGATTTAAGGGCACAAAAAAAAAAGTTTGAAAATTGCAAAATTTTCGCCAAATTTGTTTTTTTTCATAAATAAACGCAAGTCATATCGAAGAAATTTTATTGCTAACATGAAATACAATATGTCACGGAAAAACTATCTCAGAATCAGTGGGATCCGTCAAAGCGTTCCACAGCTATAACCTAATAAAGTGACAGTGGTCAGAATTGTAAAAATTGTCTTGGTCATTAAGTACCAAATTGGCTCTGTCACTAAAGGGTTAAAGATGGACACTCATCCAAGATTTCTGCCAATTTTTATCACCTGCGTTGCCACTTCCCATTTTACCTTCAACTTTCCATCCCTCCTCCCTTCCCTTTCTATTTTTAGTCCTATTGCATATTTTTTATATAATTATACTACAGGTCAATAATATGAGGTCTTTCTATGCACTTGTCACTTTAACTTTTTTCATCCCTCTATGTGTATACCCCTGTGTATATGTAGAGAAACAATATACGATACTTATCTCCCTTCATCCTCAGATGTGAGCCATTTCAAATATTATGTATTTTTCTGGAGTGTATCAATTTACATACAAGGATTAGTGTTGAGCGATACCTTCCGATATTTGAAAGTATCGGTATCGGATTGGATCGGCCGATATCCAAAAAATATCGGATATCGCCGATACCGATACCCGATACCAATACAAGTCAATGGGACACAAATATCGGAAGTGATCCTGGATGGTTCCCAGGGTCTGAAGGAGAGGAAACTCTCCTTCAGGCCCTGGGATCCATATTCATGTAAGAAATAAAGAATAAAAATAAAAAATATGGATATACTCACCCTCGGACAAGCCCTGGTTGTCACCGCTGCAAGCGTCTGCCTCCGTTCCTAAGAATGCAGAGAGTGAAGGACCTTCGATGACGTCGCGGTCACGTGAGCGGTCACATGAGCGGTCACGCGACCAATCACAAGACCGCGACGTCATCGCAGGTCCTACACTCACTGCATTCTTAGGAACGGAGGCTGCCGGTTGCACCGCTGAGGTCCAGGGTCCGTCGAAGGGGTGAGTATATCCATATTTTTTATTTTTATTCTTTAATTTTTACATGAATATGGATCCCAGGGCCTGAAGGAGAGTCTCCTCTCCTCCAGACCCTGGGAACCATACGCACCGCACACGCCTGGGAAGTTATAGGAACTTCCGATTCCGATTTCCGATATCACAAAAATATCGGAACTCGGTATCGGAATTCCGATACAGCGAATATCGGCCGATACCCGATACTTGCAGTATCGGAATGCTCAACACTAACAAGGATTCTTCACATGGTCATATTACCATTTTATATGCTTAATCCTCTTGTTATCTGTATGTAACAATACTCACTTTGGGAGCTATGACTTAATGACATCCTGAGTGTGTGGGGTCTCTTTGTCACTTTACCGGTTTTATGAATAATTTTTAAAAGAATGTGTTTTTACTGTAATCAATAAAGTATATTTTTTATCTATTGCTGATTTTTGCTTCCTATTTTTTGATACTTTAATAAGTTTGTTGCGAACTAAACTAAAAGACAAATCAGTACTGCAGTTCTGAAGTTTCAATTTCTTTTTTCACAGCTTCTACCATATAGGTTAATTAGTTTTATATTTTGAAATCTGACTTTTAAACATGTGGCGATACCATATGACCATATGTTTTATCTTATTTGAATAATTGATTCAATTATTTGTGATCTGAATTTTTATATTTTCAAAAAAATAGTAACTTGATTTTTTAGTCCTCTTAAGAGACTTTAATCTGCAGTCCTCTTCTTGACTGTTCTATAGACTACAATAAAACTGTATCGCAGTATATAGAAAAAAATGATATACTGATATGATGCCCAGTCACAGGATGGGTTTCCATGAGGACAAAGATGACAGCCAGGGTTCTTCCGCAGTCCCGTAGCTCAGCTGCCATGACAACCCATTGTACCCCACTATCATACAATTTAAATGTATTGATCGAGCAAGCCATTGGGGACCCAAATTATTATGCCCTATGATGGGAAGGGATTAAAGCAGTAGAGGTTAGCTTTGCTATAAAGGATGGGATTGGCTGCAGAAGTTAAGGGTCAAAAATGTCTCTGCAGGAAACTTGACTAGGAAAAGTCATCATGGCGGTCTGGGTCTAATGGGTTAATTACAATCAGAAATGTTACCCGTGAGTCACTGAATGCTATTGTTATTCTGTTTGATCACTACTGTGCTGTGATGTTTATGGTCCTTATGAATTTATCTGATCATTGTATGGTCAATGTGTTTTAAAGTTATTTCATATTTTTAATATGCTTTTCTTACATAGTGACTTCATGTTCCACAAACTTTAAAGGGAATCTGTCACCTCATTTTTTGCTCATTGTAAGCTGCGGCAACCGCCATTAGGGGCTTATCTATAGCATTCTGTAATGCTGAGGTGACAGATTCCCTTTAACATCACGGTCCTCATTGGGGTCTCACAATCTAAATTCCCTGTCAGTATATCTTTGGAGTGTGGGAGAAAACCAGAGTACCCAGAGGAAACCTATGCAAATTTAGGGAGAACATACAGATGCTGTCCTTGGAGGGGTTTGAACCCAGGACAACAGCGCTGCAAAGCAATATTACTAGCCACTCAGCCAACATGCTACACATAAGGTAATATTTAGCTACAGTATGGTGGTGTGATTAATGTTAGGGATGATAACATTTGCTCATGAAGTGAATTTTGGATACAGGATCCCCACTATGAAGAAATACTTATATGGCCTTATGTAAATGGAGGTGTAGAAAGTTGCAATATTTAGAGGTATTTATGGATATGACACGCTCACAGGGCAGTGGGGTACACGGTACCGGGTTCGGTCGCAAAGGGGGATGTCACGGTGGCTGTGACCCGGTCCGTGGCCCTGGGCATCAACGTTAAAGGGGGTTAAATGTTCAAGGTTTGTCGTGACGCCACCTGTGGAGTTCGGTCAGTAGTGGGACCGACGCTGCATTAAAGGGGATTTCCTGGGAGATGTTGCGGCAGCCCAGATGTTACACTTCTCACAGGTGAAGCAGGGTCCCCAGGAGTCCTATGGTGTGTGGCATAGATGGTGTAGCCAGTGAATAAATGGAGGAGACAAGTGATAAGTCTTTACCTGGTTTACTCGTGGGTGACAGGCCACAGTCCGGGCAGTCCAGAGACAAGCAGGGTCCCTTGGGTAGGTCAGGTAAGTGCCTTCCATTCTGTGCTACTGTCTCTTAGGTCACTGCTGCCACTAAGTGTCTCAAACAAGGTCCTTGTTCGTTCTCCTGTCCTGGGACGGGTACCTGTATGGCAGGCAGCTTGAGCTGTGCCTATTGGTGTCCATTCACGGTGACTCCAGGCTCCAAGGTGCTGCTGTGCCACAGGTAAATATGGGCAAAGTCCATGTAATTCAGTGCCCTCCGGTTCTGCTCTGTGTATTATAATCCACATAAGCCTCGGGCTCCCAGATTTCCCGGATTCTCTGCTCACTGACTCCCTGGGGGCCTACTCGTGGCCTCCTGGAGTCCTGTATTTCTACTGTGTTCTGTCCCTGTCTGTCCTCGCACACAGACTGTCCTCCAAACCAGGATCTTTATCCAGGGAAGCTGCCCTAAAACAGGGTTTTGAGCTCCACTCCTGGCCTGGATTTGGAAGGTGTTGTGTGTGTGATAACCTACCAAAGGGAATCCCATTTGTCTCCAGACATAACACTACCCTCCCCGAGAGGAAGTCAGCACTACTGTGGTACCCAAAACAATCACAGAAATAACTTGAATCTGGCAAAAATAACAGTAAATGAAAGATCTATGAAAATGAACAAATGAAAGTCAGACATTGCTTTAGAACCATGCTTCAACTGAATTTAAAAAAAAAATAAAACTCATGAAAAAGGCCTTGACATAAATGATGGTACCCCTGAAAATAATGTGACAAAAGGGACATGTTAAATCAAGGTGTGTCCACTAACTAGCATCACCGGTGTCTACAATCTTGGAATCAATGAGTGGGCCTGTGTATAGGGCTACAGATACTCACTGTGCTGTTTGGTGACATGGTGTGTATCACACTCAACATGGACCAGAGGAAGCGAAGGAAAGAGTTGTCTCAGGAGATTAGAAAGAAAATTATAGACAAACATGTTCGTAAAAGTTATAAGACCATCTCCGAGCAGCTTGATGTTCCTGTGACTACAGTTGCACATATTTTTCTGAAATTTAAGATCCATGGGACTGTAGCCAACCTCCCTGGATGTGGCCGCAGGAGGAAAATTTATGACAAATAAAAGAGACAGATAATATGATTGGTAACAAAAGAGCAAAGAAAAACTTTTAAACAGATTAAAGGTGAACTTCAAGCTCAAGGAACATCAGTGTCAGATCGCACCATCCGTCGTATGAGCCAAAGTGGACTTCATTGGAGATGACCAAGGAGGACACCATTGTTGATAAAAAAAAAGGCCAGACTGGAATTTGCCAACCTACATGTTGACAAGCCACAAAGCTTCTGGGAGAATGTCCTATGGACAGATGAAACAAAAATGGAACTTTTTCGCAAGGCACATCAGCTCTATATTCACAGACAGAAAAAAGAAGCACATAAAAAAAAGAACACTGTCCCTACTGTGAAACAAGGAGGAGGCTCTGTTATGTTCTGGGGCTGCTTTGCTGCATCTGGCACAGGGTGTCTAGAATCTGTGCAGGGTACAATGAAATCTCAAGACTATCAAGGGATTCTAGAGGGAAATGTGCTGCCCAGTGTCAGAAAGCTTTGGTCTCAGTCAGAGGTCATGGGTCTTGCAACAGGATAATGACCCAAAACACAATTAAAAACACCCAAGAATAGCTAAGTGGAAAACATTGGACTATTCTGAAGTGGCCTTCTATGAGCCCTGACCTAAATCCTATTGAGTATCTTTGGAAAGAGCTCAAACATGCCATCTGGAAAAGGCAACCTTCAAACACGAGACAACTGGAGCAGTTTGCTCTTGATGAGTGGGCCAAAATACCTGTCGAGAGGTGCAGAAGTCTCATTGACAGTTACAGGAATCCTTTGATTGCAGTGATTGCCTCAAAAGGTTGTGCAACAAAATATTAAGTTAAGGGTACCATAATTTCTGTCCAGGCCTATTTCATGAGTTTTATTTTTTTTTTTTATTTTGTGGAAGCTTGGTTGAAAAGCAATGTCTGACTTTCATTTGTTCATTTTCATAGATATTATTTATTATTACTTTTGTCAGATTCAAGTTATTTCTGTGGCCATTGTGGCATTTTCTGTCATTAAACGAGGGGTACCAATAATTTTGACCATGTGTGTATATAGATTTTAAATATATATACATCAATATATGCTAAATGTATATAGGTATTTACCCTCATGTCCTTGCTGTCAACTTTTCACCCCACCTGGAAGATGTCAGTATGGTTCTTGCTTGTCCACTACACGTCAGTGAATTCCAATAACATTCCTACCTTTTCCCCAAAAGGAAGGTTGGTCAGGTAATGCTGACATGAGGTATTTATACGTATGAGCATTTTACCGACAACTCACAACACAAATAACAAATAATTAGATCCACGGCTAGATAGGTATCTTTGCATCCCATGGCCGTGGAGAAACTGTAATACAGTTGTGATGGAATACTCAGGGAGCTGATCATTCACAAAACCCGTTCTTTATGCACCCATATCACACCTGGTGGTAGTACCTTGGGGACAGTCATAAATGCCAGAAAAAAATGATGGAATTTTAGAACTTTCCTTATTTGGAAATGCATTCCATTTGAACAAAGTGATGAGACCAATCATGACAGGACACAATAATCAATGACTGAGATATAGATACAATAGCTCAAGAGATAGGCAGGAGCTCAGAACACTGAAGGAGCTCAGGAGTCCAGGAGGACTCAAGAACACATATCAAGAAAAAAGAGAATCCACCAGAACCACCTCCTGGATCACAGGCAGACTCAGATTCTCATGAATATCAAACCCTCTTCCTCTAACTTCCTCTGCTTAAAATCTAACCCTTTCTCATACCCCTCTTGTGTTATATTCCTGAGCATCCTTAGGAACAAAGACAGTTATTACAGTATTGTCAGGTGAGGGAGGCTGCCTGGTACTTTAAATGGTGTTTACATATGTTGCAATGGTGCACTCTTTTGGTATATACACTCACTGGCCACTTTATTAGGTACACCTGTCCAACTTCTTGTTAACACTTAATTTCTAATCAGCCAATCACATGGCGGCAACTCAGTGCATTTAGGCATGTAGACATGGTCAAGACAATCTCCTGCAGTTCAAACCGAGCATCAGTATGGGGAAGAAAGGTGATTTGAGTGCCTTTGAACGTGGCATGGTTGTTGGTGCCAGAAGGGCTGGTCTGAGTATTTCAGAAACTGCTGATCTACTGGGATTTTCACGCACAACCATCTCTAGGGTTTACAGAGAATGGTCCGAAAAAGAAAAAAAATCCAGTGAGCGGCAGTTCTGTGGGCGGAAATGCCTTGTTGATGCCAGAGGTCAGAGGAGAATGGGCAGACTGGTTCGAGCTGATAGAAAGGCAACAGTGACTCAAATCGCCACCCGTTACAACCAAGGTAGGCCTAAGAGCATCTCTGAACGCACAGTGCGTCGAACTTTGAGGCAGATGGGCTACAGCAGCAGAAGACCACACCGGGTACCACTCCTTTCAGCTAACAACAGGAAACTGAGGCTACAATTTGTACAAGCTCATCGAAATTGGACAGTAGAAGATTGGAAAAACGTTGCTTGGTCTGATGAGTCTCGATTTCTGCTGCGACATTCGGATGGTAGGGTCAGAATTTGGCGTAAACAACATGAAAGCATGGATCCATCCTGCCTTGTATGGAGCATCTTTGGGATGTGCAGCCGACAAATCTGCGGCAACTGTGTGATGCCATCATGTCAATATGGACCAAAATCTCTGAGGAATGCTTCCAGCACCTTGTTGAATCGATGCCACGAAGAATTGAGGCAGTTCTGAAGGCAAAAGGGGGTCCAACCCGTTACTAGCATGGTGTACCTAATAAAGTGGCCGGTGAGTGTATATATATACAGTGGGGCAAAAAAGTATTTAGTCAGTCAGCAATAGTGCAAATTCCACCACTTAAAAAGATGAGAGGCGTCTGTAATTTACATCATAGGTAGACCTCAACTATGGGAGACAAACTGAGAAACAAAAATCCAGAAAATCACATTGTCTGTTTTTTTATCATTTTATTTGCATATTATGGTGGAAAATAAGTATTTGGTCAGAAACAAACAATCAAGATTTCTGGCTCTCACAGACCTGTAACTTCTTCTTTAAGAGTCTCCTCTTTCCTCCACTCATTACCTGTAGTAATGGCACCTGTTTAAACTTGTTATCAGTATAAAAAGACACCTGTGCACACCCTCAAACAGTCTGACTCCAAACTATACTATGGTGAAGACCAAAGAGCTGTCAAAGGACACCAGAAACAAAATTGTAGCCCTGCACCAGGCTGGGAAGACTGAATCTGCAATAGCCAACCAGCTTGGAGTGAAGAAATCAACAGTGGGAGCAATAATTAGAAAATGGAAGACATTCAAGACCACTGATAATCTCCCTCGATCTGGGGCTCCACACAAAATCCCACCCCGTGGGGTCAGAATGATCACAAGAATGGTGAGCAAAAATCCCAGAACCACGCGGGGGGACCTAGTGAATGAACTGCAGAGAGCTGGGACCAATGTAACAAGGCCTACCATAAGTAACACACTACGCCACCATGGACTCAGATCCTGCAGTGCCAGACGTGTCCCACTGCTTAAGCCAGTACATGTCCGGGCCCGTCTGAAGTTTGCTAGAGAGCATTTGGATGATCCAGAGGAGTTTTGGGAGAGTCTCCTATGGTCTGATGAAACCAAACTGGAACTGTTTGGTGGAAACACAACTTGTCGTGCTTAGAGGAAAAAGAATACTGAGTTGCATTCATCAAACACCATACCTACTGTAAAGCATGGTGGTGGAAACATCATGCTTTGGGGCTGTTTCTCAGCAAAGGGGCCAGGACGACTGATCCGGGTACATGAAAGAATGAATGGGGCCATGTATCGTGAGATTTTGAGTGCAAACCTCCTTCCATCAGCAAGGGCATTGAAGATGAAACGTGGCTGGGTCTTTCAACATGACAATGATCCAAAGCACAAAGGAGTGGCTTCGTAAGAAGCATTTCAAGGTCCTGGAGTGGCCCAGCCAGTCTCCAGATCTCAACCCTATAGAAAACCTTTGGAGGGAGTTGAAAGTCCGTGTTGCCAAGCGAAAAGCCAAAAACATCACTGCTCTAGAGGAGATCTGCATGGAGGAATGGGCAAACATACCAACAACAGTGTGTGGCAACCTTGTGAAGACTTACAAAAAACATTTGACCTCTGTCATTGCCAACAAAGGATGTATTACAAAGTATTGAGATGAAATTTTGTTTCTGACCAAATACTTATTTTCCACCATAATATGCAAATAAAATGATAAAAAAACAGACAATGTGATTTTCTGGATTTTTGCTCCTCAGTTTGTCTCCCATAGTTGAGGTCTACCTATGATGTAAATTACAGACGCCTCTCATCTTTTTAAGTGGTGGAACTTGCACTATTGCTGACTGACTAAATACTTTTTTGCCCCACTGTATATATATATATATATATATATATATATATATATATATTTCATATGAATTATTGTATGTATTGACATTTGCTTATATTATACTGTTTTATTGAGTTTTCTTGTTAGCCAATAAACTTGTTATATTTTATTATTAAAACAAAGTGTCAATCAGCTCGTGCATGTTCATATAAAAGTGCAGGGAAACAGAAATATTTTAGCACAAGGAAAAAGACGGAAAACTAGTCAACTGTTAGGGACCTGGAAAAAAGGGGGGAGCATATATTATTAGAATATTGGTACTCTGCACCCCTTAAGCATTGCTTTCCTTTTACACCACATTCATCACCTCCCTTCTAGGATGAAAAATGGAGTAGACTGTAAGTAAATCAGTAAGTTGATTCCCTCTTTTTCAGACACATTTCAAAATTCCAGAAAAATGTGTCTGTCAGCAAAAGTGCGGAATAGATTTTTTTAAGTGTTGTTACAAAAGTTAATGTAACTGCGTTGATATATTACCTTTATTTTCTAAATTTTAGTGTATTTGGGGTCAGTACCTACAGAAACCATGAGCAATAAATACATCTTCTGTTACGATGTTAGCAAAAACTATTCTAGGCGCACTATAAAACCAACAAAGTATCTTTAGAAGTGATTAAGGAAAATGACAAATAATGGCAAGCTTAAGAGATAATTATCTTTATCCATTCACTTTTATAGTGTAGTTGCTGATGCAAGGAGATATTTACAGTAAACTTTTCATGTTTACCGAAGCGCATGAGTCTAATAAATCACAAAAGACAGGAGTCATAAAATACAAAGGTAGTAACAAACAATATCATAGCATCCTTTAAAATTGCATTTATATTTTTTTGGCAAAAGTATGAGGTAATCACTCCAGTTATGCTAACTCTGATCATAACTATCAGCATTTTCTGGATTATATCCTGCTTTGCATTCATGACAACCTGATGATATATCTAGTCATGAGTGAGAAGTTATATAATAAGAATAATTTAGCATTTTCTGTAAAATACTATACTGCATCCTACTGCATATAATATTCATACCAAAAATTGTTGGTACTGTTTCTAGTTTTCACACCCAATCAAACAACAACAGTACAGTCCAAAGCCAAAGGAAAGTAATGTGGAGTGGTTGTTGTCCCCTCACTTGTTTGGTAAAGTTGCTGTGATTATTGAGAGTGTGACCCATGTGTTCCTATGCAGTTTCAAATTGTCCATATTACAGGCTTTTCCAGCGCTGCTGTGGTCCTGCGCCGCCATCTTGTGACCTCAACTTCTGTGTGACCGAAAGTCAAATGTAACAGTCCAAAGTTCTCATTGCAAGTCAACAAGAGCCTCGATCAGGCCTCGTTCTGCCTCTTACAGACTTACATTGAGTAGTGACTTTCAGATCATTACAGCAAACACTGGAGTGATCCGGCGGGTCACAAGCTGCTGTTGACCATCAGGACTCAAAAAAGATGAAGACGGCAGCTGGTACGTATAAGGCCGGCCTCACACTAGCGAGTTTTACAGAAGTAAGAGCGCAGAAATTACGTCCGTAAAACTCGCAAAATAAACGGCACAATTATTCTCAATGGGGCTGCTCCTATTAGCCGTATATTACGGTTCAGTATTATATGGCTTTCTACGGCCGTACAAAATCGCAGCATGCTGCGTTTGTCAGCGTATTGCGCAAAAAAATCGCTAATAAAAGTCTATGGGGGCGAGAAAAATACGGATTCCACACCGACCTGCAGTGTGACTTGCGAGAAATACGCAGCGCTCTTAGTGAAAAGTCGGTAATTCAATTGCCGGCTTTTCATTTCTCCTGCACAAACCCGACAGGATATGAGACATAGTTTACATACAGTAAACCATCTCATATCCCCTTTTTTTTTGCATATTCCACACTACTAATGTTAGTAGTGTGTATGTGCAAAATTTCAGCGCTGTAGCTGCTCAAATAAAGGGTTAAATGGCGGAAAAAATTGGCGTGGGCTCCCGCGCAATTTTCTCCGCCAGAGTGGTAAAGCCAGTGACTGACGGCAGATATTAATAGCCAGGAGAGGGTCCATGGTTATTGGCCCCCCCGTGGCTAAAAACATCTGCCCCCAGCCACCCCAGAAAAGGCACATCTGGAAGATGCGCCTATTCTGGCACTTGGCCACTCTCTTCCCACTCCCTGTAGCGGTGGGATATGGGGTAATGAAGGGTTAATGTCACCTTGCTATTGTAAGGTGACATTAAGCCAGATTAATAATGGAGAGGCATCAATTATGACATCTATCCATTATTAATCCAATTGTTGGAAAGGGTTAAAAAACACACACACACATGATTTAAAAGTATTTTAATGAAATAAACACAGCGGTTGTTGTAATAATTTATTGTTCTCTCAATCCATCAGGAACACCCTCGCTTGGAAAAATAATAAACGCACAAGATACATACCTTCTGGTGAACCGTCTCGTCCCATGAAGTAATCCATCTGAAGGGGTTAACTAATATTACAGGCACGAGCTGCGATAAACCACTCGCTCGTACCTGTAATCCCCGGGTGCTGAAAGGAAAGCTGGATCTGTACTTACATTGAGTCGCGGTGATGCGCCCCTGCTGGATGTTCTCATGAACTGCAGCCTGGGAACTTTTTCCCACGCTCCAGGTCATATGAGGACATCCACCAGGGGGCGCATCACCGCAACTGAAGGAAATGTAGGTCAATGACCTACATTTCATTCATTCGCCGGGGAATTACAAGCACGAGCACCGCTGCATTTAGCAGGGCTCCTGCCTGTAATATTAGTTAACCCCTTCAGATGGATTACTTCGTGGGACGAGACGGTTCACCAGAAGGTATGTATCTTGTGCGTTTATTATTTTTCCAAGCGAGGGTGTTCCTGATGGATTGAGAGAACAATAAATTATTACAACAACCGCTGTGTTTATTTCATTAAACTACTTTTAAATCATGTGTGTGTGTGTGTGTTTTTTAACCCTTTCCAACAATTGGATTAATAATGGATAGGTGTCATAATTGACGCCTCTCCATTATGAATCTGGCTTAATGTCACCTTCCAATAGCAAGGTGGCATTAACCCTTCATTACCCCATATCCCACCGCTACAGGGAGTGGGAAGAGAGTGGCCAAGTGCCAGAACAGGCGCATCTTCCAGATGTGCCTTTTCTGGGGTGGCTGGGGGCAGATGTTTTTAGCCACGGGGGGGCCAATAACCATGGACCCTCTCCTGGCTATTAATATCTGCCCTCAGTCACTGGCTTTACCATTCTGGCGGAGAAAATTGCGCGGGAGCCCACACCAATTTTTTCCGCAATTTAACCCTTTATTTCAGCAGCTACAGCGCTGAAATTTTGCACATACACACTACTAACATTAGTAGTGTGGAATATGCAAAAAAAAAGGGGATATGAGAAGGTTTACTATATGTAAACCATGTCTCATATCCTGTCGGGTTTGTGCAGGAGAAATGAAAAGCCGGCAATTGAATTACCGGCTGTTCACAGATATCGCGCTGAATGAAATCTAAATACAGAATATATATATATATGTGTCTCAATGACATATATATATATATATATATATATATATATATATATATATATATATACTGTATATATGTTTTCCCGAACATTTGAGCATATAAATCCATTAGATGTCGGTTTTGCAAGCCTGCGCGAAAATCTCGCAGTACGGATGCCATACGGATTACATACGGAGGATGCCATGCGCAAAATACGCTGACACACCCTGACTACGGATCACTATTTTGGGAACATTTCTCCGTATTACGGCCGTAGTACAGACGTATAATACGTGGCGTATTGTCTTACGCCAAGTGTGACGCCGGCCTAAGACTAGGGACAAGCAACTTTAATTAGTAGCAGCATTCCAGCACTGCAACAACAAAAAATGCTGGAGTGGTGCTTTAAGTATATGGTACTTAAATTGGTCCGCCAGTGTTTTGTATGGATATGATCAGCCCCATAGAGACAGAGAAATTTTGCAGCTGTTCCAGACAGTAACCAAATTATGGAGAAACTATCTCTTTAATAGATGGTATATAACTGTACTTAGTACACCGTAACTTTTTAAATTAGCTTTCAACCAATTTTTATTTTGTAGTGGACCCTCAGTTTGAAAAGAAAACAACCAGCTTCATGTACATGGACTTATTTTGGCTTTTTTTAAACCTCAGAGTAATACGAAGTCATAAAATCACATTTATAATATTGATTTTTATGGAGCCTTTCTCTACCTTTGTCTCTATTGGATCGTATTACTGAGATATCTCTAACATATGGTAACTAGAGATGGGCAGACCCCTGGATGTCCGGGTCCAGCAGGCTCGGCCGAGCAGTTAAAAAAGTTCAGGGACAGAACAGTACCTGGGCCCGAATCCGGACCACATTCACATGAACGGGGGGCCTGAATATCCAGTTTTTGCCACGCTGTCATGTGCATGACATCGCGACAAACACCAGGAGTTCGTGGGGGCTGAACCACTTTCAGTAACATGGACTTCCTGGTAAAGTCTGTGTTCAGTGTCCGTTCCCGAACAGTAGGTGTTCAGTAATGACGCTGAACTTTACCGTTCGGGTTCGCCCATCTCTAGTAGTAACATACAGAGTATGGAAGTCCTAAGTCAGCAACTCCTCCTTTAGGTCTGGTTTATTTTTCAGACCTTGACCTCAGGTGTGTGGTGAGTATCCTGTGGTACAGTTCATGTATAATGTTAGTATATAGACAGATTTTTTTTAGTCTTTACAAGATATTTTGAAGGTTTAAAACCATTCAATACAAAGCTTCCGCTGTGATCTTTCAATCAACAGATCGAATAGCATTGTAAGGGCTTTATTCCATTATGTAATCTAAAAATGCTTAACTATATGTAATAGGAAATGTAAGTAAAAGTACATTTCCTTTTGGAGTTATTTATTAAAATATTTGAATATGGAGTATAAAAAATGTCTGTACTCAAAAAAAAGTCAATATAAAAAAGCTTTTGACAATAATTTCTTAAGAAGTTTTTTCAGATTTAGGGAAACATTTTATGGCCTTTCCATCTGCTAAATAGAGGCTGGAGACTTGCTGCTTGACAGCAGACCTGGTAAGCAATCACCAAAGGGTGATTATAAAGGGTACCGCTTGTTATGCCCCATAGCCTATCTAGCTGGCATAGTGGTGAGTAAGATGGTAGCCATGCAGGGCCATATTTGCCACTAAGCACGTGTCTAGGGCGCCAGGATGCTGGGGGTGGCACCTGAGCAAGTTTTTTTTTTAAAGTCTGGGGTTAACCCATAAGGATGGGAGGGGGGAGCAGAGCCACGCATATAAGGATGTGAGTGGGGAGCAGAGCCACGCATACAAGGATGTGAGGGGGAGCAGAGCCACGCATACAAGGATGTGAGGAGGGAAGCAGAGCCATGCATACAAGGATGTGAGGGGGAGCAGAGCCACGCATACAAGGATGTGAGGGGGAGAAGAGCCACGCATATAAGGATGTGAGGGGGAGTAGAGCCACGCATACAAGGATGGGAGGGGGGAGCAGAGCCACGCATACAAGGATGTGAGGGGGAGCAGAGCCACGCATACAAGGATGTGAGGGGGAAGCAGAGCCACGCATACAAGGATGTGAGTGGGGAGCAGAGCCACGCATACAAGGATGTGAGGGGGAGCAGAGCCACGCATGCAAGGATGTGAGGGGGGAGCAGAGCCACATATACAAGGATGGGGGGAGCAGAGCCACGCATATAAGGATGTGAGGGGGAGTAGAGCCACGCATACAAGGATGGGAGGGGGGGAGCAGAGCCACGCATACAAGGATGTGAGGGGGAAGCAGAGCCACGCATACAAGGATGTGAGGAGGGGAGCAGAGCCATGCATACAAGGATGTGAGGAGGGGAGCAGAGCCATGCATACAAGGATGTGAGGGGTGGAGCAGAGCCATGCATACAAGGATGGGGGGAGCAGAGCCACGCATACAAGGATGGGAGGGGGGAGCAGAGCCACACATACGGCGGTATGCTACTGCGACCAGCGATTACTGGGTCCGGTGGAGGGATGTCTGTGCACAGGCAGTGAGGCAGGGACTGAGGGTGTGCACAGAGAGAGAATGGAGACCCGGAGACTGCCCGTCCCAGTCCACACCATAGCCTGGAGCCCTCATTATCATATATGTCAGGTAAAAAATTGTTTTTCTAAAGTTATAGTGTAGATTTAGGTCAGAGAGGGATGGTTAGGGATGAGCTAGCAAGGTGCAGGGATAGGTAGTGAATAGTGATGCCTACTTGCAGACATGTGCGGCACTTGCAGTTTTGCACTTGCAGTGAGACAAAAAAAACACTGCTAGCAGTGTTTTTTTTCCATTGCTGCAAGTACCGCAGTTACCGGATCACAGCAAAACCACAAGTGTCACACATGTCTGCAAATGCATGTAGGATAGCTGCGGAGACACCATCACGTGTTTCTCGATGCAAGCAGTGAATAGCCAGACCTTTCCCTGGGAGGGAACAACCACGGGAAGGGCAGCATCCAATAAAGGAAAACATCCAATACAGGAAAACCACCTATGCCAAGCATGGTATCCATCCACAGACAGCTGTTTCGGGGTGTTTGCCCCTCATCAGTGTGGAGTATGAATCTGGCTATTAGGAGCAGTGCCTAGTAAAAGGCTGTGAAGGAACATATAATTGGCCTCGAGGAGACCAAAACATCCAACACCGCGGAGACACCATCATGTGTTTCTCAACGCAGTGATCCAGAACACTGCCCCCATCCCTTATGAGAAATATGCAAATGCATGTAGGATAGCTGTGGAGACACCATCACGTGTTTCTCGACGCAAGCAGTGAATAGCCATCTGTTCCTTCACAGCCTTTTACTAGGCACTGCTCCTAATAGCCAGATTCCTACTCCACACTGATGAGGGGCAAACACCCCGAAACAGCTGTCTGTGGATGGATACCATGCTTGGCATAGGTGGTTTTCCTGTATTGGATGTTTTCCTTTATTGGATGCTGCCCCTCCCGTGGTTGTTCCCTCCCGGGGAAAGGTCTAGCTATTCACTGCTTGCGTCGAGAAACACGTGATGGTGTCTCCGCAGCTATCCTACATGCATTTGCATATTTCCCATAAGGGATGGGGGCAGTGTTCTGGATCACTGCGTTGAGAAACACGTGATGGTGTCTCTGCGGTGTTGGATGTTTTGGTCTCCCCGAGGCCAATCATCTGTTCCTTCACACATGTCTGCAAGTCTCATAGGGAATGAATGAGGCAGAACGCACTGTTGCCGTAAGTGATCCGTTACGCGGCAGATGCAGAAAAACTGCTGGATCTGCTGCAAAAGGCGACTTTCACATCAGCGATTTTTGCCAAAGTCACTGCCGATAGTGTCATACTCACCAATGGGGGAGGCAGCACTAAAAGTGCCTAGGGCAGCAGAAACTCTAAATACGACCCTATAGCCATGACAGGACTGGATCAGGGAAATGAGCGGTATTAGGAGGAAGTGTAATATGGCACATAAGCATCCCTTGTAGCTCAAGTAGGGGTTAATGACAAGATGTATGTGCATCAGGTCAGTGAGTGGTTTATATCAGCATGTCAGGTGGCCTAATGTGCTAAAGAGGTCATTCACACCCTTTTTTCCAGTAAGTAGCTTATCTCCTCAGTCTCCAGAGACATCTCCACCAGGCATCTAATTGCATTCAGCTTCCAGTTGATTCTCTGCACTGATCAGATAATCTCTGGTTGAGCAGTTTCATATGCCTTTTTTGTATTCTAAATCTTACAGAGGTACAATAATGCCCAAAATGCTTCTATGGCAGTGTAGTTGTATTAAAGCTCCATATAACTTAGCTGTAGCCAAGTAGTAGCCAGAATATTATTAATATTATTGCATTTGACTTCTCTTTTTATGGCATTCTGGCCTCTAATAGTCAATGCTGGGTTAAAATAACAAAATGAATTGTTACTCATCTTCTCCCATTTCAGTGCTTCCGCTCTGTCGTTTCTCCGATCTCTATTTACTGTAATGTCATGACTGCAGCACACATCACCCCTGCAGCCAATCACTGATCTCAGCGTGAAGCCCCACCAGCATCCTATAAACAGAGGTCAGCCAAGTGGAGGCTAGACCCACATAACCAGAAAACCACTTTAACTCTCCTGAATTGAATTTGAATAGTTTACATTCTAAAAATATATTGCATCCACTAAGCCAAAAGTTTTTATTTTTTAGTATAAAATTTGAAAATAATTGTTTTAGGCTTTTTTTTATTTAATCTCTTTCTTTCATATCAAAACTTCTTAAAAGGAATCTATTAGGATGTGTAGAATCTGCAGAGTTTTGGGGTGCCAGTTAATACTAATTAACAAGAACTATTGGATCTTTAAAAGAGGGTTTATTACAAACAAGGTATTTACAATGACATACATAAGGGAAGTCTAACTAAAGGTACCGTCACATTAAGCGACGCTGCAGCGATATCGACAACGATGCCGATCGCTGCAGCGTCGCTGTGTGGTCGCTGGAGAGCTGTCACACAGACAGCTCTCCAGCGACCAACGATGCCGAAGTCCCCGGGTAACCAGGGTAAACATCGGGTTACTAAGCGCAGGGCCGCGCTTAGTAACCCGATGTTTACCCTGGTTACCAGTGTAAATGTGAAAAAACAAACACTACATACTTACATTGCCGTGTCTGTCGCGTCCCTCGCTTTCAGCTTCCCTGCACTGTGTAAGCGCCGGCCCTAAGCACAGCGGTGACGTCACCGCTATGCTCTGCTTTCCGGCCGGCACTGACACATTCAGTGCAGGAAGCTCTGAGCAGCAGCGCGGACGCCGGGGGACGTGACACACATCAGAGGGTGAGTATGTAGTGGTTTTTTTTTTACTTTTACAATGGTAACCAGGGTAAATATCGGGTTACTAAGCGCGGCCCTGCGCTTAGTAACCCGATATTTACCCTGGTTACCATTGTAAAACATTGCTGGCATCGTTGCTTTTGCTGTCAAACACGACGATACATGCTGATCTGACGACCAAATAAATTTCTGTACTTTCAGCAACGACCAGCGATATCACAGCGGGATCCAGATCGCTGCTGCGTGTCAAACACAACGATATCGCTATCCAGGATGCTGCAATGTCACGGATCGCTATCGTTATCGTTGCAAAGTCGTTTAGTGTGAAGGTACCTTTAGGGACAAGGGTAAATTAACCCCTTCATGACCCAGCCTATTTTGGCCTTAATGACCTTGCCGTTTTTTGCAATTCTGACCAGTGTCCCTTTATGATGTAATAACTCGGGAACGCTTCAACGGATCCTAGCGATTCTGAGATTGTTTTTTCGTGACATATTGGGCTTCATGTCAGTGGTAAATTTAGGTCGATAATTTCTGCTTTTATTTGTGAAAAAAAATGGAAATTTGGCAAAAATTTTGAAAATTTTGCAATTTTCACATTTTGAATTTTTATTCTGTTAAACCAGAGAGTTATGTGACACAAAATAGTTAATAAATAACATTTCCCACATGTCTACTTTACATCAGCACAATTTTGGAAACAACATTTTTTTTTGCTAGGAAGTTATAAGGGTTAAAATTTGACCAGTGATTTCTCATTTTTACAACAAAATTTACAAAACCATTTTTTTTAGGGACCACCTCACATTTGAAGTCAATTTGAGGGTTCTATATGGCTGAAAATACCCAAAAGTGACACCATTCTAAAAACTGCACCCCTCAAGGTGCTCAAAACCACATTCAAGAAGTTTATTAACCCTTCAGGTGTTTCACAGCAGCAGAAGCAACATGGAAGGAAAAAATGAACATTTAACTTTTTAGTCACAAAAATGATCTTTTAGCAACAATTTTTTTATTTTCCCAAGGGTAAAAGGAGAAACTGGACCACGAAAGTTGTTGTCCAATTTGTTCTGAGTACGCTGATACCTCATATGTTGGGGTAAACCACTGTTTGGGCGCACGGCAGAACTCGGAAGGGAAGGAGCGCCATTTGACTTTTTGAATGAAAAATTGGCTCCAATCTTTAGCGGACACCATGTCGCGTTTGGAGAGCCCCCGTGTGCCTAAACATTGGAGCTCCCCCACAAGTGACCCCATTTTGGAAACTAGACGCCCCAAGGAACTTATCTAGATGCATAGTGAGCACTTTAAACCCCCAGGTTCTTCACAAATTGATCCGTAAAAATGAAAAAGTACTTTTTTTTCACAAAAAAATTATTTTAGCCTCAATTTTTTAATTTTCACATGGTCAACAGGATAAAATGGATCCTAAAATTTGTTGGGCAATTTCTCCTGAGTACACTGATACCTCACATGTGGGGGTAAACCACTGTTTGGGCACAAGGTAAGGCTCGGAAGGGAAGGAGCGCCATTTGACTTTTTGAATGAAAAATTATCTCCATCGTTAGCGGACACCATGTCGCGTTTGGAGAGCCCCAGTGTGCCTAAACATTGTAGCTTCCCCACAAGTGACCCCATTTTGGAAAGGAGACCCCCCAAGGAACTTATCTAGATGCATAGTGAGCACTTTGAACCCCCAGGTGCTTCACAAATTGATCCGTAAAAATGAAAAAGTACTTTTTTTTCACAAAAAAATTATTTTAGCCTCAATTTTTTAATTTTCACATGGTCAACAGGATAAAATGGATCCTAAAATTTGTTGGGCAATTTCTCCTGAGTACACTGATACCTGACATGTGGGGGTAAACCACTGTTTGGGCACAAGGTAAGGCTCGGAAGGGAAGGAGCGCCATTTGACTTTTTGAATGAAAAATTATCTCCATCGTTAGCGGACACCATGTCGCGTTTGGAGAGCCCCTGTGTGCCTAAACATTGGAGCTTCCCCACAAGTGACCCCATTTTGGAAAGGAGACCCCCCAAGGAACTTATCTAGATGCATAGTGAGCACTTTGAACCCTCAGGTGCGTCACAAATTGATCCGTAAAAATGAAAAAGTACTTTTTTTTCACAAAAAAATTATTTTAGCCTCAATTTTTTAATTTTCACATGGGCGACAGGATAAAATGGATCCTAAAATTTGTTGGGCAATTTCTCCTGAGTACGCCGATACCTCATATGTGGGGGTAAACCACTGTTTGGGCGCATGGCAAGGCTCGGAAGGGAAGGCGTGCCATTTGACTTTTTGAATGGAAAATGAGCTCCAATCGTTAGCGGACACCATGTCGCGTTTGGAGAGCCCCTGTGTGCCTAAACATTGGAGCTCCCCCACAAGTGACCCCATTTTGGAAACTAGACCCCCCAAGGAACCTATCTAGATGCATAGTGAGCACTTTAAACCAACAAGTGCTTCACAGAAGTTTATAACGCAGAGCCGTGAAAATAAAAAATAATTTTTCTTTCCTCAAAAATGATTTTTAGCCCAGAATTTTTTATTTTCCCAAGGGTAACAGGAGAAATTGGACCCCAAATGTTGTTGTCCAGTTTGTCCTGAGTACGATGATACCCCATATGTGGGGGTAAACCACTGTTTGGGTGCACGGCAGGGCTTGGAAGGGAAGGCATGCCATTTGGCTTTTTGAATGGAAAATTAGCTCCAATCATTAGCGGACACCATGTCGCGTTTGGAGAGCCCCTGTGTGCCTAAACATTGGAGCTTCCCCATAAGTGACCCCATTTTGGAAACTAGACCTCCAAAGGAACTAATCTAGATGTGTGGTGAGCACTTTGAACCCCCAAGTGCTTCACAGAAGTTTATAACGCAGAGCCATGAAAACAACAACAAAAAAAAATTATTTTCTCCAAAAATTTTTTTTAGCCCTGAATTTTTTATTTTCCAAAGGGTAACAGGGGAAATTTGACCCCAATAGTTGTTGTCCAGTTTCTCCTGAGTACGCTGATACCCCATATGTGGGGGTAAACCACTGTTTGGGCACACGTCGGGGTTCGGAAGGGAAGTAGTGGCGTTTTGAAATGCAGACTTTGATGGAATGCTCCGCGGGCGTCACGTTGCATTTGCAGAGCCCCTGATGTGCCTAAACAGTAGAAACCCCCACAAGTGACCCCATTTTGGAAACTAGACCCCCAAAGGAACTTATCTAGATGTGTGGTGAGCACTTTGAACCCCTAAGTGCTTCACAGAAGTTTATAACGCAGAGCCATGAAAATAATAAATACGTTTTCTTTCCTCAAAAAAATTTTTTTTAGCCCTGATTTTTTTATTTTCCCAAGGGTAACAGGAGAAATTTGACCCCAAGAGTTGTTGTCCAGTTTCTCCTGAGTACGCTGATACCCCATATGTGGGGGTAAACCACTGTTTGGGCACACGTCGGGGTTCGGAAGGGAAGTAGTGACGTTTTGAAATGCAGACTTTGATGGAATGCTCTGCGGGCGTCACGTTGCATTTGCAGAGCCCCTGATGTGCCTAAACAGTAGAAACCCCCCACAAGTGACCCCATTTTGGAAACTAGACCCCCAAAGGAACTTATCTAGATGTGTGGTGAGTACTTTGAACCCCTAAGTGCTTCACAGAAGTTTATAACGCAGAGCCGTGAAAATAATAAATACGTTTTCTTTCCTCAAAAAAATTTTTTTTAGCCCTGATTTTTTTATTTTCCCAAGGGTAACAGGAGAAATTTGACCACAAGAGTTGTTGTCCAGTTTCTCCTTAGTATGCTGATACCCCATATGTGGGGGTAAACCACTGTTTGGGCACATGCTGGGGCTTGGAAGTGAAGTAGTGATGTTTTGAAATGCAGACTTTGATGGAATGCTCCGCGGGCGTCACGTTGCGTTTGCAGAGCCCCTGATGTGCCTAAACAGTAGAAACCACCCACAAGTGACCCCATTTTGGAAACTAAACCCCCAAGGGAACTTATCTAGATGTGTGGTTAGGGTTGGGATTAGAGTTAGGGGTGTGTTGGGGTTAGTGTTGGAGTTAGAATTGAGGGGTTTCCACTTTTTAGGCACATCAGGGGGTCTCCAAACGCGACACGGCGCCACCATTGATTCCAGCCAATCTTGCGTTGAAAAAGTAAAATGGTGCTCTCTCCCTTCCGAGCCCCGACGTGTGCCAAAACAGTGGTTTACCCCCACATATGGGGTACCAGCGTACTCAGGAGAAACTGATCAACAACTTTTGGGGTCCAATTTCTCCTGTAACCCTTGGGAAAATAAAGTGTGGTGAGCACTTTGAACCCCCAAGTGCTTCACAGAAGTTTATAACGCAGAGCCGTGAAAATAAAAAATCATTTTTCTTTCCTCAAAAATAATTTTTTAGCCCGCAATTTTTTATTTTCCCAAGGGTTACAGGAGAAATTGGACCCCAAAAGTTGTTGATCAGTTTCTCCTGAGTACGCTGGTACCCCATATGTGGGGGTAAACCACTGTTTGGGCACACGTCGGGGCTCGGAAGGGAGAGAGCACCATTTTACTTTTTCAACGCAAGATTGGCTGGAATCAATGGTGGCGCCGTGTCGCGTTTGGAGACCCCCTGATGTGCCTAAAAAGTGGAAACCCCTCAATTCTAACCACAACCCTAACCCCAACACACCCCTAACCCTAGTCTTACCCCTAATTCCAACCCTAACCCAAAGGCTATGTGCTCACGTTGCGGATTTGTGTGGATTTTTCCGCAGTTTTTGAAAAATCTGCAGGTAAAACGCACTGCGCTTTACCTGCTGATTTACCGCGGATTTCCAGTGTTTTTTGTGTGGATTTCACTTGCGGATTCCTATTATGGAGCAGGTGTAAAACGCTGCGGAATTGAACAAAGAATTGACATGCTGCGGAAAATACAACGCAGCGTTTCCGCGCTGTATTTTCCGCACCATGGGCACAGCGGATTTGGTTTTCCATAGGTTTACGTGGTACTGTAAATGTGATGGAAAACTGATACGAATCCGCAGCGACCAATCCGCTGCGGATCCGCAGCCAAATCCGCACCGTGTGCACATAGCCTAATTCTAACCCTAATTCCAACCCTAACCCTAACCCTAATTCTAACCCTAATTCTAACCCTAGCCCTAAGTGCAACCCTAGCCCTAAGTGCATCCCTAGCCCTAAGTGCATCCCTAGCCCTAAGTGCATCCCTAGCCCTAAGTGCATCCCTAGCCATAAGTGCATCCCTAGCCCTAAGTGCAACCCTAAGTGCAACCCTAGCCCTAAGCGCAACCCTAGCCCTAAGTGCAACCCTAGCCCTAAGTGCAACCCTAGCCCTAAGTGCAACCGTAAGTGCAACCCTAAGTGCAACCCTAGCCCTAAGTGCAACCCTAAGTGCAACCCTAAGTGCAACCCTAGCTGCAACCCTAAGTGCAACCCTAGCTGCAACCCTAAGTGCAACCCTAAGTGCAACCCTAGCCCTAAGTGCAACCCTAAGTGCAACCCTAGCCCTAAGTGCAACCCTAAGTGCAACCCTAAATGCAACCCTAGCCCTAAGTGCAACCCTAGCCCTAAGTGCAACCCTAAGTGCAACCCTAAGTGCAACCCTAGCCCTAAGTGCAACCCTAAGTGCAACCCTAGCCCTAAGTGCAACCCTAAGTGCAACCCTAAGTGCAACCCTAAGTGCAACCCTACCCCTAACCCTACCCCTAACCCTACCCCTAACCCTACCCCTACCCCTAATGGAAAAACAATAAAAATAATTATATTTTCTATATTTTATTATGGGGGTGATAAAGGGGGGGGATTTATTTACTATTTTTTTTATTTTGATCGCTGTGATAGAACTTATCACAGCGACCAAAATGTGCAGGAACGAATCTGCCGGCTGGCAGATTCGGCGGGCGCACTGTGCATGTGCCCGCCATTTTCCAAGATGGCGGCGCCCATGAAGAAGACGGCTGGACACCGGGAGGGACATCGGAGCTAGGTAAGTATGGGGGGGTGGGATTGGAACACGGGGGGGGGGGATCGGAGGACCTGGGGAGCGGACAGGAGGACCGGGGGAGCCGACAGGAGGGAGGAGGGGAGCGGAACGGAGATCGGGGCAAAAAGGACGACTGGGGAGGTGATCGGTGGGGTGGGGGCAGATTGGGGTCTCCAGCCATGGCAGATGCTATTGCAGCATCGGCCATGGCTGGATTGTAATATTTCACCATTTTCATAGGTGAAATATTACAAATCGCTCTGATTGGCAGTTTCACTTTCAACAGCCAATCAGAGCGATCGTAGCCACGGGGGGGTGAAGCCACCCCCCCTGGGCTGAAGTACCACTCCCCCTGTCTCTGCAGATCGGGTAAAATGGGAGTTAACCCCTTCACCCGATCTGCAGGGACGCGATCATTCTGTGACACAGCATATGCGTCACAGGTTGGATTGGCATCGACTTTCATGACGCATACGCTGTGTCACAGGTCGGGAAGGGGTTAAAGGGAAGAGGTAATAGGAGAGGGTAGAGGAAACTGGGATGTGGGAAAGGAAGAGATACATAACTGATCCTTACATATATATTAAACCAATACACATCCACACCCACATACAAGCCCTGAGTCCACCCTTGCTTCCGGTATCTTCTGTGGCAAATGTCCAATCATCTTCTGGCAATGTGAACACTGTCATTGGCTGCAATAATCATCACCTTCCTTTGGATGGCGTCCTTGGATTTAAGATAAAGTCCTGGTGTCAAAAGGCTTGAGGGCATTCCGTTTAGGCTGGAGACTAGATGTCCAACTGAAGAAAAATGTCTTGTAATTCACATCCACATGGAATGTGTGTCAAAGATAAGATGTACAGTTCAGGAACAATAGCTTATACTCCCAACACCACAGGGGTTATGTATCCTCCAAGAGGTTGGAGACACAATGTCCATCTACAATGTAGATTCTCTTTATTCTATTAAAAGAACAGAGGACTCCACACCCCAGGAACTTGTGTGATCACCTGTTACAGCTAATGGTCAATTCCTTTGATGTAGGTTTTAGCTGTTATGTAGAGTTAAGGGAATGTTCCTTGCTCTTATGATACATAAACTGTCCATGTTGGCTCCAACAGGATGTTTTTGCTAACTAATCTGAGAGTAGCATAATATAAGATAGGAGACTCTAATTCCAGGGATGTATCACTTATTAGGCTGTGTGTTGTATTTTCCAAGCAATCAGCATTTTATCAGCAGGGAGATAACACTATCTGACTACAGCACATGTGCAGCCCAGTCAGACTCATCTGTCTAAACCTATTCCCACCACAGATTTGCAGCATGCTTGCAATGCACAGTATACACAGGAAGCTGCCAGTCAGGGGTGTGTTATACACATAGCTGAAGACTTGGTACTACTAAATCTACATCAGACAAATAAGAATTCTATCAAAACTACACAAAGCAACCCAGTAAGTGATACACCCCTGGAATCAGGCTTTCTTGCCCTATGATATGCTGCTATCAGATTATATAGCAACAACCTGGTGACAGATTCCCTTTAAGGAAAAATAAAACCAAGAAAATATTCTGAAAATGATTTCTTGATCAACTTTGCATTTCAAATTGGAGATGTACCAGCTGTTGTTTGTGTCCTCTGAGTATAAGGGAAAAAAAGCTCTCAATCTAATTAAAAAAACATCAGGTAATCTTATGTATTTTTTATCTTGATTGATATTGCAAAAAGGCAGAGTTGTTTATAATTGAAAATGTGTTTATTCTAGCATCCTAGTAGGTCTCCACTAAGAATAATGATGTTTAGAAAAAGTCTACCTGGTAATATCTCCAAATTCCTAAGCATTTCGGTAGCATCTTGGAGCATACGCCTCTAGCCAGCTTCTATTAATCACTGTTCTCTGGAGTTAATTCTGAGCCTGTTGGGAAAACAACTGCTGGATGATTTTCTGTAAATATCTTAATAAATTGTATTTAATCTATCCCTATGCTGCATTTTACATTTTAAAGAATGGGAATTTTTTTAGTTCAGTAACAATTGAAATAAATAAAATGTGAACAATTATAATTACAATAAAAAGTACAAAGTCACAACAGCAGTTTCCATAAATGTCTTCATTATTTACCTCTGTTCTAAAAGTGAAATCATTAGTTGTGCATAAAATAATTGTATGACGTTATTATAACTAAAAATATCTATTTGAATATCAGAACATTCACATAGGACAATGACGGGCATTTTACACAGGGAGATAATTTGCTAAAGAAGTATTTGATCAATGGCCGTGTCAACATTTAATCATTGGAGGAGCCCAAACATTTCTCTTTAAACAAATTCAACAAAGTATTTTACTCAGAGGAGGTACTTGGTACAACGTTAGGTAACACAACTTTATGCTATGTCTTAGTAGACTGTTCTTTTACAGGTCTTCTTACCACTTCACCACAACAGGACTTGCATACACTTTAGAAACTTCAGATCATAGTCCTTACAGTGGCCACATTTTACTTTATAATACAGTCTTTTTTCACTGCAAATCTCCTTGCCTGACCTTCTGCTATTTAGCTCCTTCAAGCTGCTAACATTTGCCATTCTCCTGGCCACTACACCTTCCTGTCTCCACAGGGGTCCTTTTATCTCCATCCTCTATTTACCTTTTAATCTTCCCTAGAAATATTTTTTAAAGTATAACTTTTAGGCCATGTGCACACGTTCAGGATTTTTCGTATTTTTGTTGCGTTTTTTCGCTATAAAAACGTGATAAAAACGCGAAAAAAACGCTAACCTATGCCTCCTATTATTTACAGTGTATTCCACATTTTTTGTGCAAATGTTGCGATTTTTTCCGTGAAAAAATCGCATCGTGGAAAAAAAAGCAACATGTTCATTAAAAATGCGGAATTGCGGGGATTCCGCACACCTAGGAGTCCATTGATCTGCTTACTTCCCGCACGGGGCTGTGCACACCATGCGGGAAGTAAGCAGATTATGTGCGGTTGGTACCCAGGGTGGAGGAGAGGAGACTCTCCTCCACGGACTGGGCACCATATAATTGGTCAAAAAAAAAAGAATTAAAATAAAAAATAGTGATATACTCACCTTCGATGTCTTCCCGCCTCTCAGGTGCATGCTGCCGCTTCGGTTCCTGTAGCTGGTGTGCGGTGAAGGACCTGCGATGATGTCACTGTCCTGTGATTGGTCGAGACCGGTCATGTGACCGCGACGTCATGGAAGGTCCTGCAAGCACACACCATCTGTACGGAACGGACGCCGCTGAGGTCTGCAGGTGAGTATAAGCATTTTTTTTTATTTTTTTTATTATTTTTAAACATTCTATCTTTTACTATAGATGCTGCATAGGCTGCATCTATAGTAAAAAGTTGGTCACTCTTGTCAAACAGTATGTTTGACAAGTGTGACCAACCTGTCAGTCAGTTTTCCAAGCGATGCTGCAGATCGCTTGGAAAACTTTAGCATTCTGCAAGCTAATTACGCTTGCAGAATGCTAAAAAAACCACGAAAAAAAAACGAAAAAAAAACGCAAAAAAAAAATGCGGATTTCTTGCAGAAAATTTCCGGTTTTCTTCAGGAAATTTCTGCAAGAAAACCGGACGTGTGCACATACCCTTATTCTGTTTTTGATTAAAATACTTCTGCTGTGTATTCCTTTTTTTTTTTTTTTTTTTTTTTACTTTATATATATCCATACTGTATCACCATATCCACGCACATAGGTAGCAATGTAACCTTCTTATTTATCATTTCTGTTGTTTCGGAAATGTCTGGAGTCCACTTCTTTATGCTCAGCCAATATACAGTTATTTTCCCTTTGTTGTTGGATCACAGAGGGAATTGAGATCTTGTAAGAGTATAGGAACAATTTATTCTTCAATTTATATCAATATTTTGTAAGGGGAAATATCTTGTTTTTTAAGTTCCTATTATCGAGCTGTACCTCAATTTGACTTCTAACTGATGGTAAAGTGTGTTTCTGGCAAAAATTATTGATCTTACCTGTTGGTTTAAGCCAGCCAGTGAAGCTACGGTTTCCAACTCAGATATAGCAGTATATCAAACATAGCATATATTATGCTTTTTATTTTTTTTGTGCCAAGTTTAGCATCATTTGTATTCACTCTTTCTTTATGGCACAGATCACACAGCAAAAACAAAGAAATTAGCTGGAGCATAGGTTAGTATACATGCAATGTATAAGAACATGTTCACATTGCGTTTGTTTATCAGAGAAACCTTAGAGAGAAACAAAATGAACATGTACCCTGGCTCCCTTTTTTGAGCTGGATATTTTATTTAAATGGCCACAGTGTGAACAGACTCTAATACGTTGTACGTATACCAACTTATTCTCCGGCTCATTTCTTTGGATTTGCAGTAGTTTTTTGTACTTTGTACAAACAAGAGTGTGGCTCCCTTTTTTTGAGCTAGACATTTCATTTATATAGATTACCATGGCCAGATCTCTGGCCAGTTAGACCCCGATCCTGCTCTGCCCCGTCTACATTGAGGTTTATCTGACACAAGGTGAGGTTTTAATACTAGAGGATAGGACTAGAGATGAGCGAATATTTTAAAGTTCAGGTGTGGATTACGATCTCCGAATTTGCAATATTCGTAGATAAATTAGTCGAATATTCGCCGATCATAACTGAATGCTATTACAGTCAATGGGAGGCAAAATCAAATGCATTCACAACACCTTATAACAGCCCCAAGTGCGGCCAAAACACATCAAATGAGGGACAGACACCAGGAAAGTGTCCTCAATTCACCCACAGTACAAATTGCAGCATGGCACTGCAGCAATCAGCCAGGCATGAGGTATCAGGGTCTGGGCCAGCATTTACAGCTTTCAATTGAACATCTCAATAAGTCGAGGTGGGTGATGGATTGGTGTAGGCCTCCTTTGCTGAGACACAACCGACGTCTTGAGGAGGGTGGATGGGCTGTCTCTTGAGGCGGGTATGCTTTTGGTAACTATTGACATCGAATCATTATACACATCAATAAGACACACTGATGGATTGAGGGCGGCCCGCTTTTTCCTCGATTGTACCAACTGGGATGGTCATTTTTCTGAGTTTATTTTGGAGTTATTAGAATTTATTTTGACGCACAATTATTTTGTGTTTAGAGATAGATTTTATTTACAGTTGCAGGGTACTGCAATGGGTGCGGCATGTGCTCCGTCGTATGCAAATTTATTTTTAGGTTATTGGGAGAGACACATTTTTCAGGGGGACGGGGCACATGCCGCAGACCAGGTGGTGGGCTGGTTTCGCTACATCGACGATGTACTCATGATTTGGAATGGTAGCGAGACCAGCCTATCCAGTTTCATGCAGGGACTCAATAATAATGATTTCAATTTAAAATTCACCTACACATGGCACAAGAGTCAAATTAATTTTTTGGACATCACTTTACATGTTGGTAGGGATGGGTTTATTGAAACTGATTTATTTAGAAAAGAAACATCAGTTAATTCGTTTTTGCACGCATCATCGGCACATAATTATTCAGTTATTAAGGCCATCCCAGTTGGACAATTCTTGAGGAACAGGCGGGTCTGCTCCACTGAGGCCCGCTTTGAGAGGCAGTCGGCCATCCTCACAAGGCGGTTTGAAGACCGTGGGTACAGTCATCGTTGTATCAGGGCAGGATATAAACGGGCTAAAACTACACGCAGGGAGGATTTACTATCGTATTCCAAGAAAATGGAGGCATCCAGTGAGTCTGGAGTTAGGTTCATCTCTGCATCCAATTGCCACTGGGGTCGGATCCGGGAGAGCCTTGATAGACATTGGCCTGTGCTGCTGACTGATAAAGTCTTGGCAGCACAACTCCCTAAATTCCCCCTGATGACACAGCGGAGAGGTAGAAACCTTAAAGATGACTTAGTGAGGAGTCATTATGTGGCTAAAAACAAGGGCTTCCTTGGCGTCGGCAAACCAAGACAGGGGTGTTTCCCCTGTGGTGACTGTGTCGCGTGTCCTAACATTCTGAGATGTGGGACCTTTAGAACATCGGATGGGAGCAGGGAGTATAAGATCCGCGAATATATTTTGTGCAGTTCCACCTTTGTGGTATATTATGCCACATGCCCCTGCTCCCTAATATATGTCGGTCTCACGTCAAGAGAGCTCAAAGTTAGGACACGCGAGCATGTTCGTGATATTGCTGCCGCCAAGGGGGCCACAGATCTATCTAGTCTAAAAACTTTGCCGAGGCATTTCCGGATACATCACGGCTCTGACCCCAGTGGCCTGAGGGTGAGGGGTATAGACAGAGTCCATGGGGGTGTCAGGGGTGGCAATCTAACCAAGATTTTGGCACAACGTGAGTGCAGGTGGATTGTCATCCTTGACACCCTAACCCCAAAAGGATTGAATGAACAACTTAGTTTTAGCCCATTTTTATAACTCAATCTATTAACAAATATAGTATGTATTCCATATTTTTCCGCCCAGTTCGTCCATCTGTGCAGCATTCCATGTTAAGTAAATTCATTTAAATTCATTTTAGAATGGTGCTCCTCTCCCTGTCAATATGTTTCCTCATTTCCACTCAATTTTAATCGGTTTTTTGTATTTATGTTGTCTTTTTGTGTTTTCTAGTATTCTTCTCCCTTTCTTCATTAACTTACGGTGTCCAGAGGCTGCAGGCTACATACGGAGTCTTTATATTTATTTGGCTGCTCACCCCACACCTGAAGACGGTGTATTTATCATGAACAATCGAGATACTCTACTCAATTATTCACATATATTATATTGTTGGCACGCTTAAAACCTTTATTGGTATATTGTTTTGATTCATATGTCTTTTTATGGAATCTTTTGTCATATTGCACTGATATTGCACTAATTGCACTTTATTTTATAATTGTATTATTATATATGGTGGCACTTTGTACTTTTAGGTACTATTTGGCAATTTCTGTTATTTTTTAGTCACTAGAATGTACCTGTATTGTAGCATTTTCAATGATCGCGCTCCTGGTCTCCGGTAAAATGGCGACCGGAGGTGCGCATGCGCGGTTGTTTGCGCTTGACACTCACCCCCCTCTAGCGGCTATCATAGAGGCGGCGCGCCCATATTACCTTGACGTCATCAGGCGGCATTCCGCCCATGGGCGCTTCGCTTTTGACGGCCGTGCAGGGGGAGGAGTCTAGCGTGTGAGTTACGACCGCGCATGCGCGATCTCCTCCGACCCCATTTCCGGTATAATCTATATATAAACACCAAAGACGCATAACATAACGTTCCCTGTTGAAAAAGCTCAACGCGAAACGCGCGTCCAGGGTCTCCAGGTGGCGTGAGGCAGGGTACCCCTTATCTACATGGGTAAGTGTGCATTTATTTTGGCTTACACTTTGCTGTAGGGCTATTGATGGAGGAACGGCTTAATATGTTGGGTTACTGCTCCTAGAGCTATTAATTGCCGTCCCTCTAAGCCTGGCATTTGGCTACCTATTATTATGCACACTATAGGGATGGTTTTCCTGCCATATCGCCGTACCTGTTGTACTGCTATGTCCTTCATTTTTCATATTCCTGTTTAAATGTATGCTGCATACAGCAGACATACATATATCTATATATGTTTGTTTGATTTTATGGTTATTGTTTAAATAAAATCTTGTCCTTTATTACTATGGTGCTTGGGACTGTTTTACTCCATTTGTTCTTGTCATACTCCTTTGCTGAGAGCCCTGATACCACATGCCACACCTCTACCTGCTTTCAAGCTGCGCCACACTCAGGTGGCACAAATATTAGTTTTGTAGACTATCATTGTCAAAAAAATTTAAGGATAGTAACACGAGTAGTTGAGTCCAAGGAAGTGGAGGCCTGACGGTTTCGAGGCATACTGCTACAGGCAACACTCATGAAGGAGATCCAACCAGAAGTCTACACATTTTCAAAAATTAGTGCCAGGCACTACCAAAGTGGCACCAATTTCACCACAGTAGAAATAGTATATTAGGGACCGACAGGTCTTCCACTACACCCAATCCAACAGACAGAAATCCAACCAGAAGTGTTCACATTTCCAAAAATTACTGTCAGACACCACAAAAGTGGCATTAATTTCACCACAGTAGAAATAGAAAAATAGGGACCGACAGGTCTTCCACTACACCCAATCCAGCAGATGGACACCCAACCAGGAGTGATCACATTTAAACAAATGTGGGCCTTACACCACAGAAATGACATCAATTTCACTACAGTAGAAATAGTATAATAGGGATCAACAGGTCTTCCACTACACTCAATCCAGCAGATGAACACCCAACCAGGAATGTTCACATTTAAACAAATGTGGGCCTTACACCTCAGAAGTGGCATCAATTTCACCACAGTAGAAATAGTATAATAGGGTCCGACAGGTCTTCCGCTACACCCAATCCAACAGATGGACACCAAACCAGGAGTGTTCACATTTAAAAAAATGTGGGCCTGACACCACCAAAGTGGAATAACTGTCACGAGAATAGAAATAGAATAATTGGGACCCAGACATCCACTACAGCTAACCCAGCAGATGTAGACCAACCATGATTGTTCACATTTCCACAAATTTGTGCTAGCATCAGCAGAAGCAGCCACAGCAGCCACACTAAAGATTATTACAGAGTGCAGTTACGTGACATTAATGCATCACACTAAAAAATGCAATATCACCTAGTCTGTACAGTCTGTGATTGGGGTGCAAAAGTCCTTGTAGAGCCATGACTTGTTCATCTTGATGAAAGTTAAGCAGTCTACACTTTCAGGGGACAGCTGGCTGCGCTTATCTGTCAGGATACTACCAGCAGCACTGAAAACACATTCTAAGAGAACGCTGGCTGCCGGGCACGATAAAACCTCCAAGGCATGTGAGGCAAGCTCAGGCCACTAATCCATTTTGGAATACCAATGGGAAAAGGGAAAGGGTCCAAACCCTCCCTGATAGTATTTATATTCAGTTCAAGATACTCCTGCATGTCACGGCGCCGCTCAGCGCCGCCGCTCCTGCCGCTCCGCCCACCGCTCGCCGACATACTTACCCTCTCCGGCATGCTCCTCCTGCAGGCACGCATTCTTCCTTCTCCTCCTGATTCACCACAGCTTCCTGGTGTCCGTTGGGTGCGCGTGCGCACTCCATCTCCCTCTGCGCATGCGCACTTCCTCTTTGTTATGCGGGCGTGCCGCTTCTCCTCTCTTTGACCCTGGAGGACCCTGACCCGGAAGTCCTTCTGCGTCTCTCCTATTTTAGGTAAGTCCTTCCACTTTTCCATGCCTGATTGTCATTTGTCCTCATTTGACTCAGGTCCCTCTGTACCTTGCTCTGTCCTGTGCGTTCACCATACATTGCTCTATCCTGTGCGTTCGCCATACCTTGCTCTGTCCTGTGTGTTCGCCATACCTTGCTCTGTCCTGTGCGTTCGCCATACCTTGCTCTGTCCTGTGCATTCACCATACCTTGCTCTGTCCTGTGCGTTCGCCATACCTTGCTCTGTCCTGTGCATTCCCCATACCTTGCTCTGTCCTGTGCGTCCGTCATACCCTGCCTGTCCTGTGTTTCCGCCATACCCTGCCTGTCCTGTGTTTCCGTCATATCCAGTCCATCCTGGGCGTCCAACTTATCCAGCCTATTCTCAGTCTCAGACATTGCCATTCTGTCCTGTGTCTCTGTTATAGCCAGTTCTGAATCTTTTCCGCTCCTACTTTCTGTCCCCAGGTATCAGCTTCTGCGGCAATAGTCTCCCTCGGGCCTGCCCCTAACACTCCCTGTATTGGGGGTGGTCCACCTGGCCAGCTCACCCTTGGGAGGTTCGTTGTCGTGGTTCTACGGGTTCACTTTAGAAGTTCCAAAAGAGCTGACACTGCACCATTCTCTCCATTCGTTCACCAAGTGTAAGACTTGGACTCTGTTGTGCTGGTGCACGAGTTGGTCTAAAAAAAGTGTCAAAGGACTCACAGAAATTGCTTCTTCCACTTCCACCACTGCTGCTGCTGCTGCTAATGTTTTGGCATAGGATGAATTGACGTGCTGGAGGTTGGAAGTCTAGAGCTGCGAACTGTGTGCTTCACTGCTGCCTTGGGGAAAAGCTCTCTTAAGGTTGTGTAAAAGCGTGTTTCGATACTCCAGCATTTGTGGGTCCCTTTCTAGGGTGGGAATTATCTGTGAAAATTTGGCTTCATAATGTGGATCTAACAGTGTGGCAACCAAGTAATCAGCAGTATTCCTAATCATAACTATACAGGGATCATGTTGCAGATAGTGCAGCAAGAAGGCACTCATATGTTGGGCTCTACCACGAGGTCCAAGCCTGTTGTAAATTTACCTTTTGGCTCCCTCTAGTGGCTACTAGTGATTTTACTCTGGGTATGTCTATCATCCCTTGTATGCTCACCTGGGTCGTTAGGTCAGGGGTGTTGCTATATAAGCTCCCTGGACCTTCAGTTCAATGCCTGGCAACGTTGATATCAGAGCTAATCTGTAGTGCTCTTGTCTACTGATCCTGGTTCCTGCTTGATTAAGCTAAGTCTGCTTTCTTGCTTTTGCTATTTGTTTTTGTTTGCATTTTTGTCCAGCTTGTACATAATCTGTATCCTATCCTTGCTGGAAGCTCTAGGGAGGCTGGAGTTCTCCCCCCAGGCCGTTAGATGGTTCGGGGGTTCTTTAATCTCCAGTGTGGATTTTTGTTAGGGTTTTTGTTGACCATATAAGTTATCTTACTACATTCTGCTATTAGTAAGTGGGCCTCTCTTTGCTAAACCTAGTTCATCTCTGTGTTTGTCATTTCCTCTTACCTCACCGTTATTATTTGTGGGGGGCTTGTATCCTACTTTTGGGGTCTATTCTCTGGAGGCAAGAGAGGTCTTTGTTTTCCTCTTCTAGGAGTAGTTAGTCCTCCGGCTGGCGCGAGACATCTAGCGACCAACGTAGGCATGTTCCCCGGCTACTTCTAGTGTTGGCGTTAGGAGTAGATATATGGTCAACCCAGTTACCACTGCCCTATGAGCTGGATTTTTGTACTTCGCAGACTTGCTGATATCTCTGAGACCCTCACCATTGGGGTCATAACAGTTTGCCAGGCCAGTATTAAATGTTAAATGCATTGCAGAAGCGGGATTATAAGAAAGAAAGTTCTGAGTTTTTTTTTTTCTCTCTCTCATTTTTTTTTTCTTTTCCCCTTTACCTCTGAGTGGCTTGTGTTTGCTGCAGACATGAATGTCCAGACCTTGATTACAAGTGTGGACCAGCTTGCTGCTCGTGTGCAGGGCATACAAGATTATGTTATCAGAAATCCTATGTCAGAACCTAAGATACCGATTCCTGAACCGTTTTCCGGAGACCGATTTAAATTTAGAAATTTCAGGAATAATTGTAAATTGTTTTTGTCCCTGAGACCCTGTTCATCTGGAGACTCTGCTCAGCAAGTAAAAATTGTTATTTCTTTTTTACGGGGCGACCCTCAGGATTGGGCCTTCTCGCTGGCGCCAGGAGATCCGGCATTGGCTGACATTGATGCGTTTTTTCTGGCGCTCGGTTTGCTTTATGAGGAACCCAATCTTGAGATTCAGGCAGAAAAAGCCTTGCTGGCGATGTCTCAGGGCCAGGACGAGGCTGAAGTGTATTGCCAAAAATTTCGGAAATGGTCCGTGCTGACCCAGTGGAACGAGTGTGCATTGGCTGCAAATTTTAGAAATGGCCTTTCTGAAGCCATTAAGAATGTGATGGTGGGTTTTCCCATTCCCACAGGTCTGAATGATTCTATGGCCCTGGCTATTCAAATCGACCGGCGGTTGCGGGAGCGCAAAACCGCAAATTCCCTCATGGTGTTGTCTGAACAGGCACCTGATTTAATGCAATGTGATAGAATCCTGACTAGAAATGAGCGGAAAATTCATAGACGCCAGAATGGCTTGTGTTACTACTGTGGTGATTCTACACATGTTATCTCAGCATGCTCTAAACGTCTTACTAAGGTTGTTAGTCCGGTCGCCATTGGTAATTTGCAACCTAAATTTATTCTATCTGTAACTTTGATTTGCTCACTGTCATCGTATCCTGTCATGGCATTTGTGGACTCAGGTGCGGCCCTGAGCCTTATGGATCTGTCATTTGCCAAGCGCTGCGGATTTGTTCTTGAGCCATTGGAAAATCCCATCCCTCTTAGGGGTATTGATTCTACGCCATTGGCAAAAAATAAACCGCAGTTTTGGACACAGGTTACCATGTGCATGACTCCCGAACATCGGGAGGTAATACGTTTTCTTGTTCTGCATAAAATGCATGATTTGGTTGTTTTGGGTTTGCCATGGTTACAGACCCATAATCCAGTCTTGGACTGGAAGGCTATGTCAGTGTCAAGTTGGGGCTGCCATGGAATTCATGGAGATTCCCTGCCCTTGTCTATTGCTTCTTCTACGCCTTCGGAAGTTCCGGCGTATTTGTCTGATTATCAGGATGTCTTCAGCGAGTCTAAGTCCAGTGCACTGCCTCCTCATAGGGAATGTAACTGTGCAATAGATTTGATTCCTGGCAGTAAGTTTCCTAAGGGGAGACTGTTTAATCTGTCGGTACCTGAACATACCGCGATGCGTTCATATATCAAGGAGTCTCTTGAGAAGGGGCATATCCGTCCTTCTTCTTCCCCTCTTGGTGCGGGATTCTTTTTTGTGGCCAAAAAGGACGGATCTTTGAGGCCTTGTATTGACTATCGGCTTTTAAATAAGATCACTGTCAAATTTCAGTATCCTTTGCCGCTGTTGTCAGATTTGTTTGCCCGGATTAAAGGTGCCAAGTGGTTCACCAAGATAGACCTTCGTGGTGCGTACAACCTTGTGCGCATTAGGCAGGGCGATGAATGGAAAACCGCATTCAATACGCCTGAAGGTCATTTTGAGTACTTGGTGATGCCATTTGGGCTCTCTAATGCACCTTCAGTTTTTCAGTCCTTCATGCATGACATTTTCCGGAAGTATCTGGATAAATTTTTGATTGTTTATCTGGATGATATTCTGTTTTTTTCTGATGATTGGGACTCGCATGTGGAGCAGGTCAGGATGGTTTTTGAGATTCTGCGTGAAAATTCTTTGTTTGTAAAAGGCTCAAAGTGTCTCTTTGGTGTACAGAAGGTTCCCTTTTTGGGGTTCATTTTTTCCCCTTCTGCTGTGGAGATGGATCCAGTCAAGGTCCGAGCTATTCATGATTGGACTCAACCCTCGTCAGTTAAGAGTCTTCAGAAGTTCTTGGGTTTTGCTAACTTCTACCGTCGTTTTATCGCAAATTTCTCTAGCGTTGTTAAAACGCTGACGGATATGACCAAGAAAGGCTCTGATGTAGCTAACTGGGCTCCTGCTGCCGTGGAGGCTTTCCAGGAGTTGAAACGCCGGTTTACTTCGGCGCCTGTTTTGTGCCAGCCTGACGTCTCACTTCCCTTTCAGGTTGAGGTGGATGCTTCGGAGATTGGGGCAGGGGCCGTTTTGTCGCAGAGAGGCCCTGGTTGCTCTACTATGAGACCTTGTGCCTTTTTCTCTAGGAAGTTTTCGCCGGCAGAGCGAAATTATGATGTGGGCAATCGGGAGTTGTTGGCCATGAAGTGGGCATTTGAGGAGTGGCGTCATTGGCTCGAGGGTGCTAAGCATCGTGTGGTGGTCTTGACTGATCACAAAAATTTGATGTATCTCGAGTCTGCTAAACGCCTGAATCCTAGACAGGCCCGCTGGTCATTGTTTTTCTCCCGTTTTGACTTTGTGGTCTCGTATTTACCAGGTTCTAAGAATGTGAAGGCCGATGCTCTGTCTAGGAGCTTTGTGCCTGATGCTCCTGGAGTCGCTGAACCTGAGGGTATTCTTAAGGAAGGAGTTATCTTGTCAGCTATTTCTCCAGATCTGCGACGTGTGTTGCAGAGATTTCAGGCTGGTAGGCCTGACTCTTGTCCACCTGACAGATTGTTTGTGCCTGCTAAATGGACCAGCAGAGTCATTTCCGAGGTTCATTCCTCAGTGTTGGCAGGGCACCCGGGAATTTTTGGCACCAGAGATCTGGTGGCCAGCTCCTTTTGGTGGCCTTCCTTGTCAAGGGATGTGCGGTCATTTGTGCAGTCCTGTGGTACTTGTGCTCGAGCTAAGCCTTGCTGTTCTCGTGCCAGCGGGTTGCTCTTGCCCTTGCCTGTCCCGAAGAGACCTTGGACACACATCTCTATGGATTTCATTTCGGATCTTCCGGTGTCTAAGGGCATGTCTGTCATCTGGGTGATATGTGATCGTTTCTCCAAGATGGTCCATCTGGTTCCTTTGCCTAAGCTGCCTTCCTCTTCTGATCTGGTTCCTGTGTTCTTCCAGAACGTGGTTCGTTTGCACGGCATTCCTGAGAATATTGTGTCGGACAGAGGATCCCAGTTTGTTTCCAGGTTCTGGCGATCCTTTTGTGGTAGGATGGGCATTGATTTGTCGTTTTCGTCCGCTTTTCATCCACAGACTAACGGACAAACGGAACGAACTAATCAGACTCTGGAGGCGTATTTGAGGTGTTTTGTCTCTTCTGATCAGGATGATTGGGTGACCTTCTTGCCGTTGGCTGAATTTGCCCTTAATAATCGGGCTAGTTCTGCCACCTTGGTTTCGCCATTTTTCTGCAACTCCGGTTTCCATCCTCGTTTTTCCTCGGGACATGTGGAGCCTTCTGACTGTCCTGGAGTGGATTCTGTGGTGGATAGGTTGCAGCGGATCTGGAATCATGTGGTGGACAACTTGAAGTTGTCACAGGAGAAGGCTCAGCGTTTTGCCAACCGCCGCCGCGGTGTGGGTCCCCGACTTCGTGTTGGGGATTTGGTATGGCTGTCTTCTCGATTTGTTCCTATGAAGGTCTCCTCTCCCAAATTTAAGCCTCAATTCATTGGTCCTTACAAGATATTGGAGATCCTTAATCCTGTATCCTTTCGCCTGGATCTTCCGGTGTCGTTTGCCATTCACAACGTATTTCATAGGTCCTTGTTGCGGCGGTACGTTGTGCCTGTGGTTCCTTCTGCTGAGCCTCCTGCTCCGGTGTTGGTTGAGGGCGAGTTGGAGTACGTGGTGGAGAAGATCTTAGATTCTCGTCTCTCCAGGCGGAGGCTTCAGTACCTGGTCAAGTGGAAGGGCTATGGTCAGGAGGATAATTCCTGGGTGGTCGCCTCTGATGTGCATGCGGCCGATTTACTTTGTGCCTTTCACGCCGCTCATCCTGATCACCCTGGTGGTCTTGGTGAGGGTTCGGTGACCCCTCACTAAGGGGGGGTACTGTTGTGAATTTACCTTTTGGCTCCCTCTAGTGGCTACTAGTGATTTTACTCTGGGTATGTCTATCATCCCTTGTATGCTCACCTGGGTCGTTAGGTCAGGGGTGTTGCTATATAAGCTCCCTGGACCTTCAGTTCAATGCCTGGCAACGTTGATATCAGAGCTAATCTGTAGTGCTCTTGTCTACTGATCCTGGTTCCTGCTTGATTAAGCTAAGTCTGCTTTCTTGCTTTTGCTATTTGTTTTTGTTTGCATTTTTGTCCAGCTTGTACATAATCTGTATCCTATCCTTGCTGGAAGCTCTAGGGAGGCTGGAGTTCTCCCCCCGGGCCGTTAGACGGTTCGGGGGTTCTTGAATCTCCAGTGTGGATTTTTGTTAGGGTTTTTGTTGACCATATAAGTTATCTTACTACATTCTGCTATTAGTAAGTGGGCCTCTCTTTGCTAAACCTAGTTCATCTCTGTGTTTGTCATTTCCTCTTACCTCACCGTTATTATTTGTGGGGGGCTTGTATCCTACTTTTGGGGTCTATTCTCTGGAGGCAAGAGAGGTCTTTGTTTTCCTCTTCTAGGGGTAGTTAGTCCTCCGGCTGGCGCGAGACATCTAGCGACCAATGTAGGCATGTTCCCCGGCTACTTCTAGTGTTGGCGTTAGGAGTAGATATATGGTCAACCCAGTTACCACTGCCCTATGAGCTGGATTTTTGTACTTCGCAGACTTGCTGATATCTCTGAGACCCTCGCCATTGGGGTCATAACACAAGCCCATGCTGTGTTGCTGGGTGGGAAACAATGAGGCTCATTTCCTCTGTCCCCTCCCACCAACCACGAATGATCCTCATCATCCAACAGTTGCTTGTCCATCACCGCTTCCTCCTTCATTTGTTCCTCAGATCTTGCACCTTCAATAACAGTTTGTTATCATCAGCCCCCTTTGATCACAGTAATCCATCCTCCCATGGCACCTGCCTGTGTGACGACAGACTTGAACTTAGATACAATGTTATCCCTTCCGCATCCTTCTCTGCTTCCTCCGCTTCTTCTTGGACCACCATCTCATCCCGCAGGCTATTCAAAGTCTGCTCCAGCATATAGATGACCGCAATATTGAGGCTGATGATGGTGTCATCAGTGCTAACCATCTTAGTAGCTATTTCAAAACTGTGCAGAGGTCCTTAATCTGTGCCCACATGTAAACGTGATATGTGCCACGTCCATACTGTGTTAGCCCAGGCTATACGACATGACATACTGCCTCAGGGCTCATTGCTGCTGCCACAGTTGCTGCAACATGTGCAGAGTGAAATTCCACCATGTCGCCACATCGCATATCAACCTATTAACTGGTATGGACAAAGACCGCTGTATCGATGCAAGTCCTAAAGGGGTGCGAATGGCGTAAATGAGCACACAGTTTACGTCCTTTCTGGAGCAGCTCACCCATGCCAGGATAGTGGTGGAGAAAACACTGTACAACCATGTTGAGGATGTGAGCCATGCAAGACACCTGTGTGAACTTGCCTCGCCATAGGGCCACCACCAGGTTCACACCATTATCGGACACGGCCTTCCCTGGATGCAGGTTCTGCGGAGACAGCCATTGATCAAACTCAGAGACCTGTCCACAATTCTTCAGCTGTGTGACTGCGATCTCCAAGGCATATCAGTTTTAATACTGCCTGATTGCTTTAAACCCTGGCTGCGCAGTATGGAGGTGGCGGGGATGCACTCTGCACTGTTGGAACGCATGTTTCATTAAGGCAGAGGTTGAGAGCGCAGGTGGAGGCTCTAGAGGAATTAGAGGAGGCAGAAGCAGTGGAGGAAGTGTTAAATGTAGAGGTTTGTCCTGCAAGCCTTGGGGATTTCAAGACTTGTGGAGCAGCTCCTGTCTACACAGCCACCAGAGTCACCCAGTGCCCAGTCAGTGAGATGTAACACCCTTGGTCATTCTTACTCGTCCAAGTCTCTGTGGTGAAATGCACCCTGGCAGACAGAGATTTAGTCAAGGAATGGGTGATGTTGTCTGCGACATGCTGGTGTAACGCAGGCACAGCTTTCTTAGAAAAGTAATGGCAACTGGGCAATTGGTACTGGGGGACTGTGATGGCCATCAGCTTTCAGAAACCATCTGTATCTAGCAGGTGGAAAGGCAGCATTTCTGAGGCCAACAGATTGGAAATGGTGGAATTCAACCTCTTAGCTTTGTCATGCGCAGGAGGAAGCAATCTTTTACGTGACCACAACTGCGGAACCGTGGGCTGGCTGCAGTGCTGAGAGAGGGCGGAGTACGGTGAACCAGACAAACTGCTGGACCATGAGAGAGATGCAGGCAGAGATGTTGTGGTGGATTGAGAAACTTGTGGTGTGCTCGTTCTCTAAGATAGATCCAAAACAGCAAGCATGTCCACTTCCGTTACAGCTGACGGTGGGCTCTCAGTCAGCGTGACTGGAACAGGTAAAGAACCCAAGGTTCTGCGGTCGAAGACCTACATCTCAATAGTTGGCAGGGTAACAGAGGAGGAGGAAGAATCCGCAGATGTCGTTGATGGGGCAGCTGATGGTTGTTGAGGTCCGCTGGTCCGCATTTTTGTGCAGTGAGATTCCCAAAGTAAAGCAAGTTGATTGCACATGTGAAGGTTCATACATGTAATAGTCAAATTATTGCACTTTTTACTTCAACTCAGTTTTTTTTGCAAAGTTGGCAGATTATGTGAGTTGGCTCATCCATTGCAGTGTCAAAAAAGGCCCAGGCTAGGCAACACTTGCCACCCCAGCGAGCTGCAGACTCGTGGATGCTGCTGGTTACAGGCACAGTTGTGGCTGAGGATGCATTGCTCTTCATGGCTACATCACTAGATGTCTACGACGTACGGCGTATGACGCAACATAACCTCCTCGTCTTCCTCCTCAGGTGACCTACTCAGCTGTGTGCCTCTATGTTCACGTCAACTGGGATCTAACAACCCATCATCATCCTGTGTGTTATCACATTCCTCAACCATGGAGTCACCCTACTCCTCTTCTTGCCCTGACAGCACAGTACAGTCCACGTGAGCCTCAGATGTCTGAGTCTCATCAGGATCACCTCCCCTCAGGGGTTAACATCTGATGATGAGGGTCAGGATGCTGTTGCTACTTCATCCTACCCCGGCTCCAAGCTAAAAATATTTTTTGGGCATCGGTGCAGATTTCCTCATCTTGACTCTGCGAAGCTTTTGAGTACACTTCTAATGACCATAGCATAAAATGTGTTAACAGCTCTTCAGACTCACACATCTGTGGTTCCGTACAGTCAGTTGTATGATAGGAGAGCTGGGATGTGAGGGGGAGCAAGGGGAATTTGGGTGCCACCTCTGTGGACTGTACTGGGTGTGATGTTGAGGTGGAGAAAGAGGAGGATAAGCCACTTGAAGTTGCTCTTGCCATCCACTTGAGTACATGCTCTTTCTGGGCATCATCAACATGGCGAAATGATGTGCATCTGCCAAAGAAAGGTAGTGGTGTAGCCTGTCCAGTAACTGAAGTTGTCAGTTGTGTTTGCATAGGACGTGACATTGCTTCATTAGTAGTGTTGAGCATTCCGATACCGCAAGTATCGGGTATCGGCCGATATTTGCGGTATCGGAATTCCGATACCGAGATCCGATACTTTTGTGATATCGGGAATCGGTATCGGGATCGATATTAATGTGTAAAATAAAGAATAAAAATTAAAAATATTGATATACTCACCTCTCCGACGCAGCCTGGACCTTACCGATGTAACCGGCAGCTTCCGTTCCTAAGAATGAGCGCTTGAAAAACCTTAGATGACGTCACGGCTTGTGACCAATCACAAGCTGCGACGTCATCTAAGGTCTTTCAAGCGCTTGAAACCTTTTAAGCATAGCATTAGCGCTCCGGGACCTTCCTGATGGTCCAATAGGAGCCGCAACAGGACCTGAGCATGTGACCCCCGACCTCCAATGGGAAGTCGTCCCGTGGGCATGCTCAGTGTGGGAAAAGCAGAACTTAGTCCCTGAAATGCATGCACTGCTGAAGAGTGCTGGCTACAAAGGCAGAGCCTGGAAAGGCAGCAGTACCCAAGCGCACAGTATCAGCTTGAGACAGACGCTGGGATCGACATCTCTGCTGAGCAGGTTCCACTGTGGCTGGAGGGGAATGGGAGACCGCAGTGGACATGGTTCTAGATTCCCCCTGTGCAGCGGCGGGAACTTGACATCTAACACCAAGCCTAATTCCCCTTCCACCACGGCCTCGCTTTTTCCCAGACATGTTTCTCAGATAGTGTGGTAGGAGCACAGTAATAACAAAAAATTTGATTTTAAACTCTCCGCCACCTCTGCAAACAGCTGAATTTCAGCGACAGTAAATTCCAAGTTGAAATATGGCATGCTGTATCGTCTTAGTCACAGAAAAAAATAATTGAGTGTGAATGAGGCCTGTATGACAAACCAGCTATGCTGCAAACAATTTTAAAGTCAGGTCCCCTGCTGTATGACACTAGGAACAGAATAATTTTTTGTGTCCTATGGATCAGGCCTCTATAACACACTAGATGCTACAATCTATTTTAAAGTCAGGTATCCTACTGTATGACACTAGGAACACAAGAATTTTTTGTGGCCTATGGATCAGGCCTCTTTATACACTAGATGCTACAAACTGTTTTACAGTCAGGTCTCCTACTGTATGACACTAGGAACAGAAGATTTTTTGTGGCCTATGGATCAGGCCTCTATAACACACTAGATGCTACAAACTATTTTAAAGTCAGGTCCCCTATTGTATGATACTAGGAATAGAACAATTTTGTTGGGGCTTCATGGTCACGACTCTACAACTTAATTTAATTTCAACCCAACAAAATGACAAAGTGTGATACGACGGGATGTCTAACTATTTGCAACTGAAAAATTATCATTTTTTTAATGTGCCTTAGGTCTGCAGACAGTTTCATATCGCCACAGCACTAAATGAAAAGGTGGGATACAGCAGGCTGTTTCACATTTAGCTAGTGAAAAAATATTAATTAGACTGCTATACTCGTGCATGGAGCACAATAGAAGCAGTTCACAACACACTTGTAGGACATGTGCCCTGCTGGCTTTGTAGCTGCAATCTTGCTGTTCCAGCATCAGAAGCAGCCTCTCTGTGCTGTTACAGTGTCAAAATGGTGCTAAAACAAGATGTCCGCTCTTTATATGGAGAGGGACACACATAAAGTTAGGGGGAAAAAAAGACTGTTTACAAAAACGACGTGCTTCTGAGCTCTGCAAACCCCCTCCCCTCATCAAACGTTCATGAAACATCACCATTATCGTTGCTAAAGTGCTGAAAATACTTTTGTGGAAACGCAAATCTTTTCCCACACTTTTACCAAATGTAACCGATTTTTCCCGATTTTATAAAAATTTGCTCGTGCTTCCGATCACAAATCCGAATGCCATATTGGTGCCGAATTTATGTTGGGCAATTGTTTTCAGAACAAATTCGCTCATCACTAGATAGGACCATCCCAATTGGGGTATAACTTGTCGTGGTGAGAGGTCTTATATATATATATATATTTTTTTTAAATAACAGTGTTTGCTAAGTACCATATGTTATTTACAAACTACTACTTACTTAGCAACAGCAGGGTACAGTGGCACATAAAAGTTTGGGCAAATTACTGTTATTGTGAACAGTTAAGCAAGATAAAGATGAAATAATCTCTAAAAGGTCTATAGTTAAAGATGACACATTTTCTTTGTATTTTAGTCAATATATATATATATATATATATATATATATATATATATATATTCACTTTTTACATTTTTAAAATCACAAAAAGGAAAATGGGTTATATTTTGGGCACAATTTCAAGTGAGAAAATCCAGCTTTGGTGGATAAAATTAAGATGGTTTATTTGAATCCATTAAAATTATAACATAGCTGCCAAAGACATACTCAACACGTTTCAAAACTGAGTCTAAGAACACATAGCGTGTTCGAAACGCATTTAGGTCCTTATGTGGCACTCTTCCTCCAGTATCCCCGGTTGAGTATGTCTTTGGCATCTATGTTATCATTTTATTGGGTTCAAATAAAGCATCTTAATTTTATCCACCAAAGCTGGATCTTCTTGCTTGAAATTGTCCTCCACGGCGTCTGGCAGAGACGCGTTCTCATGCTTCATCTTCTGAGATCCATGGGCACCTACCAGGGGTAAGATGAAGGAACTTTACTTTTTATGTTCTAAATTTTGGGCACCCTGCAAGGTTAGTACCTAGTAGCACCTCCTTCTGAAAGTATCAGCTTGAAAACACTTTTTGTAGCCAGCCGAGGCTTTCAGTTCTGGTTTGAGGGATTTTCATCCATTCTTCCTTGGAAAATTCTTCCAGTTCTGTGAGATTCCTGTGTCTTGCATGCACTGCTATTTTGAGGTCTAGCCAAAGATTTTCACTTATGTTTATATTAGGGGACTGTGATGGCCATTGTAAAACCTTCAGCTTGCTCCTTTTGAGGTAGTCTATTGTGGATTTTGATGTGTTTTTAGGATCATCATTTAGAGCCATCCTCTTTTCAGCTTCAGCTATTTTTTTTTTACAAATTATGCTATGTTTGCATCAAGAATTTGCTGAAATTTCATTGAATCCATTATTCCCTTTACATGTGAAATGTTCCCCATGCCATTGCATGCAATACAACACCAAAGCATGATTGATCAACCCCCATGCTTACTAGTTGTCGAGATGTCCTTTTCCTGATATTCTGTACCCTTTCTTCTCCATGTATACCTTTGATCAGTGTGGCCAAAGAGTTCTATTTTAACATCATCGTTCCAAAATGCATCAGGCCTGTTTAGATGTTCCTTTGTATACTTCTGATGCTGAATTTTATGGTAACGATGCAGTAGAGGTTTTCTTCTGATGACTCTTTCATGAAGGCCATATTTGTCAAAGTGTTACTGAACAGTAGAACAATGTACCACAACTCCAGAGTCTGGTCAATTTTTCTGAAGGTCTTTTGCAGTCAAGCGGTGGCTCTGATTTGGCTCTCGCCTGTGCACATACTCAGTTCCTGAATTTTCCTCATTGACATTTGAGGAGATTTCTGAAAGTTGGGCTTCATTGAACTAAAGATCTCCAGAGCTTTATTCTCAGAAAATATTATAAATATAATAAATATATATGACAAAAATGCATAATATAGCAAAAATATTCCAACATAAATGTGCATGTTCTAGGAGCAAGAGCATTAGTGTACAAGACCTATAGAGTTAATATTTTACAATACATCCATTATAAAGCAAATGTTCCACATATAAGAAGCAAGATAAACATATGTAAATACCCAGGCAATAATTCAGAATCAATTCATAAATTTTCTTCCCAGGAAATGCTGGATTATTTATGAGGTTCTGCATGAAGATACTGCTAATTTAATTTTAATATATCTTCTCTATATGAAGCTCTTCACCAATATGCCACAATATGTCGTGTCGCAGAAACTTAAATATGCTGAAATAAGTCAGTTAAATGAGAAGTCATTTTCATAGCTTCATTTTATTGATTAACTGCTTCATATTCTAATGAACTTTTCAGATTTTTCGTGATGTTCAACTATTAGGAACAACCTCACCACTTTAGAATAAACTGAAGCCTCATGTATTAGTTTTATACAAGGAGAATATTATAAGTGATTCTGCACATCCAGCCCCAAACCTTATGCACAGTAATGGATTTTAATCTTCTTCTCCCCAGGGAAAGTGATTCTGTTGAGATGATTAACACATGTAAAAAATTATCTTCACAGCATATTGAACTCTGGAGATGGCAAAGATAATGAAATAGAAATGTCACATCAGAGTTGTAGATTTTCATCCAATTTTTAAATCAAATTCAACAATATCAACCATGTTTGTGAATTGAAATGAAAAGATAAAGGATACAAGACTATTGGCACAATGCAATCAAATGAGATTACATTTATTCAAAGTTTTTTTCACTTTACAGTCATAGTCTCAGCATTTATTCCTTTATAATAAAAGAAGATAGATGACAAACATGAGTTCCTGGCTGAGGAGCTGCAAGTTTTACAAAAAGGTACATTTCTATTATTTAGTTGGTGGTTTTTGGAGCTTAAACTTCAAAAAAATCAAATAATAAATAATTACATTTTAAATGTAAGTAAATACAGTTTGGTGTTTCCTGGTTCCAATTATTACAAAATTAAAGTTGTCAAATCTTAGATAAATATGTCAATCGCTGACAGCGGCATTTAACTTGCGCTTACAGGAAGCACGTCACTAATCCTGCACATTGGTGACCCCGTCACATGATCAAAATACACATATGTGGTATTTCCGTGTTCAGAATCGCCCAATCTATCAATATAAAAAAAGAATTAACCTGATCACTAAATGGAGTAACGAGAAAAAAATTCAAAACACCAGAATTAGGTTTTTTGTCGACGCTATGTTGCAAAAAAAATTTAATAACAGGTGATCCAAAGATTGTATCTACACCAAAGTGGTATAAATAAAAACGTCAGCTTGGCTTACAAACAATAAGCCCCCACCCAGCCCCTGAACCATTTTGTTTCTTTTTAACAACTTTTGGATTTTTTTTTCACCACTTAAATAAAAAAGATCCTATACATGTTTTGTGTCTGTGAATCATAATGGCAGGTCAGTTTTAGCATTTAGTGAACATGGCAAAAAAAAAAAAAAAAAAACAACTATGGAATTGCACTTTTTTGCAACTTCACTGCACTTGGATTTTTTTTTTACCCTTTGCCAGTACATGATATGTTAAAACCAATGGTGTCCTTCACAAGTACAACTTGTTCCTCAAATAACAAGCCCTCACATGGCCATATTGACTGAAAAATAAAAAGGTTATGGCTCTGGGAAGAAGGGAAGCAAAAAACGAAAACGCAAAACAGAAAATAGCCTGGGGGTTAAGAGGTTAACGCCCCAAAAAGAAATTGTTTGTTAAAAAAATTGCATTGCAATATTTGTACTGCAGTCCGTCTGAGGTGTGCAAATTTGCCTGGCATTGTACTACAGCCTTTTTATGGCGTTGTAAAGTTTTATGCAACATTTAACATGCTACAGTTGGGCCTCAAACCCCCCCAAAAAGAAATTGTTAAATAAATTGCATTAGTATATTTATACTGCAGTCTGATATGTCTGTCTGAGGTGTGCAAATCTGGCACCACTGTACCATTTTGTAGGTAGGCATGGAACACCACTCTTGAAGCCAGGCCAGTGGAAAAATGTTGTTGAATGGATAGCAGATAATTCTTACAGTCTCTTTGCCAACACCACCGTGTCTACCACATGATCCAGTCTCATTAGTCATGATTCTGTACCACATAATCCTCACCCAGATCCTCCTTTCTCCCACTGTGCCGAGTGCCCAGAAACAAGGCATCTCCCACTTGGACACTCCAAAGAGCTGTTCACCTCTCTATTTATAGGTTCTGGCCTCTCACACTGCCTGTTCCAAACGGTACAAGAGGAGATCGCATGTAGCGATGCTCAAATATTTGACCAGCCATGCTCACAAGAAGACGACAGTGGGAAAATTCAATTCATGTTGCAAGGGCTGTATGATGATGAGACACAATTGCTAGCAAGTGGTGTTTTTATGTCGACAAGTTCAAAGGAGGACCAAGGTGCGAAAGTGGAAGATAAGGTTGTGGACGATGAAGTCACTTACCCAAACTGGGAAGGGGAAATACAGAGCGTGGACAGCAGTGCACAAGGGAAGCAATCCACAGCACCACAAAGGGCAGGAAGAGGCACTGGGGTGGCCAGAGACACAAGGTGGGCACCTGATTCCCAGAGCACCAACCTGGGAGAAGTTACCAAGCCAAAGGTTAGGTGATCCAGAGTCTGGCGCATTTTTTAAAGACAGTCCAGTTAACCCAAAAAAAGGCAATTTGCAACGTCTGCCATGCCTGAACCAGCATGGACAGCACAACTACCAGCCTGACCACAATCAGCATGCCCAGGCACTTGCAAGCAAAACACCTGACAACTTGGACTGAATGCCAGGGTCCAGAAATAGTGTTTGCGGGTGATACCAACTACACCATGCATGTCGGTATTCCTGTCAGCCTCCAGAAATAACAGCTGATGAGTGATAATGGATGTCTGACATCTGTGCAGTTCTCCAAAACTTTGAGGACTCGACCAAGATGGTGAGCAGCGATGATGCCATAATCAGTATCACCATCCCGCTTCTCTGCCAACTGAAATGCTTGCTGCTCACAATTGAAGAGGAGGCTTTGCAAGCGAAGCAAGTTGAGATAAAGCAAGAAACTATACTGGGTGATGCTACACAGCCCTGTCTCATCTCATCTTCTCAATGCAGATTGGGTGATAATGAGGAGAAGGAGGAACAGGAGCTGGTTGCCTACATTACAGATGGTAGTGCCCACACCACCTTCATCCCATCTGCTAAGCGTGGATGATCTGAAGATGAGGAGGAGAGGGATGACGAGGAATAGGATGAGGAGGACAACATTGACAGTCGTCCTCTTGGTGGGAACAGGGAAGTCTTGGCCATTGGCAGTCTGGCACACATGGCTGAGTTTATGTTCCACTGCCTTTCCCGTGACCCTCGCGTTGTATGCATTTTGGCCAACACTACTTACTGGTTGGTCACCTTTCTAGACCCACGCTACAAGGAGAACTTTACATCACTCTGTCCCATTGCGGAAAAGGTCTAATAAGATGTTGCAGTACCAGACAGCCCTAGTTGAAGAATTATTAAAAAAAATTCCCATCTGACAATGCTGGTGGCAGAAGTGACATGTTAGGGCATGTTAGGTTAGTCTATGGGCTGAACTAGATGGACTTAAAGTCTTCCTTCAACCTTAATAACTATGTTACTAATAACTATGTTACTATGTTAGTTCCTTGGACAACCAATGAGAGGAGACTAGGGACACACACCAGATGCAGCAGAGACAGGAGAACACTTTCAAAGGTTTGGGACAGTTTTCTCAGACCCTCCCAGCACCCAGATTCTAAAGTGCGGGGTACTCTGAAAAACTGATGCTGAAGGAGTACTTTGCTGACCATACCAGCGTCCTCAGTGCCTTACATATATTGGGTATCCAAGCTAGACACGTGGCATGGGCTGTTTCATTACATCCTGGCCTACCCTGCCGCTAGCGTTTTGTCAGATCAGGAGGTTTTTTGTGCCACCAGGGGTATTATAACTGATAGGCGCATCCGCCTTTCACCTCAAAATGATGACACACTGACTGAAATCAAAATGAACAAGGGCTGGATTGGGCCAGACTTCTGTACACCACAGGATGAATGCAGCGCAATTTTATTATTTTTTTTTCTGGTCTACTTGCATGCACCCCTGCCCACCGAGACATGGGTATACGCTTCAGGGTTTTTATGATGCCCGCATTAACAATTTTTAGAGATCTGCCTCAAACATTCTTATGTACAGTACTGTATATAGAAAACATTCTTCCCCATTATTAAGGAGTGGATATCCTAAACTGGTAATGTTCATGCACTAAGTGCATGGGCTGAAAAAAATCATTTACTCCTGGGGTGTGTGTATATATATATATATATATATATATATATATATATATATATATATATATACATACAGTATGTATATATACGGGTGCTTCTCACAAAATTAGAATGTCATCTAAAAGTTAATTTATTTCCATTCAGTTTTACAAAAGGTGAAACTCAGATATTATATAGAGTTATTACAAACACAGTGATCTGTTTCAAGTGTTTGTTTCTGTTATTGTTGATTATTATGGCTTACAGCCTATAAAAACCCCAAAATCATTATCTCAGTATCTATATATATAATTGTCTAAGGGTTTAATTGTCTGTCTGTCCTGGAAATCCCACGTCGCTGATTGGTCGAGGCCGCCAGGCCTCGACCAATCAGCAACGGGCACAGTCTCTGATTTGGCATTGTCCTCCACTGCTGTCAGGTGCCGCCATTGTGTTGTCAAAGGGTCTAATTGTCTGTCTGTCTCGGAAATCCCACCTTGCTGATTGGTCGAGGCCAGCCGGCCTCGACCAATCAGCGATGGGCACAGTCTGCCGCAAATTCTGGAATCATCATTGTCCTCCACTGCTGTCAAGTGCCGCCATTGTGTAGGGTGTGTGCCTGCGTCTCCCTGTATGGGCAGCATCTCCCTGTGTTTCTATCTTAGAATGGGTCGTAAATGAAAATACGCCAATGAGGATGACAGAAAAGCAGCAGCAGCAAGAAATCTATATATATAATTGTCTAAGGGTTTAATTGTCTGTCTGTCCTGGAAATCTCACATCGCTGATTGGTCGAGGCCGCCAGGCCTCGACCAATCAGCGACGGGCACAGTCTCTGATTGGTCGAGGCCAGCCGGCCTCGACCAATCAGCTACGGGCATTGTCCTCCACTGCTGTCAAATGCCACCATTGTGTTGTCTAAGGGTCTAATTGTCTGTTTGTCTCGGAAATCCCGCCTTGCTGATTGGTCGAGGCCAGCCAGCCTCGACCAATCAGCGACGGGCACAGTCTGCCGTGAATTCTGGAATCATCATTGTCCTCCACTGCTGTCAAGTGCCGCCATTGTGTAGGGTGTGTGCCTGCGTCTCCCTGTAAGGGCGGCATCTCCCTGTGTTTCTATCTTAGAAAGGGTCATAAATAGTGTTGAGCATTCCGATGCTGCAAGTATCGGGTATCGGCCGATACTTGCTGTATCGGAATTCCGATACCGGGATTCCGATACTCTTGTGGTATCGGGTATCGGGTATCGGAACAACATTAATGTTAAAATGTGTAAAATAGAGAATTAAAATAAAAAATATCGCTATACTCACCTGTCCGACGCAGCCGGGACCTCAGCGCAGGAACCGGCAGCGTTGTTTGTTTAAAATTCCCGCTTTTACATGGTTACGCGAAGTCCCGGCTTGTGATTGGTCAGGGCGGCCATGTTGCCGGGCCGCGGACCAATCACAGCAAGCCGTGACGAAAATACGTCACGGCTTGCTGTGATTGGTCCGCGTCCCGGCAACATGGCCGCCATTAACCAATCACAAGCCGTGACGTCACGGGAGGCTGGAAACGCGCTCATTTTAAAAAGGGCGCGTGTCCAGCCTCCCGTGACGTCACGGCTTGTGATTGGTTGCGTCGCGGTCAACCAATCACAAGCCGGGAGGCTGGACACGCGCCCATTTCAAAATGAGCGCGTCCAGCCTCCCGGCTTGTGATTGGTTGATCGCGGTGCAACCAATCACAAGCCGTGACGTCACGGGAGGCTGGACACGCGCCCATTTCAAAATGAGCGCGTCCAGCCTCCCGGCTTGTGATTGGTTGATCGCGGCGCAACCAATCACAAGCCGTGACGTCACAGGAGGCTGGACACGCGCCCATTTTAAAATGAGCGCGTGTCCAGCCTCCCGTGACGTCCCGGCTTGTGATTGGTCAGGGCGGCCATATTGCCGGGACGCGGACCAATCACAGCAAGCCGTGACGTAATTTCGTCACGGCTTGCTGTGATTGGTCCGCGTCCCGGCAACATGGCCGACCTGACCAATCACAAGCCGGGAATTCACGTAACCAAGTAATAGCGCGATTTTTAAACAAACAACGCTGCCGGTTCCCTCGCTGAAGTCCCGGCTGCGTCGGACAGGTGAGTATAGCGATATTTTTTATTTTAATTCTTTCTTTTACACATTTATATGGTTCCCAGGGCCTGAAGGAGAGTTTCCTCTCCTTCAGACCCTGGGAACCATCAGGAATACCGTCCGATACCTGAGTCCCATTGACTTGTATTGGTATCGGGTATCGGTATCGGATTGGATTCCGATACTGTGACGGTATCGGCCGATACTTTCCGATACCGATACTTTCAAGTATCGGACGGTATCGCTCAACACTAGTCATAAACGAAAATACGCCAATGAAGATAACAGAAAAGCAGCAGCAGCAGAAAAAAAACAAAAACATCGGGAACAGGAGACACCACAACAAACTGCCGCCAGACAAGCCCAGGATGTGGAATCTCACAGACAACGTCGCCAACAGGAGAGACCACAACAAACTGCTGCTAGACAAGCCCAGGATGCGGAATCTCACAGACACCGTCGCCAACCGGAGACACCACAACAAACTGTTGTACGACAGGAACAACATGATCACCAAATTCATAAAAAACGAATACTCTACCAACTAAGGCACGACCAGGACAATATTCAACAACTTGCACATTACGTAACAGACAATGAAAGTACAATTCATGAACACTACTGGGGGAATATGAATGCAGTTTGCTGTAAATGCGACTCTCTGAATTTCATTGATGAAAAACCATCTGACAATCAGTTTACTCAATGCTGCCAAAAAGGAAAAGTTATGCTACCAAAACCTCACTACTCAGATCTGTTTGAGCAGTTAATGAAAGGAATGCATCAACACAGTAGAAATTTCATGGAACATATCAGAAGCATCAACAGTTCTCATGCATTTGCTTCATTCGGTGCCAACATTGCACCACCCCCTGGATTCGGACCGTATTGTTTTATAATTCACGGCCAGATCTACCACCGCACTGGAACACTTCACCCAGAAATAGGACAACCACCAAAATTTACACAATTATACATCATTGATACAAATGAGGCTACAGAACAAAGGATGAACCTAAAAGAAAACGAAAAGTGTGATGCTGAACTGATGAACCAAATTGCTGTACATTTACAAAAAATAAGCCCATTTGCTGCCGCATATCGCATGCTAAAAGACATTCAAGCTGAGGAGGAACAGAGGACTATACAAAATGGTACTGAAATGCCTTCTATTGTCATGGCCATTAAACAAGAACGTAAACAGAATCCTCGACTTTACAACAAACCACGTGTAAGTGAGGTCGCAGTTGTTTTTCAAAACGATGATGGAGAACCTCCTTTTCAAAGCGATATATTAGTCCATCTTAAGCCAGACGAAAACAACCCTTTGGTTCCTAAGACACAATGAATTAGCATTTTGCACAGCAACCTTGATGATCTTCTGTATCCGCTATTCTTTCCAAGAGGTGAACAAGGGTGGCATGAAAACCTAAACCAACAAGGAACTTCAAGAAGAATTACACAGCTGCAATACTACAGTTTTCGTCTGTCTGTCCGAAATTACTTCAATCCTATTTTAAACGGTGGGAAACTGACACAACAGTACTTAGTTGACGCATATGTTAAAATTGAAGCTAATCGTCTAAATTTCATAAGAATGAACCAAAAACAACTTAAAGTTGAAGACTACTGCGTTCTTCAAGAACATTTGCAAAAACAATCAATTGAAAAGGGAATTCCAATTGGAAAAACAGTAATCCTCCCGTCGTCGTTTGAAGGTAGCCCCCGCAACATGCAACAGCGTTATCAAGATGCAATGGCAATAGTAACAAAGTTTGGAAGACCTGACATTTTTGTGACAATGACCTGTAATCCTAAATGGCCAGAAATTACTGAAAATCTAGAACCCTGGCAAAAAGTTGAACACAGGCCGGACTTAGTCGCACGCGTATTTCGACTGAAACTCATCAGCCTTTTGAAAGACATCAAAAATGGGCTTTTTGGAACAGTCGTAGCAATGGTACACGTCATAGAGTTTCAGAAACGAGGTCTCCCACATGCGCATATACTAATTATCTTAGACACAGATTCCAAGATTCGTACGGAGGAAGAAATCGACAATATAGTGTGGGCTGAAATTCCTAACCAAGAAAAGTATCCTGAACTGTATAATATTGTAGTCTCTCATATGGTTTATGGCCCATACGGTGTTGCAAATCCAAAAAGTCCATGCATGGAAAACGGAAAGTGTACAAAAGGGTTTCCAAAGGAGTTGAAACAGCACACTGTTAAAGACTTGGATGGCTACCCATCCTACCGGCGACAACACATTGATAACATTGCTTGCAACAAAAAAATTATAAATAACTGATGGATAGTCCCATACAACCCGTACTTATCAAAATGCTACAACTGTCACATCAACGTAGAAATCTGTGCTTCAATAAAAAGTGTAAAATATCTCTTCAAGTACATCTACAAGGGGCATGACAAAGCTAACATCAAAATACAACAGAAAACAGTCAATCATGATGAATCATCAACTTTTGTTGACTCAAGATGTGTCAGTGCTCCAGAAGCTGCTTGGAGGATATTTGCATTTCCAATGCATTCACAGTCCCATGCCATTATACGTTTAGCTATTCATTTACCAAATCAACAGCAGCTTTATTTCTTTGAAGATGCTGAAGTCAAAGATGTCTCAAAAACTTTAAGCACAAAATCAACATTAATGGAATGGTTTTTGCTGAACCAACGTGACGAAAACGCAAGGCACTATTTGTACCGAGAGATTCCAGAGCATTACATTTGGAATAAAACTTGGAATCCAAGACAACGAGGAGTTAGCAGAATAATTGGATGCATGTATACTGTTAGTGTCAAGGATCAAGAAAGATATTGCCTTCGGCTGTTACTACTACATATCAAAGGAGCTAAAACTTATGACGATTTGAAAACAGTTAACGGAGTATTGCACGATACATTTAAAGCTGCAGCTTTGGCTTTAGGACTTCTATTGGATGATACTGTGTGGAAACTTACTTTAGAAGACGCAGTTACCCTACATATGCCTAAGCAACTTCGTGAATTGTTTGCCTACAAATCCAGCTCAACTTTGGACAAATTTTAAAGAACATCTAATCGAGGACTACTGCTTATGTCTTCACAACAGAAGTGGAAGTTGTCAAAATTGCGAATCTTATGCCATGCAAGATGTCCAAAATATCTTACTACTACATGGAAAAACGTTTTCAGACTTTAATTTGCCCCAGCCTGCCATTCAAGTTCCACAAGTTCCAGAGTATGACGAAGCTTACGAATTATTGTTGGCAACAGAGAAGACAAACTCCTTAAATGAACAACAACGGATTGCATATGACACTATTGTGAGCACTATAGAAAACCAAGCAGATGCAAGGCCAAAATGTTTCTTTATTGATGGTCCAGGAGGGATCGGTAAAACATACCTCTATGAAGTTATAATGCATCACGTTAGAGGGTTGGGAAAAGTCGTATTGCCGTCGGCTACAACAGGGATTGCAGCAAACCTTTTATGAGGAGGTCGCACTATCCATTCACTCTTTGGGATACCAGTTCCAGTCAATAAAATCTCTATTTCCAGAATAAAACAAGACACATTTGCAGGAAGACTGTTAAAAAATGCACATGTTTTCATACTTGACGAGTGCACCATGGCACCCAAATATTCTTTGAGCTTAATTAACAGACTTCTGCGTGAAGTAATGACTACAAATGTTGCTGAAAAAAATAAAATTCCATTTGGAGGTAAAGTTTTTGTCATTGGTGGAGATTTTAGGCAATGCCTTCCAGTCATGCCAAATGGAACAAGAACAGATGTTATCGAGTCCAGCTTAAAAATGGCTGACCTTTGGAAACAGTTCAATAAACTCCAACTAATTAACAATATGCGATCTTCGGACCCAGAGTATAGCAACTGGCTTCTTAAACTTGGCAATGGTGAACTTAGCAACGAATACAACCTTGGAGAAGATATTATTGAAATACAAGAAGACATGTTGTGCACTGACTTCATCATAACTGATGTTTTTGGACAATGCATTGAAATTGATGTGAACAACCAAAGCAGTGTTGAGAGGGCCTCTTCTCATGCAATTCTCTGTTCCAAGAATGATGACGTGGCTCTGCTAAATTCCCAGGTGATGGATAGAATGCCTGGTGAGTATAAGTTGTATAAAAGTGATGATTCAGTGGATGTAGACAATGAATATGAACGAGAGCATTATCCAGTTGAATTTTTAAATAGTCTTACGCCATCAGGAATGCCATCCCACAGACTTCAACTGAAAGTTGGAACAATCATAATGTTGCTGCGGAATCTAAATACGAAAAATGGTCTATGTAATGGAACTCGCCTTATTTTTACTGGACTCCATTCTCACATCATTCAAGCAAGAGCGATCACTGGATCAGCAAAAGGAGATGAAGTGTTCATTCCACGCATTGATTTATGTCCTTCAGACACGAGTCTTCCATTTAGGCTTCGGCGTCGACAGTTTCCAATAAAACCAGCTTTTGCCATGACAATAAACAAGTCACAAGGTCAAACTCTACACCGTGTTGGCATATATCTACCGCAGCCCGTTTTTGGTCATGGACAACTCTACATTGCATTTTCAAGAGTTAAAATGAGATCCAACGTCAAGGTGCAAGTTCTTCCTACCCCTTTACAAGGAAAGTTGCTTATAGGTAGTCAAAAGGTATTCACAAGAAATGTGGTATACAAAAATATTTTGGCTTGATATTGTTAATAAATATATTATAGTGTCAATGTCCTTCTTTGTCCGATGATTTATTTAAATACAGTTACAGTTCATGTAATGTGGTTTATATATTTTGATGATCTGTTTCATAATTTCATTCAATTGTATTAAGTTCTATGACTAATAAAATTTAATGATAATAAATATATTTTACCCATTATTGCATTATTCTTCAATCTTCATAAATAAACTACATACATATTCTAGAATACTACGCTATATACTACGTGGCCGGCCGCGAACAATCAGCAACAGGCGACAGGGATATGGTGCCCACACTGCTAAATACTGCGTGGGCTGTGTGATATACTGCCAGACAAATAGGCCTGACAAATAGTACGTGGCCTGTGCTATATACTATGTGGCTGCCATATACATACATATTCTAGAATACCAGATGCGTTAATACAGGCCACGCACTATATATAACACAGCCCACTTACTATATAACACAGCCCACGCAGTATATAGCAGCCACGTAGTATATAACACAGGCCACGCAGTATATAACACAGGGCACATAGTATATAGCACAGCCCACGCAGTATATAACTGCGCCGCCCTCTGCCTGAACAGTCAGTGCGGAGAGACGGGACGCTGAGGAGCAGCGACGAGAGGTGAGTATGTGACATTTTGTTTTTATTGCCTCAGCAGCAGCATTACATGTGGCACAATGCTGTATGGAGCGTCTATGGGGCCATAAAGAACTGCATGGAGCATTACATGGGGCATCTATGGGGCCATAACTGCATGGAGCATTATATGGGCCATATATGGGGCCATAACTGCATGGAGCATTATATGGGCCATCTATGGGGCCATTACTGCATGGAGCATTATATAGAGCATCTATGGGGCCATAACTGCATATAGCAATATATGGGGCATTATATGGGGCATCTATGGGGCCATAAAGAACTGCATGGAGCATTATATGGGGCATCTATGGGGCCATAACTGCATGGCGCATTATATGGGGCATCTATGGGGCCATAAAGAACTGCATGGAGCATTATATGGGGCATCTATGGGGCCATAACTGCATGAAGCATTATACTACGTGACTGGGCAAAATACTACGTGACTGGGCAATATACTACGTGGACATGCAATGTACTGCATGGGCTGCGCAATGTACTGCGTGGGCTGCGCAATGTACTGCGTGGGCTGTGCAATGTACTACATGGGCTGCACAATGTACTGCATGGCTGCGCAATGTACTGCGTGGGCTGCGCAATGTACTGTGTGGCTGCGCAATGTACTTACGTGGGCTGCGCAATGTACTGCGTGGCTGTGCAATATACTGCGTGGGCTGTGCAATATACTACGCATACATATTCTAGAATACCCGATGCGTTAGAATCGGGCTACCATCTAGTATTAGAATATTTAGCGAAAAACACCCTCAAAGGCTTCCTAAGCGTTTAAAAAGGTTCCTTAGTCTGTTTCAATAGACTCCACAATCATGGGGAAGACTGCTGAATTGTCAGATGTCCAGAAGGCAGTCATTGACACACTCTACAAGGAGGGTAAGCCACAAAAGGTCATTGCTAAAGAAACTGGCTGTCCACAGAGTGCTGTATCAAAGCATATTAATGGAAAGTTGAGTGGAAGGAAAACATGTGGTAGAAAAAGGTGCACAAGCAACCAGGATAACCGCAGCATTGAAAGGATTGTTAAGAAAAGGCCATTCAGAAATTTGGGGGATAATCACAAGGAGTGGACTGCTGCTGGAGTCATTGCTTCAAGAGTCACCACACACAGACGTATCCAGGACATGGGCTACAAGTGTCGCATTCCTTGTGTCAAGCAACTCATTAACCAATAGACAATGCCAGAAACGTCTTACCTGGGCCAAGGAGAAAAAAGAACTGGACTGTTGCTTAGTCGTCCAAGGTGTTGTTTTCAGATGAAAATAAATTTAGCATTTCATTTGGAAATCAAGGTCCGAGAGTCTGGAGGAAGAGTGGAAAGGCACACTATCCAAGCTGCTTGGGATCTAGTGTGAAGTTTCCACAATCAGTAATGGTTTGGGGAGCCATGTCATCTGTTGGTGTAGGTCCACTGTGTTTTATCAACACCAAAGTCAGAGCAGCCATCTACCAGGAAATTTTAGAGCACTTCATGCTTCCCTCTGCCGACAAGCTTTTTGGAGATGGAAATTTCATTCCCCAGCAGGACTTGGCACCTGTCCACACAGCCAAAAGTACCAATACCTGGTTTAAAAACAACAGTATCACTTTGCTTGATTTGCAAGCAAACTCGCCTGACTTTAACCCCATAGAGAATCTATGGGGTATTGTCAAGAGGAAGATGAGAGACACCATACCTAACAATGCAGATGGGCTGAAGGCTGCTATCAAAGCGACCTGGGCTTCCATAACACCTCAGCAGTGCCTAAGGCTGATTGGCTCCATGTCACACAACATTGATGCAGTAATTGATTCAAAAGGAGCCCCAACCAAGTATTGAGTGCATTTATTAGTGAACATAACAGTTCAGTAGGCCAACATTTCAGATTTTAAAATCATTTTTCAATCTGGTGTCATAAAGTATTCTAATTTACTGAGATAATGACTTTTGTGCTTTCATTTGCTATACGCCATAATCATCAACATAAACATCTATTTCTGGGTGGTTCTGGAAGTATGTTTGGGGTCATTGTCCTGCTGAAACACCCATGACCTTCTATGATGCAAAACCCACTTTTTGACCATGGGGAACTACATTGTGACCCAAAATCCTTTGGGAATCTTCACATTTCAAGGCACATAGAGCCACAGGCAGAAAATCAACGCAGAAATATCTTTGAACATCCACCATATTTGACTGTAACTACTGTGTTCTTTTATTTCTAGACCTCATTCCATTTACACTAATTAGTAGAATTATGTGCTTTAACAAAAAAAAACTATATCTTAGTCTCATCTGTCCACAAGACTCCTCCTGGCCCTCTAACAATAAAAAGGGCTGCCTGGTGGCCCTCTACAAATAGTGATGGCCGCCTGGTGGCCCTGCAAAAAAAAAGACTTTCAATGTGTCTGATTATGTCTCACACACCACATGGTCATATAAGGTATTAAAATGATAAAATAACTTTTTAATTAAAGTGTATTTCTGTCTGTAAATCTTGCAAATACTCCTGATGTATAGGTTTAAATATTTCACTTCCAATCACATGCGCTTTTATATTTGTGGGCTATCCCATATAAAATACAACTCTAGATAGTTATTTAAGAGAGAGCAATACCCCTTCCCCCATGGTATTACTGGTATTATTATTATTATTATTATTATTGTTTATTTATATAGCACCATTAATTCCATGGTGCTGTACATGAGAAGGGGTTACATCAAAATACAAATATCACTTACAGTAAACAAAACTAACAATGACAGACTGGTACAGCGGGAAGAGGACCCTGCCCTTGCGGGCTTACAATCTACAGGATTGTGGGGAAGGAGACAGTAGGTCAAGGGTTGCAGTAGCTCCAGTGGTGTTGAGGTGGCCGTGTAGTCTTTACAGGCTGTAAGCTTCTTTGAAGAGATGGGTTTTCAGGTTTCTTTTGAAGGATCCAAAAGTAGTGGATAACCGGATGTGTTGGGGCACTGAATTCCAGAGGATGGGTGATATTCGGGAGAAGTCTTGGATGCGATTGGGTGAGGAGCGAATAAGCGTGGAGGAAAGGAGGAGGTCTTGGGAGGACCGGAGATTACGTGAGGGAAGATATTGAGAGATTAGTGTGGAAATATACGGAGGAGAAAGATTATGGATGGCTTTGTAGGTCAGTGTTAGTAATTTAAACTGGATACGCTGAGAAATTGGGACCCAGTGAAGGGATTTGCAAAGAGGGGAAGCAGGAGTGTAGCGAGGAGAGAGATTAATTAGACGGGCAGCAGAGTTAAGGATGGACTGGAGGGGTGCGAGAGTGTTAGAAGGTAGGCCACAGAGGAGTATGTTGCAGTAGTCGAGGCGGGAGATGATTAGGGCATGCACGAGCATTTTGGTAGAGTGTGGGTTGAGGAAAGGACGGATTCTGGAAATATTTTTGAGCTGGAGGCGACAGGAGGTGGCGAGAGCTTGGATGTGCGGTTTGAAGGACAGGGCAGAGTCAAGGGTTACTCCGAGGCAGCGGATTTTGGGGACAGGGGAAAGTGTGATTTCATTTATTTTGATAGATAGGTCAGGTAGGCAAGATATGCGAGAGTGAGGAAAGATAATTAGTTCAGATTTGTCCACATTGAGCTTGAGGAAGCGAGAGGAGAAGAAGGAGGATATGGCTGATAGACACTTTGGGATTCTGGAGAGCAGGGAGGTGACATCTGGACCAGAGAGGTAGATCTGAGTGTCATCGGCATATAAATGGTACTGGAAGCCATAGGACTTTATGAGTTGTCCCAAGTAGGGACTATTATTATATGTATTGTATATTGCAGTATAAAGGTATGATTGTGCAAAGTTTCTAGGTCAGGCAAATTACAAAACTGGTATGCATATGCTAAAACAACATAAAAGTCCAGTGAAGCTCTCAACCTGTGGCACGTGGAGCTCAGACACACTTAGATAAAGTCTATGGCCGGTGTCACACTTGCGTGTGCAATGCGAGAAACTCGCTCGAGTCTCTGGCATCAACACCTGGCACTTCCACCGACACTCAGGACCGGAGTGTGCGACTGCATGTATTTCTATGCAGCTGAATGCTCCAGTCCGAACCGTCAGCAGCAGTGCCTTGTATTGATGCGAGAGACACGCACGTGTGACACCGGCCTATATGAAGGAATTGGCTGAGGGATGCTGAGTCACTCTCTGTATTGTGCTATAATTTAATTTTAATAGCGTTTTTTTATTCACATCCACAAGATTTTGTGATCTATGCTTCAATTGTGCAAATGTGATGTCAACAAGGTTGGGCATTATGGGAGTCACCATAGATGATAAGCACAATGACTTCAGAGTCAAGAGTTAGAAAAGAGTTGCCCAATTTGTGCCTCTTTTTTTGTATTTTGTTTTGCATTTTTTAAGTCACACTTTTAAGTCATGTTTTATGCAGCAACTATAACTTTTCAAGCCTTTGGTTCGACATAGAATACTGCATTTTCTAAATGCACCTTCTTTTCTTTGTACTTTAGACTGTATCCACAATTATACTATTTTGGAGTGATAGATGATAACTGTATGTAAATAAAGTTTAAGTTTTTTTTTACTTTACTATTTATTTACATTTGTATTGAGAAAAATGGTGATTTCTTAAATCATGGGTTTAAAATTATGAATGGGTTTTCATTAGATTTGACATTTTACACAGAAAAAGAAAAAACTAGCAGGGGGCGTAATGATGAAATGTTTTACTCCACCAAATTCTAGTCCAATTAAATGAATCGTAACTCGTATTTAAAATTCATTCAATTTATCTCAATTAACCAGCTTTTCTGCTGCCTGCAGGAGAGAGGCACAGTGTCGAGAAAATAAGTTAGTTCACATACTAAACAAGTTTAAGAAGTATTTCTTAACTCTTTATTGTGTCTTCTAGCATCTATGATAAAAGCAGGGTCTTTATGCATCAGAATCAAATGTTTGTGCTTGTGTATGTCGTTCTTGTGATTTAACGGGGTACTCTGTGGGGAGAAAAATATTTTTGTACTATCCCTGCTCTCAAAAACTATAAAGATGAAATACACACTTGTAATTCAGTGTGATGGGAGCTGCTGCTCACTGCCGTTCACCCCTGAGGAAGCCACGGCAGTGGCGACACGCGTCTGGTTCATTCCCTAGGCTCTCTGACATTCAATTCTGATGAACAGGACTTGGGCTATGAGCATTCCATTCTGCTATGGGTTGGTACTAGTATTGTGTGGTTTATTGCTAGCTGCCTAATCATTTCTTATGCTCTGCTTAGAGATTTAATTTGCTTCATGTGCCTCTAACTGAATCCTTTAATCCATGTAGCACAGGACTGTTCCTTTATATTTTGTTCACTTTGCTGTATATTTTGGGCATTGTGCATCACTCTATGGGTTACTGTGAACTATATTGTCAGTAGGGCCTTTGGGGTATATGACGTTATTGCAGTTTTTAGATCTTTTTATTGTGTGTTTTTTGGTCTGTTTTTGAACACTTAAATAAAAATTGTGAAATTTTTGATATTTTATTTGTATTTGGTGGTTTCATGGCATGTCTCCTTTTCTACTTTTTTGAGCTGCTCCTCACTGCTCACCCCTCCTGCCTGGGACATTACTTGACACAGCAGTGTGCAGCTCCCTGCTGTGAGTAAAAGCCAGCCTGGGGTGAGGGGGCGTGACAACACCCCTGTTCTTGACTGGGAGACAGCTATTATCAGGAGATTGGTTGATAGTAACAGCAAGAAGCTGCACGCTGCTGTAATGTCCCATATGGAGGCGTGAGCAGTGAAGAACAGCTCCTGTCACACCAGCCCCTTGATAATGTCTCCCTATCTGCAGTTTGAGGTGACCGTTCATGGCCTTCTTCCTGCCAGTAGCGGTGCAGTGAAGGAGACATTATCAGGGAGCTGGTTGACACCAGAAGCCAAGGGGCAGGCCACGCCCCATCACGCCCCCTCTCTTCTCAGACTGGCTGTAACTCACGGAATAGAACAGCTCCTGTCAAACTAAATTACGAGTTTTCTAAAGATAATAGAACTGCACTTGGCATTTCATCTTTATAGTTTATGTGGGCAGGGATAGTAGAATTTTTTTTAATCTCCCCAGAGTACCACTGTAACATCCCGCTTTTGAAGGACGTGCCTGGAGTGCAGAAACTCTTCTTTTTTATGTATGTGATGATGTAATGCCCCTGGAAATGACTTTGCACCCTTCACTCTTGCTTGCCGGATGTTGTACTGCTATATTTAGTCCAAATTGTATCTATATATCTGGAAAATGAATCAAAGCAGCACCAGATTAGAAATAAAAAATGGATGCCCGTGAGGACTGGAGTTTAGGGAATACTGATCTTGAGTTTAGAAGTTTTTAATCAAATGTGACTATGAACTAGGACAGGACAGAGGTGCAGCTTGATGTTCCAGGGTCCCAATGCAAAATATGTAGCAGTGTTTAGTGACTATAACACATATATGATTTTATATGGACTGGAGGGGGCTTTTGGGCTCTCACAAGCTCCTGGTCCAAGGTGTGACTACAGGCCTCGGATTGCCTGTATTATGTACTGAGCGCCAGAATTACTTTGGAAATGTATGATTCTAGCCTGAAAGGCTCACAATAGTACTCACCACCAGTACTGACAGTGAACAAAGTTTAGGAGGAGGACCAAAGCTTTTACTTATTGACGTTCAAAAGCATGTATCACAGCTGCAATCAACCACTGAGCTCAGCGGATTGTGTCATCAACCTTGACACAGTTGTATAGCTCAATGATTTGCTACAGCAGTGATGTGTGCTATCGATATGACATCAGAGCTGCAGCCAAAAGACTTCAACTGGAGCAGAAACGGGCTGACCCAGAGATTGTGAGTTCCTGCGGTGTTTGTTGTTCTAGTTATCTTACAGTATTTCGGGTCCACTTTCCTGAAAGCGTACAACTCATTTTAGTCCGGTAGCCAATGTCCTTTACAGGAAATAAATAAACATTTATTTGCTATTGTACAGATAATCGGTACTTACCCAATATACCCAATGTATACCTGTGTGTGTATACATGGTGGTAATAACGCTGACCTAGGATAGCATCACTGAGGGGACAGAAGCTGTACAGAGATTAGTTATATCCAACAAAGATTAGCGTTATAATGCACCTATCATGTCAGAGGTTATTAACCTCTGCTTCTCATCACCCGGGGTCAGTGGCAGAGAGCAAATTAGGTTCATGCTGCCTGAGGAGCCTGTAACATAATACATTGGAATGGTCACACTTGTCTGACGATTTATCAATGAGAGATTGTCTTTGCACACTGTCCATTGTGTGAAACATTGCGCCACTGCGCCCTGCATCAGGAAGGGAGCCAGAGCAGGGAAGCCTACAAAAGTAGACAAAGGGAACAATGCCCACAAAATTGTAACAGAGCTATCTGCTGAAGATGTCTGTACATGAGTTTCGTGACTGCCATGCTGGCAGAGCGATTGTTTTGTGGTCATCTAAACTAGAGATGAAAAGTCATGCATTTGTGAGGCCCCAGTGAGTGAAGGCTCTGAGGTTAAAATAATAGAGAATCCAGCAAAAAGGAGCAGTGAAAGACTCACTAATCACTTCTGAGAGTGGATGTTTTGCTGAAGTGAGTACTGAGGAGTAAGTACTCTAAGGAGGAATTTGGGCAATATCTAATTTTGTGCCCCAATACACCTTATACAGGGGCCTCTGGGTGTGTGTATGCAGTTGTAATACTGATGGTGACACCTTGAGGATGTGTCATGATTTATGCAACATAGGGATCCTTTAGCTTCATGATGAAGAAGTTTTATGAAAATAAAGTCTTGTTTACTGGGTTTAGAACATATGTACAAGAGGTAGCAGGAACAATGCTTAACTTCCTCTTCTGCACAGTATGACAGAGGTTTATACTTGACAGTTACGAACGTTGGCACATTACTTGTGTAGAACGCTGCATAGGAATAACAGACAAAGCTGAGTGCCTCCATGTTCCTAGCACAGGAACACACTAATCAGTGTGTTATGCTTTAACCTTGCACTCAAGCTGCACTTTGTGAACTACGTAAGGAAGCTCTCACCAGATATCACCTTACTGACATGCCTCATCCAGCCTGCCTAATCCCGTATTTATTCGCTTGACCTCGAGGCCTGGCTAACACTGAGACTTGCTTGAATAGCCACATCTAGTAGGTACCCTCAACTTGCCTGCTATGAGGAAACTGTGGCCACTGTTGGTAGCTTGATTAGCGTGCTTCTTTGCAGATCTACTTCTTCACACATAACCCATGATGAATAAAACTCACTCAGGGTGTCCTTTCTACTCTCTAGCTCTCTCCAGACTAACTATAAAAACAGGAACTCAATACTTGTGCACATCTACTACTTCCCAGCTATGGGCTGGCCCTACAGTTAACCCTGTCATCCATGATTAAGAGGAAACTGCAGCCTACATGAGGATAAAAGACACAATGAAATACAATTCATACAAGATATAACATCAGGAGTCTTCAGAGGTCGTGTCATCTTCTTTTTTACAGCACTAAGAGCAAAGGGAAAGAAGTGAGGTGTACTGACATTTTTACCTTCTTATAAAAAGTTAAAGAAAAGTTTCAAGTTTTGCCTACAGGAGAAAATAGCCTTAGTTAGACTATTAGACTGTCTAGTGCAAGCTGTTTCCCACTACTCTACTATAGGGCAACCATCATTATGGTCCAGCCTGTATTGTTTTTGATATATGAGAAAAACTCTGGCACACTACAATTGAAAAATTTCAAAGTTTATTTTTAACATTCTCCAAATTTATTCAGGATATAGGGTTTCCAAAAATAGAAATAAATGAATATAATTCTTCAATACACTTTGTTTGGACATATACAATTTCTTTCTCAACGTTTCGGCTAAAAAAGCCTTTTTCAAGAGATTAAATGTCCCTCTGAAATATACATAAGAATAATTACACATAAGAATAATTAAACATCATGCAAGAAAATGTCCTATGGAAAAAGCAGAAAGGAAAACAAAGGTGGACATTATCCTCATGTCCCCCTTTTTTTATTTTTTTATAACGAACCACAATAATGTCTGACTAATAACAAATTCTCAGAGGCTTATAATATTAGTATAGATGAAATATGTCTAAGGAAATGAAATGACGGCCTCCTCAGGATGAACATCGAAGAAAAAAGTTCAAAAAATACCTAAAATAAAAATACCTAGAATAAAAAATTCTAATGGATATATATGTGCACAGAAATGCACACCTGAATATATAGGGAAATAAGACACCCAGACCAATATTTTTAAAATAGCAACCACACCACAAAGTGTAAGGAAAACTAGTAAGAGAGAAGACCATACTTGCTGGTATGAAGAGCCGGGCAAGGAAACCCACTGTTGAGGTAAATATGCAAAAATACACTGCGTGTTAGCGTCGATATACAAGTAGCATACATGTGCTGCAAGAGTGCGCATAAATAAATACCTTGGTTAAAATGTCTCTCATAAGCGTGGTGTCCAGAACGGAGGACCGGGGAACTGTGAGGGACATTTAATCTCTTGAAAAAGGCTTTTTTAGCCGAAACGTAAATTTGGAGAATGTCAAAAATATACCGTACTTTGAAATTTTTCAATTGTAGTGTGCCGGAGTTTTTCTCATATATTATTGTTTTCTCCTGAGCACCTTATATCTTTACAGTGAGCACCTTCCTCATCGTGGTATTTTCATAATTTTTGAAGGTAGCTCCTACCAGAATAAATGTCTTTTTCTCCCTTATCGTATAACCAGGAAGAGGCTACTAATATTATTTCTCAAATTACCACATCCGGCACTTTTTTGCATACCCCAGTTCTGAGGAATTACAAACCAGGGATTTTGAAAAAGATCTGAAACGGTACACAGCTCTGGACCTCCATAGTACAACCTTGGCAGAGTATCATCGAGTCCAACGTATACCTAGGGGTCTTAGGGTTCCTCTAAAACCCACCCTGTTTCAGGACAATACGGAATATTGTGGTAAATTTGAAGCGATTTTGAACAAATGTTCCATGGACTTAATAATATTAACCATTGACGCACTTACAGAGGAAAATGAGGAGGGGGCAACGGACACGTACAAGAACAACGCAGAATGGCGACGAGATCACAGGTGTTGTGAATCTGCTTTTGGGCTCCTTCTGGTGGTGGCTAGTGGTACTGGTGACTCGGGTGTGTTTTCTTTCTCAGTTCACCTGTTTTCATCAGTTGTGGGGAGTTCCTATTTATTCCTGCTCTTCAGTCATTGCCTTGCCGGCCATCAATGTAACCAGAGCCTTTCTGTTGCATGTTCCTGCTCCTAGACTACTGATCAGCTAAGTTGGACTCTTAGTCCTAAGTTTGTTTGCATTTTTTGTTCCAGTTTACAGTTATATCATTCTCTGTAGCTGGAAGCTCTTGTGGGCTGAAATTACCACTCCGGTGTCATGAGTTGACACATGAGTTTTAAAGTAATTTCAGGATGGTATTTTAAAAGGGTTTTCAGCTGACCGTGCAGTTCCCTTTTGTATCTTTCTACTATCTAGTAAGCGGACCTCGCTTTGCTGAACCTACCTTCATACTGCGTATGTCTTTTCCTCTGAACTCACCGTCAATATATGTGGGGGGCTTCTGTCTCCTTTTCGGGGGAATTTCCCTAGAGGTAAGCCAGGTCTGTTTTTTCCTCTACTAGGGTTAGTTAGTCCTCCGGCTGGCGAGAGACGTCTAGGGATAAAACGTAGGCACGCCCCCCGGCCACTATTAGTTGTGTGGTAGGTTTAGCTCACGGTCAGCTCGAGATTCCATCACCCAAGAGCTCGTCCGTTATTTATGTGTCCTGACGTTCCCCTGCCATTGGGAACCATGACAGTATGGCCGGCCAAGTGTTAAAACTGTTGGCAGAAGAAAGGAGAGAAAAAGAAGTCTGCAAATTTTTTTATTTTTTTTTTTCCTTGGTGCTTGCTCTATAGTTGAATCAGTTGCATTTCAGCTCTAATTGCAGTCTTTGTCTCCCTCTCCTTCTAACCCTTGAATGGCTCTGATCTCACCTGCTTAAAATGGATCCTCAGAGTTTGGCTATAGGTTTGAATAATGTTGCCACAAAAGTTCAAGATTTACAGGATTTTGTTATACATGCTCCTATATCTGAACCTAGAATTCCTATACCAGAATTTTTCTCCGGAGATAGATCTCGTTTTTTGAATTTCAAATATAATTGTAAATTATTTCTTTCTCTGAGACCTCGCTCCGCTGGAGATCCCGCACAGCAGGTTAAGATTGTAATTTCCTTGCTGCGAGGTGACCCTCAAGATTGGGCTTTTGCATTGGCACCAGGGGATCCTGCGTTGCTCAATGTGGATGCGTTTTTTCTGGCTTTGGGGTTGCTTTATGAGGAACCTAATTTAGAGATTCAGGCTGAAAAGGCCTTGATGGCCCTGTCTCAAGGGCAAGATGAAGCTGAAATATACTGCCAAAAATTTCGTAAATGGTCTGTGCTTACTCAGTGGAATGAGTGCGCTTTGGCGGCGAATTTCAGAGAAGGTCTCTCTGATGCCATTAAGGATGTTATGGTGGGGTTCCCTGCGCCTACAGGTCTGAATGAGTCCATGACAATGGCTATTCAGATTGATCGGCGTTTGCGGGAGCGTAAACCTGTGCACCATTTGGCGGTGTCTTCTGAGAAGGCGCCAGAGAATATGCAATGTGATAGAATTCTGTCCAGAAGCGAACGGCAGAATTTTAGGCGAAAAAATGGGTTGTGCTTCTATTGTGGTGATTCAACTCATGTTATATCAGCATGCTCTAGACGCACAAAGAAGGTTGATAAGTCTGTTTCAATTGGCACTTTACAGTCTAAATTTATTCTATCTGTGACCTTGATTTGTTCATTATCGTCAATTACCGCGGACGCCTATGTTGACTCTTGCGCCGCTTTGAGTCTTATGGATTGGTCCTTTGCCAGGCGCTGTGGGTTTAATCTAGAGCCTCTGGAAGTCCCTATACCTCTGAAGGGTATTGATTCTACGCCATTGGCTAGTAATAAACCACAATACTGGACACAAGTGACTATGCGTATGACTCCAGACCATCAGGAGGTGATTCGCTTCCTTGTGTTGTACAATCTACATGATGTTTTGGTGCTCGGATGGCCATGGTTACAATCTCATAATCCAGTCCTTGACTGGAAAGCAATGTCTGTGTTAAGCTGGGGATGTCAGGGGGCTCATGGGGACGTACCTTTGGTTTCCATTTCATCATCTATTCCCTCTGAGATTCCGGCATTTTTGTCTGATTATCGTGATGTTTTTGAGGAGCCTAAGCTTGGTTCACTCCCTCCTCACAGAGATTGCGATTGTACCATAGATCTGATTCCAGGCAGTAAATTTCCAAAGGGTCGTTTGTTTAATTTATCCGTACCTGAACATGTTGCTATGCGAGAGTATATTAAGGAGTCCCTGGAAAAGGGACATATTCGTCCTTCTTCATCTCCCTTAGGAGCCGGTTTTTTCTTTGTGTCTAAAAAAGATGGCTCTTTGAGGCCGTGTATTGATTATCGACTCTTGAATAAAATTACAGTCAAATATCAGTATCCTTTGCCACTGCTGACTGATTTGTTTGCTCGAATAAAGGGGGCTAAGTGGTTCTCTAAGATTGATCTTCGTGGGGCGTATAATTTGGTGCGAATTAAGCAGGGGGATGAGTGGAAAACCGCATTTAATACGCCCGAGGGCCATTTTGAGTATTTAGTAATGCCTTTTGGTCTTTCAAATGCCCCTTCAGTCTTTCAGTCCTTTATGCATAACATTTTCCGTGAATATTTGGATAAATTTATGATTGTGTATCTGGATGATATTTTGATTTTTTCGGATGACTGGGACTCTCATGTCCAACAAGTCAGGAGGGTTTTTCAGGTTTTGCGGGCTAATTCCTTGTGTGTGAAGGGTTCTAAGTGTATTTTTGGGGTTCAAAAGATTTCTTTTTTGGGGTACATTTTTTCCCCTTCTTCCATTGAGATGGATCCTGTCAAGGTTCGGGCTATTTGTGATTGGACGCAACCTACTTCTCTTAAGAGCCTTCAGAAATTCTTGGGCTTTGCTAATTTTTATCGTCGATTTATAACTGGTTTTTCGGATGTTGCTAAACCTTTGACTGATTTGACTAAAAAGGGTGCTGATGTTGCTGATTGGTCCCCTGCTGCTGTGGAGGCCTTTCGGGAGCTTAAGCGCCGCTTTTCTTCTGCCCCTGTGTTGCGTCAGCCTGATGTTGCTCTTCCTTTTCAGGTTGAGGTCGACGCTTCCGAGATCGGAGCTGGGGCGGTTTTGTTGCAGAAAAGTTCCAACTGCTCCGTGATGAGACCTTGTGCGTTCTTTTCTCGAAAATTTTCGCCCGCCGAGCGAAACTATGATATTGGTAATCGGGAGCTTTTGGCTATGAAGTGGGTTTTTGAGGAGTGGCGTCATTGGCTTGAGGGGGCTAGACATCAGGTGGTGGTATTGACCGATCACAAGAATCTGATTTATCTTGAGTCTGCCAAGCGCCTGAATCCTAGACAGGCGCGCTGGTCGTTGTTTTTCTCTCGGTTTAATTTTGTGGTCTCATACCTGCCAGGTTCTAAAAATGTGAAGGCAGATGCCCTTTCTAGGAGTTTTGAGCCTGATTCCCCTGGTGATTCTGAACCTACAGGTATCCTTAAGGATGGGGTGATATTATCTGCTGTTTCCCCAGACCTGCGACGGGCTTTGCAGGAGTTTCAGGCGGATAGACCTGATCGTTGCCCGCCTGGTAGACTGTTTGTTCCTGATGATTGGACCAGTAGAGTCATCTCGGAGGTTCATTCTTCTGCGTTGGCAGGTCATCCTGGAATCTTTGGTACTAGGGATTTGGTGGCTAGGTCCTTCTGGTGGCCTTCCCTGTCTCGAGACGTACGAGTTTTTGTGCAGTCTTGTGATGTTTGTGCTCGGGCCAAGCCTTGTTGTTCTCGGGCTAGCGGATTGTTGTTATCTTTGCCTATTCCGAAGAGGCCTTGGACTCACATCTCTATGGATTTTATTTCTGATCTCCCTGCTTCTCAGAAAATGTCTGTCATCTGGGTGGTGTGTGACCGTTTTTCAAAGATGGTTCATTTGGTGCCTTTGCCTAAGTTGCCTTCCTCATCCGAGTTGGTTCCTCTGTTTTTTCAAAATGTGGTTCGCTTGCATGGTATTCCGGAGAATATCGTTTCTGACAGGGGGACCCAGTTCGTGTCTAGATTTTGGCGGGCATTCTGTGCTAGGATGGGCATTGATTTGTCTTTTTCATCTGCGTTCCATCCTCAGACTAATGGCCAGACGGAGCGAACTAATCAGACCTTGGAGACTTATTTGAGGTGTTTTGTGTCTGCGGATCAGGATGACTGGGTTGCCTTTTTGCCGTTGGCAGAGTTTGCCCTCAATAATCGGGCTAGTTCTGCCACTTTGGTTTCTCCTTTCTTTTGCAATTCGGGGTTTCACCCTCGTTTTTCTTCCGGTCAGGTGGAGTCTTCGGATTGTCCTAGAGTGGATACTATGGTGGATAGGTTGCATCGGATTTGGGGACAGGTGGTGGACAATTTGAAGTTGTCCCAGGAGAAGACTCAGCATTTTGCCAACCGCCGTCGTCGTGTTGGTCCTTGTCTTCGTGTTGGGGACTTGGTGTGGTTGTCTTCCCGTTTTGTCCCTATGAGGGTTTCTTCTCCTAAGTTTAAGCCTCGGTTCATCAGTCCTTATAGGATTTTGGAGATTCTTAACCCTGTATCCTTTCGTTTAGACCTTCCGGCATCTTTCGCTATCCATAATGTCTTCCATCGGTCGTTGTTGCGGAGGTATGAGGTGCCGGTTGTTCCTTCTACCGAGCCTCCTGCTCCTGTGCTGGTTGAGGGTGAATTGGAGTATGTTGTGGAGAAAATCTTGGACTCCCGTATTTCCAGACGGAGACTACAATATCTGGTTAAGTGGAAGGGTTATGGTCAAGAAGATAATTCTTGGGTAACTGCTTCTGATGTTCACGCCTCTGATTTGGTTCGTGCCTTTCATAGGGCTCATCCGGATCGCCCTGGTGGTTCTTGTGAGGGTTCGGTGCCCCCTCCTTGAGGGGGGGGTACTGTTGTGAATTTCCTTTTGGGCTCCTTCTGGTGGTGGCTAGTGGTACTGGTGACTCGGGTGTGTTTTCTTTCTCAGTTCACCTGTTTTCATCAGTTGTGGGGAGTTCCTATTTATTCCTGCTCTTCAGTCATTGCCTTGCCGGCCATCAATGTAACCAGAGCCTTTCTGTTGCATGTTCCTGCTCCTAGACTACTTATCAGCTAAGTTGGACTCTTAGTCCTAAGTTTGTTTGCATTTTTTGTTCCAGTTTACAGTTATATCATTCTCTGTATCTGGAAGCTCTTGTGGGCTGAAATTACCACTCCGGTGTCATGAGTTGATACATGAGTTTTAAAGTAATTTCAGGATGGTATTTTAAAAGGGTTTTCAGCTGACCGTGCAGTTCCCTTTTGTATCTTTCTACTATCTAGTAAGCGGACCTCGCTTTGCTGAACCTACCTTCATACTGCGTATGTCTTTTCCTCTGAACTCACCGTCAATATATGTGGGGGGCTTCTGTCTCCTTTTCGGGGGAATTTCCCTAGAGGTAAGCCAGGTCTGTTTTTTCCTCTACTAGGGTTAGTTAGTCCTCCGGCTGGCGAGAGACGTCTAGGGATAAAACGTAGGCACGCCCCCCGGCCACTATTAGTTGTGTGGTAGGTTTAGCTCACGGTCAGCTCGAGATTCCATCACCCAAGAGCTCGTCCGTTATTTATGTGTCCTGACGTTCCCCTGCCATTGGGAACCATGACACACAGGTAATGGAATTACCAATAACATTGTCTACAATATCTCTTCCACATGTCTATCCCCCTCGGAAATGACTGTACAGGTCCTTCTCAAAAAATTAGCATATAGTGTTAAATTTCATTATTTACCATAATGTAATGATTACAATTAAACTTTCATATATTATAGATTCATTATCCACCAACTGAAATTTGTCAGGTCTTTTATTGTTTTAATACTGATGATTTTGGCCTACAACTCCTGATAACCCAAAAAACCTGTCTCAATAAATTAGCATATCAAGAAAAGGTTCTCTAAACAACCTATTACCCTAATCTTCTGAATCAACTAATTAACTCTAAACACATGCAAAAGATACCTGAGGCTTTTAAAAACTCCCTGCCTGGTTCATTACTCAAAACCCCCATCATGGGTAAGACTAGCGACCTGACAGATGTCAAGAAGGCCATCATTGACACCCTCAAGCAAGAGGGTAAGACCCAGAAAGAAATTTCTCAACAAATAGGCTGTTCCCAGAGTGCTGTATCAAGGCACCTCAATGGTAAGTCTGTTGGAAGGAAACAATGTGGCAGAAAACGCTGTACAATGAGAAGAGGTGACCGGACCCTGAGGAAGATTGTGGAGAAGGACCGATTCCAGACCTTGGGGAACCTGAGGAAGCAGTGGACTGAGTCTGGTGTGGAAACATCCAGAGCCACCGTGCACAGGCGTGTGCAGGAAATGGGCTACAGGTGCCGCATTCCCCAGGTAAAGCCACTTTTGAACCATAAACAGCGGCAGAAGCGCCTGACCTGGTACTTTTTTCTGATGAAAGCAAATTTTGCATGTCATTCGGAAATCAAGGTGCCAGAGTCTGGAGGAAGACTGGGGAGAAGGAAATGCCAAAATGCCTGAAGTCCAGTGTCAAGTACCCACAGTCAGTGATGGTGTGGGGTGCCATGTCAGCTGCTGGTGTTGGTCCACTGTGTTTCATCAAGGGCAGGGTCAATGCAGCTAGCTATCAGGAGATTTTGGAGCACTTCATGCTTCCATCGGCTGAAATGCTTTATGGAGATGAAGATTTCATTTTTCAGCACGACCTGGCACCTGCTCACAGTGCCAAAACCACTGGTAAATGGTTTACTGACCATGGTATTACTGTGCTCAATTGGCCTGCCAACTCTCCTGACCTGAACCCCATAGAGAATCTGTGGGATATTGTGAAGAGAAAGTTAAGAGATGCAAGACCCAACACTCTGGATGAAATTAAGGCCGCTATTGAAGCATCCTGGGCCTCCATAACATCTCAGCAGTGTCACAGGCTGATTGCCTCCATGCCACGCCGCATTGAAGCAGTCATTTCTGCCAAAGGATTCCCGACCAAGTATTGAGTGCATAACTGAACATTATTATTTGATGGTTTTTTTGTTTGTTATTAAAAAACACTTTTATTTGATTGGACGGGTGAAATATGCTAATTTATTGAGACAGGTTTTTTGGGTTATCAGGAGTTGTAGGCCAAAATCATCAGTATTAAAACAATAAAAGACCTGACAAATTTCAGTTGGTGGATAATGAATCTATAATATATGAAAGTTTAATTGTAATCATTACATTATGGTAAATAATGAAATTTAACACTATATGCTAATTTTTTGAGAAGGACCTGTATTGCAGAAAGGACTGAGTTTCTGTCCGGTCCCACGGTTTAATTCATTTCAGTTAGACCAGGAATTGTACCGCTTTTTCAGAAATGTTCATCTTAAGGCTCATTTTTCTAAAGAATTAGCAACCTCTTCTATTGTACCTGATCATACTGGTTCTGAATTTACTTTAAGTGCCTTAAATTTACGATTACGTAGCTCCTTTCAACCTCCACATCTCTATCACCCAGTAGAAACATATATAGAATTTGTCAGAAATTACATTAGGAAGGTGTTGGCATCCATAGAAAGGGGTGACTATCATGTAAAACATAATCTTACTATAGAAGAGAAAAAGGCTTTGACATCTCTTAAGGAGAATAAACACATTATAATAAAACCAGCCGACAAGGGGGGTTCAATAGTGGTGTTGGACCGAGATTATTACATGAGTGAAATTAGGACGCAGCTTAGCGATTCAGATACATATCTACCCATAAATCATAATCCTACTTTTGAAACAAGTAAAGAAATCAAAGATTTAGTGACTCACTACACTACCATGGGGACGATAGACAAAAAGTTGGGAGAATTTCTTATTAAACAACATCCGGTGATACCGGTATTTTATAGTCTCCCCAAGATCCATAAACATCCCTTGAAGCCCCCAGGATGTCCTATCGTGGCTTCTACGGAATCTTTATTATCCCCATTAGCTATCACACTTGATAAAATCTTATCCCCCCTGGCACCGAAAATTAAATCTTACCTTAAGGACACAACAGACTTTCTGACTTCCCTGAAGGACATAGGAGAACTACCCACTAATTGTCTTTTAGTAACCATGGACGTTAATAGTCTATACACTAGCATCCGTCATTCGGATGGAATTGATTCAGTCATGTCCTTTTTGACCCGACATACAGACTTCTCTGATTTGCAATATAAATTTTGTAAAGATTCTCTTACCATGGTATTGACTCGCAATTTTTTCATGTTTGAAGATCAATTCTTCATTCAAAAGAGGGGGACTGCCATGGGTAGCAACATGGCACCCCCCTATCTTAACATTTTCATGGATCAATTTGAGCTATCATACGTCTACACCCACTCCAGTTTTGTCTCTCACGCCATTTTTTGGCGGCGTTATATAGATGACGTTTTTCTCATCTGGACTGGTAACGTAGATACTCTTTTGGATTTTCATAAAGACCTCAATTCCTGTTTACCAGGTTTAACTTTTTCATTATCTTATGACCCCTGTTCTATGAATTTTTTAGATACAAGAGTCATCATTACTAAAGACCGAATCATAGAGATGGACCTATTTGTCAAACCCACTGATAGGAATAGCCTCTTGAAATATGAAAGCTGCCACCCTCACCACGTCAAGAGAGCCCTCCCCAAATCCCAGCACGATAGGGTAGATAGGATTGTATCTAATCCTGTGACTGGTAATCTTAGACATCAAGAAATGAATATCAAATTTAAGAATAGGGGTTATCCCGATCATGTCCTGACACCTAAAAGGAATATCATTAGATTTGAGTCACAACCTCAAGTACCTAGATTGGCTTTTGTTAGCACATTCCATCCTCTGAATCATCTTATTAATAAATGTATCCTCCAACATTGGGATATTCTTAAGAATGCATATCCACAAGTACAGGAATTTAATGTGAATCCAATTATTTGCAGCAAACGCTGCTCTAACATTAAGGACCACTTGGTCAGGGCAGATGTGGGCCCTGGTAATAGAGGACTAGTACAGAGAGTTTTTTCTTCTCCACGGAATGGTACTTTTCCATGCCTAAGTTGTTACCAATGTTCCAACATATCAAAAGGTGACTCCTTTACCCATCCACGGTCTGGGAGACGTTTCCCCATTAAAGGACACTTTACTTGCAATTCCTCATTCGTAGTATATTTGATTAAGTGTCCTTGCGGTCTCGGATATGTCGGGGAGACCACCCAGCATATCCGAGACCGTATTTCTAAACATAAGTCTACTATTCGCTGCGGGAGGACTCTCTTGCCGATTCCGGCTCATTTTCTACAAAATAATCATACTGTAGCACAGCTGAAGTATCCAGTAATTGATCATGTTCCATTGTCTAGACGGGGGGGTGACAGGATTAAGAAACTTAAAGAGCGTGAATCCTTTTGGATTCACACGCTACAAACTTTGTCTCCATCTGGCTTAAATAGGGAATATGAGGTCTCCTATTAATTCTCTTATTAACTCTATTATGTGCTGGATTTCTGTATGTGGGTCCTGTTGATGGTTTTCATCCTTCCTGTGATGGTTTTCATCCTTTTTTTGTGATGGGTTCCAGTAATGGTTTTTCATCCCTCTTTATGTATGCCTAACCTAGACACTGTTGCGTATTGTTATTGAAGTCTTCCGTAAATATTCTGTATTCCCACAATGAAAGTCTATGAATTCTATTATCAGACCAGATATTGTGGCATAATTTCGTATAAGCATCTTAAACATATAGACCACTATGTTTTTATAACGTTTTCTTTCCTCTTGTCTTACAGTATACGAGCGGAACTTAGAGTTCGGTCTTGGATTCCACTGCGCATGCGCACTGCTTCGGCTTTCTCCGGCTCCTTTCGTTCTCGTCGGCTTTACCCATATTTCCGGTGTACGCTTCTCACTTGAGCTTTCACCCGGAACCACTTTCACCACAATAAGTTAAATAGCTGCTCACACGTTAGCTCTCACACGTGCCTCCTACATAGCGGTCACAGTTCCCCGGTCCTCCGTTCTGGACACCACGCTTACGAGAGACATCCTAACCAAGGTATTTATTTATGTGCACTCTTGGAGCACATGTATGCTACTTGTATATCGACGCTAACACGCAGTGTATTTTTGCATATTTACCTCAACAGTGGGTTTCCTTGCCCGGCTCTTCATACCAGCAAGTATGGTCTTCTCTCTTACTAGTTTTCCTTACACTTTGTGGTGTGGTTGCTATTTTAAAAATATTGGTCTGGGTGTCTTATTTCCCTATATATTCAGGTGTGCATTTCTGTGCACGTATATATCCATTAGAATTTTTTATTCTAGGTATTTTTATTTTAGGTATTTTTTGAACTTTTTTCTTCGATGTTCATCCTGAGGAGGCCGTCATTTCATTTCCTTAGACATATTTCATCTATACTAATATTATAAGCCTCTGAGAATTTGTTATTAGTCACAAGACATTATTGTGGTTCGTTATAAAAAATAAAAAAAGGGGGACATGAGGATAATGTCCACCCTTGTTTTCCTTTCTGCTTTTTCCATAGGACATTTTCTTGCATGATGTTTAATTATTCTTATGTGTAATTATTCTTATGTATATTTCAGAGGGACATTTAATCTCTTGAAAAAGGCTTTTTTAGCCGAAACGTTGAGAAAGAAATTGTATATGTCCAAACAAAGTGTATTGAAGAATTATATTCATTTATTTCTATTTTTGGAAACCCTATATCCTGAATAAATTTGGAGAATGTTAAAAATAAACTTTGAAATTTTTCAATTGTAGTGTGCCAGAGTTTTTCTCATATATTATTGTTTTCTCCTGAGCACCTTATATCTTTACAGTGAGCACCTTCCCCATCGTTGTATTGTTTTTGAGACTCACAAAACAAACCCCTTTTATGCCCACTATGGATTTATATAGATTGCTAATGTAATTTTCTACTATTGAACATGCTTATATTTATTTCTTTTATAAACTTATAGAGCATCAGGATGTCCAATTAGCAAATTATGGAGCATGAGGATGTCCAACCATTTCATAAATTTCCATTCAACGTTGCCTAAAAGTTATTTTAGAACTGGCAATCTATTAATTTCACAGACACGATATGTGATCAGATTATACTTCCTTATTTGGATACATTTGTGGGAACCCCAGGATAGCTCTTCACAGTGAAATAACTTACTGAATTATGCAGGGTTCATGGAAAATCTTAAAAAAGGCCTTAAAGTATCTCATAGTATCAGCAGAATGACACAGGGTTGCAATTCAGTTGGTGGCATTGAAGTATGGCCTAGGGGCAGTTTGATCTCCCATGGTACTGAACTTAAAATAGATTACTTTTTCTTTTGTCCTTTTGGCTATATTTCTTAAGGAAATAGCTACATTTTGCTTTCTGACCTATGTATTAATATTGTGGCACACATAATTTTCACTGGGCTTTGTCAGATTTGTTTGACATAAGTCTGAGACACAGCAAGGTTGCCTCAAGCTAATACTGTTAGAGCTAAAGCCTTTATTCATGGTGCGCATATTAGGGATTGGTAACATACAGCATGTAATAACACGACATTTTTAAACTATTGATATGGAGTCTTTGACATATGGATTGCTGCTAGAGGGCCTAACGTGGGTTTTTACTATTCAAAAGCATGAGAACATATTTCAGGGAAAAAAAGGGAAAAAAAAATTACATGTTACATGGACAAGGTGAGAAGAAGATAATTTTCAGAAATGCAGTTAAGTGAACAAGTAAGCACACCCTATGTGACTTCTTTTAACACGTGGATACATTTCCTTATGTGGAAGAAGTAAGTATATCATTGAATAACTAGGGGGTTACCGTATATCCGATGTACAACTAAGATTTAAAAATCAATATTATTCTGTTTGTCACGCTATCATCTCACTAATGCCACTATCCTTGAATCTTTTTTCTTCCTTCCTACCTAGGACTTCATTAGGACTCCGAAAACCGCATCCAATCAGCGAATTTAAGGGCTCATGGCGCTATAATGAACTCTGTGTACCCCTTTATTGTTCACAATGCTAAGCTTTGTACATACTATGAAGAGCTGGTCACTGACTTCTTCCAGCATGAAACACCGGTATGTCAATCTTATTGTTGTATTTACTAGAGATTTGCTTGCTCGTCAGTTTAACAAGCACAGTTCTCTCCTAGAAAGTAACATACCATGTTTCCCCGATAGTAAGACAGCGTCCTACATTCTTTTACCACTCAAAAGTCCCACTATGTCTTACTTTCGGGGGGGGGTGTCTTACATTGGAAAAAAAACCTGTGTGGTCGTTGGAGAGCTGTCACACAGACAGCTCTCCAGCGACCAACTATGCGAAGTCCCCTGGTAACCAGGGTAAACATCGGGTTACTAAGAGCAGGGCCGCGCTTAGTAACCCGATGTTTACCCTGGTTACCAGTGTAAATGTAAAAAAAAAAAAAAAAAAAGTGAGGTGTCATATCTTGTTTTTTCCAGAGGTGATTTTGGAGTTTTTGGGCTGTCGGGACAGAATACAGTGGCTCTTCCTTTGCCTTTTGGTGTTTTTAATCCTTCAGAAAGATACTGTTGACTTCCATCTCCAAGTTCTAATCGTCGCTTTGCCGGAGGGCGCCCCAGTGCAGGCTGCAGTAGGCCGGCTCTGGCGGCGGGTCCATGCGGGGTGGAGTAGATGAAGCTGGCCGCTGCTTGCTGCTCCGGAGCGCACAGTCCGTGCGGGGGATGGTGCACCGGGCCGGGGGAGGACAGGACGTGCAGGTATCCGCCGCCTTCTGCGCCAACCACAGCGCCGCCCCCGGCCACGAACCCCCCGGAGAAGCTGGAGCATTTGTCGGGGAGCAGCAGCTGGTCGTGCCCGAGGTGGCTTCCCTTTCTCATGGTACGGAGCCGCCGCCTTCTCCTCTCTCCTCCTTGTGACCCCAGTAATCCGCACTGCCCGGCCTGCACCCTACAAATAGCCGGGGCTACAGTTAGAGCAGGTCCCCTCGGTGCTGAGGTGAGCTCGTTGGAGGGCTATCGAGCACCGGGTGAGGCGGATTGTACAGCTGTGTGTGCTCGGGCCCCAGCTCCGACCTCCCTGCCACCGCCGCGGCTGAAAAATGGCTCCAGGAAGCTGACAATGAATGAAGGGATGCGGTTTACGCGCGAAGGTCGGAGCTGGGGCCCGAGTACACACAGCCGTACAATCCGCCTCACGAGGAGAGCGGAGAAGGCAGTGGCTCCGTACCATGAGAAAGGGAAGCCACCTCGGGCACGACCAGCTGCTGCTCCCCGACAAATGCTCCAGCTTCTCCGGGGGGTTCGTGGCCGGGGGCGGCGATGTGGTTGGCGCAGAAGGCGGCGGATACCTGCACGTCCTGTCCTCCCCCGGCCCGGTGCACCATCCCCCGCACGGACTGTGCACTCCGGAGCAGCAAGCAGCGGCCAGCTTCATCTACTCCACCCCGCATGGACCCGCCGCCAGAGCCGGCCTACTGCAGCCTGCACTGGGGCGCCCTCCGGCAAAGCGACGATTAGAACTTGGAGATGGAAGTCAACAGTATCTTTCTGAAGGATTAAAAACACCAAAAGGCAAAGGAAGAGCCACTGTATTCTGTCCCGACAGCCCAAAAACTCCAAAATCACCTCTGGAAAAAACAAGATATGACACCTCACTTTTTTTTTTTTTTGTACATTTACACTGGTAACCAGGGTAAACATCGGGTTACTAAGCGCGGCCCTGCACTTAGTAACCCGATGTTTACCCTGGTTACCAGTGAAGCCTTCGCTGAATCGTCCGCATCCCGCAGTTAATGCAGCAAAAGGTACTGGTACGGCTTATATTTTTCCAACGTACAGTACTACGTCTTACTTTCGGGGGTGCGTCTTACATTAGCAGACCCCGCTAAAACCCCCACTACGTCTTACTATTGGGGGTGTCTTACTATCGGGGAAACACAGTAGTAACATAGTTATTAAGGTTGAAGGAAGACTTTAAAGGAAAGGTGCCGCATTTTATTTTTTGTATTAAAAATAATTGTTTATATAAACAATTATTTTTCATACAAACTTCCTTTTTTTAACTTTAACATTTTTTTTATTATTAATTTTTTTTTAAGCCACTGGGCGCCGCCATTTTGCTTTGCAGGAGTGTAAGTGAAGCTGCACGTCACTTACACTCTGCATTTACGGCAGCCCAGGGCATAGAGATCTGCGGTCGGGAGCCGACTCTATAGCTTGCATTATAAGCTGCTTTCTGCTGTGTCTGGCCACGCCCCCTGAGCCGTCCTGCACAGCAGAGGCAGGAGATCAGCGCCATCTTCCTGGAGCTCACACTGCAGCTGTGAGCTCCAGCTACCAGGATAATGGCAGGAGCCCTGCAGCTATAGGAGGAGGAGGAGGAGGAGAAGACCAAGGAGGGGAGGGAGAAGAAAGGACTCAGCAGGGAGCCGTAAGTATCAGTGGGGAGAGGGAATCTATTCCTATCCCTTGTGGTGCTGACTCTGAGCAGTGTATCTCCTCCCATGTGTGTTACTGTCTGCTGAGCTGTGTATCTAATCCTCTCCTGCGTGATACTGACTGAGCTGTGTATCTAATCCTCTCCTGTGTGATACTGACTGAGCTGTGTATCTAATCCTCTCCTGTGTGATATTGACTGAGCTGTGTATCTAATCCTCTCCTGTGTGATACTGACTGAGCTGTGTATCTAATCCTCTCCTGTGTGATACTGACTGAGCTGTGTATCTAATCCTCTCCTGTGTGATACTGTCTGAGCTGTGTATCTAATCCTCTCCTGTGTGATAGTCTGCTGAGCCATGTATCTAATCCTATCCTGTGTGATACTGACTGCTGAGCCATGTATCTAATCCTTTCCTGTGTGATACTGTGCTGAGCTGTGTACCTAATCCTCTCCTGTGTGATACTGTCTGCTGAGCCATGCATCTAATCCTATCCTGTGTGATACTGACTGCTGAGCCATGTATCTAATCCTTTCCTGTGTGATACTGTCTGCTGAGCCATGCATCTTATCCTATCCTGTGTGATACTGTGCTGAGCCTTGTATCTAATCCTACCCTGTGTGATACTGTGCTGAGCCGTGTATCTAATCCTCTACTGTGGGATACTGTGTGCTGAGCCATGTATCTAATCCTATCCTGTATGATACTGTCTGAGCTGTGTATCTAATCCTCTCCTGTGTGATAGTCTGCTGAGCCATGAATCTAATCCTATCCTGTGTGATACTGACTGCTGAGCCATGTATCTAATCCTTTCCTGTGTGATACTGTGCTGAGCTGTGTATCTAATCCTCTCCTGTGTGATACTGTCTGCTGAGCCATGCATCTAATCCTATCCTGTGTGATACTGTGCTGAGCCTTGTATCTAATCCTACCCTGTGTGATACTGTGCTGAGCCGTGTACCTAATCCTCTACTGTGGGATACTGTGTGCTGAGCCATGTATCTAATCCTATCCTGTGTGATACTGACTGAGCTGTGTATCTAATCCTCTCCTGTGTGATGCCGTCTGCTGAGCCATGTATCTAATCCTATCCTATGTGATACTGTGCTGAGCCTTGTATCTAATCCTATCCTGTATGATACTGACTGAGCTGTGTATCTAATCCTCTCCTATGCAGTCCTCTCCCCCGTTATGTGTGATCTATATGGCGGCATTCTGTGAGAAGTATATGGCGGTACTATGTGATGTATATGGTGGTATTATGTGTGATCTATATGGTGATATGTGAGAACACTGGTGGTATTATGTGAGATCTATATGGCGGTATGCTCTATATGGCGGTATTATGTGTGCTCTATATGGCAGTATTATGTGTGCTCTATATGGCGGTATTATGTGTGCTCTATATGGCAGTATTATGTGTGCTCTATATGGCAGTATTATGTGAGATCTATATGGCGTCGTTATGTGAGAAGTATATGGCGGTACTATGTGATGTATATGGCGGTATTATGTTTGATATATATGGCGGTATTATGTGTGATCTATATGGCGGTATTATGTGAGATCTATATGGCGGTATGCTCTATATGGCTGTATTATGTGTGCTCTATATGGCGGTATTATGTGTGCTCTATATGGCGGTATTATGTGTGCTCTATATGCCAGTATTATGTGTGCTCTATATGGCAGTATTATGTGACATCTATATGGCGTCGTTATGTGAGAAGTATATGGCGGTACTATGTGATGTATATGGCGGTATTATGTTTGATATATATGGCGGTATTATGTGTGATCTATATGGCGGTATTATGTGAGATCTATATGGCGGTATGCTCTATATGGCTGTATTATGTGTGCTCTATATGGCGGTATTATGTGTGCTCTATATGGCGGTATTATGTGTGCTCTATATGCCAGTATTATGTGTGCTCTATATGGCAGTATTATGTGAGATCTATATGGCGTCGTTATGTGAGAAGTATATGGCGGTACTATGTGATGTATATGGCGGTATTATGTTTGATATATATGGCGGTATTATGTGTGATCTATATGGCGATATGTGAGAACACTGGTGGTATTATGTGAGATCTATATGACGGTATTGTGTGAAGTATATTGTGGTATTGTGTGCTCTGTATTATGTGTGCTCTATATGGCGGTATTATGTGTGCTCTATATGGCAGTATTATGTGTGCTCTATATGGCGGTATTATGTGAGATCTATATGGCGGTATGCTCTATATGGCTGTATTATGTGTGCTCTATATGGCGGTATTATGTGTGCTCTATATGGCGGTATTATGTGTGCTCTATATGCCAGTATTATGTGTGCTCTATATGGCAGTATTATGTGACATCTATATGGCGTCGTTATGTGAGAAGTATATGGCGGTACTATGTGATGTATATGGCGGTATTATGTTTGATATATATGGCGGTATTATGTGTGATCTATATGGCGGTATTATGTGAGATCTATATGGCGGTATGCTCTATATGGCTGTATTATGTGTGCTCTATATGGCGGTATTATGTGTGCTCTATATGGCGGTATTATGTGTGCTCTATATGCCAGTATTATGTGTGCTCTATATGGCAGTATTATGTGAGATCTATATGGCGTCGTTATGTGAGAAGTATATGGCGGTACTATGTGATGTATATGGCGGTATTATGTTTGATATATATGGCGGTATTATGTGTGATCTATATGGCGATATGTGAGAACACTGGTGGTATTATGTGAGATCTATATGACGGTATTGTGTGAAGTATATTGTGGTATTGTGTGCTCTGTATTATGTGTGCTCTATATGGCGGTATTATGTGTGCTCTATATGGCAGTATTATGTGTGCTCTATATGGCGGTATTATGTGAGATCTATATGGTGGTATGCTCTATATGGCGGTATTATGTGTGCTCTATATGGCGGTATTATGTGTGCTCTATATGGCGGTATTATGTGACTCTGGCGTCGTTATTTGCGATGGTATTATGTGAGAACTATAGGACAGTATTATGTGTGCTCTATATGGCGGTATTATGAGTGATCTATATGGCGGTATTATGTGAGAACACTATGGAAGTATTGTCTGCAGAAAGGGAACCAAATCTAGGGTGGTTCCAGTTGAGCAGCTGCACGCGGGTCTGGGGTAATAGAGGGGGCAGCATGACCTCCAGTTAGGTGCCTTCAGGGGAGGGCTGGTAAGGCAGCTGAAGAGAGGGGTCTCATGTTTATCGTTACTATATGGCTACATTTCCTTCCCAGCATCACCCCGGACTGCGCCTGTCACCTCGCTTTCACACATCGCCAGGACAGGATCTGAGGAGGGGAATGGGGTCTTTGCATGCAAAGCCTGGATCAGAACAGGCCATCAATCAGCAGAAATGTTTCCTGGATTTCTGAGGAGACGGTCCATCCATGTGTATAAAAGACAGCGCTCTATGTACAATCCCTGGCTGCTCCGCACACCGAACAGCGTGCCCCCCATAGACCAGCACACTGCTCTCCTGAAATACTCTGTGCTGCTGTCACCCTGCTCCCTCCACCATATATCTCCCAGAATCCTTCCTGCCTGCCATCTTCGGTGACTGTCTACTTGTCAGTATAACTTTGCAGTCACCAACAAAATGGCTGCACACTGTGTTCCTGAATCCTCTCATCCCCTAGCAAACACCAGAAGGGGAGGAGAGGAGACATCACACACGTCAGCAGACTCAGCCCATAATTACTGCAGTGCAGTAATGTGAGCTAGTTGTACACTAGGTTTTTGTCAAATTTCATTAGCTGCTCCCCCTAGTGTTTAAAAGTGGAAATGCCAAACCTTTTAAAATTATTTTTCATATTTTACTAAATTAAAAACAAATGATAATATTTTTTAAGAAAATGTAAACATTAATTCTTTACATTTTTTCAATCGCTGGAAAAAATTTTTTTTTGATGGCACCTTCCCTTTAAGTCCATCTAGTTCAACCCATAGCCTAACCTAACATGCCCTAACATGTTGATCCAGAGGAAGGCAAAAAAATCCATGTGGCAAAGAGTAAGCTCCACGTTGGGGAAAAAAATTCCTTCCCAACTTCACATACGTGTGTTCAGCTTCACAAATCATTGTTTCCATTCAGTGACAGTAAGCAAAGGAAGATGTTCTGGCTGGATTTCATGTCTTCTTAAGACCTACATTGGCATTTGTGTTCTGCATCTGCTGGAGGCATGTGTGTCTTTGTTCCTCTCTGCAGGGGCATCCCTAATACAGAACCATGTAAACAGGCTGGAGATTGGGCTTCTGCAATATAATTCAGTAGATGTTTGAGGGGTAGAGAGTGAACACTTCTGCACATCTAGGGGGCTGATCCCAGTAGAAGGAGGTCAATAAGCCACATTTTTAGTGAGTTTCTGCAGTGATGTTGAGGGGCGAGGATCTGTTGCTGAGGTGCTGGTATATGAATGGCCTATGGAGATTGGAGATCGGTTGCTGGCTGGAGCTAGATACATGTACTACGGTTGTGTTAACTGTCATCTGGAAGAGCGTGGATTACAGACTATACTGGCAGGAGATACAAAGCTGTGAGACAACGAAAAGTTGTGAGAAGGTGAGTATCGCCTGCTATGGGGCAGGGGAACTACCAATCCCATGTAGGGATGTTGTGGACTGGAGGCAATGTATTTTGGCCATCTACCCAGAGTTGTTGCAAGACCATGGACGTATGTAATAAAAAATAGTCGCCTCATTAACCTGCCTAGGTGGTTATTACAACCCACAACCTCAGATCTTTACACATACATTTCTAGAAAGAAACACAAATCACCAGCACAGATGCTCCAGATTTATTTATTTTTTTCATAGAGAAGACAAGTATTTACTAAAATATAATATCACAAAGTGCAGTAATCTCCCAATATCTACTGTGAGGCAGTGACCAGTGTCACAGTTATGTCCATATATATTTGGACAGAGACCACATTTTTCTAATTTTAGTTATAGACGTTTCCACAATGAATTTTAAACAAAACAATTCAGATGCAGTTAAAGTTCAGACTTTCAGATTTCATTTGAGGGTATCCACACTAAAATTGGATGAAGGGTTTAGAAGTTTCAGCTCCTCAGCATTACATAATAACATACTATTATATATAATAACACCACATATTATAGTGTGTTATTAAATATTTTACCACATTTTTTTGCTTCAAATATTTTTTCCCTATTTTCCACCTCTAAAACCTGGGTGCGCCTTATAGTCCGGTGCATCTTATAGTCCGAAAAATACGGTAATATGAATAAAAATACAAAAAAGTGCAAAATCAATAATATTATTAATTAATTAGTAGTGTTGAGCGATACCTTCCGATATTCAAAAGTATCGGTATCGGATTGGATCGGCCGATATCCAAAAAATATCGGATATCGCCGATACCGATACCCGATACCAATGCAAGTCAATGGGACACAAATATCGGAAGCGATCCTGGATGGTTCCCAGGGTCTGAAGGAGAGGAAACTCTCCTTCAGGCCCTGGGATCCATATTCATGTAAAAAATAAAGAATAAAAATAAAAAATATGGATATACTCACCCCTCCGACGGACCCTGGCTCTCACCGGTGCAAGCGTCTGCCTCCGTTCCTAAGAATGCAGTGAGTGAAGGACCTTCGATGACGTCGCAGTCACATGAGTGGTCACGTGAGCGGTCGCGTGACCGCGACGTCATCGAAGGTACTTCACTGCATTCTTAGGAACGGAGGCAGACGCTTGCACCGGTGAGAGCCAGGGTCCGTCGGAGGGGTGAGTATATCCATATTTTTTATTTTTATTCTTTATTTTTTACATGAATATGGATCCCAGGGCCTGAAGGAGAGTCTCCTCTCTTCCAGACCCTGGGAACCATACACACCGCACACGCCTGGGAACTTATAGGAACTTCCGATTCCAATTTCCGATATCACAAAAATATTGGAACTCGGTATCGGAATTCCGATACAGCGAATATCGGCCAATACCCGATATTTGCAGTATCGGAATGCTCAACACTATTAATTAGTGCAAATTGTTCACATATATATTAATTGATTTGCTGCCCCATTACAATTCCAATACAATGAGAAACATGATTACTGCATGTATAAAAACAAAAAATGTCAAAATAAAATACCACATGATCACCCTGATGAACAACCTGATAGAAAAAACTAAATATATAAACAAAATAGATGATCAGAAACCATACTACAAAAAACTAGAAAAACTCCACTGTTCGTTAAGACCATTTGTAGTCATGCTCTGCAAAAGAGTGATCCATTTGCACTCCTTCTATGCTAATCCTTTACTAAAGTCACCCCTTCTATTCCAAAAAATGAATACGATCAATCCCTCTAACTTTCAATAAATGAGATTGGTGAGGGTGAAAATGATGAAAATGTCTCGCTAAAGGTTTTAATTTTGATAAATTTCTACCATCCTCATTCTCAATTCTGTCTGCGGCCTTGATGTCTTTGATATGTTCCAATGTATGGACACGTAGCTCCCATGTGGTCATACCCACATTTGTGAGATTACCAGGACATGATGCTTGGTACATTACCATAGCTGTGCGACAATTTATAAAATGTAGAATTTTATATTCACGTGTATTCGTGGAGTTATAAAAGACATTTGTTTTTACCATGTACTGGCAAGCTTTACATGTCCCACAGCTATAGGATCCCCATTTAGGACCTTTGGAATTAAAAATGAATTGAGATATAGGAGGGACATAGTGACTATGAACCAATGAATCACGTAACGTTTTGCTACGTTTTGCAGTAATAAGAGGCTGTTTAGGTAATAATCTTGATAAGCTAGGATCCTGCAAAAGAATGGGCCAAAATTTAGAAATAATAGTCATCTCGCGCCATCTAGAGTGATAATCTGTGATAAAGTGCTTTATTGACAATGTCTCTTCGATATCCACACTGTAAGAATCTATTAGTGAGATGTTCAGCTTGTTGTTCAAAGGAATCATTTTTATCACAAATTCATCTTGCTCCCAGGAATTGACCTGTTGGTATTGCATGGATGTTATGAGCTGGATGGGATGATTTTGCATGAAGATATGCATTGACATTTGTTTCATTTCGATATATACAGTACACTGTGTGCAGAATTATTAGGGTATGTGCACGCGTTCAGGTTTTTTCGCATTTTTTTCACGTTTTTTCGCTATAAAAACACTATAAAAACTCATTAAAAATGCATACATTATGCATCCTATCATTTAGAATGCATTCTGCATGTTTTGTGCACATGATGCGTTTTTTTTCTGTGAAAAAAACGCATCGCGGTAAAAAAAAGCAGCATGTTCATTAATTTTGCGGATTTTCCGCGTTTTTCCCGCTCTTCTATGCATTTGGAAAAAACGCACAAAAAAACGCATGCGGATTTCTGGCAGAAATGTCCGGTTTTTGTCAGGAAAATTTCTGCAAGAAATCCTGACGTGTGCACATAGCCTTAGGCAAGTTGTATTTTAAAGGATTATTTTTATTATTGATCAACAACTATGTTCTCAATCAACCCAAAAGACTCATAAATATCAAAGCTTAATATTTTTGGAGGTTGGAGTGGGTTTTTTTTTAGCTTTGGCTATCTTAGAAGGATATCTGTTTGTGCAGGTAACTATTAGACTAAGTGCACACGTTGCAGAATTGCCGCGGAAATTTCCACGGCAATTCTGTAACTCCTGCCGTGGGTATATCGCATGCGGAATTGGCATGCTTATTCCCACTAAAAACTAGCGTTTTGCAAGCATAATTAGCTTGCAGAATGCTAGCGTTTTCCAAGCGATCTGTAGCATTGCTTGGAAAACTGATTGACAGCTTGGTCACACTTGTCAAACATAGTGCTTGACAAGTGTGACCAACTTTTTACTATTGATGCAGCCTATGCAGCATCAATAGTAAAAGATAGAATGTTAAAAATAATAAAAAAAATTTAAAAAATGGTTATTCTCACCTTCCGCAGACAGCCGATCTCCTCAGCGGCTTCCATTCCTATAGATGCTTTGTGTGCAGGACCTTCGATGACGTCGCGGTCATGTGACCGCGACGTCATCGCAGGTCCTTCACACACAGCATCGCTGGGAATGGAAGCCGCCGCGTGCACCGCTGAGAGGCGGGAAGACTCCGGGGGCCATCAGAGGGTGAGGATATCACGATTTTTTATTTTAATTCTTATTTTTTTAACAATTTTATGGTGCCCAGTCCGTGGAGGAGAGTCTCCTCTCCTCCACCCTGGGTACCAACCGCACATGATCTGCTTACTTCCCGCATAGTGGGCATAGCCCCATGCGGGAAGTAAGCAGATCAATGCATTCCTAGGTGTGTGCAAATTTAATGAACATATTGCGTTTTTTTCTGGAATGCGATTCCGCTCAGGAAAAAATGCAGCATGTGCACAAAAAATGCGGATTGCATTCTATTAAATAGGATGCTTAATGTGAGCGTTTTTTCTGCGCTTTTATAGCGTTTTTATAGCGAAAAACCGTGAAAAAAACGCAAAAAATCAGCTACGTGTGCACACAGCCTTACTGTACAGAATTATTAGGCAACTTAATAAAAAACAAATATATTCCCATCTCACTTGTTTATTTTTACCAGGTAAACCAATATAACTGCACAAAATTTAGAAATAAACATTTCTGGCATGCAAAAACAAACCCCCAAAAAATTAGTGACCAATATAGCCACCTTTCTTTATGATGACACTCAGCAGTAGTGTTGAGCATTCCGATGCTGCAAGTATCGGGTATCGGCCGATACTTGCTGTATCGGAATTCCGATACCGGGATTCCGATACTCTTGTGGTATCGGGTATCGGGTATCGCAACAACATTAATGTTAAAATGTGTAAAAGAGAGAATTAAAATAAAAAATATCGCTATACTCACCTCTCCGACGCAGCCTGGACCTCAGCGAAGGAACCGGCAGCGTTGTTTGTTTAAAATTCGCGCTTTTACTTGGTTACGTGAAGTCCCGGCTTGTGATTGGTCAGGGCGGCCATGTTGCCGGGACGCGGACCAATCACAGCAAGCCGTGACGAAAATACGTCACGGCTAGTGTTGAGCATTCCGATGCTGCAAGTATCGGGTATCGGCCGATACTTGCTGTATCGGAATTCCGATACCGGGATTCCGATACTCTTGTGGTATCGGGTATCGGGTATCGGAACAACATTAATGTTAAAATGTGTAAAATAGAGAATTAAAATAAAAAATATCGCTATACTCACCTGTCCGACGCAGCCGGGACCTCAGCGCAGGAACCGGCAGCGTTGTTTGTTTAAAATTCCCGCTTTTACATGGTTACGCGAAGTCCCGGCTTGTGATTGGTCAGGGCGGCCATGTTGCCGGGCCGCGGACCAATCACAGCAAGCCGTGACGAAAATACGTCACGGCTTGCTGTGATTGGTCCGCGTCCCGGCAACATGGCCGCCATTAACCAATCACAAGCCGTGACGTCACGGGAGGCTGGAAACGCGCTCATTTTAAAAAGGGCGCGTGTCCAGCCTCCCGTGACGTCACGGCTTGTGATTGGTTGCGTCGCGGTCAACCAATCACAAGCCGGGAGGCTGGACACGCGCCCATTTCAAAATGAGCGCGTCCAGCCTCCCGGCTTGTGATTGGTTGATCGCGGCGCAACCAATCACAAGCCGTGACGTCACGGGAGGCTGGACACGCGCCCATTTCAAAATGAGCGCGTCCAGCCTCCCGGCTTGTGATTGGTTGATCGCGGCGCAACCAATCACAAGCCGTGACGTCACGGGAGGCTGGACACGCGCCCATTTCAAAATGAGCGCGTCCAGCCTCCCGGCTTGTGATTGGTTGATCGCGGCGCAACCAATCACAAGCCGTGACGTCACGGGAGGCTGGACACGCGCCCATTTTAAAATGAGCGCGTGTCCAGCCTCCCGTGACGTCCCGGCTTGTGATTGGTCAGGGCGGCCATATTGCCGGGACGCGGACCAATCACAGCAAGCCGTGACGTAATTTCGTCACGGCTTGCTGTGATTGGTCCGCGTCCCGGCAACATGGCCGACCTGACCAATCACAAGCCGGGAATTCACGTAACCAAGTAATAGCGCGATTTTTAAACAAACAACGCTGCCGGTTCCCTCGCTGAAGTCCCGGCTGCGTCGGACAGGTGAGTATAGCGATATTTTTTATTTTAATTCTTTCTTTTACACATTTATATGGTTCCCAGGGCCTGAAGGAGAGTTTCCTCTCCTTCAGACCCTGGGAACCATCAGGGATACCGTCCGATACCTGAGTCCCATTGACTTGTATTGGTATCGGGTATCGGTATCGGATTGGATTCCGATACTGTGACGGTATCGGCCGATACTTTCCGATACCGATACTTTCAAGTATCGGACGGTATCGCTCAACACTAGTCACGGCTTGCTGTGATTGGTCCGCGTCCCGGCAACATGGCCGCCATTAACCAATCACAAGCCGTGACGTCACGGGAGGCTGGACACGCGCTCATTTTAAAAAGGGCGCGTGTCCAGCCTCCCGTGACGTCACGGCTTGTGATTGGTTGCGTCGCGGTCAACCAATCACAAGCCGGGAGGCTGGACACGCGCCCATTTCAAAATGAGCGCGTCCAGCCTCCCGGCTTGTGATTGGTTGACCGCGGCGCAACCAATCACAAGCCGTGACGTCACGGGAGGCTGGACACGCGCCCATTTTAAAATGAGCGCGTCCAGCCTCCCGGCTTGTGATTGGTTGACCGCGGCGCAACCAATCACAAGCCGTGACGTCACGGGAGGCTGGACACGCGCCCATTTTAAAATGAGCGCGTCCAGCCTCCCGGCTTGTGATTGGTTGACCGCGGCGCAACCAATCACAAGCCGTGACGTCACGGGAGGCTGGACACGCGCCCATTTTAAAATGAGCGCGTGTCCAGCCTCCCGTGACGTCACGGCTTGTGATTGGTCAGGGCGGCCATATTGCCGGGACGCGGACCAATCACAGCAAGCCGTGACGTAATTTCGTCACGGCTTGCTGTGATTGGTCCGCGTCCCGGCAACATGGCCGACCTGACCAATCACAAGCCGGGAATTCACGTAACCAAGTAATAGCGCGAATTTTAAACAAACAATGCTGCCGGTTCCCTCGCTGAAGTCCCGGCTGCGTCGGAGAGGTGAGTATAGCGATATTTTTTATTTTAATTCTTTCTTTTACACATTTATATGGTTCCCAGGGCCTGAAGGAGAGTTTCCTCTCCTTCAGACCCTGGGAACCATCAGGGATACCGTCCGATACATGAGTCCCATTGACTTGTATTGGTATCGGGTATCGGTATCGGATTGGATCCGATATTTTGCCGGTATCGGCCGATACTTTCCGATACCGATACTTTCAAGTATCGGACGGTATCGCTCAACACTGCTCAGCAGCCTTCCATCCATAGATTCTGTCAGTTGCTTGATCTGTTTACGATCAACATTGTGTGCAGCAGCCACCACAGCCTCCCAGACACTGTTCCGAGAGGTGTACTGTTTTCCCTCCCATTACATCTCACATTTTATGAGGGACCAAAGGTTCTCTATGGGGTTCAAATCAGGTGAACAAGGGGGCCATGTCATTATTTTTTCTTCTTTGAGACCTTTACTGGCCAGCCACGCTGTGGAGTAGCTGGAGGCATTGTCCTGCATGAAAATCATGTTTTTCTTGAATGATACCGACTTCTTCCTGTACCACTGCTTGAAGAAGTTGTCTTCCGGAAACTGGCAGTAGGGAGTTCATCTTTGATGATACCAGCCCATACCAGTACCCCACCTCCACTTTGCTGGCGTCTGAGTCGGAGTGGAGCTCTCTGTCCTTTACTGATTCAGCTTCTGGCCCATCAAGAGTCACTCTCATTTCATCAGTCCATAAAACCTTTGAAAAGTCAGTCTTAAGATATTTCTTGGCCCAGTCTTGACATTTTATCTTATGTTGCTTGTTCAAAGGTGGTCGTTTTTCAGCCTTCCTTACCTTGGCCATGTCCCTGAGTATCGCACACCTTGCTCTTTTTGTTACTCCAGTAACGTTGCAGCTCTGAAATATGGCAAAACTGGTGGCAAATGACATCTTGGCAGCTTCACGCTTGATTTTCCTCAATTCATGGGCAGTTATTTTGCACCTTTTTTGCCCAACATGCTTCTTGCGACCCTGTTGGCTATTTGCCATGAAACGCTTCATTGTTCGGTGATCACGCTTCAAACGTTTGGCAATTTCAAGACTCCTATATCCCTCTGCAAGACACCTCACAATTTTGGACTTTTCAGAGCCCATCAAATTTCTCCTGACCCATTTTGCCAAAGGAAAGAAAGTTGCCTAATAATTAAGCACACCTTATGTATGGTTTTGATGTCATTAGACAACACCCCTCCTTATTACAGAGATGCACATCACCTGATTTACTTAATTGGTAGTTGGCTCTCAAGCCTGAACAGCTTGGAGTAGGACAACATGTATAAAAAGTATCATGTTATCAAAATACAACTTGCCTAATAATTCTGCACGCAGTGTAGAAGTATGAAAGTTGCCCTGAGTTATCAACCGATAAGCAGTATTAATATTGCAGGAAAATTTGATTACCTTAGATGGACTGGTTACACTGTAGGAGCAATATAGCGGTGCTTTTGAGATCCATCCAAGTCTGGCTGTATGCTTTTGATGCACAATTGCCTCAGTAAAAATGGTGCATAATATTTCCCTGTTCAGATCAATTTGCATAATTAAGAGCACAAAGAATAATATTAACCCTGAGAAGAGGTTTTTTTTTTTTGCTTTGTGGCACAACTGCAGCATGATAAATGTCATCTAAAATGTCACTGTTGAAAAAATTTGCAGTATTAGGCTAAGGCTGCTTTCACACTTGCGTTTTTATCTGCATGCGTTTTTTAAAAAAACGCATGTGTGAAAAAACGCATGTAAACGCGGTAAAACGCATGCGTTTTTTAGACGCATGCGTTTTTATAGAAAAACACAAGAAAACACAAGAAAACACAAGAAAACACCAGAAAAAACAAGAAAACCCTAACCCTACCCCTAACCCTAAATGTGACTGAAATACGTGGCACTTACATACGTGGCACTTACAAACGTGGCACGTGGCACGTGGCACTTATATACGTGGCACGTGGCACTTACATACGTGGCACGTGGCACTTATATACGTGGCACGTGGCACTTATATACGTGGCACGTGGCACTTATATACGTGGCACGTGGCACTTATATACGTGGCACGTATGTAAGTGCCACGTGCCACGTATATAAGTGCCACGTGCCACATATGTAAGTGCCATGTGCCACGTATATAAGTGCCACGTGCCACGTATATAAGTGCCACGTGCCACGTATGTAAGTGCCACGTGCCACGTATGTAAGTGCCACGTGCCACGTATGTAAGTGCCACGTATGTAAGTGCCACGTGCCACGTATGTAAGTGGCACTTATATACGTGGCACGTGGCACTTACATACGTGGCACTGAAATACGTGGCACTGAAATACATGATACGTGGCACTTAAATACTTAAAAACGCATGCGTTTACATAGACAGCAATGCATTTTTTTACCGCGAAAAAACGCGCAAGAAAATACTGCAGGTAGCATTTTTGAAAATGAACGCATCCAGACAAAAAACACATGCGTTTGAAAACGCAAACAAACGCATGTGCAAAAAAATGCATGCGTTTTCAATGTTAAATATAGGGGAAAAAAACGCTGCAGACAAAAACGCAAGTGTGAAACCAGCCTAAGATCACACTATCAGTATTTGCTCAGTATTTTACATCAGTATTTGTAAGCCAAAACCAGGAATGGAACGATCAGAGGAAAATTATTATAGAAACTCGAGCATCAGTTCCCTATTTATCATCCACTCCTGGTTTTGGCTTACAAATACTGATGTGAAATATTGACCAAATACTGATAGTGGGACCATAGCCTTACAATCACTAGAAAATTGGCCCACCTGAGATAGACTTCTTAAGCTGCAGTATCAATTTAGCAATGTCATTTCTAACCACACAACTTTTTCTTTTTTTTGTTTTGAGGCACATCTGAAGCACGATAAATGGAGTGAAAAATTTTACTGCTGAAAAAAATCTGCAGTATAACAATGACAGGCATATTTGCCAACTTCAGATGGACTTCTTATTAGTATCAATGTAGTGATGCTATTTCTGACCAAGCTTTTATTTTTGTTTTGAGGCACAACTGGAGCACGATACATGCCGTATAAAATTTCACTGCTGAAAAAACTTGCACTATTACTATTGCAGGAAAATTTGCACACCTTAGATGGACTGATTATACAGTAGAAGCAATATGGTGAAGCTATTGAGATCCAACCAAGAATGGCTGTCTGCTTTTGACACACAACTGCCTCAGTAAAAATATTGTATATTATTTCCCTGCTCAGAGCAATTTGCAGGATTAAGAGCAAAAAGTATATTATTAGCCATGAGAAGAGGTTTTGGTATGCGTTGGAGGCTGCAGCATAATGGTCATGCAATTCACCCTGTCCTGGCCTACACGATCCCTTCGGCACAATCTCTATTGATTATAATTAGCCCTAAGAAGGGCTGTTGTACAGGGTGGAGCGCGGTAATCTGCTTTTTTGCACTGCATGCTGTGGCGGCACTGTCGGTCGAAGAGAGGGGAGAGTGGGTGTGGCTTACAGTGGCTGATGGGAGATTTGTATTCCTCCGCCTTTCAGTTGCCATCATGCAGTGGACACGTGAGGAGAGGTCATTTTGTGTTGAAGCGTATTTTTCAAATGCCCACTCGATCATTGCAGTGCAGCGTGCTTTTCGTTTACAATTCGCTGTTCCTCCACGCGGACGTGTTCCTGGACGGCAATCAATTGTAAATTGGGTGAATGCATTCAGAACAGCAGGGAATGTGTCATGTGTACGAAGGGGACCTGAGAGAAGGATTACAACACCACAAAACATCGAGAGAGTCAGAGCAGCAGTACTGCAATCTCCGAAACGCTCTGCTCGGAAGCAATCATTTGCTCTTGGCATTTCAAGACGTTCTCTCCACCGGATTCTTCATGATGAACTGAATTTTCACCCGTATAAAATGTGCGTGGTCCAACAATTGTCAGCACGGGACTATTTGACACGGCGGACCTCTTGTGAAGACATGTTAGCAACGATACCCCGTGACGCAATTGTGTTTTTTCTGATGAGGCACATTTTCACCTCAGTGGGTGTGTAAACAAACAAAATATGCATTACTGGAGTGAAACAAACCCCAGAGAAGTTCACGAGAGACCTCTGCATTCGGACCGCGTCACTGTGTGGTGCGCCATATCACGAGTAGGCATCATTGGTCTTTACTTTTTTCAGGATAACGGTCGTGCCATAACTGTGAACTCCGAACGGTACTTGTCTATGATACAGGATTATTTTCAGCCGGCTCTTGAGGCAATGGAACTAGAGGATACATGGTTCCAACAGGATGGTGCCACTGCACACACAGCGAGGGTTACCATGAATTGTTTGAGGCAAATGTTTCCTGGACGGCTTATCTCTTTGAGGGGAGATGTGAACTGGCCAGCACGCTCACCAGATTTAGCCCCATGCGATTTTTTCCTTTGGGGTTACCTGAAGTCTAAGGTGTATATCAACCGTCCCAACACCTTGGAAGACCTAAGGAACAATATTGAAGCTGAAATTGGCAGAATACCAGTGGACATGCTTGTTAGAGTTCATGAAAACTTCAGAAAACGTATGCAGCAGTGTGTGGATAGCGAAGGTCGACATTTGCCAGATACACTATTTAAAACCATGTAATTTAAAAATTCCATTACTGTTCAGTATAATTAAAATCTAAAATAAATTTTTCTAATGATCATAATTTTTTTATTTCATTCCCAAATCAGCAAATTACCGCGCTCCACCCTGTACTTAAAAGAAATGTAAATTTGGTTGAATCCCTGGCTTTTCCACTGCGAAAACGCATACACAACACAACCCATGTTAAAAATAATAAAAAAATAAAAAAATCTTGATATTCTCAACTTCCGGCATCCCCCGCAGCCTTCCCGATGCTTGTGACGCTCGCGATGCTCCTGTTCCCAGTAATGCCTTGAGAAATGACCCGATGATGTAGCGGTCTCGCGAGACCGCTATGTTATCTGGGGTCATTGCCATGATGCATTGCTGGGAACGGGAGCATCGCAAGCGTCACGAGCTTCGGGATGCCGGAAGGTGAGAATATCAAGATTTTTAATTTTTTTATTATTTTTAACATTATACCTTTTTACTATTGATGCTGCATAGCCAAGAGAGCGAGCGAGAGAGAGAGAATTTCCCTGACTGGAAATTCTTCCACGCATGCTCAGTTTCAAAAGACGGAACCCGTCGCTGGATTCCTGCTTTTGACAGTCAGCAGTGGATCCTGCATCCATAGGCTTCCATTATAGTCAATGACAGACGGTGCAGGATCCGTCGTTGAGCGATTTTCCGACGTGCATAAAAAACGTTCCTCTGTGCGTTGTCTCCGCCCAACGGACAGCAATTTTATGACAGATCCAGCGTTCGACGGATGAAACGGAAGGCCATCCATCACAATCCATTGCTAACATAAGTCTATGAGAAAAAAAACGGATCCAGCAGAAACATTTGCTGGATCCTTTTTTTCAAAAAGCGACGCATTGGGACGGAAAAAGTAAGACGGAAGTGTGAAAGAGGCCTTATTGTGACCTTGTTCTTTTCTGGGTGCAGGATTTTGCTTCCTTTCTGTGTTTCATTGTAGTCCTCTAGGATATCCTCTTTTGCATAAGATTCCCTTTTGGTATATTTTCTTTGGAAATGTGTACCAAGGGGTGAACCTAGCCTCTCTGCCGCCTGAGGTGAACTGCAAAACGGCGCCCCCCATAGCAAATTTTTTAAATTGGTAGAAATTAATCCGGTTCATACAGATTTCTTTCTATCCTGTAATCATTTGTGCAATAGTGGTCATTTGAATTTAGAGAAATAGAAAAAATTATGTCCGAACACAAGTACCGTATTTTCCGGCGTATAAGACGACTTTTTAACCCCTGAAAATCATCTCAAAAGTCGGGGCTCGTCTTATACGCCGGGTACGGCGTGTGCAGGGAGCGGTCCTGTATGGTTCCCAGGATCTGGAGGAGAGGAGATTCTCCTTCAGGCCCTGGGATCCATATTCGTGTAAAAAAAAGAATAAAAATAAAAAATATGGATATACTCACCCTCCGACGGCCCGCAGCTCTCAGCGGTGCAAGTGGCAGCCTCCGTTCCTAAGGATGCAATAAGCGAAGGACCTTCTATGACGTTGCGTGACTGTGACGTCATCGAAGGTCCTTTGCTCATTGCATCCTTAGGAACGGAGGCCGGCCCTTGCACCGCTGAGAGCTGCGGGCCGTCGGAGGGTGAGTATATCCATATTTTTTATTTTTATTCTTTTTTTTTTTACATTAATATGGATCCCAGGGCCTGAAGGAGAGTCTCCTCTCCTCAGATCCTGGGAACCATCCGCACCGCACACGCCGTATAAGATGACTGGGCGTATAAGATGACCTCCATCTTATACAGCGAGTATATCCCAAACTCCATATTTTATATGGAAAAGTTGGGGGGCGTCTTATACGCCAGAAAATACGGTACATCAGCGCCATCACCGTACATACAAGAACCACACAGAAGAATCCAGAACAAGGATCATTAATGGCAATGGCGGGCCTGGCACAAGCATACAGACAGACAATGATGGCTGCAGAGCGGTGGTCCTGTAGCAGGGCCGGACTGGGACAAAAAAGCATCCCTGCTGCCACACAAACCCCTCCAGCCCACATAACACGTTATAACACGTCCCACCCCAGCTCAGTGAATTTTCGCTATACTTTGTCATGCTCCTCACCACTCTCTTATAGGAGATATTTGAAGAGTCACATGTGAATGGTGCTGCAGTGTGTATGATCGCCCACAGCTTCGTTTACATGGTGCTCTTCAAAGCTATTTTTCTCAGGATCATGGGGGTCCCCGCAATAAGGTCCACAACAAACAGAAAGTCATCCCCTATCCAGAAGATAGGGGAGAACTTCCAAATTTGAGATAGCTTAAACAGGTTTTTCATGACTTGCGGTATTTTTATTACATTTATAGGAATGTAGAAAATAAACCAATAATGACAATCCAGTACTCCAATGCTCGTGCAAACAAGTGTATAAATCAGGCAGGATTTTTTATCAGATAGCACACTGACCGATGTTATACAATGGGGCCACGCAGAGAAACATTTTTTTTCTCAAACTGATCTGGCGTGAGAAATTCAGAACATGCTGCGATTTGGCTCTGCAATTGAATGACTCACCCATTCTAGTCTATGGGTGGGAGAAAAAAAATGGATACCTCAGTATAACATCCAGTATTTACGGTTACATTACAATTCTATAACAAAGGGGACTGTAAGGGTATGTGTCCACGTTCAGGATTGCATCAGGATTTGGTCAGGATTTTTCATCAGTTTTTGTAAGCCAAAACCAGGAGTGGAACAATTAGAGGAAAAGTATAAGGGCTCATTTCCACTGGCGAGGAAAACGGACGAGTGCAATCCGATAAAAAATCGGATTGCACTCGGACCAATGTTATTCAATAGGTGTCTTTTCATTTGCGATTTTTTTTTCTCAGCCGAAATCGGACTGAGAAAAAAATCGCAGCATGCTGCGATTTGCTGCAAGTCTCGGACGAGACTCGCCAATGCAAGTCAATGGGTGCGAGAAAAAAATCGCACAGCACTCGCACCATGCGAGTTCTGTCCGATTTTTACGCACCGGTGTCCTTTGAAAAGCAGGTAATTCAGCGCGGTGTATTGTAAAATCACATTGACAGGTTAGAATAGAGTAGATATATACACATAGAATGTGTATATATACATATATATGTCAGTGAGACACCTATATATGTATATTTATATTTAATGCAGCGCAAGATAGCATTAAAGCCGCTAATTCAATTACCGGCTTTTTATTTCTCCTTCCCAAACCCGACAGGATATGAGACATGGTTTACATACAGTAAACCATGTCATATCCCCCTTTTTTTTGCATATTCCATACTACTAATGTTAGTAGTGTGTATGTGCAAAATTTCGGCGCTGTAGCTATTAAATTTAAGGGTTAAATCGCGGAAAAAATTGGCGTGGGCTCCCGCGCAATTTTCTCCGCCAGTAGTAAAGCCAGTGACTGAGGGCAGATATTAATAGCCTAGAGAGGGTCCATGGTTATTGGCCCCCCCGGCTACAAACATCTGCCCCCAGCCACCCCAGAAAAGGCACATCTGGAAGATGCGCCTATTCTGGCACTTGGCCACTCTCTTCCCACTCCCGTGTAGCGGTGGGATATGGGGTAATGAAGGGTTAATGCCACCTTGCTATTGTAAGGTGACATTAAGCTAGATTAATAATGGACAGGCGTCAATTATGACACCTATCCATTATTAATCCAATTGTATGAAAGGGTTAAAAAAACACACACATGATTAAAAAGTATTTTAATGAAATAAACACACAGGTTGTTTTAATATTTTATTGCTCTCTCAATCCATGTGATGACCCTCGCTTGGAAAAATAATAAACCAACAATATACATACCTTCAGATGACCTGTCACGTCCCACGAGGTAATCCATCTGAAGGGGTTAAAATATTATACAAGCAGGAGCCCTGCTAATGCAGCTGTGCTCGTGCTTGTAAGCCCCGGGGGATGAAGGAAATGTAGGTCAATGACCTATAGTTACCTTCAGTCGCGGTGATGCGCCCCCTGGTGGATGTCCTCATGAACAGCAGCCTGGGAACTTTTTCCCACGCTCGAGGTCATATGAGGACAACCAGCAGGGGGCGCATCACCGCGACTGAAGGTAACTATAGGTCATTGACCTACATTTCCTTCATTCCCCGGGGCTTACAAGCAGGAGCACAGCTGCATTATAGCAGGGTTCCTGCTTGTAAAATATTTTAACCCCTTCAGATGGATTACCTCGTGGGACGTGACAGGTCATCTCGAAGGTATGTATATTGTTGGTTTATTATTTTTCCAAGCGAGGGTCATCACATGGATTGAGAGAGCAATAAAATATTAAAACAACCTGTCTGTTTATTTCATTAAAATACTTTTTAATCATGTGTGTGTGTTTTTTTAACCCTTTCATACAATTGGATTAATAATGGATAGGTGTCATAATTGACGCCTGTCCATTATTAATCTGGCTTAATGTCACCTTACAATAGCAAGGTGGCATTAACCCTTCATTACCCCATATCCCACTGCTACACGGGAGTGGGAAGAGAGTGGCCAAGTGCCAGAATAGGCGCATCTTCCAGATGTGTCTTTTCTGGGGTGGCTGGGGGCAGATGTTTTTAGCCACGGGGGGGCCAATAACCATGGACCCTCTCCTGGCTATTAATATCTGCCCTCAGTCACTGGCTTTACTACTCTGGCGGAGAAAATTCCGCGGGAGCCCACGCCAATTTTTTCCGCGATTTAACCCTTAAATTTAATAGCTACAGCGCCGAAATTTTGCACATACACACTACTAACATTAGTAGAATGGAATATGCAAAAAAAAGGGGGATATGAGATGGTTTACTGTATGTAAACCATGTCTCATATCCTGTCGGGTATGGGAAGGAGAAATGAAAAGCCGGCAATTGAATTAGCGGCTTTAATGCTATCTTGCGCTGCATTAAATATAAATATACATATATAGGTGTCTCACTGACATATATATATGTATATATACCTATTCTATGTGTATATATCTACTCTATTCTAACCTGTCAGTGTGATTTTACTGTACACAGCACTGATTTGCCGGCTTTTCGAAGGACACCGGTGCGTACAAATCGGACAGTAATACGGATGTCATACGGATGATGCGATTAAAAATCGCATTGCACTCGCATGCCACTCACATGACAATCGCATACGTTACATCCGTTTTTTCGGTCCAGATTACGGACCGATTTGTCTCTCGACAGTGGAAATGAGCCCTAATAGAAACATATGCTCCACTTCTGCATTTATCACCCACTCCTGGTTTTGGCTTACAAATACTGATGAAAAATCCTGACCAAATCCTGATGCAATCCTGAACGTGGACACATACCCTAAATGATCCTGTAAAAGATGAATAACTGCTCAGAAAAAAAACTGACTGCAAACAGAAAACAAGTGAGAAAAAAAATCATCCCATTCTCCTGGATAAAAAAAGATACTTGCAGTATATATGATGTACCGGGAAATAAAGGTATAGTACAATGCCAAAGATTTTACTTCTTACATTACGTGAGCGATATCTATTATTAATTCTACAACAGCACAGAAACTGGCGAATCCTCGCAGCGCACAGTGCGAGTCCTGGGAGGATTAGAAAGTCTGCAGTCACAGAGTGACACACAGAGTGAGTGTAGCCAGTATAGTCCTCCATACAGTATTATAGGCACCACATAGTCCTCCATACAGAATTATGGGCACCGCATAGACCTCCATACAGAATTATGGGCACCGCATAGACCTTCATACAGAATTATGGGCACCGCATAGTCCTCCATACAGTATAATGGGCCCACATAATGCTCCATACAGTATCATGGGCCCCAAACAGAGGCGTAGCTAGGGTTTCAACTTAGGGGGGGGGGGGGGTGAAACATCTGAGTGGGCCCCTAACCAGCTAACCCTGATTACAGCTACGGTTGCGCACTCTAATTATGAATATAGGGGAACCTCAGAATATGACCCTACTATTATTGAAAATAAATCTATATACAAAAACGAACATTGACTTTACCGCCATATTGTGACAATATGCAACTTTGATGGTCACAATACTCTGAGTGTCCCTATAACAATAATGCTTAAGTGCCCACTTAACATTTAATAATGTCCCCTAAGTTCCCCCATGTACTGCTCCATTATACACAGTATGGTGAGCTTAAAGCTTCCCTATAAACAGTCTAAGGCCCCCACAGCTCCCCTATACACAGTATGATGATTCTATAACTCCCCTTTACACAGTATGATGTTCCCACTGCTTCCCTCTACACAGTATGATCCCACTGCTCCCCTATAGATAGTATGAGCCCAATGCTCCCCTATACACAGTATAATGCTGACAGAACTCCACTATAGAAAGTATAATGCCCCCCAGAGCTCCCCTATATACAGTGTAATGGGCCAACAGCTCCCATATGCACAATATGCCTTCACAGTTCCCTATACACAGTATGATGGGTCTGCAGCTCCCGTCAAACAGTATGATGTCCCCCACAGTTCCCCTGTACACAGTATGAAGGGCCCACAGCTCCCTTATACACAGTATGATGGGCCTGCCAGCTCCCGTCAAACAGTATGATGTCCCTCACAGTTCCCCTGTACACAGTATGATGGGCCCACAGCTTCCTTATACACAGTATGATGGGCCCACAGCTCCTTTATATACAGTATGATTGGTCCGCAGCTCCCTTATACACAGTATGATTGGTCCGCAGCTCCCATATACACAGTATGATGGGCCCGCAGCTCCCTTATACACAGTATGATGGGCCCGCAGCTCCCTTATACACAGTATGATGTGTGCACAGCTCCTTTATACACAGTATGATGGGCCCACAGCTCCCATATACACAGTATGATGTGTGCACAGCTTCCTTATACACAGTATGATGGACTCACAGCTCCCTTATACACAGTATGATGGGCCCTCAGCTCCCTTATACACAGTGTGATGGGCCCGCAGCTCCCTTATACACAGTATGATGGGCCCGCAGCTCCCTTATACACAGTATGATGGGCCCGCAGCTCCCTTATACACCGTATGATGGGCCCGCCGCTCCCTTATACACAGTATGATGGGCCCGCAGCTCCCTTATACACAGTGTGATGGGCCCGCAGATCCCTTATACACAGTATGATGGGCCCGCAGCTCCCTTATACACTGTCTGATGGGCCTGCAGCTCCCGCACAAACAGTATGATGGACTCACAGCTTCCTTATACACAGTATGATGGGCTCGCAGCTTCCTTATACATAGTATGATTGGCCCGCAGCTCCCGTATACACAGTATGATGGGCCTGCAGCTCCCGTCAAACAGTATGATGTCCCCCACAGTTCCCCTGTACACAGTATGAAGGGCCCACAGCTCCCTTATACACAGTATGATGGGCCTGCCAGCTCCCGTCAAACAGTATGATGTCCCTCACAGTTCCCCTGTACACAGTATGATGGGCCCACAGCTTCCTTATACACAGTATGATGGGCCCACAGCTCCTTTATATACAGTATGATTGGTCCGCAGCTCCCTTATTGTTATGACCCCAATGGCGAGGGTCTCAGAGATATCAGCAAGTCTGCGAAGTACAAAAATCCAGCTCATAGGGCAGTGGTAACTGGGTTGACCATATATCTACTCCTAACGCCAACACTAGAAGTAGCCGGGGAACATGCCTACGTTGGTCGCTAGATGTCTCGCGCCAGCCGGAGAGCTAACTACCCCTAGAAGAGGAAAACAAAGACCTCTCTTGCCTCCAGAGAAAAGACCCCAAAAGTTGGATACAAGCCCCCCACAAATAATAACGGTGAGGTAAGAGGAAATGACAAACACAGAGATGAACTAGGTTTAGCAAAGAGAGGCCCACTTACTAATAGCAGAATGTAGTAAGATAACTTATATGGTCAACAAAAACCCTATCAAAAATCCACACTGGAGATTCAAGAACCCCCGAACCGTCTAACGGCCCGGGGGGAGAACTCCAGCCTCCCTAGAGCTTCCAGCAAGGATAGGATACAGATTATGTACAAGCTGGACAAAAATGCAAACAAAAACAAATAGCAAAAAGCAAGAAAGCAGACTTAGCTTAATCAAGCAGGAACCAGGATCAGTAGACAAGAGCACTACAGATTAGCTCTGATATCAACGTTGCCAGGCATTGAACTGAAGGTCCAGGGAGCTTATATAGCAACACCCCTGACCTAACGACCCAGGTGAGCATACAAGGGATGAATGACATACCCAGAGTCAAATCACTAGTAGCCACTAGAGGGAGCCAAAAGGTAAATTCACAACAGTACCCCCCACCTTAGTGAGGGGTCACTGAACCCTCACCAAGACCACCAGGGCAATCAGGATGAGCGGCGTGAAAGGCACGAACTAAATCGGCCGCATGCACATCAGAGGCGACCACCCAGGAATTATCCTCCTGACCATAGCCCTTCCACTTGACCAGGTACTGAAGCCTCCGCCTGGAGAGATGAGAATCTAAGATCTTCTCCACCACGTACTCCAACTCGCCCTCAACCAACACCGGAGCAGGAGGCTCAGCAGAAGGAACCATAGGCACAACGTACCTCCGCAACAAGGACCTATGAAATACGTTGTGAATGGCAAACGACACCGGAAGATCCAGGCGAAAGGATACAGGATTAATGATTTCCAATATCTTGTAAGGACCAATGAAGCGAGGCTTAAATTTGGGAGAGGAGACCTTCATAGGAACAAATCGAGAAGACAGCCATACCAAATCCCCAACGCGAAGTCGGGGACCCACACCGCGGCGGCGGTTGGCAAAACGCTGAGCCTTCTCCTGTGACAACTTCAAGTTGTCCACCACATGACTCCAGATCCGCTGCAACCTATCCACCACGGAATCCACCCCAGGACAGTCAGAAGGCTCCACATGTCCCGAGGAAAAACGAGGATGGAAACCAGAGTTGCAGAAAAATGGCGAAACCAAGGTGGCAGAACTAGCCCGATTATTAAGGGCAAATTCAGCCAACGGCAAGAAGGTCACCCAATCATCCTGATCAGAAGAGACAAAACACCTCAAATAAGCCTCCAGAGTCTGATTAGTTCGCTCCGTTTGTCCGTTAGTCTGGGGATGGAAAGCGGACGAAAACGACAAATCAATGCCCATCCTACCACAAAAGGATCGCCAGAACCTGGAAACAAACTGGGATCCCCTGTCCGACACAATATTCTCTGGAATGCCGTGCAAACGAACCACGTTCTGGAAGAACACAGGAACCAGATCAGAAGAGGAAGGCAGCTTAGGCAAAGGAACCAGATGGACCATCTTGGAGAAACGATCACATATCACCCAGATGACAGACATGCCCTGAGACACCGGAAGATCCGAAATGAAATCCATAGAGATGTGTGTCTAAGGTCTCTTCGGGACAGGCAAGGGCAAGAGCAACCCGCTGGCACGAGAACAGCAAGGCTTAGCTCGAGCACAAGTACCACAGGACTGCACAAATGACCGCACATCCCTTGACAAGGAAGGCCACCAAAAGGACCTGGCCACCAGATCTCTGGTGCCAAAAATTCCCGGGTGCCCTGCCAACACTGAGGAATGAACCTCAGAAATGACTCTGCTGGTCCATTTAGCAGGCACAAACAATCTGTCAGGTGGACAAGAGTCAGGCCTACCAGCCTGAAATCTCTGCAACACACGTCGCAGATCTGGAGAAATAGCAGACAAGATAACTCCTTCCTTAAGAATACCCACAGGTTCAGCGACTCCAGGAGCATCAGGCACAAAGCTCCTAGACAGAGCATCGGCCTTCACATTCTTAGAACCTGGTAAATACGAGACCACAAAGTCAAAACGGGAGAAAAACAATGACCAGCGGGCCTGTCTAGGATTCAGGCGTTTAGCAGACTCGAGATACATCAGATTTTTGTGATCAGTCAAGACCACCACACGATGCTTAGCACCCTCGAGCCAATGACGCCACTCCTCAAATGCCCACTTCATGGCCAACAACTCCCGATTGCCCACATCATAATTTCGCTCTGCCGGCGAAAACTTCCTAGAGAAGAAGGCACAAGGTCTCATAGTAGAGCAACCAGGGCCTCTCTGCGACAAAACGGCCCCTGCCCCAATCTCCGAAGCATCCACCTCAACCTGAAAGGGAAGTGAGACGTCAGGCTGGCACAAAACAGGCGCCGAAGTAAACCGGCGTTTCAACTCCTGGAAAGCCTCCACGGCAGCAGGAGCCCAGTTAGCTACATCAGAGCCTTTCTTGGTCATATCCGTCAGCGGTTTAACAACGCTAGAGAAATTTGCGATAAAACGACGGTAGAAGTTAGCAAAACCCAAGAACTTCTGAAGACTCTTAACTGACGAGGGTTGAGTCCAATCATGAATAGCTCGGACCTTGACTGGATCCATCTCCACAACAGAAGGGGAAAAAATGAATCCCAAAAAGGGAACCTTCTGTACACCAAAGAGACACTTTGAGCCTTTTACAAACAAAGAATTTTCACGCAAAATCTCAAAAACCATCCTGACCTGCTCCACATGCGAGTCCCAATCATCAGAAAAAACCAGAATATCATCCAGATAAACAATCAAAAATTTATCCAGATACTTCCGGAAAATGTCATGCATGAAGGACTGAAAAACTGAAGGTGCATTAGAGAGCCCAAATGGCATCACCAAGTACTCAAAATGACCTTCGGGCGTATTGAATGCGGTTTTCCATTCATCGCCCTGCCTAATGCGCACAAGGTTGTACGCACCACGAAGGTCTATCTTGGTGAACCACTTGGCACCTTTAATCCGGGCAAACAAATCTGACAACAGCGGCAAAGGATACTGAAATTTGACAGTGATCTTATTTAAAAGCCGATAGTCAATACAAGGCCTCAAAGATCCGTCCTTTTTGGCCACAAAAAAGAATCCCGCACCAAGAGGGGAAGAAGAAGGACGGATATGCCCCTTCTCAAGAGACTCCTTGATATATGAACGCATCGCGGTATGTTCAGGTACCGACAGATTAAACAGTCTCCCCTTAGGAAACTTACTGCCAGGAATCAAATCTATTGCACAGTCACATTCCCTATGAGGAGGCAGTGCACTGGACTTAGACTCGCTGAAGACATCCTGATAATCCGACAAATACGCTGGAACTTCCGAAGGCGTAGAAGAAGCAATTAGGGTTGAGCGAAACGGGTCGATCATTTTCAAAAGTCGCCGACTTTTGGCTAAGTCGGCGTCTCATGAAACCCGATCCGACCCCTGTGCTTGTCGGCCATGCGGTACGCGACTTTCGCGCCAAAGTCGCGTTTCAATGACGCGAAAAGCGCCATTTCTCAGCCAATGAAGGTGAACGCAGAGTGTGGGCAGCGTGATGACATAGATCCTGGTCCCCACCATCTTAGAGAAGGGCATTGCAGTGATTGGCTTGCTGTCTGCGGCGTCACAGGGGCTATAAAGGGGCGTTCCCGCCAACCGCCATCTTACTGCTGCTGATCTGAGCTTAGGGAGAGGTTGCTGCCGCTTCGTCAGAAGCAGGGAGAGCGTTAGGCAGGGTCCACTAACCACCAAACCGCTTGTGCTGTAGCGATTTCCACTGTCCAACACCACCTTCGGTGTGCAGGAACAGTGGAAGCTATTTTTTTTTTTTTTTCCTCAGCGCTGTAGCTCATTGGGCTGCCCTAGAAGGCTCCGTGATAGCTGTATTGCTGTGTGTACGCCACTGTGGAAACCAACTGCTTTTTTCAAAGCACATATCCTCTTGTTCCTTTCTGCACAGCTATCTTTTTTGTTTGTCCACACTTTTTATTTAATTTGTGCATCAGTCCACTCCTATTGCTGCCTGCCATACCTGGCTTAGATTACTGCAGAAAGATAGTAATTGTAGGACAGTCCCTGTTTTTTTTTTTTTTTTTTTTTTTTTTTTTTGTGGGAGATTAAGATTGGCATTTCTGCTACAGTGCCATCCCTGTGTGTGCCATCTCTCACTGAGTGGGCCATAGAAAGCCTATTTATTTTTTCCGTGATTTGTGTTCTAAATTCTACCTCAACACAAAAACACTACATCAATCAGTGGGAGAAAAATATTGGCCTCAGTCAGGGCTTGTGTGCCACTGCTGTGTGTGCTATCTCTTATTCAGTGGGCTATAGAAAGCCTATTTATTTATTTTTTTTTTTTCTTATTATTTGGTTTCTAAAGTCTCCCTGAAAAAAAAATAAAAAAATAAAAAAACAGTGGGAGAGTAATATTGCCCTTTCAGCTTGTGTGCCAGTCTTGACTCCTGGGTGTGCCACCTCTCTCTCTCATTCAGTGGGCCATAGAAAGGCTATTTATTTTTTTGGTTTTTTTAATATTATTTGGTTTCTAAAGTCTCCCTGAAAAAAAAAAAAAAAACATAAAAAAACAGTGGGAGAGTAATATTGCCCTTTCAGCTTGTGTGCCAGTCTTGACTCCTGGGTGTGCCACCTCTCTCCCTCTCATTCAGTGGGCCATAGAAAGCCTATTTATTTATTTTTTTAAATATTATTGGGTTTCTAAAGTCTCCCTTAAAAAAAAAAAAAACATAAAAAAACAGTGGGAGAGTAATATTGCCCTTTCAGCTTGTGTGCCAGTCTTGACTCCTGGGTGTGCCACCTCTCTCTCTCATTCAGTGGGCCATAGAAAGGCTATTTATTTTTTTGGTTTTTTTAATATTATTTGGTTTCTAAAGTCTCCCTGAAAAAAAAAAAAAACATAAAAAAACAGTGGGAGAGTAATATTGCCCTTTCAGCTTGTGTGCCAGTCTTGACTCCTGGGTGTGCCACCTCTCTCCCTCTCATTCAGTGGGCCATAGAAAGCCTATTTATTTATTTTTTTTTAAATATTATTGGGTTTCTAAAGTCTCCCTTAAAAAAAAAAAAAAACATAAAAAAACAGTGGGAGAGTAATATTGCCCTTTCAGCTTGTGTGCCAGTCTTGACTCCTGGGTGTGCCACCTCTCTCCCTCTCATTCAGTGGGCCATAGAAAGCCTATTTATTTTTTTTTAAAATATTATTGGGTTTCTAAAGTCTCCCTTAAAAAACAAAAAATACATAAAAAAACAGTGGGAGAGTAATATTGCCCTTTCAGCTTGTGTGCCAGTCTTGACTCCTGGGTGTGCCACCTCTCTCTCTCATTCAGTGGGCCATAGAAAGGCTATTTATTTTTTTGGTTTTTTTAATATTATTTGGTTTCTAAAGTCTCCCTGAAAAAAAAATAAAAAAATAAAAAAACAGTGGGAGAGTAATATTGCCCTTTCAGCTTGTGTGCCAGTCTTGACTCCTGGGTGTGCCACCTCTCTCTCTCATTCAGTGGGCCATAGAAAGGCTATTTATTTTTTTGGTTTTTTTAATATTATTTGGTTTCTAAAGTCTCCCTGAAAAAAAAATAAAAAAATAAAAAAACAGTGGGAGAGTAATATTGCCCTTTCAGCTTGTGTGCCAGTCTTGACTCCTGGGTGTGCCACCTCTCTCCCTCTCATTCAGTGGGCCATAGAAAGCCTATTTATTTTTTTTTTAAATATTATTGGGTTTCTAAAGTCTCCCTTAAAAAACAAAAAATACATAAAAAAACAGTGGGAGAGTAATATTGCCCTTTCAGCTTGTGTGCCAGTCTTGACTCCTGGGTGTGCCACCTCTCTCCCTCTCATTCAGTGGGCCATAGAAAGCCTATTTTTTTTTTTTTTAAATATTATTGGGTTTCTAAAGTCTCCCTTAAAAAACAAAAAATACATAAAAAAACAGTGGGAGAGTAATATTGCCCTTTCAGCTTGTGTGCCAGTCTTGACTCCTGGGTGTGCCACCTCTCTCTCTCATTCAGTGGGCCATAGAAAGGCTATTTATTTTTTTGTTTTTTTTAATATTATTTGGTTTCTAAAGTCTCCCTGAAAAAAAAAAAAAACATAAAAAAACAGTGGGAGAGTAATATTGCCCTTTCAGCTTGTGCGCCAGTCTTGACTCCTGGGTGTGCCACCTCTCTCTCTCTAATTGTGGGCCATAGAAAGCCTTTTTTTTTTTGTTTTTTTTTTTTTATATTATTTGGTTTCTAAAGTCTCCCTGAGAAAAAAAAATAAATAAATTAGGTGGGAGATTAATATTGACATTAGTGCTTGAGTGACAGTCCTGCGTGTGTGTCATCTCTGTGATTTTGTGCCACAGAAAACAGAGTGTGTAACATTGTGCCTGATTTTCCTTGTGGTCTCACCAACCTGTTAAGGGATATTGAAATCATACTGAAGTTATAGCTCACCGTGTAAGTTGTTTGACAGCAACAAATAAAGTTACTTTGGTTAAGATTTTAAAACAATGAGGAAGTCTGGTGCAAGAGGTCGTCGTGGGCGTTCATTGTCAGCTGGTAATGATGGTAGTGGTAGTGGAGCATCAGGTGGTCGTGGGGATAAAAATATTCCACCTAAGTCTGGAGCTGTGGAGCCAGTTTCGTCGTCAGGCTACACAAGGCCTCGAACGCTCTCTTTTCTGGGAGTAGGAAAACCGCTTTTAAAGGCGGAGCAGCAACAGCAAGTTTTGGCTTACATTGCAGACTCAGCCTCTAGCTCTTTTGCCTCCTCTTCCGAAACTGGTAAATGTAAAAGCAGCGCGTCGCTTGTGGATGTTCACGGTCAGGGACAAGTCGCTTCCTTGTCCTCCTCAGCAAAAACTACAACAAGAGAGAAGGATGCAGCAGGCGACACAACGGGTCACTCCATGGAGCTCTTTACACATACCGTCCCTGGCTTAGAAAGTGAAACATTTAACAGGCCATGCCCGTTACAAGTAGATTCTGACATGGAGTGCACTGATGCACAGCCACAGCCAGAGTACTATGCTGCTCCTTTGACTCAGACCACCACATTGCCCTCTCAGGGTACAGATCCACAATCAGACCCTGATGAGACTATGTTGCCCCGCCACGAACGCTATACCACCGACCGACACAGTGACACAGACGAAGTTGCACACGAGCTCGAAGAGGAGGTAATAGATGACCCAGTTATTGACCCCGATTGGCAGCCATTGGGGGAACAGGGTGCAGGCGGCAGTAGTTCAGAAGCGGAGGTGGAGGAGGGGCCGCAGCAGGCATCAACATCGCAACAGGTTCCATCTGCCGGGCCCGTATCTGTCCCAAAATGCGTGTCAAAGCCAAAACCTGTTGGAGGACAGCGTGGCCATCCGGTTAAAGCTCAGTCTGCAATCCCTGAAAAGGGATCCGAGTCTAGGAAGAGTGCAGTCTGGCATTTTTTTAAACAACATCCAACTGATCAGCGCAAAGTCATCTGTCAAAAATGTTCAACTAGCTTAAGCAGAGGTCAGAATCTGAAAAGTCTAAATACTAGTTGCATGCATAGACACTTAACCACCATGCATTTTCAAGCCTGGACTAACTACCAAACGTCCCTTAAGGTTGTAGCACCCTCGGCCAATGAAGCTAGTCAGCAACGCAACATCCCTTCCGTCACTGTAAGGCCACCATTTTCCGCACCACCGGCAGTATCTGTGCAGGTTTCTTTGCCAGCCAAAAGCAGTCAGGGTCAGGGAACCACCAGTTTTGTAGGAGGAAATATTGCATCTAGGGCACCGGCGGAAACAATACCGTCTCCAACCGTCTCTCAGTCTGCCATGTACACCGGCACACCCGAAAGTTCCACGATCTCCAGCTCTCCAGTCCAGCTCACCCTACATGAGACTCTGGTTAGAAAAAGGAAGTACTTATCCTCGCATCCGCGTACACAGGGTTTTAACGCCCACATAGCTAGACTAATCTCGTTAGAGATGATGCCCTACCGGTTAGTTGAAAGCGAAGCTTTCAAAGCCCTGATGGAGTACGCTGAACCACGATACGAGCTACCCAGTCGACACTTTTTTTCCAGAAAAGCCATCCCAGCCCTGCACCAGCATGTTAAACAGCGCATCGTCCATGCACTCAGGCAATCTGTGAGTACAAAGGTGCACCTGACTACAGATGCATGGACCAGTAGGCATGGCCAGGGACGTTATGTGTCCATCACGGCACACTGGGTGAATGTGGTGGATGCAGGGTCCACAGGCGACATCAATTTAGGGACAGTTGTGCCTAGCCCACGGTCTAGGAAACAGTTGGCTGTAGGCGTTCGCACCCCCTCCTCCTCCTCCTCCTCGTCCTCCTGCAGAAGCTACAGCTCTTCCACAGAACGCAGTCTGCCAACCACTCCATCGGCAGATGACACTGTTGCACACCAGTTGTCCCATTATGGGCCAGCTACTGCCAAGCGTCAGCAGGCTGTATTGGCTATGAAGTGTTTGGGCGACAACAGACACACCGCGGAAGTTCTGTCCGAGTTCTTGCAACAAGAAACGCAGTCGTGGCTGGGCACAGTAGATCTTGAGGCAGGCAAGGTAGTGAGTGATAACGGAAGGAATTTCATGGCTGCCATCTCCCTTTCCCAACTGAAACACATTCCTTGCCTGGCTCACACCTTAAACCTGGTGGTGCAGTGCTTATTGAAAACTTATCCTGGGTTCTCCGACCTGCTCCTCAAAGTGCGTGCACTTTGCTCACATATCCGACGTTCGCCTGTACACGCCAGCCGTATGCAGACCTATCAGCGGTCTTTGAACCTTCCCCAGCATCGCCTAATCATAGACGTTGCAACAAGGTGGAACTCAACACTGCACATGCTTCAGAGACTGTGCGAACAGAGGCGTGCTGTTATTTATTTGTGGGAGGATACACGGGCAGGCAGTAGGATGGCAGACATGGAGTTGTCAGGTGTGCAGTGGTCTAAGATACAAGACATGTGTCAAGTCCTTCAGTGTTTTGAGGAATGCACACGGCTGGTTAGTGCAGACAACGCCGTAATAAGCATGAGCATCCCCCTAATGCGTCTGCTGATGCAAAGTTTGACGCACATAAAGGAGCAGGCGTCTGCACCAGAGGAAGAGGAAAGCCTTGATGACAGTCAGCCATTGTCTGGTCAGGGCAGTGTACAGGACGAGGTAGCGGGCGAAGAGGAGGTGGAGGATGAGGAGGATGATGGGGATGAGTATATTTTTAATGCCGAACCTTTCCCGGGGGCACAGGAAATTGGTTGCGTGTCACGGCCGGGTTCTGGTTTTTTGAGGGACACAAGTGACGTAGATTTGCCTGCAACTGCCCCTCAACCAATCACAACCGGAGATTTGACAACTGGAACTTTGGCCCACATGGCGGATTATGCCTTACGTATCCTAAAAAGGGACACACGCATTACGAAAATGATGAACGATGACGATTACTGGTTGGCCTGCCTCCTTGATCCACGCTATAAAGGCAAATTGCAAAATATTATGCCACATGAGAACTTGGAACTAATATTAGCAACCAAACAATCAACTCTTGTTGACCGTTTGCTTCAGGCATTCCCAGCACACAGCGCACGTGATCGTTCTCACACGAGCTCCAGGGGGCAGCAGACTAGGAGTGTTAGGGGTGCACACATCAGAAGTGGCGTTGGACAGAGGGGTTTTCTGACCAGGTTGTGGAGTGATTTTGATATGACCGCAGACAGGACAGGTACTGCTGCATCAATTGAAAGTGACAGGAGACAACATTTGTCCAGTATGGTTACTAACTATTTTTCATCCCTTATCGATGTTCTCCCTCAACCGTCATTCCCATTTGATTACTGGGCCTCCAAATTAGACACCTGGCCAGAATTGGCAGAATATGCATTGCAGGAGCTTGCTTGCCCGGCAGCAAGTGTCCTATCAGAAAGAGTATTCAGTGCTGCAGGTTCAATATTAACCGAAAAAAGGACTCGTCTGGCTACCCAAAATGTTGACGATCTAACATTCATTAAAATGAACCACAACTGGATTTCGAAATCTTTTGCCCCACCTTGCCCGGCCGACACCTAGCTTTCCTATGAAAAGCTCTTGCCTGTGAATTACTTTTCTAATGTCTAATTTGCTGCAGCTGATTGTACAGCATACGACATGTTTACACCTCCCTAAATGGCCAAACTCCCCACACGGGGCCGTGGTATCGCGACTTGGCGCAAGCACCCGTGAGACTGCTGTTTGTCTGAAGAGGTGGGTGTGCTCGCTTTTGGTTGACGGCATTGCTACTGGGTCCCTCATAGTACAATGTAGTGTCTCTGGCGGTGGTGGTGCGCACCCAACGTCAGACACACCGTTGTAACATGAGGGGCCCTGGGGCGGTCCCGCCGGCCTCTAGAGAGTTCCCCCCTACCCCAGCTCAAAATGTGCTCTACCACGTGCAAAATTATGTCGCACAGCTCCACCAATCTTTAGTCTATTCGCTGACATCATTCAATGTCTGGCACTGACAATACAAATTTGTAGACATCTATGATGCAACTTAAAGTAGTCTGTGTCTGTGTCCTATATTGGCACCATTAAATAGTTACTGCCAAATTACTATGTCAGAAACTCAGTAGATGAGCCCACCCCTGTACCTAAGTATGCCACCTTTTTTTTTGTTTTGGTTGTTTTGCGAGACATTAACATCTATTTATATTTTGGGAGTACTGGGACAGACACTCCTTGCACTACTCCTCCACTCACCACCAAGCTGCCTGTGTATCCATGTAACCGCTGTAAAGCTGCCATGAGCCTATTGTTTGTTATTTTAGGCCTTTGATAGCCTGTCTGCGGTCCCTACTTTAAATACTCCTCCACTCACCACCAGCTGCCTGCCCGTGTATCCATGTAACCGCTGTAAAACTGCCATGAGCCTATTGTTTGTTATTTTAGGCCTTTGATAGCCTGTCTGCGGTCCCTACTTTAAATACTCCTCCACTCACCACCAAGCTGCCTGCCCGTGTATCCATGTAACCGCTGTAAAGCTGCCATGAGCCTATTGTTTGTTATTTTAGGCCTTTGATAGCCTGTCTGCGGTCCCTACTTTAAATACTCCTCCACTCACCACCAGCTGCCTGCCCGTGTATCCATGTAACCGCTGTAAAACTGCCATGAGCCTATTGTTTGTTATTTTAGGCCTTTGATAGCCTGTCTGCGGTCCCTACTTTAAATACTCCTCCACTCACCACCAGCTGCCTGCCCGTGTATCCATGTAACCGCTGTAAAACTGCCATGAGCCTATTGTTTGTTATTTTAGGCCTTTGATAGCCTGTCTGCGGTCCCTCCTTCCACTAGGCCTCCACTGACCAGACCACTGCTGCCCGTGTACCCCTGGAACCAATTTTAAAGTGCCTACAGCCAGCCCATTTTATTGTGTTAGGCCTTCGAAGCCTGTCTGCGGTCCCTCCTTCCACTAGGCCTCCACTGACCAGACCACTGCTGCCCGTGTACCCCTGGAACCAATTTTAAAGTGCCTACAGCCAGCCCATTTTATTGTGTTAGGCCTTCGAAGCCTGTCTGCGGTCCCTCCTTCCACTAGGCCTCCACTGACCAGACCACTGCTGCCCGTGTACCCCTGGAACCAATTTTAAAGTGCCTACAGCCAGCCCATTTTATTGTGTTAGGCCTTCGAAGCCTGTCTGCGGTCCCTCCTTCCACTAGGCCTCCACTGACCAGACCACTGCTGCCCGTGTACCCCTGGAACCAATTTTAAAGTGCCTACAGCCAGCCCATTTTATTGTGTTAGGCCTTCGAAGCCTGTCTGCGGTCCCTCCTTCCACTAGGCCTCCACTGACCAGACCACTGCTGCCCGTGTACCCCTGGAACCAATTTTAAAGTGCCTACAGCCAGCCCATTTTATTGTGTTAGGCCTTCGAAGCCTGTCTGCGGTCCCTCCTTCCAATAGGCCTACACTGACCAGACCACTGCTGCCCGTGTACCCCTGGAACCAATTTTAAAGTGCCTACAGCCAGCCCATTTTATTGTGTTAGGCCTTCGAAGCCTGTCTGCGGTCCCTCCTTCCACTAGGCCTCCACTGACCAGACCACTGCTGCCCGTGTACCCCTGGAACCAATTTTAAAGTGCCTACAGCCAGCCCATTTTATTGTGTTAGGCCTTCGAAGCCTGTCTGCGGTCCCTCCTTCCAATAGGCCTACACTGACCAGACCACTGCTGCCCGTGTACCCCTGGAACCAATTTTAAAGTGCCTACAGCCAGCCCATTTTATTGTGTTAGGCCTTCGAAGCCTGTCTGCGGTCCCTCCTTCCAATAGGCCTACACTGACCAGACCACTGCTGCCCGTGTACCCCTGGAACCAATTTTAAAGTGCCTACAGCCAGCCCATTTTATTGTGTTAGGCCTTCGAAGCCTGTCTGCGGTCCCTCCTTCCACTAGGCCTCCACTGACCAGACCACTGCTGCCCGTGTACCCCTGGAACCAATTTTAAAGTGCCTACAGCCAGCCCATTTTATTGTGTTAGGCCTTCGAAGCCTGTCTGCGGTCCCTCCTTCCAATAGGCCTACACTGACCAGACCACTGCTGCCCGTGTACCCCTGGAACCAATTTTAAAGTGCCTACAGCCAGCCCATTTTATTGGGTTAGGCCTTCGAAGCCTGTCTGCGGTCCCTCCTTCCAATAGGCCTACACTGACAAAGGTACACCTGACAACAGACACATGGACCTGTAGGCATGGCCACGGAAGGTTACGTGTCCTTTGTGGCTCAATGGGTTAATGTATTGGATGCATGGTCCACACAGGGGACAGCCTGCTAAGTCTGTATGCAGTCCCTAATTCGTGTTGCCCTCCATTGAATAAAGCTGAGCTTCTACCTTCCGGCTCTGATTAACTGCTGTTTTTAAACACATTGGTGGTTCCGGCCTACTAACGGTGTCTGCCCCTGCCTGGTGTTGCCCTCAACTGAATAAAGCTGAGCTTCAACCTTCCGGCTCTGATTAACTGCTGTTTTTAAACACATTGGTGGTTAGGGCCTACTAACGGTGTCTGCCCCTCCCTGGTGTTGCCCTCAACTGAATAAAGCTGAGCTTCAACCTTCTGGCTCTCATTAAGTGTTTTTTAAAAAACAAAATGGTGGTTAGGGCCTACTAACGGCTTCTGCCCCTCCCTGGTGTTGCCCTCAACTCACTAAAGCTGAGCTTCTACCTTCCGGCTCTGATTAACTGCTGTTTTTAAACACATTGGTGGTTCCGGCCTACTAACGGTGCCTGCCCCTGCCTGGTGTTGCCCTCAACTGAATAAAGCTGAGCTTCAACCTTCTGGCTCTCATTAAGTGTTTTTTAAAAAACAAAATGGTGGTTAGGGCCTACTAACGGCTTCTGCCCCTCCCTGGTGTTGCCCTCAACTCACTAAAGCTGAGCTTCTACCTTCCGGCTCTGATTAACTGCTGTTTTTAAACACATTGGTGGTTCCGGCCTACTAACGGTGTCTGCCCCTGCCTGGTGTTGCCCTCAACTGAATAAAGCTGAGCTTCAACCTTCTGGCTCTCATTAAGTGTTTTTTAAAAAACAAAATGGTGGTTAGGGCCTACTAACGGCTTCTGCCCCTCCCTGGTGTTGCCCTCAACTCACTAAAGCTGAGCTTCTACCTTCCGGCTCTGATTAACTGCTGTTTTTAAACACATTGGTGGTTAGGGCCTACTAACGGTGTCTGCCCCTCCCTGGTGTTGCCCTCAACTGAATAAAGCTGACCTTCAACCTTCTGGCTCTCATTAAGTGTTTTTTAAAAAACAAAATGGTGTTTAGGGCCTACTAACGGTGTCTGCCCCTCCCTGGTGTTGCCCTCAACTGAATAAAGCTGAGCTTCAACCTTCTGGCTCTCATTAAGTGTTTTTTAAAAAACAAAATGGTGGTTAGGGCCTACTAACGGCTTCTGCCCCTCCCTGGTGTTGCCCTCAACTCACTAAAGCTGAGCTTCTACCTTCCGGCTCTGATTAACTGCTGTTTTTAAACACATTGGTGGTTAGGGCCTACTAACGGTGTCTTCCCCTCCCTGGTGTTGCCCTCAACTGAATAAAGCTGACCTTCAACCTTCTGGCTCTCATTAAGTGTTTTTTAAAAAACAAAATGGTGGTTAGGGCCTACTAACGGCTTCTGCCCCTCCCTGGTGTTGCCCTCAACTCACTAAAGCTGAGCTTCTACCTTCCGGCTCTGATTAACTGCTGTTTTTAAACACATTGGTGGTTCCGGCCTACTAACGGTGTCTGCCCCTGTCTGGTGTTGCCCTCAACTGAATAAAGCTGAGCTTCAACCTTCTGGCTCTCATTAAGTGTTTTTTAAAAAACAAAATGGTGGTTAGGGCCTACTAACGGCTTCTGCCCCTCCCTGGTGTTGCCCTCAACTCACTAAAGCTGAGCTTCTACCTTCCGGCTCTGATTAACTGCTGTTTTTAAACACATTGGTGGTTAGGGCCTACTAACGGTGTCTGCCCCTCCCTGGTGTTGCCCTCAACTGAATAAAGCTGACCTTCAACCTTCTGGCTCTCATTAAGTGTTTTTTAAAAAACAAAATGGTGGTTAGGGCCTACTAACGGTGTCTGCCCCTCCCTGGTGTTGCCCTCAACTGAATAAAGCTGAGCTTCAACCTTCTGGCTCTCATTAAGTGTTTTTTAAAAAACAAAATGGTGGTTAGGGCCTACTAACGGCTTCTGCCCCTCCCTGGTGTTGCCCTCAACTGAATAAAGCTGAGCTTCAACCTTCTGGCTCTCATTAAGTGTTTTTTAAAAAACAAAATGGTGGTTAGGGCCTACTAACGGCTTCTGCCCCTCCCTGGTGTTGCCCTCAACTCACTAAAGCTGAGCTTCTACCTTCCGGCTCTGATTAACTGCTGTTTTTAAACACATTGGTGGTTCCGGCCTACTAACGGTGTCTGCCCCTGCCTGGTGTTGCCCTCAACTGAATAAAGCTGAGCTTCAACCTTCTGGCTCTCATTAAGTGTTTTTTAAAAAACAAAATGGTGGTTAGGGCCTACTAACGGCTTCTGCCCCTCCCTGGTGTTGCCCTCAACTCACTAAAGCTGAGCTTCTACCTTCCGGCTCTGATTAACTGCTGTTTTTAAACACATTGGTGGTTAGGGCCTACTAACGGTGTCTGCCCCTCCCTGGTGTTGCCCTCAACTGAATAAAGCTGACCTTCAACCTTCTGGCTCTCATTAAGTGTTTTTTAAAAAACAAAATGGTGTTTAGGGCCTACTAACGGTGTCTGCCCCTCCCTGGTGTTGCCCTCAACTGAATAAAGCTGAGCTTCAACCTTCTGGCTCTCATTAAGTGTTTTTTAAAAAACAAAATGGTGGTTAGGGCCTACTAACGGTGTCTGCCCCTCCCTGGTGTTGTCCTCAACTGAACAAAGCTGAGCTTCCACATTCTGGCTTTCGGCCTATACTATCAGATATTAAACTGCATTTGGCCTACTAGTGTGGTTAGGCCCTTGAAACAGTGTCTGCTGCTCTTGGGTTTGCTACTCCACTGAACAAAGCAATGCCGCCTGTTTAGTCCTGTTACCAATTTTGATCTGCATTTAGCCTACTTTATTCTTTGGCCCTATATCTGTTTCCTCATCATCCTGCCCATTTGTTGTGAATTTGCTTTTTGCTCCCTCTAGTGGTTACTAGTTTTTTGGACTCTGGTTTTTCTGTCATCCCTTTTATCCGCACCTGGGTCGTTAGTTAGGGGTGTTGCTATATAAGCTCCCTGGACCTTCAGTTCAATGCCTGGCAACGTAGTTATCAGAGCTAGTCTCTGTGCTCTTGTCTACTGATCCTGGTTCCAGTTATTTCAGCTAAGTCTGCTTTTTGCTTTTTGCTATTTGTTTTGGTTTTGTATTTTTGTCCAGCTTGTTCCAAATCTATATCCTGACCTTTGCTGGAAGCTCTAGGGGGCTGGTGTTCTCCCCCCGGACCGTTAGACGGTTCGGGGGTTCTTGAATTTCCAGTGTGGATTTTGATGGGGTTTTTGTTGACCATATAAGTTACCTTTTCTTATTTCTGCTATCAGTAAGCGGGCCTCTCTGTGCTAAACCTGGTTCATTTCTGTGTTTGTCATTTCTTCTTACCTCACCGTTATTATTTGTGGGGGGCTTCTATCCAGCTTTGGGGTCCCCTTCTCTGGAGGCAAGAAAGGTCTTTTGTTTTCCTCTACTAGGGGTAGCTAGATTCTCCGGCTGGAGCGTGTCATCTAGAATCAACGTAGGAATGATCCCCGGCTACTTCTAGTGTTGGCGTTAGGAGTAGATATATGGTCAATCCAGTTACCACTGCCCTATGAGCTGGATTTTTGTACTCTGCAGACTTCCACGTTCCTCTGAGACCCTCGCCATTGGGGTCATAACAGTTTGCCAGGCCAGTATTAAATGTTTAATGCATTGCAGAAGAGGGATTATAAGAAAGAAGATTCTGAGTTTTTTTTTTTTTTTTTTTTTTTCTTCTTCCCCTTTACCTCAGAGTGGCTATGCTTGCTGCAGACATGAATGTCCAGACCTTGATTACAAGTGTGGACCAGCTGGCTACTCGTGTGCAGGGCATACAAGACTATGTTATCAGAAATCCTAGGTCAGAACCTAAAATACCGATTCCTGAACTGTTTTCCGGAGACAGGTTTAAGTTTAGGAATTTCGTGAATAATTGTAAATTGTTTTTGTCCCTGAGACCCTGTTCATCTGGAGACTCTGCTCAGCAAGTAAAAATTGTTATTTCGTTCTTACGGGGCGACCCTCAGGATTGGGCTTTTTCGCTGGCGCCAGGAGATCCGGCATTGGCTGATATTGATGCGTTTTTCCTGGCGCTCGGTTTACTTTATGAGGAACCCAATCTTGAGATTCAGGCAGAAAAGGCCTTGCTGGCTATGTCTCAGGGGCAGGACGAGGCTGAAGTGTATTGCCAAAAATTTCGGAAATGGTCCGTGCTGACACATTGGAACGAGTGTGCACTGGCCGCTAATTTTAGAAATGGCCTTTCTGAAGCCATTAAGAATGTTATGGTGGGTTTTCCCATTCCCACAGGTCTGAATGATACTATGGCACTGGCTATTCAAATTGACCGGCGGTTGCGGGAGCGCAAAACCGCAAATTCCCTCATGGTGTTGTCTGAACAGACACCTAATTCGGTGCAATGTGATAGAAAAACCGCAAATTCCCTCATGGTGTTGTCTGAACAGACACCTGATTTAATGCAATGTGATAGAATCCTGACTAGGAATGAGCAGAAAATTCATAGACGCCGGAATGGCTTGTGCTACTACTGTGGTGATTCTACACATGTTATCTCAGCATGCTCTAAACGTATAGCTAAGGTTGTTAGTCCTGTCACCGTTGGTAATTTGCAACCTAAGTTTATTCTGTCTGTAACTTTGATTTGCTCACTGTCGTCTTATCCTGTCATGGCGTTTGTGGATTCAGGTGCTGCCCTGAGTCTTATGGATCTGTCATTTGCTAAGCGCTGTGGTTTTACTCTTGAACCATTAGAGAATCCTATTCCTCTTAGGGGTATTGATGCTACGCCATTGGCAGCAAATAAACCGCAGTATTGGACACAGGTTACTATGTGCATGACTCCTGAACACCGCGAGGTGATACGTTTCCTGGTTTTACATAAAATGCATGATTTGGTTGTTTTAGGGCTGCCATGGTTACAGACCCATAATCCAGTCCTGGACTGGAAGGCTATGTCAGTCTCAAGTTGGGGCTGTCGGGGTATTCATGGGGATTCCCTGCCTGTGTCTATTGCTTCTTCTACGCCTTCGGAAGTTCCGGAGTATTTGTCTGATTATCAGGATGTCTTCAGTGAGTCTGAGTCCAGTGCACTGCCTCCTCATAGGGACTGTGACTGTGCTATAGATTTGATCCCAGGCAGTAAATTTCCTAAGGGAAGACTGTTTAATCTGTCGGTACCTGAACATACCGCTATGCGTTCATATATCAAGGAGTCTCTGGAGAAAGGACATATTCGTCCGTCTTCTTCCCCTCTTGGTGCGGGATTCTTTTTTGTGGCAAAAAAGGACGGATCTTTGAGGCCTTGTATTGATTATCGGCTTTTAAATAAGATCACTGTCAAATTTCAGTATCCTTTACCGCTGTTGTTTGACTTGTTTGCCCGGATTAAGGGTGCCAAGTGGTTCACCAAGATAGACCTTCGTGGTGCGTACAACCTTGTGCGCATTAAGCAAGGTGATGAATGGAAAACCGCATTCAATACGCCCGAAGGTCATTTTGAGTACTTGGTGATGCCTTTTGGGCTCTCCAATGCGCCTTCAGTTTTTCAGTCTTTTATGCATGACATCTTCCGGAAGTATCTGGATAAATTTTTGATTGTTTATCTGGATGATATTTTGTTTTTTTCTGATAATTGGGATTCGCATGTGGAGCAGGTCAGGTTGGTCTTTAAAATTTTGCGTGAAAATTCTTTGTTTGTCAAGGGCTCAAAGTGTCTCTTTGGTGTACAGAAGGTTCCCTTTTTGGGGTTCATTTTTTCCCCTTCTGCTGTGGAGATGGACCCAGTCAAGGTCCGAGCTATTCTTGATTGGACTCAGCCCTCGTCAGTTAAGAGTCTTCAGAAGTTCTTGGGTTTCGCTAACTTCTACCGTCGTTTTATCGCTAATTTTTCTAGCATTGTGAAACCTTTGACGGATATGACTAAGAAGGGCTCCGATGTAGCCAACTGGGCTCCTGCTGCCGTGGAGGCTTTCCAGGAGTTGAAACGCCGGTTTACTTCAGCGCCTGTTTTGTGCCAGCCTGATGTCTCACTTCCCTTTCAGGTTGAGGTGGATGCTTCAGAGATTGGAGCAGGGGCCGTTTTGTCGCAGAGAGGCCCTGGTTGCTCTGTTATGAAACCTTGTGCCTTTTTCTCTAGGAAGTTTTCGCCTGCCGAGCGAAATTATGATGTGGGCAATCGGGAGTTGTTGGCCATGAAATGGGCATTTGAGGAGTGGCGTCATTGGCTCGAGGGTGCTAAGCATCGTGTGGTGGTCTTGACTGATCACAAAAATCTGATGTATCTCGAGTCTGCTAAACGCCTTAATCCGAGACAGGCCCGCTGGTCATTGTTTTTCTCCCGCTTTGATTTTGTTGTCTCGTATTTACCAGGTTCAAAGAATGTGAAGGCCGATGCTCTTTCTAGGAGCTTTGTGCCTGATGCTCCTGAAGTCGCTGATCCTGTTGGTATTCTTAAAGATGGAGTTATCTTGTCAGCTATTTCTCCGGATCTGCGACGTGTGTTGCAGAGATTTCAGGCGGATAGGCCTGAGTCTTGTCCACCTGACAGACTGTTTGTCCCGGATAAGTGGACCAGCAGAGTCATTTCCGAGGTTCATTCCTTGGTGTTGGCAGGTCACCCGGGAATTTTTGGCACCAGAGATCTGGTGGCCAGGTCCTTTTGGTGGCCTTCTTTGTCAAGGGATGTGCGGTCATTTGTGCAGTCCTGTGGGACTTGTGCTCGAGCTAAGCCTTGCTGTTCTCGTGCCAGCGGTTTGCTCTTGCCCTTGCCTGTCCCGAAGAGACCTTGGACACATATCTCCATGGATTTCATTTCTGATCTTCCGCTATCTCAGGGCATGTCCGTTATCTGGGTGATATGTGATCGCTTCTCAAAGATGGTCCATTTGGTTCCTTTGCCTAAGCTGCCTTCCTCTTCCGATCTGGTTCCTGTGTTTTTCCAGAACGTGGTTCGTTTGCACGGCATCCCTGAGAATATTGTGTCAGACAGAGGATCCCAGTTCGTTTCCAGGTTCTGGCGATCCTTTTGTAGTAGGATGGGCATTGATTTGTCGTTTTCGTCTGCTTTCCATCCTCAGACTAATGGACAGACGGAGCGAACCAATCAGACTTTGGAGGCTTATTTGAGGTGTTTTGTCTCTGCTGATCAGGACGATTGGGTGACATTCTTGCCGTTGGCTGAGTTTGCCCTTAATAATCGGGCTAGTTCCGCCACCTTGGTTTCGCCTTTTTTCTGCAACTCTGGTTTCCATCCTCGCTTTTCTTCGGGTCATGTGGAGCCTTCTGACTGTCCTGGGGTGGATTCTGTGGTGGATAGGTTGCAGCGGATCTGGAATCATGTGGTGGACAACTTGAAGTTGTCACAGGAGAGGGCTCAGCGCTTTGCCAACCGCCGCCGCGGTGTGGGTCCCCGACTACGCGTTGGGGATTTGGTATGGCTTTCTTCCCGCTTTGTTCCTATGAAGGTCTCCTCTCCCAAATTTAAACCTCGTTTTATTGGGCCTTACAAGATATTGGAAATCCTTAATCCTGTATCTTTTCGTCTGGATCTTCCTGTGTCGTTTGCTATTCACAATGTATTTCATAGGTCCTTGTTGCGGCGGTACATTGTGCCTGTAGTTCCTTCTGCTGAGCCTCCCGCTCCGGTGTTGGTTGAGGGCGAGTTGGAGTACGTGGTGGAGAAGATCTTGGATTCTCGCCTCTCCAGGCGGAGGCTTCAGTACCTGGTCAAGTGGAAGGGCTATGGTCAGGAGGATAATTCCTGGGTGGTCGCCTCTGATGTTCATGCGGCCGATTTAGTTCGTGCCTTTCATGCCGCTCATCCTGATCGCCCTGGTGGTCGTGGTGAGGGTTCGGTGACCCCTCACTAAGGGGGGGGTACTGTTGTGAATTTGCTTTTTGCTCCCTCTAGTGGTTACTAGTTTTTTGGACTCTGGTTTTTCTGTCATCCCTTTTATCCGCACCTGGGTCGTTAGTTAGGGGTGTTGCTATATAAGCTCCCTGGACCTTCAGTTCAATGCCTGGCAACGTAGTTATCAGAGCTAGTCTCTGTGCTCTTGTCTACTGATCCTGGTTCCAGTTATTTCAGCTAAGTCTGCTTTTTGCTTTTTGCTATTTGTTTTGGTTTTGTATTTTTGTCCAGCTTGTTCCAAATCTATATCCTGACCTTTGCTGGAAGCTCTAGGGGGCTGGTGTTCTCCCCCCGGACCGTTAGACGGTTCGGGGGTTCTTGAATTTCCAGTGTGGATTTTGATGGGGTTTTTGTTGACCATATAAGTTACCTTTTCTTATTTCTGCTATCAGTAAGCGGGCCTCTCTGTGCTAAACCTGGTTCATTTCTGTGTTTGTCATTTCTTCTTACCTCACCGTTATTATTTGTGGGGGGCTTCTATCCAGCTTTGGGGTCCCCTTCTCTGGAGGCAAGAAAGGTCTTTTGTTTTCCTCTACTAGGGGTAGCTAGATTCTCAGGCTGGAGCGTGTCATCTAGAATCAACGTAGGAATGATCCCCGGCTACTTCTAGTGTTGGCGTTAGGAGTAGATATATGGTCAATCCAGTTACCACTGCCCTATGAGCTGGATTTTTGTACTCTGCAGACTTCCACGTTCCTCTGAGACCCTCGCCATTGGGGTCATAACACCATTGCCCAGCCACTGCTAGATGAGTCTGCTGGTACATTGACCTAGACCACTACATTCCCCTTGTACTCTACACAGCCAGAATCTGACCCTGCTGAAAGTAAGGTTCCCCTTCCCGCATATTATACCACCTTACACAGGGACAAAGAGGAAGGTGCAGATGAAAGTGCAGGTTCCTTCATCAGGTGGGGGGGCATACTCATTGGCGACGTCACTGGCACAGGGCCACTCAGAGTACGCAAAAGTGTCGCTGCTGGTGGGAGGCGCCCCCGCCATGCAGACACACCGCCGTACTTTGAGGGGCCCTGTGCCAGTGCCAATGCGAATGAGTGGGCCCCCCCTGCTTGCTCAGGATCACAGCACTTGCAACGTTGAAATACTTACCTCTCCCTGCTCCACCGCCATGACGTAGTCCATGTTTCCTGGGCCCACTAAAACCTTGAACCAGCCCTACCCCCACAACTTTTGCCAAATGACCCCCAATTTCCAGTGCCCAACTATTATTATAAAGTTAATTAAGATTGACAAGCTTCAGAAAACAAGAATGGATGTTTTTGGCAGTAAAATGTGCACTGTAGGTGTTTTCCTGGCCTCCACTCACTGCCGGCTATGCTTTCCCATTGACTTGCATTGGGTTTCGTGTTTCGGTCGATCCCCGACTTTTAGCGATAATCGGCCGACTTCACTCGACTCGACTCTGGACTAAATCGGGTTTCACAAAACCAGACTCGATCTTAAAAAAATGAAAGTCGCTCAACCCTAGAAGCAATAGACAAGGGCAGGGAATCTCCATGAATTCCATGGCAGCCCCAACTTGACACTGACATAGCCTTCCAGTCCAAGACTGGATTATGGGTCTGTAACCATGGCAAACCCAAAACAACCAAATCATGCATTTTATGCAGAACAAGAAAACGTATTACCTCCCGATGTTCGGGAGTCATGCACATGGTAACCTGTGTCCAAAACTGCGGTTTATTTTTTGCCAATGGCGTAGAATCAATACCCCTAAGAGGGATAGGATTTTCCAATGGCTCAAGAACAAATCCGCAGCGCTTGGCAAATGACAGATCCATAAGGCTCAGGGCAGCACCTGAGTCCACAAACGCCATGACAGGATACGATGACAGTGAGCAAATCAAAGTTACAGATAGAATAAATTTAGGTTGCAAATTACCAATGGTGACCGGACTAACAACCTTAGTAAGACGTTTAGAGCATGCTGAGATAACATGTGTAGAATCACCACAGTAGTAACTCAAGCCATTCTGGCGTCTATGAATTTTCCGCTCATTTCTAGTCAGGATTCTATCACATTGCATTAAATCAGGTGCCTGTTCAGACAACACCATGAGGGAATTTGCGGTTTTGCGCTCCCGCAACCGCCGGTCGATTTGAATAGCCAGGGCCATAGAATCATTCAGACTTGTGGGAATGGGAAAACCCACCATCACATTCTTAATGGCTTCAGAAAGGCCATTTCTAAAATTTGCAGCCAATGCACACTCGTTCCACTGGGTCAGCACGGACCATTTCCGAAATTTTTGGCAATACACTTCAGCCTCGTCCTGGCCCTGAGACATCGCCAGCAAGGCTTTTTCTGCCTGAATCTCACGATTGGGTTCCTCATAAAGCAAACCGAGCGCCAGAAAAAACGCATCAATGTCAGCCAATGCCGGATCTCCTGGCGCCAGCGAGAAGGCCCAATCCTGAGGGTCGCCCCGTAAAAAAGAAATAACAATTTTTACTTGCTGAGCGGAGTCTCCAGATGAACAGGGTCTCAGAGACAAAAACAATTTACAATTATTCCTGAAATTTCTTAATTTAAATCGGTCTCCGGAAAACAGTTCAGGAGTCGGTATCTTAGGTTCTGACGTAGGATTTCTGGTAACATAGTCTTGTATGCCCTGCACACAAGCAGCAAGCTGGTCCACACTTGTAATCAAGGTCTGAACATTCATGTCTGCAGCAAACACAAGCCACTCAGAGGTAAAGGGGAAAAGAAAAAGAAAAATGAGAGAGAGAAAAAAAAACCTCAGAATTTTCTTTCTTATAATCCCGCTTCTGCAATGCATTTAACATTTAATACGGGCCTGGCAAACTGTTATGACCCCAATGGCGAGGGTCTCAGAGATATCAGGAAGTCTGCGAAGTACAAAAATCCAGCTCATAGGGCAGTGGTAACTGGGTTGACCATATATCTACTCCTAACGCCAACACTAGAAGTAGCCGGGGAACATGCCTACGTTGGTCGCTAGATGTCTCGCGCCAGCCGGAGAGCTAACTACCCCTAGAAGAGGAAAACAAAGACCTCTTTTGCCTCCAGAGAAAAGACCCCAAAAGTTGGATACAAGCCCCCCACAAATAATAACGGTGAGGTAAGAGGAAATGACAAACACAGAGATGAACTAGGTTTAGCAAAGAGAGGCCCACTTACTAATAGCAGAATGTAGTAAGATAACTTATATGGTCAACAAAAACCCTATCAAAAATCCACACTGGAGATTCAAGAACCCCCGAACCGTCTAACGGCCCGGGGGGAGAACTCCAGCCTCCCTAGAGCTTCCAGCAAGGATAGGATACAGATTATGTACAAGCTGGACAAAAATGCAAACAAAAACAAATAGCAAAAAGCAAGAAAGCAGACTTAGCTTAATCAAGCAGGAACCAGGATCAGTAGACAAGAGCACTACAGATTAGCTCTGATATCAACGTTGCCAGGCATTGAACTGAAGGTCCAGGGAGCTTATATAGCAACACCCCTGACCTAACGACCCAGGTGAGCATACAAGGGATGAATGACATACCCAGAGTCAAATCACTAGTAGCCACTAGAGGGAGCCAAAAGGTAAATTCACAACACTTATACACAGTATGATTGGTCCGCAGCTCCCATATACACAGTATGATGGGCCCGCAGCTCCCTTATACACAGTATGATGGGCCCGCAGCTCCCTTATACACAGTATGATGTATGCACAGCTCCTTTATACACAGTATGATGGGCCCACAGCTCCCATATACACAGTATGATGTGTGCACAGCTTCCTTATACACAGTATGATGGACTCACAGCTCCCTTATACACAGTATGATGGGCCCTCAGCTCCCTTATACACAGTGTGATGGGCCCGCAGCTCCCTTATACACAGTATGATGGGCCCGCAGATCCCTTATACACAGTATGATGGGCCCGCAGCTCCCTTATACACAGTATGATGGGCCCGCAGCTCCCTTATACACCGTATGATGGGCCTGCCGCTCCCTTATACACAGTATGATGGGCCCGCAGCTCCCTTATACACAGTGTGATGGGCCCGCAGATCCCTTATACACAGTATGATGGGCCCGCAGCTCCCTTATACACTGTCTGATGGGCCTGCAGCTCCCGCACAAACAGTATGATGGACTCACAGCTTCCTTATACACAGTATGATGGGCTCGCAGCTTCCTTATACATAGTATGATTGGCCCGCAGCTCCCGTATACACAGTATGATGGGCCTGCAGCTTCCTTATACACTGTCTGATGGGCCCAGCTCCTTTATATACAGTATGATTGGTCCGCAGCTCCCTTATACACAGTATGATTGGTCCGCAGTTCCCGTATATACAGTATGATGGGCCCGCAGCTCCCTTATACACTGTCTGATGGGCCTGCAGCTCCCGCACAAACAGTATGATGGACTCACAGCTTCCTTATACACAGTATGATGGGCTCGCAGCTTCCTTATACATAGTATGATTGGCCCGCAGCTCCCGTATACACAGTATGATGGGCCTGCAGCTTCCTTATACACTGTCTGATGGGCCCACAGCTCCTTTATACACAGTATGATGGGCCCACAGCTCCCATATACACAGTATGATTGGCCCGCAGCTCCCATATACACAGCATGATGTTTGCACAGCTCCCTTATTGTTGTGAACTGTGTTTCTGGGCTCCCTCTGGTGGTCACTAACGGTATTGTGTTAGGCATGTCTTGTTGCAGGCCTGAGCTCCAGCTGTGTCGTTAAGCAGCGGGTGTTCCCTATTTAAGTCTCCTCCGGACTCAGTCTCTTGCCTGGCATCGTTGTATCCAGACCTATATGGTCTCCTCCGGATTCCTTTCAGTCTGTCTCATGCAAGAAAAGCTAAGTCCGTTTTGTATAATTTGGATCGTTTGCATTTTTCAGTGTCTTTGTCCAGCTTGCTTAATATTTGATTTTCTGGCTCGCTGGAAGCTCTAGGGGGCTGATATTCTCCCTCCGTACCGTCAGTCGGTGTGGGGGTTCTTGAATGTTCAGCGTGGATGTTTTTGTAGGGTTTTCTGCTGACCGCATAGTCCACTATCTATTTTCTGTCTATCTAGACTAGTGGGCCTCACTTTGCTGAATCTAGTTCATCTCTACGTTTGTGTTTTCCTCTTGCCTCACCGTTATTATTTGTTGGGGGCTTTCTATATCTTTGGGGTTCAATTTCTCTGGAGGCAAGTGAGGTCTTATTTTCCCTCTAGGGGTAGTCAGTTCTCCGGCTGGCTCGAGACGTCTAGAACCAATGTAGGCACGTTCACCGGCTGCTTCTAGTTGTGTGTGTTAGGATCAGGTATGCGGTTAGCCCAGTTTTCACCTCCCTAGAGCAGTATTTATGTTTTTGCTATCTTGCCGGAATATCAGAGGTCTTCTACCACTGGGACCATAACAGTATGCCAGGCAGAAAGAAAATGTTTATTGCATTGCAGAAGCGGGATTAAAAAGAAGTTCTGAGTTTTTTTTTTTTGTTGTTGCTGCAGTTTGCCTAGCTTCTTCCATCCCCTTTTTCTCTGTGGCTGGAACTCTGCTGCAGATATGAATGTCCAGACTCTGACTTCTAGTGTGGATCAGCTTGCTGCTAGGGTGCAAAGCATTCAGGATTTTGTTATCCATAGCCCTATGTCTGAACCAAAAATACCTATTCCTGAGCCGTTTTTTGGTGATAGATCTAAGTTCCTGAATTTTAGGAATAATTGCAAATTGTTTCTGTCTCTGAAACCTCGTTCCTCTGGTGATTCCGCTCAGCAAGTTAAGATTGTTATTTCCTTCTTGCGCGGCGACCCTCAAGATTGGGCCTTCTCTCTGGCGCCAGGAGATCCTGCATTGGTGAATGTTGATGCGTTTTTCCTGGCACTTGGTTTGCTTTATGAGGAGCCTAATCTTGAAAATCAGGCTGAAAAGATGTTGCTGGCTATCTCTCAGGGTCAGGACGAAGCTGAGGTATATTGTCAAAAATTTCGGAAATGGTCCGTGCTTACTCAATGGAATGAGTGTGCACTGGCCGCAAATTTCAGAAATGGTCTTTCTGAAGCCATTAAAGATGTGATGGTGGGGTTTCCTATCCCTACAGGTCTGAATGATTCAATGGCTTTGGCCATTCAAATTGATCGACGTTTGCGGGAGCGCAAACCTGTTAATCCTTTGGCGGTGCTGTCTGAACGGTCACCTGATTCTATGCAATGTGACAGAATTTTGACCAGACACGAAAAACAGAGGGCACCATCTCACTAATAATTAAGGATGCTCTACCCACAACATGTCAAACCAATATAGTAAACAAAAAGAAAAAAAGAGACATGCAATACTGCAGGGATCATCAAATAGTAGTAAATTTTATTAAGTCATAATCCTCAAACCACACCACTCACAGTTAAAAACATTTAAAAGTACATAAAACACAACAACAGTCTACCCAAAAGGATAATGGGAAGACAGATCTATACACGCAGGTATGGACCTTTTAAATATTTCCCTACTTTCTACATCTTGCCTAAAGTGCACAAGTCACTTACATCGCCTCCAGGAAGACCAATAGTGTCGGGCATTGGGAGCATCATGGAACGACCTTGTCTATATCTGGACCACTTTCTTCAACCGATAGCCCTCTCCCTGGACTCTTACATAAGAGATTCGGCACATTTAATGATGGATTTGGAGGAATTGGAGGTCCCAGAGGAAACGTTGTTGGTTAGTCTGGACGTGGAGTCTTTATATACGAATATAGCCCATGATCAAGGAGTTCAAGCGGTTGCATTTTTTCTGGAGAAACATCAAGAGAATGGTGAGCATAACCTCTTCTTGTTGGAGCTACTTCATTTTGTCCTTGATAAAAACTATTTCACTTTTGATAGAAAATATTATAGGCAAATTACTGGGACTGCTATGGGGGCGCGTTGCGCGCCCTCATACGCAAACCTATTTTTGGGTTGGTGGGAGGAGTTGGTGGTTTATCAACATGTTATGTTTTCCAGTAAAATAGCCACCTGGCGATGTTATATAGACGATGTTCTGTTTTTGTGGACAGGAACACTTGAAGAATGCAAAAAGTTCGTCGCTGATTTGAACACCAATTCTTTAAATATCCACCTGACCTCCACCATATCAGAATCGACTGTGGACTTTCTGGACATTAAATTAACTATAAAAGAAAACCGGGTTTCCTCCTGCCTCTATCGGAAAAAGACAGCAACAAATAACCTTTTACATTATTCTAGCTTTCATCCGACCCATTTGAAGAATGGAATACCAAAAGGTCAGTTCTTGAGACTTCGTAGAAACTGCAGCTCAACAACTGATTTTTATAAGCTTGCGAAAGATCTAACTACCCGTTTTACCAACAGACAATATCCCAAAAAAATCGTAGCAAGAGCCTTCAAAGAAGCTGAACAAAAGGATAGACAAAGTCTCTTTACGAAACAGGTGCGTGATTCAGCTCGACCTCTATCCCTTATCACGACCTATAACAATCAATGGTCAGATATATATGGGATTCTGAATAAAAATTGGAATATCCTGTTATGTGAGCCAAAACTCTCTATGCATATTGCATCTACTCCCAAAGTGGTGGCAAGAAGAGCCAAGAACTTAAAGGACCAACTTTGCCATAGCCACTATCAAAGACCTAAAAGGGAATTAAGAATTGGTAAACGGACCCGTGGCACATACCCTTGTGGGGGGTGTAATATATGTCAATTTGTAGTTGCACGGGAGCAAACATGTATTTCTACGTTACCTTTCCCAATAAAATCGGAATCCTTTTTTAATTGTAGGTCGAGAAATCTTGTATATGCAATTTTATGTGACTGCCCCAAGCTCTATGTGGGCCAGACGTCGCAGGAGCTGAGGAAGAGATGTCAACAACACCTGTCTAATATTAGTCTGGCAAAAAGAGACCGGGAGAAAGGAAAGACCTTAACCTCAGTTGCGGCACACTTTCTTGAAACACATGGAAGTAATATCAGAGGCTTGAAGATTCTGGGATTAGAAGGCATTAACGAAACTATCAGAGGGGGTAATTTAACTAACCAGTTGTTGAGATGTGAGTCCAAGTGGATCTATAAATTACGGAGCCTTTCTCCGCTTGGACTTAATGAGGATCTCCTATTTACTGGTTATTACAAACAGTTATGATTGTTTTCCATATGATTGGTATCTAATATAGTCTTTTCTTATATATCTATATTTTTTGATATAATGAGATTATTTTTGGTTTGGTGGAGTATCCATTTTTTCCCCTTAATAGCACTTTAGTCTTGTAGGTTCCTAAAGTATAAATTTCTGGGGATTAAAGGCTCGGTTATAATCTAAACTAACTTAACTTGAGATCTTATTGGAGGCTCTTATTGCTGTCTTTCCTCTAGTTCTTCTTGGAGCACTGTAGGAACCTGAGGACCTAAACTTATCGTGAAGTGATCCATAAATAATGTCTCCTCTAGGCTATATATATTTAGAATATTTCCTGACTGAAGGTTATGGTTGTTCTCAATCTTGGGAGTATTTCTCTCACATTTTTCGTATTGGCGAATTATATAGTGTTTGACAACACAGGTTTGGGTTTATATTGTTGGTCCCATGCTGGGGTGCGGGTGGAACTACATGGAACAACTGTGTCATGAAGCCGGGTGTATAGATTAATGGTGACTGGTATGGCATACTACTTGTGCACAGTAGCGCTTGCGCTATGTGGTGTGTATTATTGGCTACCCTTGGTAGCGCCCTGTTATGTACAGTTGCCATGTATTTCCCCTTAATATGTTCAGTAGGGATTTTTTCCAAAAACTCCATTAGAGCAATGTATAATATTGTATATCCATCTTGGAGGTAGCTATTGTCTTGTATATTTGTAAATTGGGTTAGGCTATCTCCAAGATTTTCAAGTGGGAGCGCCAGCGTAGTCTAATATGCGTCGCAGGGTTTCCCTGATAACATTTCATTATGCGCAGAAGCAATTTTCGTAACTTTAAAGGAGCTGGTGCACTTGTTAATATGACTTTTAGCTGGTCTAAGAATGATAATCTGTAAATAGTAGCGCCTGCGCAATGGAATATGTATTGCAGGGTCTCCTTGGTAACATTTAATCCTGAGCAATAGCAGCTTCTTGTACGTTGAAGGAGCTGATGTGCCTGCCAGTACGATCTTCGGCAGCAATCGACGCCTGCGCATTGTGATGTGTTTCACAGGTATCCTTAGTAACGCCTGACCATGCGCAGCAGCTAGTTCCGGGACGCAATGCAATGTGTACCGCAGGGTTTCCCTGGTAACGCTTGACCCTGTGTAATAGCGGCTTCCTGTATGCCAAAGGAGCTGATGTGCCTGATAGTACGTTCTTCAGATACAGATGGCGCCTGCGCATTATGATTTGTATCGCAGGGTATCCTTAGTAATGCCTGATCATGCGCAGTAGCGACTTCCGGGACGCTGAGGGAGTCAACATGTCTAATGGCGTGATTTCTAGCTGCAGCTGCATTAATTGTGAGTACTATATAAACTGGGATCCTTGGGTCACCACATCGTCCCTACCCCTGATGAAGTCACAGCAGTGACGACACGCGTCGGGTTGACCACGCAGGATTTGGTTCCTTTCCTCCTTATTTCAGCCTCCCTGGCCGTTTTCATGGTATGAGCATGTTCATTAGAAATCCATTTTTTTGCTAGGAGCAGTATTTGCTTATAGACCTTCAATCATGCCTTCACAGCCAGTTTATTAGAATTTTTTCTGATTATTTTTTGGTATTTAGCTGAAGCACTTTTCTGGCTGTTTGAGTGGCCAAGATATGAGTGTCTGTTCATATCATCTCAGTTATTGAATTATTTATTCATATATATTAGATACCAATCTATTAATATTATATTTGCTTTAGGGAGAATAATTTGTTACATCATAAACGTGGAGGTATATATTTAAAAGGTCCATACCTGCGTGTATAGATCTGTCTTCCCATTATCCTTTTGGGTAGACTGTTGTTGTGTTTTATGTACTTTTAAATGTTTTTAACTGTGAGTGGTGTGGTTTGAGGATTATGACTTAATAAAATTTACTACTATTTGATGATCCCTGCAGTATTGCATGTCTCTTTTTTTCTTTTTGTTTATTAGAATTTTGACCAGAGCCAAGCGACAAAATCATAGACGTCAAAATGAGTTGTGTTTCTACTGTGGTGATTCAACACATGTTATCTCAGCATGCTCTAAACGCTTAAAAAAAATTGTTAATCCTGTCGCCATTGGTACTTTTCAGCCTAAGTTTATTTTGTCTGTGACTTTAATTTGTTCATTATCTTCTTACTCAGTTATGGCTTTTGTGGATTCTGGTGCTGCTTTAAGTCTGATGGATTTGTCGTTTGCCAAGCGCTGCGGTATTGTCCTGGAGCCTTTGGAAAATCCTATTCCTCTTAGAGGAATTGATTCTATGCCATTGGCAGAGAATAAACCTCATTGGACGCAAGTGACCATGTGCATGACTCCTGTACATCAGGAGGTGATTCGTTTTCTGGTACTGCATAAAATGCATGATGTTGTCGTTTTGGGTCTGCCATGGTTACAGGCCCATAATCCAGTTTTAGATTGGAAAGCTATGACTGTGTCTAGTTGGGGGTGTCAGGGGATTCATGGCGATTCTCCATTGGTGTCTATTGCTTCTTCTACTCCTTCTGAGATCCCTGAGTTTTTGTCAGACTTTCAGGATGTATTTAATGAGGCCAGGTCCAGTGCCCTTCCTCCTCATAGGGACTGTGATTGTGCTATAGATTTGATTCCTGGTAGTAAGTTTCCTAAGGGACGACTCTTTAATTTATCTGTGCCAGAGCATGCCGCGATGCGGAGTTATATAAAGGAGTCTTTGGAGAAGGGACATATTCGCCCATCCTCTTCTCCTCTTGGTGCAGGATTCTTTTTTGTGGGCAAGAAAGACGGGTCTTTGAGACCTTGTATAGATTATCGTCTTCTGAATAAGATCACGGTTAAATTTCAGTATCCTTTGCCATTGTTGTCTGATTTGTTTGCTCGGATTAAGGGATCCGGTTGTTTCACCAAGATAGATCTTCGTGGTGCGTATAACCTTGTGCGCATAAAGCAGGGAGATGAATGGAAAACGGCATTTAATACGCCCGAGGGTCATTTTGAGTACCTGGTGATGCCTTTTGGATTATCGAATGCCCCTTCTGTGTTTCAGTCCTTCATGCATGACATCTTCCGGAAATATCTGGATAAATTCATGATTATTTATCTGGATGATATTTTGTTTTTTTCTGATGATTGGGAGTCCCATGTGAACCAGGTCAGGATGGTGTTTCAGGTTCTGCGGGAGAATGCTCTATTTGTGAAGGGCTCAAAATGTATCTTTGGGGTACAGAAGGTTTCTTTTTTGGGTTTTATTTTTTCCCCTTCTACTGTGGAGATGGACCCAGTCAAGGTTTGTGCCATTCATGACTGGACTCAGCCCACGTCTGTTAAGAGCCTGCAGAAGTTCTTGGGCTTTGCTAATTTTTACCGTCGTTTTATCGCTAATTTTTCCAGCGTGGTTAAACCTTTGACGGATATGACCAAGAAGGGTTCTGATGTTGCTAATTGGTCTCCTGCGGCCGTGGAGGCCTTTCGGGAGCTGAAGCGTCGGTTTACTTCAGCGCCAGTCTTGTGCCAGCCGGATGTCTCTCTTCCCTTCCAGGTTGAAGTTGATGCTTCTTAGATTGGTGCAGGGGCTGTTTTGTCGCAAAAAAGTTCTGATGGCTCTGTGATGAAGCCATGCACCTTCTTTTCAAGAAAATTTTCGCCTGCTGAGCGGAACTATGATGTTGGTAATCGGGAGTTGTTGGCTATGAAGTGGGCATTTGAGGAGTGGCGACATTGGCTCGAGGGAGCTAGACATCGTGTGGTGGTCTTGACTGATCATAAAAATCTGATTTACCTCGAGTCTGCCAAGCGCCTGAATCCTAGACAGGCTCGTTGGTCGTTGTTTTTCTCCCGTTTTGACTTTGTGGTCTCGTACCTGCCTGGTTCGAAGAACGTGAAGGCTGATGCACTTTCTAGGAGTTTTGTGCCTGATTCTCCGGGAGTCTCGGAGCCGGCTGGTATTCTCAGAGAGGGAGTGATTTTGTCTGCCATTTCCCCAGATTTGCGACGAGTGCTGCAGAAATTTCAGGCTGATAGGCCTGATCGTTGCCCACCAGAGAGACTGTTTGTCCCTGACAGATGAACCAGCAGAGTTATTTCTGAGGTTCATTCTTCAGTGTTGGCGGGACATCCTGGGATTTTCGGTATCAGAGATTTGGTGGCTAGGTCCTTTTGGTGGCCTTCCTTGTCGCGGGATGTGCGTTCTTTTGTGCAGTCCTGTGGGATTTGTGCTCGGGCTAAGCCTTGCTGTTCTCGTGCCAGCGGGTTGCTTTTGCCCTTGCCTATCCCGAAGAGGCCTTGGACGCACATTTCCATGGATTTCATTTCGGATCTTCCGGTATCTCGGAAGATGTCTGTCATCTGGGTGATGTGCGATCGTTTTTCTAAAATGGTCCATTTGGTGCCCTTGCCTAAGTTGCCTTCCTCCTCTGATTTGGTTCCTTTGTTCTTTCAGAATGTGGTTCGTTTGCACGGCATCCCTGAGAATATTGTGTCTGACAGAGGATCCCAGTTTGTGTCCAGATTCTGGCGATCCTTTTGTGCTAAGATGGGTATTGATTTGTCTTTTTCGTCGGCTTTTCATCCTCAGACTAATGGCCAGACCGAGCGAACTAATCAGACGTTGGAGACTTATTTGAGATGTTTTGTTTCTGCTGATCAGGATGACTGGGTTATCTTTTTGCCACTGGCCGAGTTTGCCCTTAATAATCGGGCTAGTTCTGCCACTTTGGTTTCACCCTGTTTCTGCAACTCTGGTTTTCATCCTCGTTTCTCCTCGGGCCAGGTTGAACCTTCTGACTGTCCTGGGGTTGATTCTGTGGTGGATAGGTTGCAGCGGATTTGGAACCATGTGGTGGACAATTTGAAATTGTCACAAGACAAGGCCCAGCGTTTTGCCAACCGCCGCCGCGGTGTGGGTCCCCGACTTCGTGTTGGGGATTTGGTTTGGTTGTCTTCTCGGCATGTTCCTTTGAAAGTCTCCTCTCCTAAGTTCAAGCCTCGCTTTATCGGTCCTTATAAGATTTTGGAAATCCTTAACCCGGTGTCTTTTCGCTTGGACCTTCCAGCGTCATTTGCTATTCATAATGTGTTCCATAGGTCCTTGTTGCGACGGTACGTGGTGCCTATGGTTCCTGCTGTTGAGCCTCCTGCCCCGGTTTTGGTTGAGGGCGAGTTGGAGTACGTGGTGGAGAAGATTCTGGATTCTCGTATCTCTAGACGGAAACTCCAGTATTTAGTTAAGTGGAAAGGCTATGGTCAGGAGGATAATTCCTGGGTTGTCGCCTCTGATGTTCATGCGGCTGATTTGGTTCATGCCTTTCACGCTGCTCATCCTGATCGCCCTGGGGGTCTTGGTGAGGGTTCGGTGACCCCTCCTCAAGGGGGGGTACTGTTGTGAACTGTGTTTCTGGGCTCCCTCTGGTGGTCACTAACGGTATTGTATTAGGCATGTCTTGTTGCAGGCCTGAGCTCCAGCTGTGTCGTTAAGCAGCGAGTGTTCCCTATTTAAGTCTCCTCCGGACTCAGTCTCTTGCCTGGCATCGTTGTATCCAGACCTATATGGTCTCCTTCGGATTCCTTTCAGTCTGTCTCATGCAAGAAAAGCTAAGTCCGTTTTGTATAATTTGGATCGTTTGCATTTTTCAGTGTCTTTGTCCAGCTTGCTTAATATTTGATTTTCTGGCTCGCTGGAAGCTCTAGGGGGCTGATATTCTCCCTCCGCACCGTCAGTCGGTGTGGGGGTTCTTGAATGTTCAGCGTGGATGTTTTTGTAGGATTTTCTGCTGACCGCATAGTCCACTATCTATTTTCTGTCTATCTAGACTAGTGGGCCTCACTTTGCTGAATCTAGTTCATCTCTACATTTGTGTTTTCCTCTTGCCTCACCGTAATTATTTGTTGGGGGCTTTCTATATCTTTGGGGTTCAATTTCTCTGGAGGCAAGTGAGGTCTTATTTTCCCTCTAGGGGTAGTCAGTTCTCCGGCTGGCTCGAGACGTCTAGAACCAACGTAGGCACGTTCACCGGCTGCTTCTAGTTGTGTGTGTTAGGATCAGGTATGCGGTTAGCCCAGTTTCCACCTCCCTAGAGCAGTATTTATGTTTTTGCTATCTTGCCGGAATATCAGAGGTCCTCTACCACTGGGACCATAACACCTTATACACAGTATGATGGGCCCGCAGCTCCCTTACACACAGTATGATGGGCCCACAGCTCCCATATACACAGTATGATGTGTGCACAGCTCCCTTATACACAGTATGATGGACCCGCAGCTCCCTTATACACAGTGTGAGGGGCCCGCAGCTCCCTTATACACAGTGTGATGGGCCCGCAGCTCCCTTATACACAGTGTGATGGGCCCGCAGCTCCCTTATACACAGTGTGATGGACCCGCAGCTCCCTTATACACAGTATGATGGGCCCGCAGCTCCCTTATACACAGTATGATGGGCCCGCAGCTCCCTTATACACAGTGTGATGGGCCCGCAGCTCCCTTATACACAGTATGATGGGCCCGCAGATCCTTTATACACTGTCTGATGAGCCCGCAGCTCCCTTATACACTGTCTGATGGGTCTGCAGCTCCCGTATACACAGTATGATGGGCCCCGCAGCTCCCTTATACATAGTATGATGGGCCCACAGCTCCCTTATACACAGTATGATGGACCCGCAGCTCCCTTATACACAGTATGATGGGCCTGCAGCTCCCTTATACACAGTATGATTGGCCTGCAGCTCCCTTATACATGGTATGATGGGCCCACAGCTCCCTTAGGGTATGTGTCCACGTTCAGGATTGCATCAGGATTTGGTCAGGATTTTTCATCAGTATTTGTAAGCCAAAACCAGGCCTGGAACAATTAGAGGAAAAGTATAACAGAAACATATGCTCCACTTCTGTATTTATCACCCACTCCTGGTTTGGCTTACAAATACTGATGAAAAATCCTGACCAAATCCTGATGCAATCCTGAACGTGGACACATACCCTTATACACAGTATGATGGACCCGCAGCTCCCTTATACACAGTATGATGGGCCCCCAGCTCCCTTATACACAGTATGATGGGCCCCCAGCTTCCTTATACACAGTATGATGGGCCCGCAGCTCCCTTATACACAGTATGATGGACTCACAGCTCGCTATCATGATTTGGATACCCTGGTCATTTACTCATCCTCCAGCGTATTCACTATTTTGTGGCACTGCTGCAGTGCCGCTGCTCAAACTTGTGAGCGCAGCTTCTGACAGGCCAGAAGTTAAAAGCTATGTCACAAGCGCTCAATGTACCGTTATAATAGATGAATGTGGATAAAATCCACGCTGTTGCAACAAATGATGGATCCAGATATAGTTATAAGATGTTCGGGTGGTTTATTCAACGCGTTTCGAAGCTCATGGCTTCTTCTTCAGGAAGTTTCCACAGAAAGATCTTCTTTCTGTGGAAACTTCCTGAAGAAGCCATGACCTTCGAAATGCGTTGAATAAACCACCCGAACATCTTATAACTATATCTGGATCCACATTCATCTATAACGGTTCTGAGAGGTCGCAACGCCGACCTGTGGATCTGCAACAGCTGACAACTACACGCTTTTACTGTGTACCACCAGGTGAGCAGTTCTCTCTTAATTGATTGGAAACAATCCTGGGGATAAGACCCTATTTGCGCTTTTTTGTCTCCTACCTTTCGATACAAGCGCTTAATGTAAGACTATGAGGCTATGTGCACTTGTTGCGGATTCGTGTGCGGATTTACCGTGGATTTCCTGTGTTTTTTGTGCAGATTTCACCTGCGTTTTACCACCTGCGGAATCCTATACAGGAGATGTAAAATGCTGTGGAATCCGCAAAAAGAATTGACATGCTGCGGGAAATACAATGCAACGTTTCCGCGTGGTATTTTCCGCACCATGTGCACTGCGGATTTGGTTTTCCATAGGTTTACATGGCACTGTAAACCAGATGGAAAACTGCTGCGAATCTGCAGCGGCCAATCCGCATCGTGTGGACATAGCCTGAGAGTGAGAAAGAGGCCAGAACAAGGCTCCCGTTATAATAGATGAATGTGGATCCAGATATAGTTATAAGATGTTCGGGTGGTTTATTCAACGCATTTTGAAGGTCATGGCTTATTCAGGAAGTTTCCACAGAAAGAAGATCTTTCTGTGGAAACTTCCTGAAGAAGAAGCCATGAGCTTCGAAACGTGTTGAATAAACTACCCGAACATCTTATAACTATATCTGGATCCATCATTTGTTGCAGCAGCGTGGATTTTATCCACATTCATCTATTATAACGGTACATTGAGTGCTTGTGACATAGCTTTCAACTTCTGGCCTGTCAGAAGCTGCGCTCACAAGTTTGAGCAGCGGCACTGCAGCAGTGCCACAAAATAGTGAATACGCTGGAGGATGAGTAAATGACCAGGGTATCCAAATCATGACAGCGAGCTGTGAGTCCATCATACTGTGTATAAGGGAGCTGCGGGCCCATCATACTGTGTATAAGGAAGCTGGGGGCCCATCTATACTCACATTGATTAGTGACCTCTGCGCTGCTCCATGAAACACTGGAGCCTCGGACAGGCCACAAACTGCAGGAGACGGAGCCAAGCAGAGACTAAAACAGATGAAAACGCCGGAAGGTGAGACAGGGGGCAGGGAACGTGGATTTTCAGCTCCGCTCCAGCAGTGAAATAAATAATAATGCTGGAGTGGTGCCGCAAATGTGATGCAGCTCTTGGTTACTGTATGGGGGCTCCTTATACTAATACTCATAAAAGGCCCAGGTGGTACGTATCAAAAGCCCCCTACCCCCCATCTCCAGCCTCCCCAGACAGCAAATATTACATGATGGAGTACATATAATATCAGAACAAAACATTATAATATTCAGCCCCCAGTGACCTGCCCCTCCTCCACTTCAGTCCCAATACCCCATCATCTCACATCCACCCACTCAGTGCCCTGTCCCACCTCACCCACCTTCTGCCCTCACAGCCCCCAAATGGTCTCACATTCACCCCCCAGTACCCTGTCCCCCTCACTCACTTTCAGCCCCCACAATACCCCAACGGTCTCACAGTGACATACCTGAATTTAATAAACCTAATAAGTTCCATCCCCAGCACTTACTGATAAAGCTTGCACTGCAGGCAGGAAGGACCAGGAAGTGTAAGTGAAATGCAGGGTGTGGGCACTAGGACCCAGCGTGCCTGAGCCAATCCCAGCGTGCACAGAGTGAAGAAAACTGCAACCGGGGAAAGCTTCATGATCAGGTCAGATGGGCGAAACCATTCACTGCAGGGGGGAGACTGCAACCGGCCACTGTGCGAGCAGCGTGCAATTATCAGACGGGAGCAGACATTATACTGCTCTGCTCCTATGCGGTGTTCTGCCTCTTCACAGAAGTGGCCCTGGCTCCCAGTGGGCCCCTTCATGTGACAGGGCCCGGGGCGATGGCCCCCTCTGTCCCCCCAGGCGCTACACTACTGGTCTGCAGGGATTACAGGGAGAGTCGGCAACAGCACCAACATGTTCTGACCGCCGCTCTGCCGCCCCCTGGCTTGAAGGATGTGCTCAACTTGCTTCATGATAGCAGCGCCCCTGTGTGTACCAATACTTTACTTCCAAATTTTCTTATGTGCTGTAGTTTAGACTTTTTGCTGTTCCATTGCTCAAATGTAGTATTCTCAGTAGCTTTACCTGGTAGTTTTTCTGAAGATAGTAAGCTGTCATGATTGCTTCACCCCAATATGTTATTGTCAAATCTGTGTCAAATAGCATACTTATTCCATTTTCATAAAGTGTATGTTTCCTTCTTTCCACAACACCATTTTGTCCAGGGTTGTATGGTACAGTGGTATAATTCTATTTTTCCTTAAAATGCTTTATGCCTTGTTACCGTATATACTCGAGTATAAGCCGACCCGAGTATAAGCCGACCCCCCTAATTTTGCCACAAAAAACTGGGAAACCTTAATGACTCGAGTATAAGCTTAGGGTGGGAAATGCAGCAGCTACCGGTAAATGTCAAAAGTAAAAATAGATACCAATAAAAGTAAAATTAATTGAGACATCAGTAGGTTAAGTGTTTTTGAATATCCATATTGAATCAGAAGCCCCATATAATGCTCCATAAAGTTTATGATGGCCCCATAAGATGCTCCATATTAAAATATGCCCCATATAATCCTGCATAAAGGTTAACCCCTTCATGACCCAGCCTATTTTGCCCTTAATGACCTTGCCGTTTTTTGAAATTCTGACCAGTGTCCCTTTATGAGGTAATAACTCAGGAACGCTTCAACGGATCCTAGCGATTCTGAGATTGTTTTTTCGTGACATATAGGGCTTCATGTTAGTGGTAAATTTAGGTCGATAATTTCTGAGTTTATTTGTGAAAAAAACGGAAATTTGGCAAAAAATTAGAAAATTTCGCAATTTTCACATTTTGAATTTTTATTCTGTTAAACCAGAGAGTTATGTGACACAAAATAGTTAATAAATAACGTTTCCCACATATCTACTTTACATCAGCACAATTTTGGAAACAATTTTTTTTTTTGCTAGGAAGTTATAAGGGTTAAAATTTGACCAGTGATTTCTCATTTTTACAACAAAATTTACAAAACCATTTTTTTTAGGGACCACCTCACATTTGAAGTCATTTTGAGGGTTCTATATGGCTGAAAATACCCAAAAGTGACACCATTCTAAAAACTGCACCCCTCAAGGTGCTCAAAACCACATTCAAGAAGTTTATTAACCCTTCAGGTGTTTCACAGCAGCAGAAGCAACATGGAAGTAAAAAATGAACATTTAACTTTTTAGTCACAAAAATGATCTTTTAGCAACAATTTTTTTATTTTCCCAAGGGTAAAAGGAGAAACTGGACCAGGAACATTGTTGTCCAATTTGTCCTGAGTACGCTGATACCTCATATGTGGGGGTAAACCACTGTTTGGGCGCACGGCAGGGCTCGGAAGGGAAGGAGCGCCATTTGACTTTTTCAATGAAAAATTGGCTCCAATCTTTAGCGGACACCATGTCGCGTTTGGAGAGCCCCCGTGTGCCTAAACATTGGAGCTCCCCCACAAGTGACCACATTTTGGAAACTAGACCCCCCAAGGAACTTATCTAGAAGCATAGTGAGCACTTTAAACCCCCAGGTGCTTCACAAATTGATCTGTAAAAATGAAAAAGTACTTTTTTTTCACAAAAAAATTATTTTAGCCTCAATTTTTTCATTTTCACATGGGCAACAGGATAAAATGGATCCTAAATTTTGTTGGGCAATTTCTCCTGAGTACACCAATACCTCACATGTGGGGGTAAACCACTGTTTGGGCACATGGTAAGGCTCGGAAGGGATGGAGCGCCATTTGACTTTTTGAATGAAAAATTATCTCCATCGTTAGCGGACACCATGCCGCATTTGGAAAGCCCCTGTGTGCCTAAACATTGGAGCTCCTCCACAAGTGACCTCATTTTGGAAACTAGACCCCCCAAGGAACTCATCTAGAGGCATAGTGAGCACTTTAAACCCCCAGGTGCTTCACAAATTGATCCGCAAAAATGAAAAAGTACTTTTTTTTCACACAAAATTTCTTTTAGCCTCAATTCTTTCATTTTCACATGGGCAACAGGATAAAATGGATCCTACAATTTGTTGGGCAATTTATCCTGAGTATGCCGATACCTCATATGTGGGGGTAAACCACTGTTTGGGTGCACGGCAAGGCTCGGAAGGGGAGGCATGCCATTTGACTTTTTGAATGGAAAATTAGCTCCAATCGTTAGCGGACACCAAGTCGCGTTTGGAGAGCCCCTGTGTGCCTAAACATTGGAGCTCCCCTACAAGTGACCCCATTTTGGAAACTAGACCCCCCAAGGAACTTATCTAGATGCATAGTGAGCACTTATAACCCCCAGGTGCTTCACAGAAGTTTATAACGCAGAGCCGTGAAAATAAAAAAATAATTTTTCTTTCCTCAAAAATGATTTTTAGCCCAGAATTTTTTATTTTCCCAAGGGTAATAGGAGAAATTGGACCCCAAATGTTGTTGTCCAGTTTGTCCTGAGTACGATGATACCCCATATGTGGGGGTAAACCACTGTTTGGGCGCACGGCAGGGCTCGGAAGGGAAGGCACGCCATTTGGCTTTTTGAATGGAAAATTAGCTCCAATCATTAGCGGACACCATGTCGCGTTTGGAGAGCCCCTGTGTGCCTAAACAGTAGGAACTCCCCCCAAGTGACTCCATTTTGGAAACTAGACCCCCAAGGGAACTTATCTAGATGTGTGGTGAGCACTTTGAACCCCCAAGTGCTTCACAGAAGTTTATAACGCAGAGCCGTGAAAATAATAAATGTGTTTCCTTTCCTCAAAAATATTTTTTTAGCTCAGAATTTTTTATTTTTGCAAGAGTAACAGGAGAAATTGGACCCCAAAAGTTGTTGTCCAGTTTCTCCTGAGTACGCTGATACCCCATATGTGGGGGTAAACCACTGTTTGGGCACATGCCGGGGCTCGGAAGGGAAGTAGTGACGTTTTGGAATGCAGACTTTGATGGAATGGTCTGCGGGCATCATGTTACGTTTGCAGAGCCCCTGATATGCCTAAACAGTAGAAACCCCCCACAAGTGACCCCATTTTGGAATCTAGACCCCCCAAGGAACTTATCTAGATGTTTGGTGAGCACATTCAACCCCCAAGTGCTTCACAGAAGTTTACAACGCAGAGCCGTGAAAATAAAAAATCATTTTTCTTTCCTCAAAAAAGATGTTTTAGCAAGCAATTTTTTATTTTCACAAGGGTAACAGGAGAATTTGGACCCCAATATTTGTTGCCCAGTTTGTTGTGAGTACGCTGATACCCCATATGTGGGGGTAAACCACTGTTTGGGCGCACGTCAGGGCTCGGAAGGGAAGTAGTGACATTTGAAATGCAGACTTTGATGGAATGGTCTGCGGGCGTCTCATTGCATTTGCAGAGCCCCTGATGTGCCTAAACAGTAGAAACACCCCAGAAGTGACCCCATTTTGGAAACTAGACCCCTGAAGGAACTTATCTAGATGTGTGGTGAGCACTTTCAACCCCCAAGTGCTTCACAGAAGTTTATAACGCAGAGCCGTGAAAATAAAAAATAATTGTTCTTTCCTCAAAAATTATGTTTTAGCAAGTAATTTTTTATTTTTGCAAGGGTAACAGGAGAAATTGGACCCCAACAGTTGTTGCCCAGTTTGTCCTGAGTACGCTGGTACCCCAAATGTGGGGGTAAACAACTGTTTGGGCGCACGTCGGGGCTTGGAAGGGCGGGAGCACCATTTGACTTTTTGAACGCAAGATTGGCTGGAATCAATGGTGGCGCCATGTTGCGTTTGGAGACCCCTGATGTGCCTAAACAGTGGAAACCCCTCAATTCTAACTTCAACACTAACCCCAACACACCCCTAATCCTAATCCCAACTGTAGCCATAACCCTAATCACAACCCTAACCCCAACACACCCCTAACCACAACCCTAACCGCAACACACCCGTAACCCTAATTCCAACCCTAATCCTAACCCTAATCCCAACCGTAACCCTAATCCCAACCCTAACCACAACTGTAACCCCAACACACCCCTAACCCTATCCGTAACCCTAACCACAAGCCTAATCTTAACCCTATTTCAAACCCTAGCCCTAATTCCAACCCTAACTCTAATTCCAACCCTAACCCTAAGGCTATGTGCCCACGTTGCGGATTCGTGTGAGATTTTTCCGCACGATTTTTGAAAAATCTGCAGGTAAAAGGCACTGCGTTTTACCTGCGGATTTACAGCAGATTTCCAGTGTTTTTTTGTGCGGATTTCACCTGCGGATTCCTATTGAGGAACAGGTGTAAAACGCTGCGGAATCCGCACAAAGAATTGACATGCTGCGGAAAATACAACGCAGTGTTTCTGCACGGAATTTTCCGCACCATGAGCACAGCGGATTTGGTTTTCCTTAGGTGTACATGGTACTGTAAACCTGATGGAAAACTGCTTCGAATTCGCAGCGGCCAATCCGCTGCGGATCCGCGGCCAATCCACTGCGGATCCGCGGCCAATCCGCTGCCAATCCGCTGCGGATCCGCGGCCAATCCGCTGCGGATCCGCTGCCAATCCGCTGCGGATCCGCTGCCAATCCGCTGCGGATCCGCTGCCAATCCGCTGCGGATCCGCGGCCGATTCGCTGCGGATCCGCGGCCGATCCGCTGCGGATCCGCTGCCGATCCGCTGCGGATCCGCGGCCGATCCGCTGCGGATCCGCTGCCGATCCACTGCGGATCCGCTGTGTATCCACTGCGGATCCGCGGCCGATCCGCTGCGGATCCGCTGTGTATCCGCTGCGGATCCGCGGCCGATCCGCTGCGGATCCGCGGCCAAATCCGCACTGTGTGCACATGCCATAACCCTAACCCTACCCCTAACCCTAACCCTACCCCTAGTTCTAGTTCTAACCCTAGTTCTAACCCTAACCCTAGTGGAAAAAAAATATATATATATTTTCTTTATTTTATTATTGTCCCTACCTATGGGGGTGATAAAGGGGGGGGTTTATTTATTATTTTTTTATTTTGATCGCTGTGATAGAACCTACCACAGCGATCAAAATGTACTTTGCCGGCCGGCAGATGCGGCGGGCGCACTGCGCATGCGCCCGCCATTTTGGAAGATGGCGGCGCCCAGGGAGAAGACGGACCGACTTCGGGAGGCTCGTTAAGTATGAGGGGGTGGTGGGGGGGTGGATCGGAGCACAGGGGGGGGATCGGAGGACCGGGGGAGCGGACAGGAGCACGGGGGAGCGGACAGGAGCACGGGGGAGCGGACAGGGGGACGGAGGGGGGTACCGGAGAGAACGGAGGACTGGGGAGGAGATCGGGGGCGGTGGGGGGGGGCAGAACATGATTTCCAGCCATGGCAGATGCTATTGCAGCATCGGCCATGGCTGGATTGCAATATTTCACCATTTTCATAGGTGAAATATTGCAAATTGCTCTGATTGGCTGTTGCACTTTCAACAGCCAATCAGAGCGATCGTAGCCACGAGGGGGCAAAGCCACCCCCCCTGGGCTGAAGTACAACTCCCCCTCTCCCTGCAGATCGGGTAAAATAGGAGTTAACCCTTCCACCCGATCTGCAGGGATGCGATCATTCCATGACGCCACATAGGCGTCATGGGTCGGATTGGTACCGACTTTCATGACGCCTACGTGGCGTCAAAGGTCGGGAAGGGGTTAATAATGGCCCCATAAGATGCTCCATAAAGATATTTGCCCCATATAGTGCTGCACAAACGTTGATTATGGCCCCATAAGATGCTCCATACAGACACTTGCCCCATATAGTGCTGCACAAACGTTATGGCCCCATATAATGCTGCACATACGTTATGGCCCCATATAGACACTTGCCCCATATAATGCTGCACAAACGTTATGGCCCCATACAGACACTTGCCCCATATAGTGCTGCACAAACTTTATGACCCCATACAGACACTTGCCCCATATAGTGCTGCACAAACGTTGATTATGGCCCCATAAGATGCTCCATACAGACACTTGCCCCATATAGTGCTGCACAAATGTTATGGCCCCATACAGACATTTGCCCCATATAATGCTGCACAAATGTTATGGCCCCATACAGCCACTTGCCCCATATAGTGCTGCACAAACGTTATGGCCCCATACAGACACTTGCCCCATATAATGCTGCACAAACGTTATGGCCCCTATACAGACACTTGCCCCATATAATGCTGCACAAACGTTATGGCCCCATATAGATACTTGCCCTATATAGTGCTGCACAAACGTTATGGCCCCATAAGATACTCCATACAGACACTTTCCCTATTTGCTGTTGCGATAAAAAAAATCACATACTCACCTCTCCGTCACTCAGGCCCCTGGCGCTTGCAATATTCACCTGCTCCTCATTCCGGCGCCGCTCCATCAGCGTCTTCTGCACTGACGTTCAGGCAGAGGGCGTGCACTAACCACGTCACTGCACCCTCTGACCTGAGCATCACTGCAGAAGATGCTGAAGACGGAGCGGCGCCCGGAACGAGGAGCAGGTGAATATCGCGCAGCGCTCCCCCTCCCTGTTATACTCACCTGCTCCTGGTGCTGTGCAGTCCCTGCTTCCCCGGCACTGCTGCTTCTTCCTGTACTGAGTGGTCACTGTTACCGCTCATTACAGTAATGAATATGCGGCTCCACCCCTATGGGAGGTGGAGCAGCATATTCATTACTGTAATGAGCGGTACCATGTGACCCCCTCAGTACAGGAAGAAGCTGCCGGCGCCGGGAAAAAGAAGTGCAGAGACCGTGCCTGGAGTAGGTGAGTATAATTAGACTGCCCCCGCTCCTCCTCCCCTGCCGACCCCTGGGTATGACTCGAGTATAAGCCGAGAGGGGGCTTATACTCGAGTATATACGGTACTTGTATATTCAGCTCCATTATCTGCATGCATACCTTTTGGCATGTTCACAAATTTGTTATGTACTTCAGCAAGATATATTTCAAGTTTTTCTGGAACTTCATCTTTGCTGTGAAGCAGATAGACAACTGTATATCTTGAATAATCATCTATACATGTGAGAAAACATTTCTTCTTTCTAGGAGTTTGAGTACTCATTAAACCACAAACACCTGCATGCATTAAGTCCAGAATCTGTCATGATTTTATAGTACTATTCTTTGGAAAGGATTTTCTTGACATTTTCTCATACAGCAAACGGTGCCGTAAGTGAGGTCATTGGGTTTCATGAGGTTTGATCTCTCTTGAACTTATTCATGGCAGCTTAGCGCTAGACACTGCAGGAGCGATTATGCTCTTGTCAGTGTGAGACGGCAGACGGGTAGAGTCATCACTGATGTGACTACTCTCCAAATCATCCGGGTTCACGCTGGGACAGTATGAATTATCTTCATATCAGACAAGTGAGAGATTTGGTTGTTTATTATCTGTTTTTTTCTAGGGGACATGGGCATCGGAAGATTTGGCGTAAGGTGATTGTTATCATTATTTATTATTTTTTGCCTTTTACAGGTGACATGGACATTGGTGGATTTGGCGTAAGGTGGCATAAGGTGAGTATAACTGTGCTCTTTTATTTCAGCCTGTGAATTTCTTTCAATCCTTATATCCAATATCCATGGCCACTTACCAGTTTGAGAATACCAGCCCCCAGAAGTTTGCTTCTGCTTTGCTGGTTGTCAAAAATGGGGGGCCCCATGGGGGGCCCCATGGAATTTTTTATATTATTTATTTAAATAATTTAAAAAGATGGCATTGGACCACTCTATTCTTGATAAACAGCCATGATAAACTGACAACGGAGGGCTGCAAAAATAGAAGAGACCCCACGTTATTTGTATTCATTATGTATTTATTTGTAGCACAGGAGCCAGCTGTTGAATACTCCCATCAGCGGCGTCCCTATTACCAGGGAGTCGCACTGTCTCATCAGCCGATGCCTGTGACCAGTGGTAACCTTTTCACCGCAGGTCACAGCTGCTGGCTAACGCTGTCATTTCACAGCAGATTTTATCTTGTGTATCGTCACCTTTAGCTGCTGAAAATCCAATTATATGAATCGTATTACACTTATTATCGACATTTGGTTGCATGCATACATGCTTTGCCACAATTAACTGAACTGCAATTTTTTTTAGCGATTTTTAAAATCATGGAAAATGGTGCAGAAATGACAATGCAGTTGCAATCTGTGAATGCAGGGCAACTTACCTGAATCTTTGCATAATGTGCTAATGCATGTTTCATCTAATTATGATAAATATTTTTACTAATTTGTGAAATGTTCTTCAGCTTTCAGTGCGATTTGCCTTATTTATTCATGACACTTGGTTTTCATGTTTAAAATTAAAGCTTGAAAATACAAACAAATAGCGGCATACCTTATGTTTAAGTTCTGATAAATTGTTGTTTTCATCAAATTGCTCTTGGCAAATTATCACATTGAGTACTAAGAGAGACGAAGAAATTCTAATTTTATTTATATCTAATTATCATATTTAGCATTTCTTAAAAATAATGTCGCTGGATTCTTCTTACACCCAAAGGTAAGTTTTTTCATTGTGGTTCCTATGGCAACCACTTTCATTTCATGCAGAGCTGTTCTGGAGTAGAACCTAGTCATTAAGCTGCTGTGTTCTGTCTGTTTACAATTTATCATTATCTTAAAATTATCTGTTAGAATGTTTTAAACATTAGAAGATGTAGGGATATAGTTGGGGAAGGCTGGCCTCCATAGTAAAGTATTAAATGGATTCCCCACTTCTTTTGTCTAACCACCTGGATGCCGTGGCCGATTTTCACCATGGCATCTAGGAAGCTGAATGGTTAATGGCAGGAGTTATTTTTTGTGTTGGGTCCTCTACTCATAATGTTCATAATGATAATTTTTTATGGATTATTCCCATGTTTTTATACGGTAAAATTGCTGGCAAATTTGCAGTTCACTTGTTACTAAAACTTCTTTCTGATCTCAAGAATGGAGAGATTTCTAATTCTATTGTTCATTCTTCACTATCTAGGTACCTAAATTGCAGTGGTGGCCAAACGTGTGCAGTGCTTACAAGCTCTTTCCAATAGAACTTATGAGCACTGCTCTGAAACTGGCCGGATTGCTGGAGCTGCACTAATGGATTGTGATGACAGTCAGCTTCAGTGCTACTGCACTCATCCAATGCTGCAGAGGCAATCATGCCTCATAAAGTGGCATCAGAGGGCACACAGATTGGACCAGCAGCTCAATGATGCTGTTGGTCCGAACTATCAATCAAGCAGGCATGCCCATCCCCCAACAATCAAAAACCAGGGAGGCAGATGCATTCCTGCAGAAGAAGATAAGAATAATACTTTAATATAGTGAAAAGATGCACCAAGTTATCACAAAGCTTGTGCAGATCCAGCCTTCCTTTTTCTCTGACCTTTCCTTCTCTGCACACTCTCTACAAAGTGTGCAAGCAGAATGGTGAGAATAAAGGCTCTTTTTCTTGTCTTGCAGGTCGGGTTGGGGGCAGATATACACCAATATAGAATGCTGCATATCAGGCCTGCAAGGTGGTGGCCGTATCTCATATCAGTCAAACCTGGGTTTAAGTTCCCTTTAGAGATAGCCAGGTGCCTTGTGACTGACCCTCGTGACTCCACAGAGCCCCCTCCCTCTGTCAAACTCCCTAGATGAAGAGACAGTGACTGTGAAGGGGGAAGTGCACAATAGCGTAAAACCCTACTATATGTGATGGAATAAGCAATAGGTTTGCTCACCTTGGGTGGTTGTGTGAAGACACAACCACTATAAAGGTTTACATAGCCGGCTGCCGCTGCTCCATGACTGCAGGAATGATCTGCCAGAGGGAAATGGCTAAAACAGGATAAAAACACGTTTAAACATTGGCTGAGCTACTGCAAAGAAGTGTCTCACTGCAATATTCTTAGAAGGTTCTTTATTATCCACTACATGTTTCAATGCCGTACTGGCATCTTTATCAAGTGTAAAAAAAACTGCCCCCAGTCAGTCATGAAGGAGTTTGGTATTGTCGTAATTGCATTGACTGGTACAATCATATTTCCACATCATTTTTCCTCACTATATAAACAATGGAAAAACAAAACCCCAAAACACTATGGCGGAGTTGCATTTTTTTTTTCACCATTTCATCCCACTTGAATGTTTTCATTTTTACTACAATGAATAGTAAAATGAACACTTCTCTTATTTGCATCCACTTCTGTGATTTGTAGTGTAATTTAACCCAGAAGCGACCATGTAACAGACATTTACAGCATGTGGTCGCACATGCGACGGGTGCACTTACTCCTATCAACCCCTGGTGACTCTATTGCAATCAACCTATGAGCTATCATTGCAGCTGGGGGTCTACTGAAGACCCCTTAACTGCCGTCTAGATCACTTTCACTATATATTGTAATACTTTTAAATTACCGTATATAGTATATGGAATTAAACGACTGCATGATCAAATCCTCTAAAGAAAGTAAACATTTTTTAAAAGTTTTTAAAAAATGTGAAAAATATAAAAGTTTCAATCACACTGTTTTCGAATTTATAAAATGATTTTAAAATAAACACATTTGTTAAAGTAGCGTTCAGAAAATATTGCTGCGTTCATAAACAATCATGGTTTAACCCCTTACCGACATCCTCTTTAAGGCTAGGTTCACATTAGCGTTTCTGTGTGTAGCATATCATCTGCAAGTGCAAACGCATGCCAAAACGCATGCAAATGCATGTTTACGCAGCGTTTTTTACCCGCATGATCTTACTCATGATGGCAAAAAATGCTGCGGGTGCATGCGTTTGTATGCGTTTTTGCATGCGTTTGCATTGTTCATGAGCATGTGTACCGTATTTCCCAATGGGTGTGGCTTGTGGGATTTCTATATATAGACACACTGCACAGATGAAATCCTCTTCTTTTGATGCTGCATCCTGCTGAAAGATGTATCTTAGCGTGGAGAGCTTCAATCTGAATCTGCATTTATCACTGAAATTGGCTTTTGCTTTTGCTGTGGCCTGTGAGGAAGAAAGGAGAAGAGAAAGACGGAGAAGACGTCGTCATCACTATTGGCAACACCCCATTGTTGAAGTCCGAGAGAGTCATGGAGCCTACCACTCATTGTAAATCGAGCTTCGTGAAAACCCGCAAACGTTTTTCGAGTACACAAGAATGCTGAACAGAGCTTCCAAGAATTGCTGCTACGTGCCAGAGGATCCATCACCAGGCAGGACACACAGCTACGTAGGGCAATTCCTGCTGAGGAACGTCTGTTGGTTACCCTAAGGTACATAATTTTGAAAAAGAAACACCTGTCATTAATATTATTGTTCTAAAAGCCATGCACTGACTTTTTCCCCATTTTCTTTTACACAGATTCCTGGCTACCGCAGAGACCTTGAGATCTCTACATTTTCAATTTCGGATTGGACTGTCCCCCCCCCTTCTGGGTGCATTGTGTGATGTTCTGCCTGCAGAATTCCTCCCCCGACCCACAACAGAACTCTGGCTGAAAAATGCTGAAAAATTCAAGGAAATTTGTAATTTTGGAAACTGTGTGGGGGCTGTGGGTGGAAAACACATTCAGATTCTGAAACCTGCTGGAAGTGGATCCAAGTACCTCAATTATAAAAAATACTTTTCCATTGTTCTAATGGCGATTGCAGATGCTGAATGTCGATTTGTCACCTTTGATGTTGGCTCACTTGGATGAGGAAATGACTCGCAGACTTTCAAAAACTCTGACATGGGCCAATGATTGAATGGTAATAATTTTAATTTTCCACTGCCACAACCTCTTCCGAACACTGAAAGACCGCCAATGCCGTTTGTTGTTGTTGGGGATGAGGCATCTCAAATGTGTGCCAACCTCTTAAAACCATACTCGAGTCGGGGCTTGATTCAAGCAAAAAGTATTTTCAAAGGATTTTCAACCACAGACTGACAAGGGCACGAATAACTGTGGAGTATGCCTTTGCTTTGCTGGCAGCTAAATGGCGCATTTTGGGTACAGCTATCAATCTTAAAATTGAGACAATTGATGAGGTTGTGAAAGTGTGTGTTGTTCTGCATAATTACATCCTGTCAAAAAGCGACCCCACTTCGAACTTGAGGAACCTGTTAATACCACATTGCAGGATTGCACCCTCTGAGGACTACAGTGGAAGTTACCCAAATGAGAGATAAAATGGCTGCCTACTTTGTTTCTGATATTGGACATGTGGCATGGCAAGATGAACTGGCTTAAGCTGTAATGTACCTCTAATGTTATGTACCTGTACTGTTTTCTGACTGTAATACTAACACCTTGACTGTAACTTTAATAATAAACACCTTAACTGTGACACCTATTAATACTTCACTCAACAATACACACATGTTTAAATAAAAAGATAAAGAAAACACAGGGAGACAGGTATTGTGAAACAAAATAATTTTTACTAACAAAAATAAAAACAATTTGAAAAATGTGATTCACTTTTGGGGTCTGCGGGTGGGAGTTACATGGTGGACCTGGGGGGTTAGGCTGTGATGGTAGGCTAGGAATGGTTGGGGAAGTTGTTATAGGGGAAGTGGCAGTCAATTGGAGGATCGGGTCAGAAACATTGGCAGAGGACATATTGGGGGAAGAGGACACATTAGGAGTGGAAAACAAGTTGGAAGGGATTGACACATTGGATGGGAAAGAACCAAGGGAAGGTGTGGACAGACTTGAAAAAAAAGACACATTCGGAGGTGATGGTGGAGGGGGTGGGTAAAGTCCCTTTCCTTTTTGCTTCCTGGCCTTCATTTTGCTGCTTCCTCTGCCTTTTGGTTCCTGTTGCTGCATGGTGGGAGTGGAAGGATGGGCTGCTGCACTCGGCTGCATCATTGAAGAGGATGGCTTGGCTGCTGCACTCAGCTGCATGGTTGAAGTGGAAGGCTGGGCTTCTGCACTCGGCTGCATGTAGCTTGTTACATGTTGGAACAGTCCTAATGTCCAGTGGTGGTTGTGGTGGTGGATAGCTAACTGGGTGAGCTGACTTGTATCCAAGTCCTTGTGGTGTTGGGAAAGGTGCTGGCGGTTTCTGCCACTGATGCTGTGCTGGAGCTTGTTGCCCTGTAGGGAATGAAGTTTGTTCCTGCTGCTGATATCAGGACAGCTGCATAGTCTCGGTGTAAGCAGCCTGACAGGCCTTCATCATATACAGCTGGAGAATGGAGATCAGGACTAAGGTTTTCCATCATGTCCCGTTCCATAGCAAAAAAATAATGTTGCACTGCTCTGTTAAGGTCAGCATCCAGGCGATCAAGGCGTCTGTGGACTTCCTGGAAAAGTGTGTTCACCTGAGTGAGCACACTATCCAGTCTTTCTACAACCGCCTTCATCCCAGCCTGGAAGACTGAGCTTAAGTGATTAAACTCGGGCATGACTGACCTCTCTCAGGCCCTCTGCCACTGACGAGCAGACCCAAGTAAAGTAGTGGCAGAGGGTTGGGAGAGGGGAAAACCAGATGGACTGGCTTCCTGTTCCCCAGCCTGTGAAGCCTGCCTGGTTGCTCCATCATTGGTGAGTGATTGGGATTGGGCCTGTTCATTGGCTGGTCGATGGGGGCCGCTCCAACAGAGGACGATCCAGGTTGGGTGGTGCTGCTCCAGGTTCTGTGTGGAAAATAAATGAAAACATTAATAAAAAAATAAAACGTTTAAATAATAGTAAGACAACACAAAAGATACTCATGTTCGCTGAGCAACCGCAGGCTTCAGAAAAGAAAGCTGATGATGGTACTTATATTTTCTGATTTTCCGAGCAGCACCACTTCAACCCCGAATATCCTCTCTTATGTCCTTATTGAAGCGATCCTTCATCGAACACCAACAGACTTTTATTCTCTTCACTGTGAAGAGGGAAAAAAAACACAACCACATTGCAATACTTATGAAATTTCTTTCTGACTTTTGGCCTTGCATGGTCCAAATCATCCAACAATGTTGCCACTTCTTCCCAGAGTTGTCGGATCAAGGCTGAGTTGGAATGATTCCGATCATGGGGGTCCCACAACGCTGCTCGCTCTTGCACAGCTTGAATAAGTAGGTCGTTAACTATGTCATGTTGTCCTTTCTCACATTGTGGAACCTATAGATGAAGTACAAAAAAAGAATTTGTAAGTAAATCTGAAAACAAATTCAATTGCAACTCTGATAAAGGCTGCTTACACCCCACCTTTCCTCCTCAGCAACTTGAGGCCGACGACCCTGGGAAGAATCATTTCCACTCGACTGCTCCTGCTTACTCTTACCACATGTTTTTTTTTGCCTTCCTCTGGATCAACATGTTAGGGCATGTTAGGTTAGGCTATGGGTTGAACTAGATGGACTTAAAGTCTTCCTTCAACCTTAATAACTATGTAACTATGTAACTATGCTCTTCTGCACTGGAAGGTACCTGTAAAGAAAAAAACATGATTTACCACATGTATTGCCAGTCAATACATACCAATCAGTAAATCAAATGTGATTACATAATCAGTGTCATGTCCACTTTTGGAAGCTTCAGTGGAGGACATGTTGGAATAGCAGGCAGTAGTCAAGTGAAACACTAGAGAAAAGAACAGATAAGAAAAATTTAACTTGTTAAGAGCCAAAGACAATGTAGCCCCCCAAAAAAGAACAATGGACACCAATACTTACATTACAGGCAGTAGTCCAACAGCACAGCAGTCAGGCAGCACCAGGATGGCAGCACCAGGGAGTCAGCACCAGGACAGCAGCACCAGGAAGGCAGCATCAAAATTAGTGCAGAGTGCAGACTGCAAAGAGAAACAGACATTTTCAAAGCTTCTATACTTACATCCAAAGTCTTGTACTTACATCCAACGTCTTGAGAGTAATGAAATTGCTGTGTCATCACCCCCTTTTATACCCCTTTGTTTTAGGAGTGGCTGAAACCAGTTCCTGGACATGTTCAGTCTGAAGTACGCATGCGTCTCGAACACATGCGTACGCAAGTCCTTGCATACCAATGCATTCCCATAGACAGTAATACTTTTTTTGACGCACTCATCGCAAACATCCGCATGATTGCACAATATTTGACGGCTCAAAAAATGCAACATGTTGTGTTCGCCGGACACCACAAAACAACACGTGTACACATCCTCATGTGACCGCATGCAAATGCATGTCCCTGTGTACACTATGCTAAAGATATGCACGCATGATGCAAGAGGGTCTATGCTGATCATACGCTGCACACAGAAATGCTAATGTGAACCTGGCCTAAATGCATGGCACAAGTCAGTAGCGAGTGCATGGATCGGGCTCACATCCTGAGCTTGACACACACAGCAGGTAATGGCTATGTGTTACAACCTGAACCTGCCTCTAACAACCATGGGTGTAACAAAGAGCCGCCCACAATTGTTAACCTGTTAAATGCCACTGTTAAAATCTGATGTGAACAGCAGGCTGGCAGAGCATCATTCTATATGCCTATCAGTGCGCCCATGATGTAATCATGAGTTGCTGATGGATTGCTATGACAGCACGTGGTCTGTTGAAGATCTTTGTGTCTGCTTTACAGAGCTCATTTGAAACCAAGCCTGTGGCCAGGCTTCAAAGAGTCCGTGATTTTTACTATATGCAGCAATACTGTGGTGTTACGGTATATAGCATCAGATGATCGCAGTTTCAAGTCCCCTAAGGTGAGTAATAAATACAGTGAAAAGTAAAAAAAAGTTTTAAAAAATAAAAAAAACATAAAAGTTCAGATCACCCCCTTTTTCCCCAATAAAAATAAAAATAATTAAAAACTACACGTGTGGTATCGCCAAGTTCAGAAAAGTCCGATCTATAAAAATATAAAAATATTTAACATGATTCAAAAACACCATAAACAAAAATACAAAATAATAAAAAAAAATTCTGGAACAAACAATCAAAATATTTATCCCAATGTGGTATCATTAAAAATGTTGCCTGTTTGGAAAAAAATAAGTTCTCACTCACATGACTTCATCGACCGTCAAATGAAAACCATGCGGATCTCAGAAAATGGCAACACAACCCCACTAATTTTTTTTTTTTTTTTTTTAAAACCTTTGATTTTTTTTCACCACTAAAATAAAAAAACGGACAAGTTTGGTATGGCCATAATCATACTCATGAGGAGAATCCTATTGCAAGGTTTTTTTTAACCACACAATGTACACTGTAAAAACAATTCCCAAAAAACAATGTCAAAATTGCATTTTTTTACAATTTCTCCACACTTGGAATTATTTTCTTGTTTTCCAGTACACTGTGTGTTAAAATAAATGGTATCATTCAAGAGTGCAAATCATCCCTCAAAAAACAAGCCCTCATACAATTATAGGGACATAAAAATAAAAATGTATAGCTTATGAGAGAGGGGAAGTAAAAAATGAGAGCTCAAAACTGGAAAATTTTCCCATCATGAAAAGGTTAATTTACATTAAATATTTCCTATTATTAATTTACCATACAGAGATAATTTGAGATCTGCCAGCATGAAGTAAGACTATGGACACAATGTAAATCTAGAGGAAGCTTGTGTCATTATCTTAAGAATTTGACCTGTATTTTGTTTTCTGTTCACGTCTATTTTTTCCTTGCTATGGAGATCCTACAACAGACAATGCATCGAGCGAGTTCAAATTTGAGATCTCAGATTCAGAATTGTGAATAGTTCATTCATGTTTTATTATAAATGGGATTTCATTGTTTTTTTTTGTAAAGGCCAGACAACCCCTTTAACCCCTTCACCACGAAGCCTGTTTTCACCTAAGTGACAGGGCCAATTTTTAGAATTCTGACCACTGTCACTTTATGAGGTCATAACTCTAAAACGCTTCAACGGATCCTGGCGATTCTGACATTGTTTTCTCGTGACATATTGTACTTCTTGATAGTGGTAAAACTTCTTCGATATGACTTTCATTTATTTGTGAAAAAAACAAAAATTTGTCAAAAATTATGAAAATTTAGCAATTTTCAAACTTTTAGTTTTTATGCCCTTAAATTAGAGAGTTATATCTCATAATATAGTTAATAAACAACATTTCCCACATGTCTGCTTTACATCAGCACAATTTTGGAAACATAATTTTTTTGTTAGGGAGTTATAAGGGTTAAAAGTTGACCAGCGATTTCTCATTTTTGCAACAAAATTTGCAAAACCATTTTTTTTACGGACCACCTCACACTTGAAGTGACTTTGAGGGGTCTATATGACAGAAAATGCCCAAAAGTGACACCATTCTAAAAACTGCACCCCTCAAGGTACTCAAAACCACATTCAAAAAGTTTATTAACCCTTCAGGTGCTTCACAGGAATTTTTGGAATGTTTAAAAAAAATTGAACATTTAACTTGTTTTTCACAAAATTTTTAATTCAGATTCAATTTGTTTTATTTTACCAAGGGTAACAGGAGAAATTGGACCAAAAAAGTCGTTGTACAATTTGTCCTGAGCACGCCGATACCCCACATGTTGGGGTAAACCATTGATTGGGCACATGGCAGAGCTCGGAAGGGAAGGAGCGCCATTTGACTTTTCAATGCAAGATTTGCTGGAATTGAGATCGGAACCCATGTCGCGATTGGAGAGCCCCTGACGTGCCTAAACAGTGGAAACCCCCACAAGTGACACCATTTTGGAAACTAGACCCTCTACGGAACTAATCTAGATGTGTGGTGAGCACTTTGAACCTCCAAGTGCCTCACAGAAGTTTATAATGTAGAGCCGTAAAAAAAAATCCATATTAATTTTCACAAAAAATGATCTTTTTGCCCCAAATTTTTTATTTTCCCAAGGGTAACAGGATAAATTGGACCCCAAAAGTTGTTGTGCAATTTGTCCTGAGTACACTGATACTTCATATATGGGGATAAACCACTGTTTGAGCGCATGACAGAGCGCGGAAGGGAAGGAGCGCCATTTGACTTTTCAATGCAAAATTGGCTGGAATTGAGATCGGAACCCATGTCGTGTTTGGAGAGCCCCTGACGTGCCTAAACAGTGGAAACCCCCACAAGTAACACCATTTTGGAAAGAAGACCTCCTAAGGAACTTATCTAGATGTGTGGTGAGCACTTTTAACCCCCAATTGTTTCACTAAAGTTTAGAATGTAGCGCTGTGATAATTAAAAAATCATTTTTTCTTTCCACAAAATGATGTTTTAGCCCACAATTTTTTTTTTCCCAAGGGTAACAGGAGAAATTGGACCACAAAAGTTATTGTCCAATTTGTCCTGAGTACGCTGATACCCCATACATTGGAGGGAACCACTGTTTGGACGCACGGCAGAGCTCGGAAGGGAAGGAGCGCCGTTTGAAATGCAGACTTAGATGGATTGGTCTGCAGGTGTCATGTTGCATTTGCAGAGCCCCTGATGTACCTAAACAGTAGAAACCCCCCACAAGTGACCCCATATTGGAAACTAGACCCCCCAGGGAACTTATCTAGATGTGTTGTGAGAACTTTGAACCAACAAGTGTTTCACTACAGTTTATCACGCAGAGCCGTGAAAATAAAACATTTTTTTTTTCCACGAAACTGATATTTTAGCCCCCACGTTTTTATTTTCCGAAGGGTAACAGGACAAATTGGACCCCAAAAGTTGTTGTCCAACTTGTCCTGAGAACGCTGATACCCCATATGTTGGGGGGAACCACTGTTTGGGCGCACAGGAGAACTCGGAAGGGAAGGAGCACTGTTTTCGTTTTTCAAAGCAGAATTGGCTGGAATTGAGATCGGATGCCATGTCGCGTTTGGAGAGCCCCTGATGTGCCTAAACAGTGAAAACTCCCCAATTCTAACTGAAACCCTAACCCCAACCCTAACCCCAGCCCTAACCCTAGCCCTAACCCCAACCCTAACCCTAGCCCTAACCCTAGTCATAACCCTAGCGCTACTTTCACACTAGCGTTTTTTTGCATACGTCGCAATGCGTCGTTTTGGCGAAAAGATGACTTTGCAGGATGCGTTTTTTCCCCATAGACTAACATTAGCGACGCATTGCGACGTATTGACACACGTCGCAACCGTCGTGCGACGGTTGCGTCGTGTTGTGGCGGACCGCCGGCAGCAAAAAACGTTACATGTAACTTTTTTTGTGCCGACGGTCCACCATTTCCGACAGCGCATGCGCAGCTGGAACTCCACCCCCACCTCCCCGCACCTCACAATGGGGCAGCGGATGCGTGGAAAAACAGCATCCGCTGCTCCCGTTGTGCGGCGCTTGCACAGTATGCGTCGGTACATCGGGCCGACGCTAGTGTGAAAGTAGCCTAACGGGAAAATGGAAATAAATATATTTTTTTAAATTCTATTATTTTTCCCTAACTAAGGGGGTGATGACGGGGGATTTGATTTACTTTTATAGCATTTTTTGGGCGGATTTTTATGGTTGGCAGCCATCACACACTAAAAGACGCTTTTTATTGCAAAAAATAGTTTTTGCATCACCACATTTTGAGAGCTATAATTTATCCATATTTTGGCCCACAGAGTCATGTGAGATCTTGTTTTTTTCTTCAGGTCAGTACGATTACAGCGATACCTCATTTATGTCATTTTTTTATGTTTTGGCGCTTTTACACAATAAAAACTATTTTATATAAAAAAAATAATTGTTTTTGCATTGCTTTATTCTGAGAGCTATAACTTTTTTATTTTTCTGCTGATGATGCTGTATGGCAGCTTTTTTTTGCGGGACAAGATGACGTTTTCAGCGGTACCATGGTTATTTATATCCGTCTTTTTGATCGCGTGTTATTCCACTTTTTGTTTGGCGGTATGAGAATAAAGCGTTGTTTTTTGCTTCGTTTTTTTTTTTACGGTGTTCACTGAAGGGGTTAACTAGTGATATAGTTTTATAGGTGGGGTTGTTACGGACGCGGCGATACTAAATATGTGTACTTTTATTGTGTGATTTTTTTTTATTTAGATAAAGAAATGTATTTATGGGAATATATATATATTTTTTTTCTTTATTTAGGAATTTTTTTTTCTTTTTTTTACACATGTGGACATTTTTTTTTTTTACTTTTTTACTTTGTCCCAGGGGGGACATCACAGATCGGTGATCTGACAGTGTGCACAGCACTCTGTCAGATCACCGATCTCACACACAAGAGCAGAGGCTTGCCGGCGCCTGCTCTCAGCAGCTCTTGCAGGCGCCGGCAAGCCAGGTCAGTAAATGACCCGGAAGGAGTCCCGCGGCCATCTTGGATCTGGGGACTCCTTCCAGGCCACCGGAGCAGCGCGATCTCATCGCGTTGCTCCGGTGGGAGAGCGCAGGGAGCCCCCGTCCCTGCGCAATCCCCCTCTATGCCGCTGTCACTATTGACAGCGGCATCAGAGGGGTTAAATGCCCGCGATCGGCGATAGCGCCGATCGTGGGCATTACTGCGGGGTGTCAGCTGTCATATACAGCTGACACCCGCACCCGATCACCGCGGCGCTCAGCGCGAGACCGCGGTGATCGATTCGCCATACTAGTACTGCGGCTGGCACTAATGCAGTGCCGGCAGCGCCGTACTAGTATGGCGCATGGCCAGAGTTACGCGAGAGTATGTTCTCCCATACGAGAGATTTGGATCGATTATTTTAATGACACTCTAATCAAACTCTGATCCAAGCTTACCGAGTGTCATCTTTGTACGATCTAATTCTTCACATGAATCTTATTACAAGTGTGGACAAGATAGAGAACTTAATTTCTCCATCTTCTCCATTGTCTGTGTCTGCATAAATAAGACTGCATTCGGATAACATCTGAGTATAGTCCGATATTTCACACACCCATAGATTTCAATGGGTGTGCCTGATCTCAATTTCTGAGCCACTCCCAGCATGCTGCAAATTTTGCTACAGACCGATTCGATAGTGTGTCCATAGTGTGTGCGCCATGTGTCCAGTGTGTGAGTGGCGTGTATATGGCATGTGTCTAGTGTGTGACTGATGTGTATGTGGCACGTGTCTTTCTGTGCACAACAAATATCGTTGGTCTCGGCAACACTTGTCTTATTTACACAAAATTATCTTTTGCTTAGAACGATGCTTTTAAGTCAAGCTTACAAATCAGTACACCTGACAAATGAGCATTTCGTTTGGTTTGTCAGGTGATTGGATGGGTCGAGTTGGAAACAATACCCTGATTATCAGTTTGGCTAGAAGGGACTTAAGGGTAAGGGAAGACTCAGCTTCCAGCAACACTTAGGGTACTGTCACACAGTGCCATTTTGATCGCTACGACGGCACGATCCGTGACGTCGCAGCGATCGTATGATTATCGCTCCAGCGTCGTAGACTGCGGTCACACGTTGCAATCACGGCGCTGGAGCGATGCCGAAGTCCCCGGGTAACCAGGGTAAACATCGGGTTACTAAGCGCAGGGCCGCGCTTAGTAACCCGATGTTTACCCTGGTTACCAGCGTAAACGTAAAAAAAACAAACAGTACGTACTCACATTCCAGTGTCTGTCCCCCGGCGTTCTGCTTCTCTCCACTGTGTAAGCACCATAGCCGGAAAGCAGAGCGGTGACGTCAGACGTCACCGCTGTGCTCGCTTTCTGGCTGGCCGGCGCTCACAGTGCAGAGAAGCTGAGACGCCGGAGGACAGACACCGGAATGTAAGTATGTACTGTTTGTTTTTTTTACTTTTACGCTGGTAACCACGGTAAACATCGGGTTACTAAGCGCGGCCCTGCGCTTAGTTACCCGATGTTTACCCTGGTTACAAGCGAACACATCGCTGGATCGCTGTCACACACAACGATCCAGCGATGACAGCGAGTGATCAAGCGACGAAAGAAAGTTCCAAACGATCTGCTACGACGTACGATTCTCAGCAGGGTCCCTGATCGCTGCTGCGTGTCAGACACTGCGATATCGTAACGATATCGCTAGAACGTCACGAATCGTACCGTCGTAGCGATCAAAATGGCACTGTGTGACAGTACCCTTACAGTGCCTACAAGTAGTATTCAACCCCCTGCAGATTTAGCAGGTTTACACATTTGGAATTAACTTGGCATTGTGACATTTGGACTGTAGATCAGCCTGGAAGTGTGAAATGCACTGCAGCAAAAAAGAATGTTATTTCTTTCTTTATTTTTTTTAAATTGGGAAAAGTTTTTTCAGAGGGTCATTTATTATTCAACCCCTCAACCCACCAGAATTCTGTTTGGTTCCCCTAAAGTATTAAGAAGTAGTTCAGGCACAAAGAACAATGAGCTTCACATGTTTGGATTAATTATCTCTTTTTCCAGCCTTTTCTGACTATTTAAGACCCTCCCCAAACTTGTGAACAGCACTCAAACATGGTCAACATGGGAAAGACAAAGGAGCATTCCAAGGCCATCAGAGACAAGATCGTGGAGGGTCACAAGGCTGGCAAGGGGTACAAAACCCTTTCCAAGGAGTTGGGCCTACCTGTCTCCACTGTTGGGAGCATCATCCGGAAGTGGAAGGCTTATGGAACTACTGTTAGCCTTCCACGGCCTGGACAGCCTTTGAAAGTTTCCTCCCGTGCCGAAGCCAGGCTTGTCCGAAGAGTCAAGGCTAACCCAAGGACAACAAGGAAGGAGCTCCGGGAAGATCTCATGGCAGTGGGGACATTGGTTTCAGTTAATACCATAAGTAACGTATTCCACCGCAATGGTCTCCGTTCCAGACGAGTCCGTAAGGTACCTTTACTTTCAAAGCGTCATGTCAAGGCTCGTCTACAGTTTGCTCATGATCACTTGGAGGACTCTGAGACTGACTGGTTCAAGGTTCTCTGGTCTGATGAGACCAAGATCGAGATCTTTGGTGCCAACCACACACGTGACGTTTGGAGACTGGATGGCACTGCATACGACCCCAAGAATACCATCCCTACAGTCAAGCATGGTGGTGGCAGCATCATGCTGTGGGGCTGTTTCTCAGCCAAGGGGCCTGGCCATCTGGTCCGCATCCATGGGAAGATGGATAGCACGGCCTATCTGGAGATTTTGGCCAAGAACCTCCGCTCCTCCATCAAGGATCTTAAGATGGGTCGTCATTTCATCTTCCAACAAGACAACGACCCAAAGCACACAGCCAAGAAAACCAAGGCCTGGTTCAAGAGGCAAAAAATCAAGGTGTTGCAGTGGCCTAGTCAGTCTCCTGACCTTAACCCAATTGAAAACTTGTGGAAGGAGCTCAAGATTAAAGTCCACATGAGACACCCAAAGAACCTAGATAACTTGGAGAAGATCTGCATGGAGGAGTGGGCCAAGATAACTCCAGAGACCTGTGCCGGCCTGATCAGGTCTTATAAAAGACGATTATTAGCTGTAATTGCAAACAAAGGTTATTCCACAAAATATTAAACCTAGGGGTTGAATAATAATTGACCCACACTTTTATGTTTAAAATGTATAAAAATTTAACTGAGCAACAAAACTTTTTGGTTTGTAAGATTTATGCATCTGTTAATAAATCCTGCTCTTGTTTGAAGTTTGAAGGCTCTAACTTATTTGCATCTTATTAAACCTGCTAAATCTGCAGGGGGGTTGAATACTACTTTTAGGCACTGTAAGCATGGTTGGCCCCAAGAATGACTTTCTCTGGTGGACCCAAACTACTCTAGTTCAACACTTGACCTAAAGAAACATTTCAGGGTTTGAACGGGTAGCGCTTAAAGCTTAATTTCTCCATGGTTTTGTGTAAATTGAGGTCATTAATTTAATGACCCTTGTTCCAAGAATATGTATAAATTGCTTTGGGACCCATTTCAACTTTTATACATAACTGCAGAAAACCAAAAAAGTAATATTATGCCAAGATCATCCAAGGTTAGAGACACATTTATCATGAACCACAACACAGTGACAAGAAGTCACTTACTTTCAAAGGCATCTGATGATTAATTTATTTTTTTTAATAGGATTTTGCAGACAAGAAATTATTCTTTCACTGCAGAAAGTGAAACCAACTTGAGAAAAAAAGAGTCTAAACACATTTTTCCTGGGAAGATGCATATCACTCACAGAACAAATACAGTATAATTTAATTTTGTTGTAGGAAATGACTTTAATAATACAAAGATATTTATTTATTGTATGAGACTTGCTTTTGTCGAAAGTGGAGGCAGTGAACTGTCAATGTATAAATGTTTTCCCAATTTGTCGAAAATTACTGTTTCAAGAAAAAACTGCATATCTAGATTAGATTTTTATCCAACAGTTTTTCATCTCCCTTATATTAATTATATCCAATGTATTTTGGTCCTCTTTTTTGAGAGGACCCCTCCTCTAGAACATCTGGCATCTTCAGATTCTGAATGATATTCGGAAAGAGACAATGGTGGAAATAATATTTTATGGGAACACAGCTGAATTCAGATTGAATAGGATTTTTTGAACATTTTCTCACCGTGTACTTTATTTTCCTTCTCTAGATTTGTGTAATACCATTACCTTTCCTAATTAAGTAACACGCTAAAGGTACCTTCACACTGAACGATATCGCTAGCGATCTGTGACGTTGCAGTATCCTGGATAGCGATATCGTTGTGTTTGACATGCAGCAGCGATCAGGATCCTGCTGTGCCATTGTTGGTTGGAGCAGAAAGTCCAGAACTTTATTTCGTCGCTGGATCTCCTGCTGACATCGCTGAGTCGGCGTGTGTGACACCGATTCAGCGATGTCTTCACTGGTAACCAGGGTAAACATCGGGTTACTAAGCGCAGGGCCGCGCTTAGTAACCCGATGTTTACCCTGGTTACCAGCGTAAACGTAAAAAAACAAACAAACACTACATACTTACATTCCGGTGTCTGTCCCCCGGCGCTGTGCTTTCCTGCACTGGCTGTGAGCGCCGGCCAGCCGTAAAGCGCTGTGTGTGATGTCACCGCTCTGCTTTATGGCTGGCCGGCGCTGACAGTGCAGGGAAGCAGAACGCCGGGGGACAGACACCGGAATGTAAGTATGTAGTGTTTGGTTTTTTTACGTTTACGCTGGTAACCAGGGTAAACATCGGGTTACTAAGCGCGGCCCTGCGCTTAGTAACCCGATGTTTACCCTGGTTACCCGGGGACTTCGGCATCGTTGGTCGCTGGAGAGCTGTCTGTGTGACAGCTCTCCAGCGACCACACAGCGACGCTGCAGCGATCGGCATTGTTGTCTAGATCGCTGCAGCGTCGCTAAATGTGAAGGTACCTTAAGTCTCACCCTTTTTTAACCTAAGATAAACCACATAAAATTATGTTCCAACCTTTTACAAGATTTCTTTCAAGGAATCGTGCCCATAAATTCCTTGACGCATAATTACTGGTGGATTGGCACAATATGCACTAATATACCTTGTTATAAGATAAACTGTAGAAGAGTAAGGGTCCCGTATATTGCTTTTTCACAAGTGACTTCTGCAGTCAGAATTCACCCTTGGAAAGACACACAGCTTGCCACTATGTAATAGCCATAGGAAGAAATGTCAAAAACGTAATTTATCACCATACTCATAATTAAAATTGAGCATTAATAGAACTGCCTCACAGGCAGATTACAGTAATAATGTTGGGTAGGCCAGAACTGTCATAATGTCAATGACATTTCATATACATAACTTGAGAGGAAGTTACAGTCTAGTAAAATATTAATTATGATGGTCTCAGAGTCATTTTCCCTTTTGTATGTCCACGGTTCCTTGTCTCTGCTCCTGCAGGGGACTGTCAGTGTCATTAAGACAAGTATTCTCTGTTAAAGTTACAGGTCCTGTAATAAAATAAGTATTGCTAGAAGAATTTTGAAGATCCATATTGTAATTGTACTTTTAGGTATGTCTAGTGTTTGGATGACAGGAGAGGACTTCACAATAAACTCAGATATATGGTATCACCATAGCTTAGGGCATAATGGCTGCTGTGAGTGCTAGCATGAATATGGAAAATCAAAATTGGAAAATTTGACATAATTTGTCAATTTAAGATTTTGTGTCCATTTTACACCCTTTAAACCACCGCCACCATGTTATTGTTCTCATTATTCATCTAGGAGATTCCATTCTGAGTAATAGACAGGAAGTCTGATCTGAAGCCATGTCCTCTAGGCATGTGCTGTACTTTCCTCAATTGCACATTTGCCAAGTCTCCTGTAACATCGCCATGGTCAGCAGTTGTGGCCATGGCCCGCATCCTCCAACGTCCCGCTATGCTGCAGGAAAATGGGGGTCCTGTCTGGGTGTGTGTTGATGTTCCCTTGGTGATATGCTTCTGCAGACTGCATGCTGCCACATGGGCATCCAGGACCAGATGATATGGAGATAAATGAGGGATAGGAAAATACAAAAATAAACTTTTCTTTGCATAATAACTTGAAGAAAAGTATATACATCAGATAGCCAGCACAATACTTTAAGGATACTTCTGCATAGTGCAGAGGAAAGAGCTTTACGTTTACATGTGGCAGTACGTCACTTCTGTTTCATAAGGCCAGGAAACCATTATAGGAACCTCCATATTTCCCTGTGAGGACCGCATGGGTTGAGGTATGTCACTAAGGACCCTCAGAGCTTATCTCAACATCTAGTTGATATATGAGGACCTCTTGGGCTGTGGTACATTAGTACGACTCCTCATTACTGCTCTCCAAGTGTATTCGATGAGGGCCACATGCTCCTTGCTGTGCCACTGCATCTTCTCTTCCCTATAGGAGAACTCATGTACCAGCCTAGTCATATTGTCCTTTATGGTCCTTAGTTTTGGCTGCACTCTAGCTTCTTATCTAGTATAGAGTTTGCTTACATCTCATTTGCCTGAGATAAAGAATCCTTCCTTTGGCTAAAGGTACCGTCACATTAAGCGACACTGCAGCGATATAGCGTCGCTGTTTCGTCCTTGTGTGGTCGCTGGAGAGCTGTCACACAGACAGCTCTCCAGCGACCAACGATGCCGAAGTCTCCAGGTAACCAGGGTAAACATCGGGTTACTAAGCTACATACTTACATTCCGGTGTCTGTCGCATTCCCCGGCGTCCGCTTCCCTGCACTGTGTAAGCGCCGGCCGTAAAGCAGAGCGGTGACGTCACAGCTGTGCTCTGCTTTACGGCCGGCCGGCGCTGACACAGTGCAGGGAAGCGGACGCTGTGTTTACCCTGGTTACCAGTGAAGACATCGCTGAATCGGCGTCACACACGCCGACTCAGCGACGTCAGCGGGTGATCCAGCGACGAAATAAGGTGCTGGCCTTCTAGCTCCGACCAACGATGTCACAGCAGGATCCAGATCGCTGCTGCATGTCAAACACAACGATATCGCTATCCAGGACGCTGCAACGTCACGGATCGCTATCGTTATCATTGTTAAGTTGTTCAGTGTGAAGGTACCCTTAGTCTTTGCTAGGCTCCTCTGCTTAAGACATGGTTTCTCCATCCTTCCTTCTAGTAATTGCTAGGGCCCCTTGCCTGAGATGAGTAATTCTGCTACCACTTAGTCTTTGTTTCTTTTGCAACGTGCTATCCAATATATGGCCTCCATCCTTGGCACATGACAATCCATTAACATGCAGGTCTGGGAGCAACAAGATCACAGGTCTTTACTTCTGAAGTACTTGTCACTCTTTGAATAACAGCAGGAAATTGCATTCCCATTCCCTAGTGCCCATATAACTCCTCCCACCCTGGGCTGGTGCCAATAGTTTTCCTAGTTTTCCCGGTCTGCAGCTAACACACTGCCACAGAAAACAATCCACATAAAACTACGTTTAAAACCGCACAATGCATTATATAACCATAAGATATTCAAGGGGGTGTACTCAGCTTCTCCATTCATTTATACTCCCTTACTAAGTTCTACATCACATAGTACATGCACAGGCAAAGTTGAGGCAGACATCTTCACTGTGCATGCCTGGAAACTTGCCTTCAGCCCAGACTACATTACTATCCTCTGGAATAGCTCTACAATTTAATACAGTTTACAAGAAAGCATGATGATGATACTTTAGAGAACACAATACTGTGGTGCTGGATGTGGCAGGGGTGATTTAGGGGCTGAGAACCAATTGACAGGGTCTCTTTAACTGTAGAACAACCAACAAATGGTAAGACACAAGATGTAAATCACAAATGATTTGTCACTACTAGGATTCCAGACAAAACAAATATATTTACTCTAAAATAATTTTTCTATTCTTACCTGGCATTGTGCTTTAATTTGTATAGAACAAAGACAAAACATTTTAGTTTTTACTTTCTAAAACAAAAATTAAACAAATGTTGAAACTTTTTCGAATGTCAGACTATCCAGTAGTGATATACTATACCTATCAGAGAATATTTCATGATGCATTATTAATTACTGACAAAATATAAGAGCAGTGAGAATTTGAAGTTTTCATGAACCTGATTCACAAAGGTTGTTCTATTTTAGATTGCATATAATTCAAGGAAACGCGCAAATAAAAGCACAAGTATATGAAGCGCTGCTCACATGAATTATGGTAAAATAAAATAGGTTATACATCTTCTGACAAACAAGCCTGCATTTCTTGGCTATTAACCTTTCGCTATGTTGACCTTCCACTTCAAAAAACCAAAGCAATATCATCTTCATGTCACAAGGCATTGTTTTCATGTGCAGCCAAAGACCAAAGAATATAACAACCGTGACAAGTTCTGAAAATCAGGATGATGTATATTTATAATAAACGATGTCTAAGCTCCTGAAATAAAACAGGGCTGTCATAGGTGAATCTAATCTTTGTGAAGACTATGCAATGTATTGTTTAATATATTAGCTACATATTTTAGCAGTAAAGATTTGTAAACCTATATGTTGTCAAAAAGTTCTACTTCAGATTGTCCTTTTTTCTCTTGGTAATTGGCAAATGATCTCAATAAAGATAACCTTTCACCAATTTTTGCCTTATAAACCATGTAATACTACACAAAGCAGGAGGATTGGGCACAAAAACTATTTTTTTCTCTACTTGAAGAGATACAGGGCACCGAGACTTTATCCGTCTCATGTGAACGTCCTATTATTAAAGTGCTGGGAGAAGATACGGACAGCCATGTTCACATGTTCAGTATCCAAGAATGTCGTTTCTCCTTGCAGAGAGTGACATGATAAGCATGCCGAGGTGAGGAGACTTAAAGCCACAATGCTCCTCTGGGAAATATGCAAATTGTCTGTCTCTTCAGAGAGGAAGAGGACTAGAACTCTAGTGCCACCTATTGGAAGTAGCAATCCTAGCTACTTGGATCCTGGTCAGACGCCTCTCAATGAGCCAAACCAGATCTCCACTTTGCACTGACGAGGGGCAGTACCCCAAAACACAGTGTCTGCAAATTGAGATCTGGTTTGGCTCTTATCCTAAGTCATGTGACAAGGCTTGTTAAAGGATCGACATTGACTGTTACGATTGCTACTTCCAATTGGTGGCACTAAAGTTCTAGTCATCTTCCTCTCTGAAGAGACAATTTGCAGTATTTGAAACTCCCTTGACTTGGTCTTCTCCCGGCTTTGCTCAGTGGACAATTTCACAAACTCCCCTCTCCCACTCTCTGACCACAACCTTCTTTCATTCTCTATCAAGAACTGCCATCCCGCTCAGGTCACCCCCACTTTCCACACTTATAGAAACATACAGGCCATTAACACCCAGAAACTTATGAAGAACTTGCAGTCCTCATTGGCCCCAATCTTCTCCATCTCATGTCCTAACTCTGCTCTGAAGCATTACAATCAAACCCTGCAAAGTGCCCTGGATGAAGCTGCACCTCCTATACATAGAACAAGTCAGCACAGATGGCGACAACCGTGGCACACGCCGCAAACACGTTTCCTGCAGCAGTGCTCCAGGTGCGCCGAACGTCTGTGGAGAAAATCTAATCTACCCGAAGATTTCATCCATTATAAGTTCATGCTAAAACATACAACTCTGCCCTTCACCTCTCCAAACAAACCTATTTCAACACCCTCATCACCTCACTGTCAAATAACCCTAAACATCTCTTTGACACTTTCCAGTCCCTACTCAACCCAAGAGAGCAGGCCCCAACCACGGATCTCCGCGCTGACGATCTGGCCAATTACTTCAAAGAAAAAATTGACCACATTTGACAGGAAATCATCTCCCAATCTCTTCATACCATGCACTGTCCTCCCTCCCCCACTGCATCTAGTTCACTCTCTGACTTTGAACCAGTTACAAAAGAAGAAGTAAGCAGGCTCCTTGCATCTTCTCGCCCGACCACTTGCACCAGTGACCCCATTCTGTCACATCTCCTCCAGTCCCTTTCCCTGGCTGTCACCTCTCACCTAACAAAAATATTCAACCTTTCTCTCACTTCCGGTATTTTTCCCTCCTCATTTAAGCATGCCATCATACATCCATTATGTAAAAAACCCTCCCTTGACCAAAACTGTGCCGCTAATTATAGACCTGTCTCTAATCTTCCCTTCATCTCTAAACTCCTCGAACACCTGGTCCACTCCCGTCTTACCCGCTATCTCTCAGATAACTCTCTTCTTGACCCTCTTCAATCTGGCTTCCGCTCTTTACACTCTACGGAAACTGCCCTCACTAAAGTCTCTAATGACCTACTAACAGCTAAATCTAATAGTCACTACTCCATGCTAATTCTCTTGGATCTCTCCGCAGCATTCGATACTGTGGATCATCAGCTTCTCCTCACTATGCTCCACTCCATCGGTCTCAAGGACACCGTTCTCTCCTGGTTCTCCTCCTATCTCTCTGATCGATCCTTCACTGTATGTTTTGCTGGTTCCTCTTCCTCTCACCTTCCCCTTACTGTTGGGGTTCCTCAAGGATCAGTCCTAGGCCCCCTCCTCTTCTCTTTGTATACTGCCCCTATTGGACAAACAATCAGTAGATTTGGTTTCCAGTACCATCTCTATGCTGACGACACCCAATTATACACCTCTTCTCCTGTTATCACACTGACCTTTTTAGAAAACACCAGTGATTGTCTTACCGCTGTCTCTAACATCATGTCCTCCCTCTATCTGAAACTGAACCTGTCAAAAACTGAACTCCTCGTGTTCTCTCCCTCTACTAACCTACCTTTGCCTGACAGTGCCATCTTCATGTGCGGTTCCACCATTACTCCAAAGCAACATGCCCGCTGCCTTGGTGTCATCCTTGATTCCAATCTTTCATTCACCCCCCAAATCCGATCACTGGCTCGTTCTTCTTATCTGCATCTCAAAAACATTTCTAGAATTCGCCCTTTTCTTACTTTCCACTCTGCATAAACTGTTACTGTTTCACTTATTCATTCTCATCTGGACTATTGTAACTCTCTACTAATCGGCTTCCCTCTTACCAAACTCTCCCTGCTCCAATCTGTCCTGAATGCTGCAGCCAGGATCATATTCCTCACCAACCGTTACACCGATGCCTCTACCTTGTGCCAGTCATTACACTGGCTACCCATCCACTCCAGAATCCAGTACAAAACTACTACCCTCACCCACAAAGCACTCCATGGCGCAGCACCACCCTACATCTCCTCTCTGGTCTCAGTCTACCACCCTACCCGTGCCCTCCGCTCCGCTAATGACCTCAGGTTAGCATCCTCAATAATCAGAACCTCCCACTCCTGTCTCCAAGACTTTACACGTGCTGCGCCGATTTTTTGGAATGCACTACCTAGGTTAATACGATTAATCCCCAATCCCCAGTTTTAAGCGTGCCCTAAAAACTCATTTGTTCAGATTGGCCTACCGCCTCAATGCATTAACCTAACTATCCCTGTGTGGCCTATTTAAAAAAAAAAAAAAAACATAATCAGGTTCCTCGCATCATGTTCTCATGTTCTCATACACTTTATGCAGTTAATAGCACTCTGTGTCTGTACTGCTACATACTTAGGCAGTTAACTTGTTCATGCAGCTTTACATGAACACCCGAGCCTCACACTATGGCTGGTCCAAATAACTAAAGCAATTGTTACCATCCACCTCTCGTGTCTCCCCTTTTCCTCATAGTTTGTAAGCTTGCGAGTAGGGCCCTCATTCCTCCTGGTATCTGTTTTGAACTGTGATTTCTGTTATGCTGTAATGTCTATTGTCTGTACAAGTCCCCTCTTTAATTTGTAAAGTGCTGCGGAATATGTTGGCGCTATATAAATAAAAATTATTATTATAAGTATTTTACATCAGTATTTGTAAGCGAAACCAAGAGTGGGTGAAAAAATGCAGAAGTGGTGATGTGTTTATATTATACTTTTCCTCTGATTGTTCCCTCTTGATTTTGGCTTACAAATACTGAAGTAGAATCCTGACTAAATATTGAACATCTGAAAGGGGCATTGCTGTTAAAGAGTGAGGGACATGTTGTCAGATTATGTCTCAAGTGACCACACTGACAACATCACAATCCATGACCTCAATGGGCATTTCATTTAGGTCAGAACTGTGTCATGCTGGTGGCTGTGAAACCATTGTACCATGGAATGGGGAGAGCCTGAAGGGCATAGCTAAGCAACCACTGGGTTCTTCACTAGAGCCCCTGATGGTGTGCTTAGACTTGACTGTAACTGGACACCAGGTACCACTCCAGTTCATACCCCAGAGCTGCAGCAGCTGACACCCAAGAGGGCCGGGAGGCAGAATGAACAAATCAACAGCAGGTGAAGAATTGGTGTTATTTATTTTTTACGACATTCCTTGTGCGATATAAGTGATTAGACGACTTTAGTATTCAGGTTGGTGCGATTACAGTGATACCAGACATATCGTTTTTCTTATATTTGGCTGCTGTGACACACTAAAAGACGCTTTTTTTAAAGAAAACAAATTTTTACATCACATCATATTTTGAGAGCTATTTTTCCATATTTTGGCCAACAGAGTCATATGAGGGCTTATTTTTTTGTGGGATGAGTGGACGTTTATATTGGCACTATTCTCCAGCTAAGATCTCATTTCCCAAGATCTTGATGCCGAGATCTCCATCCGCACATGTGCCTACCCTGGCAGCCATTTTCCCAGAGTCCACCGCATAGTAAATCATGTAAGTGCACATGCTCTTGGCTTTCACAAAATGTCGGCAGAGCCCCAGCACCACCCAGCACCCGCAGCGGCGCACATCCGACCACCCCCTCATCCCAGCCTGTATTCTGTAGCAACGCTCCACTCTTGCCTCCTCCAGCAGTGATCCTGGGACCCTTCAAAAAAATCAGCCTCAACCACAGACAGAGCGACTACAGATAGTGCTGTAAACATTGTCCTGTCACCTCCTCATTCTCCACTCCTGTCTAACTTGGGCCCCAAGATGATCTTCTCCATCTTGCACCCCAGTGTGTTGGTGAGGTAAGTTCAGCACACAATGTGTGGTGTCTGCAGTGCTGGGATGCGGCTGCTGGCACTTGTACACATTATTTAAATGTACAGTGCCAGGACCCGGCTTCTAAAGCAGCAGACGGCCAGAAGCCTAAAACCCCTGTTGGGGGACCGGCTTCCCTGTTTCCCAGCCTATCCCTCCCCTGTCCCCTAATCCTGCAAAAAAAGTTGTTAGCTTTGTTTTAATGCATAATTTTCAAGACTTTTTTCTTACAGTGATTAAGTTTTATTTTTACAACATCGTGAACTCATTGACATTTATAATTTTTTTTAAGCTGTTTGAAAAGAAATATGCTTAGAAATTAGAGTTTTTACCATCGGTTCTGTTGTAATATTTTAGATTAAGTTTATGTTTTGTTTCCCTTAGTCCCTCTCCTCCAACTTAGGCAGTAAATTGTGCAGTATGCTCAAAGGTAGCAATAAAACAAAACCTCCTTGTAAAAATAGATTTAAGTACCCTTCAGCATTAAAACAGGTGAGCTGGAATACCAATAAAATACTTTCAACTTGTACAATTTGCTTGACACTTGGAGATAAATAACAATGTAGTGATGCTTCAATTAAAACAGTGACTGCTAAGCTGAAAGAGAGGAGAAAACAGTAATCATCTGTCTAGGTGTTTCTTCATTGTCTTCTTTTTTTGAATCATTAATCAAGCTGTCTGCAGTGTCCAAGGATAACCCACAGTCAATGGCAAATGTTATAAAATGTTTAAAAAGTGAATGCTATAAATATTTAACAAACCTTTTAGGGTATGTCTCCACATCATTTTTTTCACATGGATTCCATGCTAGAATTTATATGAAATCCACATCCAATGCATGGGAATAAAATTTCTGCAACCCCTTATATTTGCATTGGAAAAGTTTCATCTGGAAAAAATAGTCTGTGGGAGCTAACAGAATTAGTCTTAATTGCGAATGCTGCATATAGAAAAATGTCAAATTAGCTTGGCTTTGTTTAGTGTCATTGAATGTGGGTGTAACTCTAGACGGTACATTAAGTGGCACCTTGTGATAGTTATTTCTTGACCTGGGGGAATATCTCTACCGGTTATGTAATTTAGTACCTCTGATTTAATTATTCATTCATATCCCCTACTGTATACATACATTTTTTTGCAATTTAGTCAAAGCATCACACAATAACTATCAATAATAAACATTAATATGGCATTACAATGCATACTTAAAAGGGCACAATGCTACCTAGCAATAGTACACAGCAAGTGGTATGCAGCAGGCATATATAGCATAATAAAGCCCAAGTTAAAAACATAATAAGCAAATACCCTGCAGTAAATAAATGAATAGCAATAGTGCATGAAACTAATATAGGGTGCTTAGTAGTGTTGAGCGATACCGTCCGATACTTGAAAGTATCGGTATCGGAAAGTATCGGCCGATACCGGCAAAGTATCGGATCTAATCCGATACCGATACCCGATACCAATACAAGTCAATGGGACTCAAGTATCGGACGGTATCCCTGATGGTTCCCAGGGTCTGAAGGAGAGGAAACTCTCCTTCAGGCCCTGGGATCCATATTAATGTGTAAAAGAAAGAATTAAAATAAAAAATATTGCTATACTCACCTCTCCGACGCAGCCTGGACCTCACCGAGGGAACCGGCAGCGTTGTTTGCTTAAAATGCGCGCTTTTACTTCCTTCCGTGACGTCACGGCTTGTGATTGGTCGCGTGCCGCCCATGTGGCCGCGACGCGACCAATCACAGCAAGCCGTGACGTCATTTTCAGGTCCTCAATGCCTAATTCTAGGCATTCATGATTTTAAAATTACGTTCCGGCTTGTGATTGGTCGCGTCGCGGTCACATGGGCGACGCGACCAATCACAAGCCGTGACGTCACGGGAGGCAGGAGATGCGCGCATTTTTAAAATTACGTCACAGCTTGTGATTGGTTGCGTGCCGCCCATGTGACCGCGACGCGACCAATCACAGCAAGCCGTGACGTAATTTCAGGTCCTGAATGCAGAAATAGGCATCAGGACCTGAAATTACGTAAATGCTCGTAAAACTCAAGTAAAAAGCTCACTCGCTTATCACTATTGCTTAGTTAACATAATAAAGCATAATAAAGCACAGGAATATACCAAAGCAGGTTTAGTGCTATCTGCGTCTTTCATGCACAAGTAGGATTGAGCTTTGACAACTTGCAGATCGGGATGATGTCAGCAGCCTAATCAGATCATTACGTGGGGATAAAAGTGTGAGGGGACAGTATGAGTTGAGAGATGTGTGAGAAGAAGCATTGGGGAGAATAGTGTGAGGTGACAAGTATATCCTTACTATTGTTAAGAATGTATTGGGGGTTGTGTGTTCATGCAATCCAATTTTATACGGGAATGATCTGACATTACAATTGAGTGCTGCAATAAGTTTTACAATTGCACCACAATGTGAGTGACAGTTCAGCCACTCTATAGGATAGTATTGAGCTGAGGTAGGGCCATGCTGCACTGTTGGTATTGTGATTGACAGTCAAGCTGGCCAATCTGGTCCGGTCTGCAAGGTTTTCCAGTTGTCACCTATTCTGAGTGATTGTCTGGCTATGCAGCCTGCTGGCTATTATCAGAGTTTGCCAGTTGTAGCTTAGCTCAAGTGGTGTGCGTTTGCTATGTGCTCTTATGTCCTGTATTCTGATCTTTGTTGTCCGACCTTGGACCTTGCCTTTGACCATCTATTTGCCTAGCCCCTTTGTCTTGATCCACTATCTTCTTGTAATTCTGAGCCCAGACTGTGACCTGACTAAGTCTTTGTCTCACCCATCTATTTATCATGAGCTCTCTTGGTATCTGGCCCCATTCCTCTTGACTACCATGCCCCACGACTTGTATGTGAGTAGTGACTCAGCATGCCACTAAGCATTGTGATGTATTTATGTACTATTGGTGGTTCTAGTGATGTATTCCTGCATTGATAGTGGTTCTACTAATGTATTTCAAGCTGTTATTTGGATCAATATTAAAAATTAGGCATTGTTGCAACAAAGTATTCTGGTATAGTTGGTATGTGGAAGAGGTACATACAACTGGATGCATTTTTAACACACTATGTATTCTTAAACTCAGTCAGATTAAAGGAAAAAAGGAAAGAGGGTTTTTAAAGCTGCCACCAGAGTTCGGACTGGAGAACCTTGGGCCCTCCAAGAAAATCATTCTTGGGGTCCACTATGTAGCGACATAGAAATAAATTAAAGACCATCAACTGTGTGGTAAAACACGCTAATATCAGGGTATAATATAAGGTAGTACACATCTTAATTATGTAGCAGGGGTTGGGGTAGCCCCCTCATAGAATATAAAGTAGCCCCTCTCATGGAATATAATGTAGCCTCCCTCATGGAATATAATGCAGCCTCCCTCATAGAATATAATGCAGCCCCCTCATAGGGTATAATACAGCACCCCACAAAATATAATGCAAACCCCGCATAAGGCATCCCCCATAGAATATACTGTAGCCCCCTCATAGGGCATAATGCAGCTCCCCTCATATAGCATGATGTAGCCCTCTGAGAGAATAATGAAGCCCCCACATATAATATAATGCAGCCCCTCCACAAAATATAATGTAGCCCCCTCAGAGTATAATGCAACCCCCTCATAAGGCAGCCCCCATAGAATATACTGTAGCCCCCTCATAGGGCAAATGCAGCTCCCCTCATATAGTATGATGTAGCCCCCTGAGAGAATAATGTAGCCCCCCACAGAATTATAATGTAGCCCCCTCATAGGGTATAATGCAGCCACCCAAAAGGGTATAATGCAGCCCTCCTCCATTGTTCTCCCCCTCCACCCCGATTATTGTACTCATCACCACCTCCATCATTGCCTTCTCACCCACCACCTCCATCATTGCCTCCTCCCCACCACCATTGTCCTTTCCACCACTTCCATCTTTGTCCTATACACCACAACTATCATTGCTTTCTCCCCCACCACCCCATCATTCCCCATTCCAACACCTCCATCATTGCCTCCCCCACCACCATCTTTATTGTCCTTTCCACCATAGCCATCATTGTCTCCTCCCCCACCAACCCATCATTACCCATTTCACCACCTCCATCATTGCCTCCCCCACCACCATCATCATTGCCTCCTCCACCACCATCATTGCCTTCTCCCCACCACTCCATCATTGCCCATTCCACCACCTCCATCATTGCCTCCCCCACCACCATCATCATCATTGCCTCCCCCACTATCATCATTGCCTCCACCACCATCATCATTGCCTCTCCCGCCACCACCATCATTGCCTCCCTCCCACCACCATCATTGCGTTCTCCCCCACCACCACCATCACCCATATCATTGCCAATCTCCAATATCTCCAATGCACACACAACACCACTATCAAACATACAGCACCATACACAGACAGCACCACACCACTCTCTCACTCACATACACACACAAAGCACTGCACAGCACCACATACACACACAGCTGCACACATGCAGGCAAGCAGACAGAGACACACACAAACAGCATCCACTCACCTCCCCACATGTTCCCAGCAGCCGCAGCACATCCCGACAGCTTCCTCTCTGAAACAGCCACGGTGAAAGATGACATCATCCAGCCACGCTGAGTCAGAGAGGAAGTGCCGGGCAGGCGGGCAGGAAGGAGGGCAGCATCAGTTCCCTGTAGCTCAGCTCTGGTCCCAAGCTGCAGGGATCGCAATCAGGGTTCACCGCCCTACAGGGGTGGGGAATCATGAATATTTATTTCTCTTTAGCAGCGGGGACAGGTTCCTGTCTCCAGCTGCTGCTCTCTGGCATCGGGAGGGCCCCCTTGACTCAGCGGCCCCATAGCAGCTGGGTGTGACGCTATTAGTGACACGCCACTAGCTGGGGGCCCCTGGAACAGCCAATTTGCCAGCAGGTGTCAGTGCCTGGGCCCATCGGAGAATCCTCCGGTTCTCCAGTAGGCGAGTACGACCCTGGCTGCCATACTAATTAACATGATAGCCCTGATTAAAACACAATTGTGACATAATAAGATAAAAACAACATATGAAAAAAAATAGAAAATGCAATGCGACATTTGAAGAGAAACAGAAACATACAATTAATAACAGATGACAATACAGGCATATTCAATTTAATCAATAATGTAACATGATTTCTCACTTCAAATTAAGTTTTGCAGGGACTTGTGTATTAAGTAAATAAATCCAGAAGGTTTCTCTATTAAAGTGTTTTTTCTCTATCACCACCGCATATATGTTTGGGGACATGTTCAATCTCATGTACTGGAAAAGCTATAGTTTGTCTTTTATGTATTTGAATAAAGTGGTTAGAAATATTTGAGATGCTACATTTTGTAGGTTGTTCAATATCGTTTAGATGTCACTTATCCTTATTTAGCTGTTGTTATCAATAGATAATAATTCACTTTGATAGGTGGTGTAGTCATTGCAATTTTTATTTTGCTCTTATGGCTTCACCAACGGGAATGGATTTCATCCTATCTGTCGGAGTCCCACAAGGTTCAGTCCTTGGGCCCCTGCTCTTCTCCATTTACACCTTTGGCCTGGGACAGCTCATAGAATCTCATGGCTTTCAGTGTCACCTCTATGCTGATGACACACAGATCTACATCTCTGGACCAGATATCACCTCCCTACTAACCAGAATCCCTCAATGTCTGTCCACTATTTCATCCTTCTTCTCCGCTAGATTTCTCAAACTTAACATGGACAAAACAGAATTCATCATCTTTCCCCCAATCTCACGTGACCCCCCCAACGAACCTATCCATTACAGTAAATGGCTGCCCACTCTCCCCAGTCCCACAAGCTCGCTGCCTCGGGGTTATCCTTGACGCTGATCTCTCCTTCAAACCACATATCCAAGCCCTTTCCACTTCCTGCCGACTTCAACTCCAAAATATTGCACGAATCCGTTCATTCCTCAACCAAGAATCTGCAAAAACCCTAGTCCATGCCCTCATCATCTCTCGCCTTGACTACTGCAACCTCCTGCTCTGTGGCCTCCCCTCAAACACTCTCGCACCCCTCCAATCTATTCTAAACTCTGCTGCCCGACTAATCCACATGTCCCCCCGCTATTCTCCGGCCTCTCCCCTCTGTCAATCCCTTCACTGGCTCCCCATTGCCCAGAGACTCCAGTACAAAACCCTAACCATGACGTACAAAGCCATCCACAACCTGTCTCCTCCTTACATCTGTGACCTCATCTCCCGGTACTTTCCTACACGCAACCTCCGATCCTCACAAGATCTCCTTCTCTACTCCCCTCTTATCTCCTCTTCCCACAATCGTATACAAGATTTCTCTCGCGTATCACCTCTACTCTGGAACCCTCTACCACAACACATCAGACTCTCGCCCACCATCGAAACCTTCAAAAAGAACCTGAAGACCCACCTCTTCCGACAAGCCTACAACCTGCAGTAACCACCGATCGACCAAACCGCTGCATGACCAGCTCTACCCTCACCTACTGTATTCTCACCCATCCCTTGTAGATTGTGAGCCTTCGCGGGCAGGGTCCTCTCTCCTACTGTACCAGTTATGACTTGTATTGTTCAAGATTATTGTACTTGTTTTTATTATGTATACCCCTCCTCACTTGTAAAGCGCCATGGAATAAATGGCGCTATAACAATAAATAATAATAATAATAATAATTGTGTGGGAGTGGTGAAAACTGCGTGAATGAAGTATGGTGTTCCTGGCCGATATTTTTCTGAATGTAGAACTAGAAATTGGCATATCTGGTTTGCTAAAAAGTGCATTGAACTAAACCTAGAAAAAATCTCATGAAACCTAAACCATACAAATATAAATCTCCTTACAAACCCACCCTAGTTCTGACTTACAGTACATATTTCAATATCCATCTCTGATTAGAGATGAGCAAACCTTTCACAGTTAGGTTCGGTTTGGATTCACTGAACGACCCGCCGTTCATCAAACTGTTTGTCGAGCCGTTCGATGAACTTACGCAAACCCTATTAGATTCAATGAGAGGTAAAACAAAACACACAAACAACACCTTAAGTGGTGAGTAAAAGCTTCCCAAACAGCTAAAATTGGGGATGGACACTAGAAAAAGTGGCATCAATTGACCCACAGTAGAAATTTGCAAATTGCACAGCAGCAGTCAGCCGTGAGCCTTGGATGAGGTATCAGGGTCTGGCCCAGCATTTACAGCTTGGAATTGAAGTTTCAATGAGGACCTGGTGGTAAAAGGAGCTGTGTAAGCCTTCTTAGCTGGGATACCTCACACCTCATGCAACATCTCCAATTTTTTTAATTCCAGCCACACTCAGATGGCACAAACATCAATTTCATAGACTACTATTGATCAAAAAATGTATGAATACTAACACAGGTAGTTCACTAATCAATTGACCCACAGTAGAATCTGTCATAAAGGCACACAAGCAGTCAGCCATGGGCCATGCATGAGGCATCTGGGTCTGGCCCAGCATTTACAGCTTGGAATTGAAGTTTTAATGAGGACCTGGTGGTTGAGGGAGGGGTTTAAGCCTTCTTAGCTGGGAGACCTCACACCTCATGCAACACCTCCAATTTTTTTGGGATGGCACAAACATCAATTTCATAGACTAGCATTGATAGAAAAATGTAAGAATAGTAACACAGGTAGTTGATTGAAAGTGCAGGCCTGCCTGTTTGGGAGCCCTACTTACACAGGTAACCCACCAGATGAAGACCCAAGTTTGAGTCTCCACATTTCAAAAAATAATTGTCACACAGCACTAAAGTGGCACCAATTTCCACAGAGTAAAAACAGTATAATAGGCTTCTGACACACCTTCTACTACAGGCAACCCACCAGATGGAAAACCAAATTTGAGTCTTCACATTTTAAAAAATAATTGTCTCACAGTACTAAAGCGGCACAGGCAACCCACCAGATGGAGACCCAACTTGGAGTCTCCACATTTTAAAAAATTGTTTGTAACATCAGCAGCAGTAGCAACAGCAGGCACAGAAGACACCACAAAGATGGCACAGACTGCAATAATGTGAGATTAATACATTACACTAACACGACACCATTGCCTAGGTTGCCCAATCTGCAACTGAGATGCAACAGGCATCGGAGATGACTTATTCATTTTGACGAAAGCTACATTTTAAGGGAACAGCTGAATGTGCTTATCAGTCACCAGCAGCACTAAAGACACGTTCTGAGAGAATGCTGGATGCCAGGCATGACAAAACCTCCAAGGCGTAATAGGCGAGCTCAGGCCACTCTTCCATTTTTGAAGACCAAACTGTAAAAGAGTCCAAACCCCTCCTGATGGCATTGATATTGGGCTCCAGATACTCCTACACCATCCTCTTCAGTCGTTCACAACGTGTCAGACTTGTACTCTGTTCTGCTGGTGCATGGGCTGCTCTAAAAATGTGTTAAACGAAATTGCTTATGCCACTTACACTGCTGCTGCTAATGTTTGGGCGATGACGCCAGGATGTTCTCAGGGTTGATCATCTACAACTGGGATGCACACTGTGTGTCTCACTGCTGTCTTGGGAAAACCGCTCTTAAGATTATCTACAGTGTATTTTGATACTCCAGCATGCATGCATCCCTTTCCAGGGGGGAAGCTACATTTACTCTTGTACCATGTATCTAACAGAGTGGCAACACAGCAGTCAGCACTATTTCTAATCCTAACCCTAAGAATATGGGCATTGTGTTGAATTGCAGTGCAGCAAGAAGGTGCTTAGGTGTCGGGTGCTTCCATGAGGTCCAAGTTCATGCTGTGTTGGTGGTGGGGTAACACTTAATGTTCCTTCCTCCATCCCCTTCCACCAACCTCGGACAACTGAGAGCGTACCATTATCCTCTTCGTCTCCTGACTGCTGCACATCCATCATCTCATCCTCGTCAATTTGTTCCTCGGCTCCTACATTTTTGCTAACAGTTTGTCTGGTACCATGAGCCCCCTTGATCACTGTGAGTATATCCATATATATCCATATACTCACCTCTCCGGCGGCCCCTGGACCTTACCGCTGTAACCGGGAGCCTCCGTTCCTAAGAATGAGCCCGTGAAGGACCTTCGATGACGTCGCGGCTGACGTCGCGGCTTCTGATTGGTCGCGTGAGCGGTCACATGAGCGGTCACACGACCAATCAGAAGCCGCGACGTCATCGAAGGCCCTTCACGCGCTCATTCTTAGGAACGGAGGCTCCCGGTTACAGCGGTAAGATCCAGGGGCCACCGGAGAGGTGAGTATATCCATATTTTTAATTTTAATTCTTTATTTTACACATGAATATGGATCCCAGGGCCTGAAGGAGAGTTTCCCCTCCTTCAGACCCTGGGAACCAGTCCGATACTTTGCGTCCCATTGAAATGCATTGGTATCGGGTATCGGTATCGGCGATATCCGATATTTTTCGGGTATCGGCCGATACTATCCGATACCGATACTTTCAAGTATCGGACGGTATCGCTCAACACTACTGATCGGGCCTCATGGCTGCAACACTATATAAGGCCTTACAATTTTTACGTCGAAATCTGGCTTCTGATTTGCCACTGAAACACAGTTTTAGCATAAATGATTTAGAGTAGCTAATTGACTTTCACAGCTACAAAAATGTATAAATTTTAAGAGTAAATTTAACGAGCTCACCGTATATTCCTAGACTAGAGATAAAATATCAATCTTTATTATAATACACTGCTCAAAAAAATAAAGGGAACACTTAAACAACAGAATATACCATAACTCCAAGTAAATCAAACCTCTGTGAATTCAAACTGTCCACTTAGGAAGCAAGACTGTTTGACAATCAATTTCACATTCTTTTGTGCAAATGGAATACACAACAGATGGAAATTATTGGCAATTATCTAGAGACACTCAATAAAGGAGTGGTTCTGCAGATGGGGACCACAGACCACATCTTAGTGCCAATGCTTTCTGGCTAATATTTTGGTCACTTTTGAATGTTGGTTTTGCTTTCACACGCGTAGTAGCATGAGACGGACTCTACAACCCACACAAGTGGTTCAGGTAGTGCAGCTCATCCAGTATGGCACATCAATGTGAGCTGTGGCAAGAAGGTTTGCTGTGTCTGTCAGCGTAGTGTTCAGAGGCTGGAGGCACTACCAGGAGACAGGCCAGTACACCAGGAGATGTGGAGGGGGCCGTAGGAGGGCAACAACCCAGCAGCAGGACCGCTACCTCAGCCTTTGTGCAAGGAGGAACAGGAGGAGCGCTGCCAGAGCCCTGCAAAATGACCTCCAGCAGGCCACAAATGTGCATGTGCCTGCAAATATGGTTAGAAACTGGCTCCAATTTGGATGGTTTGAGTGCCCGACGTCCACAGATGGGGGTTGTGCTCACAGCCCAACACCATGCAGGATGCATGGCATCTGCCACAGAACATCAGGATTGGCAAATTTGCCACTGGCACCCTGTGCTCTTCACAGATGAAAGCAGGTTCACACTGAGCACATGTTACAGATGTGACAGAGTCTGGAGACTCCGTGGAGAGCGATCTGCTGACTGCAATATCCTTCAGCATGACCGCTTTGGCAGTGGGTCAGTAATGATGTGAGGTGGCATTTCTTTAGAGGGCCACACAGCCCTCCATGTGCTCGCCAGAGGTAGCCTGACTGCCATTATTTACCGAGATGAGATCCTCAGACCCCTTGTGAGTCCATATGCTGGTGCTGTTGGCCCTGGGTTCCTCCTAATGCAGGACAATGCCAGACCTCATGTGGCTGGAGTGTGCTCTTGAAAGATGAAGGCATTGAAGCTATGTACTGGCCCACCCATTCCCCAGACCTGAATCCGATTGAACACATCTGGGACATCATGTCTCGCACCATCCACCAACGTCACGTTGCACCACCCACCAACGTCACGTTGCACCACAGACTGTCCAGGAGTTGGCAGATACTTTAGTCCAGGTCTGGGAGGAGATCCCTCAGGAGACCAGCAGCCGCCTCATCAGGAGCATGCCCAGGCATTGTAGGGAGGTGATACAGGCACGTGAAGGCAACACACACTACTGAGCATCATTTCCTTGTCTTGAGGCATTTCCACTGAAGTTGGATCAGCCTGTAACTTTATTTTCCACTTTGATTTTGAGCATCATTCCAACTCCAGACCTCCGTGGGATATTAGTTGCAATTTACATTGATTTATTTTTAGGTTTTGTTGTTCTCAACACATTCCACTATGTAATGAATAAAGATTTACAAGTGGAATATTTCATTCAGTGATATCTAGGATGTGGGGTTTTAGTGTTACTTTTATTTTTTTGAGCAGTGTATATTAAAAAATATTATCAAAAAATAGAAAAAAAAAGAAAAACACACAACACCAACACCAGGCAAAAAAAAAAAATAGAAATGAACACCGCAGGGAGGTACCTATCCCTGTACTGGCCTGAGCGTCCCTACCTACCAGCAGAGGTTGGCACCCTAAAACCTGCGAATTGGCCCCCCCGCTCACTGATGGCTCGCCCTTCTAGCCCTTAATGGCCCTAATTCTTGGCAGGGAGATGATAAGGTGTTCAGTAGGTGGGATATAGAAAATATATGTTAAAAGATATCTAAGGCCATGTGCACACGTTCAGGATTTTTAGCGTTTTTTTCGCGTTTTTTCGCTATAAAAACGTGATAAAAACGCGAAAAAAACGCTAACATATGCCTCCTATTATTTACAAGGTATTCCGCATTTTTTGTGCAAATGTTGCGATTTTTTCCGCGAAAAAATCGCATAGCGGAAAAAAAAGCAACATGTTCATTAAAAATGCGGAATTGCGGGGATTCCGCACACCTAGGGGTCCATTGATCTGCTTACTTCCCGCACGGGGCTGTGCACACCATGCGGGAAGTAAGCAGATTATGTGCGGTTGGTACCCAGGGTGGAGGAGAGGAAACTCTCCTCCACGCACTGGGCACCATATAAGTGGTCAAAAAATAAGAAATAAAATAAAAAACAGTCCTATACTCACCCTCGATGTCCAGCGCAGTGTTCCCGCCTCTGTGCTGCACGCTGGCTGGTTCCTGTAGCTGGTGTGCGGAGAAGGACCTTGCCGAATGACGTCACTGTCCTGTGATTGGTCGAGACCGCTCACGTGACCGTGACGTCATGGAAGGCCCTGCGCGCACACATCAGCTATAGGAATGGACGCCGGTGAGGAGATCTGATGTCTGCGGGTGAGTATAAGCATTTTTTTTATTTTTTTTATTATTTTTAAACGTTCTATCTTTTACTATAGATGCTGCAAAAGCAGCATCTATAGTAACAAGTTGGTCACACTTGTCAAACGCTATGTTTGACAAGTGTGACCAACTTGTCAGTCAGTTTTCCAAGCGATGCTACAGATCGCTTGGAAAACTTTAGCATTCTGCAAGCTAATTACGCTTGCAGAATGTTAAAAAAACGCAAAAAAAACGGAAAAAAAACGCAAAAAAAAAAATGCAGATTTCTTGCAGAAAATTTCCGGTTTTCTTCAGGAAATTTCTGCAAGAAATCCTGAACGTGTGCACATACCCTTAATGTCTTGAGTTGATGGCAAATAGATGTAGGCTTCTTCTCTTTATCTGCATATACTTATATAGGCTCTATCTAATTACTGATAGCCTATCCTTATGCTCTAATATAGTCAAATGCGTGGGTAAACACCCTGGGACCACATAGCTGGTGTTCCCACTAGTTAGAAGGATAATGAAGCTAACCTTTATCAGATGACAGTATTTATGGTGCTTAGTCAATAATAAAATAGATAAAAAAGATGACTCAGTCTATTATAGATTTTCTTAGTTAGTGTTTAAAGAAAGGGTAGTTATAGATAGTAGAGCAGAAACAGATTATATATACATACCCAAACATGCATGCCAAGATTGCAATGACTGTTGTTATCGAGATGATCTCAAATATGTATTGAGGTGCATACATGTGGTTTGTGACACGCTTCTGGAGCGTGCATGTTAAATGCCGCTGTCAGAGATTGACAGCGACATTTAACATGTTTACAGCCATGAGTGGATAGCGATTTCACTCGCGATTGTTAGGGGCAAAAGTCAGCTAATCAAATCAAATGTCATGTGCCAGAAAAGATGCGTGCTGAGCGCCAGAGCCCACATCAAAGGGGGCGACAATACATGTGCCGTATACGGTGTATACGGTGCATGTCGTGAAGGAGTTAAATAATTTGCAAAGTACTGTATATACAGTTCCTAATTTATTCATACATCCACATACACACATTTATTGACATAGTCGTTTATTTATTTGTTACTTGTTATTTTTATGTTCTGTCTACTAGGATAAGTTTAGTGTGTTATGAATCAGAAAATATGTCTTATTACAAGTGACAGGTAGCTGAATCTCCTTGTTCTTCTGATTGACATTGTGTTGGCTCCATTCCTGTCTTGGCTTCTACACCATCTCATCCTTGTTTTGTAAAATAAAAGTGAGAGAACAATTTGTTGGCTTGTTAGCAAAAGACATTGATATAATGTATTATCCTAAGGGTATATATTTCAAGCCAAATTACAAATTGGTACAGGATGGAAATGTATTTAGAGAGAAGCAAAAAGCTTATCTGCTCTGGAAAATCATAGTCAACAAGGACAGTTTGACAACATTAGACAAAGGTAGATTTTGTTAGACATGTAGAAAAACTCTTTGAAACTGTACATGGAGTGATATGACACATTAGAAAGTAGCTAGGAATGAATAAATATCATAGTTACAACACATATACGGTGATAAAGTGAGATAGTGAGATCTGACATTTTGTTTTAGTGCAATACATAGTGACAGATTCTTTTCAAGGTAAGTCCTAATAGATTAGGTCGTACCTTAAAGAGAATCTGTCACTATGAATTGCACTAAAACAAAATGGAGATAATGGTTCACTTATGCAATGACTAAAGGCCTTTGGGTCTGAAACGCATTTGCTACAGAATATCCTACAATGGGGTTGTGACTTTTGTTCAACAGTTTTATTTTTATACTTACCTATTAAAGATGATGATTTTATGAAAATTCTTGAAGCTGGAATCCTACCTTCTGATTCACTTTCCCTGCTGCACTGCCGGTTTCTGAGCCTTGGCCTTTTAAGTAGGTGAGCTGACTCTTTAATTCTTGATAATGATTCACTTGGGTGCTGAGTTTTACACTGCCTTCACTGCCAACGGCGATCAGATAACGCATCCCATTATTCCGCTCCTTAACCCCTTTACCCCCAAGGGTGGTTTGCACGTTAATGACCTGGCAAATTTTTACAATTCTGACCACTGTCCCTTTATGAGGTTGTTGTGCAATTTGTCCTGAGTACGCTAATACCCCATATGTGGGGGGGGGGGACCACCGCTTGGGTGCATGGCTGAGCTCGGAAGGGAAGGAGCGCCATTTTGGAATGCAGACTTTGATGGAATGGTCTGCGGGCGTCACGTTGCATTTGCTGAGCCCCTGTTGTAGCTAAACAGGAGAAACCCCCCACAAGTGACCCCATATTGGAAACTAGACACCCAAGGAACTTATCTAGATGTGTTGTGAGAACTTTCAACCCCCAAGTGTTTCACTAAAGTTTATAACACAGAGCCGTGAAAATAAAAAATCTTTTTTTATTTTCCCAAGGGTAACAGGAGAAATTGGACCACAAAAGTTGTTGTCCAATTTGTCCTGAGTGTGCAGATACCCCATATGTGGTGGTAAACCACTGTTTGGGCGCATGGCAGAGCTCAGAAGGGAAGGAGCACCGTTTTACTTTTTCAAAGCAGAATTTGCTGAAATTGAGATTGGACACCATGTCGCATTTAGAGAGCCCTGATGTGCCTAAACAGTGGAAACCCCCCAATTCCAACTCCAACCCTAACCCCAACACACCCCTAACCCTAATCCTAACCATAACCATAACCACACCCCTAACCCAAACACAGCCCTATCCCTAATCCCAACCCTAACCACAACCTAACCCCAACACACCCCTAACCCCAACACACCCCTAACCCTAATCCCAACCATAACCCTAACCACACCCCTCACCCTGACACACCCTTAACCCTAATCCCAACCCTAACCCAAATCCCAGCTATAAACGTAATCCAAACCCTAACCCCAACTCTAGCCCCAACCCTCACTTTAGCCCTAACCCTATCCTTAACTTTAGCCCCAACCCTAACCCTAATGGTAAAATGGAAATAAATACTTTTTTTATTTAATTATTTTTCCCTAACTAAGGGGTGATAAAAGGGGGTTTGATTTACTATTTATAGCGGGTTTTGTGTTTACAAAAAATAGTTTTTGCATCACCCCATTTTGAGAGCTATAATTTTTCCAAATTTTTGCCCACAGAGTCATGTGAAGTCTTGTTTTTTGAAGGACGAGTTGACGTTTTTATTTGTAACATTTTCAGGCACATGACATTTTTTGATGGCTTTTTATTATGATTTTTGGGAGGCAGAATGAACATTTATACCGTTCTGCGCGTGGTAAAATTGATAATGCAGTTTTATTCTTCAGGTCAGTAGTACGATTACAGCGATACCTCATTTATATCTTTTTTTATGTTTTGGCCCCTTTTATACAATAAAAACTATTTTATATAAAAAATAATTGTTTATGCATCTCTTTATTCTTAGAGCTGTAACTTTTTTATTTTTTTGCTGATCGCGCTGTATGGTGGCTCATTTTTTGCAGGACAAGATGATATTTTCAGCGGTACCATGTTTATTTATATCTGTCTTTTTGATTGCATGTCATTCCACTTTTTGTTCGGCTGTATGATGATAAAGCGTTGTTTTTTGCCTCGTTCTTTTTTTTTTTACAGTGTTCACTGAAGGGGTTAACTAGTGGGACAGTTTTATAGGTCGGGCTGTTACGGACACGGACATACCAAATATGTGTACTTTTATTGTTTTTTTATTTACATAAAGAAATGTATTTACTGGAACAATATTTTTTTTTCTTTATTTAGGATGTTTTTTAAAATATTTTTACACATGTTAATTTATTTTTTTTAAACTTTTTTACCTTGTCCCAGGGTGGGACATCACTATATATATTGTCAGATCACTGATCTGATACTTTGCAGAGCACTGTGTCAGATCAGCAATCTGACAGGCAGTGCAGGAGGCTTGCCGGCGCCTGCTCTCAGCAGGCACTGACAAACCACCTACCTGCAGGACCCGGAAGGACCCCATGGCCATCTTGGATCCTGGTGCCTGCATGGAGGAGGCCCACGGAACAACGCAATCACATTGCGTTGTACTAAGGGTCTCAGGGAAGCGCGCAGGGAGGGGGCTCCCTATGCCACCAAAATGCTACAATCTTGTTTGATCACAGTATTCCAGGGGTTAAAGTGCCGGGAGCGGTCCGTGACCACTCCTGGCACATAGTGCCAGATGTAAGCTGTGATAATCAGCTAACACCCGACCACAATCAGCCGCTCTCTCCCCGTGAGCGTGGCTGATCACATATGATGTACTATCCCGTCGATGATCATACGGACCCGGGTCACCTCGACGGGATAGTACGTCTGATGTAAGAAAGGGGTTAAACCTTAATGTGGAGACTGTAGGGAAAGTAATGGGGGCATAAGCTGTTGCGAATTCCGCTCTTGGGCTCCCTCCGGAGGTTATAAGTAGCATTTTTGTGAGTTCTGCTCTTGGGCTCCCTCCTGTGGTTTTGAGTGGTATGGCTGCTTCTTGGATTTAGCATCAGCAGCTGTTTTCACTGATCGTCTTTCTGGCTCTGCTATATTAGTCTGGCCTTTTCCCTAATTCAATGCCAGTTGTCAATTGTTGAGCTTGGAGTCATGGCTCTCGGAGGATTTCCCTGTCACGCTGACCATTTCAGCAAAGCTAAGTCCTTGCTTGTCTTTTTGCAGTTCACTTGTTGTGGACTTTGTTGTTTAGTACTTTCTATGTTTTGCTCATTTGTCCAGCTTATCAGTATGTATCTAGTCAGCTAAGCTGGAAGCTCTGGGCAGCAGAGTTTGCCCTCCACACCTTTAGTCAGGTGTGGAGATTTTTGCATTTCTCTGCGGTGGACTTTTTCTAGTTTTTATTACTGACCGCACAGTGTTCTGTCCTGTACTAATTCTTTCTAGCTAGTAGTGGCCTCTTTTGCTAAATCTGGTTTCATACTACGTATGTCATTTCCTTCTCCTCTCACAGTCATTATTTGTGGGGGGCTGTCCTATCCTTTGGGGATTTTCTCTGAGGCAAGATAGCTTTCCTGCTTCTACCTTTAGGGGTAGCTAGATCTCCGGCTGTGACGAGGTGTCCAGGGAGTGACAGGAACATCCCACGGCTACTGCTAGTGTCTGTGTTAAGATCAGGAACTGCGGTCGGTATAGTTACCACCTGCCCAGAGCTAGTCGCATGTCGCTCCTTAATCACCAGACCATAACAGTACAACTAGCCAAAAATGAGCTGAATGCATCTCAAAAGAAGGAAAAGAAAAAGAGTTCTGAGCCATTTTTTTTTTCTTTAGTCTGTTTTGTCTTTTTCCTTCCTCTTATTCTCTGGGTGATTCAGGATTTGGATGCGGGCATGGATGTTCAGGGGTTGTTTTCTCGTGTGGATCAGCTTGCTGCAAGAGTACAAAATATTCAAGATTATGTTGTTCAGACTCCGGCCTTAGAGCCTAGAATTCCTACTCCAGATTTGTTTTACGGGGATAGATCTAAGTTTTTGAACTTTAAAAATAACTGCAAATTGTTTTTTGCTCTGAAACCCCGTTCCTCTGGTGACCCCATTCAGCAAGTAAAAATAGTTATGTCTCTGCTGCGTGGTGACCCTCAGGACTGGGCATTCTCCCTTGAGTCAGGGGATCCGGCATTGCTTAATGTAGATGCATTTTTTCAATCGCTTGGATTATTGTATGACGAACCTAACTCTGTAGAGCATGCTGAGAAAACACTTTTGGCCCTGTGTCAGGGTCAGGAAGCGGCAGAATTATACTGCCAGAAATTTAGAAAATGGTCTGTGCTCACTAAATGGAATGAGGACGCTCTGGCAGCAATTTTCAGAAAGGGTCTTTCTGAAGCCCTTAAAGATGTTATGGTGGGGTTTCCCACGCCTGTTGGTTTGAGCGAATCTATGTCTCTGGCCATTCAGATTGATCGGCGCCTGCGCGAACGCAAAGTGGTGCACCATATGGCAGCGTCCTCGGAGCAGAGTCCTGAGCCCATGCAATGTGATAGGCTTTTGAATAGAGCGGAACAGAGGGGATACAGACGTCAGAATGGGCTGTGTTTTTACTGTGGGGATTCTGCTCATGCTATTTCTGATTGCCCTAAGCGTATTAAGAGGGTCGCTAGATCTGTTACCATTAGTAGGGTTGAGCGAAACGGGTCGGCAATTTTCAGAAGTCGCCGACTTTTGGCAAAGTCGGGTTTCATGAAACCCGACCCGACCCCTGTGTGGGGTCGGCCATGAAGTCGGCGATCTTCTGAATCTGGAATCGGAATTCCGATACCGATTCCCGATATGTTTAAGATATCGGGAATTGGTATCGGAATTCAGATTTAAGTGTAAAATAAAGAATTAAAATAAAAAATATCGCTATACTTACCCTCTGACGGGCCCTGGTACTAACCGGGAACCTTCCTTCCTTAGAATCAGCCTTCCAGGGCCTTGCGGTGACGTCACGGTGACGTCGCGGCTTGTGATTGGTCGCGCGGCCCCCATGTGACCGCTCGCGCGACCAATCACAAGCCGCGACGTCACCGTGACGACACCGAAGGCCCTGGAGGGGCTGATTCTTAGGAAGGAAGGCTGTCGGAAAGAAGCAGGGCGTGTCCGAGGGTGAGTATATACCTAATAGGAATATACTCACCCTCGGCTTCGTTCCGGCAGCCTTCCTTCCTAAGAATCAGCCCTTCCAGGGCCTTCGGTGACGTCACGGAGACGTCGCGGCTTGTGATTGGTCGCGCGAACGGTCACATGGGGGCCGCGCGACCAATCACAAGCCGCGACGTCACCGCGACGTCACCGCAGGTCTTGGAAGGCTGATTCTAAGGAAGGAAGGTTCCCGGTTAGTACCAGGGCCCGTCAGAGTGTAAGTATAGCGATATTTTTTATTTTAATTCTTTATTTTACACTTAAATATGGATCCCAGGGCCTGAAGGAGAGTTTCCGCTCCTTCAGACCCTGGGAACCATTGGAAACCCAATGCACTGCATTGGGTTTCGAGTTTCGGCCGACCCCGACTTTTTTATAGGATCGGCCGATTTCACTCGACCCGACTTTTGAAAAAGTCGGGTTTCGTGAAACCCGACCCGATCCTATAAAAGTAAAGGTCGCTCAACCCTAACCATTAGTACTGTGCAGCCTAAGTTTCTCCTGTCTGTGACCCTGATTTGCTCATTGTCATCTTTTTCTGTCATGGCATTTGTGGATTCGGGCGCTGCTCTGAACTTAATGGACTTAGAATTCGCTAGGCGCTGTGGTTTTTCTTTGCAGCCTTTGCAGAGTCCCATACCCTTAAGGGGTATTGATGCTACACCGTTGGCCAAGAATAAACCTCAGTATTGGACTCAGCTGACTATGTGCATGGCTCCAGCACATCAGGAAGATTGCCGTTTTCTGGTGTTGCATAATTTACATGATGTTGTTGTACTGGGTTTTCCATGGTTACAAGTACACAATCCAGTGCTGGATTGGAAATAAATGTCTGTGACTAGTTGGGGTTGTCAAGGGGTACATAGTGACGTTCCTTTAATGTCAATTTCCTCTTCCCCCTCTTCTGATGTTCCTGAATTTTTGTCAGATTTCCAGGATGTATTTGATGAGCCCAAGTCCAGTTCCCTTCCTCCACATAGGGACTGTGATTGTGCTATTGACTTGATTCCAGGCTGTAAGTTCCCTAAGGGCCGACTTTTCAACCTGTCTGTGCCTGAACATACCGCCATGCGGAGCTATGTAAAGGAGTCTTTAGAGAAGGGGCATATTCGGCCATCTTCATCACCATTGGGAGTGGGATTTTTTTTTGTTGCCAAGAAGGATGGCTCCTTGAGACCCTGTATTGATTATCGTCTTCTTAATAAGATCACGGTCAAATTCCAATACCCTTTACCTTTGCTCTCTGATTTGTTTGCTCGGATTAAGGGGGCTAGTTGGTTTACCAAGATTGACCTTCGAGGGGCATATAATCTTGTTCGTATTAAACAGGGTGACGAATGGAAAACTGCATTTAATACGCCCGAAGGCCATTTTGAATACCTGGTGATGCCTTTCGGGCTTTCTAATGCTCCTTCTGTATTTCAGTCCTTTATGCATGATATTTTCCGCAATTGTCTTGACAAATTCTTGATTGTGTATTTGGATGATATTTTGATTTTTTCCAATGATTGGGAGTCTCATGTGAGGCAGGTCAGGATGGTATTCCAGATCCTTCGTGATAATGCTCTATTTGTGAAGGGGTCTAAGTGCCTATTTGGAGTTCAGAAGGTCTCTTTTTTGGGGTTTATTTTTTCTCCTTCGTCTATAGAAATGGATCCTGTTAAGGTCCAAGCCATTCATGACTGGATTCAACCCACATCTGTGAAGAGCCTTCAGAAATTTTTGGGCTTTGCTAATTTTTATCGCCGTTTCATTGCCAATTTCTCTAGTGTGGTTAAACCCCTGACTAGTGTTGAGCGATACCGTCCGATACTTGAAAGTATTGGTATCGGAAAGTATCGGCCGATACCGGCAAAGTATCAGATCTAATCCGATACCGATACCCGATACCAATACAAGTCAATGGGACACCAAGTATCGGACGGTATCCTGTATGGTTCCCAGGGTCTGAAGGAGGGGAAACTTTCCTTCAGGCCCTGGGATCCATATCAATGTGTAAAAGAAAGAATTAAAATAAAAAATAGGGATATACTCACCCTCTGACGCGCCCTGGACTTTACCGCCGTAACCGGGAGCCGTTGTACCTAAGAATGCGCGCTTGAAGGGCCTTAGATGACGTCACGGCGCTCTGATTGGTCCGTAGCGGTCGCGTGACCGCTACGCGACCAATCACAAAGCAGTGACGTCACCTAAGGTCTTTCAAGCGCTTGAAATACCTTAGAAGACGTCCTCAGCTTCTGATTGGTCGCGTAGCCCTTAGGTGACGTCACGGCTTTGTGATTGGTCACGTAGCGGTCACGCGACCGCTACGCGACCAATCAGAAGCTGCGGACGTCTTCTAAGGTATCTCAAGCGCTTGAAAGACCTTAGGTGACGTCACGGCTTTGTGATTGGTCGCGTAGCGGTCACGCGACCGCTACGGACCAATCAGAGCGCCGTGACGTCATCTAAGGCCCTTCAAGCGCGCATTCTTAGGTACAACGGCTCCCGGTTACAGCGGTAAAGTCCAGGGGCCGCCGGAGAGGTGAGTATATCCCTATTTTTTATTTTAATTCTTTCTTTTACACATTGATATTAATCCCGATACCGATTCCCGATACCACAAAAGTATCGGATCTCGGTATCGGAATTCCGATACCGCAAGTATCGGCCGATACCCGATACTTGCGGCATCGGAATGCTCAACACTACCCCTGACCGATTTGACGAAGAAAGGCGCTGATGTGACTAATTGGTCCTCTGAGGCTGTTGAGGCCTTTCAGGAGCTTAAACGCCGATTTACTTCTGCCCCTGTCTTGCGTCAGCCGGATGTTTCTCTTCCTTTTCAGGTTGAGGTTGATGCTTCTGAGATTGGGGCAGGGCCGTTTTGTCACAGAGGAATTCTGATGGTTCCTTGATGAAGCCATGTGCCTTCTTTTCCCGAAAGTTTTCGCCTGCGGAACGCACTTATGATGTCGGCAATCGGGAGTTGTTGGCTATGAAGTGGGCATTTGAGGAGTGGCGACATTGGCTTGAGGGAGCCAAGCACCGCATTGTGGTCTTGACCGATCATAAGATTCTGATTTACCTCGAGTCGGCCAAGCGGCTGAACCCTAGACAGGCTCGGTGGTCCCTGTTTTTCTCCGGTTTTGATTTTGTGGTCTCATATCTTCCAGGATCTAAGAATGTTAAAGCGGATGCCCTCTCTAGGAGTTTTTTGCCTGATTCTCCTGGAGTCCTTGAGCCGGTTGGCATTCTTAGGGAAGGGGTGATTCTGTCTGCCATCTCCCCTGATTTGCGGCGGGCGCTTCAGGAATTTCAGGCTGATAAACCTGACCGCTGTCCTGTGGGGAAGCTGTTTGTTCCTGATAGATGGACAAGTAAGGTAATTTCTGAGGTCCATTGTTCTGTGTTGGCCAGTCATCCTGGGATTTTTGGTACCAGAGATTTGGTTGCTAGGTCCTTTTGGTGGCCTTCCTTGTCGCGGGATGTGCGTTCTTTTGTGCAGTCCTGTGGGACTTGTGCCCGGGCTAAGCCTTGCTGTTCCCGCGCTAGTGGGTTGCTTTTGCCTTTGCCTGTCCTAGAGAGGCCTTGGACGCATATTTCCATGGATTTTATTTCGGATCTACCTGTGTCCCAGAGGATGTCTGTTATCTGGGTGGTTTGTGACCGGTTCTCTAAAATGGTCCATTTGGTACCTTTGCCTAAATTGCCTTCCTCCTCTGATTTGGTTCCATTATTTTTTCAGCATGTGGTTCGTTTGCATGGCATTCCAGAGAATATTGTGTCTGACAGAGATTCCCAGTTTGTTTCCAGGTTTTGGCAGGCCTTTTGTGCTAAGATGGGCATTAATTTGTCTTTTTCTTCGGCGTTCCATGCTCAGACAAATGGCCAAACTGAGCGAACTAACCAAACCTTGGAAACCTATTTGAGATGCTTTGTGTCTGCTGATCAGGATGATTGGGTGGCTTTCTTGCCGTTGGCCGAGTTTGCCCTTAATAATCGGGCCAGTTCGGCTACTTTGGTTTTGCCTTTCTTTTGTAATTTTGGTTTCCATCCTCATTTTTCTTCAGGGCAGGTTGAGCCTTCTGATAGTCTTGGTGTGGCTTCTGTGATGGACAGGTTGCAGCAGATTTGGACTCATGTGGTAGACAATTTGACGTTGTCTCAGGAAAAGGCTCAGCGTTTTGCTAACCGCCATCGGTGTGTTGGTCCTCGGCTTCGTGTGGGGGATTTGGTCTGGTTATCCTCTCGTCATGTTCCTATGAAGGTTTCTTCCCCTAAGTTCAAGCCTCGGTTTATTGGTCCTTATAAGATTTCTGAGATTATCAATCCAGTGTCTTTTCGTTTGGCCCTTCCAGCCTCTTTTGCCATCCACAATGTTTTCCATAGATCTTTGTTGCGGAGATATTTGGTACCCGTTGTTCCATCTGTTGATCCTCCTGCCCCGGTGTTGGTTGAGGGGGAGTTGGAATATGTGGTTGAGAAAATTTTGGATTCTCGTTTTTCGAGGCGGAGGCTTCAGTATCTTGTCAAGTGGAAGGGTTATGGCCAGGAGGATAATTCTTGGGTGGTTGCCTCCGATGTCCATGCCGCCGATTTGGTTCGTGCTTTTCATTTGGCTCGTCCTGATCGGCCTGGGGGCTCTGGTGAGGGTTCGGTGACCCCTCCTCAAGGGGGAGGTACTGTTGTGAATTCCGCTCTTGGGCTCCCTCCGGTGGTTATAAGTAGCATTTTTGTGAGTTCTGCTCTTGGGCTCCCTCCTGTGGTTTTGAGTGGTATGGCTGCTTCTTGGATTTAGCATCAGCAGCTGTTTTCACTGATCGTCTTTCTGGCTCTGCTATATTAGTCTGGCCTTTTCCCTAATTCAATGCCAGTTGTCAATTGTTGAGCTTGGAGTCATGGCTCTCGGAGGATTTCCCTGTCACGCTGACCATTTCAGCAAAGCTGAGTCCTTGCTTGTCTTTTTGCAGTTCACTTGTTGTGGACTTTGTTGTTTAGTACTTTCTATGTTTTGCTCATTTGTCCAGCTTATCAGTATGTATCTAGTCAGCTAAGCTGGAAGCTCTGGGCAGCAGAGTTTGCCCTCCACACCTTTAGTCAGGTGTGGAGATTTTTGCATTTCTCTGCGGTGGACTTTTTCTAGTTTTTATTACTGACCACACAGTGTTCTGTCCTGTACTAATTCTTTCTAGCTAGTAGTGGCCTCTTTTGCTAAATCTGGTTTCATACTACGTATGTCATTTCCTTCTCCTCTCACAGTCATTATTTGTGGGGGGCTGTCCTATCCTTTGGGGATTTTCTCTGAGGCAAGATAGTTTTCCTGCTTCTACCTTTAGGGGTAGCTAGATCTCCGGCTGTGACGAGGTGTCCAGGGAGTGACAGGAACATCCCACGGCTACTGCTAGTGTCTGTGTTAAGATCAGGAACTGCGGTCAGTATAGTTACCACCTGCCCAGAGCTAGTCGCATGTCGCTCCTTAATCACCAGACCATAACAATAAGCAGTGACCTCGACAGCTGCATCAGAATGCAGAAAATGCTCGGATTTGTGTTTATCTGCAGACATGTGCTGAGAGTATAGTGGTGCTGCTCGGAAACATCGAAATCCACCATAAATAATTATTTCTTCTTTCGCCCACACTGGTCTAGTGTTACAGGCGTGTCTCCTCACCAACATGTTCACAACAGTCATCTTGTGTTCATGAGGAAATAGTGAATAGATAACAAGTGGCATCTCCTGTTTTAAATGTTCTAGCACAGAAACTGGTACTCCAGTGATGTGTACTGTGACGTGCCAGCCAACCATGGCACCGTCATTCTCCTCCTCTTATAATGAGATGTTCCCAGATGAGGTGGACATCCCATGAGATCAGCTAGCCAGAATCTGTTTTCAGAAGTATCGTGGTTTGAAAAGTTTCCGCACATCACCATGGGATCTTAAAAATAACTTACCCAGAGACTATGCCCGCATCTTCTAGTTTCATGACTTTTTCAGGACCAGAAAATGTATCTTTAGAGAATTACAGGAGGAGGAGAATGATTGTGCCATGGTTGGCTGATACGTCACAGTACACATCACTGGAGTACCAGTTTCTGTGTTGGAATATTTCAAACAGGTAGCGCTACTTGTCCTCTATTCACTACTTCCTCATGAATACAAGATGTCTGTTGTGAACATGTTGGTGAGGAGACACGCCTGTAACACTGAACCATTGCGGGCAAAAGAAGAAATTATTTTTCACTGCAAATTTCGACATTTCCGATCAGCACCACTGTACTCCCAGCACATGTCTGCAGATGAACACAAATCCGAGCATTTTCTGCATTCTGATACAGCTGTGGCAATCACTGCTTATGCCCCCATTACTTTCCCTTCAGCCTCCATATTAATGTTTAAGGAGCGGAATAATGGGATGCATGATCTGATCACCACTGGATCCCTCCTAAGAGTGGACCCTGACAGGATCATTATCAAGAGGGAGGTGCTGAGTGGTCACCCTTTTACATAGAAAATGACCTTCAAAAAAATCTAAATACTAATAAAACCTTTATAAATTAATATATTAATATATTGCAGGGGGTTCAGTTCTCTGGTAGCCACTTGGATACGCACCAGCACAGGATTTTTATATCAAAACACTATAATCTTTATTGTACATCATGAAGTTTACATCTCCAAAACAAAAACCGCTTTTCTCCAGTACAAATGAATAACCTAAACAGTCCTTTCTTCAGGCACAATGAAACAAAGTAAATGTAGCAGCCTCACCAATCTCGGTATTCCAGGCAATGTCAGCTCAAGCTGTTTAAACATGTTCACAAAACACAGCTCTGTTCAGCATATCTCCACTTTGCTGAGCTAACCCAGCTGCCTGTTATTAGGCCTGTAAGGTCCTTTCTGGATTATGGAAATCATCTTTCCCACCCAGACTCTTTTGGACTGCCCCTAAATTCCAGACCCAAAATTTATTCAAATTAAAACTCTCTCAGTAACCTAGTGTTACTAGTACAAACTTTATATTACCAAGGCCAACCACCTCGGTGACACATATCTGCCATCCAGGATCTTATCTCCTGCTTTCTTACATAATATGTATATTTAGAATGAAGAAGACTAAAGGGATCCCTATACTGTACATTATGCCACTTCAAACCATAATCCTGGGAATAGAACCAGTGTGACATTCCTTCATCAAAGCTTCTTCATGGCATTGACCATGTGGTCTTCAAACCAATCTATGTCTATCTTTGTGTCCAAGACCATAGGCTGGAATCAAGCAATGGAAAATTGAATGGAGGGCTATACTCTTCAGCTATGAGCCCTGCTTTGTCTTGGACAGAATGATAGCATCCAGTAACTGGATAGTCTTCATTGCAAGTACATATCAGCTCAGTATTATATTGATTTGATAGTGGAACCAGAGGTACAGCCATTTAATCAAATGTTTCATTTAGTGACAGCTTTCATTAGCTGCTCAATAAGCCAATTTCTGAAGAATAAGTATTTGAAATATACCAAGAAAATTTCACTAGTCAGGTTTCAACGCTTTTATGGATCAGTCTTTGCCTTGCAGTGAATCTAACTATAGTTTGCACTAGGAAGAAAGCAAACTTCTCATGGGGAACTTGTATGCAAACATTTTAAAGGGGGCATTGCCTGTAAGACTCCGCCCACCTCAGGGCCAGGCATATTGATGATATTTTGATATTTTGGTCTGGCCCAGAGGTTGAATTTTGTTGTGTTGTTGAAAGTATCAATATCAATATGATTGGGTTGAGATTCACATCAAAGCATCATGATCGCAGCATAAATTTTCTCAACCTAACTATTGCTAAAAACCCTGATGGCAGTATGAATACTTGCACGTATTGTAAACCCACAGCCACCAACAATCTTCTAAGATGGACAAGTCATCACCCTACCCCATAAAAAAGGGAATACCCAAGGGACAGTTCCTCCGTATCAGGATGACCTGTTCTGATTTGGGTACTTTTAGGAGACAGGTTTCGGATCTTTATCAAAGGTTCAGGGCCAGGGGATACCCGTGCGATGTGTTGGATGGTCCATTTAGAGAGGCTTTATCTTTAGACAGAAAATCCCTTCTTGGGACAAAATGTGCCCATACGGATGCTGATAAAAATATGGTCAGACTGATTGGGACGTTTGATGGACAAGCTGATAGAGTTTACCAGATTTTTAAAAAACATAGGGGGATTCTCCTAGCAGACCCAATCTAAAAAGTTTGGTGTCACCCAAACTGAGCATCACGTACAGAAGAGGTAGATCGGGGATCGGCTAGTGCACAGCCTATATCAGAGACCCACAAGGATGGGAACATGGTTGGACAGAAAGCCCCTGGGTGTTTTTAGGTGTGGCAATTGTTCCAGATGTGGAATGATGCTTCAATGAATGCAAGACCTTTTGAAGTGCTGTAAATGGTAAAACCTTTAGTATTAGAGACTTTGGCAACTGTAGATCCATGGGGCTGGTATATAAGGCAACTTGTACCTTCCCTATGGACTATGTTGGCAAAACCATAAGAGAATTAAGGGTGAGTGTGGGCGAGCACCTTAGTGACATTAGGAATAAAAGAAATACACCAGTTGCTCATCACATGAATGATGTATATGGCAGAGGCCTAGGAGACATCACTTTTAATATGATTGAACTGGCTAGACCGAAAACCAAAGGGGGGATCTGGATAGGATAATACAGAGAAGAGAGGCAGAGTGGATCTTCAGGCTCCAATCCCTTTCCCCAAAGGACTAACTGAATGTTTTTCTTGGAACGCATATTCCACTGAGTGGCCAGAAGTGAGGCGCTTTGTACTTCCGGTCATGCATAGATTGCTGGAACGCATGCCGGGTTAATACATAATATGGCCGGCTATAACATTTAACATCGAGGCATGGACGAGCTGTTGTGGATTGCGTGGCTGGTATTTCCAGCTATGAACGATATTGGGACATACGCTACAGCCTTTTGATGGACCGGATAAAATTGGGGTATGTAATGTGTATATTTATTCATGTGACCCAGTTTCAATATTTTGCCGCCCACCTGGGGGGCGTAGCATATCAGTACTTTCTAATCGATGAGGTTATTTAAGTCCATCCATTCCTGACAGCCGGTTATGCTTTTTCATCATGGCATCCGGCATGTCTGATATCGCTATTGTGGCCTCCTGATGAACCTTTACAGTGGGGAAACACATCAGGGTGCATCTTATGCACAATAAGTGAACTCTATTGGGGCATTATAGTGTTTTTTTGCTAATGCATAAACTACATCTGGCCTATGGTATAGGCAGTAATTACTATTAATATGTCATTGTTTATATTGTTGGAGCACTAATCAGTGTATGGGATGACAATCTAATATTGTTTTCCTCTATATCTTATGGTCTACAATATACCTGCAAGCTTTTATACAATTTTTCTTGCTTTTTTCATCTCTTCTCTATATTAATATTGTTTTCCCACCTTCATCATTAGTGTGAGTTAAGGGAGTGAGAGACAGTCCTCGGTGAGTGGTAGCACCAAATTCATCATTAGGGTGCCAACCTCCACAGCAAGGCAGGCATTCAGTTAGGCTGGGTTCACACTGCGTTGAACCCGTCCGTTAGACTGACTATGTTACACCGCGGCATAAACGCGGGGTAACGTAGTCTGTAACCCAGCCATTAAGTTCTATATCGGGCACATCACTAGTGCACACCCACAATGGGCGTGCACTAGCGATGTGCCGTCATTGAGTGACGAACCCTGAGACGCGGGCTGCAGCATTTCTGGGTCCGTCACTGCTAGCGGAGATAGAGCTAGCAGATGCTCTATCTACGCTAGCGATGGTGCCAAGTCGGCACTTGCGTTACAGCAGCCCGTTTAACATATGTGTTGAACGGGCTGCTGTAACGCAGTGTGAACCCAGCCTTAGGCTTATTGCAGGGTCATTGTAGCCTTTTGTGGTCATTTTTATATTATTGGTGTCTTACCAGTTTGTTCACTGGGTAGGTGTTTTTATAATACTGGATTATTAAAAGATAAGTTTTAAGGGAATATATGTTCACTTTTTTTATTTGATTCCTTGATTCTATATATGATTTTGGTACAAAGACTCCGTACACCAAATGACTTTAGGATACAATGTTCTACTCATAAAGCAGATATTCCAATGAGATTTCTTTTCTTAGCATCTAATTGGACCATATATGTTCCAATGATGTCAGTGGCAGGAAAACTATATGGATAATGTTCTAGAAGCTTTTGTCTTAACTGGAGACATAGGGTCGATTCATCAAAGCTTTCATGCCAGAATTCCAGCGTAAATTTCACATTTAGCATTTTCATTCCTGGTACTCCCAGCTCTGCATAAATGGGTAGTAGTAGGGACATGATGCCACAGCTCGCCAGATTCATAATAAGCTATGACATTCCGTATGCCACAAATCCAATGTCAGTCCTTGACCGGAGTGAGATTTCTGGCATAGTCCACAGACGTCACTCGTCAGATGCTCCTGATTCATGAAGAGGTGCACACGTCAGAATCAGAAGCATCTGACTTCAGCACGTCCCCTCATCAAGACAGGCTTGAACAACTCCAGTCTTGAAGAATCAGGCCCTAAATGTTTCTCAGTAGCATGTTCATGACAGAAATTATATCTTTGCTCTCAATGTAGTTCATTTTGTTTATTGTTGATTCTGTTTCCTTTAGGCAATCCAGGAGATGCAGAAAACATAATGATCAAATAATGTTTACTGGATAACATGGAATGGAAAATTTATGCTAGTCAACAGTTTAACTGAAAGCCTATAGCTGTATGTTGCCTCTTTTGATGAAAAGAAAAGAGGAAAGAATAAGAAATAATAATAGGAAAGAATAAGAAATCAAATGACTATTTAATGAACATTTGACTTTTTTTGTCAATTACATACATCTCAATTTATAAAGCCAATATATGCCTAGTTGCTTGTTTTCTAGTTGTAATATAGCTATTTTACCTCTTGGCTGCTCTTTGGTATTCTTTTGCCTTTACTGGATGTCAAGGATAACAGCCAAGGGAGGTCACACAGAATCCACTGCCACCAGTTGTCACAGATAACAGCCGGGGGGCAGGGAGGGTCGCACAGATATTTTTTACTGTTATCCCTTTGCCACAGATGATACTAGGGAGATCATACAGATCCCACTACTGTCAATAATAACACAGGTCTGCGACTAAAAAGCTGTTTGATTATTTTCATCTAATTTCCATGTATTTTGGTGTGCTGAAAACGAAAAAAATATTGAAAAAAATCCTGGACGTCAGGATTTGCCACAAAATGCAAAATTCTCTTCAAATTTAGTATATTTTTCTAAATTTTTCGTATTTTTTTATCTTAGGGTTTTGAAAGTCAAAATTACTATTGATTAATTCACATCAATGCATTGAAGATATACAATGCCAAAAAATATAACTTTCAAAGAAAAGAACTTTCAGAGTGAGCTAATGAAACCAGCATCAACATGTTGCAAGCTGAACGAACAGGCTTGGGATTGATGAAGCAATTCGTTAAATCACTTCCAAAAGATGAAGAATGCTTCAAATACTTGGTCACCAAGTTTCCAGGCCTCTCGGAGGCAAAATTGAAGGAAGGTGTGTTTGTCAGACCAGACATTAGAAGGCTTATAGCTGATCAAGAGTTTATCAATACCATGACGCATCCTCAAAAAGAAGGGTGGTTTGCATTTAAACAGGTCGCAGAGAAATTTTTAGGCAATAACAAAGACCCTGACTACAAAAAAATCGTCGGACGAATGCTGAAACTATTTCAAGCTTTAGGTTGCCTGATGAGTTTGAAAGAGCATTTCCTCCATTCCCACCTTGACAACTTTCCTGAAAATTTGGGAGCTGTGAGTGAAGAGCAAGGTGAACGATTCCACCAGGACATTAAAGAGATGGAAAGAAGATACCAGGGAAGATGGAGCATTACGATGATGGCAGACTACTGTTGGATGCTTCAGAGAGACATTCCAGATGCTACTCACAAGCGTAAATGTACCAAGAGAAGCCTCACAGGGAAGAAGAATCGATTTTAGTGTGTGTTAGTGAGCTCATTGCAGTTAAAAATGATTTTCATGAAACATTTGTAATAAAAAATTAATTTTATGAGTCTATTTTCATTTATTTTGAGGTACTGTCTTATTTAACATAGTTAAATTGTCAGAAAACGTGATGTCCTATGACAAAATGGAGGTCATTTTTGGATTCAGTGCACTTAAAAACATAAAGATTATGTGGAATAACCAAAGCAGCTCTTGAAAATTTTTAATATAATCAGGGCTATTAGGGGATTGACTGATCTGGGATGGGCTTGACTGTTTCCACTACTAGGATAGTTATTAGAAAACTCACAGTGAGCATATGGTATATACACCTCCAATTCCAGAGCATGGAATATATATATACAGTTATATGAAAAAGTTTGGGCACCCCTATTAATCTTAAGCTTAATGTTTTATCAAAATTGTTTTTTTGCAACAGCTATTTCAGTTTCATATATCTAATAACTGTTGGACACAGTAATGTTTCTGCCTTGAAATGAGGTTTATTGTACTAACAGAAAATGTGCAATCTGCATTCAAACAAAATTTGACAGGTGCATAAGTATGGGCACCTCACCAGAAAAGTGACATTAATATTTAGTAGATCCTCCTTTTGCAAAAATAACAGCCTCTAGTTGCTTCCTGTAGCTTTTAATGAGTTCCTGGATCCTGGATGAAGGTATTTTATCCTGGATGAAGGTATTTTTGACCATTCCTCTTTACAAAACAATTCCAGTTCAGTTAAGTTTGATGGTCGCCGAGCATGGACAGCCCTCTTCAAATGATCCCACAGATGTTCAATGATATTCAGGTCTGGTGACTGGGATGGCCATTCCAGAACAGTGTAATTGTTCCTCTGCATGAATGCCTGAGTAGATTTGGAGCGGTGTTTTGGATCATTGTCTTGCTGAAAGATCCATCCCCTGCGTAACTTCAACTTTGTCACTGATTCATGAACATTATTGTCAAGAATCTGCTGATACTGAGAGGAATCCATGCGTCCCTGAACTTTAACAAGATTCCCGATGCCGGCTTGGCCACACAACCCCAAAGCATGATGGAACCTCCACCAAATTTTACTGTGGGTAGCAAGTGTTTTTCTTGGAATGCTGTGTTTTTTTGCCGCCATGCATAGCGCCTTTTTGTATGACCAAACAACTCAATCTTGGTTTCATCAGTCCACAGGACCTTCTTCCAAAAAGAAATTGGCTTCTCCAAATGTGCTTTTGCATACCTCATCCGACTCTGTTTGTGGCGTGCTTGCAGAAACGGCTTCTTTCGCATCACTCTCCCATACAGCTTCTCCTTGTGCAAAGTGCGTTGTATAGTTGACCGATAAACAGTGACACCATCTGCAGCAAGTTGATGCTGATGCTCTCTGGAGGTGGTCTGAGGATTGTCCTTGACTGATCTCACCATTCCTCTTCTCTGCCTTTCTGATGTTTTTCTTGGCCTGCCACTTCTGGCCTTAACAAGAACTGTACCTGTGTTCTTCCATTTCCTTACTATGTTCCTCACAGTGGAAATTGACAGGTTAAATCTCTGAGACAGCTTTTTGTATCCTTCCCCTGAACAACTATGTTGAATAATCTTTGTTTTCAGATCATTTGACAGTTGTTTTGAGGAGCCCATGATGCCACTCTTCAGAGGAGATTCAAACAGGAGAACAACTTGCAAGTGGCCACTTTAATTAGCTTTTCTCATGATTGCATACACCTGGCTATGAAGTTCAAAGCTCAATGAGGTTACAAAACCAAAAAAAGTGCTTTAGTAAGTCAGTAAAAAGTAGGTAGGAGTATTTAAAACAAGAAAATGATAAGGGTGCCCATACTTATGCACCTGTCAAATTTAGTTTGAATGCAGATTGCACATTTTCTGTTAGTACAATAAACCTCATTTCAAGGCAGAAACATTACTGTGTCCAACAGTTATTAGATATATGAAACTGAAATAGCTGTTGCAAAAAAAAACAATTTTTATAAGACATTAAGCTTAAGATTAATAGCGGTGCCCAAACTTTTTCATATAACTGTATATATATATATCACTGTATGGTCATTGCTGGCTCCATAATAACAAAAAAATTGAACCACTATTAGCTGCTACCACCAATTGTTTATACAGGCCAATTGGACACACATTACAAGTAGCATATGGCTTCAGGGGTGCGGTTTAGAGAGCAAGAGGAACAGAGCTATTCAATTTTATGTGTTTAATCCAGAATGGTAGGCAGAGTTTATAAAAAATATACAAAGATGATGCAAAATGGGAAAAAAATACGGTATATAAAATTACATAAAATAAAAAGTAATAACGAAAGAGAATTATTAATCCTGATGATGTAGGAATTGATCTTATCTTTATGAAATGAAGCACTCCAATTAGGACAATGGAACATTAACACAGTGAACTATGTCCTCTAGAATGAACAAAGACACACAAATTCTGCTTCAACAGAAGGTTACATACTCATACCTACCCTTGGGTGGCACGGTGGTGCAGTGGTTAGCACTGCAGCACTGGAGTCCTGGGTTCAAACCCCACCAAGGACAGCATCTGCAAAGAGTTTGTATGTTCTCTCCGTGTTTGCGTGGGTTTCCTCCGGGTACTCTGGTTTCCTCCCACATTCCAAAGACATACTGATAGGGACTTTAGATTGTGAGCCCCATCGGGGACAGTGGTGATAATGTGTGCAAACTGTAAAGCGCTGCAGAATATGTTAGCGCTATATAAAAATAAAGATTATTATTACCCTTAGTGAGCTAATGTGGGGGCTGGTTGTGGGATATGCTAGGTCTGTTACAATTTCATGAGATCCCAGCTTTCAGGAAATCTGTAGGTCCCAAGTGATAGATAATATTGTCATGTTTCTTATTGCAAATTTATCTGTGTATAAAGATGAAACATGACATGGATAGCACCATCCATTGCAGCAATATTAAGTTGAAAGGGTTCTGTCGGCCTTGCGGTGATGTGAGTGAATGTGCTATGTATGTCCCTTCACTAGGAAAATATATCTCCCATAACTATCGGATCAATGCAGGCCCCAATATTCATCAGTGACCACTGGCTCCAAAACGTCTCAGAAAGATTTTTTGATCAGAGGAAGCTTTTTGGTCAGGAAGGGTACTTCCCCAACTCTGCATAAGCGAATCTCAGACTTGGTGTATTTTTTCCTGCAAATATCCCTACCGTAAATTCCTGGTCACTGCAGGAGAACCCTACTTCAATTGATATGGATGTGACAGCTCTCTCTCACATCCTCTGTTCTAATTAGTTTCTCTTTTTCCTAATTATAATTAGTTCCATATGTTCAATGTGAGCATGATAAGGCCCATCTCTGGAGATATCTTATGGATTTTTAGGTAGAGATTATCTATTTCATGCAAGATATAACTTTTAGTATTTCATACCATGTATCTAATTTTTATTGTACTATTTTTATTCTATCTGAGGGCCTTAGGTTAGTGAGACATCACTTCATTGTTTTCCATGTCAGTGTTCCCCAAGCCTTGTCGGTGTTCCCCAAGGCTCAGTTCTAGGACCCCTACTCTTCTCCATCTACACCTTTGGCCTGGGACAGCTCATAGAATCCCACGGTTTACAATATCATCTCTACGCTGATGACACGCAGATCTACCTATCTGGACACGACCTCACTTCCTTACTGGCCAAAATCCCACAATGTCTGCTATTTCATCCTTCTTTTCTGCTCGTTTTCTAAAACTTAACATGGACAAAACAGAATTCATCATCTTTCCTCCACCTCACTCTACCCCTCCACCCGACCTATCCATCAATGTCAAAGGCTGCTCACTTTCCCTGGTCCCGCACGCTCGGTGCCTCGGGGTAATCCTTGACTCTACCCTCTCTTTCAAGTTACATATCCAAGCCCTTGCCTCCTCTTGCCGATTCCAACTCAAAAGCATTTCCCAGATACGTGCATTCCTTGACCATGAAACCACAAAAACACCAGTACATGCCCTTATCATCTCCCGCCTCGACTACTGCAACCTCCTACTCTCTGGCCTCCCCTCTAGCACTCTGGCACCACTGCAATCCATCCTACACTCTGCTGCCCAACTAATCCACCTGTCTCCCCATTACTCCCCAGCCTCTCCTCTCTGCCGTGTCCTTCACTGGCTTCCTATTGCCCAGAGGCTACAGTTCAAAACGCTAACAATGACATACAAAGCCATTCACAACCTGACTCCTCCATACATCTGTGATATGGTCTCCCGTTACCTACGTACATGCAACCTTCGATCATCTCACGATCTCCTGCTCTACTCCTCTCTCATCTCTTCCTCCCACAACCGCATCCAAGACTTCTCCCGTGCTTCCCCTATACTCTGGAACTCTCTACCCCAACACATCAGACTCTCACCTACCACGGAAACCTTCAAAAGGAACCTGAAGACCCACCTCTTCCGACAAGCCTACAACCTGCAGTGATCCCCAGTCTACTGAACCACCGCATGACCAGCTCTACCCTCTCCTAGTGTATCCTCACCCATCCCCTGTAGACTGTGAGCCCTCGCGGGCAGGGTCCTCTCTCCTCCTGTACTTGTGTGTGCCTTGTTTTACTCCTGTTTATTATACTTGTCTATATTTGCCCCGTTCACATGTAAAGCGCCATGGAATAAATGGCGCTATAAAAATGTATAATAATAATAATAATAATAATAATAATAATAATTGTTTTGCCGGCACCACTCTGTGTTTTTAGGAGTGGTATTAAATTATATTGCAGCTCAAAATTTTATACATTTAGTAATAAAAACGTCAGAGTGTGCTTTTTCATGAAAAATAACATAACCCATTAGAAATAACAAAATTCAAACATATTTTTTATTCTGTCTCTTCATATGATCTATGGTTTTTTAAGCCCAAGACAACGGTGTCACCAGCACTGTAATTACACATGGCCATATGTTCAGGGGACTGTGTATTCCTTTTGAGTCACTAAACCTCTATGAAATAAATAATCCCTTCTTGGTGACCTGCATGGAAGATCACTTGCTGCATTGGTATTTTCTGCAAAAGTATTAGCCAAAACAGCTGCTGTGACATCCCAGTGGTCCATGAATTCATTAAATAAAGGATTTATGGTATCATATGCTGAATTAGCTTGTTGTGCTGTTATCACTTTCAAGATTGATTACTTTGCAGAAAAAAATGATTAAATCTTTCACAAGTCTCAGTTTTCGAATATTTATTTATACACTATTGCTTCTATCTACAATTATCAATATATCAATTAGATCAAAATCATTAAATAAAGAGAACTTCTGTTGAAAAATCTAGGTTGTTTCTATTCATTGTATTTTGGATAGAGAAGATTTACCAGTTTCAAGTTTCACAGTAGAAATCGATTATTTGGTGAAAGTAGAACTTTCTTCTTTTCCCCTGTAGAGAATTGTTAATTTAGACTTCAATCAGTAATCAAGTAGAATCAGGATTTAGGATCACATGATGAATGGGATAAACTCACTACTAGTGATTAACGTGAACATGCTCGGTTAAGGTGTTATGCTCGGGTGCTAATCGAATGACTTCAGCGTGTTCGACAAATATGTTGGAGTCCCTGCAGCTGTTAGACAGCCACAACACATGCAGGGATTGCCTAGCAAACAGGCAATCCCTGCATGTGTTGCAGCTGTCTAACAGCTGCGAGACATGCAGCCGCGGGGACTCAAACATTTTTGTCGATCACGCTGAAGTCATTCGTTTAGCACCCGAGCAAGCTCGCATAAGACCTTATTCAAGCGTGTTCGCTCATCACTCCTCACTACACAATATAATGTGTGTGACAGTTTAGCCAAAAGCCTTTCCTTTCTTTTTTTAATACAAAGTTAATTTTGGTTTTGAAAGATGGGTTTGTAGGAGTCACCATGCTGGTCCACTGGGGTGTAGAATGATAAGTATCAGTCAGCTATATACTAGTCTATCTGGTTTCACTTTCTTGCAAAGTTTTTTCTTTGTTATTGTAAAACTGGGTATAGACCTGGTTTTGCATTTTAAAATCTCATGAAAAATAAGTGTTTGAGATGTTCTTTTAACTTTTTTTTATTTTTCATTAGTTTTTAAGCTATGTTTCATTTTATATAGAAAACCCTCTTGAGGAAAAAGTCAGAATAAATCCTTAAATGTTTAGTATGCTGGTAAGAATTGAAATAGAGTAAGACACAACTTATGACAGGACTTACGTTATTTATTAGAAAGTGGACAAACAAGTAAGAACAGTCCTTAAAGACATTCTCTGACAATATAAAATACATACATAAATATGTAATTGTGAATAAATTCCTACACACCTTTATTTAGCCAATTAAACTTATTTTTTCTAGGAAATATATCACTATAGTGCACTAAAATACTATCTTGATACACTGTCAAAAAGAAGTAGTAGATTGCAAGGTGCTGAAGGGTTTTTATAGTGAAATGATGCCTAGTAATGGCCTCCATGATTGCCATTGAGTAGCTCTAACTGCCTAACCTAGCAGCCAAATGCTGATACACTAGGTAATGCACTGCATTACATAAGAAGTACAGTGTATAATCAATGCGACCAAAGACTTTTAGGACTAACAAAAATTGTTAAAAGAAAAACATGTCTTTGTGTTAAAAAAATATAACAGTAAAAAACAAAATCACAGTTTTAAATTGAATCTGTCAGCAGGTTTGCTATGTAAAATGAAGACATCAAGAGATAGAGGCTGAAACACAGATTTCAGGGATGTGTCACTTGTCAAAGTGTGTGCACTTGTTTACTAACTGTGAAGGATTTAGCACTGGGAGATTAGCATCACCTCCTGTGATAAACACCTCACTGTGTCTGGATTTTGTGTACTGAGAGCCTGGTGTGGGCGGGGGCAGCTTTCTCAGCTCTGCTTCATTCCAAATCTAAAAGCTCTGATTGTACCAGAACGGCCGCACCCAGTAATCCAAGTGATATATCGTTGAATTCAGTTTTTCTTTTCCTACATTATGATGCTTTCAGATGAGGTAACAAAAAACTGCTAACAGATTCTTTTTAATTAAAAAAAGAATAGTTTATTTGCAAAAAAACAAACATACTTTTATTTGGCATCTCTGTGTTCATAATTACACTGACAAGCAAAAGGGTAACAATGTTTTGAACTTTTGACTTTCAGGCTTTATATCTCACCACTCACTAGACCACTACAGCTTTGAATGGGAGACTACGATTGTTTTATAGAAAATCATCTTAGCTATCTCATATATAAATTTGACTTGCAACTATTGTCATCCTTTTGCTCATCAGTGTACCTGTTTTATTAAAATATATTATTATTTATCCAGCAGGTTGAACTCCATTACAAAAATATGAAAAACTGCAATAATTGCTGTTTCTGTATAGCTAGCCTCACAAAAAGTGGTAAAAAAGTATATGCATCCCAAAATAGCACAAAAACAAGCCTTCATAGAGCTAAATAAACAGAAAATTAAAAATGTTGAGTTCTCCAAAATATGACCAAAAAACCCTGAGTTTTCATTTTATTTTTTTGTGCAAAAGATATAAATTATCACCATATTGACTCTCAGAATAAAGTTAACATGGCAATTATGCTGCATGGTGATTACATCTTTTTTTCATGTTTAGTACAAAGAAACAGAATTAGAAAGTGACCTAAAAGTTATATGTACTCAAAAATGGCAGCAGGAAAGCCTACACTTTGTCCTGCAAAAAAACAAGCCCTCATATAGCTCCGTCTACAGAAAATTTGACGTAGAGACCAAAAAAAATAGATTTTTTTAGAGTAATTTCTTGGTCAAAAGTAGAAAAATATAATAAAAGATTTATAGATTTGGTCTTTTTGGTACTGTGTCATACCACAAAATAAAGATAATGTCAATTATGTCTAACAGTAAATAAAAAAAAAAAAAGCAAAATAAAAAATTGCCATTTTTTGGTGGATTTTAATTATCTAAGGGTTAGGTGTCGAGTTCCCGCCTCTGCCAGGGGGGAATCTTGAGCCACCTCCGCTGCGGTCTTCCATTCTTCTTCAGCCACAGTGGAGACGTCGGTCCCAGCGTCTGGCTCAGTCAGATACTGTGCGCTAAGTTACTGCTGATCTTCCAGGCTCAGCCATTGTAACCAGCACTGTTCAAGCAAACGCTCCTGGGACTAAGTCCTGCTTTTCCGCTACTGAGCATGCCCAAGGGATGACCTCTCATTGAAGGTCGGTGGTCACATGCTCAGGTCCTGAAGCAGTTCCTATTGAACCACTAGGAAGGTCCTGGAGAGCTTCCTCTATAAAAGGTTTGCATGGCCGCACAGCCATGCGCTAGTATCAACTTATGTTTATGAGTGTATGAGCTTAGCAACCTTGTGGTCTGTGTCAGCATGTGCTCAGGGTCGGCTGTATAGCCACTAGAATTCCAGCACCTCCAGAGAGGAGTTTGTGTGTGTGTGGATTTAGGGCTGGAGTATAGCCACTAGAATTCCAGCACCTCCGGAGAGGAGTTGTTTGTGTGCTGCTGATGACTGTATGACCACTGTATGCTACCTGCTCAGTTAGTGAGCTGTGATCCTCTGTGAGGTTAACAGAGCACAGCCTTACCTGTAATCCTGGCGACTCTGTGAAGCAACAGAGTTCGCTCCTATACAGACCGGGTGACGGAACCCATGTCTATTCAGGCGTAGTACCGCCATATAGTGCCGCCATTTACTAGCAGTAGGTTCCACTCCTGCATGGTGGACCCCGGGCTGTGAACGCACCTATACTATCTCCATATTTACTTGGTGCGTTCTGCCAGCCCTAACACTAAGAATTTAATAAAACAATATCAAAAAGTTGCATGTACCATAAAATGAAAAGTAAAGTGTTTTGATCCCTTTTCAATTTTTGTTTGTATGGGTGGTGGGAGTGAACAAAAAACCCTGCAATTTTGCCATTATTTTTTCTGTTTCTTATTTAAATGGGGGGTAAATAAAAATACATTTTTATAGTACAGCTTAGTATAATTAAAGTGATATTCAATGTGTAACTTTCTTAGCTATTTAGTATTTTTTTAATTCAAAAATTGCCTTTATACAGCTCTACTGATGTAAAATTGTAAAGTGTATGTTTCCTACAATACAGTAATACAAAAACAAACCCTTTTTTTAATGAGTGTTTATAGGGTGCAAAAATAATAAAACCGAAATCAAACAACAGAAATGTGGTATCACCATAACTGTGCTGACTTATGGATTAAAGCTAACACTTTATTTGTGCCGCATAGCACATAGCATACAATGTAAGAAACAGTTGCAGAATTGCTGTTTTGTTGATATTCATCCCTATAAAGAGCTTGTTAATAAGATATAGGTACCCTAAAGTGATGCTACTGACAAATACAATTCACCGCCTCCCAAAAAATAAGTGTTTATGTGACTATGTCACCATAAAAATTAAAAAAAAGTTTCAGGAATGCAAAAATAAAAAAGTGAAAAAAAGTCTGTCATAATGGCCCAAACTGGCTGTGATGATGAGGGGTTAAACTTAATTTGCTAGGCCAAAGTGACTGTTGGCTATACTGCCCTGCTTCTCCTATTATGCTGCTATGCTTCCTTCAGACGTTAGCTTCTTAATCTAGCTGGTCCTGCAGATATGGTTGGCAAGTAGCTAAATGTACTTAATAGAGCATTGTTCTATACCTTCCTGAGTCATGGTGGATATTATGATACTACCTTTCACGAATCCTGAATTCCTCCGGGTTCTTGCCCTGATCCTGGAGAGAGCCCACTTGCAGCTCCCCTCCTGTTTCTCTCTCCTCCTGTGCTCCTTCTTCCCTCACTGTCTCCTACAGACTGACTGCTAACTTCTCCTCCAGCCAGAATATATAGGGAAGCTCCCCTCAAATCGAGTCTAGAGCTCCCCTTTCTGGCCTTGAGTCAGAACAGTGTGGTATGTATGTGTTACCTGTTAATGGGATCCTTCTCACTTCCAGGCATGGCATCACCCTCCCTGTGAGGAAGGCAGTACCACTGCGACAACTGGATTCCTGGGGTGCCACATGGGAATGGTGACAGTTTTCTTGCGTAGAGTGTGTTGCATTGAAATCTACTGCAATGACCTGGGTACTGCGTTCACCAGACATCAGCACAATTTCTATCCGCTCCTCGTGTTAACCTCTGTGACATGTCAATGGCTGTAAACAAAGAAAAACTTGTAAATAACTCATGAAAGAATAAAGTTACGCTAAAACCAAGCACACCATTGTTTTTCTTGTGAAATTCTCAATAGGTTGGATGTGTCACATGACCCTCTTCCCATTGGAAAAAATAAAGTTGTATCCAAAATGGCCGACTTCAAAATGGCCACTATGGTCACCACCCATCTTGAAACGTTTTCCCCTCCCATAAACTAATGTGCCACAAGCAGGAAGTTGATATCACCAACCATTCCCCTTTTATTTAGGTGTATCCATATACTGTACATAGCCCACCCTGTATTTTATATTTTACACTTTTTCATTTGCCATGCAAATAAAGTCTTAGTTTATTTTTTATGTAGTTATGATTGTGGCGATCCCAAATTTATTTATTTTTATGTAGGCTTTATTACTTTTATGCAATAAATACTTTGGTTGAAAAACATTTGTTTTTTTGTTCTCTTTATTCTGAGACTTATGAATGTAACATCATTCAGTCAATAAAATTATATTAGGTTTTATTTTTGTATGATGAGATGCTGTTTTCACTGGTGTCATTTTTGGGTAGTTATGACTTTTTACTTATTGACAAACAACTCTGCAATTCTGGCATTGTTTTTTCTATTTCTTATTTGTGTGAGTGATAACCAATGATACAGATTTAAAGTATGAGTTGATATGATTATAGAGATGGCCAATCTATAAAGTTTTAATATTTTACTACTTTTGTACAAGAAAGTGGGAAGCAAAATACAATATACAAACAGAACAGCAAGGAATTGCAACTGATCTGATCTTTGTGATGTAAAACATTTTTTCTGTGATGTAAAACATTGTTTTTAAAGGGAACCTGTCACCAGGTTAGGACGATACGAGTTATGGCCACCGCCTTTCAGGACTTATACACAGCATTCCATAATGCTGTTTATAAGCCTCCATCCGGACCTGGAAGAACTGAAAAAAATAACTTTTATTATGCTCACCTGCAGGGCGGTCTGGTCTAATGGGTGTCGCTCCTCTTGGTCCGGTGCCTCCCATCTTCTTACGATCGCTGTCCTCCTGCTTGCTTCCTGTGGATGATGCATCCCTGCATGATCCACACAGCCTGCTCGGCATCACGCTCCTGTGCAGGCATACTTATCTACCGTGTTGAGGGCAGAGCAAAGTACTGCAGTGTGCAGGTGCCGGGAAAGGTCAGAGTGGCCCAGCACCTGCGCACTGCACATTTATAACATTATCTCGGCTTGCAAAGTATGTTTCATTTTGCTAATGTGTTACTGCTGAATATTGGAAGTTACCTGCACCGCTCAGTAGCTCATTCCATCACTGTCATATTTGATAAAAAGTAAGAACAATCTCTGGCAGCAGTGATTCCCTAATTAGAATTCCTTCACAATTCACACCAACAATCACAAACTTTAAACATCTATTTTATTTTGGTAACCACTTTGAACTGATATGCAAGTGTTTCCACATCCCAACCACTTAGGGACTTTGTTAAGAAACCGTACCCCATTGTGAGACTGTTCTTGAGAGCAAGGTCAACACTAATGATTTCTAAGCTGTATATATTTAAGTGCGAGCAGTCAAAAAGCCTGCTGGGCAAATTCTAATCAGTCCGATATTTTAAACTCCCCTGCTTCTTTTCACACAATTGTTTAAATAATGTTTCCAAACCTATTGTAAATTTGCTATTTAAAAGATGTCTTCTTATAGCATTCGGTGGTGATGCAGAAAATGTTATCACCAGGCACAAAATGAAGAGGAAAATGAAGGTAATAAAATGTAGTGGGAAGGATTCCGTAGATTATGAAACGAGACACTGCAGATGGCAGAATCTATTCTGAGTAACACAGTTGCAAACAATAGAAAAAAGAAACAAGTGAACTGCGGTTAGTTCCATCGTTTGTTGGCTGTATTTCAGACTTTAATTGGCTTAAAAACTTACTGCAGTATAAACACTGCCTCCTGTGATAAATGTCTTGTTAAACCGAGATTAAATAAAATTAATACAAATAAACTACATTTCAATACTGTATATATTGCAAAGTGTTTAATATTTGCTCTATGGAGGGCACCAACTATGGTCATTTCACTATTAGGGCTCACTCACACTGGCGTACAACACGCTCGAGTGCTATCTTATGTTTTATCAAGTTTGTATGTTCTCCCCGTGTTTGCGTGGGTTTCCTCCGGGTACTGTGGTTTCCCCCCACGTACCAAAGAAATACTGATAGGGAATTTAGATTGTGAGCCCCATCAGGGACAGTGATGATAATGTGTGCAAACTGTAAAGCGCTGCGGAATATGTTAGCGCTATATTAAAATAAAGATTATTATTATTATAAAGCTGGGCCCAATGTAAAAATATGGAGCAGTACAGATTAGAGATTATTTTCTCATGTCATCCAATGTATGCTTAGAGACAATGGAGTCTCCACTCCTGTGCTGTGATTCTCTCATGCAAGAGAATCGTATCACACTCAGATAAGCCATGAATCAAACACTTACAGAGTCATTAGCATGATCGGCCCGATTCTCTGATATGACAGAATTGATGCCAGTGTGAAAGAACCCATAAAGTTAACCGGTTTATCAACCTAAATTGTTTCCACCATGTGCTGGGTCATTTAAAGGACTTTCTAAGGCTAGATGCACACGACCATCGATGCTCTCATCTGAGAGAATTAGACCGATTATGCAAATCACACTTTGATCAGAGTTTTATCATAGTGTGATCCGATTCTATCAGATGAGGAGAAGAAGAAAAAAACATGTCTTCATCTTCTCCACTGTTTCAGTGCATGGAAATCGGACCGCAGTCCGATGGTTTCCACACACTAATTTCCTTTCAGAGTGATCCGAAATTGGATCAAACTCGAACATGCTGTAAGTGTTTTCTTGAATTGGGTTTGTCTGAGGAAAAAAAATGGATATGAACATGTGAAGCCCGCTAGGGCCATAGGGTACACGGGCTGGGTCAGACGGTTCTTCAGGGGGTTGTCACGGCAGCAGTTACCTGCTCTGTGGCCCTGGGCACTCAATAAAATGATGAGGGAAAGTTATAAGGGATTTAACGTGATGCCACCTGTGGTATTCGGCAATGGATGGCCAATGCTGCTTAAGGGGACTGCTGGGGCCGATTGTGGCGCATCTAGGATGGTTCTGCTTCCCACAGGTGGAGCGAGGCCCCAGGGCTACCGGTACTGTTGTAAGGGTTCGTGGACGGTGGGGTGCAGGACTGAGAGCGTGAGAAATGACTGGAGGACACAAGGGCTGTAGTTTTCTTTACCTTTACTTGTTAACTAAAGGTGCAGTCCGGGGCACAGTTAACAGATGATATGGAGATCCGGGCAGCCTGGAAGCAATTTGTGATCCATCTGGCCAGGTGGGTTTGGAGGTCCTCCTACTGCGCTGTCCTTTTAGGTCCCTGCAGCTTTAAGCTCTGCTCAGTTTCCTCTCACTGTCTGGTAGTTAGAATAAAATGTTACCCGCATGCAGGCCGCTTGAGCCTATTACAGGTGTCGCTCCTTCTTGGCGGCTCCAGGCTCTGGGATGCTGCTGTGCCGCTGGGTGTCAGTTGGGCCAGGAGACCTGCAGTCTCCTGCCCTCCGGATTTAGCTGCCGGGACTTCAGTATCCGGGCAACCACGGACTCTGGTGTCTGGTTTTTAGTGCTCAGCTCTGGGTTGAGCTTGGTTACAGCTCCACTCCCCAGGTTCTCATCGACTTCTCTCCTCTCCTCTCCCAGACTCAGACTGACTAACTCTGCCTCCAGGCCAGAACTTATAGGGAAGCTCCCCTGAAACCGGGTGTTAGAGCTCCCCCTTCTGGTCTGGAGTAAGGAAAAGTGTTGGATGCTGGAATTACCTGGTAAAGGGAACCCTTCTTGCTTCCAGGCATGACATCACCCCCTGTGAGGGAGGCAATGCCACTGTGGCAACCGGACTCCTGGGGTGCCACAAGCACATCTCCACAGACTAACATTGGTCTTAGTTAAATCTAGACCTGTTTTGTCCTCAATAGAACAACTTGAAGTCAGGTGTCCACTGATCTTATAACTCAGTTTGAAAGTCTGACATTTCCATTAAGGTAAAGTCAAAATATTTTTCCATGACTGACAAAGTAAAAGCCTTCTTTCCAAACTAGTTCTTATTTGGAAAGTGAAAATTTCACAGCAAATAAGCAGCTGCATTCCATTGAACAAACACTATGGGTCTTTTGATAATTTTGTTCTTTTTAATTCTTATGTGCATCTCAGACTCAGAATGCTTGAGTAAAACAAACTCATAAATCTAAATTTGCATCCACTTCTGACAGACTTTTATGCTGTGATACAAAATTGCATGCAAGTACTAATGAGTATACAGCAATGGGTGGCTTCTTCACAATATGCCTGGTATTAACATTTTTAGAAAATAAATGGTTATGGAAGAATTATATGATATCTTTCTTTTGGCATTAGAAATACTGGCATCAAACAATCCCTGGTATCTTAGCGAAGGTAGAATAGAAGAGCTGTTACTGGTACTTTTTACAAGGTAGAGACATGGATCTAGAGCAGGAATAGGAAATTTCTGGGAACGTCCTATTCTCCATCTCCCAGGCAGATTCCTGGGGAGAGCAATACTTGGGCCAACCCGTTAATTGCTCCTGACACTGTGTGTCACTACTGTACTCTGCGGCTTGTGGAATGAAGGATTACATCTTGACGCTTCCATGTACCCCTGTGCTCTCCATTCCCTCTGACAAGAGCAGCGGCAGCCCCAGACCCTACTGTAATGTGTATATGCCCCAGCATCTCCTCTAATATATACTTGCATCCAGTCCCCTGTTGTGAACTCTGCTCTTGGGTTCCCTCCGGTGGTTGTTGGTAGTAATGCAGTTGTCCCTGGGTTGCAATCCTGGGCAGGTGTCCCTGCTGATTGCAGCTCTGACTGGGATATTTAGGTGTGCAGGATTCACTAGCCCTTGCCAGTTGTCCATTGTTCTTGGAGGTTTTGCATCTCTGTCTGGTTCCTCCTGCCCTGCTGCCAAATCAGCAAAGATAAGTGTCTGGTTTTGTTTCTACAGCACACATGCTGTGTGCTTTACAATTCAGTACTATTCAATGTTTTTTCTTGTCCAGCTTAGACTATGTTTGGATATTTAAGTCAAGTTGGATTCTCAGGAGATGCAGATATACATTCCATGTCTTTAGTTAGATGATGGAATTTTTGTATTATCTGCTGTGGAGATTTTTAGGGTTTTAATACTGACCGCTTAGTATTCTGTCCTATCCTTTCCTATTTAGCTAGCGTGGCCTCTTTTGCTAATCCTGATTTCTGCCTGCGTGTGTCTTTCCTCTAATACTCACAGTCAATATTTGTGGGGGGCTGCCTATCCTTTGGGGTTCTGCTCTGAGGCAAGATAGAATTCCCATTTCCATCTTTAGGGGTATTTAGTCCTCCGGCTGTGTCGAGGTGTCTAGGATGTGTTAGGTACACCCCACGGCTACTTCTAGTTGCGGTGACAGTTTAGGGTTTGCGGTCAGTACAGGTTCCACCTACTCCTGAGAAAGTCTCATGCGGCTCCAAGGTCACCGGATTATAACAGTACAACTGGCCAACAATGAGTTAAATGCATCTCAGAAGAAGGGAAGAAAGAGCCATTTTTTTTCTGTAGCCTGCTTTGTCTTTTCTTCCCTCTTTTCCTCTGGGTGGCTGAGGAGCCTTGTGCTAGCATGGATGTTCAGGAATTAGCTTCTCGTGTAGACCAGCTTGCTGCTAGGGTACAGGGTATTTCTGATTATATTGTTCAGACTCCTGCTTTAGAGCCGAAGATTCCTACTCCTGATTTGTTTTTTGGTGACAGGTCCAAATTTTTGAGTTTTAAAAACAACTGTAAACTGTTTTTTGCTCTGAGACCTCGATCCTCTGGTGATTCCATTCAGCAGGTTAAAATTGTCATCTCCCTGCTGCGTGGCGATCTTCAGGATTGGGCATTTTCCCTGGAATCTGGGAATCCGGCCTTGCTTAATGTAGACGCCTTTTTTCAGGCTTTAGGATTATTATATGATGAACCAAATTCTGTGGATCAAGCGGAGAAGACCTTGTTGGTCCTGTCTCAGGGTCAAGAAGCAGCAGAATTGTATTGTCAGAAATTTAGAAAATGGTCTGTGTTGACTAAATGGAATGATGATGCTTTGGCGGCAATTTTCAGAAAGGGTCTTTCTGAATCCGTTAAAGATGTTATGGTGGGGTTTCCCACACCTTTCGGTCTGAGTGATTCTATGTCTCTGGCCATTCAGATTGATCGGCGCTTGCGGGAGCGCAGAACTGTGCGCGTTGTGGCGTTGTCCTCAGAGCAGATGCCTGAGTCAATGCAGTGTGATAGGATTCTGTCTAGAACGGAACAACAGGGATTCAGACGTCAGAATAGGTTGTGTTTTTATTGTGGCGATGCTTCTCATGTCATTTCAGTCTGCCCTAAGCGTACACAGAAGATCGCTGGTTCATTTACCATCAGTACTGTACAACCTAAATTTTTATTATCTGTATCCTTGATCTGCTCATTGTCATCATTTTCTGTCATGGCGTTTGTGGATTCAGGCGCCGCCTTGAACTTAATGGACTTTGAGTTTGCCAGGCGTTGTGGTTTTCCCTTGCAGTCTTTGCAGAACCCTATTCCGTTAAGGGGCATTGATGCTACACCTTTGGCTAAAAATAAGCCCCAGTTCTGGACACAGGTGACCATGTGCATGGCACCAGCCCATCAGGAAGATTGTCGATTTCTGGTGTTGCATAATTTACATGATGCTATCGTGCTGGGTTTTCCGTGGTTGCAGGCACATAATCCTGTGTTGGATTGGAAGTCTATGTCTGTGACTAGTTGGGGATGTCAGGGGGTTCATAATGACGTTCCTTTGATGTCAATCTCCTCTTCTTCCACTTCTGAAATTCCAGAGTTTTTGTCTGATTTTCAGGATGTATTCGATGAGCCCAAGTCCAGTTCCCTTCCACCGCATAGGGACTGTGATTGTGCGATTGACTTGATTCCAGGCTGTAAGTTTCCTAAGGGCCGACTTTTCAACCTGTCTGTGCCTGAACATACCGCCATGCGGAGTTATGTTAAGGAGTCTTTGGAGAAAGGACATATTCGGCCATCTTCTTCACCATTGGGAGCGGGATTTTTTTTGTTGCTAAGAAGGATGGCTCCTTGAGACCCTGTATTGATTATCGCCTCTTGAATAAGATCACGGTCAAGATTCAATACCCTTTACCTCTGCTTTCCAATTTGTTTGCTAGGATTAGGGGGCTAGTTGGTTTACGAAGATTGACCTTCGGGGGGCATATAATCTTGTTCGTATTAAGCAGTGTGATGAATGGAAAACTGTGTTTAATACGCCCGAAGGCCATTTTGAATACCTTGTGATGCCATTCGGGCTCTCTAATGCTCCATCTGTTTTTCAGTCCTTCATGCACGATATCTTCCGGACTTATCTTGATAAATTCATGATTGTATATTTGGATGACATTTTAATTTTTTCCGATGATTGGGAGTCTCATGTGAAACAGGTCAGGATGGTATTTCAGATCCTTCGTGATAATGCTTTGTTTGTGAAGGGGTCTAAGTGTCTCTTTGGAGTGCAGAAGGTTTCTTTTTTGGGCTTCATTTTTTCTCCCTCATCTATAGAGATGGATCCGGTTAAGGTTCAGGCCATTCATGATTGGATTCAACCCACATCTGTGAAGAGCCTTCAGAAATTTTTGGGCTTTGCTAATTTTTATCGCCGTTTCATTGCTAACTTCTCCAGTGTGGTTAAACCCTTGACCGATTTGACGAAGAAAGGCGCTGATGTGACGAATTGGTCCTCTGCGGCTGTCTCTGCCTTTCAGGAGCCTAAACGCCGATTTACTTCTGCCCCGGTGTTGCGTCAACCGGATGTTTCTCTTCCGTTTCAGGTTGAGGTTGACGCTTCTGAGATTGGGGCAGGGGCAGTTTTGTCTCAGAGGGATCCTGTTGGTTCCTTGATGAAACCGTGTGCTTTTTTTCCCATAAGTTTTCGACCGCTGAACGCAATTATGATGTCGGCAATCGGGAGTAGTGTTGAGCATTCCGATACCGCAAGTATCGGGTATCGGCCGATACTTGCGGGTATCGGAATTCCGATACCGAGATCCGATACTTTTGTGGTATCGGGTATCGGTATCGAAACAACATTAATGTGTAAAATAAAGAATTAAAATAAAAAATATTGCTATACTCACCTCTCCGACGCAGCCTGGACCTCACCGAGGGAACCGGCAGCGTTGTTTGCTTAAAATGCGCGCTTTTACTTCCTTCCGTGACGTCACGGCTTGTGATTGGTCGCGTGCCGCCCATGTGGCCGCGACGCGACCAATCACAGCAAGCCGTGATGTAATTTCAGGTCCTGATGCCTATTTCTGCATTCAGGACCTGAAATTACGTCACGGCTTGCTGTGATTGGTCGCGTCGCGGTCACATGGGCGGCACGCAACCAATCACAAGCCGTGACGTAATTTAAAAAATGCGCGCGTCTCCTGCCTCCCGTGACGTCATGGCTTGTGATTGGTCGCGTCGCCCATGTGACCGCGACGCGACCAATCACAAGCCGGAACGTAATTTTAAAATCATGAATGCCTAGAATTAGGCATTGAGGACCTGAAAATTACGTCACGGCTTGCTGTGATTGGTCGCGTCGCGGCCACATGGGCGGCACGCGACCAATCACAAGCCGTGACGTCACGGAAGGAAGTAAAAGCGCGCATTTTAAGCAAACAACGCTGCCGGTTCCCTCGGTGAGGTCCAGGCTGCGTCGGAGAGGTGAGTATAGCAATATTTTTTATTTTAATTCTTTATTTTACACATTAATATGGATCCCAGGGCCTGAAGGAGAGTTTCCTCTCCTTCAGACCCTGGGAACCATCAGGAATACCGTCCGATACTTGAGTCCCATTGACTTGTATTGGTATCGGGTATCAGTATCGGATTAGATCCAATACTTTGCCGGTATCGGCCGATACTTTCCGATACCGATACTTTCAAGTATCGGACGGTATCGCTCAACACTAATCGGGAGTTGTTGGCTATGAAGTGGGCGTTTCAGGAGTGGTGACATTGGCTCGAGGGAGCTAAGAACCGTATTGTGGTCTTGACCGATCATAAAAATCTGATTTACCTCGAGTCTGCCAAGTGGCTGAATCCTAGACAGGCTCGATGGTCTTTGTTTTTTTCCCGTTTTGATTTCGTGGTCTCGTATCTTCCGGGTTCTAAGAATATTAAGGCTGATGCCCTCTCTAGGAGTTTTTTGCCTGATTCTCCTGAGGTCCTTGAACCGGTCGGCATTCTGAAAGAAGGGGTGGTCCTTTCTGCCATTTCCCCTGATTTACGACGGGTTCTTCAGGAATTTCAGGCTGACAAACCTGACCGCTGTCCAGTGGGGAAACTGTTTGTTCCTGATAGATGGACTAGTAGAGTGATTTCTGAGGTTCATTGTTCTGTGTTGGCTGGCCATCCTGGTATTTTTGGTACCAAAGATTTGGTTGGTAGGTCCTTTTGGTGGCCTTCTTTGTGACGTGATGTGCGTTCTTTTGTGCAGTCCTGTGGGACTTGTGCGCGGGCCAAGCCTTGTTGTTCCCGTGCTAGTTGGTTGCTTTTGCCTTTGCCGGTCCCTGAGAGGCCCTGGACGCATATTTCTATGGATTTTATTTCTGATCTTCCGGTTTCCCAGAAGATGTCTGTCATCTGGGTTGTTTGTGACCGGTTCTCTTAGATGGTCCATTTGGTGCCTTTGCCTAAATTGTCTTCCTCTTCTGATTTGGTTCTGTTGTTTTTTCAGCATGTGGTTCGTTTGCATGGTATTCCGGAGAATATTGTGTCCGACAGAGGTTCTCAGTTTGTTTCTCGGTTTTGGCGGGCCTTTTGTGCTAGGCTGGGCATTGATTTGTCTTTTTCTTCCGCATTTCATCCTCAGACAAATGGCCAGACCGAGCGAACTAATCAGACTTTAGAAACTTATCTGAGATGCTTTGTGTCTGCTGATCAGGATGATTGGGTGGCTTTATTGCCATTGGCCGAGTTTGCCCTTAATAATCGGGCTAGTTTGGCTACCTTGGTTTCACCCTTCTTTTGTAATTTTGGTTTTCATCCTCGTTTTTCTTCGGGGCAGGTTGAGCCTTCTGACTGTCCTGGTGTGGATTCTGTGGTTGACAGGTTGCAGCAGATTTGGGCTCATGTGGTGGACAATTTGGTATTGTCTCAGGAGGAGGCTCAACGTTTTGCTAACTGTCATCGGTGTGTTGGTTCCCGGCTTCGGGTTGGGGATCTAGTCTGGTTGTCTTCCCGTCATGTTCCTATGAAGGTTTCTTCCCCTAAGTTTAAGCCTCGCGTTATTGGTCCTCATAGGATTTCTGAGATTATTAATCCGGTGTCTTTTCAATTGGCCCTTCCGGCTTCTTTTGCTATCCATAATGTCTTCCATAGATTTTTTTGCGGAAATATGTGGTGCCCGTTGTTCCCTCTGTTGATCCTCTGGCCCCTGTGTTGGTTGATGGGGAGTTGGAGTTTGTGGTTGAGAAGATTTTGGATTCTCGCTTTTTGAGGCGGAGGCTTCAGTACCTTGTCAAATGGAAGGGTTATGGCCAGGAGGATAATTCTTGGGTTTTTGCCTCTGATGTCCATGCTGCTGATTTGGTCCGTGCCTTTCATCTGGCTCGTCCTGATCGGCCTGGGGGCTCTGGTGAGGGTTCGGTGACCCCTCCTCAAGGGGGGGTACTGTTGTGAATTCTGCTCTTGGGTTCCCTCCGGTGGTTGTTGGTAGTAATGCAGTTGTCCCTGGGTTGCAATCCTGGGCAGGTGTCCCTGCTGATTGCAGCTCTGACTGGGATATTTAGGTGTGCAGGATTCACTAGCCCTTGCCAGTTGTCCATTGTTCTTGGAGGTTTTGCATCTCTGTCTGGTTCCTCCTGCCCTGCTGCCAAATCAGCAAAGATAAGTGTCTGGTTTTGTTTTTGTAGCACACATGCTGTGTGCTTTACAATTCAGTACTATTCAATGTTTTTTCTTGTCCAGCTTAGACTGTGTTTGGATATTTCAGTCTAGTTGGATTCTCAGGAGATGCAGATATACATTCCATGTATTATCTGCTGTGGATATTTTTAGGGTTTTAATACTGACCGCTTAGTATTCTGTCCTATCCTTTCCTATTTAGCTAGCGTGGCCTCTTTTGCTAATCCTGATTTCTGCCTGCGTGTGTCTTTCCTCTAATACTCAAAGTCAATATTTGTGGGGGGCTGCCTATCCTTTGGGGTTCTGCTCTGAGGCAAGATAGAATTCCCATTTCCATCTATAGGGGTATTTAGTCCTCCGGCTGTGTCGAGGTGTCTAGGATGTGTTAGGTACACCCCACGGCTACTTCTAGTTGCGGTGACAGTTTAGGGTTTGCGGTCAGTACAGGTTCCACCTACTCCTGAGAAAGTCTCATGCGGCTCCAAGGTCACCGGATTATAACAGTCCCCACTGTAACGTATATATTTCCCCAGCTCCGCCTGTGGTGCATATGGCCCCAACCACTCATGTAATGTATGTGCCCTCAGCATCTCATGTGATGTATATGCCCCAATGTATCCTGTGATGTATATGCTAGCAGCACCAGTGTCTCCTATGACACAAAGTTAGGAGGGATAGCTCATACTAGAGAAGAGAGAGAGAGGATTCACAAATATATAAATAAACTGGAGCAGTGGGCCGAAACTAACAGAATGGTCTTTAACAAGGAAAAATGCAAAGTACTACATCTGGGCAATAAAAATGAAAAAAGCATATACAGAATGGGAGGACTAGGGCTAAACAACAGCACATGTGAAAAAGACTTGGGTATACTAATAGATCACAGACTGAACATGAGTCAACAGTGATGCAGCAACAAAAAAAAGCAAATGCATTTCTGGGTTGTATTAACAGAAGTGCAGCGCCCCAGAGTCCTGGTCGTTGCAGTAGCATGGTTCAGCCACTAAGGGGGGCCATGCTGCGTTCGATGGCACTGAAGGAGTTCTCTGAGCAGGTATCACAGTCACCAATACATTTCACAGCTGGGCCTCCGGGGGGAGCTAAGGGTGCTATTCATTAGGCCACTCCCCACCATAGTGGGTAAACTGGGGGTCAGGCAGGAAGTTAGAAAGAACGCTGACGGGATTGAACGGAGCAACACCCTGTGGCAGGGGGTGTTGTGAAGGGAGAGACTGTAGGGTCTCTGCCAGGGGTGGGATCCTGGCAGAGGCTTGGCATGGAAAGAACGTAAAGGGACCGTGCCTGCTCAGCATAGCGGCGGTGCCCAAGAAAGGACTAAGAAGCGAGATAGATGGTGCTGAGTGAGAAACGAGATCAAGCAGAAGGAGAATACCAGCAGGGGTTGTGCTGAAAGAGGCAGCACCTTGCTGAGGCGCAATACCGGTGGCCGGAACGCCGAGGGAGTGGATTAGAATACAGCTTCAAGCCATACTCCAAACAGCGGCAGGACAGTCGGTCTTAGGCGGGCTGTCTACCACATATCACCTATGAAGTCTTGGGGGGCAATTGCGGGAGAGGGGCGTCTCTAGGGTCCCGGAAGAACTCCAGGCCTACCTGACAAACGGGTGCCATTCCAACCTGAATACAGGGAAGGGGTGGATTACAGAGGAACATCAAATCGAGTTGTGAGGGAACTTAAGAAACAGACACAACCGTTGTGGGGTCACTTTCCGTGAGCACAGCAGGGAAGGACTACAACACATAGCGCTAAGAAGGAAGGCACAGATTTCCACCTGAGAGGAGAACTCTGGAGGTGCCATTGGACCGGCCGAACTTGCGTAGCCTGGTGAACCGTACTCTGGACTGAGGACTCAGAGATCTCCAGTAAAGAGGTAAAGAGACTGCAACCTGGTGTCCTCGTTATTTACCGCGACCTGTACCTCACAACTACACCGCTACATCGCTACCATTACTACCACCCCTTACACCGGACGTCCCCCACTGACGGACAGGGCCACGGACCGGGTCTAGCCACCGTGACAACCCCAGGACTGAGACCTAGAGGCCCGGCTCCGGGTACCCCTCGGCCCTGCGGCGGTGTGGGGGCGCTCCAACTTGGCGTCACGAACAGGATCTACTTAAGCCTGAAGAATCAGGTCATGTGTGCCTTGGAACTGTGATTTATCGTGCTTGGACTGTGCTTTATTACAAGGACTGTATGTTGCCACTTGCCGCCAGAAGTTCCCGCCAAAACCGCCGCCATTACAGCGCTAAGGAGAGCGCAGGAGAAGAAGAAGGGCGTGAAAGTGGGCGTGAACAAGCTGAAGAGCGCGAAAGACAATGGCCGCCCAGTCTAAATATCCCGGCCCCCTGAGGACGTGTCCGTCAGCAGCCGAGATCCGCCTCCTGATCCTTAATGGTGGGCAGAGACAGAGAAAGCGGAACCGCCCACGAAGGAGAGAGCGGGAAAAGGACCAGGAAGAAGAAGCGAGCAACATGGAGGACGCCATGGCCAGCCGCCCGGAGCCGGAACGTGGGGTCGGAGCTGAGGACTCCCCCAGTTACCCGGAGAGGCACCGCAGCCAGACCTCCACAGTTGACGCTGACCTCCTGCAGACCGAAGCGGACGAGCTGATCCACCAACCCCGGCGGATGCAGCCGAGCACTGAGGCCGGGTGGAAGAAGACCATCATCGGGAGCCTTGTCAGACGTCTGTCGGCAGCCTCGCTTGGTCCGGAGCAGGGCAGAAGGACCGGAGCTCCGAAGCTGGAAAGCAAGGCCCTGCCGGAAAGTGAGGTGCTGCAAGCGGAGATGACAGCGTCGCAGCACAAGGCCCCGCAACCAGCGTTCCAGACCCCAGCGGAGACGGAGCAGACCGGCACCGGAGGAACCGCATCTGAAGCAGGTAGGAAGAACGACCCTGCCCTGATGATTGACACCACTCCGGTGACTGCTAGTGCTACCGCTACTGACTCCGTTCCAGTGACTGAACTTGCAGCAGCGCTACCTGCTGCCCTGATTAAGACTACCTCTGAACCGACGAGTCCCAGCACTACTACTACAGAGTGCATTATCTCTATCACTGAATTTACTACCAAAATTGACATTCGAACCCAGATTATACCTGAAAGACTGATTAGTGACATTGATACCGCATCGGATGAGAAGTTGAACGCAGATCTTCCCAGGCCAGGAAGTGTTCACTACCAACTGATGCCTTGCAACCTACTACAAGAATAAACCTCGGAAACCTGAAACTGTAAATAGTTAACTGTTTATTTCCTTGCTGTTTTGCTGCTAAAACCCGTCCTGGGTTAACTCTTAAAGGGATCCCTTTGTTTACCCGGGATCCCTATTGCTTTTTATTTTTGCTTTCACTTTCATTTTTGCTTTTTTGTTTCCTGTTGAAAAGAACTGCAGTAATCATGGACTGTGCATGATTTGAACTTCCTTGTAAATAGTTTGCACTTTCTTAAAGGTGCTCCCTACTGGTTTTAGCCAAGGACACTTTGCGAAGATATTGGCCCTATTTGTTTGAGCCAAAGACACTTTGTGAAGATACCTTTCCTACCGGTTCTAGTTAAAGACACTTTGCGAAGATACCATGCCGGAACCTTTGCATGGACTGGTAGGCTGAGAAGACGAGCTACCTTAGAAAGACTTGGTCTCCTCTTAAAGGGGATGTGAGAAATTGAACTTGAGAGAGATACTGTTGCAGAACAGTAATGCCATAATGATGCCTTGAAAAGAAATGTAACTGTTTTACATGCTAAGTTATATGTGTTGAATTTGTTGAAATGTCTAAATAATGTTTTGCAGAAAGAAAAGATGCAGAGAGCCCGTAGGGGTAGAGATAGAGGTCTGCATAGTTGAAAGTAAGCAAAGTAATAATGAAGGTGAGGATAGAAGGTAAACCCTGCGTCCCCATTGAAAAGTTACTTTATTGCTAAGGACAGAGAGTGAACCCGTAGGGGTTAGAGAGTGAGTCCTTAAAGGAGCCGAGTAGAGCTGGCTCAGAGTTCTTCAACCGAAAGGAATGTTATGTCTATACTGTGTATAGTAGCGAAAGGCAGTAGGCCCTGGCTGAACGGGGCGGTCCTGTAAAAGAAAGGAGAGGCAGTAGGTCTGGTGCCATAGGGACAGGCGGTCCTGCAGGTTCACAAGAAGGAGAATGTAAAGTTGAAATGCCTTATAATGTGATTATAGGAAGGCCTTTGATAGACTAAGAGTGTGAGTTTCTTAAAGGCAATGTTAAGTTATTATTTAAAAATTTGCACTAAGTAGAATACCCGGTTGGGTAACAGGAGTTATGCATAGCCTGTAATTTATAATGTTGACCATGTTTGTAACGTTACAAGTGTCCTCACCTCCCATAAAGGGAAGCCTACTTAAGTATACTTATTGTTAATTGCACTCAACAAAATTGTATGTCTTTTTGCTAACCTGTATTGTTGTTTTTCTTCCCAGTCCCGGAGTACTGTGTTTAACCAGGGGGGAGTGCAGCGCCCCAGAGTCCTGGTCGTTGCAGTAGCATGGTTCAGCCACTAAGGGGGGCCATGCTGCGTTCGATGGCACTGAAGGAGTTCTCTGAGCAGGTATCACAGTCACCAATACATTTCACAGCTGGGCCTCCGGGGGGAGCTAAGGGTGCTATTCATTAGGCCACTCCCCACCATAGTGGGTAAACTGGGGGTCAGGCAGGAAGTTAGAAAGAACGCTGACGGGATTGAACGGAGCAACACCCTGTGGCAGGGGGTGTTGTGAAGGGAGAGACTGTAGGGTCTCTGCCAGGGGTGGGATCCTGGCAGAGGCTTGGCATGGAAAGAACGTAAAGGGACCGTGCCTGCTCAGCATAGCGGCGGTGCCCAAGAAAGGACTAAGAAGCGAGATAGATGGTGCTGAGTGAGAAACGAGATCAAGCAGAAGGAGAATACCAGCAGGGGTTGTGCTGAAAGAGGCAGCACCTTGCTGAGGCGCAATACCGGTGGCCGGAACGCCGAGGGAGTGGATTAGAATACAGCTTCAAGCCATACTCCAAACAGCGGCAGGACAGTCGGTCTTAGGCGGGCTGTCTACCACATATCACCTATGAAGTCTTGGGGGGCAATTGCGGGAGAGGGGCGTCTCTAGGGTCCCGGAAGAACTCCAGGCCTACCTGACAAACGGGTGCCATTCCAACCTGAATACAGGGAAGGGGTGGATTACAGAGGAACATCAAATCGAGTTGTGAGGGAACTTAAGAAACAGACACAACCGTTGTGGGGTCACTTTCCGTGAGCACAGCAGGGAAGGACTACAACACATAGCGCTAAGAAGGAAGGCACAGATTTCCACCTGAGAGGAGAACTCTGGAGGTGCCATTGGACCGGCCGAACTTGCGTAGCCTGGTGAACCGTACTCTGGACTGAGGACTCAGAGATCTCCAGTAAAGAGGTAAAGAGACTGCAACCTGGTGTCCTCGTTATTTACCGCGACCTGTACCTCACAACTACACCGCTACATCGCTACCATTACTACCACCCCTTACACCGGACGTCCCCCACTGACGGACAGGGCCACGGACCGGGTCTAGCCACCGTGACAACCCCAGGACTGAGACCTAGAGGCCCGGCTCCGGGTACCCCTCGGCCCTGCGGCGGTGTGGGGGCGCTCCAGAAGCATACAGTCTAGATCACGTGATGTCATTATTGCCCTCTACTCCTCTTTGGTCAGACCTCATCTGGAATACTGTGTCCAGTTTTGGACACCACATTTTAAAAAAGACATCAACAAACTGGAGCAAGTTCAGAGAAGAGCGACCAGAATGGTGACCGGTCTGCACACCATGTCCTATGAGGAATGGTTACAGGATTTGGGAATGTTTAGCTTGCAAAAAAGAAGACTGAGAGGAAACTTAATAGCTGTCTACAAATATCTCAAGGGCTGTCACATTGTAGAAGGATCATCTCTATTCTCATTTGCACAAGGAAAGACTAGAAGCAATGGAATGAAACTGAACTGGAGGAGACACAGATTAGATATTAGAAAAACCTTTTTGACAGTGAGGGTGATCAATGAGTGGAACAGGCTGCCACGAGAGGTGGTGAGTTCTCCTTCAATGGAGGTCTTCAAACAGAGGCTGGACATCTGTCTGGGAAGATTTAATGAATCCTGCTTTGAGCAAGGGGTTGGACCAGATGACCCAGGAGGTCTCTTCCAACTCTACCATTCTGTGATTCTATGATTCTATGTAATATATCTACAGCAGACCCCACTGCTTGAGTTCTAGAAATGTGAATGAGCAGTGATTCAGTGTAATGTGCATCTGTGTTGACAGCTTACTGCTGCAAGTTCTTTTCAAAATTCAGTGCAGAGTCGCCTGCGTTCCAGACAGATGCAACCTGGAAAACCAATTGCGAGTGACATTATGACCCATACCACATCACATCATCTCACCAAAGATGCAGTTCCAGCCGTCACATTAGGGGGTTCAGGGAGGGAGTTAATTAGACATTTGACTAAGTATAGCAGGATAATTTTTCAAGTTAATAATTTTTCCTTGGTCCCAAAGTGGTGCTATTAAATATCCAAATGGCCTCTAGCACAAAAAGGTTCCCCACCCCTGATCTAGAGTCTCTGGCTCCATATTATGGAGCAGAGTACACAGTGTCGGACTGGGGTGCCAAGGGCCCACCAGTAATATTGACTTTGGGGGGCTCACTTTTCACCTGCATACAAATATTACATGACCCTGGATCACAAATTTATCTATGTCTCTATATAATAATACACTGGGTAGTTCGGTTAATGAATGATGAGATGCTGCTTTTTTCTGAACAGAGTGAATAAAGTGAATTATGACAAATACTGCCCATACAATAAGGTTGGAGGCCCAGATCTGCACAGGGGCCCACCAGGGGATTCTCCTGTTCCCCGACGGGCCAGTCTGACCCTGAGTGTACATCATATGGTATTCTACATCTGTGCGGGGCATTGTATTGTGGGGAAATCCTGCATAGAAAAACTGTAATGTCATATTGCATCCAACACAGCATGTAACTATATTAGGATACTGATACGTAACATAGAGCTCCGCATGCTGTAACGATTCAGAAGTCTATATTCGCATAGAGTTACTGCAGACTTTGCTCTCATACTTTGAAAACCTCTATAAAGTAAAATCTTATAAAAAAATTTGATTTGTGTCTACATATTTTGAGATAACTGACATATCCATGACCATGTTTTGTGCACGTATATGTAAACTTATTTTTTCAGGGTCAGCTTTAGTTTTTATTGATATCATTTTATGGTACATATCTATTTTGATAATATTTTGTAATTGACTTATTTATTTTTCCCAATCACAGAACATCATTTTTGTCAATTTTCTTCTGACATTCATAGCACTGGATGAATAAACAGTTTGGACTTTTGAATTCGCTTTGATGGCACTTTTACTCACTTGTCCTAGAACTGGGCTTTGCTTCTTTCTTTCTTTGCAGCCGGCTCCCTCTGTGCTACTGCACATCAGGTGTCTTTGGTAACCCACAGGCACCTATAATGTCAACATCTACAGAGCTCTTCTTCGGCGCAATTCACAAACCCAGCTCTGCTATAACAAGGTACCTGACTGTCTATTCAGAGCTGCTTCTCTTGAGTGCTATCTGCACACCCAGCTTAGCTACAACAAAGTGCCTGATGCTTTATTCAGCTCTGCTGTTCCTGAGTGCTATTGACGCGCCTGCCAGGGCCATGGGGTACCCGAAATCGGATCTGACAGTTCTATGAGGGAGGTCACAGGGCCGTGATCTGTTTCCGTGGCCCTGGCCGTGTCATAAAATGGAGGATAATTATGTGGTGTTTGGTCGTGACGCCACCCGTGGTGTTCGGCAATGGGTGGCCGACGCTGTGGTTTAGGTCCACTGGGGCTGATAGTGACGTAGCAAAGATGGTACAGATGGTGGTGAACGTTAGGGTGCAGAGAATAAGTGAAGGACACAGAGAGGTGCAGTTTTCTTTACCTTCTTTACTTGAAAGTAGATGCAATCTGGGGTACCAATTACGGATGACGGATTGAGTCTGGCTTGCCTTTAGGCTTCCAGGGGATCCACCCTGCCAGGTGGGGTTGGAAACTTTCCTTCTGCGCTCTCTTTTAGGTTCTCTGCTGCTTGTAGCTAGGCTGCGGCCCTCTCCTGCGTGATAATTTCTAACCTGTATGGCAGACAGGGTGAGAGTATTTCATGGGCACTGTCCTTTTCACTGTCAGCTCCGGGCTCTTGGTCTGCTACCTTGCCTTCAGGTGTTTGGTGTGGCCAGAGAACTTGCAGTCCTCTGCCCTCCATATTCGGCTGTCAGGCTGTACAGCACCCACCTAGAGAAGGACTCTGGCGACTCTTTTTATCAGCGCTCTGCTCTGGTCAGCTATACGCAGTTTTTATTCCCCTGAGCTCTTGTCTCTGCTCCTTTCCCTCCCCTCTCCACAGACCAACTACCAACTCTCCTCTCTCACTGTCCGCTCAGGAGCTCCAGCTGGCTCCCGTTTCCATGACAACTCCCCTGCTTACTCTCAGTTGACTTCTTTCTAGCTCTCTAACCTCACCTGCTGGCCAGAATTTATAAGGAAGCTCCCCTTTCTGGCCTGGAGCAGGAATTGACATATACACTGTGTTACCTGGCATGGGGACCTTCCTTCTTGCCTCCAGGCATGACATCACCCCTTATAGGGAGGCAATGTCACCGTGGCAACCGTACTCTGGGGTGCCACATTATAAATACATCCTGCTTTCCAACTACAAAGTACCTGATTATCTAGTCAGTTCTCTTGCTCCTTAGAGCTATCCACACATATAACTCTGCTACATCAGGGTACTTGATTTCATATTAATCTCTGGTGATTCAAGGTGCCATATGCACACTCAATGCTACTACATCAAGGTATCTGCCTGCCTGTAGATCTCTAATGATTCAAGATGTGGCCTTCAAACTTAAAGGGGTATTATCATGCCATTAAATTTCTTTTGTTAATTAGATAGCTTGAAAATAAGCAAGTTTGCAATTGACTTGCTTTTTCTATCTGCCGTTGTTCCTCTTCTGTGATGAATTTTGGCTTACAGGTATTCAGCTAGTTTCCTTTGAGTTCAGCCATTAGCATCTGCTCAGACCCTTGTCAAGTGTGCACATTAGTTACATTTCACGAAAGGAGTTAAAGGGAATCTGTCACCAGTTTTATGGCATAGCAGCTAAAAATGTCGCCTTATTAAGCATCTGCTATGCATTCCCTACATCGTTACAGAACCTCCTGTGAAGCTGTGGCCTCTGATACAGCTAGGGGGTGCTGTTTGTTCTCCCCAGAATGTGCATGCAGACGGATGAAGACCATAGGTGTGCATGAGAGTCACGGATTTCCGGTCCGGGTTTTCCATGTGGCTGAAGGCCACAGGTTTGTGTGTGTTTAAAAACCCTGCAGTAAGGGGTGTGGGTGTCAGGTCAGGTCAGGTGTGCGAGGTGCACATCAGTGTCAGTCTGGTGTGTGCTGGTCTGCAGAGTGCATGGAGGCACAGGCCAGCAGAGCCAGCACCCAGGGCAGCTGAATAGCCTGGCACCCGCAGCGTACACAGTGATGCAAGTCGTCCATGGTACTGGTCTCGGATGTGGACAGTCCTGTGCCTGGAGGTAGATGTCCTGTGCCCAAAAGAGTCGGTTGTGGACAGTCCTGTGCCCGGAGGTGGATGTCCTGTGCCCGAAAGAGGACTAGCATGTGCAACGATTGCAAACAAGTGGATATGGTGCCCGGCTGCTATCCGGAGGATATCCTGAACTGTGTACGACTGTGTGAGTAAAGAGTCTGTAAGGAGACAGTGATACAGCGATGCAGGGCACCCATGAGAACTAATCAGAGGAGGGCTGGCATGTGCAGTGTCTGCAACATATGAGGCTGTGTGTATGGAGATGTATAGAGACTGTGAGATGGTGTGCGGTCGCCCAGAGAAACTGGACAAGAGAAGTCTGGACTGTTTAGGGACCGCAAATCTAAAGCCATGTGATATGTATTGCTTTGAACTGGTGTAAACTGGTCACTGATAATATCCACTGAAGTTATATGCATTTATGTGAATTGGAGTTTAATGCTGTGAAGAAACACATTAAAAGAGACTTTTGTGTTTGAATTTGTGGGTCACTGCTTCTTCAGTGCGTACGATGCTACTGCAGCTTTACACCCCTGATTCCCCTTGTATACTCACAAAAATGTTTTTTAATGTGTCCCGCACTGTATGTTAATTTATCAGTCCGGTGCAATGGGCATGGTTTCGGGTTTCTACATCACACCCATCGGCTGTTGGTCGCCGTCATACATCATAGATAACGCCTCTTGCCCCGTGCAACATCTTGCAGATCATCCCACAAGCACACCATCACAGCAGCAATGGCCACCACACAACACCAACATCAAGTGAATAGATCTGATAACCTCACCTTCCACTTGTTCTCAGACTGTCTTCTGAGAACAAAAGATAGGTGGAATCCCTGTATACTTTTTATGTCCTCCATGTAACTGCTGCTTATGAACATGTCCTACAGAAATACTGAGGAATAGGAATCCCTTATGACCCAGTTGCATTGTGTATGGAAGTCATCAAAACAGCTAGTATTCTCTCCACTAAGGCTACGTTCACATTTGCGTTGTTGGGCGCAGTGTCATCGACGGATACCGACACATGCGTCATGCGCTCCTATCTTTAACATGGGGGGTGCATGGACATGCGCCGGTATGCGTTGTAATGCGTTTTACGACGCATGCGTCATATTGACGCAGAAGACAGGGTGCAGAGGATGCTACTTGTAGCGTTTTCCCTGCGCCAAAACTCCTGATCTTTACTATCTTATGACAACGCATGCGTCGTAAAATGCTGCGTTGTGTACATGCGTTGTTGGTTGCGTCGCCGATGCTGTGCCCAACAACGCAAATGTGAACGTAGCGTAACTTAGAAACAACTGAAAATTAAAGTTTAAGCATTCAGAGAGCTAAATGGGTGACAAATTGAGGATGTAAACTGTATTTTAAGCATTTTTCTACATATTTATAGACTCCTTAGAAAATTTGATACTGAGATCTCTTGGTTTTTAGTACAACATAATACAAAACTTCTGTTTTGCAGTGTATTGTGTTTATCATAATGTCCTGCTAAGCCTGGCCACAGCAGACATTAATAGTTCCAACATGGCAGGTCTGGGACCTTAATTAAGACCGCTTCTGATAACCCATTGACAGTCAAGAATTCACTCGAGTAGGGGGTGATGAGTAGTGATAAGCGAGTATACACGTTCCTCGGGTGGTCTCCGAGTATTTGTTAGTGCTCGGAGATTTAGTTTCCTTGCCACAGCTGCATGATTTACTGCTGCTAGATAGGCTGAATACATGTGAGGAATGTCTGTTTGCTAGGGAATTCCCACAAGTGATCAGGCTGTCCAGACGTAAATCATGTAGCTGAGGCAACGAAAACCAAATCTCCGAGCACTAACAAATACTCGGAGATCACCCGAGCGTGCTCGGGAAAACCCGAGCAACGAGTATACTCACTCATCACTAGTGATGAGTGAACAGGTGTAAAGAAGGGGCTGTTGAATGTGCAGGTTACCGATAGCTGGTTTTACACAGCTGAGACCTATGTCCAATGTGTATGTATCAGGCTTAGAAACTACACCTGCTCCACACAATACCTCCTGCAAACAGGATGTTTTCTTCACATTCTTTTGTGGGAAGGGGAGTTAACAATAGGTAATGGAATTTTATGCAGTGAATCTGCAGAAATAAATGAAGAGTGCAATAGGCACATTAATCAGTTCATAGGCACTGCAAACACTATTCATTTTTCAAATGTACTGGTGTAGGGAATGCTCTGAAATGATTACCAAATCCAAAATACACGGATAACAAAGTCCAGAGATTGCCTTGTGCTTTCTTATATTGTTTTCTTTGGTGGTAGCATTATAAATGTCGTCAGTTTTATTTCTTATCTTTCTTTCATTAAAGAAACTACTCATTGGACAGATGCCATCTCTCAAGTAGATTTAACCTGTACTACCTTTTCCAGATATTAATTATATCAATCAAACACTAGATATAAAACTGTCTTATGTGATGCACAATCAAGTACAAGAAAAAGAACTGCTTTTGATGTTAAAATTGAAATCCTTTAGGACTTGATGAAAGAGCAGCAGAAATGAAGCTCTCAACAGGAGTGAGGATGACTTTTCAGGATGCATAGCACTTTATTTTTTTGTCTATGATACTGTCAGCTTCATTCATACTGCAGTGCAATAATAACAGCACTTCAATCCCGACTGTTAAAGAGATCATTCTCATTATGAAATATGACCTTGAGTGTATACGGTAAATCATTTTAGTTATACTGCACATTCCTCTGTATCATAATCAGAAGGTAATTCCACAAAATACTCTTGGCTAGATTTCTTTTTAATGATTGTATGTTAATTTAAATTACTAATTTGGTCTCGTATTTCAACATGACATATTGTTTTTACCATTATCAAACATTAGACTTTCGAAAGATGTAATCAAAAGTTTTTGTTGTAAGGGTGTGTTACAGTTGCAATTTTTTGATGTTTTTTTAATGCATTTTTTAAGCATTTTTTATGCATTCAAAAGTAAAGGAAGAATCTGCTCCAGTAAGGGGGAAATTACTGCATGGCAGGCCAGACAAGTGCTGGTAGTTTGGAAAACACACAAACAGTGCAATCGGTTTGGCACATTATTGTTCAGTTTGACAAATTACTGGAAGAGGTTAGTGAGGATCCAGTGGTCACAGTGAACATCGACAGCAATGAATAAGTTAAAGGTAGATGGAAGGTCCTTTAAAAATTATTTTATTTTTCAGATTATAAGATGCACTTTTTTCCCCAAAATTTTGGGGGAAAATGGGGGTGCGTCTTATAATGTGGATATACCTTACCGGTTGTGGTGGAGCAGGGTCCCAGGGTCGCTGTTGGAGGAGGCAAGAGTGGAGAGTTGCTGCAGGCCGCAGGCTGGGATGAAGGGGTGTTCGAATGTGTGGTGCGCCGCTGTGGGTGTTCAGTGCTGGGGGGACTCTGACGACATTTTGTGAAAGGTCAGAGCCCCCCACAGTTACATGGTTTCCTATGCAGTGGACTCTGGGAAAATGGCTGCCAGGGGCGGCGCATGCGCAGATGGAGAGCTCGACACCAAGATCTCAGCACAATTTTCCTCCTGTGGCCACCTCCAGGGAGGTTGGCTACAGTCCCATGGCTTTTAAATTTCTGAATAATATGTGCAACTGTAGTCACAGGAACATCAAGCTGGTTGGAGATGGTCTTATAACTTTTACCTTTAATGTTTGTCTATAATTTTCTTTCTAATCTCCTGAGACAACTCTTTCCTTCGCTTCCTCTGGTCCATGTTGACTGTGATACACACCATGTCACCAAGCAGCACAGTGAGTATCTGTAGCCCTATATACAGGCCCACTCACTGATTACAAGATTGTAGACACCTGTGATGCTAGTTAGTGGACACACTATGATTTAACACGTCCCTTTTGTCACATTATTTTCAGGGGTACCATCATTTCTGTCCTGTCCAGGTCTATTTCATGAGTTTTTTTTTAAATTCCGTGGAAGCATGGTTGAAAAGCAATGTCTGACTTTCAATTGTTCATTTTCATAGATTATTTATTTCTTATTACTTTGGTTAGATTCAAGTTATTTCTGTGACCATTGTGGGTTTTCCTGTCATCAAATGAGGGGTACCAACAATTTTGACCACGTGTGTACCCTGAATGTCCTTAGCAGCTGCAACAAATGCAATCTACAGCACAGTGAATTAATTCAGCAAAGTGTATCACCAGCAGGAAACACCAGTAGGAGAAGGTATTTAAAGCAGCACCGAACGGTGATAGGGCAGACAAAAAGAATAAATGAAAAACACCTGTTACCCCAAACCGACAGAAACAAAGACAACAGAAAAAAAACATGGTGAGGACATTGTACACAAGAATTGCCTTTGCCATCTGACAGATTTGGAGCACTATTGCAGGGAAGAGTGATCAATTCTTGATGTGTTATGCTGATTGACTCCTACCCAAAAAGAAAACTAAAGAGCTGTTAAAAAGTTACATGCTCAGATTCAGATCTCATCCCGAGATCTCGGGAGACGAGATCTGAATCTGAGCATGTGCCGCCCCCAGCGGCCATTTTCCCGGAGGCCACCGCATCGCAGCAATGGAGCTGCCGGTGCCTCCGGGCTTTGAAAAGATGCCGGAGGAGCCCCGACTCTGCACTAAGATCCGCCGCCGCCCCACAGCACAGAGGCCTGACGCTGCGCGAAGAAGAGCCGCCGCCCCACAGCACCCACGCGGCACAAAGAGGAGCAGCCGCCGCCGCTCCCCAGCACCCCAAGCTGACACTGCAGCTACAATGAGGTAATGGGGCATACTCCACTCACACTTTCCTGTGATACGCCCCCTCTTCGTCATCGGGACCACTCCCCCCCACCCACCCACCATATACACCCGGCATACAAGACGATACCCGGCGTATAAGACGACCCCCGACTTAAGAAGATTTTCAGGGGTTAAAAAGTTGTCTTATATGCCGGAAAATACGGTATCTATCTTACCTTGTGTATATTACCATCGGGACCACTACCCCCCCAAAAGGCACATTAGTCACCGGCCCTATAAGACGACATACAGCGTATAAGACCACCCCGACTTTTAAGAAGATTTTATATTTTAACTGGAAAAGTTGGGGGGTCGTCTTATACGCCGGAAAATACTGTAAATATAATGCACATATATAGCTAAAAAGTACGTTGATGCTGATATTTATATCAATTGACTACAACTTCTACAATAATTAATAGCGTCATTATAAAATACAATGGGGAGCAATCAAAGTACGAATAGAGGCATCATTAATTTGTGCATACCAATTTAATACAAGAGGTGCTGCTGATGGTGTGGCGCCGAACCCCAGGCAAGGTCTGAAACTTACGTTGGGGTTCGACACCACACCATCAGCTGCTTTTTAGACTCTCTTCCAGTCACATTATTCAGGAAGTGGATTTCACAATGAAAGCCTATGGAGCGACAGAATGAGGCTTCATAAACGTACATTATAAAAGAGACTTCCGGCTCATACATAAAGCATAGAGTTAGTCTGAAGAGCCATGCTGTCACTCAGAACAGGACCAAAATGGAGTTGAATATTGTAAAAGGTAGGTAGATATATTAACATACTGACAATACACTACATGCACAGATTTAGAGAAAACAAGTTTCATAGGAGGCCTTCTTTACATTGCATGCTGCTCCATCGACATTGCATATAGACCTTTGAGCTTGCCATTATCTTGATTTCAAAATTATAACAAATTCAAAGTCATATTGAGAGTCATGATGTATTGCTCACACATCATCCATTATCCAGTCAATTTAGATTTCTCCTATCGTTAAGCTTTATTTTTTTATGCCTGCATGTGTTTTAAAGCAACAAAAGAATACTCAGCACTTCTTTCCCGCAAGTCCAGCTTTGATTCTTCTATTGTTCTCCTAGTCTTTGTTTACAAGTGTCTGCCATTTGATCACTGTAGTTAAAGGGAATCTGTCACGTGAAAAAAGCGCTATTAACCTACAGATATGGGGTTTACCTGCTGGTAAATAGTGTTTTGAACCTGCCCTATGCCTGCCATTAGACCCCCTCTACTGGGAGGAAATTAACTTTATTCCTCACGGCAGCATTCCAGTTTCAGTCACGGGGGTGGCACTGGCGTGGGTTCAGTCGCTGCTCTGTGTATAGAGATTGGTGGCTGTAATCACACCCCCAGCACTGACTGAAAGCAGATTATAATTAGAGCCAGCTGTCAGTCAATGTCGAGGGAGTCGTTACAGCCAACGCTCACTAGGGCGTAGAGTGAACTTGTACCGGCACCACCCTCGTAACTGAAACCAGAACGCTACACGGAGGAATAAAGAAAATTTCCTCCCATTATCAGGGGTTTAAGTGCAGATACTGGATAGGTTCAAAACACTGTTAACCTGCAGATTAACCCCATATCTGAAGGTTAATAGTGTTTTTCATGTGACAGGTTCACTTTAAACAGTGGCATCATTGCCAATAGTGCTGAGAATGTCATAATGCTGATAATAATGCCAATAATTCAGCCCATGCGTGGTTGCAGTGGTCATGAGCTGAACATTTCTAAACAAAATATGGGAGGACTCCAGGTGTAGCAGTGATGGATAGACAGTCAAAAAAAGATGTGAGTGTAGTTCCTTATATTTTATAACATTTGCACCTGTTTTTGAAAATTTGTTGACTAATCCTTCACCATTTGAAACTGCTTTTGCATGGATCAGTACACAAGTTATGAATTTTTATAATTTTATTGCCATAGTTAAGATACTAACTACCATATTTACATTTTATTCCCCATTTTCTGCATTAATGTAAAATCACAATGAACTGTTATTGGATTGATCCGTCAGTCTATGAAATGTGTACTTTAAAGCATCTGCCTGAGTTTCTTTCAGTCACAGGGCCTTATTGATTTTTTTTACACAATGTATTCACTCAATTTCCACATTTGTAACACTTATGTCATAAAGACACATTTCTTTCTAAGCTCACAATCCAGACAAACTTATCATCTTAGGATCAAAGCAAAAATGAATATACAAATCTATTTCTCTTAAATAAACATTTCACCATGGTTTTTTTTAAATGACATATTGATATTCATTTTTTTCACATTTTTGAAAACTTTCAAAGCCAACTAGTTCGTTGACTAAGGAAGAGAAACGAATTACTGTAAATTCCACTATTAAAATGGTTGTACAGTAACAACACTTTGATTATCTAGCCATTGGATTGGTCTTTAGTATCAGATCAGTGGTGATCCAACACCTAGGACCACTAAAACTTGATTGTTATTTGCTCTAGAGGCCCTGGATTTAAACACTGTAAATGGAGCTGTACTGTGCAGCTCCAATGAATGTGCAATGGCTGCTACTGGGCTCTGTAGCATAGCTTGCTGTCTACAAATGGTCACATGCCAGGGACCTGTAAACAAAGAGAAGTTCTGCAGTACCCAGCAGTGGTAACTACACATTAAATGGAGCTGCACACTTCATCTGTGTTCAAACAGTTTACATCCGATGGTCACCAGAGCAAATATTAGATGATCTTTAAGGGTGCCGGATGTTAGGCACCCACTGATCTGATAATGTTGACCTATCCTATGTTTAGGTAAACAATTTGTTGTGATCAGACAAACCCATTAACATCATTAAATTATTTTCATGTTTCTTTGCATATGTCATTGTTAAAAGCAGATGCGCTAATGTAGGGACAATGTAGTGACATGATTACGTCAAATGACTACATGGACATGGTTTACTTAAAAGAGTTGTCCGCTACTATGACAACCCCTTTTTGATCTGAATATTTGGCCCCCTGCAAATAAAACCACTTATACTCACCTCCAGCCGGCACTGGAATGTCAACACTCATGTTCCCGGCTCACGTATGGTTGTTATGTCAGATCAGCGCTGGCATCACTGTTCCTGCCTTCTGATGTATAACTAATCAAGAGGAAGTTAGTGCTGTGGATTGCCACTTACTGCCTCTTGATTACTTACGCCTCTAAAGACTGGGACAGTGAAACTAATGCTGATTGGGTGCAGGGCTCACACGTCATAACATCTGCACATAACCAGATGCTCCTGATTCATTCAAGGGTGCATGTTTGACCAGTGGAGTGTGCCTCCATGCACCACAAATCTTACTCCCATCCCTAACAGGACTTCTGACATAAGGAAACCACAGCTCATCATGGATTAGGCTACGTTCACATTTGCGTTGTGCGCCGCAGCGTCGGCGCCGCAACGCACAACGCAAACAAAAACGCGGCAAAACGCATGCACAACGCTGCGTTTTGCGCCGCATGCGTCCTTTTTTCTATTGATTTTGGACGCAGCAAAAATGCAACTTGCTGCGTCCTCTGCGCCCGGACGCGGGCGCCGCAGTGACGCATGCGGCGCAAAACGCAAGTGCACCGCATGTCCATGCGCCCCCATGTTAAATATAGGGGCGCATGACGCATGCGGCGACGCTGCGGCACCCGACGCTGCGGCGCACACCGCAAATGTGAACGTAGCCTTAGACGAGCTGTGGCATCATGCTGCCGATGTACCCTGTTCCTTAAGCTGCACTCGTTCTGGCAGACCTGGGAAAAACGCCAAAAGTGGGAACACTTTTGTGAAACAAAAAATTTGGTGATTTTTCAACGTTCACATTTGCGTTGTTGGGCGCAGTGTCATCGACGGATACCGACACATGCGTCATGCGCCCCTATATTTAACATGGGGGCGCATGGACATGCGTTGTGCTGCGTTTTGCGCCGCATGGCCGCAAGCGTTGGACGCAAGAAACGCATCAAGTTGCATTTTTTTTGCGTCCAACTTTCGGCCAAAAACTACGCATGCGGCGCAAAACGCAGCGTTTTAGCGTGCGTTTTGCCGCGTTTTTGTTTGCGTTGTGCGCTGCGGCGCCGACGCTGCGGCGCACAACGCAAATGTGAACGTAGCCTTAGGTTTAGTTTTCAGTCCAGCATAATTGAGTTGTCCTGCATCTGGATACATCAGCATTCTAATAAATACATACTCCGAAAGTGTATTTCATGCTGTTCAAATATTGGTGGGATAGTAAATGAGGCACTGTGCCTGATAATTTGATTAAAGTCACAGCAGCAATTAGCATTTATCCTCAGCACTGCCACATTCACCGTGTGGTTTCTCCTCATGGCAGGCCATGCCGCTGAACTTGTTTCTCCCTGTACTCCTCTGTGTTGCTGCTTTTGCATGCGGTAACCACCTAATCTTAAAGGGGCATGGCTAGTCTCTGCAAGAATTTAACCCTACTGTGTCCTACAGATTTGGTTCCCTGGCCTCTCTCTTGCCAACAGGTCCTATTTTAGGCAGCTCCACACACTGCTCTTTGCTCGAACACAGTTCCTGCTGTTAGCCCATGTGCATGCATCCTTCTGTATTGAACTGTCCCTTAATGAATTGGCTTGTTTACCCGTCCTGTCTGACCTCTTTATTCCTGACATCCTGACCATGTATCTATGGCTCTGACCCTTCGGTCAGCTGCTGCATTCCCAGAGAATGTTCTAGAGTGGTACCTGCCTGGCTACTACCCAACCTCACCACCAAAGGCTCTAGTGAACCCCAGGTAGTCATTTACTAAAGCCCATCCAGGATAAGTCTGGTTTCACACCCATCAGCATTACAATAACTGATACAAATCTTCAAATCCATTGAAAAGACATAGATTTACAAAGTAACATGCTGACTGTTTATAGGTGATATTAGAGAGAGTTTATAAAACAAACTGTTAAAAGGGTTTCCCACTACTTAGATAACCCCTTCTTAAATGCTATACTTCCTAGCGCTGCAGAAAATCATTGGCCGCTAACGGGCTGAAGTTCTCACATTTCCCTTCCACGGGTTGTTTTTTTCCGGGAGGTATGAGCTAAGCAACCCATTAGCGATTGCTGATTGGTAGAAGCACTCATGTGGCATAACAAAATCAAGTAAGCATTGGGGACCCGAAGCCGAGATTGCTGAAGCGGTGATGTTGCGGGATCTGTTTGTTTTGGAATTTTGCAATGAGGAATTTAAGAAGGGGTTGTCGAGTAGTAGACAGCCCCTTTAATCGCTAGTCCTTGTTCTAAGACAGTAGGCAGTCTGTTCAAGTGCTTCCTCTAGTTGTGGCTGCAGAATGCTACAATTTTATAATTTATATACCGTATATACTCGAGTATAAGGCGACTGACTATAAGCCGAGACCCCTAATTTTGCCACAAAAAAATGGGAAAAGTTATTGACTCGAGTAAAAGCCTAGGGTGGAAAATTCAGCAGCTTCTGGTATATTTCAAAAATAAAAATAGATGCGGTACCAATAAAAGTAAAATTAATTGAGACATCAGTAGGTAAAATGTTTTGGAATATCCATATTGAATCAGGAGCCCCTTAAGATGTTCCATACAAAAATATGCCCCATATAATGCTGCACAAAGGTTAATGATGGCCCCATAAGATGCTCCATATTAAAATATGCCCCATATAATCTATATATATAATTGTCTAAGGGTTTTTCCGTCTGTCTGTCTGTCTGTCTGTCCTGGAAATCCCGCGTCTCTGATTGGTCAGCGACGGGCACAGTATGGCGACGATGATGTCATAAAGGTTGCCTCGACCAATCAGCGACAGGCACAGTCTGCCGCAAATTCGCCTTGACCAATCAGCGACGGGCACATGGTTGCCATGGCGACGATGATGTCATAAAGGTTGCCTCGACCAATCAGCGACGGGCACAGTCTGCCGCGAATTCTGGAATCATCATTGTCCATATACTACGGGGACATGCATATTCTAGAATACCCGATGCATCAGAATCGGGCCACAGTCTAGTACTGCATAAAAGGTTAATGATGGCCCATAAGATGCTCCATAGAATAATATGCCCCATATGCTGCTCCATAAAGGTTGATGGCCCCACAAGATGCTCCACAGAATAATATGCCCCATATGTTGCTCCACAAAAGTTGATAGCCCCATAAGATGCTCCATGGAATAATATGCCCCATATGCTGCTGCGATTAAAAAAAAATACATATTCACCTCCGCCGTTGGGTGCCAGGTGCCGATGTCCTGAGCAGGCGGGGACACTGGCACAGGAAGAGCTGCAGGCACCAGAGACCATCTGAGAAGCAGGGACATGCAGAGAATGCATCGGGAGGGGGTGAGTATGATGTGACAGCCGCCACTCCTGCCGCTTCCTCTCCCCCACCGACTCCCTGGGTCAATGACTCAAGTATAAGCCGAGAGGGGCACTTTCAGCCTAAAAACATATAGAGTATATATGGTAGCTGTTTAGGCAGAGGATTTTGAGCCTGAGAAAAATATGGATATGACTATTATAAAAATATATTAAAAAATAATCAACAGCAAATTTGAGACCTAAAATGACAGGACGTGAAAAAGCAGGTGATTTATTTTAAGATCATATCATTCAAGTGCAATTATCTATCCACTACCGGCAGGAGAACTGATTATTTAATGAGGATTTTGTGGTCCCCGATCAATCTACTGGCTGATCATGGCAGATGTCGTCTGTTATAACGGAGCATGTAATTTTAGTTACTTGAAATCCTATAATATTATTGTCATTTTATTATACACTAGTGCTGCTTTTTATGCTTAACCTTATGTCCTAACAAGTTAAATAAAGGATAATTAAAATAAACAGATTTAAATGGATTGGATGGAAAATAGTTAGTCATCTATATTATGAGCTGTTGTCATTATTGTCCATGTTGTTTATAATTTTATAACCCATTTCTAAAGTTGCTGACATTAAGTGCTCCTGTATTTACTAATTATGATAAAAAAATTCTGTCTTTGACAATAAAAGAATGAACTGATACAAACACTTTGAGTTCATTTATTTTTATTTTCATGGTGCACAGAAATTGTTACATTAATGTTGAATATATCTCTTTTAAAATACAAAATCCTAAAAGTAAATATCTTACTGGTGTTAACTTCTTCCTGACTCTTAAAGAAACACACTGGACAAATCTGATGCAGGGCCTTAGGGACCGGGTGCACAAATGAATTTTATGTCTTTTGGATTAGGTCCTGGCCTGAAAAGTTCATTAGCTTTTCCTTAGGATATTAGGATGGCAAAGAAATATCTTCAAAGAAAAGAAGGAAGAATAGGTCCCTATCCATGAAATAAAATCTTTATTCGATCATGTTAAAATCTTGAAATACATCCAAATAATATCCATAGATAAAACACCTTACTTTCACCTATTTTATACCTGTTTCATTTAATTGTTAATTTGATCCTACCCTGCCTCACAGTGCTATACCATATACCTTATATACTTGAGCATAAGCTGGCCCGAGAACAAGCCAAGGCACCTAATTTTGTCACGAAAAACTGGGTAAGCTTATTGACTCGAGTATAAGCCGGGTATACATTGTCCCCCTCATACCTGTCCTGGTATGCATGGCTCCCCCAGCCGCTGTCCTGGTATGCATGGCTCCTCCCGTCACTGTCTTTGCCAATGGTAGAAAAAACGCCAAAGCACTCACCGATCTTGCAGTTGCAGAAATGCTTTATTACTTCATACAAAAATCATCTTCACGGCATACGGGAGGACGGGCAAAGTGCAGGAGTGCAGCGGACGAGACAACGGCCGTTTCGCGCCCAATAGCGGCGCTTCAACGGGTCTCGTATGTCTTTGTATGTATGACTCCCCCCATCACTGTCCTGGTTTGCATGGCTCCCCCAGTCACTGTCTTGGTATGCATGGCTCCCCCAGTCACTGTCCTGGTATGCATGGCTCCCCTATTGCTGTCCTGGTATGCATGGCTCCCCCATCGCTGTCCTGGTATGCATGATTTCCCCATCACTGTCCTGGTATTCATGGCTCCCCCGTCGCTGTCCTGGTATACGTGACTCCACCATCACTGTCCTGGTATGCATGGCTCCCCCAGTCACTGTCTTGGTATGCATGACTCCACCATCACTGTCCTGGTATGCATGGCTCCCCTATTGCTGTCCTGGTATACATGGCTCCCCCATCGCTGTCCTGGTATGCATGATTTCCCCATCACTGTCCTGGTATTCATGGCTCCCCCATCGCTGTCCTGGTATACGTGACTCCACCATCACTGTCCTGGTATGCATGGCTCCCCCAGTTGCTGTCCTGGTATGCATGACTCCCCAAGTCGCTGCTGGTATGCATGGCTCCCATTCCCCCCCAAAAAAACAAAACATCCTACTCACTTCCCTGCGTGCCCTGCATCTCGTTGGTTCTGGCATCCAGCAGCTTTCCCTGTGCAGAGTGATCACGTGGCATGCCTATGGGAGTGCATATTCATTACCTTAATGAGCAGGGCCACATGATTGCTCGGGACAGGAAGAGCTGCTGGATGCCGGAACCATCGAAATGCAGGGCATGCAGGGAGGCGAGTAGGATGTCTTCTGGAAGCTGGCGGCTGCGGGTGCCACTGTGCACATTATAAGAGAAATGAATGTTAATTTCTCTTTTGCAGTGGGCACAGTTACGGGCGCAGCCGCCGGCTCCTGCCTCAGTCACCCGCTGCTCCACCGCTCCCCCTCCCCCGCCGACTTTCCGAGACAATTGACTCGTGTAAAAGCCGAAGGGGGGCGTTTTCAGCAAAAAATTAAGAGACCACTACAAAATGTTCAGTTTGTCTGATTTTTCTCTTTATAGGTAAATTTTTTAGTAAAATGTAAATTGTTGATTTATTCTATAAACTTCTGACAACTAGTGTTGAGCGATACCTTCCGTTATCCAGAAGTATCGGTATTGGATTGGATCGGCCGATATCCCAAAAATATCGGATATCGCCGATACCGATAGCTGATACCAATGCAAGTCAATGGGACACAAATATCGGAATGTAAATAAGCCCTTTCTGTGCTTCTACATCCTGTTCCGGAAGGGGGAGAGTGTGGGCGGTGCATGGGTGGACACTGTGTGTGTCTGTGTGCGGGCGGGGTCAGTGCGGGCCTGCCGGGGATCTGTACGGGCGTCTTGGGGCTATGTGCGGGCTGCCGGGGCTCTGTATGGGCCTGCCGGGCCTCTGTGCTGCCTGCCGGGGCTATGTGCGGGCTGCCGGGGCCCTGTGTGTACCTGCCGGGGCTATGTGCGGGCTGCCGGGGCTCTATGCGAGCCTGCTGGGGCTCTGTGCTGCCTGCCGGGGCTCTGTGCTGGCTGCCGGGGCTCTGTGCGGGCCTGCCGGGGCTCTGTGCTGCCTGCCGGGGCTCTGTGCGGGCTGCCGGGGCTCTGTGCGTGTGTGCAGGCATCGTCCAATGGGACTACAAGTCCCATCAGACTATGTCTGCTACAGTGACAGTGATTGACACATTAGCAAATGATGGGACAGTAGTAGTCCCATTATCCGGCTAATGTGTTAAATGTAAAAAAAAATACTACATACATACTACATACATACATACTACATACCACATACATACTACATACATACATTCATACATACTACATACAACATACTACATACATATATACATACTACATACGTACTACATACATACATACTACATACATACTACATACATACTACATACATGCTACATACATACATACATGGGAACTCATGCAAATGAAAAGCACCATGAATACCAATAAGATACAAAAGTTTATTGAAATATTAAAAACAAGAGGAGTACAACAACGTATAATAGGGATGTGAGACGGTCAACCAATAGTAGATGGCACCACAGGCAAGAACAGAGCAACAACCAGGCATATATTAAAGATACAAAGTGCATGCTCACATAGTAGACAAACCAGCAGGTGTGCAACCAAGCATAGAGAGCAAGTAAAAGGTAGAGGAGCTGTATACCCCCCTGCCCGTTATGAGCAAGCAGAGCAGTAAAGTGACTAAATGCAAAGTAGTAATATAATGGTATACCTGAATGTGCTCTGGAGCTCTGAGGTGCCACCGTCCCCAACGCGCGTTTCGGCGCTTAAGCCTTCTTCCGGGGGATGGCACCTTAGCAGAACCAGAGTCTTTAAATAAAAAACCATACCCAATCAGAGGGATCCAGCTGTCCATGACGCTGTATTGTAGTGGCGCATGTGAACGCCGAATCACCGGAAGTGGAGGCGAGCGAGGGCGTCAGCAGGCGTGCCCGCCCAGTCGCGAAGTCCCGCCCACATGAACCACGTGAGCGGAGACCCGCGCCCAGGACAGAGCAAGCCGGGAGGGACGCCATCGCCTGCGTCCAGTTGCCAGGACACAGCGCACATGCGCACAACAGCGAAAGGCAGATAGTACACATGGTAGGAAAATGTTGTGCTGAAAGCTTTATGCTAAGTGCTGTATATAAAAGGTGTAAAGTGCGGTGCATATATTACACAATAAGTAATGATACAAAGCATCAAAATACAAATAATAATATGAGTATATAACCATAATAAGTAAGACATATTAATATTTATAATCATAAATATGGATTAACAATTATCCACTTAAAAAGTGCATAAGAAAAACAAAGAACAGACACCACAATTATAAAATATACAAAAACAAAATTGCGCAGGTGAGTCCATAGTGAATCCATTCGGACAGCTGAAAGATTTCCTCCAAAACTAGATTTAGGGCTGGTATTGATGGGAAAACTAAAACATATAAGGTAAAAAAGAAACATTTAAGACACTAGATAAAAAGATACCATAAAAACAATCAAAGTAGATCAGGGGGTTTGCAAAAAAGGAACAAAACTTAGGACCTCATTAAGTCCCTGTGGATGGACAGTACGGAGTTTCCAAATCCAGAAAGCTTCTTTTTGCGCCAATAGGCGACTCAGGTTACCCCCGCGGAGGCTGGTAACAATGCGGTCTATGCCCTTTACAACAAAGCCGGAAGGGTCACAGTCATGAAATTTTCTGAAATGGCGCGGAATGGTTTTTAAGGCCTCAATGTTTTCTTCTTTGGCCGCAGCTAAAATGTCCCGAACATGCTCCCTTGTCCTCACTTTGAGAGCTCGTGTGGTAAGACCCACATATATTTTATTACACGGGCACGAAGCATGGTACACCACCATTGTGGTTGTACAAGTAATCGTTTGCGTGATGGTAAAAGAACGGCCATCTGAAGAGGAAAAATCACGGGCCGTGGTAATGTTGGGACACGCCACACATCTACCACAAGGTTGGCAGCCCCACGGTTTTATCCGAGGAGGTGGGCATGAAGGAAATAATGGAGGAGTAGGACTGGGGGCTAAATAACTCCTAACTAGGTGGTCACCCAAATTCTGGGACCTACGAGCCGTAACAGACGGTTTGGATGGTAAATACTACTTTAAGACTGGGTCTGCCAGAAGAATTGGCCAATATTTAGAGACTGCATTAAGCATGTGTCCCCACTGAGAATGATATTGTGTGACCAATCTTACCTGTGAACCCTCAGCCTTTGTACCAGAAGAATAGAGAAGTTGGTGCCTCCCCGTATTCCTAGCTCTATTGTAAGCTCTTTTGAGACATCTCCTACTATAGCCTCTTTCCAGGAAGCGGTCCGTCATTTCCCGAGCCTGTACCTCGAAATCTTCATTAGTCGAGCATATCCTCCTAATTCGAAGGTACTGGCCTACAGGAACAGAATTAATCACATGGGGTGGATGGGAAGATGTAGCATGCAGTACAGAATTGACTGCTGTATCCTTACGGAAAGCATCGGCGATAAGGATCCCATCCCTACCCCTCCTCACAGTGACATCTAAAAAATCAATAGAGTTTAAATCAAATTTATAAGTTAGATGAATATTCAACTCATTATTATTTAAAACAGAAAAGAAAGTCTGTAACTCAAAAGAAGTACCGCGCCAGATCAGAAAAATATCGTCAATGTAGCGGGCCCAAAAAATGACCCGCTCCATTGACGAACCCTGATCTGACGAGAATAGGTCCCTCTCCCACAGCCCCAGGAACAAATTAGCGTAAGCCGGCGCACAAGCCGCGCCCATCGCGGTTCCTTGGAGCTGCAGGTAGAAGGACCCATTAAATAAGAAAAAATTATGAGTAAGTAGGAATTGTAAAAGAACAAGCAAAAAGTCATTGTCACTGGAGGAGAAGCTAGTCATGGAAAGAAAGTATTGGACTGCCCTCAAGCCATCCTGGTGGCGGATATTGGTGTACAAAGACTCTACGTCACATGTCACGAGGATCATGTCCTCATCAATGTGAACGGAGTCTATTTTCCTAAGAAAGTCAGAAGTATCCTTCAAATAGGAAGGAATAGTCTCCACCAGGGGCTTGAGGAACGAGTCAATATACCTACCGATGCCCTCCGTAAGTCCACCCACCCCAGAAATGATAGGCCTACCTGGAGGGTTGCGGATGTTTTTGTGCACCTTCGGTAGAAGATACAGTGTAGATATTCGAGGGTCCTTAACCAGAAGAGCATCACGTACTTGTATGGTAATGGTACCATCATCCAAGGCCCTCTGTACAATTTTAGACAATTCCCCTTTATAAGAAGCAAGAGGGTTAAAGGTTAATTTCTTATAGCACGAGGCATCCCTCAACATGCGGTGAGCCTCTGCAAGGTACATTTTAATAGGCCAAATCACAACATTCCCGCCCTTGTCAGCCGGCTTGAAGACTACATCTCTGAGTTTTTTGAGTCTATTCAAGCCCATGTTTTCAGCCCTAGTAAGATTATTACCATGGATAGAAGAAGGGATCATGTCAAACTCATTAGAAACAAGCCCTACAAAAATATCCACATTTGGGCATAGTGACAAGGGCGGGAATTTAGTGGACCTAGGGCGTAAGGATGACGGTAACCTACCCAGAACTGGACCGACGTGCTCCTGTGCCAACTCCTCCAACATTCTCAAAGTTGCCTGCTCCTCTGGTAACGGAAAGGCCTGTTGGATTTCCTCGCTATGGTGCCACTTCTTGAAGATTAGGGACCTAGCAAACATGTGCAGGTCCTTCAGTGCTACAAAAGGATCAAATCGCATGCTAGGAGAAAATGAGAGACCTTTAGCAAGTAGGCTAATCTCATCCTGACTCAAAATGTGTTCGGACAGGTTAATTACCTTAAGAGCATCCTTTTTACCATTAGGACGCTCAGGGCCACGTTTATTGCTGTTAATTTTTTGGTCCCACTTTCTCTTACCAGAATTGCCAAAACGGGTTTGCATAGACCGTTGAGATGTGTCCGATGCCTCCCCAATAGATGAAATAGAAGACGCAGAGGGGGATCTCTGACCCCTATTAGTAGACACAATTCTTCTCCATCTATAAACTGTTTTATGTTGGAAGTTGGTGCTATCCCGGAGTAATTTTTTAGCATGTGTAGTTCTAATCTGAGTTTCCCAATCAACTGAATTTTTCTCCAAGATGTCATTAAATGCCGAGATATTCTCCATTGTTGCCACCTTTCTATACTCCACAAAAAGGCCATCAATCTCAGTCTCCAATAGGGAAACAGATTTTTTATTATACCAGCAGTTCCATAAATTGTACAGAGGCCTTGGTGCAAACCTCCTCCCATTTAGTAGTAAAAGTGTCATCAGTAACCGGAAAAGAGGGAAACACCTGAATACGTAACCCTCGTGGTATTAGGTTCTTCTTGAGGTAATTTTCTAAAAAAGCCCTATTCCACCATATTTTGGTCCGTTTATGCAAAAGTTTTTTAATTTGCACTTGAAGTGCTAAAATATCCCCTTGATCACCAGATGTATTACTAATGGGACCTTTGTCAAAAACCTGTGCAACTTGTGTTTGCCAGGCAACATCCCTGGATTTGTAATCCATTAGACCTAGAGAAAATCTGTGAAAATACACAGGGTAAGTATAAATCAAAATAAACAAGGCCTGCACCCACAACCACAATAGGAATGGTGCAAAAATAAAGGTAAAGTGCCAATGATAATGGGAACATGGGATCATGCAAATGAAAAGCACCATGAATACCAATAAGATACAAAAGTTTATTGAAATATTAAAAACAAGAGGAGTACAACAACGTATAATAGGGATGTGAGACGGTCAACCAATAGTAGATGGCACCACAGGCAAGAACAGAGCAACAACCAGGCATATATTAAAGATACAAAGTGCATGCTCACATAGTAGACAAACCAGCAGGTGTGCAACCAAGCATAGAGAGCAAGTAAAAGGTAGAGGAGCTGTATACCCCCCTGCCCGTTATGAGCAAGCAGAGCAGTAAAGTGACTAAATGCAAAGTAGTAATATAATGGTATACCTGAATGTGCTCTGGAGCTCTGAGGTGCCACCGTCCCCAACGCGCGTTTCGGCGCTTAAGCCTTCTTCCGGGGGATGGCACCTTAGCAGAACCAGAGTCTTTAAATAAAAAACCATACCCAATCAGAGGGATCCAGCTGTCCATGACGCTGTATTGTAGTGGCGCATGTGAACGCCGAATCACCGGAAGTGGAGGCGAGCGAGGGCGCTATGTGCGGGCTGCCGGGGCTCTGTATGGGCCTGCCGGGCCTCTGTGCTGCCTGCCGGGGCTATGTGCGGGCTGCCGGGGCCCTGTGTGTACCTGCCGGGGCTCTGTGTTGCCTGCCGGGGCTATGTGCGGGCTGCCGGGGCTCTATGCGAGCCTGCTGGGGCTCTGTGCTGCCTGCCGGGGCTCTGTGCTGGCTGCCGGGGCTCTGTGCGGGCCTGCCGGGGCTCTGTGCTGCCTGCCGGGGCTCTGTGCGGGCTGCCGGGGCTCTGTGCGTGTGTGCAGGCATCGTCCAATGGGACTACAAGTCCCATCAGACTATGTCTGCTACAGTGACAGTGATTGACACATTAGCAAATGATGGGACAGTAGTAGTCCCATTATCCGGCTAATGTGTTAAATGTAAAAAAAAATACTACATACATACTACATACATACATACTACATACCACATACATACTACATACATACATTCATACATACTACATACAACATACTACATACATATATACATACTACATACGTACTACATACATACATACTACATACATACTACATACATACTACATACATGCTACATACATACATACATACTGCATTCTTACTACATACATACATACATACTACATACTACATACATACTACATACATACTACATAAATACATACTACATACATACTACATACAATACATTCATACATTACATACAATACATACATATAGACATATAGTACATTAAACATAGATTACATACTCATCATTACTTGTCATTTTGATCCCCGAAGCCAGTGTCATTGCAAAAAAGATTAAAATAACAAACAACCAATATACTCCCTGATCCGCAGAAATCCATGAGTGTCCCACGATGATCTCCCATGGAGAACGGCAGCATCAGCTGATGCGACCGCTCTCCAGGGGCACCAGGAACACAATGACGGGAGGAAGGTATCCTTCCGCACTGTATTCCTCTGCCGCTGTAAAAAAAATAGTCCCTAGTCTTACTTTATGCCATTGCTGTGTGAGAAATTTTCCCACGCAGCAATTGCCATAAAGTGAGACTCAGAGGTTACTATAGTTCAGTGATGCACTGCAGGAGCCATTGTCTCCTGTCAGTGTGTCACTGAAGGTCCTATAGAGCAGTGACATCACCCGATGTCACTGTTCTATAGGGGAGTTCGTCGTGGGACACTCGTTATTAATTGGACTATGGCGGATAGGTAGTATACGGTTTATTATTTTACGTTTTTTGCAGGTGCTGAAGTTTGGTAAGTATGGTGAAAAGAAGAATATTAAAATACTTTTTTCCTAATGTGTGTGTTTTATTAACCCTTTACTAGTATTGGATTAATAATGGATAGGCGTCTTATTGACGCCTCTCTGTTATTAACCCGGCTTAATGTCACCTTACGATAGCAAGGTGACATTAACCCCTTATTACTAGGGTTGAGCGACTTTCATTTTTTTAAGATCGAGTCTGGTTTTGTGAAACCCGATTTAGTCCAGAGTCGAGTCGAGTGAAGTCGGCCGATTATCGCTAAAAGTCGGGGATCGACCGAAACACGAAACCCAATGCAAGTCAATGGGGAAGCATAGCCGACAGTGAGTGGAGGCCAGGAAAGCACCTACAGTGCCCATTTTACTGCCAAAAACATCCATTCTTGTTTTCTGAAGCTTGTCAATCTTAATTAACTTTATAATAATAGTTGGGCACTGGAAATTGGGGGTCATTTGGCAAAAGTTGTGGGGGGTAGGGCTGGTTCAAGGTTTTAGTGGGCCCAGGAAACGTGGACTACGTCATGGCGGTGGAGCAGGGAGAGGTAAGTATTTCAACGTTGCAAGTGCTGTGATCCTGAGCAAGCAGGGGGGGCCCACTCGTTCGCATTGGCACTGGCACAGGGCCCCTCAAAGTACGGCGGTGTGTTTGCATGGCGGGGGCGCCTCCCACCAGCAGCGACACTTTTGCGTACTCTGAATGGCCCTGTGCCAGTGACGTCGCCAACGAGTATGCCCCCCCCACCTGATGAAGGAACCTGCACTTTCATCTGCACCTTCCTCTTTGTCCCTGTGTAAGGTGGTATAATATGCGGGAAGGGGAACCTTACTTTCAGCAGGGTCAGATTCTGGCTGTGTAGAGTACAAGGGGAATGTAGTGGTCTAGGTCAATGTACCAGCAGACTCATCTAGCAGTGGCTGGGCAATGGGCAGGATGAGGAGGAAACAGATATAGGGCCAAAGAATAAAGTAGGCTAAATGCAGATCAAAATTGGTAACAGGACTAAACAGGCGGCATTGCTTTGTTCAGTGGAGTAGCAAACCCAAGAGCAGCAGACACTGTTTCAAGGGCCTAACCACACTAGTAGGCCAAATGCAGTTTAATATCTGATAGTATAGGCCGAAAGCCAGAATGTGGAAGCTCAGCTTTGTTCAGTTGAGGACAACACCAGGGAGGGGCAGAAACCGTTAGTAGGTCCTAACCACCATTTTGTTTTTTAAAAAACACTTAATGAGAGCCAGAAGGTTGAAGCTCAGCTTTATTCAGTTGAGGGCAACACCAGGGAGGGGCAGAAACCGTTAGTAGGCCCTAAACACCATTTTGTTTTTTAAAAAACACTTAATAAGAGCCAGAAGGTTGAAGCTCAGCTGTATTCAGTTGAGGACAACACCAGGGAGGGGCAGAAGCCGTTAGTAGGCCCTAAACACCATTTTGTTTTTTAAAAAACACTTAATGAGAGCCAGAAGGTTGAAGCTCAGCTTTATTCAGTTGAGGGCAACACCAGGGAGGGGCAGACACCGTTAGTAGGCCGTAACCAAAGTTGAAGGCCAAATGCAGTTTAATATCTGATACTATAGGCTGAAAGCCAGAAGGTTGAAGCACAGCTTTATTCAGTTGAGGGCAACACCAGGGAGGGGCAGACACCGTTAGTAGGCCCTAACCACCATTTTGTTTTTTAAAAAACACTTAATGACAGCCAGAAGGTTGAAGCTCAGCTTTATTCAGTTGAGGGCAACACCAGGGAGGGGCAGACACCGTTAGTAGGCCGTAACCAAAGTTGAAGGCCAAATGCAGTTTAATATCTGATACTATAGGCTGAAAGCCAGAAGGTTGAAGCACAGCTTTATTCAGTTGAGGGCAACACCAGGGAGGGGCAGACACCGTTAGTAGGCCCTAACCACCATTTTGTTTTTTAAAAAACACTTAATGAGAGCCAGAAGGTTGAAGCTCAGCTTTATTCAGTTGAGGGCAACACCAGGGAGGGGCAGACACCGTTAGTAGGCCGTAACCAAAGTTGAAGGCCAAATGCAGTTTAATATCTGATACTATAGGCTGAAAGCCAGAAGGTTGAAGCACAGCTTTATTCAGTTGAGGGCAACACCAGGGAGGGGCAGACACCGTTAGTAGGCCCTAACCACCATTTTGTTTTTTAAAAAACACTTACTGAGAGGCAGAAGGTTGAAGCTCAGCTTTATTCAGTTGAGGCCAACACCAGGGAGGGGCAGAAACCGTTAGTAGGCCCTAAACACCATTTTGTTTTTTAAAAAACACTTAATGAGAGCCAGAAGGTTGAAGCTCAGCTTTATTCAGTTGAGGGCAACACCAGGGAGGGGCAAACACCGTTAGTAGGCCGTAACCAAAGTTGAAGGCCAAATGCAGTTTAATATCTGATACTATAGGCTGAAAGCCAGAAGGTTGAAGCACAGCTTTATTCAGTTGAGGGCAACACCAGGGAGGGGCAGACACCGTTAGTAGGCCCTAACCACCATTTTGTTTTTTAAAAAACACTTAATGAGAGCCAGAAGGTTGAAGCTCAGCTTTATTCAGTTGAGGGCAACACCAGGGAGGGGCAGAAACCGTTAGTAGGCCCTAAACACCATTTTGTTTTTTAAAAAACACTTAATGAGAGCCAGAAGGTTGAAGCTCAGCTGTATTCAGTTGAGGACAACACCAGGGAGGGGAAGAAGCCGTTAGTAGGCCGTAACCAAAGTTGAAGGCCAAATGCAGTTTAATATCTGATACTATAGGCTGAAAGCCAGAAGGTTGAAGCACAGCTTTATTCAGTTGAGGGCAACACCAGGGAGGGGCAGACACCGTTAGTAGGCCCTAACCACCATTTTGATTTTTAAAAAACACTTACTGAGAGGCAGAAGGTTGAAGCTCAGCTTTATTCAGTTGAGGCCAACACCAGGGAGGGGCAGAAACCGTTAGTAGGCCCTAAACACCATTTTGTTTTTTAAAAAACACTTAATGAGAGCCAGAAGGTTGAAGCTCAGCTTTATTCAGTTGAGGGCAACACCAGGGAGGGGCAAACACCGTTAGTAGGCCGTAACCAAAGTTGAAGGCCAAATGCAGTTTAATATCTGATACTATAGGCTGAAAGCCAGAAGGTTGAAGCACAGCTTTATTCAGTTGAGGGCAACACCAGGGAGGGGCAGACACCGTTAGTAGGCCCTAACCACCATTTTGTTTTTTAAAAAACACTTAATGAGAGCCAGAAGGTTGAAGCTCAGCTTTATTCAGTTGAGGGCAACACCAGGGAGGGGCAGACACCGTTCGTAGGCCGTAACCAAAGTTGAAGGCCAAATGCAGTTTAATATCTGATACTATAGGCTGAAAGCCAGAAGGTTGAAGCACAGCTTTATTCAGTTGAGGGCAACACCAGGGAGGGGCAGACACCGTTAGTAGGCCCTAACCACCATTTTGTTTTTTAAAAAGCACTTACTGAGAGGCAGAAGGTTGAAGCTCAGCTTTATTCAGTTGAGGCCAACACCAGGGAGGGGCAGAAACCGTTAGTAGGCCCTAAACACCATTTTGTTTTTTAAAAAACACTTAATGAGAGCCAGAAGGTTGAAGCTCAGCTTTATTCAGTTGAGGGCAACACCAGGGAGGGGCAAACACTGTTAGTAGGCCGTAACCAAAGTTGAAGGCCAAATGCAGTTTAATATCTGATACTATAGGCTGAAAGCCAGAAGGTTGAAGCACAGCTTTATTCAGTTGAGGGCAACACCAGGGAGGGGCAGACACCGTTAGTAGGCCCTAACCACCATTTTGTTTTTTAAAAAACACTTAATGAGAGCCAGAAGGTTGAAGCTCAGCTTTATTCAGTTGAGGCCAACACCAGGGAGGGGCAGAAACCGTTAGTAGGCCCTAAACACCATTTTGTTTTTTAAAAAACACTTAATGAGAGCCAGAAGGTTGAAGCTCAGCTTTATTCAGTTGAGGGCAACACCAGGGAGGGGCAGACACCGTTAGTAGGCCGTAACCAAAGTTGAAGGCCAAATGCAGTTTAATATCTGATACTATAGGCTGAAAGCCAGAAGGTTGAAGCACAGCTTTATTCAGTTGAGGGCAACACCAGGGAGGGGCAGAAACCGTTAGTAGGCCCTAACCACCATTTTGTTTTTTTAAAAACACTTAATGAGAGCCAGAAGGTTGAAGCTCAGCTTTATTCAGTTGAGGGCAACACCAGGGAGGGGCAAACACCGTTAGTAGGCCGTAACCAAAGTTGAAGGCCAAATGCAGTTTAATATCTGATACTATAGGCTGAAAGCCAGAAGGTTGAAGCACAGCTTTATTCAGTTGAGGGCAACACCAGGGAGGGGCAGACACCGTTAGTAGGCCCTAACCACCATTTTGTTTTTTAAAATACACTTAATGAGAGCCAGAAGGTTGAAGCTCAGCTTTATTCAGTTGAGGACAACACCAGGGAGGGGCAGAAGCCGTTAGTAGGCCCTAAACACCATTATGTTTTTTAAAAAACACTTAATGAGAGCCAGAAGGTTGAAGCCCAGCTTTATTCAGTTGAGGGCAACACCAGGGAGGGGCAGACACCGTTAGTAGGCCCTAACCACCATTTTGTTTTTTAAAAAACACTTAATGAGAGCCAGAAGGTTGAAGCTCAGCTTTATTCAGTTGAGGGCAACACCAGGGAGGGGCAGACACCGTTAGTAGGCCGTAACCAAAGTTGAAGGCCAAATGCAGTTTAATATCTGATACTATAGGCTGAAAGCCAGAAGGTTGAAGCACAGCTTTATTCAGTTGAGGGCAACACCAGGGAGGGGCAGACACCGTTAGTAGGCCCTAACCACCATTTTGTTTTTTAAAAAACACTTAATGAGAGCCAGAAGGTTGAAGCTCAGCTTTATTCAGTTGAGGGCAACACCAGGGAGGGGCAGACACCGTTAGTAGGCCGTAACCAAAGTTGAAGGCCAAATGCAGTTTAATATCTGATACTATAGGCTGAAAGCCAGAAGGTTGAAGCACAGCTTTATTCAGTTGAGGGCAACACCAGGGAGGGGCAGACACCGTTAGTAGGCCCTAACCACCATTTTGTTTTTTAAAAAACACTTAATGAGAGCCAGAAGGTTGAAGCTCAGCTTTATTCAGTTGAGGACAACACCAGGGAGGGGCAGAAGCCGTTAGTAGGCCCTAAACACCATTTTGTTTTTTAAAAAACACTTAATGAGAGCCAGAAGGTTGAAGCCCAGCTTTATTCAGTTGAGGGCAACACCAGGGAGGGGCAGACACCGTTAGTAGGCCCTAACCACCATTTTGTTTTTTAAAAAACACTTAATGAGAGCCAGAAGGTTGAAGCTCAGCTTTATTCAGTTGAGGGCAACACCAGGGAGGGGCAGACACCGTTAGTAGGCCGTAACCAAAGTTGAAGGCCAAATGCAGTTTAATATCTGATACTATAGGCTGAAAGCCAGAAGGTTGAAGCACAGCTTTATTCAGTTGAGGGCAACACCAGGGAGGGGCAGACACCGTTAGTACGCCGTAACCAAAGTTGAAGGCCAAATGCAGTTTAATATCTGATACTATAGGCTGAAAGCCAGAAGGTTGAAGCACAGCTTTATTCAGTTGAGGGCAACACCAGGGAGGGGCAGACACCGTTAGTAGGCCCTAACCACCATTTTGTTTTTTAAAAAACACTTAATGAGAGCCAGAAGGTTGAAGCTCAGCTTTATTCAGTTGAGGGCAACACCAGGGAGGGGCAGACACCGTTAGTAGGCCGTAACCAAAGTTGAAGGCCAAATGCAGTTTAATATCTGATACTATAGGCTGAAAGCCAGAAGGTTGAAGCTCAGCTGTATTCAGTTGAGGACAACACCAGGCAGGGGCAGACACCGTTAGTAGGCCGGAACCACCAATGTGTTTAAAAACAGCAGTTAATCAGAGCCGGAAGGTAGAAGCTCAGCTTTATTCAGTTGAGGACAACTTGAATTAGGGACTGCAGACAGACTGAGCAGGCTGTCCCCTGTGTGGACCATGCATCCAATACATTAACCCATTGAGCCACAAAGGACACGTAACCTTCCGTGGCCATGCCTACAGGTCCATGTGTCTGTTGTCAGGTGTACCTTTGTCAGTGTAGGCCTAGTGGAAGGAGGGACCGCAGACAGGCTTCGAAGGCCTAACACAATAAAATGGGCTGGCTGTAGGCACTTTAAATTTGGTTCCAGGGGTACACGGGCAGCAGTGGTCAGGTCAGTGGAGGCCTAGTGGAAGGAGGGACCGCAGACAGGCTTCCAAGGCCTAACATAATAAAATGGGCTGGCTGTAGGCACTTTATAATTGGTTCCAGGGGTACACGGGCAGCAGTGGTCTGGTCATTGGAGGCCTAGTGGAAGGAGGGACCGCAGACAGGCTTCGAAGGCCTAACATAATAAAATAGGCTGGCTGTAGGCACTTTATAATTGGTTCCAGGGGTACACGGGCAGCAGTGGTCAGGTCAGTGGAGGCCTAGTGGAAGGAGGGACCGCAGACAGGCTTCCAAGGCCTAACATAATAAAATGGGCTGGCTGTAGGCACTTTAAAATTGGTTCCAGGGGTACACGGGCAGCAGTGGTCTGGTCAGTGTAGGCCTAGTGGAAGGAGGGACCACAGACAGGCTTCGAAGGCCTAACATAATAAAATAGGCTGGCTGTAGGCACTTTATAATTGGTTCCAGGGGTACACGGGCAGCAGTGGTCAGATCAGTGGAGGCCTAGTGGAAGGAGGGACCGCAGACAGGCTTCGAAGGCCTAACACAATAAAATGGGCTGGCTGTAGGCACTTTAAAATTGGTTCCAGGGGTACACGGGCAGCAGTGGTCTGGTCAGTGTAGGCCTAGTGGAAGGAGGGACCGCAGACAGGCTTCGAAGGCCTAACACAATAAAATGGGCTGGCTGTAGGCACTTTATAATTGGTTCCAGGGGTACACGGGCAGCAGTGGTCTGGTCATTGGAGGCCTAGTGGAAGGAGGGACCGCAGACAGGCTTCGAAGGCCTAACATAATAAAATAGGCTGGCTGTAGGCACTTTATAATTGGTTCCAGGGGTACACGGGCAGCAGTGGTCAGGTCAGTGGAGGCCTAGTGGAAGGAGGGACCGCAGACAGGCTTCCAAGGCCTAACATAATAAAATGGGCTGGCTGTAGGCACTTTAAAATTGGTTCCAGGGGTACACGGGCAGCAGTGGTCTGGTCAGTGTAGGCCTAGTGGAAGGAGGGACCGCAGACAGGCTTCGAAGGCCTAACATAATAAAATAGGCTGGCTGTAGGCACTTTATAATTGGTTCCAGGGGTACACGGGCAGCAGTGGTCAGATCAGTGGAGGCCTAGTGGAAGGAGGGACCGCAGACAGGCTTCGAAGGCCTAACACAATAAAATGGGCTGGCTGTAGGCACTTTAAAATTGGTTCCAGGGGTACACGGGCAGCAGTGGTCTGGTCAGTGTAGGCCTAGTGGAAGGAGGGACCGCAGACAGGCTTCGAAGGCCTAACACAATAAAATGGGCTGGCTGTAGGCACTTTAAAATTGGTTCCAGGGGTACACGGGCAGCAGTGGTCAGGTCAGTGGAGGCCTAGTGGAAGGAGGGACCGCAGACAGGCTTCCAAGGCCTAACATAATAAAATGGGCTGGCTGTAGGCACTTTATAATTGGTTCCAGGGGTACACGGGCAGCAGTGGTCTGGTCAGTGTAGGCCTAGTGGAAGGAGGGACCGCAGACAGGCTTCGAAGGCCTAACACAATAAAATGGGCTGGCTGTAGGCACTTTAAAATTGGTTCCAGGGGTACACGGGCAGCAGTGGTCAGGTCAGTGGAGGCCTAGTGGAAGGAGGGACCGCAGACAGGCTTCCAAGGCCTAAAATAACAAACAATAGGCTCATGGCAGTTTTACAGCGGTTACATGGATACACGGCAGGCAGCTTGGTGGTCAGTGGTGGAGTATTTAAAGTAGGGACCGCAGACAGGCTATCAAAGGCCTAAAATAACAAACAATAGGCTCATGGCAGTTTTACATCGGTTACATGGATACACAGGCAGCTTGGTGGTCAGTGGAGGAGTATTGCAAGGAGTGTCTGTCCCAGTACTCCCAAAATATAAATAGATGTTAATGTCTCGCAAAACAACCAAAACAAAAAAAAAGGTGGCATACTTAGGTACAGGGGTGGGCTCATCTGCTGAGTTTCTGACATAGTAATTTGGCGGTAACTATTTAATGGTGCCAATATAGGACACAGACACAGACTACTTTAAGTTGCATCATAGATGTCTACAAATTTGTATTGTCAGTGCCAGACATTGAATCATGTCAGCGAATAGACTAAAGATTGGTGGAGCTGTGCGACATAATTTTGCACGTGGTACAGCACATTTTGAGCTGGGGGAGGGGGGAACTCTCTTGAGGCCGGCGGGACCGCCCCAGGGCCCCTCATGTTACAACGGTGTGTCTGACGTTGGGTGCGCACCACCACCGCCAGAGACACTACATTGTACTATGAGGGACCCAGTAGCAATGCCGTCAACCAAAAGTGAGCACACCCACCTCTTCAGACAAACAGCAGTCTCACGGGTGCTTGCGCCAAGTCGCGATACCACGGCCCCGTGTGGGGAGTTTGGCCATTTAGGGAGGTGTAAACATGTCGTATGCTGTACAATCAGCTGCAGCAAATTAGACATTAGAAAAGTAATTCACAGGCAAGAGCTTTTCATAGGAAAGCTAGGTGTCGGCCGGGCAAGGTGGGGCAAAAGATTTCGAAATCCAGTTGTGGTTCATTTTAATGAATGTTAGATCGTCAACATTTTGGGTAGCCAGACGAGTCCTTTTTTCGGTTAATATTGAACCTGCAGCACTGAATACTCTTTCTGATAGGACACTTGCTGCCGGGCAAGCAAGCTCCTGCAATGCATATTCTGCCAATTCTGGCCAGGTGTCTAATTTGGAGGCCCAGTAATCAAATGGGAATGACGGTTGAGGGAGAACATCGATAAGGGATGAAAAATAGTTAGTAACCATACTGGACAAATGTTGTCTCCTGTCACTTTCAATTGATGCAGCAGTACCTGTCCTGTCTGCGGTCATAGCAAAATCACTCCACAACCTGGTCAGAAAACCCCTCTGTCCAACGCCACTTCTGATGTGTGCACCCCTAACACTCCTAGTCTGCTGCCCCCTGGAGCTCGTGTGAGAAAGATCACGTGCGCTGTGTGCTGGGAATGCCTGAAGCAAACGGTCAACAAGAGTTGATTGTTTGGTTGCTAATATTAGTTCCAAGTTCTCATGTGGCATAATATTTTGCAATTTGCCTTTATAGCGTGGATCAAGGAGGCAGGCCAACCAGTAATCGTCATCGTTCATCATTTTCGTAATGCGTGTGTCCCTTTTTAGGATACGTAAGGCATAATCCGCCATGTGGGCCAAAGTTCCAGTTGTCAAATCTCCGGTTGTGATTGGTTGAGGGGCAGTTGCAGGCAAATCTACGTCACTTGTGTCCCTCAAAAAACCAGAACCCGGCCGTGACACGCAACCAATTTCCAGTGCCCCCGGGAAAGGTTCCGCATTAAAAATATACTCATCCCCATCATCCTCCTCGTCCTCCACCTCCTCTTCGCCCGCTACCTCGTCCTGTACACTGCCCTGACCAGACAATGGCTGACTGTCATCAAGGCTTTCCTCTTCCTCTGGTGCAGACGCCTGCTCCTTTATGTGCGTCAAACTTTGCATCAGCAGACGCATTAGGGGGATGCTCATGCTTATTACGGCGTTGTCTGCACTAACCAGCCGTGTGCATTCCTCAAAACACTGAAGGACTTGACACATGTCTTGTATCTTAGACAACTGCACACCTGACAACTCCATGTCTGCCATCCTACTGCCTGCCCGTGTATCCTCCCACAAATAAATAACAGCACGCCTCTGTTCGCACAGTCTCTGAAGCATGTGCAGTGTTGAGTTCCACCTTGTTGCAACGTCTATGATTAGGCGATGCTGGGGAAGGTTCAAAGACCACTGATAGGTCTGCATGCGGCTGGCGTGTACAGGCGAACGTCGGATATGTGAGCAAAGTGCACGCACTTTGAGGAGCAGGTCGGAGAACCCAGGATAAGTTTTCAATAAGCACTGCACCACCAGGTTTAAGGTGTGAGCCAGACAAGGAATGTGTTTCAGTTGGGAAAGGGAGATGGCAGCCATGAAATTCCTTCCGTTATCACTCACTACCTTGCCTGCCTCAAGATCTACTGTGCCCAGCCACGACTGCGTTTCTTGTTGCAAGAACTCGGACAGAACTTCCGCGGTGTGTCTGTTGTCGCCCAAACACTTCATAGCCAATACAGCCTGCTGACGCTTGCCAGTAGCTGGCCCATAATGGGACAACTGGTGTGCAACAGTGTCATCTGCTGATGGAGTGGTTGGCCGACTGCGTTCTGTGGAAGAGCTGTAGCTTCTGCAGGAGGACGAGGAGGAGGGGGTGCGAACGCCTACAGCCAACTGTTTCCTAGACCGTGGGCTAGGCACAACTGTCCCTAAATTGATGTCGCCTGTGGACCCTGCATCCACCACATTCACCCAGTGTGCCGTGATGGACACATAACGTCCCTGGCCATGCCTACTGGTCCATGCATCTGTAGTCAGGTGCACCTTTGTACTCACAGATTGCCTGAGTGCATGGACGATGCGCTGTTTAACATGCTGGTGCAGGGCTGGGATGGCTTTTCTTGAAAAAAAGTGTCGACTGGGTAGCTCGTATCGTGGTTCAGCGTACTCCATCAGGGCTTTGAAAGCTTCGCTTTCAACTAACCGGTAGGGCATCATCTCTAACGAGATTAGTCTAGCTATGTGGGCGTTAAAACCCTGTGTACGCGGATGCGAGGATAAGTACTTCCTTTTTCTAACCAGAGTCTCATGTAGGGTGAGCTGGACTGGAGAGCTGGAGATCGTGGAACTTTCGGGTGTGCCGGTGTACATGGCAGACTGAGAGACGGTTGGAGACGGTATTGTTTCCGCCGGTGCCCTAGATGCAATATTTCCTCCTACAAAACTGGTGATTCCCTGACCCTGAATGCTTTTGGCTGGCAAAGAAACCTGCACAGAATCTGCCGGTGGTGCGGAAAATGGTGGCCTTACAGTGACGGAAGGGATGTTGCGTTGCTGACTAGCTTCATTGGCCGAGGGTGCTACAACCTTAAGGGATGTTTGGTAGTTAGTCCAGGCTTGAAAATGCATGGTGGTTAAGTGTCTATGCATGCAACTAGTATTTAGACTTTTCAGATTCTGACCTCTGCTTAAGCTAGTTGAACATTTTTGACAGATGACTTTGCGCTGATCAGTTGGATGTTGTTTAAAAAAATGCCAGACTGCACTCTTCCTAGCATCGGATCCCTTTTCAGGGATTGCAGACTGAGCTTTAACCGGATGGCCACGCTGTCCTCCAACAGGTTTTGGCTTTGACACGCGTTTTGGGCCAGATACGGGCCCGGCTGATGGAACCTGTTGCGATGTTGATGCCTGCTGTGGCCCCTCCTCCACCTCCGCTTCTGAACTACTGCCGCCTGCACCCTGTTCCCCCAATGGCTGCCAATCGGGGTCAATAACTGGGTCATCTATTACCTCCTCTTCGAGCTCGTGTGCAACTTCGTCTGTGTCACTGTGTCGGTCGGTGGTATAGCGTTCGTGGCGGGGCAACATAGTCTCATCAGGGTCTGATTGTGGATCTGTACCCTGAGAGGGCAATGTGGTGGTCTGAGTCAAAGGAGCAGCATAGTACTCTGGCTGTGGCTGTGCATCAGTGCACTCCATGTCAGAATCTACTTGTAATGGGCATGGCCTGTTAAATGTTTCACTTTCTAAGCCAGGGACGGTATGTGTAAAGAGCTCCATGGAGTGACCCGTTGTGTCGCCTGCTGCATCCTTCTCTCTTGTTGTAGTTTTTGCTGAGGAGGACAAGGAAGCGACTTGTCCCTGACCGTGAACATCCACAAGCGACGCGCTGCTTTTACATTTACCAGTTTCTGAAGAGGAGGCAAAAGAGCTAGAGGCTGAGTCTGCAATGTAAGCCAAAACTTGCTGTTGCTGCTCCGCCTTTAAAAGCGGTTTTCCTACTCCCAGAAAAGAGAGCGTTCGAGGCCTTGTGTAGCCTGATGACGAAACTGGCTCCACAGCTCCAGACTTAGGTGGAATATTTTTATCCCCACGACCACCTGATGCTCCACTACCACTACCATCATTACCAGCTGACAATGAACGCCCACGACGACCTCTTGCACCAGACTTCCTCATTGTTTTAAAATCTTAACCAAAGTAACTTTATTTGTTGCTGTCAAACAACTTACACGGTGAGCTATAACTTCAGTATGATTTCAATATCCCTTAACAGGTTGGTGAGACCACAAGGAAAATCAGGCACAATGTTACACACTCTGTTTTCTGTGGCACCAAATCACAGAGATGACACACAAGCAGGACTGTCACTCAAGCACTAATGTCAATATTAATCTCCCACCTAATTTATATATTTTTTTTTTTCAGGGAGACTTTAGAAACCAAATAATATTTAAAAAAAAAAAAAAAGGCTTTCTATGGCCCACTGAATGAGAGATGGCACGCACAGGAGTGGCACACAAGCCCTGACTGAGGCCAATATTTTTCTCCCACTGATTGATGTAGTGTTTTTGTGTTGAGGTAGATTTTAAAACACAAATGAAGGAAAAAAATAAATAGGCTTTCTATGGCCCACAATTAGAGAGAGAGAGGTGGCACACCCAGGAGTCAAGACTGGCGCACAAGCTGAAAGGGCAATATTACTCTCCCACTGTTTTTTTAAGTTTTTTTTTTTTTTTTTTCAGGGAGACTTTAGAAACCAAATAATATTAAAAAAAAAACAAAAAAAAAGGCTTTCTATGGCCCACTGAATGAGAGATGACACGCACAGGAGTGGCACACAAGCCCTGACTGAGGCCAATATTTTTCTCCCACTGATTGATGTAGTGTTTTTGTGTTGAGGTAGATTTTAAAACACAAATGAAGGAAAAAAATAAATAGGCTTTCTATGGCCCACAATTACAGAGAGAGAGGTGGCACACCCAGGAGTCAAGACTGGCGCACAAGCTGAAAGGGCAATATTAATCTCCCACTGTTTTTTTTTTATGTTTTAATTTTTCAGGGAGACTTTAGAAACCAAATAATTAAATAAAATAAAAAAAAGGCTTTCTATGGCCCACTGAATGAGAGATGGCACACACAGGAGTGGCACACAAGCCCTGACTGAGGCCAATATTTTTCTCCCACTGACTGATGTAGTGTTTTTTTATTAAGGTAGATTTTAAAACCCAAATCAAGGAAAAAAATAAATAGGCTTTCTATGGCCCACAATTAGAGAGAGAGAGGTGGCACACCCAGGAGTCAAGACTGGCGCACAAGCTGAAAGGGCAATATTAATCCCAAATCAAGGAAAAAAATAAATAGGCTTTCTATGGCCCACAATTAGAGAGAGAGAGGTGGCACACCCAGGAGTCAAGACTGGCGCACAAGCTGAAAGGGCAATATTACTCTCCCACTGTTTTTTTAAGTTTTTTTTTTTTTATTTTCAGGGAGACTTTAGAAACCAAATAATATTAAAAAAAAACAAAAAAAAAGGCTTTCTATGGCCCACTGAATGAGAGATGACACGCACAGGAGTGGCACACAAGCCCTGACTGAGGCCAATATTTTTCTCCCACTGATTGATGTAGTGTTTTTGTGTTGAGGTAGATTTTAAAACACAAATGAAGGAAAAAAATAAATAGGCTTTCTATGGCCCACAATTACAGAGAGAGAGGTGGCACACCCAGGAGTCAAGACTGGCGCACAAGCTGAAAGGGCAATATTACTCTCCCACTGTTTTTTTAAGTTTTTTTTTTTTTATTTTCAGGGAGACTTTAGAAACCAAATAATATTAAAAAAAAACAAAAAAAAAAGGCTTTCTATGGCCCACTGAATGAGAGATGGCACGCTCAGGAGTGGCACACAAGCCCTGACTGAGGCCAATATTTTTCTCCCACTGATTGATGTAGTGTTTTTGTGTTGAGGTAGATTTTAGAACACAAATCAAGGACAAAAATAAATAGGCTTTCTATGGCCCACTCAGTGAGAGATGGCACACACAGGGATGGCACTGTAGCAGAAATGCCAATCTTAATCTCCCACAAAAAAAAAAAAAAAAAAACAGGGACTGTCCTACAATTACTATCTCCCTGCAGTAATCTCAGCCAGGTATGGCAGGCAGCAATAGGAGTGGACTGATGCACAAATTAAATAAAAAGTGTGGACAAACAAAAAAGATAGCTGTGCAGAAAGGAAGGAACAAGAGGATATGTGCTTTGAAAAAAGCAGTTGGTTTCCACAGTGGCGTACACACAGCAATACAGCTATCAGGGAGCCTTCTAGGGCAGCCCAATGAGCTACAGCGCTGAGGGAAAAAAAAAACAAAAAATTGCTTTCACTGTCCCTGCACACCGAAGGTGGTGTTGGACAGTGGAAATCGCTACAGCACAAGCGGTTTGGTGGTTAGTGGACCCTGCCTAACGCTCTCCCTGCTTCTGACGAAGCGGCAGCAACCTCTCCCTAAGCTCAGAGCAGCAGCAGTAACATGGCGGTCGGCGGGAACGCCCCTTTATAGCCCCTGTGACGCCGCAGACAGCAAGCCAATCACTGCAATGCCCTTCTCTAAGATGGTGGGGACCAGGACCTATGTCATCACGCTGCCCACACTCTGCATTCACCTTCATTGGCTGAGAAATGGCGCTTTTCGCGTCATTGAAACGCGACTTTGGCGCGAAAGTCGCGTACCGCATGGCCGACAAGCACAGGAGTCGGATCGGGTTTCATGAGACGCCGACTTAGCCAAAAGTCGGCGACTTTTGAAAATGAACGACCCGTTTCGCTCAACCCTACTTATTACCCCATATCCCACCGCTACACCTGAGTGGGAAGAGAGGGGCTAAGTGCCGGAATTGGCACATCTTACAGATGTGCCATTTCCAGGGCAGCTGCAGACTGGTATTTGTAGCCGGGGGGCCAATATCCATGGCCCCTCTCTAGGCTATGAATATCATCCCGCAGCTGTCTGCGTAGCTTTTCTGGGTATAAAATATAGGGGGACCCCACATCATTTTTTTTGGCCCCCGGCCGTCGGCTTTCCCCCTCTGGTGCAGAAAATTGCACAGGAGCCCACGTCGTTTTTTTCCGGGTTTTTTTGGGATGGGATGAGGAGGTAGTGTGGGAGTGGGTGACGCTGAATGTGCAGTTGGAAAGGTATGAGGAGATCCAGGATAGGGTGAGGTCTTTGATGCCAAAGGAGGAGAGGATCTGTAGTAGAAGGCAATGGGCAACTGTGTCGAAAGCAGAGGACAGGTCTAGAAGGAGGAGTATAGAGTATTAGAGTATATAAGTAATCAAGTATTGTGGGTGCTCAGGCAGCATGCTTCCATATTTTGCAGCTGTTAGACAGCCAATAAACATGCAGGGATTGCCTGCCATAGATGGTAATGCCATAGCATTCCTGGCTACTGGCATTACTGTGATTGACCATGTGCATCGAGTCATCAGGTGTTATAGAACACTTGATGATGTGATGCTCAGCACACTCTCCTCTATAAGGAAAGGAAAATCACTTCTTAGCACCTGTAAAGAGTTTTACTATTACTTACCTGGCGCCCAGAGCAATAAATGTTACATATCATAAAGGAGCTAGGGCAGCCCTATTTCAGGATGCCAGTAGATTAGTACAAAAAAATCACATGACCGATTTCTTTTAACATATTCAATAAACAAATAAATAGATTAAAAAAATGACGTGGGGTCCCCTATCAGGTAGAGAAGGTCCATAGTTAAAAAAATCACTTACCGACAATTTCCCTCTTTCACCAATTTATTAAAATAAAAAATTCCAGTGACTGCCAAGTCTCAAGTTGCACTCCTCAATACACGGTGGCTGCTATGAGCGGTGACACCAGTAAGATTACTGCAGCCATCGGGTCACACAGAGGGAAGTGCGAGAGCCAGCCCGGAATGATAACATTTCATCACCGCTCGTCACAGCTGCCAGCTTTCTCACTGCCCTCTGTGTGATCCAGCGATGCTGATAAACTTTACGTTGGGCGGGATTATGGGCGTGGTGAGCAGGGAATATTCATTTTGAATTTACATCTGCTTGACTGGCCAGTGCATCATTGAGGTCTGTTTCCAACCATTTCAGTGATTTCCCCCCAGCCCTCTGGGTAGTGTCTGCCAGAAAAATGCTTGAGTTTCCCATTGACTTCCATTATGCTCGATTCTCAAGTCTATCTCATCTGAGCGTTTGACCTGCTCGATTCGACTACCGAGCACTCAAGCATTTTATTGCTTGCTCCTCACTAGTAGCAATGTCTTCAGAGGGTGTCAGCCATCATCTCACTCCTTTACAATCAGATATGAAATTTTAGAAATCCCACTGTATATTTTACTGGTTACACTGTATACATTCCTGTTCTAATTTCAGGTAATAGCAGTTACTTGTCTGTGTCCCTCAAAACAGTACAGGGCTCATATACTTCTAATTTAAAATTTGTATGTGATGTGTGTGTTTCCACTTTCATTTACTTTTTAGTTGCCAAAAAAGCCCAAAGCGGTTTTGCTGACAGCTGAGGTAATATGAAGAGTGATTGTTCAGTTCAATACCATGGAGGAGAGAACATTTACAACTTGCACAAGCTAATTGAATCTGAATACAAACGCTAATGCTGTCAGCAGCTTCATTTGAAGCCATGCAACATCTTTTTCTAACACTTTACTGCACATATTTCATGTTTTATGGTAGAACGTCTATATATAAAATGATGAAACAGCATTATAACAACAAAGGTGGACTGCATTATCCTTCAAGATTAGATCCAATTCAGGATTAAAAAGGATGTTCTAAACAGAAGCATTTATCACCTACACAGTCCACTAATAAATGCTAGTTTGGCTGGAGTTAACTGCTAGGGGAAATATGCTGACTCTTTCTATCAATACCATAGACTTTGGGATTGTTCACAAGACTGTATTATCGGTCCAAGTGCTGTCCATGAAAAAATGGAAAACACTTAGAGCAATATTATTTAATGGGGCAGTGTAGATGACCGATTTTTTTTCAGGGACCGAATCTGTGATGTCATCGCTCATCATTTCACCTCTTGTGCTGTCCTCATGACATCTGGTGTCTGTGAACTGAGGTAACATTTCAAACATCACCTCAGTTCACAATGGTGGGGTCTTGCGGAGTACAGCGTGAGACCTGTCAGTGGTTGCTGCTCCAGTCTATGGAGCTTTGTTCTTTGAATGTATGAATGAATATCCATGCCCCTTCCCAACCTATTAATATCAGTGCCCAACTGTCTGCTTTGCTTTAGCTGGCTATTAAAAATAGGGGGGACCATGCATAATGTTTTTTTAATATCCATAAAAGGCAAAGCAGGCAGCTGTGGGATGATATTATTAAGCTTGGAAAGGTCCATGAAAATTGTCACGTTCCCAGCATAAAAAGACCAGCTCACAGCTGTCTGCTTTTCTTTGGCTGGTTATAAAAATATGGGGGTTCTCATGTCTTTTAAAAAAAATGTTATTTATTTATTTTACACTGTCAGGATGGGTCACGCGGTGCACCTGCCAATCACAGCCATGCCATTACTTAGCATGGCAGTGATGGGACCAGAAGTGCCCACCCACAGCCTTAAAGTTTGTTGTTTGGCTGCAGTGCAGCCTTTCAACAAGCTTTGGTAGGCTGCTGAACCAGAACAGTAACGTGGACGTGCACTAAGAAGTCCATGTTCGGGGTTCAGTACCAAACACTGGGTATCCGATACGAATCCCGAACTTTACAGTTCAGGTTCGCGCAGTCATAGTTTGATTAATAAGTAGACTCAAAGTGAACCTGGCAGTTGATACATGCTGCCCAATTCAGGTAGTGGCTGCATTATCTAGGCAACTCTGCGGTGTTTCAGAGAAAAACATACTTTTTTTCTGAGACCAAGCTGTAGACTAGCGGCATAGATTGGGCGGCATTGATCAGATGTCAGATTCACTTTAACCCCTTTACACCCAAGGGTGGTTTGCATGTTAATGACCGGGCCAATTTTTACAATTCTGACCACTGTCCCTTTATGAGGTTATAACTCTGGAATGCTTCAATGGATCCCGGTGATTCTGACATTGTTTTCTCGTGACATATTGTTCTTCATGGTAGTCATAAAATTTCCCTGACATTACTTTAGTTTATTTGTGAAAAAAATTGAAATTTGGGGAAAATGTTGAAAATTTTGCAATTTTCCAACTTTGAACTTTCATGGCCTTAAATCACAGAGATATGTCATGCAAAGTACTTCATAAGTAACATTTTTTCCACATGTCTACTTTATATCAGCACAATTTTGGAACCAACATTTTTTTTTGTTAGGGAGTTATAAGGGCTAAAAGTTGACCAGCAATTTCTCATTTCTACAACACCATTTTTTTTTTAGGGACCACATCACATTTGAAGTCACTTTGAGGGGTTTATATGATAGAAAATACCCAAGTGTGACACCATTCGAAAAACTGCACCCCTCAAGGTGCTCAAGAACACATTCAAGAATTTTATTAACCCTTCAGGTGTTTCACAGGAATTTTTGGAATGTTTAAAAAAAATGAACATTTAACTTTTTTTCACAAAAAATTTAATTCTGATCCAATTTGTTTTATTTTACCAAGGGTAGCAGGAGAAATTGGATGCCAAATGTTGTTGTCCAATTAGTCCTGAGTACGCCAATACCCCATATGTGGGGGTAAACCACTCTTTGGGCGCATGGCAGAGTTCGGAAAGGAAGGAGCGCCATTTGACTTTTCAATGAAAAATTGGCTGGAATTGAGATGGGACGCCATGTCTAGTTTGGAGAGCCCCTGATGTGCCTAAACAGTGGAAACCCCCCAAAAGTGACCCCATCATGGAAAGTAGACCCCCTAAGGAACTTATCTAGATGTGTGGTGAGCACTTTGAACCCCCAAGTGCTTCACAGAAGTTTATAATGTAGAGCCGTGAAAATTAAAAAATCCTTTTTTTCCACAAAAATGATTTTTAGCACCCAGTTTTGTATTTATCCAAGGGTATCTGGAGAAATTAGACCACAAAAGTTGTGGTGCAATTTGTTCTGAGTACGCTGATACCCCATATGTGGGAGAAAATTACTGTTTGGGCACATGGCAGAGCTCGGAAGGGAAGAAGTGGAGTTTTGGAATGCAGACTTTGATAGAGTAGTCTGCGGGCATCATGTTGCTTTTGCAGAGCCCCTGATGTGCCTAAACAGTAGAAACCCCCCACAAGTGACCCCATTTTGGAAACTAGACCCCCCAAGGAACTTATCTAGACGTGAGGTGAGCACTTTGAACCCCCAAGTGCTTCACTAAAATTTATAACGCAGAGCCATAAAAATAAAAAAATCCTTTTTTTTTCTACAAAAATGACTTTTTAGCCCCCAGTTTAGTATTTTCCCAAGGGTACCAAGAGAAATTGGACCCCAAAAGTTGTTTTCCAATTTGTCCTGAGTACGCTGATACACCATATGTGGGAGAAAACTACTGTTTGGGTGCATGGCAGAGCTTGGAAGGGAAGAAGAGGCATTTTGGAATGCAGACTTATGGAATGGTCTGTTGGCATCACGTTGCGTTTGCAGAGACCCTGATGTACCTAAGCAGTAGGCCGCCCCCACAAGTGACCCCATTTTGGATACTAGACCCCCCTAAGGAACTTATCTAGATTGTGGTGATCACTTTGAACCCCCTAGTCTTTCACTAAAGTTTAAAATGCAGAACCGTGAAAATAAAAAAATCCTTTTTTTTCCACAAAAATGATTTTTTAGCCCATAGTTTTGTATTTTCCCATGGGTAGCAGGAGAAATTGGACCCCAAAAGTTATTGCTCAATTTGTCCTGAGTACGCTGATACCTCAGGTTTTTAGGATTGGCAGCTGTCACACACTAAAAGACGCTTTTTATTGCAAAAAAAAAATTTTTTGTGTTACCACGTTCCGAGAGCTATAATTTTTCCATATTTTGGTCCACAGAGTCATGTGAGATCTTGTTTTTTGTGAGACGAGTTGATGTTTTTATTGATATCATTTTCGGGCACATGACATTTTTTGATCGCTTTTTATTCCAATTTTTGTTAGGCAGAATGAACAAAAAACAGCAATTTATGAATTTCTTTTTTTGGGGGGGGCGTTTATACCTTTCCGCGTTTGGTAAAATTGATAAAGAAGTTTTATTCTTCGGGTCAGTGCGATTATAGTGATAACTCATTTATATCATTTTTTTATGTTTTGTCGCTTTTATACAATAAAACTATTTTATAGAAAAAATAATTATTTTCACATCGCTTTATTCTGAGGGCTATAACTTTTTTTTTATTTTTTCGCTGATGACGCTGTATTATGGCTCGTTTTTTGCAGGACAAGATGACATTTTCGGCGGTACAATGTTTATTTATATACGTCTTTTTGATCGCGTGTTATTCCACTTTTTGTTCGGCGGTATGATGATAAAGCATTATTTTTTGCCTAGTTTTTTTTTTTACGGTGTTCACTGAAGGGGTTATCTAGTGGGACAGTTTTATAGGTTGGGTCATTACGGTCACGGCGATACTAAATATATGTACTTTTATTGTTTTTTTTATTTACATAAAGAAATGTATTTATTGGAACAATATTTTTTTTATTATTTATTTATTTAGGATATTTTTTTTACAAATGTAAATATTTTTTTTTTTACTTTTTTACTTTGTCCCAGTGTGGGACATCATGTTATAGTGTCAGATCGCTGATCTGACACTTTGCAGTGCACTGTGTCAGATCAGCATTCTGACAGGCACTGCAGGAGGCTTGCAGACGCCTGCTCTGAGCAGGCGCTTGAAAGCCACCTCCCTGCAGGATCCGGAAGGAGCCATCTTGGATCTGGGGCCTGCAGGGAGGAGGACGGAGGAGACACTCACTTCAAGGGTCTCAGGGAAGCACGCAGGGAGCCCCCTCCCTGTGCGATGCTTCCCTATGCCGCTGGAATGCTGCAATCATGTTTGATCGCAGTGTTCTGGGGGTTAATGTGCCGGATGTCAGCTGTGATAGTCAGCTGACACCCAGCCGCGATCGCCCGCGCTTCCCCCGTGAGCGCGGCTGATCGCGTTAGACATATTATCCCGTCGGTGGTCATACGGGCCCATACCACCTTGACGGGATAGAACATCTTATGTCAGAAAGGGGTTAAGAGATAAAAGTTTGAATTTGAGTTCCCATGTATGTATTACAGCATTCTATTATTGAACATTTTTTGTGTTTGTCGACATCACTGTGTATGTGTACCCTAAACCATGCACTTGCATTCAATATACTTGGTTAACCTCACTTTGTGTTTTGCCCATTTGGTAATGCTTGGAATAGGTTTTATAAATTAGGCCCAATGTTCCTTAATAATTTAGCCTGGAACAAATCTTGATAGCAAATTTATAACAAAAATGAAAATATTTTTTTATATTTCAAAAACAATAAAAAAAAAATATTGGAACTTTTTTTAACTTCTTCACCACAAAACCTGTTTTCACCTTCGTGACCAGGCTAATTTTTTCAATTCTGACTACTGTCATTTTATGACGTCATAACTCTGGAATGCATAAATGGATCCCACTGATTCTGAGACTGTTTTTTCATGACTTATTGTACTTTATGATAGTGGTAAAAAATTATTTGATATGATTAACAATTGTTTGTGAAAAAAATAGGAAATTTGGAGAAAATTTTTAACATTTTGCAATTTTCAAACTTTTATTTTTTTATGTCTTTAAATCAGAGAGTCATGTCTCACAAAGTAGTTAATAAATAACATTTTCCACATGTCTACTTTACATCAGCACAATTTTTGAAACATATATTTTTTGCTAGGAAGTTAAAAGGGGTAAAAGTTGATCAGCAATTTTTCATTTTTAAAACAAAATTTGCAAAACCATTTTTTTTAGGGACCACCTCACATTTGAAGTAATTTTGAGGGGCCTATATGACAGAAAATATTCAAAAGTAACACCATTCTAAAAACTGCATCCCTCAATGTGCTCAAAATCACATTCAAGAAGTTTTTAAACCATTTAGGTGCTTCACAGGAATTATTGGAATGTGGGAGGAAAAAATAAACATTTATCTATCTTTTACAAAAAATTTCCTTTTGACCTAATTTATTTATTTGTTTGCAAGGGTAACAGGAGAAAATTGAACATATAATTTCTAGTGCAATTTCTCCTGAGCATGCTGATAACCCATATGTGGGCACACAGTGTAAGGGGTTACAGAGACTGTTTTATGCCCTAAAGGTTGCTAAATACCGAATGTCTCACTTTGCATATATTGTTATGTACCTCAATGCTGCTATTTGTATATTAAATATAGGGAAAGTGTAGTGATTAGTTTAGCCCACTAGACAGGGCACATTAGGACCAAATAGTAATAAGATAGGAACCAGTTAAACTTAGGAAGGACCAACTGTGGGTAAGGCAGAGAATTTCCTGTATTTGAGTCAGTAGGGCCAGGGAGCCCAGACAGCCCAGTAGAGCCAGGGAGCCCAGACAGCCCAATAGGCACAGGGAAACCAGACAGCCCAATATGGCCTAGAGCCCGGGGCAACACAGTGGGAAGCTGGGAGCCCAGATGTCCAGAGCTTAAGAACTGAAGAAGCAGCAGTAATGGAATGCAGAGCAGCACCAAGATGTAGCAGCTTACTACTTGAGCAGATGCCCTTATGTCTGTGCAAAACAGACAGGGGAACTCCTAAAGGTTTTGAATCTGGAGAGAGGAAACGCTGCGGTACCAGACAAAACGGTGTGACCTGGGAGAATTCTAGAAGAAGTAGGGAAAATCACAGTAATAGACAAGGATGTGTACTGAGATGTTTCCTGTAAAGTTGCTGTAACTGAACTGGATGTACTGTGAAAGAATTCACGTAAAGTTGCCTGTTATAAGTTGAAACTGGACTGTCTCTGTGTGAAACCAGTAGGAGAGAACCCACAGCAGATCAGATGGGACCTTGATGGTGCAAAAGACATTACAGAAGGTACGCTGCACATGGGACAGTATATGTATGTGTCGGGTGACCAGGGTGCGCAATAGCAGCTATCAATGCGGGCCCTGACTATGGCCCTGGCTACCATCAGAACAGCAGAGCTTGGAAGGGAAGGAGCACAATTTCACTTTTTGAATGAAAAATTTGCTGGCATAGTTAGTGGACTTAATACAAATAGAGAACAAAACCAGCACATCTACGCTAGTGTGAACAGGCGCCAACCGAAAAAACATATAAGTTGAAAAACGATAAAGGTTGCACCATTATTTACCAAGAATGATTACTCTAGAACATTGAAAATGCATTCCTGCCATGGAAAATAGGACAAAAGTGCTATATAATGTACACATGAAATATTTATCTGCAAAAATTGCTATGAAAAAAGGAAGGTAAATGTTTTTTGGTTGGTGCCTGTTCACACTAGCTTGGGTGTGCTGGTCTTGTTCTCTATTTGTATTAAGCCTTTTTGGATATGTGCACTCCCACTCCCAATTGCCACAGGTGATTTTAAGTAGTTAGCTGGTCAACTCCTGACCCATAAATTGCAGGCTTTTTTGCCCAGGAGAGGTGACAAAACAGTACAGGGACCCAATTATGAAGGACGCCTTGACGTGGCAATTGGGCTCACATACATTGGCCAATTTATGTGTGAAGTACCTTCCTTTTTTCATAGCAATTTTTGCAGATAAATATTTCATGTGTACATTATATAGCGCTTTTTTTTCCTATTTTCTATGGCAGTAATGCATTTTCAATGTTCTAGAGTAATCATTTTTGGTAAATAATGGTGCAACCTTTATTGCTTTTCAACTTACATGTTTTTTTTGGTTGGCGCCTGTTCACACTAGCTTGGGTGTGCTGGTCTTGTTCTCTATTTGTATTAAGCCTTTTTGGATATGTGCACTCCCACTCCCAATTGCCACAGGTGATTTTAAGTAGTTAGCTGGTCCACTCCTGACCCATAAATTGTAGGCTTTTTTGGTCAGAAGAGGTGACAAAACAGTACAGGGACCCAATTATGAAGGACACCTTGACGTGGCAATTGGGCTCACATACATTGGCCAATTCATGCGTGAAGTACCTTCCTTTTTTCATAACAATTTTTGCAGATAAATATTTCATGTGTTCATTATATAGCGCTTTTTTTCCTATATTCTATGGCAGCAATGCATTTTCAATGTTCTAGCGTAATCATTCTTGGTAAATAATTAATGGACTGCTTGGGCATACAGCAGAGCTCAGAAGGGAAGGAGCACTATTTCACTTTTTGAATGTAAAATTTGCTGGCATAATTAGCGGACGCCATGCCATGTTTAGAGAGCCCTTGATGTGCCTAAAAAGTGAAACCCCCCTAGAAATGACACCATTTTTGAAACTAGATCCCTCAGGGAACTTGTCTAGATGTATGATGAGCACCTTGAACCCCCAGGTGCTTCACAGAAGTTTATAACATTGAGTGATGAAAATAAATAAATCAGAATTTTTCCACACAAATGGATTTTAGCTCCACATTTTGCATTTTCATAAGAGTAACAGGAAAAATAGCACTATACAATTTGTTGTGCAATTTCTCCTGAGTACGCTGATACCCAAAATGTGGAGAAAAACTATGATTTGGGTGCATGGCAGGGCTTGGAAGGAAAAGAGCGCCATTTGACTTTTTGAATGCAAAATTTGCTGGAATAATTAGCGGATACCATATCCTGTTTGGTGAACCCCTGATGTGCCTAAACAGAAGAAACCCCCCACAAGTGACACCATTTTGGAAACTAGACCCCTCATGGAACTTATTTAGATGTGTATTGGGCACCTTGAACCCCCAGGGGGTTCACAGAAGTTTAGCTGTTGAGCTGTGAAAATAAAAAAAAAATCTTATTTTTCCCAGAAAAATCTTTCTTAGCTCCATTTTTGCAATGCATTTTGCATTATCATAAGGGTAACAGGAGAAATTGCACTATTACAAATACAATAAGTATTTGATCCCTTGCTGATTTTGTAAGTTTGCCCACTCACAAAGACATGAACAGTCTATAATTTAAAGGGTAGGTTAGTTTTAACATTGAGAGATAGAATATCAAAAATAAAATCCAGGAAATCACATTGTATAAATTATATAAATTTATTTGCATTTTGCAGTGAGAAATAAGTATTTGATCCCTTTGGCAAACAAGACTTAATACTTGCAACAGCTTTTAAAAAAGGGCTGGATGATTTTCTCAGCAGAAATGACATTGTCGTATATAGATACGGTAATTTAGAATGTATAATTGGTGGAGAAATGTCTAACTTGATGGTCCCATTTTTTAAACCTATGTATTATTTAATTTGTACTATACGTAAGTCATAAATACCACAAAACATAATGCACCTGTGTTCACTTATCAACAAAGTATAATTGCATTTCCGTAAACCATATTTGCAGCTATTTTAGTACAGTAATGAATGTTATCTCCTCTTTTGTTATGACTGCTTTTTTTAATTTACTTCAAGACTCCCTCAATTGACATAATTAAAGTAGAGATGATGCCTTATTAGCATAATAAAGGCATAATAAGAGATCAAACGATAAACTAGCTACATTAATTAGTTTTGATTCTGTCGTAGTTTGCTAGCAGGTTTTTAGATAATCCTTGTAAATGCTTTCACACTAGGCTGCCAAATATTAAATTATTTACTTTTAATCTCAGGATTTCTTCATTACATACAGACTTTATTTTTGAACTTAATGGAACTTAAGTTTCTTTTCCTTAAAAGAGCCAACATATGGAGTTAACCACATTTACTCCATATTTTGCCTCCATTTTTATATTCAAAAAATGCAATTTGAAAAAAAAGTAGCTGTTATGGCACTTGAAAGAGCGGGAGGAAAAAAACAAAACTAAAAAATGAAAAATGTTCTGTCAAATAATGGCTAATATTAGGTAACTTTAATGCCGGTAAACTCAAAATACTGTTATTATAATAAACTAATAGTTTTTCCAATATGCTTTAATTAATCATTCTTTACCAGACCCTCTCTAATCTAACTGGGTTTTTTTTTTACCTGTTGTAAAGAAAAATTAAAAATCAGTAAAGATATTTCTGGAGAAGGGGCATATCACACTCGCATTGAACATATGGGATTAATTACAGCTGGGGAAGTGAGAAAGAACCGACACTTCAACCTCCATTGAAGAAAGACTTCACGTTGAACGCATTAATTATAACTGGGGAAGAGAGAAACTAATTTATAACTTTTTCAAACTCCATTAACCCCTTCCCGACATGCGCCATATATATACTGCTCTGCGAGAGCTGCGTTCCCGCAAACAGCAGTAGATATACAGCACCGAGATCATGCGGCCTCACGCTGAGCAGCGTGGTGATCGGGTGCCGGTGTCAGCTCTATGTGAGAGCTGAAACCTTGCAGCAATGCCCATGATCGGTGCTAGAACCGAAAAAAAGTGTAAAAAAAATAATCCCCAAATAAAGAACAAAAAAAGAAACAAATATTATTCCAATAAATACATTTATTTATGTAAAAAAAAAATAAACAAAAAAGTAAACATATGTCCAAAACAACCAGTTCTATTGCTGGACCAAAAAAACTAATTTTCAGCAGACCCACAGCTGCCAAGAATGCCTTAATGATTCGTGACAGAAACTGCATAATCCTATCTATATATTCTGAGAGACTGTGTGTGAGGGATTCTATGCCTGAAATTATAGGTCTCCCAGGAGGCTCTATCAGACTTTTGTGTATCTTAGTTAGATGGTTAAAAAAGGGGGTCTTTGGATTTTTTACTGATAGAAATGTTTTCTCTTGGGAATTCAATATATTATCCGCAGCAGCTTTATTAATCAATGTGTAGTAGCAAAGTAGCAATCATATTCTGAGGTATGTTCGGAGATGTGAGTTTATAGTAATTCATATCTTACAGGATTGGTGTGCTGCTTTGATGTACTCATCAAAATGTTGTATGACTCCTCCTCCTCCTTTATCAGCTGACCTGATTGCAATATCCAGGTTTCTACTGAGTGATTGGATAGGTTCCGTCTCTGTCTTGTTTACGTTATGGGGAGTTTTTCCTTGTAATGTAGGTTTTTCAGTTATGGATTTAAAATTGTGTTGCATTAGATCACTAAAAGTGATGGCCTTTATTTTCGGTAGGATGAAAATGTTATTTTGATTTAACACTAATCTTGTTTAAAAGTGAATCCGTGAGATCTAGTCCTTCATGCTCACTAATGTTTTTACACTCCATTATAATTATTTTAATTTATATAAACCATCACAATACACGAACACACATTTACATCTTTATTTTTCCAATTTCAATGCATATTACTTTATGATTAATGTGCAATGATACATTTTTTAGCCTTTTATTGTCATTATTTTTCTTTATTCAGTTTTGTAATAACGAAATGCCCAAGATGAACTTTGACACCTCAGGTGACCTTCTTTTGAAGCCACATTTTTTAAAATTTCACCAGTATATATGGCTGTAAACTGCCGATTGCCATATGTTTTTTGTCCTGAAGAAGAAGTATTACACTTCGAAATGTGTAGACAGAATAAGAAAATGCACATTATCCTAGTGTGTACCTGGATTTATTCCCATTCACCAGCACTTTTTCCTTTAAAATTCCTTGAAGCATCTTGTGGGTTAAAGATGTTTTACACACTTATAGATAAATTCCATGAAGGGTGTATTTTCTAAAATGTGGTCACTTATAGTGGGTTTCCACTCTTTAGGCGCATCTGAGGCTCTGCAAACGCGACATGGTGTCTGCCATTCCAGCCAATTTTGAGCTCCAAAAATAAAAGCAAAACAAAAAACAACACATACTCACCTTGTTCCTGTTTCCCTGATGCTTTGCTCCTGTCTCTGGTGCTCTCCACACAGCAGAAGCAATGAAGTGACATCATCGCATCTGCTGACTCAGTCACATAAGCTGATTGGTGGAAGAAGGAGCCAGTGGATAGCGGTGGCAGCGAGTGGTGACATATAGATAATGGGCGAGGTTAAAGTGCAGTCTGCGAGCCAGGCTAGAACAGCCAAAGAAATGGATGTGGCCTGTGGATGACAGTTTGCCCAGCTCTGAGCTAAGGGCTACTGGAAGATGGTCCATTTCTTTGGAATAATGTATGTAATGTATGTAAGCCCTATTGAAGATGGAAGCCGCAATCATGGGAATTACCATTTGTGTATATTTTTTTAAGTATGTCTACAAATATTACTTATCATGAATAATTGTGTAACGACTATAAATTCTAAATTGAAATATTAAACTACAGAATTATTGCAAATGTTCAGCCTATGCTGGAGAACCAGAGTCATTTCCCAGTCAATATGTGCTCTGGGTGGCTACAGTAAGCACAAGATAACACCGACAATGAAATTTACAAGAAATTAGTTAATCAAGTAAAACTCTAAATGGACGCCAGAACGTCTTATCCACTGCAGTTTTCTGTTTCAGGGAGGGGTTTAAGTAGGCCATTAATCATTTGTGTACAATTTTCAAAGGTGGTAAGGAGGAGATAAATGATGCTTGTTCTTCTATTCACTCTGTAACTTATTCTATATATTCAGTACCATAATTCTGTGGTTAACTGGTTATTTTAAAAAAACAACTGTAATTTGCTTTTTTTGTTCAATAAATACACAAATTTGAATATGCAGTTTTGATCATTACCGTATGTTGTTTTTCATAGAGACATTGCCACTTCTTTGTACTGTTGGATAAGACGTTTTGTAAAAGTGGCAAAAAGAAGTGCAATCATTTTAACTCTATGAATAAGTCTCTGTCTGCACTAGCTTCATAGATTTCATTTTTGCAGAAACTATGACAGAACCACGTTTTATTGATCCCTATGGATTCTGATGAATCTCTTTGGGTTATTTTTAAATGATCAGATCTGCACCAGGTTTGGCTACTTTTATGGCAGGAGTAACACAGACTAAGTTATTCTTGTCATTTAAAGACAACCACACGCAGGCCCGTATTTGGCATTCATGCTGCCCTACTGATCAGTCAGACTATGGCCTAAGTCACATTAGCATATGGCATCTGATGCGGGAGCATAGGATGCTATATGCTAATGACACTGCTTCAGTTTTGCTGCAAGCTTGAGCCGTGTGTCAGTGCTCTGTGCTTCGATCCTGACGCATGAGAGAATTGGAGCACCAGTGCGGAGGAGATGGAGAAAGTAATTTCTCCATCTACTCCACTGCTGGTGTCTGCAGGGATCGCATTGCACTCAGGTGATATCTAAGTGCAGTGCAATGTTTCACACATACCCATAGACTTGTATGGGTGTGTGCAATCTGGATGCAATTGCAGCATGCTGCGATTTTTTTCGCATGCCGAATCGGCATGTGAAAATAATCGTAGGTGTGAGGTGCCCCATAGTTTAATACTGCAAGGTAATAGGATAAGTGCAATCTAATAAAAATCGGATTGCACTCATCCGATTACATCCCAAGTGTGAGCGAGCCCTAAGAGTATGTACACACAGAGTGTTTTCTGGCAGATCTGCTCTGCAACCCACTTGAAAAAGTGCTAAACATATGCTAACAAGAATGAACTCATACACTGCACTGTAAAGACTACTCGCTATTCATATAATAAGTCTTTTTGATTTTTTTTAACCACTTCAGGTTTCCTAAGACATGAAGTGGATAAAAGTGACTGTTTCATTTAAAATAAATAAATAATTAAATAAACAAAAGCTGATGGCTAACAGATGTTGGCAAAGATGACCAAAAAGAAGCAAAAAAAAGTTAGTTCAGGACAAAATAACTATTGTGTGTCAAAGAGCATCTTCAATCTGGAAAACTCCACGGATTTGCAGAAATCTAAAAGAAGTTGTGTACACATGCCCTGACAGTGCCCATACCCTTCAGATACAAGTTAAGACCCCCATATACATTGGACTAAATTTGGCTCCTTTGACAGTGCAATGTGAATGGGGGCCTCTGACTGATAATTGTCAGGGGAGGTAATCCAATATGTCCAATTTCGGCCTTTACGTCCTTTTGTTCTCTAAGTTATTAGCTGCACAGGAACACTCGGCCGCGTGAGCAATCCTGTATAAGGGAGAGCTGGGCGAGATAACTGCCAGCCAAACAATCAGACAGCTGTCTACAGGGTGGGGCATTTATATGGATACATCTAAAAAAGTGGGAATGGTTGGTGCATCATATTATGGGTGTCAGGTCCGAGCATTCCTACATGAACAGTTTCCTGTAAAGTGGATTGGTTGTTGTGGGCCAGTTGAATGGCCACCAAGGTCTCCCAATCTGACCCCTTTAGACTTTTATCTTTTTTTTTTTTAAATTCGTTTATTAAACATAAAAAATAACACAAAAAACAAGCATACATTGGCATATAACCACATCCTGCATACAAAATGATCATGAAAAATTGTTTAAACACGGTTCAGAATTATACGTGTATACACAGGTATGGTTGTGAATAACACAGAATTATACAATAAATCTTAGATAGGAAAAAACTAAAGTTACAACTAAACAACAACAACCACCTTGCTGCCGAGAACCAACAACCAAATTATTGATGTCCCTTATACTGGAATAAAGTGTGAATCAATGTACTCTATACCACCGCTAATAAATGATATCAGAACACTTCATTTGTTAATATAGTAAGATGTGATGAATTCCATGCGTCCCATATTTTATTAAACTTCCCCAGGCATCCCCTATTCTGATACAAGGTTCGCTCATAGGGTACAACGGAATTAACTAGCTCAATCCAGGCTCTACAAGATGGATTTAAACCACTCATCCACCGCAGAGCCAAAATCTTTCTAGCCAATAAAAGTGTCTCTCGCAGAAATTTTTTTTCGTAATACCCCCATGTTTCTTCCTCCAGAGCACCAAACAAACACACTAATGGATTTAGAGGAACTGGAATATGTATGAGGGAGGTCAACAGCGAGATTACTTTGTTCCAATAGGATGATATAACTGGACATCCCCACACCATATGTATGAAATCTGCATCTATTGTATGACATCTTAAGCACTCTGAGGATTGAGATCGTCCCATTCTAAACAACCGCAACGGGGTCAAATATGATTGATGTATAATATATAATTGGGTCATTTTATTATTAGCCGAGGGGGACACCTTAGTTGGGGATTCAAGAATCTCTTCCCAATCCTCGTCTTGAATATCAGGAATAAGAAGTTTCCATTTTCCCCTAGCTGGTAATAAAACAGAGTCCGTGCCTACTGATAACATATACGAATATAAGGTAGAGATAAGACCTTGAGGGCCCTGCGACTTAAGAATCCCTATTAGAGGGAAGGTCGATATCATATGAGACACATTAGTATTGTGTAGAAAAGATTGGACCGCTGATCTGAGCTGCAAGTAACGAAAAAATTGGGATCTGGGTAACTCATATTTGGTCTGCATTTGCTCAAAGGACATTAGGACATTGTGGTCATATAGATCACCGATCGAGGTAACACTATGTGAGATCCAGAATTGAGTAGAAGGGTGGTTCACCAGCATTGGAAAGTAATTATTATTCCACAAGGGCATTTCGGCTATGATACCATCAAAGTGAGTCACCTTTTTAGTTTGTCTCCAGACTGCACGTGCCAAACGGAGTAAGGGTAATAGTCTAAGAACATTAGGTTTATCCATTTCCAAAAAACCCGAATAGCCAATTGAGCTTCGCAGCATATGCCAGATGGCCTTCCGAATTAGGAAGGTGATTATTGGGCATCCACTTACTTAAAGCCTTTAATTGTCCAGCCAAGTAAGTAATAAAAAAAAAATCCGGCAATGCTGCTCCACCCATCTGTTTAGATCTATGTAGAGTAGATAGTCTTAGTTTGGGTCTAGATTTCCCCCATATAAAAGACGAAATTAATGAATTTAACTTTGAAAAGAAGGATTTGGGGATTAATACTGCACTGTGCTGTAGGGAGTAACTCAACTTCGGAAGCAGAATCATCTTAATCAAATTTATACGCCCGGAGACAGAAAGTGGTAATTTGCTCCAAATGGTGAACTTAGACTTGGCAAGTTCTAACAGCGGAAGAATATTAGATTGTAAGTCCAATTCACTATGTTTTAATATATTTATCCCAAGATATTTAAAATTGGCTACAACAGACAGAGGAGACAACGTTTCAAGATGATCTGTAGGACCGAGAGAGAGAGGCATCAAAGCGGATTTTTCCCAATTTATACATAACCCGGAATATTTACTAAATTTATCTATGGTGTCAATTATATGTGGTAAAGATTCTTCCGTTTTATCCTAAATATCACCATATCATCGGCATATAAACCGATAGTCTCCAAACGGTCTGCTATACCTATGCCCTTAATAGATGGCGTGGATCTTAGACGTATTGCCAGTGCCTCAATCGCAAGAGCAAATAAGGCCGGAGAAATAGGATATCCTTGACGAGTCCCTCTTGTCAAAGAAAATGGTTTCGATGCAACATTATTTATAATTATTCGAGCTTTGGGTTTCATATAAATTATCTCAATCCACTTCTGAAATTTAGGACCAAATGCGAATTTCTGTAGGCAAGCAGACAGAAAAGACCGTTCAAGAGAGTCAAAAGCCTTAGCTGCATCTAATGAAGCCAAAGCCCATTTACTATCCGGTACCAAGGAGCTATATTGAACTATAGTCTGAACCCTCTTAATATTAATGGACGTACTCTTTCCAGGCATAAAACCAGTTTGGTCTGGATGTATGATATCCAGTATCACCGAATTCAGTCTAGTGGCCAGGATTTTAGTAATAATTTTATAATCTACATTTACCAATGATATAGGGCGATATGACCCACATTCTAAAGGATCCTTCCCCTCCTTCTTAAGTATTATGATATTCGCTTCATAGAAGGAATCCGGTAAAGGGCCCCCTTTCCAAATTTCCTGAAACACCTTCAAGAGAAGTGGTATCAAAATGTCCCGATACTTCCTATATACTTCTATGGGGAATCCGTCTGGTCCTGGGGCCTTCTCAGAGGCCATATCCATCATAGCTCTATCTATCTCCTCTACAGGAGAGGAGGGGGCTGGAATAGGCAGAGATAAATGGAGGCCCCCCATGACCGTGCTTGGGTCATGGGCTCTCTTTTAAAAATAATTGTTCTGCAGGGATTGGCCGTTCCTGTGGTGTGGGAGGGGTTTGTAAGGTGTGGGGGGGTAGGGGCTATATAAGTAAAAGTACAGGAAAATCAGGTACATTGCCAGTTAGGAAGCCCTGGAAAGAGAGAGCGCACCCCCCCACCCACAAATTGTGACTACCTTAGAGTCCTGCAGCGTTTGTCATGGAGTCGGTGGATACGCTGGTGGGGCGACTCAGGGAGGCAGTCAGGTCCAGGAGAGGAGGGTGGTTAGAGGAGCAGCTCTCAGCGCTGCTCGGCACAGCAGGAGCACCGGAGTCCAGCAGCAGGAGAGGCCGGCGCACGAGGCCCCCACAACGTCTCTCACCAGAGGTGAGCGCGCGCGGTCGGCGCAAGTGCAGCGCCCCAGAGTCCTGGTCGTTGTAGTACTGTGGCTCCCCCACTATGGGGAGCTATGGTGCGTCCGATGGCACTGAAGGAGTTCATCTGATCAGGTATCACAGACACCAATACATTTCACAGCTGGGCCTCCGGGGGGAGTTAAGGGTTCTATTCATTAGGCCACTCCCCACCATAGTGGGTAAACTGGGGGTCAGGCAGGAAGTTAGATCAGAAAGCTGACTGGATTGGACGAAGCAACACCTAGTGGCAGAGGGTGTTGTGGAGGAAGAGACAGTAGGGTCTCTGTCAGGGGTGAGATCCTGACAGAGGCTTGGCATTGGAAAGAACGTAACGGGTCCGCGCCAGCTCCGGGAAGCGGCGGGGCCCAAGAAAGGACTAGAAGCGAGATAGATTGTGCTGAGTGAGAAACGAGATCAAGCGATAGGAGAATTCCAGTAGGGGTCGTGCTGTAAGACCGGAGCAACACCCTACTGAGGCGCACTACCGGTGGCCGGAACGCCGAGGGAGTATTATAACATTCAGCTTCAAGCAATACTCTAAACAGCGGCAGGACAGTCAGTTTAAGGCGGGCTGTCTAACACATATCACCTATGAAGTCTTGGGGGGCAATTGCGGGAGAGGGGCGTCTCTAGGGTCCTGGAAGAACTCCAGGCCTACCCGACAAACGGGTGCCATTCTAACTGTAACATCAGGAAGGGACGGACGATTAGAGGAACATCATTTAATCGAGTTGTGAGGGAACTTAAGAAACAGACACAACGGTTGTGGGGTACTTTCCGTAAGCACAGCAGGGAAGGACTACAACACATAGCGCTAAGAAGGAAGGCACCGATTTCCACCTGTGAAGTGAACTCTGGAGGTGCCATTGGACCGGCCGGACTTGCGCAGCCTGGTGAACCGTATTCTGGACTGAGGACTCAGAGATCTCCAGTAAAGAGGTAAAGAGACTGCAACCTGGTGTCCTCGTTATTTACCGCGACCTGCACCCCACAACTGCACCGTTACAACACCACTTATTGCACCGGACGTCCCCCACTGACAGACAGGGCCACGGACCGGGTCTAGCCGCCGTGACAACCCCAGAACTGAGACTCAGAGGCCCGGCTCCGGGTACCCCTCGGCCCTGCGGCGGTGTGGGGGCGCTCCACAGGCTTAGGAGCCCCTCCGGGGACCCTGCGGAGGCTGGGTGCAGCGGTGCGGCGTCCCCCCACTGTGCCCCCTCCGGCAGGAATCCTCCTTGCCGGCCGGCTGGCGCTGCTACAAGGAGTGGTGCGCAGCTAAGAAGAGCTGCGCCGGAAGTGAGGGCTCCAGCAGTGCGGTCCATGGCACAGAGGAGCGGAAGAGCAGCGGTGGCAAGACCGGAGCCCAGGAGCAGCGTCATGGCGGCCAGGCAAGATGGGAGCGGTTCTGAAGTGGCAGTCTCCAGTGGCAGGGAGGAAGATGCGGTGAGCGGTGGGCGTTCGACGGCAGGAGCAGGACCGTGCAGTGGGCGCACAGGACGTCGGCGGGCGGCGGACGCCGCAGGGCAGGCGGCGTCTGAGCTAAGGACAGCGACAGACGAGCTTCGGTCAGGAAGAGCGGCGGGCAGTGGGGCTCCACTGCCTGGCAGGAGGAGTGGTCGGGTGCCAGAGAGGGAGCATTTGCATATTTCCAATAAGGGATTGGGGCAGTGTTTTGGATCACTGCGTTGAGAAACACGTGATGGTGTCTCCGCGGTGTTGGATGTTTTGGTCTCCCCGAGGCCAATCATCTGTTCCTTCACAGCCTTTTACTAGGCACTGCTCCTAATAGCCAGATTCCTACTCCACACTGATGAGGGGCAAACACCCCGAAACAGCTGTCTGTGGATGGATACCATGCTTGGCATAGGTGGTTTTCCTGTATTGGATGTTTTCCTTTATTGGATGCTGCCCTTCCCGTGGTTGTTCCTTCCCGGGGAAAGGTCTGGCTATTCACTGCTTGCGTTGAGAAACACGTGATGGTGTCTCCGCAGCTATCCTATATGCATTTGCATATTTCCCATAAGGGATGGGGGCAGTGTTCTGGATCACTGCGTTGAGAAACACGTGATGGTGTCTCCGCGGTGTTGGATGTTTTGGTCTCCCCGAGGCCAATCATCTGTTCCTTCACAGCCTTTTACTAGGCACTGCTCCTAATAGCCAGATTCCTACTCCACACTGATGAGGGGCAAACACCCCAAAACAGCTGTCTGTGGATGGATACCATGCTTGGCATAGGTGGTTTTCCTGTATTGGATGTTTTCCTTTATTGGATGCTGCCCTTCCCGTGGTTGTTCCTTCCCGGGGAAAGGTCTGCCTATTCACTGCTTGCGTTGAGAAACACGTGATGGTGTCTCCGCAGCTATCCTATATGCATTTGCATATTTCCCATAAGGGATGGGGGCAGTGTTCTGGATCACTGCGTTGAGAAACACGTGATGGTGTCTCCGCGGTGTTGGATGTTTTGGTCTCCCCGAGGCCAATCATCTGTTCCTTCACAGCCTTTTACTAGGCACTGCTCCTAATAGCCAGATTCCTACTCCACACTGATGAGGGGCAAACACCCCGAAACAGCTGTCTGTGGATGGATACCATGCTTGGCATAGGTGGTTTTCCTGTATTGGATGTTTTCCTTTATTGGATGCTGCCCTTCCCGTGGTTGTTCCTTCCCGGGGAAAGGTCTGGCTATTCACTGCTTGCATTGAGAAACACGTGATGGTGTCTCCGCAGCTATCCTATATGCATTTGCATATTTCCCATAAGGGATGGGGGCAGTGTTCTGGATCACTGCGTTGAGAAACACGTGATGGTGTCTCCGCGGTGTTGGATGTTTTGGTCTCCCCGAGGCCAATCATCTGTTCCTTCACAGCCTTTTACTAGGCACTGCTCCTAATAGCCAGATTCCTACTCCACACTGATGAGGGGCAAACACCCCGAAACAGCTGTCTGTGGATGGATACCATGCTTGGCATAGGTGGTTTTCCTGTATTGGATGTTTTCCTTTATTGGATGCTGCCCTTCCCGTGGTTGTTCCTTCCCGGGGAAAGGTCTGGCTATTCACTGCTTGCGTTGAGAAACACGTGATGGTGTCTCCGCAGCTATCCTATATGCATTTGCATATTTCCCATAAGGGATGGGGGCAGTGTTCTGGATCACTGCGTTGAGAAACACGTGATGGTGTCTCCGCGGTGTTGGATGTTTTGGTCTCCCCGAGGCCAATCATCTGTTCCTTCACAGCCTTTTACTAGGCACTGCTCCTAATAGCCAGATTCCTACTCCACACTGATGAGGGGCAAACACCCCAAAACAGCTGTCTGTGGATGGATACCATGCTTGGCATAGGTGGTTTTCCTGTATTGGATGTTTTCCTTTATTGGATGCTGCCCTTCCCGTGGTTGTTCCTTCCCGGGGAAAGGTCTGCCTATTCACTGCTTGCGTTGAGAAACACGTGATGGTGTCTCCGCAGCTATCCTATATGCATTTGCATATTTCCCATAAGGGATGGGGGCAGTGTTCTGGATCACTGCGTTGAGAAACACGTGATGGTGTCTCCGCGGTGTTGGATGTTTTGGTCTCCCCGAGGCCAATCATCTGTTCCTTCACAGCCTTTTACTAGGCACTGCTCCTAATAGCCAGATTCCTACTCCACACTGATGAGGGGCAAACACCCCGAAACAGCTGTCTGTGGATGGATACCATGCTTGGCATAGGTGGTTTTCCTGTATTGGATGTTTTCCTTTATTGGATGCTGCCCTTCCCGTGGTTGTTCCTTCCCGGGGAAAGGTCTGGCTATTCACTGCTTGCGTTGAGAAACACGTGATGGTGTCTCCGCAGCTATCCTATATGCATTTGAATATTTCCCATAAGGGATGGGGGCAGTGTTCTGGATCACTGCGTTGAGAAACACGTGATGGTGTCTCCGCGGTGTTGGATGTTTTGGTCTCCCCGAGGCCAATCATCTGTTCCTTCACAGCCTTTTACTAGGCACTGCTCCTAATAGCCAGATTCCTACTCCACACTGATGAGGGGCAAACACCCCGAAACAGCTGTCTGTGGATGGATACCATGCTTGGCATAGGTGGTTTTCCTGTATTGGATGTTTTCCTTTATTGGATGCTGCCCTTCCCGTGGTTGTTCCTTCCCGGGGAAAGGTCTGGCTATTCACTGCTTGCGTTGAGAAACACGTGATGGTGTCTCCGCAGCTATCCTATATGCATTTGCATATTTCCCATAAGGGATGGGGGCAGTGTTCTGGATCACTGCGTTGAGAAACACGTGATGGTGTCTCCGCGGTGTTGGATGTTTTGGTCTCCCCGAGGCCAATCATCTGTTCCTTCACAGAGAGGGAGCAGAGACCTTCAGAGAAACTACGGTCCAGGTCTGGGAGAAGGTCGGTCGAGGGAAGTGCAGCTGACGCTCCGGTCCCCCCTGGTGATGTGGAGGCCAGGGGCGCGGGCCGGGAGCAGCACGATGGTGCAGAAGAATCGTTTTCCGATGGTGAACTGGACGTTGGGGAAGATCGGCGGGATGCAGGACGCACGGCTGGCAGGGACACAGCACCTGTGCAGCTCGGTGAGTATCACCCTATGTCTAATTTGTCGCCCGGAGGGGCTTTTTGTGGGGAGGTTATAGCTGATCAGGCGGCAGGAGGGCGCGCGTCTGATATCAGGGGGAGCGGTGGTTTGTCGGAGCCTGCATTGAGGGATGTATTGGCGAGTGTTTCACAACTTTTGAGCAGTTTACAGAGCGGGGCAGGTAGAGAGACGGGGGTATCACCGGCCAGGGCATGGACCCCTGGGTCTGGGGTTGTGGGCCCATCCATAATTGATGCGGGGAGTTTGTTAATGGGCGAGCAGTCGCCATCGGCGTCTGGTGTGTCAGTATCCGTGCAAACGGAGAAGAATAAAGGGGACACTGTGAAGTTGGACGATAGAGCTAAAGGCGAGGTGTACGTCTGCTTTGAGGGGCCGTTGGGGGCTCATTTAAAAAAGGAGGTTAAAGAAAAGATCTGGCGCGATGATTATGTGGAGATATTTTCCTTACTCCCGCTAGATAAATTTAATCTTGATAAAGGGAAAAAGGATGATAGTAAGAAAGAGGAAGAGGAGAAGAGGAGGTGGCGACTTATACCGCAGACGTTTGTTAACTGGTTACAAGCGTTTGCAATACTAGCGAGTGTGATAGGTGAGAAGGCCCCTGAGAATTGTTCAGGCTTATTTTGTTATCTGGATGCGATTGGGGAGGCGCAACGTACATATGGCGGACAAGCATGGTTGCGCTATGATGAACAGTTCAGGCAGAGGAAGGCGGTTAGGCCTGAGATACGTTGGGATCAAAAGGACATAGGGCTCTGGTTAAAAGAGATGGCTCCAAGCAGGTACGGGCAGTCCTTTCATGGGAGCGGAAGTAATGCCGGACAGCAGGCAGGACATAGCAGCAGTGGTCAGGGAGGACAGGGATCTAAAGAGAAAACGGGAACGTGCTGGCAATTTAATGAGGGCCAGTGTAAATTCGGGAACACCTGCAAATTTAAACATGTGTGTTCCCATTGCAACGGAGTTTCACACGGGGCTTCCAAGTGCTTCAAAAAAGCAAGAGGCAAATCGGCAGTGGGTGCCGGTCAAGGGGGTGATGCCGGTGAGACTGGAAAAGATGGCCCCCTTTCTAAGTAGGTATACGGATCGGGAGAAGGCTGGTGTGATTACTCAGGGTTTTGCTGACGGTTTTCGTATCCCTCCCCCTGAACATGTTGTTCCGTTTGTGATTAAAAATTTGAGGTCGGCTGTGGTTCATGCAGGTGTGGTGGATGACAAGTTAAAAAAAGAGGTGGAGTTGGGGCGAATGGCTGGGCCGTTTCCTTGTTTACCGGTTGAGGGGATGATCATTTCCCCGTTGGGGGTGGTCCCCAAAAAAGAGCCGAATAAATTTCGTCTGATTCACCACTTGTAATATCCGAAGGGGTTGTCTGTGAATGATGGCATTTCGCAGGAGTTGTGTTCAGTTGTTTATACGTCATTTGATATGGCAGTTCACTGGGTGCATTGTTATGGGACGGGAGCTCTGTTGGCTAAGACGGACGTAGAGTCTGCTTTTCGTTTGCTTCCTATTCATCCGGACAGTATACCGTTGTTGGGTATGTTTTGGAATGATGGTTATTACGTGGACAGATGTCTACCGATGGGTTGTGCTATTTCGTGTTCCTTGTTCGAGACTTTCAGTACCTTTCTGGAATGGGTTGTTAGAGAGGTGGCTGGTGTTTCATCTGTCATTCATTATTTGGATGATTTTTTGTTCATAGGTCCTCCGGATTCGAATGTGTGTAGGAATTTGTTGGCGGCCGTGGAGTGGGTGGCGGATCATTTTGGGGTTCCCCTTGCGAAGGAAAAAACCGAGGGCCCTTGTACGGTCTTGAGTTTTCTTGGGATCTTGATAGACTCAGAAAACATGGAATGCCGGTTGCCTGAGGATAAATTGTTGGCTCTGAAGCAAGAGGTTGGCCGCGTGGTCAGGCTCAAGAAGGTCACATTAAAAGAATTGCAGTCTTTGCTTGGTCGGCTGAACTTTGCGTGTAGGATTATGCCCATGGGACGCATAATTTGTCGGAGGTTGTCCAGGGCGACGGCGGGGGTGCGTGCTCCGCATCATTTCATTCGACTGAGTCGGGAGCATAAGGACGACTTGTTGGTTTGGCACGACTTTTTGGTGCATTATAACGGTCGCTCTTTGATACAGCAGCAGGTGGTCAACAATTTTGACAGTGAAATTTACACGGATGCAGCAGGCAGTGTGGGTTATGGGGCCTATTGCGCTGGTCAGTGGAGTGTTGGAGCGTGGCCAGACTCCTGGCGCGCGAGTGGTTTCACAAAGAATCTGGCGTTGTTGGAGTTGTTTCCCATTGTGGTGGCAGTTTTCATTTGGGGGGACGCTTTTGCTAATCGCAGGATTAGATTCCATTGTGACAACATGAGTGTGGTGTCGGTGATCAATTCGCTGTCGGCATCGTCTCCGCCGGTGATAAAATTGGTAAGAGAACTTGTTTTAAGGTGCTTGAGGATCGATACGTGGATTTCAGCGGTGCATGTTCCGGGCGTTCAAAATTCGTTAGCGGATGCACTATCTCGTTTACAGTGGGAGCGTTTCCGGGAGCTGGCACCAGAGGCGGACGCGGCAGGAGCAGTATGCCCTTCTCACTTGTGGCGGATTCCTATGGAGGAGCGGGACGGTTGATTCGGGCTACGAGTCAGACTTGGGAGGCATATGAAGCTTCCTGGCAGGTTTGGCAGAGTTCGGTTTTGGAACGGTGGGACTTGGAGTCTGACGAGGACAAGTTGTTAGCCGTTTTGTTTTTGGTCGGAAGAGCGGCTGAGGCAGGTTGGTCGGTTTCTAAAGTTAATAAGTTCATGACTGGGTTAGCGTTTGGCTTTAAGCTGGAGGGCTCGGTAGATGTGACGAAGAATTTTCTGGTGCGTCAAGCATTGAAAGGTTACCGTAGGGATATTAGAACGGTTGATGGGCGCAGGCCTATATCGTTTCAGGTCCTGGAACGTTTGGGTGGTGTTTTGGTAGATTTGTGCAGCTCTCATTTTGAAGCGGTGTTGTTTCGGTTGGCTTTTTCTCTGGCCTTTTTCGGGGCATTACGAGTTGGGGAGTTGGGGAGTTGGTGTCACGCAGCAGGGTTAATGCTGGTGGTTTATTGGCCCAAGATGTTGATTTTTGGACGGGAGGCATTGTATTTTGGATCCGGCGTTCCAAGACGGATCAAATGGGGGTTGGTAAACGGGTGGTGTTAGGAAGAGTTACGGGGTCATTCATGTGCCCGGAACAATGTTTACGGGATTATTGGAGTTTATGGGCCGGTCGTTCTGGCCCACTGTTGTGCCATCAGGACGGAGTTTTCTTGTCCCGTTTTCAATTTATTGCGATTCTACATAGAAGTTTGAAGGCCTTGGGTTTTTCGCGGGACGAATTCGGATCGCATTCCTTCAGGATAGGGGCAGCGTCAGAGGCTTATGGCTTAGGTTTGGGGCCTGATGTTATAAAACGTATTGGTCGCTGGAGTTCAAGCCGTTATCGGTCTTATATTCGGCACTAACGGGTTGGTTGTGTAATTGGCATTTTTTGTTAACGGTTACTGTTATTATATATTGCAGGTCAGGATCCATATCTGGTCTGGATATTCGGACATTCCTTTGTTTATTGGGGGGCGCTTTGGGCGGACGCCAGGCCGGACGGTGGGCAATTGGGTTTCTGCCGTAAGGAAGCGTTAATTCGGTGGCTCGGTTTCCGGGGTATGGCTTGGAGTAGGGCGATTCATTATTTTTCCCGTGCCGCCCGCTTGAATGGAGCACCAGATATTGTGGTGTTTCATTTGGGTGGGAATGATTTGGGGTCAAAACCGGTGAAGGACTTGATACGGGATATTCGTTCCGATTTTCTACGGTTGTGGATGTCATTTCCTAAGGTTCTGACGGTGTGGTCGGATATTGTCCCTCGTAAAAAATGGAGGGGTGCGTGTTCCGTCAAGGGGATCAACAGGGCGCGAGTGAAGTTAAATAGGGCTATTACCAAGTTTGTATCCAGAAATGGAGGTATATGTGTTCGGCATTTCGAGTTGGAGTCAGGTGTTGGCGAATTTTGGAGGGACGATGGGGTGCACCTGAACGAGATTGGCATTGATTTATGGGCCTTGTCTATTCAAGAAGGAATTGAGAAAGCATTGTTGGCTTTGGGGCACTCGCAGGCCTGAGGTGTTCAGGGCTGCGAGTTTGTGGCGGGGGGTGGGGTTCTTGGAGTTTATGCGGATTCAGCGGCTAAGGAATTTGAAGGAAATTCCGGACAGTTAAACGGGTTTGGTGTTCTGGCATTTTGGTTACAGGCTCTGGACGGGGTGTTTACCCTGGGAGCTGGTGGTGGTTAATTTCTTCCCAAAACAGGAATTATGGTGCCCTCGAGCTGGTGGTACGGCTGGGGGTACATTGAGGTGTTTTATGTTTTTTGGTTTTGCCAAAATATTTTAAGCCAGAATTTTCCCGTTGGGCTCCAAGAACCCTCCCTTCTAATTTTTTGCATAAAATTATGCTAATGTTTAATAAAATGTTTTTGTTGTTTGTTAATAAACTGGCCGCTGTGGCCATAATTATCCAAAATTGAAATTGGTGTTACGTTTTTATTTGTATTATTGATTGGTTATCAAAAAAATGGTGGGTGAGGTTGGGATATTAGGGGGAGCCATATTGACCATACACGGTCAAGTAAAATCGGCATCTAAAAAAGTTTGTTGAGTGGGACTTATCGTAGGAAAGCTAATGTCTGATAAATAATTTAAACATTCCAGGATATTAGAATCAACCTTGGAGCTATATAGTGATTTGTAATAATCATGAAAACATTGGAGTATGTCATCCGTTACAGTTGCTATCGAATTGTCTGGCTTCCGAATTTGAAGTATGGTATTAGAAGTATTGTGCTGACGTACGATAAATGGCAGTAATTTACTGGACTGGTTTCCCAATTCAAAGTATGACTGACGGGTAAAAAATAATTTACGCTTAGATTTAGTATCCATATATTGGTTATATAACCTCTGGGAAGACAGCCACTCCATTCTATTTTCGTTTGTTTGATTAGCTATATATGATGCCTCAGAGTCTCTCAGTCGTTTTTCAATATCATCATCCTCTTTAGCGGTTACCCGTTTAATATAAGAAACTGTAGAAGCCAAACACCCTCTCAAATACGCTTTCAAGGTATCCCAAAAGAGATTAATATTCTGGGGTTCAGGGTGAGATGAAACAAAACAAACTAGTTGGTCTACAGTTCTGTCATTGGGGCCTATCAACTTCAACCAAAATGGGTTCAGCTTCCAAAATAAACTGCGCTTTTCTAGATCAAACTTGACTGTAAGTATTATTGGACTATGGTCTGAGATACACTTACTCCCATGCTCCACCCCACCCACCCACATTGCCAAGTTACTGGAACCAAATATATAATCTATACGGGACAAAGTACGCTTGGTGAATGAGTGGCAGGTATATACTTTCGTATCAGGGGGACGCATTCTCCATAAATCCAGCCAACCACTACTTTCCATAATCATTGATAATCGAGACGAGGAGGGGGTAACACAGGGGGTATCATCATCTATTCTGAGTCTATCAAGAGAATGATCCATGACAAGGTTAAAATCTCCCATACACAGAACATGTGCATCCAGATAATTAAGTGCAAAGCTCATCGCCATTTTGATAATTGCCAGATTAGCAGGAAGTGGGTTATAGACACATATTATGACATATTCTTTCGAGTTAACCAAAGCGTGTACAAACACAAAACGGCCCTCCGGATCCCTCCGAGCCTCTTTAACTTCCCATCTAACATCTTTATGTATCAATAAGGACACCCCCCTAGAATAGCTAATGTGAAATGAATGTATAAACCATTGTACCCAAGATTTTTGTACATAGCGGGCCGAGTCTCTAGTCAAGTGAGATTCGATCAAGGCCACAATGTGGGGATGGTATCGTCTAATCTGAGAAAAAACCTTAATTCTTTTTCGGGGAGAACCGAGACCCCTCACATTCCAGGTCATACATATAATTTCCGATCCCATATCACCCCGTCCAGACATGGTATACATTGTCACACCTTAACCACTCTTCAGCCTCAGCCAGGGTCATAAAAAACACGGTGGATTCCCCATGGAAAACTCGGAGCTTAGCTGGGTAGAACATTGAATATTTAATGTTTCTCTCTCTAAGAAGTTTCTTGATCTCTGTGAATTGAGCTCGTTGTTTCTGAAGCTCCATAGAGAAGTCTGGAAAGATTGAAATTGTGGCATTATTGAATTTAATGGGACTTTTCTGCCTTGCCATACGGAGAATGGTGTCTCTGTCTCTGTAGTTTAGGAGGCGCGCCAAAAAAAGCCGTGGCGGACTGCCCGGGGGAAGAGATCTTGTTGGAACTCTATGAGCTCTTTCTACAGAAAAAGTTGAGGAAAATTCATCTCCCAGGTTATCCTTGAGCCATCCTTCCAGAAATTGTTCAGGCCGTTGCCCTTCTGAGCGTTCTGGTAATCCAATGATTCGGATATTATTGCGGCGCATTCTATTCTCCAAGTCATCCGCTTTCTGACTCCAAGCGTTTATTGAGCCAGACACCTTTGCTAATTTAGCCTCCATAGGTGTAAGGTTGTCTTCCAGGTGGGATACTCTCGATTCAACCTCCGTGATACGCCCCTTTTTAGTGTGCATGTCCTGTCGAAGGAGTCCCACCTCAGAATGTACCTCATCTATTTTCCCAGTTAAAAATGTCCTGGTTAAAGATATGGCCTGCATTAATTGTTCAGATGCCTGCCTCAAAGTTAAATCCTCATAATCACCACTCTCTTCACTGTCGGAGGCATGATTTCCACGTTGCCCTGCAGCTTTAGCTGCTCCAGTTTTTGGAAATGCTGGAGGTCCAACAACCTGTGGATAGAGGATCATTTTTTAGCTTGAAATAACCCCTTTAATGAGCATTAAAAGGTTTGTTCAGTCTAAAACTACAAATCTGCACTCACTCTATGTGACTGCAGAGTAGTGAATTTTCCCAGTGTAAACGTCGGCAACAGCAGTCATGTGACTGTAATTATGCAATATGCATACTCCCAGCCACAATCGTACTAGATGGATACAGCCTCACTTAATTTACCTTTATAGTCAGATTGTGGCTGGAAGTATGTGTAAGGGGGTTGACCGGACCGCGGGTACCTGCGTGCCGGGTCCGGAACTAGATAGGCTGCATCTCCTATTCCTGGGGGTAAGCCTGAGTGAGTCGGACCTTCTCTTTTGCCTGGGGGAAGCGATAGAGAGACGGACCTTCCTGCTGTCCCAGGAGGGCGGGCAGATAGAGAAGAAAAGGTTATTTATATCTTTTTGAATCCTCTCTCTTCTCTAGTATTAGCTATCCCTCCTAGATTTGTGTCTACAGCAAAATGTAATCAGTTTACTCTCAATTAGTGTTGAGCATTCCGATACCGCAAGTATCGGGTATCGGCCGATACTTGCGGTATCGGAATTCCGATACCGGGATTCCGATACTTGCCGCGTATCGGATACCGGAATCGGAAGTTCCAAGATTCAAAATGCAGAAATTCAGCCAATGAGAATGATTCCAAGTGTGGGCACATCCTGTTTAGCATGGAGGGCATGAAACTACTGGCAAGGCTGTGATTGGCTGCTGAAATGATGTCATGATGAAGTTTAAAAGTCGCTGGCGCCATTTTGCGATCACTCTGCTGTGAATTCAGTTAGTGACAGGACGCTGTTTGCTGACTGAGGGACAGTTTAGAGATAGCGATTTGCTTCTTTGTGCTTTCCAAAGGCTAATTTAGCAACCGCTGTGTTCACCTACTAATCACCTAGCTTTTGCCTTGTAGCGCTGTTTTCACAGCGATCTGCAAGGTCTGTGTGTGTGTGTGTGTGAGTGCAGCCCACTCTCTAGTCTGAGTGCAGCCACATAGGCCATCCATAGCTGGTTGTATTCAGTTCAGGGAGGGTGGTTCATTGCCTCATACTGTTCTTTTTTTTTTTTTTTTTCAAGTAGTGTAGTCTGCTGCTAATTTATTCAAAAAAATCCTATTAGTGTCTTTCCACCCGTCTCCAGCTAATTTGTGGAAAAACACTACATAGGATAACGTAGAGGAGGGTTTTTGGGCCTTGCAGCGCCGTTTACGGCTGTCTGCACGGTCTCCGTGTGACTGCAGCTCGCCCTGTAGTCTGTGAGCAGCCATAGCCTGGTTGTCTCCAGCTCAGGGTTGTTCACTGCGTCATACCGCCAAATCAATTTTCATTTTGTTTTAAGTAGTGCAGGCTAGGGTTGAGCGAAACGGGTCGATCATTTTCAAAAGTCGCCGACTTTTGGCTAAGTCGGCGTCTCATGAAACCCGATCCGACCCCTGTGCTTGTCGGCCATGCGGTACGCGACTTTCGCGCCAAAGTCGCGTTTCAATGACGCGAAAAGCGCCATTTCTCAGCCAATGAAGGTGAACGCAGAGTGTGGGCAGCGTGATGACATAGATCCTGGTCCCCACCATCTTAGAGAAGGGCATTGCAGTGATTGGCTTGCTGTCTGCGGCGTCACAGGGGCTATAAAGGGGCGTTCCCGCCGACCGCCATCTTACTGCTGCTGATCTGAGCTTAGGGACAGGTTGCTGCCGCTTCGTCAGAAGCAGGGAGAGCGTTAGGCAGGGTCCACTAACCACCAAACCGCTTGTGCTGCAGCGATTTCCACTGTCCAACACCACCTTCGGTGTGCAGGGACTGTGGAAGCTATTTTTTTTTTTTTTTCCCCTCAGCGCTGTAGCTCATTGGGCTGCCCTAGAAGGCTCCGTGATAGCTGTATTGCTGTGTGTACGCCACTGTGGAAACCAACTGCTTTTTTCAAAGCACATATCCTCTTGTTCCTTCCTTTCTGCACAGCTATCTTTTTTGTTTGTCCACACTTTTTATTTAATTTGTGCATCAGTCCACTCCTATTGCTGCCTGCCATACCTGGCTTACATTACTGCAGGGAGATAGTAATTGTAGGACAGTTTTTTTTTTTTTTTTGTTTTTTTTTTGTGGGAGATTAAGATTGGCATTTCTGCTACAGTGCCATCCCTGTGTGTGCCATCTCTCACTGAGTGGGCCATAGAAAGCCTATTTATTTTTTCCGTGATTTGTGTTCTAAAATCTACCTCAACACAAAAACACTACATCAATCAGTGGGAGAAAAATATTGGCCTCAGTCAGGGCTTGTGTGCCACTGCTGTGTGTGCTATCTCTCATTCAGTGGGCTATAGCAAGCCTATTTTTTTTTTTTTTTTTTTAATATTATTTGGTTTCTAAAGTCTCCCTGAAAAAAAAAAAAAACCTAAAAAAACAGTGGGAGAGTAATATTGCCCTTTCAGCTTGTGTGCCAGTCTTGACTCCTGGGTGTGCCACCTCTCTCCCTCTCATTCAGTGGGCCATAGAAAGCCTATTTATTTTATTTTTTTAATATTATTTGGTTTCTAATTCTCCCTGAAAAAAAAAAAAAAAAACCTAAAAAAACAGTGGGAGAATAATATTGCCCTTTCAGCTTGTGTGCCAGTCTTGACTCCTGGGTGTGCCACCTCTCTCCCTCTCATTCAGTGGGCCATAGAAAGCCTATTTATTTTATTTTTTTAATATTATTTGGTTTCTAATTCTCCCTGAAAAAAAAAAAAAAAAACCTAAAAAAACAGTGGGAGAATAATATTGCCCTTTCAGCTTGTGTGCCAGTCTTGACTCCTGGGTGTGCCACCTCTCTCCCTTTCATTCAGTGGGCCATAGAAAGCCTATTTATTTTTTCCGTGATTTGTGTTCTAAATTCTACCTCAACACAAAAACACTACATCAATCAGTGGGAGAAAAATATTGGCCTCAGTCAGGGCTTGTGTGCCACTGCTGTGTGTGCTATCTCTCATTCAGTGGGCTATAGCAAGCCTATTTTTTTTTTTTTTTTTAATATTATTTGGTTTCTAAAGTCTCCCTGAAAAAAAAAAAAAACCTAAAAAAACAGTGGGAGAGTAATATTGCCCTTTCAGCTTGTGTGCCAGTCTTGACTCCTGGGTGTGCCACCTCTCTCCCTCTCATTCATTGGGCCATAGAAAGCCTATTTTTTTTTTTTTTTTAATATTATTTGGTTTCTAATTCTCCCTGAAAAAAAAAAAAAAAACCTAAAAAAACAGTGGGAGAATAATATTGCCCTTTCAGCTTGTGTGCCAGTCTTGACTCCTGGGTGTGCCACCTCTCTCCCTCTCATTCAGTGGGCCATAGAAAGCCTATTTATTTTTTCCGTGATTTGTGTTCTAAATTCTACCTCAACACAAAAACACTACATCAATCAGTGGGAGAAAAATATTGGCCTCAGTCAGGGCTTGTGTGCCACTGCTGTGTGTGCTATCTCTCATTCAGTGGGCTATAGCAAGCCTATTTTTTTTTTTTTTTTTTTTTTTTTTTAATATTATTTGGTTTCTAAAGTCTCCCTGAAAAAAAAAAAAAACCTAAAAAAACAGTGGGAGAGTAATATTGCCCTTTCAGCTTGTGTGCCAGTCTTGACTCCTGGGTGTGCCACCTCTCTCCCTCTCATTCAGTGGGCCATAGAAAGCCTATTTATTTTTTTTTTTTAATATTATTTGGTTTCTAATTCTCCCTGAAAAAAAAAAAAAAAACCTAAAAAAACAGTGGGAGAATAATATTGCCCTTTCAGCTTGTGTGCCAGTCTTGACTCCTGGGTGTGCCACCTCTCTCCCTCTCATTCAGTGGGCCATAGAAAGCCTATTTATTTTTTTTTTTAAATATTATTGGGTTTCTAAAGTCTCCCTGAAAAAACAAAAAATACATAAAAAAACAGTGGGAGAGTAATATTGCCCTTTCAGCTTGTGTGCCAGTCTTGACTCCTGGGTGTGCCACCTCTCTCCCTTTCATTCAGTGGGCCATAGAAAGCCTATTTATTTTTTCCGTGATTTGTGTTCTAAATTCTACCTCAACACAAAAACACTACATCAATCAGTGGGAGAAAAATATTGGCCTCAGTCAGGGCTTGTGTGCCACTGCTGTGTGTGCTATCTCTCATTCAGTGGGCTATAGCAAGCCTATTTTTTTTTTTTTTTTTAATATTATTTGGTTTCTAAAGTCTCCCTGAAAAAAAAAAAAAACCTAAAAAAACAGTGGGAGAGTAATATTGCCCTTTCAGCTTGTGTGCCAGTCTTGACTCCTGGGTGTGCCACCTCTCTCCCTCTCATTCAGTGGGCCATAGAAAGCCTATTTATTTTTTTTTTTTAATATTATTTGGTTTCTAATTCTCCCTGAAAAAAAAAAAAAAACCTAAAAAAACAGTGGGAGAATAATATTGCCCTTTCAGCTTGTGTGCCAGTCTTGACTCCTGGGTGTGCCACCTCTCTCCCTCTCATTCAGTGGGCCATAGAAAGCCTATTAATTTTTTTTTTTTAATATTATTGGGTTTCTAAAGTCTCCCTGAAAAAACAAAAAATACATAAAAAAACAGTGGGAGAGTAATATTGCCCTTTCAGCTTGTGTGCCAGTCTTGACTCCTGGGTGTGCCACCTCTCTCCCTTTCATTCAGTGGGCCATAGAAAGCCTATTTATTTTTTCCGTGATTTGTGTTCTAAATTCTACCTCAACACAAAAACACTACATCAATCAGTGGGAGAAAAATATTGGCCTCAGTCAGGGCTTGTGTGCCACTGCTGTGTGTCCTATCTCTCATTCAGTGGGCTATAGCAAGCCTATTTTTTTTTTTTTATTTTTTTTTTAATATTATTTGGTTTCTAAAGTCTCCCTGAAAAAAAAAAAAAAACCTAAAAAAACAGTGGGAGAGTAATATTGCCCTTTCAGCTTGTGTGCCAGTCTTGACTCCTGGGTGTGCCACCTCTCTCCCTCTCATTCATTGGGCCATAGAAAGCCTATTTTTTTTTTTTTTTTAATATTATTTGGTTTCTAATTCTCCCTGAAAAAAAAAAAAAAAACCTAAAAAAACAGTGGGAGAATAATATTGCCCTTTCAGCTTGTGTGCCAGTCTTGACTCCTGGGTGTGCCACCTCTCTCCCTCTCATTCAGTGGGCCATAGAAAGCCTATTTATTTTTTCCGTGATTTGTGTTCTAAATTCTACCTCAACACAAAAACACTACATCAATCAGTGGGAGAAAAATATTGGCCTCAGTCAGGGCTTGTGTGCCACTGCTGTGTGTGCTATCTCTCATTCAGTGGGCTATAGCAAGCCTATTTATTTTTTTTTTTTTTTTTTTTTTTAATATTATTTGGTTTCTAAAGTCTCCCTGAAAAAAAAAAAAAAACCTAAAAAAACAGTGGGAGAGTAATATTGCCCTTTCAGCTTGTGTGCCAGTCTTGACTCCTGGGTGTGCCACCTCTCTCCCTCTCATTCAGTGGGCCATAGAAAGCCTATTTATTTTTTTTTTTAATATTATTTGGTTTCTAATTCTCCCTGAAAAAAAAAAAAAAAACCTAAAAAAACAGTGGGAGAATAATATTGCCCTTTCAGCTTGTGTGCCAGTCTTGACTCCTGGGTGTGCCACCTCTCTCCCTCTCATTCAGTGGGCCATAGAAAGCCTATTTATTTTTTTTTTTAAATATTATTGGGTTTCTAAAGTCTCCCTGAAAAAACAAAAAATACATAAAAAAACAGTGGGAGAGTAATATTGCCCTTTCAGCTTGTGTGCCAGTCTTGACTCCTGGGTGTGCCACCTCTCTCCCTTTCATTCAGTGGGCCATAGAAAGCCTATTTATTTTTTCCGTGATTTGTGTTCTAAATTCTACCTCAACACAAAAACACTACATCAATCAGTGGGAGAAAAATATTGGCCTCAGTCAGGGCTTGTGTGCCACTGCTGTGTGTGCTATCTCTCATTCAGTGGGCTATAGCAAGCCTATTTTTTTTTTTTTTTTTAATATTATTTGGTTTCTAAAGTCTCCCTGAAAAAAAAAAAAAACCTAAAAAAACAGTGGGAGAGTAATATTGCCCTTTCAGCTTGTGTGCCAGTCTTGACTCCTGGGTGTGCCACCTCTCTCCCTCTCATTCAGTGGGCCATAGAAAGCCTTTTTTTTTTTGGGTTTTTTTAATATTATTTGGTTTCTAAAGTCTCCCTGAAAAAAACAAAAAAAACATAAAAAACAGTGGGAGAGTAATATTGCCCTTTCAGCTTGTGCGCCAGTCTTGACTCCTGGTTGTGCCACCTCTCTCTCTCTAATTGTGGGCCATAGAAAGCCTTTTTTTTTTTTTTTTTTTAAATATTATTTGGTTTCTAAAGTCTCCCTGAGAAAAAAAAATAAATAAATTAGGTGGGAGATTAATATTGACATTAGTGCTTGAGTGACAGTCCTGCGTGTGTGTCATCTCTGTGATTTTGTGCCACAGAAAACAGAGTGTGTAACATTGTGCCTGATTTTCCTTGTGGTCTCACCAACCTGTTAAGGGATATTGAAATCATACTGAAGTTATAGCTCACCGTGTAAGTTGTTTGACAGCAACAAATAAAGTTACTTTGGTTAAGATTTTAAAACAATGAGGAAGTCTGGTGCAAGAGGTCGTCGTGGGCGTTCATTGTCAGCTGGTAATGATGGTAGTGGTAGTGGAGCATCAGGTGGTCGTGGGGATAAAAATATTCCACCTAAGTCTGGAGCTGTGGAGCCAGTTTCGTCGTCAGGCTACACAAGGCCTCGAACGCTCTCTTTTCTGGGAGTAGGAAAACCGCTTTTAAAGGCGGAGCAGCAACAGCAAGTTTTGGCTTACATTGCAGACTCAGCCTCTAGCTCTTTTGCCTCCTCTTCCGAAACTGGTAAATGTAAAAGCAGCGCGTCGCTTGTGGATGTTCACGGTCAGGGACAAGTCGCTTCCTTGTCCTCCTCAGCAAAAACTACAACAAGAGAGAAGGATGCAGCAGGCGACACAACGGGTCACTCCATGGAGCTCTTTACACATACCGTCCCTGGCTTAGAAAGTGAAACATTTAACAGGCCATGCCCATTACAAGTATATTCTGACATGGAGTGCACTGATGCACAGCCACAGCCAGAGTACTATGCTGCTCCTTTGACTCAGACCACCACATTGCCCTCTCAGGGTACAGATCCACAATCAGACCCTGATGAGACTATGTTGCCCCGCCACGAACGCTATACCACCGACCGACACAGTGACACAGACGAAGTTGCACACGAGCTCGAAGAGGAGGTAATAGATGACCCAGTTATTGACCCCGATTGGCAGCCATTGGGGGAACAGGGTGCAGGCGGCAGTAGTTCAGAAGCGGAGGTGGAGGAGGGGCCGCAGCAGGCATCAACATCGCAACAGGTTCCATCTGCCGGGCCCGTATCTGGACCAAAACGCGTGTCAAAGCCAAAACCTGTTGGAGCACAGCGTTGCCATCCGGTTAAAGCTCAGTCTGCAATCCCTGAAAAGGGATCCGAGTCTAGGAAGAGTGCAGTCTGGCATTTTTTTAAACAACATCCAACTGATCAGCGCAAAGTCATCTGTCAAAAATGTTCAACTAGCTTAAGCAGAGGTCAGAATCTGAAAAGTCTAAATACTAGTTGCATGCATAGACACTTAACCACCATGCATTTTCAAGCCTGGACTAACTACCAAACGTCCCTCAAGGTTGTAGCACCCTCGGCCAATGAAGCTAGTCAGCAACGCAACATCCCTTCCGTCACTGTAAGGCCACCATTTTCCGCACCACCGGCAGTATCTGTGCAGGTTTCTTTGCCAGCCAAAAGCAGTCAGGGTCAGGGAATCACCAGTTTTGTAGGAGGAAATATTGCATCTAGGGCACCGGCGGAAACAATACCGTCTCCAACCGTCTCTCAGTCTGCCATGTACACCGGCACACCCGAAAGTTCCACGATCTACAGCTCTCCAGTCCAGCTCACCCTACATGAGACTCTGGTTAGAAAAAGGAAGTACTTATCCTCGCATCCGCGTACACAGGGTTTTAACGCCCACATAGCTAGACTAATCTCGTTAGAGATGATGCCCTACCGGTTAGTTGAAAGCGAAGCTTTCAAAGCCCTGATGGAGTACGCTGAACCACGATACGAGCTACCCAGTCGACACTTTTTTTCCAGAAAAGCCATCCCAGCCCTGCACCAGCATGTTAAACAGCGCATCGTCCATGCACTCAGGCAATCTGTGAGTACAAAGGTGCACCTGACTACAGATGCATGGACCAGTAGGCATGGCCAGGGACGTTATGTGTCCATCACGGCACACTGGGTGAATGTGGTGGATGCAGGGTCCACAGGCGACATCAATTTAGGGACAGTTGTGCCTAGCCCACGGTCTAGGAAACAGTTGGCTGTAGGCGTTCGCACCCCCTCCTCCTCCTCCTCCTCGTCCTCCTGCAGAAGCTACAGCTCTTCCACAGAACGCAGTCTGCCAACCACTCCATCGGCAGATGACACTGTTGCACACCAGTTGTCCCATTATGGGCCAGCTACTGCCAAGCGTCAGCAGGCTGTATTGGCTATGAAGTGCTTGGGCGACAATAGACACACCGCGGAAGTTCTGTCCGAGTTCTTGCAACAAGAAACGCAGTCGTGGCTGGGCACAGTAGATCTTGAGGCAGGCAAGGTAGTGAGTGATAACGGAAGGAATTTCATGGCTGCCATCTCCCTTTCCCAACTGAAACACATTCCTTGCCTGGCTCACACCTTAAACCTGGTGGTGCAGTGCTTATTGAAAACTTATCCTGGGTTCTCCGACCTGCTCCTCAAAGTGCGTGCACTTTGCTCACATATCCAACGTTCGCCTGTACACGCCAGCCGTATGCAGACCTATCAGCGGTCTTTGAACCTTCCCCAGCATCGCCTAATCATAGACGTTGCAACAAGGTGGAACTCAACACTGCACATGCTTCAGAGACTGTGCGAACAGAGGCGTGCTGTTATTTATTTGTGGGAGGATACACGGGCAGGCAGTAGGATGGCAGACATGGAGTTGTCAGGTGTGCAGTGGTCTAAGATACAAGACATGTGTCAAGTCCTTCAGTGCTTTGAGGAATGCACACGGCTGGTTAGTGCAGACAACGCCGTAATAAGCATGAGCATCCCCCTAATGCGTCTGCTGATGCAAAGTTTGACGCACATAAAGGAGCAGGCGTCTGCACCAGAGGAAGAGGAAAGCCTTGATGACAGTCAGCCATTGTCTGGTCAGGGCAGTGTACAGGACGAGGTAGCGGGCGAAGAGGAGGTGGAGGACGAGGAGGATGATGGGGATGAGTATATTTTTAATGCCGAACCTTTCCCGGGGGCACAGGAATTTGGTTGCGTGTCACGGCCGGGTTCTGGTTTTTTGAGGGACACAAGTGACGTAGATTTGCCTGCAACTGCCCCTCAACCAATCACAACCGGAGATTTGACAACTGGAACTTTGGCCCACATGGCGGATTATGCCTTACGTATCCTAAAAAGGGACACACGCATTACGAAAATGATGAACGATGACGATTACTGGTTGGCCTGCCTCCTTGATCCACGCTATAAAGGCAAATTGCAAAATATTATGCCACATGAGAACTTGGAACTAATATTAGCAACCAAACAATCAACTCTTGTTGACCGTTTGCTTCAGGCATTCCCAGCACACAGCGCACGTGATCGTTCTCACACGAGCTCCAGGGGGCAGCAGACTAGGAGTGTTAGGGGTGTACACATCAGAAGTGGCGTTGGACAGAGGGGTTTTCTGACCAGGTTGTGGAGTGATTTTGCTATGACCGCAGACAGGACAGGTACTGCTGCATCAATTGAAAGTGACAGGAGACAACATTTGTCCAGTATGGTTACTAACTATTTTTCATCCCTTATCGATGTTCTCCCTCAACCGTCATTCCCATTTGATTACTGGGCCTCCAAATTAGACACCTGGCCAGAATTGGCAGAATATGCATTGCAGGAGCTTGCTTGCCCGGCAGCAAGTGTCCTATCAGAAAGAGTATTCAGTGCTGCAGGTTCAATATTAACCGAAAAAAGGACTCGTCTGGCTACCCAAAATGTTGACGATCTAACATTCATTAAAATGAACCACAACTGGATTTCGAAATCTTTTGCCCCACCTTGCCCGGCCGACACCTAGCTTTCCTATGAAAAGCTCTTGCCTGTGAATTACTTTTCTAATGTCTAATTTGCTGCAGCTGATTGTACAGCATACGACATGTTTACACCTCCCTAAATGGCAAAACTCCCCACACGGGGCCGTGGTATCGCGACTTGGCGCAAGCACCCGTGAGACTGCTGTTTGTCTGAAGAGGTGGGTGTGCTCGCTTTTGGTTGACGGCATTGCTACTGGGTCCCTCATAGTACAATGTAGTGTCTCTGGCGGTGGTGGTGCGCACCCAACGTCAGACACACCGTTGTAACATGAGGGGCCCTGGGGCGGTCCCGCCGGCCTCAAGAGAGTTCCCCCCTACCCCAGCTCAAAATGTGCTCTACCACGTGCAAAATTATGTCGCACAGCTCCACCAATCTTTAGTCTATTCGCTGACATCATTCAATGTCTGGCACTGACAATACAAATTTGTAGACATCTATGATGCAACTTAAAGTAGTCTGTGTCTGTGTCCTATATTGGCACCATTAAATAGTTACTGCCAAATTACTATGTCAGAAACTCAGTAGATGAGCCCACCCCTGTACCTAAGTATGCCACCTTTTTTTTTTGTTTTGGTTGTTTTGCGAGACATTAACATCTATTTATATTTTGGGAGTACTGGGACAGACACTCCTTGCACTACTCCTCCACTCACCACCAAGCTGCCTGTGTATCCATGTAACCGCTGTAAAACTGCCATGAGCCTATTGTTTGTTATTTTAGGCCTTTGATAGCCTGTCTGCGGCCCCTACTTGCAATACTCCTCCACTGACCACCAAGCTGCCTGCCCGTGTATCCATGTAACCGCTGTAAAACTGCCATGAGCCTATTGTTTGTTATTTTAGGCCTTTGATAGCCTGTCTGCGGTCCCTACTTTAAATACTCCTCCACTGACCACCAAGCTGCCTGCCCGTGTATCCATGTAACCGCTGTGAAACTGCCATGAGCCTATTGTTTGTTATGTTAGGCCTTTGATAGCCTGTCTGCGGTCCCTACTTTAAATACTCCTCCACTGACCAGACCACTGCTGCCCGTGTACCCCTGGAACCAATTATAAAGTGCCTACAGCCAGCCCATTTTCTTATGTTAGGCCTTTGAAGCCTGTCTGCGGTCCCTACTTTAAATACTCCTCCACTGACCAGACCACTGCTGCCCGTGTACCCCTGGAACCAATTATAAAGTGCCTACAGCCAGCCCATTTTCTTATGTTAGGCCTTTGAAGCCTGTCTGTGGTCCCTACTTTAAATACTCCTCCACTCACCACCACCAAGCTGCCTGCCCGTGTATCCATGTAACCGCTGTGAAACTGCCATGAGCCTATTGTTTGTTATGTTAGGCCTTTGATAGCCTGTCTGCGGTCCCTACTTTAAATACTCCTCCACTGACCAGACCACTGCTGCCCGTGTACCCCTGGAACCAATTATAAAGTGCCTACAGCCAGCCCATTTTCTTATGTTAGGCCTTTGAAGCCTGTCTGCGGTCCCTACTTTAAATACTCCTCCACTGACCAGACCACTGCTGCCCGTGTACCCCTGGAACCAATTATAAAGTGCCTACAGCCAGCCCATTTTCTTATGTTAGGCCTTTGAAGCCTGTCTGCGGTCCCTACTTTAAATACTCCTCCACTCACCACCACCAAGCTGCCTGCCCGTGTATCCATGTAACCGCTGTGAAACTGCCATGAGCCTATTGTTTGTTATGTTAGGCCTTTGATAGCCTGTCTGCGGTCCCTACTTTAAATACTCCTCCACTGACCAGACCACTGCTGCCCGTGTACCCCTGGAACCAATTATAAAGTGCCTACAGCCAGCCCATTTTCTTATGTTAGGCCTTTGAAGCCTGTCTGCGGTCCCTACTTTAAATACTCCTCCACTGACCAGACCACTGCTGCCCGTGTACCCCTGGAACCAATTATAAAGTGCCTACAGCCAGCCCATTTTCTTATGTTAGGCCTTTGAAGCCTGTCTGCGGTCCCTACTTTAAATACTCCTCCACTCACCACCACCAAGCTGCCTGCCCGTGTATCCATGTAACCGCTGTGAAACTGCCATGAGCCTATTGTTTGTTATGTTAGGCCTTTGATATCCTGTCTGCGGTCCCTACTTTAAATACTCCTCCACTGACCAGACCACTGCTGCCCGTGTACCCCTGGAACCAATTATAAAGTGCCTACAGCCAGCCCATTTTCTTATGTTAGGCCTTTGAAGCCTGTCTGCGGTCCCTACTTTAAATACTCCTCCACTGACCAGACCACTGCTGCCCGTGTACCCCTGGAACCAATTATAAAGTGCCTACAGCCAGCCCATTTTCTTATGTTAGGCCTTTGAAGCCTGTCTGCGGTCCCTACTTTAAATACTCCTCCACTCACCACCACCAAGCTGCCTGCCCGTGTATCCATGTAACCGCTGTGAAACTGCCATGAGCCTATTGTTTGTTATGTTAGGCCTTTGATAGCCTGTCTGCGGTCCCTACTTTAAATACTCCTCCACTCACCACCACCAAGCTGCCTGCCCGTGTATCCATGTAACCGCTGTGAAACTGCCATGAGCCTATTGTTTGTTATGTTAGGCCTTTGATAGCCTGTCTGCGGTCCCTACTTTAAATACTCCTCCACTGACCAGACCACTGCTGCCCGTGTACCCCTGGAACCAATTATAAAGTGCCTACAGCCAGCCCATTTTCTTATGTTAGGCCTTTGAAGCCTGTCTGCGGTCCCTACTTTAAATACTCCTCCACTGACCAGACCACTGCTGCCCGTGTACCCCTGGAACCAATTATAAAGTGCCTACAGCCAGCCCATTTTCTTATGTTAGGCCTTTGAAGCCTGTCTGCGGTCCCTACTTTAAATACTCCTCCACTGACCACCAAGCTGCCTGCCCGTGTATCCATGTAACCGCTGTAAAACTGCCATGAGCCTATTGTTTGTTATTTTAGGCCTTTGATAGCCTGTCTGCGGTCCCTACTTTAAATACTCCTCCACTGACCACCAAGCTGCCTGCCCGTGTATCCATGTAACCGCTGTAAAACTGCCATGAGCCTATTGTTTGTTATTTTAGGCCTTTGATAGCCTGTCTGCGGCCCCTACTTGCAATACTCCTCCACTGACCACCAAGCTGCCTGCCCGTGTATCCATGTAACCGCTGTAAAACTGCCATGAGCCTATTGTTTGTTATTTTAGGCCTTTGATAGCCTGTCTGCGGTCCCTACTTTAAATACTCCTCCACTGACCACCAAGCTGCCTGCCCGTGTATCCATGTAACCGCTGTGAAACTGCCATGAGCCTATTGTTTGTTATGTTAGGCCTTTGATAGCCTGTCTGCGGTCCCTACTTTAAATACTCCTCCACTGACCAGACCACTGCTGCCCGTGTACCCCTGGAACCAATTATAAAGTGCCTACAGCCAGCCCATTTTCTTATGTTAGGCCTTTGAAGCCTGTCTGCGGTCCCTACTTTAAATACTCCTCCACTGACCAGACCACTGCTGCCCGTGTACCCCTGGAACCAATTATAAAGTGCCTACAGCCAGCCCATTTTCTTATGTTAGGCCTTTGAAGCCTGTCTGCGGTCCCTACTTTAAATACTCCTCCACTCACCACCACCAAGCTGCCTGCCCGTGTATCCATGTAACCGCTGTGAAACTGCCATGAGCCTATTGTTTGTTATGTTAGGCCTTTGATAGCCTGTCTGCGGTCCCTACTTTAAATACTCCTCCACTGACCAGACCACTGCTGCCCGTGTACCCCTGGAACCAATTATAAAGTGCCTACAGCCAGCCCATTTTCTTATGTTAGGCCTTTGAAGCCTGTCTGCGGTCCCTACTTTAAATACTCCTCCACTGACCACCAAGCTGCCTGCCCGTGTATCCATGTAACCGCTGTAAAACTGCCATGAGCCTATTGTTTGTTATTTTAGGCCTTTGATAGCCTGTCTGCGGTCCCTACTTTAAATACTCCTCCACTGACCACCAAGCTGCCTGCCCGTGTATCCATGTAACCGCTGTAAAACTGCCATGAGCCTATTGTTTGTTATTTTAGGCCTTTGATAGCCTGTCTGCGGCCCCTACTTGCAATACTCCTCCACTGACCACCAAGCTGCCTGCCCGTGTATCCATGTAACCGCTGTAAAACTGCCATGAGCCTATTGTTTGTTATTTTAGGCCTTTGATAGCCTGTCTGCGGTCCCTACTTTAAATACTCCTCCACTGACCACCAAGCTGCCTGCCCGTGTATCCATGTAACCGCTGTGAAACTGCCATGAGCCTATTGTTTGTTATGTTAGGCCTTTGATAGCCTGTCTGCGGTCCCTACTTTAAATACTCCTCCACTGACCAGACCACTGCTGCCCGTGTACCCCTGGAACCAATTATAAAGTGCCTACAGCCAGCCCATTTTCTTATGTTAGGCCTTTGAAGCCTGTCTGCGGTCCCTACTTTAAATACTCCTCCACTCACCACCACCAAGCTGCCTGCCCGTGTATCCATGTAACCGCTGTGAAACTGCCATGAGCCTATTGTTTGTTATGTTAGGCCTTTGATAGCCTGTCTGCGGTCCCTACTTTAAATACTCCTCCACTGACCAGACCACTGCTGCCCGTGTACCCCTGGAACCAATTATAAAGTGCCTACAGCCAGCCCATTTTCTTATGTTAGGCCTTTGAAGCCTGTCTGCGGTCCCTACTTTAAATACTCCTCCACTGACCAGACCACTGCTGCCCGTGTACCCCTGGAACCAATTATAAAGTGCCTACAGCCAGCCCATTTTCTTATGTTAGGCCTTTGAAGCCTGTCTGCGGTCCCTACTTTAAATACTCCTCCACTCACCACCACCAAGCTGCCTGCCCGTGTATCCATGTAACCGCTGTGAAACTGCCATGAGCCTATTGTTTGTTATGTTAGGCCTTTGATAGCCTGTCTGCGGCCCCTACTTGCAATACTCCTCCACTGACCACAATGCTGCCTGGAGTGCCTGCCTGTGTATCCATGTAACCGATGTAAAACTGCCATGACTGCCTACTGTTTGTTATTTTAGGCCTTTGATAGCCTGTCTGCAGCCCCTACTTGCAATACTCCTCCACTGACCACACCAATGCTGCCCGTGTACCCCTGGAACCTATTTAAAAGTTCATAGAGCCTAGTTATATATTTTATTTACTATTAATAAGGCCATGATGGACTACGCTGTACCACGCTACAAGCTAACCAGTCGACACTTCTTTTGCGAGAAAAGCCATCCCAACCCTCCACCAGCATGTAGAAGACCGCATTGTCCATGCACTCTGGCAATCTGTGAGTACAAAGGTGCACCTGACAACAGACGCATGGACCTGTAGGCATGGCAACGGAAGATTACGTGTCCATTACGGCGCAATGGGTTAATGTGGTGGATGCATGGTCCACAGGGGACAGCCTACTAAGTCTGTCTGCAGTCCCTAATTCAAATTGTCCTCCACTGTCTAAATCGGAACTTCCACCTTCTGGCTTTCGGCCTATAGTATCAGAAATTAAACTGCATTTGGCCTTCAACTTTGGTTAGGGCCTACTAACGGCTTCTGCCCCTCCCTGGTGTTGCCCTCAACTAAATAAAGCTGAGCTTCAACCTTCTGCTCCAAATTACCATTTTGAAAAATGCAATAGGCTTTTCAGGCCTACAAAAGGTGTCTGTCTGTGTGCCCCTCCCTGGTGTTGTCCTCAACTAAATAAAGCTGAGCTTCAACCTTCCGGCTCTCATTATGTGGTTTTAAAAAAAAAATGGTGGTTAGGGCCTACTAACGGCTTCTGCCCCTCCCTGGTGTTGTCCTCAACTAAATAAAGCTGAGCTTCAACCTTCCGGCTCTCATTATGTGGTTTTAAAAAAAAAAATGGTGGTTAGGGCCTACTAACGGCTTCTGCCCCTCCCTGGTGTTGTCCTCAACTAAATAAAGCTGAGCTTCAACCTTCCGGCTCTCATTATGTGGTTTTTAAAAAAAAAAAGGTGGTTAGGGCCTACTAACGGCTTCTGCCCCTCCCTGGTGTTGCCCTCAACTAAATAAAGCTGAGCTTCAACCTTCTGCTCCAAATTACCATTTTGAAAAATGCAATAGGCTTTTCAGGCCTACAAAAGGTGTCTGTCTGTGTGCCCCTCCCTGGTGTTGTCCTCAACTAAATAAAGCTGAGCTTCAACCTTCCGGCTCTCATTATGTGGTTTTAAAAAAAAAAATGGTGGTTAGGGCCTACTAACGGCTTCTGCCCCTCCCTGGTGTTGTCCTCAACTAAATAAAGCTGAGCTTCAACCTTCCGGCTCTCATTAAGTGGTTTTAAAAAAAAAATGGTGGTTAGGGCCTACTAACGGCTTCTGCCCCTCCCTGGTGTTGTCCTCAACTAAATAAAGCTGAGCTTCAACCTTCCGGCTCTCATTATGTGGTTTTTAAAAAAAAAAAGGTGGTTAGGGCCTACTAACGGCTTCTGCCCCTCCCTGGTGTTGCCCTCAACTAAATAAAGCTGAGCTTCAACCTTCTGCTCCAAATTACCATTTTGAAAAATGCAATAGGCTTTTCAGGCCTACAAAAGGTGTCTGTCTGTGTGCCCCTCCCTGGTGTTGTCCTCAACTAAATAAAGCTGAGCTTCAACCTTCCGGCTCTCATTATGTGGTTTTAAAAAAAAAAATGGTGGTTAGGGCCTACTAACGGCTTCTGCCCCTCCCTGGTGTTGTCCTCAACTAAATAAAGCTGAGCTTCAACCTTCCGGCTCTCATTATGTGGTTTTAAAAAAAAAAATGGTGGTTAGGGCCTACTAACGGCTTCTGCCCCTCCCTGGTGTTGTCCTCAACTAAATAAAGCTGAGCTTCAACCTTCCGGCTCTCATTATGTGGTTTTAAAAAAAAAAATGGTGGTTAGGGCCTACTAACGGCTTCTGCCCCTCCCTGGTGTTGTCCTCAACTAAATAAAGCTGAGCTTCAACCTTCTGGCTCTCATTAAGTGGTTTTAAAAAAAAAATGGTGGTTAGGGCCTACTAACGGCTTCTGCCCCTCCCTGGTGTTGTCCTCAACTAAATAAAGCTGAGCTTCAACCTTCCGGCTCTCATTATGTGGTTTTTAAAAAAAAAAAGGTGGTTAGGGCCTACTAACGGCTTCTGCCCCTCCCTGGTGTTGCCCTCAACTAAATAAAGCTGAGCTTCAACCTTCTGCTCCAAATTACCATTTTGAAAAATGCAATAGGCTTTTCAGGCCTACAAAAGGTGTCTGTCTGTGTGCCCCTCCCTGGTGTTGTCCTCAACTAAATAAAGCTGAGCTTCAACCTTCCGGCTCTCATTATGTGGTTTTAAAAAAAAAAATGGTGGTTAGGGCCTACTAACGGCTTCTGCCCCTCCCTGGTGTTGTCCTCAACTAAATAAAGCTGAGCTTCAACCTTCCGGCTCTCATTAAGTGGTTTTAAAAAAAAAATGGTGGTTAGGGCCTACTAACGGCTTCTGCCCCTCCCTGGTGTTGTCCTCAACTAAATAAAGCTGAGCTTCAACCTTCCGGCTCTCATTATGTGGTTTTAAAAAAAAAAATGGTGGTTAGGGCCTACTAACGGCTTCTGCCCCTCCCTGGTGTTGTCCTCAACTAAATAAAGCTGAGCTTCAACCTTCCGGCTCTCATTATGTGGTTTTTAAAAAAAAAAAGGTGGTTAGGGCCTACTAACGGCTTCTGCCCCTCCCTGGTGTTGCCCTCAACTAAATAAAGCTGAGCTTCAACCTTCTGCTCCAAATTACCATTTTGAAAAATGCAATAGGCTTTTCAGGCCTACAAAAGGTGTCTGTCTGTGTGCCCCTCCCTGGTGTTGTCCTCAACTAAATAAAGCTGAGCTTCAACCTTCCGGCTCTCATTATGTGGTTTTAAAAAAAAAAATGGTGGTTAGGGCCTACTAACGGCTTCTGCCCCTCCCTGGTGTTGTCCTCAACTAAATAAAGCTGAGCTTCAACCTTCCGGCTCTCATTATGTGGTTTTAAAAAAAAAAATGGTGGTTAGGGCCTACTAACGGCTTCTGCCCCTCCCTGGTGTTGTCCTCAACTAAATAAAGCTGAGCTTCAACCTTCCGGCTCTCATTAAGTGGTTTTAAAAAAAAAATGGTGGTTAGGGCCTACTAACGGCTTCTGCCCCTCCCTGGTGTTGTCCTCAACTAAATAAAGCTGAGCTTCAACCTTCCGGCTCTCATTAAGTGGTTTTAAAAAAAAAAAATGGTGGTTAGGGCCTACTAACGGCTTCTGCCCCTCCCTGGTGTTGTCCTCAACTAAATAAAGCTGAGCTTCAACCTTCCGGCTCTCATTAAGTGGTTTTAAAAAAAAAATGGTGGTTAGGGCCTACTAACGGCTTCTGCCCCTCCCTGGTGTTGTCCTCAACTAAATAAAGCTGAGCTTCAACCTTCCGGCTCTCATTATGTGGTTTTAAAAAAAAAAATGGTGGTTAGGGCCTACTAACGGCTTCTGCCCCTCCCTGGTGTTGTCCTCAACTAAATAAAGCTGAGCTTCAACCTTCCGGCTCTCATTATGTGGTTTTAAAAAAAAAAATGGTGGTTAGGGCCTACTAACGGCTTCTGCCCCTCCCTGGTGTTGTCCTCAACTAAATAAAGCTGAGCTTCAACCTTCCGGCTCTCATTAAGTGGTTTTAAAAAAAAAATGGTGGTTAGGGCCTACTAACGGCTTCTGCCCCTCCCTGGTGTTGCCCTCAACTAAATAAAGCTGAGCTTCAACCTTCTGCTCCAAATTACCATTTTGAAAAATGCAATAGGCTTTTCCGGCCTACTAAAGGTGTCTGTCTGTGTGCCCCTGCCTGGTGTTGCCCTCAACTAAATAAAGCTGAGCTTCAACCTTCTGCTCCAAATTACCATTTTAAAAAATGCAATAGGCTTTTCCGGCCTACTAAAGGTGTCTGCCCCTCCCTGGTGTTGTCCTCAACTGAACAAAGCTGAGCTTCCACATTCTGGCTTTCGCCCTATACTATCAGATATTAAACTGCATTTGGCCTACTAGTGTGGTTAGGCCCTTGAAACAGTGTCTGCTGCTCTTGGGTTTGCTACTCCACTGAACAAAGCAATGCCGCCTGTATAGTCCTGTTACCAATTTTGAACTGCATGTAGCCTACTTTATTCTTTGGCCCTATATCTGTTTCCTCCTCATCCTGCCCATTGCCCAGCCACTGCTAAATGAGTCTGCTGGTACATTGACCTAGACCACTACATTCCCCTTGTACTCTACACAGCCAGAATCTGTCCCTGCTGAAAGTAAGGTTCCCCTTCCCGCATGTTATACCACCTTACACAGGGACAAAGAGGAAGGTGCAGATGAAAGTGCAGGTTCCTTCATCAGGTGGGGGGGCATACTCGTTGGCGACGTCACTGGCACAGGGCCCCTCAGAGTACGCAAAAGTGTCGCTGCTGGTGGGAGGCGCCCCCGCCATGCAAACACACCGCCGTACTTTGAGGGGCCCTGTGCCAGTGGCAATGCGAACGAGTGGGCCCCCCCCCTGCTTGCTCAGGATCACAGCACTTGCAACTTTTAAATACTTACCTTTCCCTGCAACACCGCCGTGACGTAGTCCGCATTTCCTGGGCCCACGAAAAACTTGAGCCAGCCCTACTCCCCCCACAACTTTCCCCCAATTCCCTATGCCCAACTATTATTATACAGTTAATTAAGATTGGCAAGCTTCAGAAACAAGAATGGATGTTTTTGGCATTAAAATGGGCACTGTAGGTGTTTTCCTGGCCTCCACTCACTGCCGACTATGCTTCCCCATTGACTTGCATTGGGTTTCGTGTTTCGGTCGATCCCCGACTTTTAGCGATAATCGGCCGACTGCACTCGACTCGACTCTGGACAAAATCGGGTTTCCCAAAACCCTACTCGATCTTAAAAAAATGAAAGTCGCTCAACCCTAGTGCAGGCTGCTGCACATTTTTTCAAAAAATTCCTATTAGTGTCTTTCCACCCGTCTCCAGCTAATTTGTGGAAAAACACTACATAGGATAACGTAGAGGAGGGTTTTTGGGCCTTGCAGCGCCGTTTACGGCTGTCTGCACGGTCTCCGTGTGACTGCAGCTCGCCCTGTAGTCTGTGAGCAGCCATAGCCTGGTTGTCTCCAGCTCAGGGTTGTTCACTGCGTCATATCGCCAAATCAATTTTCATTTTGTTTTAAGTAGTGCAGGCTGCTGCACATTTTTTCAAAAAATTCCTATTAGTGTCTTTCCACCCGTCTCCAGCTAACTTGTGGAAAAACACTACATAGGATAACTTAGAGGAGGGTTTTTGGGCCTTGCAGCGCCGTTTACGGCTGTCTGCACGGTCTCCGTGTGACTGCAGCTCGCCCTGTAATCTGTGAGCAGCTGTAGCCTGGTTGTCTCCAGCTCAGGGTTTTTCACTGCGTCATACCGCCAAATCAATTTTCTTTTTTTTCAAAGTAGTGTAGTCTGCTGCTAATTAATTTAAAAAAATCCTATTAGTGTCTTTCCACCCGTCTCCAGCTAATTTGTGGAAAAACACTACATAGGATAAAGTAGAGGAGGGTTTTTGGGCCTTGCAGCGCCGTTTACGTCTGTCTGCACGGTCTCCGTGTGACTGCAGCTCTATCCGTTGTCAGTTCAGCCCCCCAAAAATAAATAAATAATAAAGTTCACCAAACACACCAGTTACACCACTTTACATTTGTGTAGGCCACATTAGCTCATATTAAAGTCTAGTCCACACTTTAGAAAATTAGTGTTTCTTATACCTGTTAGGAGGAGTTGCTCAGGAATAAGCACACAAAGCCGTTAGTACTTTTCTGCTTATCTTTATCAGTCAACCAAGATGAAGAAGGCAGTGAGTAAGGCACGTGGGCGTGGGCGTGGGCGTGGAGCAGGGAGGGGACGTGGGGATTCTGTGCCTGCTGCGGGCACCGGTGACTCATCAGCACCCACATTCACCAGGCAACAGTCGTTCATGCGCAGCTTTGTGTCAGAGCGCCGTACACCGCTGCTGCGTGAAGAACAAATTGAAGCCGTTGTCGGATGGATGGCAGCTAATGCATCAACTTCAATTAGTGCCACATCCTCTCAGACACAGAGCACTGGAGAGCAGCCATCTGTCTCTTCACCACCTGCCAAATTGCCCAGGCAGACAGAGAGCCCAGGACAGGAGCCGTCTCTACTTCTGTTCTCTGAATCTCTTGGCTTGGAAACAGGGGGCCAGCCAAGCAGCATTGGAGAAATGGAAGAAGAGGCAGGGTGCAGTGATGCCCAACAGCTTTTTCTCTCTTCCTCTGAAGAGGCGGGTGGGCCAGTGGCTCCGGTCACCACATCGCAGGCCGCATCAGCTGATGATGACACTCAGGTGCCACTTACTGGTGTGTGCTCTGCTGCTGAGACTACCCAGGAGGAGCAGTTGGGGGCAGAGGGTAGTGTAGATGATGAGGTCCTTGACCCATCTTGGCGTGAGGGACAGGAAGGTGGTGGGAGCAGCTCTGAGGAAGAGATTCCCCGTACGGCCCAAAGAGGGAGAGGGAGGGGGAAGACTGCGGATCCTGCAGCCTCCGCTTTGGCACCCGTTAGGAGCACGTCTCTTCCAAAAGCCAAAAAGGGCGCTCCCAAGATTTGCAGTGCCTGGTCCTTTTTTGACACAGTTGCAGATGACATTTGCTATGTCAGATGCAAGGTGTGTCATCAAAAAGTCAAAAGAGGTCGAAATGTCAGCAACCTCAATACCTCCAACATGTGGAAACATGTGCGCAACAGGCACCCGGCGGAGTTAGAAAAACACACTGAAGAGCTAGGCCAACCAACAGCGGCAGCTACCACCTCTTCAGCTCGTGTTGCCTCTTCCTCTAGCTCACACGCAGCTGGTTCGGCTTCCTCCCAGGATCGCCGTGGAAGAACCTCTGGCCCTGTTGTCCAGAGACCCGCTGTAATTCCACCCGCAGCACCACTTTCCCAGTCATCCACACACTCCCAGCCCAGTCTACAGCCATCGGTAGTACAGGCATGGGAGAAAAGGCGGCCTTTCTCGTCAAACCACCCACAAGAACAGGCTCTGACTGCAGGCATTGCCAAACTTCTTTCACTGGAAATGCTGTCATTCAGGCTGGTGGAGACTGACAGCTTCCGTGACTTGATGTCATTGGCAGTGCCACAGTACAATGTGCCCAGCCGCTTTTACTTCAGCAGGCAAGCCGTCCCTGCCCTGCACAAGCATGTGGAGGGACACATAAAACACGCGCTACTGAACGCCGTCAGTAGCAAGGTCCACCTCACCACCGATGCGTGGACCAGTCAACATGGACAGGGGCGATACCTTTCCCTCACTGCCCATTGGGTTAATGTCGTTGAGCCGGGTACAGACCGTGCGAGTGGCGCAGGACGTGTCCTGCCCACTCCAAGGATTGCAGGAATCCATTCTGTACGCATTGACTCCTCCTCTTACACCAGTTCCTCAGAATCATCGCTGCAGGAGCCGTCACAGTCCACCTCCACATGGAACCGTGATGAACGTGTACCTGTTACGACCAACATGAGCACAGCCGTGGCCAAACGTCAACAGGCCGTCTTGAAATTAATTTTTTTGGGGAATCGTAGCCACACAGCGCAGGAGCTCTGGAATGCCATCAAGCAGGAGAGCGATGTGTGGTTTGTGCCAGCGAATCTCCAGCCAGGCATGGTAGTGTGTGATAATGGCCGAAATCTGGTGGCAGCTCTGGGCCTCGGCAACCTCACTCACATCCCATGTCTGGCACATGTGCTCAATTTGGTCGTGCAGAGCTTTTTGAGGGACTATCCGGATCTTGATGCACTGCTGCACAAGGTCCGCCTAGAGTGTGCTCACTTGTGGCGTTCCAGCACGGCAAAAGCGCGCATTGCGGCTCTGCAGCGCCGACACCGCCTGCCGGAACATCGCATCATATGTGACCTACCTACCAGGTGGAATTCCACGTTACATATGTTGGAGCGGTTGTGTGAGCAGCAGCAAGCTGTAATGGAGTACCAGCTGCTTCAGGCGCAAAGAAGTCGCAGTCAGCGCCGTACAGACTTCACAACCACAGAGTGGGCCACTATGAATGACGTCTGCCAGGTTTTGCGTCCCTTTGATTATTCCACGCGGATGGCGAGTGCAGATGATGCACTAGTCAGCATGACTGTCCCCCTTATCTGCCTGCTTGAAAAATCACTGCAAGCGTTAAGGGATGATGTTGTGGAAGAGGTGGAGGATGAGGATTCACCATTTCCATCATCTTCTGGACAGTCAGCGCCACGTGGTTCCTCACAAACGCGTAGGCAGGGGACAGTTTGTGAGGAGGATGAGGAGGAGTCAATGGAGGAGGAAGACATCCGTCCAGAGGAGGGAGTTACCGAATTGTCCAGTACTCAGTGTGTACAGCGAGGGTGGGGTGATGACGAGCGGGCAGAGACCACGCCTCCAGCAGGGGACAGCGTTTCTTGGGCAGTTGGCAGTCTGCAGCACATGGTGGATTACATGCTGCAGTGCCTGAGAAACGACCGCCGCATCGCCCACATTCTCAACATGTCTGATTATTGGGTGTTCACCCTCCTCGATCCTCGCTACTGGGACAACGTAGAAAGCCTCATCACACCGTTGAACCGGGAGCGAAAAATGCGGGAGTACCAAGACACACTGGTCAATTCCATCATCTTCTCCATTCCAACTGAGAGAAGTGCTGCTAGTGCATTCCAAAGCAGCTCAGTGCATCGAGGCAGTGGAGGAGGCTCTGCACAAAGAGGGAGCAGAAGCAGTGCCTCTGCCCAAGGCAAGACCAGTATGGCCCAACTGTGGCACAGTTTTCTGTGCCCCCCACAAAAGTCTACACCATCACAGACGGCTCCAGTCAGCAGGAGGCAACGGTTCCGTCAGATGGTGACAGACTACATGTCTTGCCCTCTTGCTGTACTCCCAGACGGCTCTTCCCCTTTCAAGTTTTGGGTCTCAAAGCTGGATACATGGCCAGAGCTAAGCCAGTATGCATTGGAGGTGCTGTCTTGCCCTGCGGCCAGTGTATTATCGGAACGTGTCTTTAGTGCTGCAGGTGGTGTACTAACTGACCGTCGCATGCGACTATCCTCCGATAACGTTGACCGGCTTACTTTCCTGAAAATGAACAAGGCCTGGATCTCGCAGGAATTTGCCACTCCTCCTCCTGATTAAATAATTAGGTCACTGAATACGTTATCCAGGTCTCCTGTTGTGTTCATCTTTCTACCACCTGAACTTAAATTCCTGGGCTCCAACACCGCCAGTTGAGGCTCAGAAGTGCCGTCTGCACAGTCAAAACATACGACCCAGTGTTATTGGGTTTCAGTAACGTCAGCTGATCCCCAGCTGTGTAGCCGGCAATGTGTCATGCGACCGCCACGCTGACACAACAACTGAAATGTAAGGGAATCTGTCCCCCCCCCCCCCAAGGCGTTTGTTACTGAAAGAGCCACCTTGTGCAGCAGTAATGCTGCACAAGGAAAAGGTAGCTATTTTGGTTTAGCTCCTTGCACACGCAGAACTTAACACTTATAAAATGTGTCCACTGATACCGTAAAACCGTCCCGGAGGTGGGACTTTCCTTCGTAATATGACGCAGCACAGCCGTCATTCCTACCCCCCCGGCGCCGCGCCCCGGCTCCTCAGCGTTGTTTGATTCCATCCCGGAGCCTGCGCTGTTATGTTATCCCGTGGCCAGGCACACTTAGCGCTGCCCGTCTTCTGGCATCATTTGGTGTCAGGATGGCTGCGCCTGTGCGGCCGCGCTGGCCGAGAGCCCGCCTAGCAGTGTCTTCTGATTTAATCCCACTGGGGGCCTGGGATCCATGGACATGCGCATTGCATATCTGAACCTCCACCTCTCACTCATCTCCCTATGGCTTCTTCAGACTGTTCGGTGTCAGCTGGTCCCTAATAGCATGCCACGGTCGTGACACCGCACAGTCTTAAGAAGCCGTAGGGAGGGGAGTGAGAGGCGAGGATATGCACTGCGCATGGCCATGGATCCCAGGCCCCCAGTGGGATAAAATCAGAAGACACTGTGAGGCGGGCTCTCGGCCAGTGCGGCCGCACAGGCGCAGCCAGCCTGACACCAAATGATGTCAGAAGATGGGCAGCGCTAAGTGTGCCTGGCCAAGGGATAACTTAACAGCGCAGGCTCCGGGACGGAATCAAACAACGCTGAGGAGCCGGGGCGCGGCGCCGGGGGGGTAGGAATGATGGCTGTGCTGCGTCATATTACGAAGGAAAGTCCCACCTCCGGGACGGTTTCACGGTTTCAGGGGACACATTTTATAAGTGTTTAGTTCTGTGTTTGCAAGGAGCGTGATGAAAAGAGCCACCTTTTCCTTTTGCATCTTTTGTGCTGCACAAGCTGGCTCTTTCAGCTACAAACGCCTTGGGGGGGGTTAAAGGTTCCCTTTCGACTTTCTCAGGCTTCGGCCTACATTGTGTTCCTCTGCTTTTCCACCTGTCCCTGGGCTCCAACACCGCCAGTTGCCATCCAGAAGTGCTGTACGCACAGTCAACAGTCGCTCCTCTGTTATTGGGGTTCAGTAAAGTCAGCTGTTCCCCTGCTGTGTGTGTGGCAATCCCTCCTACCTCCTCCACCTCCTGCTCCTCCACCTGTCCCTGGGCTCCAACACCGCCAGTTGCCGTCCAGAAGTGCTGTACGCACAGTCAACAGTCCCTCCTCTGTTATTGGGGTGCAGTAACGTCAGCTGTTCCCCTGCTGTGTGTGGCAATCCCTCCTACCTCCTCCTACCTCCTCCTCCTCCACCTGTCCCTGGGCTCCAACACCGCCAGTTGCCGTCCAGAAGTGCTGTACGCACAGTCAACAGTCCCTCCTCTGTTATTGGGGTTCAGTAACGTCAGCTGTTCCCCTGCTGTGTGTGTGGCAATCCCTCCTACCTCCTCCACCTCCTCCTCCTCCACCTGTCCCTGGGCTCCAACACCGCCAGTTGCCGTCCAGAAGTGCTGTACGCACAGTCAACAGTCCCTCCTCTGTTATTGGGGTTCAGTAACATCAGCTGTTCCCCTGCTGTGTGTGTGGCAATCCCTCCTACCTCCTCCACCTCCTCCTCCTCCACCTGTCCCTGGGCTCCAACACCGCCAGTTGCCGTCCAGAAGTGCTGTACGCACAGTCAACAGTCCCTCCTCTGTTATTGGGGTTCAGTAATGTCAGCTGTTCCCCTGCTGTGTGTGTGGCAATCCCTCCTACCTCCTCCTACCTCCTCCTCCTCCACCTGTCCCTGGGCTCCAACACCGCCAGTTGCCGTCCAGAAGTGCTGTACGCACAGTCAACAGTCCCTCCTCTGTTATTGGGGTTCAGTAACGTCAGCTGTTCCCCTGCTGTGTGTGTGGCAATCCCTCCTACCTCCTCCTACCTCCTCCTCCTCCACCTGTCCCTGGGCTCCAACACCGCCAGTTGCCGTCCAGAAGTGCTGTACACACAGTCAACAGTCGCTCCTCTGTTATTGGGGTTCAGTAACGTCATCTGTTCCCCTGCTGTGTGTGTGGCAATCCCTCCTACCTCCTCCTACCTCCTCCTCCTCCACCTGTCCCTGGGCTCCAACACCGCCAGTTGCCGTCCAGAAGTGCTGTACGCACAGTCAACAGTCGCTCCTCTGTTATTGGGGATCAGTAACGTCAGCTGTTCCCCTGCTGTGTGTGTGGCAATCCCTCCTACCTCCTCCACCTCCTCCTCCTCCACCTGTCCCTGGGCTCCAACACCGCCAGTTGCCGTCCAGAAGTGCTGTACGCACAGTCAACAGTCCCTCCTCTGTTATTGGGGTTCAGTAACGTCAGCTGTTCCCCTGCTGTGTGTGTGGCAATCCCTCCTACCTCCTCCTACCTCCTCCTCCTCCACCTGTCCCTGGGCTCCAACACCGCCAGTTGCCGTCCAGAAGTGCTGTACGCACAGTCAACAGTCGCTCCTCTGTTATTGGGGTTCAGTAACGTCAGCTGTTCCCCTGCTGTGTGTGTGGCAATCCCTCCTACCTCCTCCACCTCCTCCTCCTCCACCTGTCCCTGGGCTCCAACACCGCCAGTTGCCGTCCAGAAGTGCTGTACGCACAGTCAACAGTCCCTCCTCTGTTATTGGGGTTCAGTAACGTCAGCTGTTCCCCTGCTGTGTGTGTGGCAATCCCTCCTACCTCCTCCTACCTCCTCCTCCTCCACCTGTCCCTGGGCTCCAACACCGCCAGTTGCCGTCCAGAAGTGCTGTACGCACAGTCAACAGTCGCTCCTCTGTTATTGGGGTTCAGTAACGTCAGCTGTTCCCCTGCTGTGTGTGTGGCAATCCCTCCTACCTCCTCCTACCTCCTCCTCCTCCACCTGTCCCTGGGCTCCAACACCGCCAGTTGCCGTCCAGAATTGCTGTACGCACAGTCAACAGTCCCTCCTCTGTTATTGGGGTTCAGTAACGTCAGCTGTTCCCCTGCTGTGTGTGTGGCAATCCCTCCTACCTCCTCCACCTCCTCCTCCTCCACCTGTCCCTGGGCTCCAACAACGCTAGTTGCCGTCCAGAAGTGCTGTCCGCACAGAGCCAAACACCTCGCCAATGTGTTACTGGGGTTCAGCACCGCCAGCTGTTCCCCTGCTGTGCAGCCGGCAACGTGTACTGCGACCGCCACGCAGGCACAACAAGTTAAATTTAAGGGAACCTGTCCCCCCCCCCCCAGGCGTTTGTTACTGAAGGAGCCACGTTGTGCAGCAGTAATGATGCAAAGGGAAAAAGTGCCTCTTTTCGTGGTGCTCCTTGCACATGCTGATCCTAACACTTATGAAAAGTGTCCCCTCCTACCGTGATACCGTCCGGTTGGTGGAACTTTCCTTTGTGATGTGACGCAGCACAGCCGTCATTCTTACCCCCTTGGCGCCGTGCGCCGCCTCCTCAGCGTTGTTTGAATCAGTCCCGGAGCCTGCGCTGTTAGGTTAGCCCTTGGCCATGCACACATTTTGCGCTGCCCGTCTTCTGACATCATTTGGTGTCAGGCTGGCTGCGCCTGTGCGGCCGCGCTGGCCGAGAGCCCGCCTCGTACTGTCTTCTGATTTAATTCCACTGGGGGCCTGAGATCCATGGACATGCGCAGTGCATATCTGAACCTCCACCTCTCACTCATCTCCCTACGGCTTCTTCAAACTGTGCGGTGTCAGCTGGTCCCTAATAGCATGCCACGGCCGTGACACCGCACAGTCAGAAGAAGCCGTAGGGAGATGAGTGAGAGGTGGAGGTTCAGATATGCACTGCGCATGTCCATGGATCTCAGGCCCCCAGTGGGATTAAATCAGAAGACAGTACGAGGCGGGCTCTCGGCCAGCGCGGCCGCACAGGCGCAGCCAGCCTGACACCAAATGATGTCAGAAGACGGGCAGCGCAAAATGTGTGCATGGCCAAGGGCTAACCTAACAGCGCAGGCTCCGGGACTGATTCAAACAACGCTGAGGAGGCGGCGCACGGCGCCAAGGGGGTAAGAATGACGGCTGTGCTGCGTCACATCACAAAGGAAAGTTCCACCAACCGGACGGTATCACGGTAGGAGGGGACACTTTTCATAAGTGTTAGGATCAGCATGTGCAAGGACCATAATTAAAAGAGCTAAGTTTACCTTTTCCAGCATTAGTGCTGTACACGATGGCTCTTTCAGCTACAAACGCCTGGGGGGGGGGTTAAAGTTTCCCTTTCAACTTGCTCCAGTGCAGGCTTCGGCCTACACTCTGCTCCCTCTCCTCCTCCTGCTGACCCTGGGCTCTAACACCGCCAGTTGGGGCCCAGATGTGCTAGCTGCACAGAGCCAAACACCAGCCAATGTGTCAGTGGGGTTCAGCACCGCCAGCTGTTCCCCTGCTGTGTAGCCGGCAACGTGTCCTGCAAAAGCCACGCAGACACAAGAACTGAAATTGAAGGAAACCTGTCCCCCCTCCCCCAGGCGTTTTTACGTTTTACAGCCACCTTGTACGACAGTAATGCTGCATGTGTGCAAGGTGGCTCAGAAACTTATTCTCCTTGCCCATGTTGAAGTGAACACGTCTAAAAATGAGTCCTCTGCGACCATTAAAACGTCCCTCAGGTGTGATTTTCCTTTGTATTGACACGCAACAAGCTCCTTGGTAGCGCTGCCCGTCTTCTGATATCATTGTTTGGCTGCCTGCGCCTCTGCGGCCGCCTTGCCCACACAACGCCCCTCGGTGTCTTATTTCTTTGGACTGCGAGGGTGTGATTGATGGGCATGAACGGTGCATTTCTTCGCCTGTCCCTCATCTCCTTCCGCCTTCTTCGGACTGTGCGTCTTCATGGCCGTGGCATGCGATAAGGGATCAGCTGACGCCGCATAGTCTGAAGCGGGTGTAAGAACCCAAGCGAGAGGCGAACATATGTACTGCGCCAGGCCATAAATCCCAGCCCCGCAGTGTTTTAACAATGTTAAGACACTGGGGGGCTGGGATTCATGGTCATCGCAAACCGCAACAGCCGACATAACATGATGTCAGAGGATGGTCAGCGCTAACAGCGCAAGGCCAAGGGATAACACAAAAGCGCAGACTCCTGTGCAACAAATAACGATGCTCAGGAGGCCGCGCAAAGCACCAAGGTGGCATTTTTGCCAGCTGTACTGCGTCTCTTTATGAAGGGAACTCACGCCTCAAAATCAGTTTGACTGTGTAAGGGCCTAAATGTTATACGTGTTCCTTTCAGCGTGTGCAAGGAGCAAAATTAAAAGAGCAACCTTTGACTTGTGCAGCATTACTGCTGCATAAGCTGTGGCTCTTCTACTTTGTAACCCCTGAGGGGGGGTTAAAGGTTACCTTTGAAATTGGTTCAAGTAGGCTTCGGCCTACACTCTGCTCCCCCTGCAGAGCCCGGGCTCCAACACCGCCAGTTGGGGCCCGGTACTGCTAGCTGCACAGAGCCAAACACCAGCCAATGCGTCAGTGGGGTTCAGCACCGCCAGCTGTTCCCCTGCTGTGCAGCCGGCAACGTGTCCTGCAACAGCCACGCAGGCACAACAGACCCAAAGCTGCCGCCAGTGCAGGCTTCGGCCTACACTCTGCTCCATCTCCTCCTCCTGCTCACCCCGGGCTCTAACACCGCCAGTTGGGGCCCGGTACTGCTAGCTGCACAGAGAAAAACACCAGCCAATGTGTCAGTGGGGTTCAGCACCGCCAGCTGTTCCCCTGCTGTGCAGCCGGCATCGTGTCCTGCAAAAGCCACGCAGACACAAGAACTGAAATTGAAGGGAACCTGTCCCCCCTCCCCCAGGCGTTTGTACGTTTTTAAGGCCACCTTGTACAGCGGTAATGCTGCATGTGTGCAAGGTGGCTCATAAACGTATTCTCCTCGCACATGTGGAACTGAAAACACGTCTGAAATGTGTCCTCTGTGTGACCATTTAACCGTCCCGGGGGTGTGACTTTCCTTTGTAATGACACGCTGCAACCCCCTTGGTAGCGCTGCCCGTCTTCTGGCATCATTGTTTGGCTGCCTGCGCCTCTGCGGCCGCCCTGACCCACACAACGCCCCTCGGTGTCTTATTTCTTGGGACTGCGAGGGTGTGATTGATGGGCATGAGCAGTGCATCAGTTCGCCTGTCCCTCATCTCCTTCCGCCTTCTTCAGACTGTGCGGCTTCATGGCCGTGGCATGCGATAAGGGATCAGCTGACGCCGCACAGTCTGCAGCGGGTGTAAGGACCCGAGTGCGAGAGGCGAACATATGTGCTGCGCCAGGCCATGAATCCCAGCCCCGCAGTGTTTTAACAATGTTAAGACACCGCGGGGCTGGGATTCATGGTCATCGCGAACCGCAGCGGCCGACATTAAATGAGGTCAGAAGATGGGCAGCGCTAACAGCGCTAGGCCAGGGGATAACACGACAGCGCAGACTCCTGTACAGCAAATAACAACGCTCAGGAGGCTGCACCCAGCACCAAGGTGGGATTCTTGACATCTGTGCTGCGTCTCATTACAAAGGGAACTCGCGCCTCCAACACAGTTTGACTGTTTAAAGGGCTAAATGTTATACGTGTTTCATTCAGAGTGTGCAAGGAGCAAAATTAAAAGAGCAACCTTTGACTTGTGCAGCACTACTGCTGCATAAGCTGTGGCTCTTCTACTTTGTAACCCCTGAGGGGAGGTTAAAGGTTACCTTTGAAATTGGTTCAAGTAGGCTTCGGCCTACACTCTGCTCCCCCTGCAGAGCCCGGGCTCCAACACCGCCAGTTGGGGCCCGGTACTGCTAGCTGCACAGAGCCAAACACCAGCCAATGTGTCAGTGGGGTTCAGCACCGCCAGCTGTTCCCCTGCTGTGCAGCCGGCAACGTGTCCTGCAACAGCCACGCAGGCACAACAGACCCAAAGCTGCCGCCAGTGCAGGCTTCGGCCTACACTCTGCTCCATCTCCTCCTCCTGCTCACCCCGGGCTCTAACACCGCCAGTTGGAGCCCGGTACTGCTAGCTGCACAGAGAAAAACACCAGCCAATGTGTCAGTGGGGTTCAGCACCGCCAGCTGTTCCCCTGCTGTGCAGCCGGCATCGTGTCCTGCAAAAGCCACGCAGACACAAGAACTGAAATTGAAGGGAACCTGTCCCCCCTCCCCCAGGCGTTTGTACATTTTTAAGGCCACCTTGTACAGCGGTAATGCTGCATGTGTGCAAGGTGGCTCATAAACGTATTCTCCTCGCACATGTGGAACTGAAAACACGTTTGAAATGTGTCCTCTGTGTGACCATTTAACCGTCCCGGGGGTGTGACTTTCCTTTGTAATGACACGCTGCAACCCCCTTGGTAGCGCTGCTCGTCTTCTGGCATCATTGTTTGGCTGCCTGCGCCTCTGCGGCCGCCCTGACCCACACAACGCCCCTCGGTGTCTTATTTCTTGGGACTGCGAGGGTGTGATTGATGGGCATGAGCAGTGCATCAGTTCGCCTGTCCCTCATCTCCTTCCGCCTTCTTCAGACTGTGCGGCTTCATGGCCGTGGCATGCGATAAGGGATCAGCTGACGCCGCACAGTCTGCAGCGGGTGTAAGGACCCGAGTGCGAGAGGCGAACATATGTGCTGCGCCAGGCCATGAATCACAGCCCCGCAGTGTTTTAACAATGTTAAGACACCGCGGGGCTGGGATTCATGGTCATCGCGAACCGCAGCGGCCGACATTAAATGAGGTCAGAAGATGGGCAGCGCTAACAGCGCTAGGCCAGGGGATAACACGACAGCGCAGACTCCTGTACAGCAAATAACAACGCTCAGGAGGCTGCACCCAGCACCAAGGTGGGATTCTTGACATCTGTGCTGCGTCTCATTACAAAGGGAACTCGCGCCTCCAACACAGTTTGACTGTTTAAAGGGCTAAATGTTATACGTGTTTCATTCAGCGTGTGCAAGGAGCAAAATTAAAAGAGCAACCTTTGACTTGTGCAGCACTACTGCTGCATAAGCTGTGGCTCTTCTACTTTGTAACCCGTGAGGGGGGGTTAAAGGTTACCTTTGAAATTGGTTCAAGTAGGCTTCGGCCTACACTCTGCTCCCCCTGCAGAGCCCGGGCTCCAACACCGCCAGTTGGGGCCCGGTACTGCTAGCTGCACAGAGCCAAACACCAGCCAATGTGTCAGTGGGGTTCAGCACCGCCAGCTGTTCCCCTGCTGTGCAGCCGGCAACGTGTCCTGCAACAGCCACGCAGGCACAACAGACCCAAAGCTGCCGCCAGTGCAGGCTTCGGCCTACACTCTGCTCCATCTCCTCCTCCTGCTCACCCCGGGCTCTAACACCGCCAGTTGGGGCCCGGTACTGCTAGCTGCACAGAGAAAAACACCAGCCAATGTGTCAGTGGGGTTCAGCACCGCCAGCTGTTCCCCTGCTGTGCAGCCGGCATCGTGTCCTGCAAAAGCCACGCAGACACAAGAACTGAAATTGAAGGGAACCTGTCCCCCCTCCCCCAGGCGTTTGTACGTTTTTAAGGCCACCTTGTACAGCGGTAATGCTGCATGTGTGCAAGGTGGCTCATAAACGTATTCTCCTCGCACATGTGGAACTGAAAACACGTCTGAAATGTGTCCTCTGTGTGACCATTTAACCGTCCCGGGGGTGTGACTTTCCTTTGTAATGACACGCTGCAACCCCCTTGGTAGCGCTGCCCGTCTTCTGGCATCATTGTTTGGCTGCCTGCGCCTCTGCGGCCGCCCTGACCCACACAACGCCCCTCGGTGTCTTATTTCTTGGGACTGCGAGGGTGTGATTGATGGGCATGAGCAGTGCATCAGTTCGCCTGTCCCTCATCTCCTTCCGCCTTCTTCAGACTGTGCGGCTTCATGGCCGTGGCATGCGATAAGGGATCAGCTGACGCCGCACAGTCTGCAGCGGGTGTAAGGACCCGAGTGCGAGAGGCGAACATATGTGCTGCGCCATGCCATGAATCACAGCCCCGCAGTGTTTTAACAATGTTAAGACACCGCGGGGCTGGGATTCATGGTCATCGCGAACCGCAGCGGCCGACATTAAATGAGGTCAGAAGATGGGCAGCGCTAACAGCGCTAGGCCAGGGGATAACACGACAGCGCAGACTCCTGTACAGCAAATAACAACGCTCAGGAGGCTGCACCCAGCACCAAGGTGGGATTCTTGACATCTGTGCTGCGTCTCATTACAAAGGGAACTCGCGCCTCCAACACAGTTTGACTGTTTAAAGGGCTAAATGTTATACGTGTTTCATTCAGCGTGTGCAAGGAGCAAAATTAAAAGAGCAACCTTTGACTTGTGCAGCACTACTGCTGCATAAGCTGTGGCTCTTCTACTTTGTAACCCGTGAGGGGGGGTTAAAGGTTACCTTTGAAATTGGTTCAAGTAGGCTTCGGCCTACACTCTGCTCCCCCTGCAGAGCCCGGGCTCCAACACCGCCAGTTGGGGCCCGGTACTGCTAGCTGCACAGAGCCAAACACCAGCCAATGTGTCAGTGGGGTTCAGCACCGCCAGCTGTTCCCCTGCTGTGCAGCCGGCAACGTGTCCTGCAACAGCCACGCAGGCACAACAGACCCAAAGCTGCCGCCAGTGCAGGCTTCGGCCTACACTCTGCTCCATCTCCTCCTCCTGCTCACCCCGGGCTCTAACACCGCCAGTTGGGGCCCGGTACTGCTAGCTGCACAGAGAAAAACACCAGCCAATGTGTCAGTGGGGTTCAGCACCGCCAGCTGTTCCCCTGCTGTGCAGCCGGCATCGTGTCCTGCAAAAGCCACGCAGACACAAGAACTGAAATTGAAGGGAACCTGTCCCCCCTCCCTCAGGCGTGTGTACGTTTTTAAGGCCACCTTGTACAGCGGTAATGCTGCATGTGTGCAAGGTGGCTCATAAACGTATTCTCCTCGCACATGTGGAACTGAAAACACGTCTGAAATGTGTCCTCTGTGTGACCATTTAACCGTCCCGGGGGTGTGACTTTCCTTTGTAATGACACGCTGCAACCCCCTTGGTAGCGCTGCCCGTCTTCTGGCATCATTGTTTGGCTGCCTGCGCCTCTGCGGCTGCCCTGACCCACACAACGCCCCTCGGTGTCTTATTTCTTGGGACTGCGAGGGTGTGATTGATGGGCATGAGCAGTGCATCAGTTCGCCTGTCCCTCATCTCCTTCCGCCTTCTTCAGACTGTGCGGCTTCATGGCCGTGGCATGCGATAAGGGATCAGCTGACGCCGCACAGTCTGCAGCGGGTGTAAGGACCCGAGTGCGAGAGGCGAACATATGTGCTGCGCCAGGCCATGAATCACAGCCCCGCAGTGTTTTAACAATGTTAAGACACCGCGGGGCTGGGATTCATGGTCATCGCGAACCGCAGCGGCCGACATTAAATGAGGTCAGAAGATGGGCAGCGCTAACAGCGCTAGGCCAGGGGATAACACGACAGCGCAGACTCCTGTACAGCAAATAACAACGCTCAGGAGGCTGCACCCAGCACCAAGGTGGGATTCTTGACATCTGTGCTGCGTCTCATTACAAAGGGAACTCGCGCCTCCAACACAGTTTGACTGTTTAAAGGGCTAAATGTTATACGTGTTTCATTCAGCGTGTGCAAGGAGCAAAATTAAAAGAGCAACCTTTGACTTGTGCAGCACTACTGCTGCATAAGCTGTGGCTCTTCTACTTTGTAACCCGTGAGGGGGGGTTAAAGGTTACCTTTGAAATTGGTTCAAGTAGGCTTCGGCCTACACTCTGCTCCCCCTGCAGAGCCCGGGCTCCAACACCGCCAGTTGGGGCCCGGTACTGCTAGCTGCACAGAGCCAAACACCAGCCAATGTGTCAGTGGGGTTCAGCACCGCCAGCTGTTCCCCTGCTGTGCAGCCGGCAACGTGTCCTGCAACAGCCACGCAGGCACAACAGACCCAAAGCTGCCGCCAGTGCAGGCTTCGGCCTACACTCTGCTCCATCTCCTCCTCCTGCTCACCCCGGGCTCTAACACCGCCAGTTGGGGCCCGGTACTGCTAGCTGCACAGAGAAAAACACCAGCCAATGTGTCAGTGGGGTTCAGCACCGCCAGCTGTTCCCCTGCTGTGCAGCCGGCATCGTGTCCTGCAAAAGCCACGCAGACACAAGAACTGAAATTGAAGGGAACCTGTCCCCCCTCCCCCAGGCGTTTGTACGTTTTTAAGGCCACCTTGTACAGCGGTAATGCTGCATGTGTGCAAGGTGGCTCATAAACGTATTCTCCTCGCACATGTGGAACTGAAAACACGTCTGAAATGTGTCCTCTGTGTGACCATTTAACCGTCCCGGGGGTGTGACTTTCCTTTGTAATGACACGCTGCAACCCCCTTGGTAGCGCTGCCCGTCTTCTGGCATCATTGTTTGGCTGCCTGCGCCTCTGCGGCCGCCCTGACCCACACAACGCCCCTCGGTGTCTTATTTCTTGGGACTGCGAGGGTGTGATTGATGGGCATGAGCAGTGCATCAGTTCGCCTGTCCCTCATCTCCTTCCGCCTTCTTCAGACTGTGCGGCTTCATGGCCGTGGCATGCGATAAGGGATCAGCTGACGCCGCACAGTCTGCAGCGGGTGTAAGGACCCGAGTGCGAGAGGCGAACATATGTGCTGCGCCAGGCCATGAATCACAGCCCCGCAGTGTTTTAACAATGTTAAGACACCGCGGGGCTGGGATTCATGGTCATCGCGAACCGCAGCGGCCGACATTAAATGAGGTCAGAAGATGGGCAGCGCTAACAGCGCTAGGCCAGGGGATAACACGACAGCGCAGACTCCTGTACAGCAAATAACAACGCTCAGGAGGCTGCACCCAGCACCAAGGTGGGATTCTTGACATCTGTGCTGCGCCTCATTACAAAGGGAACTCGCGCCTCCAACACAGTTTGACTGTTTAAAGGGCTAAATGTTATATGTGTTTCATTCAGCGTGTGCAAGGAGCAAAATTAAAAGAGCAACCTTTGACTTGTGCAGCACTACTGCTGCATAAGCTGTGGCTCTTCTACTTTGTAACCCCTGAAGGGGGGTTAAAGGTTACCTTTGAAATTGGTTCAAGTAGGCTTCGGCCTACACTCTGCTCCCCCTGCAGAGCCCGGGCTCCAACACCGCCAGTTGGGGCCCGGTACTGCTAGCTGCACAGAGCCAAACACCAGCCAATGTGTCAGTGGGGTTCAGCACCGCCAGCTGTTCCCCTGCTGTGCAGCCGGCAACGTGTCCTGCAACAGCCACGCAGGCACAACAGACCCAAAGCTGCCGCCAGTGCAGGCTTCGGCCTACACTCTGCTCCATCTCCTCCTCCTGCTCACCCCGGGCTCTAACACCACCAGTTGGGGCCCGGTACTGCTAGCTGCACAGAGAAAAACACCAGCCAATGTGTCAGTGGGGTTCAGCACCGCCAGCTGTTCCCCTGCTGTGCAGCCGGCATCGTGTCCTGCAAAAGCCACGCAGACACAAGAACTGAAATTGAAGGGAACCTGTCCCCCCTCCCTCAGGCGTTTGTACGTTTTTAAGGCCACCTTGTACAGCGGTAATGCTGCATGTGTGCAAGGTGGCTCATAAACGTATTCTCCTCGCACATGTGGAACTGAAAACACGTCTGAAATGTGTCCTCTGTGTGACCATTTAACCGTCCCGGGGGTGTGACTTTCCTTTGTAATGACACGCTGCAACCCCCTTGGTAGCGCTGCTCGTCTTCTGGCATCATTGTTTGGCTGCCTGCGCCTCTGCGGCCGCCCTGACCCACACAACGCCCCTCGGTGTCTTATTTCTTGGGACTGCGAGGGTGTGATTGATGGGCATGAGCAGTGCATCAGTTCGCCTGTCCCTCATCTCCTTCCGCCTTCTTCAGACTGTGCGGCTTCATGGCCGTGGCATGCGATAAGGGATCAGCTGACGCCGCACAGTCTGCAGCGGGTGTAAGGACCCGAGTGCGAGAGGCGAACATATGTGCTGCGCCAGGCCATGAATCACAGCCCCGCAGTGTTTTAACAATGTTAAGACACCGCGGGGCTGGGATTCATGGTCATCGCGAACCGCAGCGGCCGACATTAAATGAGGTCAGAAGATGGGCAGCGCTAACAGCGCTAGGCCAGGGGATAACACGACAGCGCAGACTCCTGTACAGCAAATAACAACGCTCAGGAGGCTGCACCCAGCACCAAGGTGGGATTCTTGACATCTGTGCTGCGCCTCATTACAAAGGGAACTCGCGCCTCCAACACAGTTTGACTGTTTAAAGGGCTAAATGTTATATGTGTTTCATTCAGCGTGTGCAAGGAGCAAAATTAAAAGAGCAACCTTTGACTTGTGCAGCACTACTGCTGCATAAGCTGTGGCTCTTCTACTTTGTAACCCCTGAAGGGGGGTTAAAGGTTACCTTTGAAATTGGTTCAAGTAGGCTTCGGCCTACACTCTGCTCCCCCTGCAGAGCCCGGGCTCCAACACCGCCAGTTGGGGCCCGGTACTGCTAGCTGCACAGAGCCAAACACCAGCCAATGTGTCAGTGGGGTTCAGCACCGCCAGCTGTTCCCCTGCTGTGCAGCCGGCAACGTGTCCTGCAACAGCCACGCAGGCACAACAGACCCAAAGCTGCCGCCAGTGCAGGCTTCGGCCTACACTCTGCTCCATCTCCTCCTCCTGCTCACCCCGGGCTCTAACACCACCAGTTGGGGCCCGGTACTGCTAGCTGCACAGAGAAAAACACCAGCCAATGTGTCAGTGGGGTTCAGCACCGCCAGCTGTTCCCCTGCTGTGCAGCCGGCATCGTGTCCTGCAAAAGCCACGCAGACACAAGAACTGAAATTGAAGGGAACCTGTCCCCCCTCCCTCAGGCGTTTGTACGTTTTTAAGGCCACCTTGTACAGCGGTAATGCTGCATGTGTGCAAGGTGGCTCATAAACGTATTCTCCTCGCACATGTGGAACTGAAAACACGTCTGAAATGTGTCCTCTGTGTGACCATTTAACCGTCCCGGGGGTGTGACTTTCCTTTGTAATGACACGCTGCAACCCCCTTGGTAGCGCTGCTCGTCTTCTGGCATCATTGTTTGGCTGCCTGCGCCTCTGCGGCCGCCCTGACCCACACAACGCCCCTCGGTGTCTTATTTCTTGGGACTGCGAGGGTGTGATTGATGGGCATGAGCAGTGCATCAGTTCGCCTGTCCCTCATCTCCTTCCGCCTTCTTCAGACTGTGCGGCTTCATGGCCGTGGCATGCGATAAGGGATCAGCTGACGCCGCACAGTCTGCAGCGGGTGTAAGGACCCGAGTGCGAGAGGCGAACATATGTGCTGCGCCAGGCCATGAATCACAGCCCCGCAGTGTTTTAACAATGTTAAGACACCGCGGGGCTGGGATTCATGGTCATCGCGAACCGCAGCGGCCGACATTAAATGAGGTCAGAAGATGGGCAGCGCTAACAGTGCTAGGCCAGGGGATAACACGACAGCGCAGACTCCTGTACAGCAAATAACAACGCTCAGGAGGCTGCACCCAGCACCAAGGTGGGATTCTTGACATCTGTGCTGCGTCTCATTACAAAGGGAACTCGCGCCTCCAACACAGTTTGACTGTTTAAAGGGCTAAATGTTATACGTGTTTCATTCAGCGTGTGCAAGGAGCAAAATTAAAAGAGCAACCTTTGACTTGTGCAGCACTACTGCTGCATAAGCTGTGGCTCTTCTACTTTGTAACCCCTGAGGGGGGGTTAAAGGTTACCTTTGAAATTGGTTCAAGTAGGCTTCGGCCTACACTCTGCTCCCCCTGCAGAGCCCGGGCTCCAACACCGCCAGTTGGGGCCCAGTACTGCTAGCTGCACAGAGCCAAACACCAGCCAATGTGTCAGTGGGGTTCAGCACCGCCAGCTGTTCCCCTGCTGTGCAGCCGGCAACGTGTCCTGCAACAGCCACGCAGGCACAACAGACCCAAAGCTGCCGCCAGTGCAGGCTTCGGCCTACACTCTGCTCCATCTCCTCCTCCTGCTCACCCCGGGCTCTAACACCGCCAGTTGGGGCCCGGTACTGCTAGCTGCACAGAGAAAAACACCAGCCAATGTGTCAGTGGGGTTCAGCACCGCCAGCTGTTCCCCTGCTGTGCAGCCGGCATCGTGTCCTGCAAAAGCCACGCAGACACTTGCTCTTGTACCTTCTGCTCCCCATCCTGGTTCCAGTACCGTCAGCTGGTTCCGGGCAGAGCCTTTGGCTTAGGTGCCTCCCTCTGGGTATCCGAGTTCCACCAACGTCAGGTGGCCCTTGGTAGTGCTTTCAGGCACGGGTACCTACTGCTTAGTAACCGGGTTCCAGTAACGTCAGCTGGTCTTCGGTAGTTCCATTGGCTCTTGGACCTTCGGCTACCCATCCGGGTTCCAGCACCGTCAGCTGGTTCTCGGCAGTGTCTTTTGCTCTTGTACCTTCTGCTCCCCATCCTAGTTCCAGTACCGTCAGCTGGTTCCGGGCAGAGCCTTTGGCTTAGGTGCCTCCCTCTGGGTATCCGAGTTCCACCAACGTCAGGTGGTCCTTGGTAGTGCTTTCAGGCACGGGTACCTCCTGCTTAGTGACCGGGTTCCAGTAACGTCAGCTGGTCCTCGGTAGTTCCATTGGCTCTTGGATCTTCGGGTAGCCATCCGAGTTCCAGTTCCATCAGCTGGTTCTCGGCATTTTCTCAGCCTTCTTGTACCTTCTGCTACATTTCCAAGTTCAAGAGACTAAACACGATGACCCGGAAGACCACCCCTAAGATGACGACGACACCAGAGACGACAACCACCGTGATGACGACGACCCTGGAGACGATGACCCCGAAGACCACCCCGATGACGACGACCCCGGAGACGACGACCCTGAAGACCACCCTGATGACGACGACCCCGGAGACGACGACCCTGGAGACGACGACGACCTGGAAGACCGAGAAGCAGATGAACAAGAGGCTGCAGAACAAAGAGCAGAAGAACATTAAGCATAACACTAAATATCAGAGCAAAAAATATTATCTAAATTATAAGCAGAAGAAGACTAAGCAGTGTATGGGGGTGAGTCCGTTCCTCCTCGTGGTGCCCCTGGATAAAGCCTGATGCTGCAGGCCAAACTGAACGCGGACAAATGTAACTCTTTTGTGACAGGCAGAACGGAAGGTGTAATCTTCAAACTTTTATAGATAACAACTACGGGAATGCCTGTCACAAATAAGAATATGATGAAGAAGTAGAATATGATGAAGATAATAGTAAAATAAAAAGAAGATGAACAATGTAAGAAAAAAAATAATAGGTAGAAGATGAAGAAGAAGATGAATAAGGTAAAGAAGTTGATGTCAAAGAAGCTGATGATGAGGATAATGAAGAAGAAAGTGTGGGAGAAGTAAAAAAGAAGGTGAAGGGTGTGGAAGTAGTGAAACATCAATATCTGACAAAAAAAAAAAAAAAATTAACATAGTCAAAATCTTTCTACCGCCGAACGTCATAAAAAAAATAAAAAACCTGCTATTCTATTACATTGGGCTAAACCTCTGTGCCTTTAATGTCTCCGCCACGTCCCCCAATACATCCTACATTATTCTTAGTTGTTTTCCTTCATGTAGAATGAACCTACAAGTTTATAAAGGGTTTATTTTAATTCCGATATTTTCGTCCCATTGACTTGCATTGGGATCGGGTATCGGTATCGGATTAGATCCGATATTTTAACGGTATCGGCCGATACTTTCCGATACCGATACTTTCCGATATCGGAAAGTATCGCTCAACACTACTCTCAATTCCTTCATCTAGATCATTGATAAAGATGTTGAACAATACAGGGCTCAGGACAGAGCCCTGTGGTACTGCACTTAAGACATTCTTCCAACTGGATGTGCGACCATTTACGACCACTCTTTGGGTCCGATCACTAAGCCATTTATGAATCCACCTAACAGTTGCCTTGTCCAGTCCATACTTAGTCATTTTTTCAATAAGGATTGTGTGAGATACTTTGTCAAATGCTTTGCTGAAGTCAAAATATACTATATCTACAGCATTTCCCTTATCTGGTTTTGCACGAACGGAGGGCAACGCACAGACAGGCGAGCGGTGCGCTCCGCTTCCCCTGCTCCCACCACAGAGTACCAGTGCTGAGATGGTCCACAGAGTGAGATCCCCGTCACCTGCATAGGGACCGCTGCAGAACAGAGCAGAGCCGTGCACACAGAGCAGAGCTGCGCACACCAAGCAGACCAGAAGGACAGGGACTGCTGTGCTGAGGGGAGCTGTGTCTCTAGCAACAGCAGCAGCAGTCAGAGTGAGGAGTGCCCCTTCTGGGGAGTACCAGCATCGTGCAGGCCAGCGTCTGCCATCTCCTGTCATCAGCAGCGAGGATTAGAGAGGGAGTTTGATGTGCTGTGTACCAGTGACTACCAGAAAGCAAGGTGCCAAATGCACCATGTCCATGAGTGCAACACATATGCCCCATAAGAGTGACCGGGGACAGGACAGAGCCTTGCACACTGACTGTGCCATTATAGATTTGCCGAGCCACGTTGGGCTCATACAGGACTGTGGCCCGTACCCTTGTCAGACACTACAGCAGGGACCAGTGAGTACGTCAGTCCCAGAGCATCCATACAGCGTAAGCCTGTGCCCAAGCACCACCACCGCTGACAGAGACTGTGAGAAGAGTCATGACGGGGCCAAGTCAGGTTCAGACAGTGCCGTGGCCCACGCTCTTCTAGCCACATCAGGGCTCAGTGGAAGGTACTGGAGACCGACCGCTGCCGCCAGTAGATGGGGTATTGATGCCCACAGGACCTTCAGGATTACGATACATGCCAGCTGTTGTTGGCGCAAACCATTTCATAGACTTAAGAATCATTGACTTATCAAAACTGCCTTTACTAGTACCGCTATTATTCACCTCACCATATCCTTTGCAATTGAACTGTTTTATTCCGTTTAACCCTTTACCTCCCTGCATGGCGTATTCCCCTGTTAATGAACTTGTTAATCTTTGCTCTACCTCCTGTCCATCACTGCATCCGGCACCTTGCTTACATATGCAAATCGCATACTTTCAGTCACTTGACTGCCATTCCCAACGCTGACACCACAGAATTCTCACAGCAAGCAGTGCGTGATGTGAAAATTCACAAGTCTGCAGTCACATACATTTGTAGTTATAGACCAGACAACCCCTTTAACACTGCAGCTAATAATGGGAAACTATCTAAGCAGGCTGTCAAATACCCGATGTACAAGCATTCGTTGGGGAAAATGAATTGTAAGCTTACTGAAAGGGAGTCCGTCACCACAAAATTCCAATTAGACTGCATAAAGATTTATATAGGGGACATAACCTCTAATAAATAAAATACCAGGCTTATACAGTTCAGCATAATATTTGCTGAAAAAACTCAACATTTATTTAATATGCACATGAAGACACTTCTGTGCACCCTTGGCGTGACCTAAGTCTTGGTGCACCGATTTGACCTAACATTTGGAAATTAAGGGGAACTTGTCACCATATTTTCTACAAATAATGTATGGCCAGCACCTATAAGCCCTCTGTTATAGCATGTGGATAGCTGTACATATGTCCCCAGTCTCCTTTGCAAGGCACAAAAAAGAGCTTTAATTTAACCCACAGATGGTGCAGTCCGGTCGAATGGGCATCTCTGGCCTGGATCTGGCACTTCCTATCTTCTTACAATCGCTGTCCTCCTTCCCTGCTTCATATGTATGACGCATCCAATGTCTTCATCATGATGTCCCCCAATCGCGCTCCTGCACATGCACACGTCTCTCTGCCAGAAGCAAAATACTGTAATGCTTATGAGCCAAAAGACAAAAGAGCACTCATGAAAAATAAGTAAAGCTGGTGCATACTCACTACCGAAATTTGCTTTGCCCTAGGCAGGGCAGAGGGAAGTGCAACTGTTCAGGAGCGCAATGGGGGACACCATGTGTATGTCATAGGATGCATCATCTACAGGAAGCAGGAAAGGAGGGCAGCAATTGTAAGAAGAGAGGAGGCCCGCATGAAGACAAGAGCCACCCAACAGACCAGACCGAGCCATTTGAAGGCATAATAAATGCCCTAGGGGTGACATCATTGAGGTTTCTGCCTGTCACTGAGGCTCCTAAACTGTGGTGACCTCAGTGAGATCAGTTCTGCACCATGAGACTTTTTCTCCCTGTGCTAAAAAAGGAAAAGTGTGTTTTGTTTTTATTTAACCCCTTCACCCCGAAGCCTGTTTTCACCTAAGTGACACGGCCAATTTTTACAATTCTGACCACTGTCACTTTATGAGGTCATAACTCTGAAACGCTTCAACGGATCCTGGTGATTCTGACATTGTTTTCTCGTGACATATTGTACTTTATGATAGTGGTAAAACTTCTTCAATATGACTTGCATTTATTTGTGAAAAAAACAGAAATTTGTCAAAAATTATGAAAATTTAGCAATTTTCAAATTTTTCATTTTTATGCCCTTAAATTAGAGAGTTATATCATATAATATAGTTAATAAACAACATTTCCCACATGTCTGCTTTACATCAGCACAATTTTGGAAACATAATTTTTTTTTGTTAGGGAGTTATAAGGGTTAGAAGTTGACCAGCGATTTCTCATTTTTGCAACAAAATTTGCAAAACCATTTTTTTTACGGACCACCTCACACTTGAAGTGACTTTGAGGGGTCTATATGACAGAAAATACCCAAAAGTGACACCATTCTAAAAACTGCACCCCTCAAGGTACTCAAAACCACATTCAAAATTTTTATTAACCCTTCAGGTGCTTTACAGGAATTTTTGGAATGTTTAAAAAAAATTGAACATTTAACTTTTTTTTCACATAATTTTAACTTCAGATCCAATTTGTTTTATCTTAACAAGGGTAACAGGAGAAATTGGACCACAAAAGTCGTTGTACAATTTGTCCTGAGTACGCCAATACCCCACATGTTGGGGTAAACCAATGTTTGGGCACATGGCAGAACACGGAAGGGAAGGAGCGCCATTTGACTTTTAAATGCAAGATTTGCTGGAATTGAGATCGGAACCCATGTCGCGACTGGAGACCCCTGACGTTCCTAAACAGTGGAAACCCCCACAAGTGACACCATTTTGGAAAGTAGACCCCCTAAGGAACTTATCTAGATGTGTGGTGAGCACTTTGAACCTCCAAGTGCTTCACAGAAGTTTATAATGTAGAGCCGTAAAAAAATTTTAATATTTATTTTCACAAAAAATGATCTTTTCGCCCCAAATTTTTTATTTTCCCAAGGGTAACAGGATAAATTGGACCACAAAAGTTGTTGTGCAATTTGTCCTGAGTATGCTGATACTTCATATATGGGGATAAACCACTGTTTGAGCGCATGGCAGAGCTCGGAAGGGAAGGAGCGCCATTTGACTTTTCAATGCAAAATTGGCTGGAATCGAGATCGGAACCCATGTCGCCTTTGGAGAGCCCCTGATGTGCCTAAACAGTAGAAACCCCCCACAAGTGACACCATTTTGGAAAGAAGACCCCCTAAGGAACTTATCTAGATGTGTTGTGAGAACTTTGAGCCAACAAGTGTTTCACTACAGTTTATAACGCAGAGCCGTGAAAATAAAAAATATTTTTTTTCCACGAAAATGATATTTTAGCCCCCACATTTTTTTCCCAAGGGTAACAGGAGAAATTGGACTGCAAAAGCTGTTGTCCAATTTGTGCTGAGTACGCTGATACCCCATATATGGGGGGGAACCACTGTTTGGGCGCACGGCAGAGCTCGGAAGGGAAGGAGCGCCGTTTGAAATGCAGACTTAGATGGATTGGTCTGCAGGCATCATGTTGCATTTGCAGAGTCCCTGATGTACCTAAACAGTAGAAACCCCCCACAAGTGACCCCATATTGGAAACTAGACCCCCCAAGGAACTTATCTAGATGTGTTGTGAGAACTTTGAACCAACAAGTGTTTCACTACAGTTTATAACGCAGAGCCGTGAAAATAAAAAATATTTTTTTTTCCACGAAAATGATATTTTAGCCCCCACATTTTTATTTTCCCAAGGGTAACAGGAGAAATTGGACCACAAAAGTTGTTGTCCAATTTGTGCTGAGTACGCTGATACCCCGTATATGGGGGGAACCACTGTTTGGGCGCACGGCAGAGCTCGGAAGGGAAGGAGCACTGTTTTACTTGTCAAAGCAGAATTGGCTGGAATTGAGATCGGACGCCATGTCGCGTTTGGAGAGCCCCTGATGTGCCTAAACAGTGAAAAAACCCCAATTCTAACTGAAACCCTAACCCCAGCCCTAACCCTAGCCCTAACCCTAGCCCTAACCCTAACCCTAGCCCTAACCCTAGCCCTAACCCCAACCCTAACCCTAGCCCTAACCTAACCCCAACCCTAACCCTAGCCCTAACCCTAGCCCTGACACTAACCCTAACCCTAATGGGAAAATGGAAATAAATACATTTTTTTAAATTTTATTATTTTTCCCTAACTAAGGGGGTGATGAAGGGGGGTTTGATTTACATTTATAGTGGGTTTTTTTGCGGATTTTTATGATTCGCAGCCGTCACACACTAAAAGATGCTTTTTATTGGAAAAAATAGTTTTTGCATCACCACATTTTGAGAGCTATTATTTATCCATATTTTTGCCCACAGAGTCATGTGAGATCTTGTTTTTTGCGGGACGAGTTGACATTTTTACTGGTACTATTTTCCAGGATATGACATTTTTTGATCGCTTTTTATTCCGATTTTTGGGAGGCGGAATGAACAAAAACCAGCAATTCCTGAAATTCTTTTAGGGGGGGCGTTTATAGCGTTCCACGTGTGGTAAAATTGATAAAGCAGCTTTATTCTTCAGGTCAGTATGATTACAAGCGATACCTCATTTATATAATTTTTTTATGTTTTGGCGCTTTTACACAATAAAAACTATTTTATATAAAAAAATAATTGTTTTTGCATCGCTTTATTCTGAGAGCTATAACTTTTTTATTTTTCTGCTGATAATTCTGTATGGCAGCTTTTTTTTTGCGGGACAAGATGTCATTTTCAGCGGTACCATGGTTATTTATATCCGTCTTTTTGATCGCGTGTTATTCTACTTTTTGTTCGCCTGTATGATAATAAAGCGTTGTTTTTTGCCTTTTTTTTTTTTTGCGGTGTTCACTGAATGGGTTAACTAGTGGGATAGTTTTATAAAGCGGGTCGTTACGGATGCGGCGATACCAAATATGTGTACTTTTATTGTTTTTTTTAATTTACATAAATAAATGGATTTACTGGGAAATGTATTTTTTTTCCTTTATTTGGGGCCTTTTTTTTTTTTTTTTTTTATACATTCTATATTTTTTTTTTTACTTTTTACTATTGTCCCAGGGTGGGACTTCACTGTATTAGATCAGATCGTTGATCTGACAGTGTGCATAGCACTCTTTCAGATCAACGATCTGACAGGCAAGTTTAGGAAGCTTTCCGGCGCCTGCTCTCTACAGCTCTCAGCAGGCGCCGGCTAGCCAGGTCATTTCATGACCCGGAAGGAGTCCCGCGGCCATCTTGGATCCGGGGACTCCTTCCCGATCACCGGAGCAACGCGATCTCATCGCGTTGCTCCAGTGGGAGAGCGCAGGGAGCCCCCGTCCCTGCGCGTTCCCCCTCTATGCTGCTGTCACTACTGACAGCGGCATCAGAGGGGTTAAATTCCCGCGATCGGCGCTAGCGCCGATCGTGGGCACTGCTGCGGGGTGTCAGCTGTCATATACAGCTGACACCCGCACCCGATCACCGCGGCGCTCAGCGCGAGACCGCGGTGATCGGTGCGCCGTACTAGTACTGCTGCTGGCACAAATGCAGTGCCGGCAGCGCAGTACTAGTATGGTGCATGTCGCAAAGGGGTTAAAATAAAGACTTTATTTTGGCTGTGTGTTTATTTACAATATAATTAAATAATTATTAATGGCTAAGTGTCTTATAGACGCCTGTCCATTACTAAGCTATGGGCTTGATTTCTCTGGACAATACAAAGGTGACATCAACCCCAGCCCCTTACCAGCCTGAGAATACCAGACCCCAGCTGTCTTCTTTAGCTTGGCTGGTTGTAAAAAATGGGTTGCCATGCCTTTTTTAAATGATTTATATAATTAAAAAATACAGCATGGGGACCCCTCTATTTTTGCTAACCAGCCTTGCTGAAGCTGACAGCTGAGGATTGCAGACTCTAGCTGTCAGTTTTACCTGGCTGGTTGTCGAAAATACAAGAGAACCCCATGTATTTTTTTGTTTTTATTTATTTAATGTATTTATTTATAGTGCAGGCGGCTGATCAGCCACTGCCTGCTCTTGCTGTTAACAGATGAATACAACTCTCAACATTGTCCCCTGCTAGCACTGATTGCAGCACAAGCAGAAGACAGTAATGTGAGCTGTATTCACTTAAGCACCCGGCACTGAGGAACATTGCAAACAGTACTGCTGATTTCCAGGCACCGTTACGTGTCACATTGATGATACGGTGATGTCATCCATGTGCGGGATGTTTTGCGGACCATGCTGCTACAGGAAACACTGACGTTTGAAAGAACCCTTAGTGAACTCAATCATTTATTGAAATTGACCAACTTTTGCCAATTTTTAGGAAAAAAGCTGGGGAATCCGAACACAAATTCGAATGAGCTCGTTCATGCCAAATAGATCTATATATTTTCACCATTAGGTGGCAACATCCCCTTCAATGTGCTGCCCTAGGCACCTGCCCTCCAGTGACTAATGGTAAATATGGCCCTGATCATACCTGAAAAAGAATTTGAAGAAATCCCAACGTTAACTGTCATGATCTCAATGGCAAGAGAACATAGCATCAGCATATACAGGAACTAGCTCTTGGAAGATGGGAACTGAGCTGACCATGAACTAAACCTACCGCACAACTAGCAGTGGCCGGGTAGCATGCCTACGTTGATTCTAGATGCCCAGCACCAGCCGGAGGACTAAATAAAGCTAGCAGAGGAAAATATAAGTCCTAGCTCACCTCTAGAGAAATACCCCGAAAGGAGACAGAGGCCCCCCACATGTATTGGCGGTGAGTTAAGATGAAACAACAAACGTAGTATGAAAATAGGTTTAGCAAATTTGAGGTCCACTTACTACATAGCAGAAGACAGAAAGGACACTTTCATGGTCAGCTGAAAACCCTATCAAAACACCATCCAGAAATTACTTTAAAACTCTGGCACTAACTCATAACACCAGAGTGGCAATTCCTGTTCACAAGAGCTTTCCAGACACAGTAACGAAACTACAGCTGTGAACTGGAACAAAAATGCAAAAACAAACATGGACAAGAGTCCAACTTATCTAGTAGTTGTCTAGGAGCAGGAACAAGCACAGAGAGGCTTCTGATAACATTGTTGACCGGCAAGCAACTAACAGAGCAGCAAGGTTATATAGCGACTCCCACATCTTGATGGGAACAGGTGAACAGAGAAGATGAGGACACCAGTTCAATTCCACCAGTAGCCACCGGGGGAGCCCAGAATCCAAATTCACAACAGTACCCCCCCCTCAAGGAGGGGGCACCGAACCCTCACCAGAACCACCAGGGCGATCAGGATGGGCCCTATGAAAGGCACGAACCAGATCAGAGGCATGAACATCAGATGCATTCACCCAAGAATTATCCTCCTGGCCGTATCCCTTCCACTTGACCAGATACTGGAGTCTCCGTCTGGAAACACGAGAGTCTAGGATTTTCTCCACAACGTACTCCAACTCACCCTCAACCAACACCGGAGCAGGAGGCTCAACGGAAGGCACAGCCGGTACCTCATACCTGCGCAATAATGACCGATGAAAAACGTTATGAATAGAAAAGGATGCAGGGAGGTCCAAACGGAAGGAAACAGGGTTAAGAATCTCCAATATCTTATACGGGCCGATGAACCGAGGCTTAAACTTAGGAGAAGAGACCCTCATAGGGACAAAACGAGAAGACAACCACACCAAATCCCCAACACAAAGCCGAGGACCAACATGACGGTGGCGGTTGGCAAAAAGCTGAGTCTTCTCCTGGGACAACCTCAAATTGTCCACCACCTGCCCCCAGATCTGATGCAATCTCTCCACCACAGCATCCACTCCAGGACAATCCGAAGATTCCACCTGACCAGAGGAAAATCGAGGATGAAACCCCGAATTACAGAAAAACGGGGACACCAAAGTGGCAGAGCTGGCCCGATTATTGAGAGCGAACTCCGCCAATGGCAAAAAAGCAACCCAATCATCCTGGTCAGCAGACACAAAACACCTCAGATATGTCTCCAGGGTCTGATTAATCCGCTCGGTCTGGCCATTCGTCTGAGGATGGAAAGCGGACGAAAAAGACAAATCTATGCCCATCCTAGCACAGAATGCCCGCCAAAATCTAGACACGAATTGGGTCCCTCTGTCAGAAACGATATTCTCAGGAATACCATGCAAACGAACAACATTTTGAAAAAACAGAGGAACCAACTCGGAAGAAGAAGGCAACTTGGGCAGAGGAACCAAATGGACCATCTTAGAAAAACGGTCACACACCACCCAGATGACAGACATCTTCTGTGAAACAGGCAGATCTGAAATAAAATCCATCGAGATGTGCGTCCAAGGCCTCTTAGGAATAGGCAAGGGCAACAATAATCCACTAGCCCGAGAACAACAAGGCTTGGCCCGAGCACAAACGTCACAAGACTGCACAAAGCCTCGCACATCTCGTGACAGGGAAGGCCACCAGAAGGACCTTGCCACCAAATCCCTGGTACCAAAAATGCCAGGATGACCTGCCAACGCAGAAGAATGAACCTCAGAGATGACTCTACTGGTCCAATCATCAGGAACAAACAGTTTATCAGGTGGGCAACGATCAGGTCTATCCGCCTGAAACTCCTGCAAGGCCCGCCGCAGGTCTGGAGAAACGGCTGACAATACCACTCCATCCTTAAGGATACCTGTGGGCTCAGAGTTACCAGGCGAGTCAGGCTCAAAACTCCTAGAAAGGGCATCCGCCTTAACATTCTTAGAACCCGGTAGGTATGACACCACAAAATTAAACCGAGAGAAAAATAATGACCAGCGCGCCTGTCTAGGATTCAGGCGCCTGGCGGTCTCAAGATAAATCAAATTTTTGTGGTCAGTCAATACCACCACCTGATGTCTGGCCCCCTCAAGCCAATGGCGCCACTCCTCAAAAGCCCACTTCATGGCCAAAAGCTCCCGATTCCCAACATCATAATTCCGCTCAGCGGGCGAAAATTTACGGGAAAAGAAGGCACAAGGCCTCATCACGGAGCAGTCAGAACTTTTCTGCGACAACACTGCCCCAGCTCCAATCTCAGAAGCGTCGACCTCAACCTGAAAAGGTAGAGCAACATCAGGCTGACGCAACACAGGGGCAGAGGAAAAACGGCGCTTAAGCTCCCGAAAGGCCTCCACAGCATCAGGGGACCAATCAGCAACATCAGCACCCTTCTTAGTCAAATCGGTCAATGGCTTAGCAATATCCGAAAAACCAGCAATAAATCGACGATAAAAGTTAGCAAAGCCCAAAAATTTCTGAAGACTCTTAAGAGAAGAGGGCTGCGTCCAATCACAAATAGCTTGAACCTTGACAGGATCCATTTCAATGGAAGAGGGGGAAAAAATATATCCCAAAAAGGAAATCCTCTGTACCCCAAAAACACACTTAGAACCCTTCACACACAAAGAATTAGACCGCAAAACCTGAAAAACCCTCCTGACTTGCTGGACATGAGAGTCCCAGTCATCCGAAAAAATCAGAATATCATCCAGATACACAATCATAAATTTATCCAAATAATCGCGAAAAATATCATGCATAAAGGACTGGAAAACTGACGGAGCATTTGAAAGACCAAAAGGCATCACTAAATACTCAAAGTGGCCCTCGGGCGTATTAAATGCGGTTTTCCACTCATCCCCCTGCCTGATTCGCACCAAATTATACGCCCCACGAAGGTCAATCTTAGAGAACCACTTGGCCCCCTTTATGCGAGCAAACAAATCAGTCAGCAACGGCAATGGGTATTGATATTTAACAGTGATTTTATTCAAAAGCCGATAATCAATACATGGTCTCAAAGAGCCGTCTTTTTTTGACACAAAGAAAAAACCGGCTCCTAAGGGAGATGACGATGGACGAATATGTCCCTTTTCCAAGGACTCCTTTATATATTCTCGCATAGCAGCATGTTCAGGCACAGACAGATTAAATAAACGACCCTTTGGGTATTTACTACCTGGTATTAAATCTATGGCACAATCGCACTCTCGGTGCGGAGGTAACGAACCAAGCTTGGATTCTTCAAAGACGTCACGATAGTCAGACAGGAACTCAGGAATTTCAGAGGGAATAGATGATGAAATGGAAACCACAGGTACATCCCCATGAGCCCCCTTACATCCCCAGCTCAACACAGACATAGCTCTCCAGTCGAGGACTGGGTTGTGAGATTGCAGCCAAGGCAATCCTAGCACCAAATCATCATGTAGATTATACAGCACCAGAAAGCGAATAATCTCCTGGTGATCCGGATTAATACGCATAGTTACTTGTGTCCAGTATTGTGGTTTATTATTAGCCAATGGGGTGGAGTCAATCCCCTTCAGAGGAATAGGAGTCTCCAAAGGCTCTAAATCATACCCACAGCGTTTGGCAAAGGACCAATCCATAAGACTCAAAGCGGCGCCAGAGTCGACATAGGCGTCCGTGGTAATAGATGACAAGGAGCAAATCAGGGTCACAGATAGAATAAACTTAGACGGTAAGGTGCAAATGGAAACAGATTGACCAAGCTTTTTAGTGCGCTTAGAGCATGCTGATATAACATGAGTAGAATCACCACAATAGAAACACAACCCATTTTTCCGTCTAAAATTCTGCCGCTCGCTTCGGGACAGAATTCTATCACACTGCATACTCTCTGGCGACTTCTCAGTGGACACCGCCAGATGGTGCACTGGTTTGCGCTCCCGCAAACGCCTATCGATCTGAATAGCCATTGTCATGGACTCATTCAGACCCGCAGGCACAGGGAACCCCACCATAACATCCTTAATGGCATCAGAGAGACCCTCTCTGAAAGTCGCCGCCAGGGCGCACTCATTCCACTGAGTAAGCACAGACCATTTACGGAATCTTTGGCAGTAAATTTCCGCTTCATCTTGCCCCTGAGATAGGGACATCAAAGTTTTTTCTGCCTGAAGCTCCAAATGAGGTTCGTCATAAAGCAACCCCAAGGCCAGAAAAAACGCATCCACATTGAGCAACGCAGGATCCCCTGGTGCCAATGCAAAAGCCCAATCTTGAGGGTCGCCCCGGAGCAAGGAAATCACAATCCTGACCTGCTGTGCAGGGTCTCCGGCAGAGCGAGATTTCAGGGACAAAAATAATTTGCAATTATTTCGAAAATTCTGAAACCCGGATCTATTCCCCGAGAAAAATTCCGGCAAGGGAATTCTTGGCTCAGATACAGGTGCATGACAAACAAAATCCTGCAAATTTTGTACTTTCGTGGCGAGATTATTCAAACCTGCAGTTACACTCTGAAGATCCATTACAAACAGGTGGACACAGAGCCATTCAAAGATTAGAAGGAGAGAAAGGAAAAAAAAAAAAAAGGCTGCAGCATAGACAGACTGGCAAGAGGTCCAATTAAGAGCACACTCAAGAGGAAAAAAAAAAATCTCAGCAGACTTCTTATTTCTCTCCCTTCTCAGCCAAGGACTTTAACCCTTTAGTGGTCCGGTCAAACTGTCATGATCTCAATGGCAAGAGAACATAGCATCAGCATATACAGGAACTAGCTCTTGGAAGATGGGAACTGAGCTGACCATGAACTAAACCTACCGCACAACTAGCAGTGGCCGGGTAGCATGCCTACGTTGATTCTAGATGCCCAGCACCAGCCGGAGGACTAAATAAAGCTAGCAGAGGAAAATATAAGTCCTAGCTCACCTCTAGAGAAATACCCCGAAAGGAGACAGAGGCCCCCCACATGTATTGGCGGTGAGTTAAGATGAAACAACAAACGTAGTATGAAAATAGGTTTAGCAAATTTGAGGTCCACTTACTACATAGCAGAAGACAGAAAGGACACTTTCATGGTCAGCTGAAAACCCTATCAAAACACCATCCAGAAATTACTTTAAAACTCTGGCACTAACTCATAACACCAGAGTGGCAATTCCTGTTCACAAGAGCTTTCCAGACACAGTAACGAAACTACAGCTGTGAACTGGAACAAAAATGCAAAAACAAACATGGACAAGAGTCCAACTTATCTAGTAGTTGTCTAGGAGCAGGAACAAGCACAGAGAGGCTTCTGATAACATTGTTGACCGGCAAGCAACTAACAGAGCAGCAAGGTTATATAGCGACTCCCACATCTTGATGGGAACAGGTGAACAGAGAAGATGAGGACACCAGTTCAATTCCACCAGTAGCCACCGGGGGAGCCCAGAATCCAAATTCACAACAGTTAACCTTTCAAATTGACAGTTTTACTATCAGATGAGTACATACAAAATCTATTAATGGATTGTAGCATTGGTGTATACACAAGAGTTTGGGGCTTAAAACCTCCACCTTACACTCACTCTTTTTGGCTAATACCAGAGGCTTGCTTTCTTCCCCTTTTGTACCTGTATACAGGTTTGTTTGAATCTATATTTATAACTACATATACAGTTATATGAAAAAGTTTGGGCACCGCTATTAATCTTAAGCTTAATGTTTTATAAAAATTGTATTTTTTTGCAACAGCTATTTCAGTTTCATATATCTAATAATTGTTGGACACAGTAATGTTTCTGCCTTGAAATGAGGTTTATTGTACTAACAGAAAATGTGCAATCTGCATTCAAACTAAATTTGACAGGTGCATAAGTATGGGCACCCTTATCATTTTCTTGTTTCATGTAACTGTACATTTGTGTGACACAGTATATAATTTTATTCATCATTTATTTTACTCACTTATATAGTACCATCATATTCCACAGTTCTTTACAGACATTATCATTGCTGTTTCCAATGGGGCTATCAATCTAATTTCCCTCTCAGTATGTCTTTGTAGTGTGGGAGGAAACGGGAGAACCCAAAGAAAACCCACACAAACACAGGGAGAACATACAAACTACTTGCAGATGTAACCACTGAGCCACCATGCTTTTTCTCAACATATGCATGTAGTATGCATGCATTCTGGTGAACTTTCTTTACAGCACCTGCTGTAGATAATATTGTTTCAGAGTGGCAGCTCTTCATCAGAAAAGAGTAGAGTTAAGCAAAAGATCTGCAGGACCCTGGCCCAGTGGCCATGTCGCATTCTGTGACAGCTTGACCAAAGCACTGGGAACTTTCTACTCTTTGTTACTCCCCAATGCTTTTTTAATTTAAATTTATAAAGATGCCAGAGAAGACCCCAAAAATCATATATCAAGAAACAAAATATAGTTTTATTAATTATTAAATATAGCTGGAAAACCAAGGATAAAAATCAACACCAAGACACAAGACTAATTAAAAATAAAAAAAGGTGGAGAATCACAGCATGTATACAATGTAATGTATGTTGGGTACTGGACATGAGAATAAGCACAAGCAAATGTTAAAATAAAACTCAAGCGAGTAACAATGCAAATAATGAGAAATATGTGATATAAAGACATGGCCCACAACAAGTGCTATAAAGTTCAATAAATGCCATGTACAAAATGAAATAAAAGTGTCCTCAATTAAAGAATTAAATAGAAATGCAGACCATACAAAGGTAGATAAAAAATTAACAAAAGATTTGAGTGAAAATAACCATAATCCATAATAAGAACTAGCCAGGGGATTCCATGCCCAAGTACAGTGAAGCTTCCACCTCACACTCCAATGCACGTTTCGCTAATGCTTCCTCAGGGAATGATCAGGTGGAAGAAGGAAACTCACTTTTTAAGGAGGGAGGAAGGTGAAAGCCATTAGCTAATTAGTAAGCCACCGGGTTCCCATGCATGCATTACGCTACAATTTAATGATCGTGCTGTCAGAAACAGGCCTGAGGTTGGCGCATGTAGTTTGATGTTTGCAGTCCTATGGTACAGTAGCCACAGACATCAGATGTGACCGCTGGACTAGAGTCTTGAGAATCTTTTTTCTCTCTAACAGAGTATGATATTCTTTTTTTTGCTGTGAGAAGCCATGTGAACTGCCTCACTAACTATTGATGCAAAGATTTTCCCAAGTAGACTTTACCTAAAGACTGCCTACCAGCTAGATCTTCAGTACTCAGAGATTCAGTACCTTCTGCTGAGTAGAATTTTTAATAATTTTAAGAGAATGATTTTTCTTTATGAGCAATATTCCAATTAGGTTGAAAGGCTCTTTAATCAATGTTGGTTGTTATTGGCAGTATGTGAACTACAATCACATTATATATGGTCACATTCATATATAAATTCTATTAACTAACATATCATTTGTATTTTCCTAATGGCTTGTTGCATCAGTTTCTACATAAATCATTAGCTGCTTATAAGAAAAGGTTATAGGTGAAGATTCTAGTGTTTTCAGTAAAGTATTCCCGAAACATTCTTTTTGAATTCTGCCCTGAAAAACAAGGTGTTTCCTGTAGTATTGGTTTCACATAATGATATTTGATATTTGTTAATGTGTTTCTCTTTTCACCTTGCAGAAGCCGTAGTAGACATATTTCTGCCTTCACAATGCTTAAGTCTGATAAATTCTTTATGAAGGTAATGAAGACTTACAGTGTGTCAAACCACTAAGCCAAAAATCTGCACGTTATTAAAATATTTTATTGTATACAGATGGAAACAAATGCAGTATCAAACGTGTCATATACCCAAATCTGTCATATACCCATTGACCAAATTGTCATATATAACTTTAAACCCAATTGTCAGATCTTCTTCGGTCCCTACTTCACTTTATGTAGCGACTTTTAATAACTTCAATAATTCCTTTCTGATATGAGTTCCAAAACCTCTATATAAAAAAATTAAAATACATAGGTTTTTCCAATGCACTACCACTACCTTTCTGGCATTGACAGCTCGTGATGTGGGGTGCAGGTCTGACAGCTCATGGTGTGCGATGCAGGGCCGACAGCTCATGGTGTGGGGTGCAGGGCCGACAGCTCATGGTGTGGGGTGCAGGGCCGACAGCTCGTGGTGTGGGGTGCAGGTCCAACAGCTCGTGTCGTGGGGTGCAGGGCTGACAGCTCGTGGTGTGGGGTGCAGGGCTGACAGCTCGTGGGGTGATGAGCATTTTTCCAATGCACTACCACTACCTTTCTGGCATTGACAGCTCGTGGTGTGGGGTGCAGGTCTGACAGCTCATGGTGTGCGGTGCAGGGCCGACAGCTTGTGGTGTGGGGTGCAGGGCTGACAGCTCATGGTGTGGGGTGCAGGGCTGAGAGTGGTGTGGGGTACAGGACTGACAGCTCATGGTGTGGGGTGCAGGGCCGACAGCTCATGGGGTACAGGGCTGACAGCTCGTGGTGTGGGGTGCAGGGCTGACAGCTCGTGGGGTACAGGGCTGACAGCTCGTGGTGTGGGGTGCAGGGCTGACAGCTCGTGGTGTGAGGTGCTGGGCTGACAGCTTGTGGGGTGTAGAGCATGGTGTGAGGTGCAGGGCTTACAGCATGTGGGGAGGGGTGCAGGGCTGACAGCTCATGAAGTGGGGTGCAGGGCCGACAGCTCATGGTGTTGGGTGCAGAGCCGACAGCTCGTGGTGTGGGGTGCAGGGCCGACAGCTCGTGGTGTGGGGTACAGGGTCAACAGCTTGTGGTGTTGGGTGCAGGGCCGACAGCTCGTGGTGTGTGGTGCAGGGCCAACAGCTCGTGGTGTGGGCAGGGCCGGCGTTAAGCACAGGCAGACCAGGCAGCTGCCTGGGGCCCCCGCTCCTCCAAGGGCCCCCTGCTGGTTCCATGACCACAATGGAGCTTGCTTACAATTAAAATAGCACAAGGCAGTGCTTTGCTTTGCAGAAGAGGCAGACATAAGTGCATCTGTCTCTTATCTGTTCTGCAATTGTGAGTGTTTCCTGGTGGGCGGCGGCGCTGCACTGCCTTGTCTGTGTTATCTATGTCGGCTCAGCGGCTGCAATCCCTGAGGCAGGAGCAGTCAGGCGTGTTATACTGACCTGACCTGCGCTCTGCATGTTCTCCTGTTCTTCCGCTGTGGCCGTCCATCCTCACTGTGCAGCAGGCTTCAGGTTATAATTTATACTGTGTCCTGGGCTGGCAGCTGCTGTTCAGCGGCAGGACCTTCCTATGTGACACGGTCACCTGACCACTGATGTTGTCCTGACGCTGCACAGCATTCAGCAGCCCCTGTCAGGGACACAAAAATGCAGGAGCTGTGCTGCCACCCAGAAGACAAGTGTTCCCATATCATATAGAAGACACTTCACTGCCTCCTGGTGAGTTTTTTTCAACTGTCTGCACTACCACACCAGTCACACACTGCAGTCTGCGCAGTCAGCAACGCAACCAAAACTACAATGTAATTAACGTAAAAAAGAAATGAAAAAAAAAGTGATATAAAAAAATGAATGATACCTACTGTCACTTGTCAGCATCCTTCACAGGCCGCTCTGCAGTGTGCGCTGGCACCAGGAGTGATGATGTCACTGATCGCTAGCCACGGGACCACTTTGTTCTGTGAGGCTATACGTGCACACTTTGAGGATTTCATTGCGGATTTTTCCGCGTGGATTCTGAAGAATCAGCAGGTAAAACCCCTGCGTTTTATCTGCAGATTCACCGCGGATTATCTGCGGATTTTATGCAGATTTTGTTCGGATTCCACCTGCGTTTTTACACCTTTGTATTCCTATTATGGAATACGTGTAAAACGCTGCAGAATCCGCACAAAGAATTGGCATGCTGCAGAAAATAAACCGCAGCATTTCCGTGTGGAATTTTTCACAGCATGGGCACAGCGGATTTGGTTTTCCATAGGTTTACATAGTACTGTACACCACATGGAAAACTGCTGCGAATCTGCAGGGCCAAGTCCGCTGCAGATCCGCAGCCAAATCCACAACGTGTGCATATATCCTTATAGGGGTCGCTCACAGTAGTGTATATTCTCTCATGCAAGATAATTGCGATGATTATCCTAATGACACCACATTGGGCCCCATCTCTTCTGCTCCCGGCCCCAGTGGCAGGTTTCTGCCTGTGCAGTAACTGAACCTGCCTCTGAGACGCAGGTTCAGTTACTCTATCGCTGTGCGGGCCCGCACCATGTTTTACTCCTTGGAGAGAAATTTTGTCTTTGTTATTTAGTGGCTTCTTGGGGGTTAAAGATGTTGCTACTAGTTAAAAACTCACTTCAATGCACTGAATTGACTGTAGTGTGGTTGTTAGTGCAATGTTTCAGAATTTGGGGCCCCACTTTGAATTTTGCCTAGGGCCCCACTTTGTCTAAAACCGGCCCTGGGTGTGGGGTGCTGGGCCGACAGCTCGTGGTGTGGGGTGCAGGGCCGACAGCTCGTGGTGTGGGGTGCAGGGCCAACAGCTCATGGTGTGGGGTGCAGGTCCGACAGCTCATGGTGTGGGGTGCAGGGCCGGCAGCTCGTGGTGTGGGGTGCAGGGCTGACAGCTCATGGTGTGGGGTGCAGGGCTGACAGCTCGTGGTGTGGGGTGCAGGGCTGACAGCTCGTGGTGTGGGGCAGAGGTGTGTACGTTGTGCCTGAGCCTTAGACCCCAGCATATGCTCCATACATGTCCAAATGGAGGATGGAAGCATCTCTTTTTCGTGTCAGGCCCTGATCATGAGCCACTTCATACATCGGCTCCTGGCCTGTAACGTACATGCACCTCAATGGTTGGGAATGTATTAAAGGCACAACAGGAAATAGCAATGGGCAGAAACATCACAGTGACCCCAACACATCAGACTCTGGACTGTGATAGAAACCTTCAAAAAGAACCTGAAGACTCACCTCTTCCGACAAGCCTACAGCCTGCAGTGATCCTCAATCTACTGAACCACCGCCCAACCAGCTTTACCCTCTCCTAGTGTATCCTCACCCATCCGTTGCAGACTATGAGCCCTCGCGGGCAGGGTCCGCCCTCCTTGTGTACCTGTTAGTGCCTTGCTTTTTGCTCATGTTTAATGTATTTGTCTATATTTGCCCCCTTTTCACATGTAAAGTGTAGCGCCCCCACTGCCACAGGGCCGAGGGGTACCCGGTACCGGGCCTCTGAGTCTCTGCTCTGGGGTTGTCACGGCGGCTAGGCCCCGGTCCGTGACCCTGCCGTGGGGCACACAGGGGATTACTAGGAGTGGATGGTGTAGATGGGGGTGAGGCTGTAGTGGTGCGGTGCAGTAAATAACGAGGACACCAGGTTGCAGTCTCTTTACCTCTTTACTGAAGATCTCTGGGTCCTCAGTCCGGAATACGGTTCACCAGGCTGCGCAAGTCCGGCCAGTCCAATGGCACCTCCGGAGTTCTCCTCACAGGTGGAAATCGGTGCCTTCCTTCTAGCGCTATGTGTTGTGGTCCTTCCCTGCTGTGCTTACGGAAAGTCCCCACAACCGTTGTGTCTGTTTCTTAAGTTCCCTCACAACTTGATTAAATGATGTTCTTCTAATCCTCCGTCCCTCCCTGTTGTTCTGGTTGGGACGGCACCCGTATGACGGGTAGGCTCGGAGCTCTTCCGGGACCCTAGAGTCGCCCCTCTCCACAAGTTGCCCCCCAAGACTGCATAGGTGATTTAAGTTAGACAGCCCGCCTTAGACTGACTGTCCTGCCGCTGTTTAGAGTATTGCTTGAAGCTGAATGTTATGATACTCCCTCGGCGTTCCGGCCACCGGTAGTGCGCCTCAGTAGGGTGTTGCTCCGGTCTTACAGCACGACCCCTACTGGTATTTCTCCTTTTGCTTGATCTCGTTTCTCACTCAGCACAATCTATCTCGCTTCTAGTCCTTCCTTGGGCACCGCCGCTACCCGGAGCAGGCGCGGTCCCGTTACGTTCGTTCTAGTTGCCAAGCCTCTGTCAGGATCCCACCCCTGACAGAGACCCTACTGTATCTTCCCCCACAACACCCTCTGCCACAAGGTGTTGCCTGGTTCCAACCCAGTCAGCTTTCTCATCTAACTTCCTGCCTGACCCCCAGTTTACCCACTATGGTGGGGAGTGGCCTAATGAATAGAACCCTTAGCTCCCCCCGGAGGCCCAGCTGTAAAATGTATTGGTGTCTGTGATACCTGGTCAGATGAACTCCTTCAGTGCCATCAGACGCACCATAGCTCCCCATAGTGGCGGAGCCACGGTACTGCAACGACCAGGACTCTGGGGCGCTGCACTCCCCCCTGGTTAAACACAGTACTCCGGGACTGGGAAGAAAACAACAATACAAGTTAGCAAAAAGACATACATTTTTGTTGAGTGCAATAACAATAAGTATACTTGAACAGGCTTCCCTTTATGGGAGGTAAGGACACTTGAACGTTACAAACATGGTTAACATTATAAATTACAGGCTATAAATAACTCCTGTTACCCAACCGGGTATTCTACTAAGTGCAAAATTGTTGGACAATAATTTAACATCGCCTTTAAGGACATACACTCTTTATCCACTAAAGACCTTCCTATAATCACATTATAAGGTAATTTAACTTTCTCATTCTCCTTCTTTAAATCTGCAGGACCGCCTGTCCTATCGGCACCAGACCTACTGCCTCTCCTTTCAGTTACAGGACCGCCCCGTTCAGCCAGGGCCTACTGCCTTTTCAACTACCATACACAGTATAGAACATAACATTACTTTCAGTTTAAGAGCACTAAGTCATCTCTACATGACTCCTATGAGGACTCAGGGTCTACCTTCTATCCTAACTATCTATCAGCATTATCAAAAACATTTTCTATTGAACATTAAGCCTTCTCATTATCTTTCTTCCTTTCATGCATGCTGGACACCACGTCTATCCCTACGGGTCCACTGCATCCTTCTTCTATCTTTCAACTTTTACTTCTCAGAGCACATCATCAGTATTTCTTCACATTTAACTAATTAAATACATATAACTTTCTCATGTAAACATTATCATCACGTTCTTTGGTCAAGACATTATTGCTTCCGGTCTTAAAGCAATATCACGGTTTAAGCGCAACAAATGAACATCCCCTTTAAGAGGGGACCAAGTCTCTGTGAGGTAGCACGCCTTCTCAAGCTACCAGTCCATACTCAGCAAAGGTTCCAGTGTGGTATCTTCACAAAGAGTCCTTCTTTAAGTAAAACCAGTAGGGAGCGCCTTTAATAAGGTGCAAACTATGTACAAGAAGTTCGGATCATGCACTGTTCATGATTTCAGCAGTTCTAGAAACTTGTGCAAATAAAACTTTAGAAAAAGCAAACAAAAGCAAAACAATAGGGATCCCCGGTCCACAGAAGGATCCCCTTAAGAGTTAACCCTGGACGGGTTCAGCAGAACAACAGGAAAACAGCAACTATTTACAGATTCATGGTATCGAGGTTTATTCTCTTGGTAGGTTGCCAAACATCAGCTGATGGTGGACATCTCCCGACCGTGCAGGCTTCAGCCCTTGGTCCACGGCTGATGCAGCGGTAGTTTGTTCCCTCTCTTTCCAGTCCTTCCATTGTAGGATCAAGTACCGCTTATATTGTTCCCAATTCAGCACGGCAATGGTGTGACCTTCTCGCCGGACTCCATCCAGCCCAATTCGGGGGGCCTCCCACCGGAGGATGACTCCCTCCGGGCTCACATCTACGAACTCCCCCGTCTGGGTCGGTGGCAGAGGTATCAGCCTCCCCATTGCGCCGGGGGATAGTACCCCTAGCCCCGCCAAGAGGAAACGGTTATTGTGGAGGCGAGGATCGATCGCAGGATCGGGATCGGTCAGGGGAGCAGGGACGCTTTCTATACCTGCGTCTGATGTGATTCCACCGATGTCGGTCCGTTCCATTGACGAGGACGCTGGAGTCGGCTGCAGCCCGGACCGCAGCTCCTCCTCGGCAGCCTCCGGATACGGCTCCGCTCCCCATAGCTCCTCTTCGGCTAGTTCCGAGATCGGGATAGGTAGGCTCAGCTCCGCTACCGGCTCCGAGGAACTCAGGTCCTCCCGCTGCGGTGGACGCGGGTCCTCTTCTGATGGGTGAGGACAAGCCGGGATCACCTTGCCATTGTTCGGGCTCCTGCTGTTCATCGTCGCTGTCCGGTATTCGGCGGCAATGCATGCATCTGACTCTGCCATTTCTCCAAGGTCGAGCTCCTCCTTCACCTCGTTCCCGCCGTCGCAAGTAAGGGGGCGGTTCTTCTCTGCTGCTGGGCAGGTCATCCTCTCGCAGCAGGAGTTGGAGGGGGCGGTCACTACTTCTGGCGCCACTTTGGTAGTCTCCTCCCATGGCACGCCCTCCGTCTCCCTCTGCGCTCCCTGTGACGCTGCAATGGCGGCGGTTTTGGAGCGAACTTTTGGCGGCAAGTGACAATCCACAGTCTCTCAAAGTACAGTACAAGCACGTCAAATCACAGTTCCAAGGCACACATGACCTGATTATTCAGGCTTAAGTAGATCCTGTTCGGGGACGCCAAGTTGTAGCGCCCCCACTGCCGCAGGGCCGAGGGGTACCCGGTACCGGGCCTCTGAGTCTCTGCTCTGGGGTTGTCACGGCGGCTAGGCCCCGGTCCGTGACCCTGCCGTGGGGCGCACAGGGGATTACTAGGAGTGGATGGTGTAGATGGGGGTGAGGCTGTAGTGGTGCGGTGCAGTAAATAACGAGGACACCAGGTTGCAGTCTCTTTACCTCTTTACTGAAGATCTCTGGGTCCTCAGTCCGGAATACGGTTCACCAGGCTGCGCAAGTCCGGCCGGTCCAATGGCACCTCCGGAGTTCTCCTCACAGGTGGAAATCGGTGCCTTCCTTCTAGCGCTATGTGTTGTGGTCCTTCCCTGCTGTGCTTACGGAAAGTCCCCACAACCGTTGTGTCTGTTTCTTAAGTTCCCTCACAACTCGATTAAATGATGTTCTTCTAATCCTCCGTCCCTCCCTGTTGTTCTGGTTGGGACGGCACCCGTATGACGGGTAGGCTCGGAGCTCTTCCGGGACCCTAGAGTCGCCCCTCTCCACAAGTTGCCCCCCAAGACTGCATAGGTGATTTAAGTTAGACAGCCCGCCTTAGACTGACTGTCCTGCCGCTGTTTAGAGTATTGCTTGAAGCTGAATGTTATGATACTCCCTCGGCGTTCCGGCCACCGGTAGTGCGCCTCAGTAGGGTGTTGCTCCGGTCTTACAGCACAACCCCTACTGGTATTTCTCCTTTTGCTTGATCTCGTTTCTCACTCAGCACAATCTATCTCGCTTCTAGTCCTTCCTTGGGCACCGCCGCTACCCGGAGCAGGCGCGGTCCCGTTACGTTCGTTCTAGTTGCCAAGCCTCTGTCAGGATCCCACCCCTGACAGAGACCCTACTGTATCTTCCCCCACAACACCCTCTGCCACAAGGTGTTGCCTGGTTCCAACCCAGTCAGCTTTCTCATCTAACTTCCTGCCTGACCCCCAGTTTACCCACTATGGTGGGGAGTGGCCTAATGAATAGAACCCTTAGCTCCCCCCGGAGGCCCAGCTGTGAAATGTATTGGTGTCTGTGATACCTGGTCAGATGAACTCCTTCAGTGCCATCAGACGCACCATAGCTCCCCATAGTGGCGGAGCCACGGTACTGCAACGACCAGGACTCTGGGGCACTGCATAAAGCGCCATGGAATAAATGGCACTATAAAAATGTATAATAATAATAATAATTGACCATGGCCACTGCAGCTCTCTGTATTTCCCTTCTGGTCTTGACTCACATATGACCGCAGAAGCCAATCAGTGTCAACAGCAGCGTTCAATATCTGTACAGGTGTATGAGATGTCAATAAGTAATCCCGATGCTGCAAATCACAGTGCTAAAAAAGAAAAGACTGTTTGCATTAATTGACATTCATACTATCCTTATGGTTTCTGCTTATGATCAGTTGACTATTTTCAGTACGATGTTTTTTCTCTAATTTGAGCACTTCTCACTAGTGTTGAGCGATACCGTCCGATACTTGAAAGTATCGGTATCGGAAAGTATCGGCCGATACCGGCAAAGTATCGGATCTAATCCGATACCGATACCCGATACCAATACAAGTCAATGGGACTCAAGTATCGGACGGTATCCCTGATGGTTCCCAGGGTCTGAAGGAGAGGAAACTCTCCTTCAGGCCCTGGGATCCATATTAATGTGTAAAAGAAAGAATTAAAATAAAAAATATTGCTATACTCACCTCTCCGACGCAGCCTGGACCTCACCGAGGGAACCGGCAGCGTTCTTTGCTTAAAATGCGCGCATTTACTTCCTTCCGTGACGTCACGGCTTGTGATTGGTCGCGTGCCGCCCATGTGGCCGCGACGCGACCAATCACAGCAAGCCGTGACGTAATTTTCAGGTCCTCAATGCCTAATTCTAGGCATTCAGGATTTTAAAATTAGGATCCGGCTTGTGATTGGTCGCGTCGCGGTCACATGGGCGACGCGACCAATCACAAGCCGTGACGTCACGGGAGGCAGGGAACGCGCGCATTTTAAAATTACGTCACGGCTTGTGATTGGTTGCGTGCCGCCCATGTGACCGCGACGCGACCAATCACAGCAAGCCGTGACGTAATTTCAGGTCCTGTATGCCTAATTCTGCATTCAGGACCACATGGGCGGCATGCGACCAATCACAAGCCGTGACGTCACGGAAGGAAGTAAACGCGTGCATTTTAAGCAAAGAACGCTGCCGGTTCCCTCGGTGAGGTCCAGGCTGCGTCGGAGAGGTGAGTATAGCAATATTTTTTATTTTAATTCTTTATTTTACACATTAATGTTGTTTCGATACCGATACCCGATACCACAAAAGTATCGGATCTCGGTATCGGAATTCCGATACCCGCAAGTATCGGCCGATACCCGATACTTGCGGTATCGAAATGCTCAACACTACTTCTCATGGATAGTATCTTGACATTCTTTTGATGTCAGAAGAGCTTTCAATGTAGGTTTGATTGACACGGTCAATAGCTGCAGGTCAATTAAGGGAGCCTATTGTGTCATCAACATTATTTTGATTACTTGCTACTTTTTGTGCCACCTTCAGTGCATTTTCCAGGATACCATGCACACACAGTAGTCCAGAGCAGTGTTGGACTGGTGTGTCCACCAGTAACCATCTCCAGGGTCCCACTTTTCAGCTACATGCAAATGTAACATTATCCTCAATCACAAATTTATATAACAATGAACTGGGTAGATTGTTACATGACTAAGATGCTGCCTTTGTGTGTACATCGTGAATCAAGTGCCAAGTATTGCTCATATAAGAGGGTGATGGCTCACTCTTGTACTGGGGCCCTCCAGAGCATTCTCCTATTCTTCTGAGGGCCAGTCCAAGTCTTCTCCAGAGCATGTTTCAGGGCATAGATAGTGGTCCATGACCAGTTGAATCTCAGGGTCGCTGTTAATCTAAACAAGCCCAACTCCTTTTTGGAAGTGCATTTGAACAGCAAGGTGGCTTGCTGTTGAGGGGAAATAGAGAGAGAAAAAAATCTTTAAATCTTCAGCATAGCGTGTGTGAACGAGCTGAGTGTGACTTGAGCGTAAGTGTGAACGGCGGTAAGTGTGACTTGTGATTCAGTGACTTTTTTTTATTAATACTTTGTATTTATTTTTTATTTAACGCTTTTGTCTGGTGCAATCCCCATTAGGAAATGTGCTCCACTATTGTTAATGCCATCCAGTGCACATCTTGCCACATGTATGCAATCCTTGATCAGCCGGTCAAGGGTGCATACTGCTGTGCGAGATGTGAGCACGTTGTGCATTTGGAAACCCAGATTCTGAATCTAAATGTGCAGCTGGCAACACTGAGATCCATAGACAATATGGAGAGGAGTCTTCTGCTCACTGAGCAGACGCTCAATGGGACAGATGAGGGGGGGATGATACGATGGAGCTGCAGGACAGTGAGGCAGTTAGCTGGGTGACAGTTAGGAAGCGGGGTAGAGGGAAGAGTGCCAGGGAGGCTAGTCCTGATCTGGCACACCCCAATAAGTTTGCTAAGTTGGCAGATGAGGGGGGTGCCAGTGCAGGTGTAGCACTGCTGCAGCCAGGCATGTCCTCTGAAAGCCGGAGGAGTGACTGCTCCAGTAAGGAGGGAAATAGGAGAGCAGGGCAGGTCAGACAGGTGCTGGTAGTGGGGGACTCAATTATTAGGGGAACAGATAGGGCAATCTGTCACAAAGACAGGGATCGTCGAACGGTGTGCTGCCTACCTGGCGCTCGAGTCCGACACATTGCTGATCGGGTGGACAGATTACTGGGAGGGGCTGGTGAGGACCCAGCGGTCATGGTGCACATTGGCACAAATGACAAAGTTAGAGGTAGGTGGAAGGTCCTTAAAGATGATTTCAGGGAATTAGGCTGCAAGCTGAAAGCAAGGACCTCCAACGTGGTATTTTCTGAAATACTTCCTGTACCACGTGCCACGCCAGAGAGGCAACGGGAGATTAGGGAGGTTAATAAGTGGCTCAAGAATTGATGTAGGAAGGAGGGGTTTGGGTTCCTGCAGAACTGGGCCGACTTCTCAGTTGGCTACAGGCTCTACGCTAGGGACGGGCTGCACCTCAATGGGGAAGGTGCAGCTGTGCTGGGGGAGAAAATGGCTAGAAGGTTGGAGGAGTGTTTAAACTAGGGATTGGGGGGAGGGTATTCAATTTATAGGAGGGGTAGATAGTGCAGATAAGGACCTGGGCACAAATAAGGAAGTTGGGGGTGGCGGTGGCATGGGGGGTGGGGTTAGAACAGCTAATAGTTTAAGAAAGAATAGCGGTACAGAGAGGAACATCAAGTGCATGTATACTAATGCCAGAAGCCTCGCCAACAAAATGGACGAATTAGAACTAATGTTGTTGGAGCATAATTATGACATGGTGGGGATATCTGAGACATGGCTGGATGAGAGCCATGACTGGGCTGTTAACTTATGTCCGTACAGATAATCGAGGGGGTGGGGTGTGTCTATATGTAAAATCGTCCTTAAAACCCATCCTGCGTGATAATATAGGTGAATTTAATGAAAATTTAGAGTCCCTGTGGGTGGAGATAAGGGGAGGGGGAAAAAATAATAAATTACTGATAGGGGTTTGTTATAAATCTCCAAAAATAATGGAAGCAATGGAGAATATCCTCATAAAGCAAATAGATGAAGCTGCGACTCAAGGAGAAGTCATTATTATGGGGGACTTCAACTACCCTGAAATAGATTGGGGAACAGAAACCTGCAGTTCCAGCAAAGGTAATCGTTTTTTGACAACTATGAGAGACAATTACCTTTCACAACTGGTTCAGAACCCAACAAGGAGGGGGGCACTGCTAGACCTAATATTAACCAACAGGCCAGACCGCATATCAAATATAAGGGTTGGGGGTCACTTGGGGAATAGTGATCACAAAATAATAAGTTTTCATGTATCCTTTAATAAGATGTGTAGTAGAGGGGTGACAAGGACACTAAACTTCAGGAGGGCAAATTTCCAACGGATGAGAGAGGATCTTGGTGCAATTAACTGGGACGATATCCTGAGACATAAAAGTACACAAAGAAAATGGGAGACGTTTATTAGCATCCTGGATAGGACCTGTGCACAGTATATACCGTATGGGAATAAACATACTAGAAATAGGAGGAAACCAATATGGCTAAATAGAGTTGTAAGGGGCGCAATAAGGGACAAAAAGAAAGCATTTAGAGAATTAAAGGAAGTAGGTAGTGAGGAGGCATTAAATAAATATAGAAAATTAAATAAATTCTGTAAAAAGCAAATCAAGGCAGCAAAGATTGAGAAAGAGAGACTCATTGCCAGAGAGAGTAAAAATAATCCCAACATATTCTTTAACTACATAAATAGTAAGAAACTAAAAAATGATAGTATTGGCCCCCTTAAAATAGTCTGGGGGAAATGGTGGATGAGGATGAGGAAAAAGCCAATATGCTAAATGACTTTTTTTCATCAGTATTTACACAAGAAAATCCCATGGCAGACAATATGATCAGTGATAACAAAAATTCCCCATTAAGTGTCACCTGCTTAATCCAGCAGGAAGTAGGGCGGCGTCTAAAAATCACTAAAATTGACAAATCTCCGGGCCCGGATGGGATACACCCCCGAGTACTGCAGGAATTAAGTACAGTCATTGATAGACCATTATTTTTAATCTTTAAAGACTCCATAATAACAGGGTCTGTTGTTGTGAATTCCGCTCTTGGGCTCCCTCCGGTGGTTGTAAGTAGCACTTTTGTGAATTCCGCTCTTGGGCTCCCTCCTGTGGTTTTGAGTTGTATAGCTGCTTCTTGGATTTAGCATTAGCAGCTGTTTCCACTGATCTTCTTTCTGCTCGGCTATTTTAGTCTCCTTTATCCCTCAATCAATGCCAGTTGTCAATTGTCCTGCTTGGAGGCACGGCTCTTGGATTTCCCTGACTCTCTGACCCTTTCAGCAAAGATTAGTCCTTGCTTGTCCTTTTGCAGTCCACTTGTTGTGGACTTAATGTTCAGCACATTTATGTTTTGTTCATTTGTCCAGCTTATCAGTATTTAGCTTAGCTGGAAGCTCTGGGCTGCAGATTTTGCCCTCCACACCTTTAGTCAGGTGTGGAGATTTTTGCTATCTCTGCGGTGGACTTTTTCTAGTTTTTATTACTGACCGCACAGTGTTTCTTTCCTTACTGTCTATCTAGCTAGAATTGGCCTCCTTTGCTAAATCTTGTCCAGTTCAGCAAAGATAAGTCCTTGCTTGTCCTTTTGCAGTCCATTTGTTGTGGACTTTATTGTTCAGCACATTCTATGTTTTGCTCATTTGTCCAGCTTATCAGTATGGATCTATTTAGCTAAGCTGGAAGCTCTGGGCTGCAGATTTTGCCCTCCAGACCTTTAGTCAGGTGTGGAGATTTTTGCATATCTCTGCGGTGGACTTTTTCTAGTTTTTATTACTGACCGCAGAGTGTTCTTTCCTTAGTATGTATATAGCTAGAAGTGGCCTCCTTTGCTAAATCTTGTTTCATACTACGTATGTCATTTCCTTCTCCTCTCACAGCCAATATTTGTGGGGGGCTGTTCTATCCTTTGGGGATTTTCTCTGAGGCAAGATAGCTTTCCATTTTCTACCTTTAGGGGTAGCTAGTTCTCCGGCTGTGACGAGATGTCCAGGGAGTGACAGGAACATTCCACGGCTACTGCTAGTGTTGTGTTAAGATCAGGAACTGCAGTCTGTATAGTTACCACTTGCCCAGAGCTAGTCGCATGTCACTCCTAAATTACCAGTCCATAACAGTCTGTACCACAGGACTGGCGTATAGCAAATGTGGTGCCAATATTCAAAAAGGGGACAAAAACTGAACTCGGTAATTATAGGCCAGTAAGCTTAACCTCTACTGTGGGTAAAATCCTGGAGGGCATTCTAAGGGATGCTATACTGGAGTATCTGAAGAGGAATAACCTCATGACCCAGTATCAGCACGGGTTTACTAGGGACCATTCATGTCAGACTAATTTGATCAGCTTTTATGAAGAGGTAAGTTCCGGACTGGACCAAGGGAACCCAGTGGATGTAGTGTATATGGACTTTTCAAAAGCTTTTGATACAGTGCCACACAAAAGGTTGATACATAAAATGAGAATAATGGGGATAGGTAGGGGAGAATATGTGTAAGTGGGTTGAGAGCTGGCTCAGGGATAGGAAACAAAGGGTGGTTATTAATGGTGCACACTCGGACTGGGTCGCGGTTAGCAGTGGGGTACCACAGGGGTCAGTATTGGGCCCTCTTCTTTTTAACATATTTATTAATGACCTTGTAGGGGGCATTCAGAGTAGAATTTCAATATTTGCAGATGACACTAAACTCTGCAGGGTAATCAATACAGGGGAGGACAATTTTATATTACAGGATGATTTATGTAAACTAGAAGCTTGGGCTGATAAATGGCAAATGAGCTTTAATGGGGATAAATGTAAGGTCATGCACTTGGGTAGTAGTAATAAGATGTATAACTTTGTGCTTAATTCTAAAACTGTGAGTAAAACCATCAATGAAAAAGACCTGGGTGTATGTGGGGATGACAAACTCATATTCAGTGGCCAGTGTCAGGCAGCTGCTACAAAGGCAAATAAAATAATGGGATGCATTAAAAGAGGCATAGATGCTCATGAGGAGAACATAATTTTACCTCTATACAAGTCACTAGTGCGACCACACTTAGAATACTGTGCACAGTTCTGGTCTCCGGTGCATAAGAAAGACATAGCTGAACTGGAGCGGGTGCAGAGAAGAGCAACCAAGGTTATTAGAGGACTGGGGGGTCTGCAATACCAAGATAGGTTATTACACTTGGGGCTATTTAATTTGGAAAAACGAAGACTAAGGGGTGATCTTATTTTAATGTATAAATATATGAGGGGACAGTACAAAGGCCATTCTGATGATCTTTTTAATCGTAGACCTGAGACAGGGACAAGGGGGCATCCTCTACGTCTGGAGGAAAAAAGGTTTAAGCGTAATAACAGACGCAGATTCTTTACTGTAAGAGCTGTGAGACTATGGAACTCTCTGCCGTATGATGTTGTAATGAGTGATTCATTACTTAAATTTAAGAGGGGACTGGATGCCTTTCTGGAAAAGTATAATGTTACAGGGTATATACACTAGATTCCTTGATAGGGCGTTGATCCAGGGAACTAGTCTGACTGCCGTATGTGGAGTCGGGAAGGAATTTTTTTCCCCAATGTGGAGCTTACTCTTTGCCACATGGTTTTTTTTTGCCTTCCTCTGGATCAACATGTTAGGGCATGTTAGGTTAGGCTATGGGTTGAACTAGATGGACTTAAAGTCTTCCTTCAACCTTAATAAGTATGTAACTCTAAACTCCAAACCTCTTGTAGCTCCAACCCAGACAGATGTGCAGTATTGGTCACACAAGCACTAACTGGCTTCTCCAACTGACCATTAGGTGTGGTAGAAGCATCCTTAATGCGTTGGTCTTAGCTTGAACAGAGACTGTGCTGCGTAATTCTCTGATGACCTCATGTAACCTGTGACCTCAGCCAGCCAGCCTACCTGCAGATCAGATAATATATCATAGTGCGCAGTGCTTGCATCATGCATCATTGCTTGCAATAAAAAAGTTTAGAAGAACATTAGACATTACATGTCTTGCTGTAGTTTTGATAAAACTGTGTTTTATGAGCAGGAGTTTGTCATTGAGAGGATTATTAAACATGCAGATATGTAGTCCTCGATAGTCTTGACACACCTTTCTGCCTATGCACAGTGCAGACAGAAAGCGGTCAATTAATGGCTGAGGTGAGGTTTGGGCAGAGCTCATCATTGTGAGGACTAAAAGAGCTGTAGCATTGTTTTTATCAAAATTACATCAAGAAGTCAACTAAGTGACACAGTCTGAAGTCAGGGTCTCTGTCCCAACATTATGGTGATGGAGCAGCAAAAAATGTATAAGGAAAATGTCAAACATAATGTTTCAACATAATTCAGATAGTAGCTACTGGAAACATATGTTCTCCAGGAAAAGATTCACCTGTTTTTATATACTTTTTGGGAAACTACCAGAAATATTTACTTTGATTCTTAATTTTATATGAAATATATTTTAGTTTTTAAATTGAATATTAATTTATATAATTGAATAGGGATGTACAAACTGTTCATGAGGAACACTATTGCGCTAAGGAGTACTGATCTCTTTTTTTAATATATTTAATGTTTTATCCTCATGATTTTTTTTTTATTTTCTATTGCTATGTTCCACTTGTTTATATTATTGACAACATATGAGGGATTGTTTTTTCTAGATGAGATTTAAATGTCTATTTGCCAGTGGTATCATTTTAGGGTACATATAAATTATTAGCAAACTTCTATAAATTTTTAATGGGATGGAGTATAAGCAAGTTAACAGTTCTGTCACTGTTTTTGCACTTTAATTTTTTTTTTGCTATTAACCATGCTGAATAAATAATGTATTTGTTTCCTGGGTAAGTGTGAATTGGGGGATACCAAATTTCTATAGTTTTATGTATTTATTTACTTTTGTACAATAAATACACATTTTATCAAAACATTTTTTTGTTTCTCCCTCACCATATTCTGAGAGCCAGAAGTTAAACAACTTTCCATCACCTAAGCTGTATGAGGACTTATTTTTTGCATGGCAAACTAGTTTTTGTTGGAAAAAACTAGGATGAAAACAATGATCCAACACCCGGCATTAAGTAAATAAATAGTAATAGTACATGCAAATAACATAGGGTAATTAGTTGACGTTATTTTGATCAAAAAAGCGTAACAGCCATTCCACCGTGACAAGGTGAACCCAATCTGTTTGGTCCCTAACCAATGGTGTAATGATCACAGTCACAAAGGGTGTGACAATGACCAGATCTGTGCTTGAGGAGGAAGTTGCCCAGGAGGGAGAACATTATTATAGGAAAGGGCCCGGGGTGTTGGTCATTATTAAATTAAGGACCCAGGAAACGGGATGTTATTACGTGATGGTGAATATTATAAAAGAAATGGGTGCAGGATGCAGGACATTATACCAGGAAAAGGCCCAGGATGTGTGACAAAGTTATAGCCTGGGGCTCAGGATGGAGGGCATTATTACTGGAAGAGCCCAGGATGGGACATTATTACTAGAAGGTAGGGTTGAGCGAAACAGATCGGACAAATTCAAAAATCACCGACTTTCGGCAAAGTCAGGTTTCATGAAACCCGACCCGATCCTAGTGTGGGATCGACCATGCGGTCGGCTATCTGCGCGCCAAAGTCGCGTTTTGTATGACGCTTTCAGCGCCATTTTTCAGCCAAAGAAGGAGGATGCAGAGTGTGGGCAGCGTGATGACATAGGTCTCGATCCCCACCATCTTAGAGAAGGGCATGACAGTGATTGGCTTGCTTTCTGCGGCGTCACAGGGGCTATAACGGGGTGTGCACGCCGACCGCCATCTTACTTCTGCCGATCTTAGCATAGGGAGAGGTTGCTGCAGCTTCATCCGAAGAAGGTATATAGTTAGGAAGGGAAGATTAGCCCCCAAACTGCTTGTGCTGTAGCGATTTCCACTGTCCAACACCACCTTTTCTTTGCAGGGACAGTGGAGGCTATATTTTTGTGCATCAGCTCTGTAGCTTATTAGGCTGCCTTATAAGGCTCCCTGATAGCTGCATTGCTGTTTGCACGCTGCTGTGCAAACCAACTGCTTTGTTAAAAGCAAAAGTCCTGTTGCTCCTTTCTGCACAGTTATCTTGTTTATTTGTCCACACTTTTGTGGGCAGCAGATCCTGTCCTGATATCATTGTAGGGAGATTGAAATTGTACTACAGTCCTTGTATTTTTTCATATATCTTCCAGCCACTTTCTGCCACTTACATTGTGTTGTTTTATATACTGGGCCTGAGTTTTGGTTCAGTCTCCCCCCCAAAAAAGTGAGATTCAAATTCTCACAAAGTGGATAAACTTCTGTCCTGTTAGTTTGCCGTATATCAGCCAGCCACTTACATTGTGTTGTTTTATACACTGGGCCTGAGTTTTGGTTCAGTCCTCCCCCCAAAAAAGTGAGATTCAAATTCTCACAAAGTGGATAAACTTCTGTCCTGTTAGTTTGTCGTATATCAGCCAGCCACTTACATTGTGTTGTTTTATACACTGGGCCTGAGTTTTGGTTCAGTCTCCCCCCAAAAAAAGTGAGATTCAAATTCTCACAAAGTGGATAAACTTCTGTCCTGTTAGTTTGTCGTATATCAGCCAGCCACTTTCTGCCACTTACATTGTGTTGTTTTATACACTGGGCCTGAGTTTTGGTTCAGTCTCCCCCCAAAAAAGTGAGATTCAAATTCTTACAAAGTGGATAAACTTCTGTCCTGTTAGTTTGTCGTATATCAGCCAGCCACTTACATTGTGTTGTTTTATACACTGGGCCTGAGTTTTGGTTCAGTCTCCCCCCAAAAAAGTGAGAGTCAAATTCTCACAAAGTGGATAAACTTCTGTCCTGTAAGTTTGTCGTATATCAGCCAGCCACTTACATTGTGTTGTTTTATATACTGGGCCTGAGTTTTGGTTCAGTCTCCCCCCAAAAAAAGTGAGATTCAAATTCTCACAAAGTGGATAAACTTCTGTCCTGTTAGTTTGTCGTATATCAGCCAGCCACTTACATTGTGTTGTTTTATACACTGGGCCTGAGTTTTGGTTCAGTCCTCCCCCAAAAAAAGTGAGATTCAAATTCTCACAAAGTGGATAAACTTCTGTCCTGTTAGTTTGTCGTATATCAGCCAGCCACTTACATTGTGTTGTTTTATACACTGGGCCTGAGTTTTGGTTCAGTCTCCCCCCCAAAAAAGTGAGATTCAAATTCTCACAAAGTGGATAAACTTCTGTCCTGTTAGTTTGTCGTATATCAGCCAGCCACTTACATTGTGTTGTTTTATACACTGGGCCTGAGTTTTGGTTCAGTCTCCCCCCCAAAAAAGTGAGATTCAAATTCTCACAAAGTGGATAAACTTCTGTCCTGTAAGTTTGTCGTATATCAGCCAGCCACTTACATTGTGTTGTTTTATACACTGGGCCTGAGTTTTGGTTCAGTCTCCCCCCCAAAAAAGTGAGATTCAAATTCTCACAAAGTGGATAAACTTCTGTCCTGTTAGTTTGTCGTATATCAGCCAGCCACTTACATTGTGTTGTTTTATACACTGGGCCTGAGTTTTGGTTCAGTCTCCCCCCCAAAAAAGTGAGATTCAAATTCTCACAAAGTGGATAAACTTCTGTCCTGTAAGTTTGTCGTATATCAGCCAGCCACTTACATTGTGTTGTTTTATACACTGGGCCTGAGTTTTGGTTCAGTCTCCCCCCCAAAAAAGTGAGATTCAAATTCTCACAAAGTGGATAAACTTCTGTCCTGTTAGTTTGTCGTATATCAGCCAGCCACTTACATTGTGTTGTTTTATATACTGGGCCTGAGTTTTGGTTCAGTCTCCCCCCCAAAAAAGTGAGATTAAAATTCTCACAAAGTGGATATACTTCTGTCCTGTTAGTTTGTCGTATATCAGCCAGCCACTTTCTGCCACTTACATTGTGTTGTTTTATGCACAGGGCCTGAGTTTTGGTTCAGTCTCACAAAAAAAAAAAGGGAGATTTAAATTCTCAACAAGTTAATATACACCTTCTACCTTCTTTTACAGTACCATATAATGGTTGTTATTTTGGTTAGATTTTCCAAAAAATGAGGAAGTCTGGTGGAAGAGCCCGTGGGCGGTCATTGCCAGCTGGTACTGATGGTGGTGGTGGTGGTGCTGCTGGTGGTAGTGGGAAAAGCACAATAGCACCTAAGGCTGGAGGTGTTTAGCCAGCGTCATCGTCTGGCTACACAAGGCCTCAAAGTCTCCCTTATCTGGGAGTAGGAAAACAGCTTTTAAAACCGGAGCAGCAGGAAAAAGTTTTGGCTTTCCTTGCTGACTCAGTCTCTAGCTCTTTCACCTCCTCTTCAGAAAGTTCCAAATATAAAAGCAGCAAGTTGTCAGTGGATGCTCCCGGTCAGGAGCAAGATGTTTCCTTGTGTCCTTCACCCAAACCAAAAGTGAAGGATGCGCCTAGCGACACTACAGGTTACTCCATGGAGCTCTTTACACATACCATGCCTGGGTTAGAAAGGGAAATTGTTAACTGCAAATTACAAGATGAATCGGACATGGAGTGCACTGATGCACAGCCACAGCTAGATTATTATGCTGTTCCATTGACTCAGAACACTACATTGCCCTTGCAGTGTACTGAGCCAGAATATGACCCTGATGAGACTATGGTGCCCCGTCCCGAACGCTATAGCACCTTAAACGGTGACACAGAGGAAGGTGCACATGACATTGAAGAGGAGGTGATAGATGACCCAGTTGTTGACCCAGATTGGCAGCCATTGGGGGAAGAGGGTGCCGCTGTCAGTAGCTCAGAAGCGGAGGAGGATGATCCGCAGCAGCCATCTACATCGCAACAGCTGTCATCTGGCAAGACCGTATCAGGCCTAAAACGTATGTCAAAAACAAAAACAGTTTTAAGACAGCGTGGCCATCCAGTGTAAGTAGCACAGCATGCAATGCCTGAAAAGGTATTCCATAGTAGGAAGAGTGTAGTGTGGCAATTTTTTAACCAAGATCCGAATGATCAGTGCAAAGTTATCTGTAAGAAATGATCAAAGACTTTTAGCAGAGGGAAGAATCTTCAAAATTTAAATACAACGTGCATGCTTAGATATTTAACCAGCATGCACTTGCAAGCCTGGACTAACTACCAAACGTCCCGTACCATTGGTGCACCTGCTCAGAATGAAGGTAGTTAGCAACGCTACATTGCTTCCCTCACTGTAAGCCCACCGGTTAGGACACCACCAGCAGCAAATGTGGAGGTATCGTCGCAAGGCCAAAGCAGTCAGGGAATCACAAGGTTATTGCTAGGAAACACTGTATGTAGGCCAACATAAAGAATACCATCACCAACCCTCTCTCAATCCGCCATGTCCACCACCACCACCGCTAGTACCAACATATGCAGCTCTCCAGTCCAGCTCACCCTACAAGAGACTCTCGTTAGGAAAAGAAAGTACTCATCCTCTCATCCGCGTACACAGGGTTTGAACGCCCACATTGCTATACTAATCTCATTAGAGATGATGCCCTACCGGTTGGTTGAAAGCAAAGCTTTCAAAGACCTGATGGCCTACGCAGTACCACGCTATGACCTACCCAATCGGCACTTCTTTGCTAGAAAAGCCATCCCAGCCCTCCACCAGCATGTCAAAGACCGCATTGTCCATGCACTGAGGCAATCAGTCAGTGGAAAGGTGCACCTCACAACAGATACATGGACCAGTAGGCATGGCCAGGGATGTTACGTGTCCATCATGGCGCACTGGGTTAATGTGGTGGATGCAGGGTCCACAGGGGACAGCCATAGTAGGACAGTTCTGCCTAGCCCACAGTCTAGGAAACAGTTGGCTGTAGGCGTTCCCCACCTCTCTTCCTCCTCCTCATCCTTCAGAAGCGAAAGCTCGTCCACAGAGCACAGACTCACAACCACTCAATCCGCAGCTGCCAGTGTTGCACACGAGGTGTCCCATTATCGAACAGCTAGTGGTAAGCGTCAGCAGGCTGTGTTACAAATGAAGTGTTTGGGCGACAACAGACACACTGTGGAATTACTGGCCGAGTACTTGCAGCAAGAAACTCAGTCAAGGCTGGGCAGGCAAAGTAGTCAGTGATAACGGAAGGAATTTTATTGCTGCCATAGCCCTTTCAGAACTGAAACACATACCTTGCCTGGCTCACACTTTGAACCTGGTGGTGCAGTGCTTCCTGAAAAATTATCCGGGGTTAACAGCCCTGCTCCTGAAGGTGAGAAGACTTTGCTCGCACGCCCGCCGGTCGCCCGTACACTCCAGCCGTATGCTGAACCATCAGATCGCTGAATCTTCCCCAGCACCGCCTAATAATCGATGTTGCAACAAGGTGGAACTCCACACTGCACATGGTTCAGAGGCTTTGCGAACAGAGGCGTGCCATAATTAATTTGTGGGAGGATACACATACACGGGCAGGCACTTGGATGGCAGACATGGAGTTGTCTGGTGTACAGTGGTTGAAGCTACAAGACCTCTGTCAAGTCCTTCAGTGTTTTGAGGAATGCACACAGCTGGTAAGTGTAGACGACGCCATCATAAGCATGAGCATCCCACTAATGCGTCTGCTGATGCAAAGTTTGATGCACATTAAGGAGCAGGCATCTGCAGCCGAGGAGGAGGGAAGCCTTGATGACAGTCAGCCATTGTCTGCTCAGGGAACTCTCCTAGACGAGGTGGCAGACGAAGAGGAGGAGGATGAATATTTATGGGTGGAGGATGCTTCTCAGGGGGCAATAGAAACTGGTGACGTTGCAAGGTCAGGTACAGGGTTTTTGCGGGACACAAGTGATGTTGATTTGCAAGAAAGTGCTCCTCAACCCACCACAAGCAGTGAATTGACACCTGGAACATTGGCCCACATGGCTGAGTATGCCTTGCGTATACTAAAAAGGGACCCCAGCATTATCAAAATGATGACCGATGATGATTACTGGTTGGCCTGCCTCCTGGATCCACGATATAAAGGAAAATTACAAAATATCATGCCACATGAGAACCTTGAACAAATATTGGCTACCAAACAAGCAACTCTTGTAGACCGTTTGGTTCAGGCATTCCCAGCACACAGCGGCGGTGATGGTTCTCACACGAGCCATAGGGGGCAACATGGCAGAGGTGTTAGAGGTGCACAAATCCAAAGTAGCGTTGGACAGAGGGGTTTTATGACCAGGTTGTGGAGTGATTTCGCAATGACCGCCGACACGACAGGTACTGCTGCATCGATTCAAAGTGACAGGAGACAGCATTTGTCTAGTATGGTTACGAACTACTTTTCCTCCCTTATCGATGTTCTCCCTCACAGGTCATTCCCCTTTGATTACTGGGCATCTAAAATAGGCACCTGGCCTGAATTGGCAGAATATGCATTCTTCAGTCTTCAGTGCTGCTGGTTCAATACTGACTGAAAAAAGGACACGTCTGGCTATCAAAAATGTTGATGATCTAACCTTCATTAAAATGAACCAATCATGGATTTCAAATTATTTTGCCCCACCTTCCCCTGCTGACATGTAGTTTGCCTGAAAAATGTCTTGCTTTTGGCCTCATCTTACTGACTTCTCCAATTCCTCCATTTGCAGCTGCTGACTGTCCACCATAGGCCATTTTTATACCTCCCTAAATGGGCTGACTCCCCCCACAGGGCTGTGGTCACCACCATGCGCAAGCACCCGTGCGAGTGCCGTTTGCCTGGACAGGTGGGTGGGCCCACTATTGGGTGACGGCACTGGCACAGGGTCCCTCATAGTACAATGAAGTGTCTCTGATGGTGGTGGTGCACAACCAACGTCAGACACACCGTCGTAATATGAGGGGCCCTGTGCCAGTACCACTGCCCACGAGAGAGTGTTTCCCCCAGCACGAACAGTGCTCTACCACTTGCAATACTTACCTCTCCTTGCTCCACCACTGTGTAGTCTGTGCTATTAAATCCTTCAATGGCACTGCCAATACAAATTTGTTGAAATGATAGATGATAGTTAAAATATACAGGGGCCCTCGCCTCCATTTAGACCAGTTAATACTTTGCGCCTACTACCACTGTCTGCTACTCAGCAGAGGAGCCCACCCCTGTACCTAGCTATGCCACCTGTTTATTTATTAACAATTTTTTGGCAGACAGTTAGCCCACTTTATTATTTGGGCCTACTAACTGTGTCTGCCACTCATTACAGTTGTCCTCCACTGAACAAAGCCATGCTGTCTGTTTAGTCCTGTTACCAATTTTGAACTGCATTTAGGCTACTTTATTATTTGGGCCTACTAACTGGGTCTGCCACTCATTACAGTTGTCCTCCACTGAACAAAGCAATGCCGCCTGTTTAGTCCTGTTACCAATTTTGAACTGCATTTAGGCTACTTCATTATTTGGGCCTACTAACTGTGTCTGCCACTCATTACAGTTGTCCTCCACTGAACAAAGCAATGCCACCTGTTTCGTCCTGTTACCAATTTTGCACTGCATTTAGGCTACTTTATTATTTGGGCCTACTAACTGTGTCTGCCACTCATTACAGTTGTCCTCCACTAAACAAAGCAATGCCGCCTGTTTCGTCCTGTTACCAATTTTGAACTGCATTTTGGCTACTTTATTATTTGGGCCTACTAACTGTGTCTGCCACTCATTACAGTTTTCCTCCACTAAACAAAGCAATGATGCCTGTTTAGTCCTGTTACAACATTTGAACTGCATTTAGCCCACTTTATTATTTGGGCCTATATCTGTGTTTCCTCCTCATCCTGCCCATTGCCCAGCCACTGCTAGATGAGTCTGCTGGTACATTGACCCAGACCACTACATTCCCCTTGCACTCTACACAGCCAGAATCTGACCCTGCTGAAAGTCAGGTTCCCCTTCCCGCATACTATACCACCTTACACGGGGACAAAGATGAAGGTGCAGATGAAAGTGCAGGTTCCTTCTTCAGGTGGGGGGGCATACTCATTGGCGATGTCACTGGCACAGTGCCCCTCATAGTACGCGAAAGTGTCTTTGCCAGTGGGAGGCGCCACCCGCCGTCAAACATACCGCCGTACTATGAGGGGTCCTGTGCCAGTGCCAATGTCAACGAGTAGGCCCCCCCTGCTTGCTCAGGATCACAGCACTTGCAAAGTTGAAATACTTACCTCTCCCTGCTCCACCACCGTGACGTATTCCGCGTTTCTTGGGCCCACAAAAATCTTGAGCCAGCCCTACCCCTCCACAACTTTAGCCAAATGACCCCCAGTTTTCAATGCCTAACTATTATTATAAAGTAAAATAAGATTGACAAGCTTCAGTAATAAGAATTGATGTTTTTGGCATTAAAATGGGCACTGTAGGTGTTTTCCTGTCCTCCACTCACTGCCGACTTTGATTCCCCATTGACTTGCATTGGGTTTCGTGTTTCAGTCGGCCCCCGACTTTTCGCAATAATTGGCCGATTTCACCCGACCTGACTTTTGACAAAGTCGGGTTTCGCGAAACCCGAGTCGATCCGAAAAAAGTAAAAGTCGCTCAACTGTACTAGAAGGGGCAAAGACATTGGGGCATTATTTCTGAAAGGGCCCAGGATGGAGGATATTATTACAGGAAACAGCCAGGACAAGGGATATTATTACATGGGGGGTGAACATGTATGTCTTTATAGGATCTAGAATGCTACAAGCACCCATACATCTGACGAAGATGCAGATGGGGGCCCAGGTCCTGATTTTGCCCCAGAGCCCACTGAACTTTGCTATGTGACAGCAGACACATGGCCCTTGGAAAGCTAAATAGATAGGATGGATGGTCCAAAAGGGGGGAAGGCACACCCCTATATGTAACAAAGTAGCCAAAACTAAATCAAAACCAAATAAATGGTACTGTCTTCCTGTTGGATTAAGTGTTATGCGCAGTTACTCATTGTTTTTTTCCTAGGTTTTGTCAGTAATTGACCACAGTGTAAATGTGCACCTACACATTGCACTTATACCAATAAGTGTTCCTGCTCATTTCTTCAGTTTTGCTATAGTTTTTACTGGTGCCATTTTATGGTACATGCAACTCTTTTCACACTTTTTGGGTGGCAAAAAAAAAAAAAATGAAATTCTGAATTGGATTTATTTTTTTTAAAACACAGTTCACAATTCAGTATACAGTACAGACCAAAAGTTTGGACACAACTTCTCATTTAAAGATTTTTCTGTATTTTCATGACTATGAAAATTGTAAATTCACACTGAAGACATCAAAACTATGAATTAACACATGTAGAATTATATACTTAACAAAAATGTGTGAAACAACTGAAAATATGTCTTATATTCTAGGCTCTTCAAAGTAGCCACCTTTTTGATGACTGCTTTGCACACTCTTGGCATTTTCTTGATGAGCTTCAAGAGGTAGTCATTGGAAATGGTCTTCCAACAATCTTGAAGGAGTTTCCAGAGATGCCCCTAACCATCTCGATTGGGTTCAGGTCTGGTGACTGTGGAGGCCAGGTCATCTGGCGTAGCACCCATCACTCTCCTTCTTGGTCAAATAGCCCTTACACAGCCTGGAGGTGTTTTTGGGGTCATTGTCCTGTTGAAAAATAAATGATGGTCCAACTAAACACAATCTGGATGGAATAGCATGCCGCTGCAAGATGCTGTGGTAGCCATGCTGGTTCAGTATGCCTTCAATTTTGAATAAATCCCCAACAGTGTCACCAGCAAAGCACCCCCACACCATCACACCTCCTCCTCCATGCTTCACGGTGGGAACCAGGCATGTAGAGTCCATCCGTTCACCTTTTCTGCATCGCACAAAGACACGGTGGTTGGAACCAAAGATCTCAAATTTGGACTCATCAGACCAAAGCACAGATTTCCACTGGTCTAATGTCCATTCCGTGTGTTCTTTAGCCCAAACAAGTCTCTTCTGCTTGTTGCCTGTCCTTAGTGGTTTTCTAGCAGCTATTTTACCATGAAGGCCTGCTGCACAATGTCTCCTCTTAACAGTTGTTATAGAGATGTGTCTGTTGCTAGAACTCTGTTTGGCATTGACCTGGTCTCTAATCTGAGCTGACGTTAACCTGCGATTTCTGAGGCTGGTGACTCGGATAAACTTATCCTCAGAAGCAGAGGTGACTCTTGGTCTTCCTTTCCTGGGGCAGCCCTCATGTGAGCCAGTTTCTTTGTAGCGCTTGATGGTTTTTGCAACTGCACTTGGGGACATTTTCAAAGTTTTCCCAATTTTTCAGATTGACTGACCTTCATTTCTTAAAGTAATGATGGCCACTCGTTTTTCTTTACTTAGCTGCTTTTTCTTGCCATAATACAAATTCTAACAGTCTATTCAGTAGGACTATCAGCTGTGTATCCAGCAGACTTCTGCTCAACACAACTGATGGTCCCAACCCCATTTATAAGGCAAGAAATCCCACTTATTAAACCTGACAGGGCACACCTGTGAAGTGAAAACCATTTCCGGTGACTACCTCTTGAAGCTCATCAAGAGAATGTCAAGAGTGTGCAAAGCAGTCATCAAAGCAAAAGGTGGCTACTTTGAAGAACCTAGAATAAAAGACATATTTTCAGTAGTTTCACACTTTTTTGTTAAGTATATAATTCCACATGTGTTAATTCATAGTTTTGATGCCATTAGTGTGAATTTACAATTTTCATAGTCATGAAAATACAGAAAAATCTTTAATGAGAAGGTGTGTCCAAACTTTTGGTCTGTACTGTATTTATCATGATATCTTTAATCTACTGATCAGAACGATCACACCAATTCAAAATTTATACATATTTAAAAGGTATCTGTCACCCCCATCCCTCCCTCCTTGGACGTTTTCAACCTATGGGTAATGGCTTCTTTTCTGTTCTGCCCAGGCGCAGTGATTGACTGGGAGTGGTGAAAGCACTTTATCCACCGCTCATGCTGGCAGTCACTGGAGTGGAAGTAGCAGTGACTCGCCGGCGCCAATGCAGAACAACAAAGAAGCCAATGCCCGTAGAAGGGCGGAAAAGGTATGTGTAATCATGCTATTGCAGGGCACAGGTGTGGGATTCCGGGGCCACCAGTAGACATCACAGGGCGTGGTGACACTGATGGGTGCAGGATGGTATGATAATGAAGAGGGGAGACAGTGTTTTCTTCCAGGTACCGCAAGCCCCAGTGCCTGGCAGAACTCAATACCATAGCAGAATCAAAAATGGGAGAAGCCAGCGCTGCTTATGGTCAGAATCAAAAAGGATTTCTCCACAAGAATACTGCTGATATGAGTCATACTGGTATGATTATTTTTACCGTTGTATCCTCTGTATACTCATATTAATAGGTTAAAAAGTCCCAGGGGATAACTGATACCCTTTAATGAATTTTTTTGATAGGTGACATGAACTAAACACAATAACTCTGTATTTTATTTTTTATGAAATTCACCTTGCAGTATAGTTGACAATTTAACTTACTTTATTTTGAATGATGATAATATTACATTGATACCTGATTTATATATACTTTTTGTGATTTACTGTTTTTGCACAAGAAATTTACTTTTTTAAAAAGTCTTTTTTTTGTTTGTCACAATTTAAAATCCCCAACCTTTTCATATTCCTGAATACAGTGCTATGTAATGGCATTTTTTTTGTGGAACAAGTTCTAACTTCTAAATAATAGTACCACTTTGGGTCACCACTAGTGTTGAGCGATACCGTCCGATACTTGAAAGTATCGGTATCGGAAAGTATCGGCCGATACCGGCAAAGTATCGGATCCAATCCGATACCGATACCCGATACCAATACAAGTCAATGGGACTCATGTATCGGACGGTATCCCTGATGGTTCCCAGGGTCTGAAGGAGAGGAAACTCTCCTTCAGGCCCTGGGAACCATATAAATGTGTAAAAGAAAGAATTAAAATAAAAAATATCGCTATACTCACCTCTCCGACGCAGCCGGGACCTCAGCGAGGGAACCGGCAGCGTTGTTTGTTTAAAATTCGCGCTTTTACTTGGTTACGTGAATTCCCGGCTTGTGATTGGTCAGGGCGGCCATGTTGCCGGGACGCGGACCAATCACAGCAAGCCGTGACGAAATTACGTCACGGCTTGCTGTCATTGGTCCGCGTCCCGGCAACATGGCCGCCATTAACCAATCACAAGCCGTGACGTCACGGGAGGCTGGACTTGTGCACTTTTTAAAAAGCGCGCGTGTCCAGCCTCCCGTGACGTCACGGCTTGTGATTGGTTAATGGCGTCCATGTTGCCGGGACGCGGACCAATCACAGCAAGCCGTGACGTAATTTCGTCACGGCTTACTGTGATTGGTCCGTGTCCCGGCAACATGGCGCCGTGACCAATCATAAGCCGGGACGTCACTGGAGGCTGGACACGCGCGCTTTTTAAAAAGTGCGCAAGTCCAGCCTCCCGTGACGTCACGGCTTGTGATTGGTTAATGGCGGCCATGTTGCCGGGACGCGGACCAATCACAGCAAGCCGTGACGTAATTTCGTCACGGCTTGCTGTGATTGGTCCGCGTCCCGGCAACATGGCCGCCCTGACCAATCACAAGCCGGGAATTCACGTAACCAAGTAAAAGCGCGAATTTTAAACAAACAACGCTGCCGGTTCCTTCGCTGAGGTCCAGGCTGCGTCGGACAGGTGAGTATAGCGATATTTTTTATTTTAATTCTTTCTTTTACACATTTTTACATTAATGTTGTTTCGATACCGATACCCGATATCACAAAAATATCGGATCTCGGTATCGGAAATTCCGATACAGCAAGTATCGGCCGATACCCGATACTTGCAGCATCGGAATGCTCAACACTAGTCACCACTTTTATTTAATTTCTTGTAAGGCAAGATGAAGAGAAACAGCAATTCTGACACAAATTTTCATATTATTTTTATGGTAGTCACAGCTATTACTGCCCTGGCACTGGCAGCGCCATCTTGGTGGAGACAATTTTTTTTTCCTGTAGCAAAATGGCGCCAGTGACACCTGTGCAGTAGCATCTATCGGATTGCCGATGGATGCTACTGCGCAGACGCTACCAATGCTATCTTGGGGAACACAATTTTTTTTCCTCTAGCAATGTGATGCTGCTGGCGCCTGCGCATTAGCATCTATTGGACTGCCGATAAATGCTACTGTGCAGGTGCAGCTGGCGCCATTTTGAGAGTTTTTTTTCAGAATTAATATATGTGACTAAATAAATCAATTTAATGCACATTTTATATGTGATCATGCTGCAACGCAGGTGCCGCCAGCAGCAACTGCCTACTGAAGGTGATTTTTTTTTCAATACATATAATAATCAGTATGTACTGTAAAATAGGGGGCATTACACTGAGGGATCAGTAACCTGTCCTAAGCCATAAGCCATACAGATGCATATGTACGCAGAGCACCACATGAAGACCCCCTCACAGTCCCGCCCTGGAGCACGAGAATCTCATTAACTGAAAACTGCAAATAAAGATTAAACAACAACCATAAGATGGATATCATCAACCAAGGTATCATTTTAATCAGTATAATGGCACCAACCTGACACTGTCTATAGGTTACTGAGCACAATCCTGTTGACAGGTTCCATTTAAGAAAGTGTAGCTGTCTTACTTCTACATTCATAAAGGTTTTCCACAAAATGCAAAGCTCAAAAAAAATTATAAGTAGGATCATCAAGTCATCCATAGACCCTAGAAAACAATAACTGGTGTGCCTCATTCAAATATTGAACATTAAAAAAGCACTTTATGTGGTGTGGAAAAGTTGAGTCTAACCCAGGCTTTTGTTAATTTTTATGAGAGTGAGCCTGTCAGCACTTTCTGCTGACAGGTAAAAGTGCCTGTCTGTTATGACCCCCCGGTGGCACTAAAATCCAACTCAGACATGAAGCTAGTGACAAGGAAGCAAAAAACCTCCAAGGCATAATGGACAGCCCATGCCAGGTGTCCAGTTTAGAGACCCAATAGCTGAAGGTCACAGAGGAATTAGGGAGTATGCTGGTTTTGTCAGCCAGGTATTGCTTGATCATCTTTAAAAAGATTTTTCTCCTTATCAAAAATACCCCATCATCAGGGCATACTGGGAGGGTGTCATTAAAGTGGCTTAGGCCTTGACAGTGTACTCCTGCCTCTGGTTTACCTGGTGTGTTTCTCCCTCAGCTCTCCTTGCCTCCTGTTGATAGCATATTCTGATGGTATTTTTTTCAACATATTTTCTACAATGGCCATTGGGTATAGCGCCATTTTAGTAGACTATGTCTCAGAAAGAAGAGATTCAAGGTTCTTGTTGTAGTGTGGATCTAGCTGGGTGAACAACCGGTACTCTCTTTTGGCCAAGATGAATGTTAAGCGAGGGTCACGCGGATGGCAGTGGTAGGATAAACAGGTTGAGGCTTGTGTGAGTAATAGCCTCGGTTGTGCTATCAGCCAGATTTTGTTCCTCCTCTTCCTCAGCCTCTGCCTCCTTATTGTTACCAAATTTGCACTGAGCAGAAGAGGTGAGACAGGGCTGGGTAATATCTACCTGTCTCATGTCTTCCTCCATCCCCACCTGGTCCGAATGCATAGTTTTATGTTTAATTGTGATCAACAGCTGTTTAAGTAGGCACAGAAGCAGGATCGCTGCACTGACTATGGCATCATCCCTGATCCCCATCTTTGTGGACTCCTCAAATTCTTGGAGAACGATGTCAGATATCCATGCCCACTCTTCAGTTGTTATGTGCGGAGGCTAACCAGATTACCGACGGGCATGTTGCAGCTGGTACTCAACAACTGGCCTCTGCTGCTCAAAAAGCTGTGCCAGATAGGTCAGTGTGGAGTTCCAATTGGTGAACTGGTAGTTGCATGTGCTGCTGCATCACTACCAAAGCGGTGGAAGCTGTAGCTGACTTGCAGAAAAGGGAGCTGACATTCTGTACCTTGACCAGAAGCTCTGACAAATCTGATTATGTTTTCAGAACATGCTGAACTACCAATTGGGCACATGTGCCAAGCATAGTAGGTGTGTGACCTTGCCAAGTTTCACAGCCGCCAGCAGGCTATGGTCATTATCACACATGACCATAACTCGTTGGAGGTTCAACGGCAAAAGCTACAGATCTGTCAGGTCTGTAATTCCTTAAAGTAACTCTGAATCTAGACAAATTAGCTTCAGCAGAGCCTGTTGCTGCTTTGCTGAGGCAGTCCTGCATAGCTTCCAGCTTCTGGCTGATGTGGACGACGTGCTCTGAGATAATACATTAGAGATGGAGGATGAAGAAGAGCAGGCGGGGTGGAGGAACTGATGCAGGAGGTGGTGGAAACCTGATGGAAATAGGAACAGCAATCCTCGGTGTCGTGAGAACATGTGACTTCTGCTGGTACCAGATGGGAATGTCACACTGGAAAAAAAAGTGTCATCTGGTGACTGAATACCGAGGGACGGCTCCCGTCATTAGCCAGCAGAAATCCTCCATGTCAACAAGCTTAAATGACAACATTTCCATGGCAAGCAGCCTGGAAATGTGCCTGTTTAGCATTTGGGCCTGTGGGTGGGTGGCTGGGAACTTTCTCTGTCATGCTAAGGGCCGGGTAGAGATAGCTGAATGCTGTGCTGGGACAAGGATTTTTAAGTGCCTGATGATTGTGCTTCAGAATGTTAAAGGACAGGTGCAGAGTAGGAAGCATCTGCACCACTGTCAGGTGATTTGTAAGAACCTAGCACAGAGGAAGAGGCATTGGTGTCACCCGCTAGCACCAATCATGGACCTTGATGTTTGGCCCACTAAGTCGGGTGCTTAGATGACATGTGCCTGATCATGTTGGTGGTGGATAGGCTCTTAGTGGTCAGGCCCCTGCTGATCTTGCATGGCACACGTTGCAAATGAACATTTTTTGCCTCAGAATTCTTTTTAAAAAAGTCTCAGACTGGGGAACACCAAACTCTCTGGCGGAGAAATTCACGATTATCGATGCTCTGGGGAACAGTTGCCCACCTTCTCTCTCTGGTCACCCCACTGCCTCTCCTAACTGTTTCACTGCTGCTGATCCCTCCCCCTCAGCACAGCTGGCCTTGCTTTGCATGCCAGCCTGCCAAGATGGGTCGGTGACTTCATCATCCACCACCTCATCTTCAACTGCCATTGCCCAATGTCATCTTTTTGTGGCCATGGCTGCTCTAAGTTTTGTGTATAACAAAAGAGCATGTCCTCCTGTCCCTTTTGGAGCATGCAGGTCGAGAGGCCACAGTCAAGAAATTATGTTGTAAAGAGCTCCTCGGAGTGTCCTACTGTGGGATGAATAGTCACCTGAGACTCAACATGGTGGGAGGAAGTAGGATAAGGGTGAGAATTAAATGATACAAACTGTAGGCTGGTGAGACTGGACAGTGTGGAAGACAGGCTGGTTCTTCCAAACATTCTGGAAAAAATAAAAATCATCTGATATCCAACCGACCATCTATTTGCACTGCTCTGGCTTTAGAAGTGGTGTACCATGTCTTCTTGCAAAGTAGGACAAGAACCTATGTGTCGTTAATGGGTGTGTTTCTTGTGCTACCAAAAAAACTGCATCAAATGGACAGAGGTCCCAAAAATTACAACTACATAAACAAAAAAGACCCTCCTACTATATGCAATTTTTTTTATAAGAATTATTATAAAAAGGGTACTTATAATAGTAGAGATGAGCGAATATGACCGTAAAACGATCGCTGAATCTGAATTTGCCATACCTGTGTCATACTCAAATTGTAGGTCGTGAGACTGGACAGTGTGGAAGACTAGGTGGTGCTTCTAAACATGCTGGAAAAATTAAACATCATCTGCTATCCAACCAACCATCTGTTCGCACTGCTTTGGCTTCAGAAGTGGTGTACTGTGCCTCCCTGCAAATTATGACAAGAACCTATGTGTCGTTATTGTGCTCCCAAAAAAACTGAATTAAATGGAATGGAAACTTACAACTTAAACAAAAAAAAGACCCTCCTACTAAACACAACATTTTTAATAAGAATTATCATAAAAAGGGGGTACTTATAAATATAATAGCGAATATGATCGGAAAACGATCGCCAAATCTGAATTTGCCATATTCATTCCATACTCATGCCATATTCGTGCTGATTTTATGTTTTACGATCATTTCAGAACAATTTCGCTCATTTGAACTCCCATTGACTCCAATGGTGTTAGGCTATGTTCGGCAAATATTGCAAATATGGCGATAGTAATCCAAACCGAATATTGAAATATTCGCACATCTTTATATAATAGTCACAGGGGGAGTGGGCATGGTCCTATAGCAGCCTCAAGAAATGCCCCTACCTTGCTGCAGAGGTTAGCACCCTAATATTGCAAAAGCAGGGCAAATGAACTGCGGTGACCTCTGTGAGATCACAGCTAGCACAGTGAGAAAAAGTCTCACTGTGCAGAGGCATGTTCACCGCAGTTCAAATTCACAGCAGTAAAATTCTCAAGGTGAACTGCGGTGAACTCGCATCTACACCGTGAGACTTTTTTTCATTGTGCTAGCGGTGATCTCACCGCAGTCACCGCAGTTCATTGGCCAGGCTGGGAACTCAGTCTCAGTGACCCGCGATAACCTTGATGACATCACCGCTAGTCACTGATGCTGCGCTTGCAGCAGCTCACTCATCAGTGGTTCACATACTGGACGGTCGCATCTTGGCACCGTCAAGGTTTAAAACTGTTTATCCCCCAGACATGGATTACAGTGTGAGACAGAACGTATGACAGGTAAGGAATATTATTGTTCTTTATTTTTGTTTTATTACAGGAGACGAGGGATTCAATGAAATAGGGCTTGGGTGCATATAACTGTTGTGATGCAGTGACCCCGTTACAGGTAGGGGGCGCTACATGGTCTCCCCAGAATATGCATGGAGGCGTATTAAGGCCATAGGAATGCATGGCAGTTGCAGGCATAGCTATGGTGATGAGACAAATTCCAGCATTATTGTGAATGGCCATATGTGTGTCGCAAAGGAATATACTCTGCGCTGTCAGCCTGAAGTTAGGTTGTTCTGGGACCTGTAGTCCCACAAGTAATTGTGTTGTTTTAGAGGGAGGTTGGCAGGGCTAGTTTGAGAGCTGGGTGGGTTGGACTAGCCACACGCACATCCCACCTATTTGAGTGGTTACAGGTATGTAATGTGACCAGGGTGTGGGTCACATGTTTCCTGTGTATGGATCTGAATGGTTCTTGGCTGGAAGGTCCTTTGAGAGGAAAGGCCTGAGTGTTGGGAGGTCTAGAGTGTGGACCGGATCCCTGAAGAGCACCTGGTGAGGCCGTGATCCTGAGTGGCTTCTGTGTTGGGAGGTCCTGTGTGTGGACCGGATCCCTGAAGAGCCAGGGATCTGCAGAGTCGGTGATGGCTACTGTGTGGGGGGAGCTACAGTTCTTCAGTGGATCTGGAACTGACTAATGGGTGCCTGCTAGGCAAGTTGGTGATCCCCATAGGTAGCTTCTCCAGAGGATAGGACCCGTGTGATCCCAGCCAGTGAAAACCTGCAATGCTGACAAGCAGGTAATGGAGACTGTGTGTGTTTGGCTCCATATCGAGCCTGAATATTGGACTCTACCAAGAGTGTATGGTCACAGTCCTGATGGAGCAGAGCCATGCAATGAACACTGTTACTTTGTTTTGCCATGCTATGAGGGCTATTACTTTGTGTTTTGTGCCACTGGGGCTTATGGAGTAATACAACCCAGTTTAACTTTTTGAAGAAAATACGGTTTTGCTGTGTGTTATATCGCTGCCAAGCGAGTATTCCTTAACCCGTTAGTTAGTGATATCTCACACTGTTTGGTATTTTTAAATAAAAATTTAAAAGTGTGTTTTGTTTTATTTTAAATAAAGGATTTTTTCTGACTGTCTTTATTTACAATACAACTATAGCAATGGATTAGCAATGGATAGGTGTCTTAAAGACGCCTCTCCATTTCTAATCCGTTGGCTTGATGTCATCGGACAATACAAAGGTGACATCGACCCCACAAATATTACCCCATTTGCCACCACTACAGGTCAAATGGGAAGAGCTGGACAAAGCACCAGAATTGGTACATCCAATGTTTTCTGGGTAGCTGCAGGGTGCTATTTTTAGGCTGGGGGGAACCAATATCGATAGCCCCATACCAGCCTGAAAATACCAGCCCCCAGCAGTCTGCTTTAGTAAGCCTGGTTGTCAAATATGGGGGGACACCATGCCGTGTTTTTACATCATCTATTTAAATAATTATAAAAACGTTGTGATGACCCTTATATTCTTTATAACCAGCCTTGCTAAAGCTGACAGCTGAAGTTTGCAGCTCCCAGCTGTGAGTTTTGCTTGGCTGGTTATAAAAAAAAATGGGGGAACCCACGTCATTTTTACAAATTATTTATTTATTTATTTAATGTCTCATGGTGCAGCGGTGAGCTCAAAAAGTTCACCGCAGTTCACTGTGAGAAATTTCTCACAGTTTCTCACAGTGAACTACAGTGAACTCTCTGAGCTCAGCGCTGCACCATGAGACTTTCTCACTGTGCTAGTGGAGATCTCACCAAGGTCACCTCAGTTCTTCTTGGCTGGGAACGCAGTCTCAGTGACCGTCGGTAACCTCGATGACATCACCGCTAGTCACTGAGGCTACGCTCGCAGCAGCTCATTCCCCAGAGGATTTCAGCCAGGACGGTCGCATCTTGGCACTGTCCAGTTCGAAATCCCTTTATTCCACAGACATGGATTATGGCATAGGACAGAACGTCAGGCAGGAGAGGGATATTGTTGGTTTTTGTTTTTGTTTTATTTCATAAGACGAGGGATTCAATTAAATAGGCATTAGGTGAGTATAAGGCCGGAATCACACTAGAGAGAAATATGGATGAGTGCTATGCGATAAAAAATCGCATAGCACTCAGACCAATGTCAATCTATGAGGCAGCTCCCATCATCCGTTGTTTTCTCAGCCGTATTATATGTGCGGAGGAAATCGTAGCATGCTGTGATTGTCACCGTATTATGCCCGAAATATGCCAAAGAAAGTCTATGGGTGCGAGAAAATCTCGCACACCACACGGACCATCAGTGTGACTTGCGAGAAATACGCACCGCGGTCCTACAGAAAAGCCGGCAATTAAGTGCAGCGTAATGTAAAATCATACTAACAGCTTACAATAGAAAAGATAAAATAAATGTCTACATATAGTATAAAGGAAAGATATATGTCTTGGTACATAGTATAGGTAGAAATATATATATATATATATATATATATATATATATATATATATATATATATATATATGTAATTGACACGCATATATATGCGTGTCAATTACATATATATATATATATATATCTTTATATTTCATAGAGAGTTAGATAGCAGAATAGCCGATAATTCAATTGTCAAATCAATACAGAACCCGACAGGATATGAGACAGTACATACAGTAAACCATTGCATAGCCGCTAGATTTTTATATGTCCCTCACTAATAATGTTAGTAGTGTGTGTGTAAAATTTTGGAGCTGTAGATGTTAAATTAAAGGGTTAATTCACTGGCGTGGGCTCCCGCGCAATTTTCTTCACTAGAGAGGGAAAGCCAGTGACTGAGGGCAGATATTGATAGCCTAGAGAGGGATCATGGTTATTGGCCCCCCCCGGCTAAAAAAATCTGCCCCCAGCCACCCCAGAAAAGGCGCATCTGTAAGATGCGACTATTCCGGGACTTAACCTCTCTCTTCCCATTGCCCTGTGGTGTTGGCATAAGGGGTAATAAGGGGATAATGTCACCTTGCTATTGTAAGGTGACATTAAGTCTGGTTAATAAAGGAGAGTTGTCAATAACACTCCTATCCATTATTAATTCATAGACCTAAACCCAGACTCATAATTAAAGGATAACCAAAAAAATATCTTGGCCCCAACACATACAACTCCAACCTGGTCATGTTTTAAAAAGGAGGACACAAAGAGTGTTTAAAACAGTATAGAAAATTTATTAGAATCTAGAAAAATCTGTAAAAAACACACATAAGTATCAAATACAAACTCAGGACACCGTGAAATGGCATCCAGTACTATGTTAATGACAAAGAATCACACATAAGTAATATGGACAAAAAAATCTATCAATGTTCATGTTGCCCCAAACCTTAGAACCATATAGCCTGTTAGTTTAACCCAATAATGATCAATCCTGCCTATTCTGGCTGCTCTAAAGGACCAGGCTCAAGTTCATAATACGGTTTGACCAACCCATAAGAAATCCTGTGTAAAGCATCCAAATTGTGGCAAGTGGCCTATAACACACACACAATGGGTCACATAATGATCCTCTTACCCAGTACTGGAGTCCACTGAACTGAGAAATGCCTCCATTACTAAGCTGTGGGCTTAATGTCACCAGACAATACAAAGATAACATTAACTCCACAAATATGAAGCCCACTTGCCATCACTACAGGGCAAGTGGGCAGAGCTGGGTGAAGTGCCAAAATTGGCACATCTAATAGATGTGCCTTTTATGCGCTGCTGCGGGCTGCTATTTTTAGGCTGGGGGGCCATACCATGCCCCTTACCAGCCTGAGAATACCAGCCCCAGTTGTCTGCTTTATTTAACCCCTTTACCCCCAAGGGTGGTTTGCACGTTAATGACCGGGCCAATTTTTACAATTCTAACCACTGTCCCTTTATGAGGTTATAACTCTGGAACACTTCAACGGATCCTGGTGATTCTGACACTGTTTTCTTGAGACATATTGTACTTCATGATATTGGTAACATTTCTTTGATATTACTTGCGTTTATTAGTGAAAAAAACTGAAATTTGGCGAAAATTTTGAAAATTTCGCAATTTTCCAAATTTGAATTTTTATGCAATTAAATCACAGAGATATGTCACACAAAATACTTAATAAGTAACATTTCCCACATGTCTACTTTACATCAGCACAATTTTTGAACCAAAATTTTTTTTGTTAGGGAGTTATAAGGGTTAAAAGTTGACCAGCAATTTCTCATTTTTACAACACCATTTTTTTTAGGGACCACATCTCATTTGAAGTCATTTTGAGTGGTCTATATGATAGAAAATATCCAAGTATGACACCATTCTAAAACTGCACCCCTCAAGGTGCTCAAAACCACATTCAAGAATTTTATTAACCCTTCAGGTGTTTCACAGGAATTTTTGGAATGTTTAAATAAAAATGAACATTTAACTTTTTTTCACAAAAAAAATTTACTTCAGCTCCATTTTGTTTTATTTTACCAAGGATAACAGGAGAAAATGGACCCCAAATGTTGTTGTACAATTTGTCCTGAGTATGCCGAGACCCCATATGTGGGGGTAAACCACTGTTTGGGCACATGGCAGAGCTCGGAAGAGAAGGAGAGCCATTTGACTTTTCAATGCAAAATTGACTGGAATTGAGGTGGGACGCCATGTTACATTTGGAGAGCCCCTGATGTGCCTAAACATTGAAACCCCCCACAAATGACACCATTTTGGAAAGTAGACCCCCTAAGGAACTTATCTAGATGTGTGGTGAGCACTTTGACCCATTAAGTGATTCACAGAAGTTTATAATGCAGAGCCGTAAAAATAAAAAATCATATTTTTTCACAAAAATGATATTTTCGCCCCCAATTTTTTATTTTCCCAAGGGTAAGAGAAGAAATTAGACTACAATAGTTGTTGTGCAATTTGTCCTGAGTACGCCGATACCCCATATGTGGGGGTAAACCACTGTTTGGGCGCATAGCAGAGCTCAGAAGGAAAGGAGCGCCATTTTACTTTTCAATGCAAAATTGACTGGAATTAAGAAGGTGACGACATGTTGCGTTTGGAGAGCCCCTGATGTGCCTAAACATTGAAACCCCCCACAAGTGACACCATTTTGGAAAGTAGACCCCCTAAGGAACTTATCTAGATGTGTTTTGAGAGCTTTGAACCCCCAAGTGTTTCACTACAGTTTATAACGCAGAGCCGTGAAAATAATTTTTTTTTTTTCACAAAAATGATTTTTTAGCCCCCAGTTTTGTATTTTCACAAGGGTAACAGGATAAATTGGACCCCAATAGTTGTTGTCTAATTTGTCCTGAGTACTCTGATACCCCATATGTGGGGGGAACCACTGTTTGGGCGCATGGAAGAGCTCGGAAGGGATGGAGCGCCATTTGAAATGCAGACTTAGATGGATTGGTCTGCAGGAGTCACGTTGCATTTGCAGAGCCCCTGATGTACCCAAACAGTACAAACCCCCCACAAGTGAACCCGTATTGGAAACTAGACCCCCCAAGGAACTTATCTAGATATGTTGTGAGAATTTTGAACCCCCAAGTGTTTCACTACAGTTTATAACGCAGAGAAGTGAAAATAAAAAATCGTGGTTATTTCACAAAAATTATTTTTTAGCCCCCAGTTTTGTATTTTTCCAAGGGTAACAGTTAAAATTGGACCCCAAAAGTTGTTGTCCAGATTGTCTTGAGTACGCTGATACCCCATATGTGGGGGGAACCACCGTTTGAGCGCATGGCAGAGCTCGGAAGGGAAGGAGCGTCATTTGGAATGCAGACTTAAATGGATTGGTCTGCAGGCGTCACATTGCGTTTGCAGAGCCCCTAATGTACCTAAACAGTAGAAACCCCCCACAAGTGACCACATATTGGAAACTAGACCCCCCAAGGAACTTATCTAGATGTGTTGTGAGAACTTTGAACCCCCAAGTGTTTCACTACAGTTTAACGCAGAGCCGTGAAAATAAATTTTTTTTTCCACAAAAATTATATTTAGCCCCCAGTTTTGTATTTTCCCAAGGGTAGCAGGAGAAATTGGACCGCAAAAGTTGTTGTCCAATGTGTCCTGAGTACGCCGATACCCCATATGTTGGGGTAAACCCCTGTTTGGGCGCACGGGAAAGCTCGGAAGGTAAGGAGCACTGTTTTACTTTTTCAACACAGAATTGGCTGGAATTGAGATCGGATGCCATGTCGCGTTTGGAGAGCCCCTGATGTGCCTAAACAGTGGAAACCCCCTAATTATAACTGAAACCCTAATCCAAACACATCCCTAACCCTAATCCCAATGGTAACCCTAACCACATCCCTAACCCTGACACACCACTAACCCTAATCCCAACCCGATTCCCAACTGTAAATGTAATCCAAACCCTAACCCTAAATTTAGCCCCAACCCTAACCCTAACTTTAGCCCCAACCCTAACTGTAGCCTTAACCCTAGCCCTAACCCTAACCCTAGCCCTAACCCTAGCCCTAACCCTAGCCCTAACCCTAACCCTAGCCCTAACCCTAGCCCTAATCTTAGCCCTAACCCTAACCCTAGCACTAACCCTAGCCCTAATAGGAAAATGGAAATAAATACATTTTTGTAATTTTTTTATTTTTCGCTAACTAAGGGGGTGATGAAGGGGGGTTTGATTTACTTTTATTGCGGGTTTTTTAGCGGATTTTTATGATTGACAGCCGTCACACACTGAAAGACGTTTTTTATTGCAAAAAATATTTTTTGCGTTACCACATTTTGAGAGCTATAATTTTTCCATATTTTGGTTCACATAGTCATGTGAGGTCTTGTTTTTTGCGGGACGAGTTGACGTTTTTATTGATAATATTTTCGGGCACATGATATTATTTGATCGCTTTTTATTCTGATTTTTGTGAGGCAGAATGACCAAAAACCAGCTATTCATGAAATTCTTTTGGGGGAGGCGTTTATACCGTTGCGCATTTGGTAAAATGGATAAAGCAGTTTTATTCTTTGAGACAGTATGATTACAGCGATATCTCATTGATATCATTTTTTTATGTTTTGGCGCTTTTATACGATAAAAACTATTTTATAGAAAAAAATAATTATTTTTTCATCGCTTTATTCTGAGGACTATAACTTTTTTATTTTTTCTTTGAAGATGCTGTATGGCAGCTTGTTTTTTCGGGACAAGATGATGTTTTCAGCAGTACCATGGTTATTTATATCCGTTTTTTTGATCGCGTGTTATTCCACTTTTTGTTTGGCGGTATGATTATAAAGTGTTGTTTTTTTGGCTCGTTTTTTTTTTTTTTTTACGGTGTTCACTGAAGGGGTTAACTAGTGGGACAGTTTTATAGGTCGGGTCGTTACGGACGCGGCGATACTAAATATGTGTACTTTTATTGTTTTTTTTTATTTAGATAAAGAAATGTATTTATAGGAACAATATATATATATATATATATATATATATATATATATATATATATTTTTTACACATGTGAATATATATTTTTTTACACTATAACATTTCCCCAGGGGGGGGGCATCATGTTATAGTGTAAGATCGCCAATCTGACACTTTGCTGTGCACTGTGTCAGATCGGCGATCTGAGGTGCACAGATTCAGGCTTCCCGGCGGCTGCTCTGAGCAGGCGCTGTGAAGCCACCTCCCTGCAGGACCCGGATGCCGCGGCCATCTTGGATCCAGGCCTGCTGCAGGGAGGAGGAGGTAAGAGACCCTTGCAGCAACACGATCACATCGCGTTGCTCCGGGGGTTTCCGGGAAGCACGCAGGGAGCCCCCTTCCTGCACGATGCTTCCCTATACCGCCGGAACACTGCAATCATGTTTGATCGCAGTGTGCTGGGGGTTAATGTACTGGGGGCGGTCCGTGACCACTCCTGGCACATAGTGCCGGATGTCAGCTGCGATAGTCAGCTGACACCCGGCCGCGATCGGCCGCGCTCCCCCCGTGAGCGCGGCTGATCGTGCTGGACGTACTATTCCATCCTTGGGAAGTAAGGCCCACCCCACATGGATGGAATAGTACGTCCAATGGCAGAAAGGGGTTGAATAATAAAAAAATCAGAGTAGTGACCCCTTTAGTCCTGATAACCAGCCTTGCTGAAGCTGACAGCTGAGGGTTGCAGCCCCCAGCTGTGAGTTTTGCCTGGCTGGTTATCAAAAATACAGGGAAACCCAGGTCGCTTTTTTAAATTATTTATTTACAGTGCAGGCGGTGGCTGATGAATACTCCCATCAGCTACCGCCTGCTCTTGCTGTTATTATCGGCAGCAAGCGTTGACGTATGGGAGCAGTAGTCCCATCAGCTGACACCAGTGACCGGAGGTAAATTTTATACCTTTGATCACTGCTATGCGCCCACACTTTCTTTTGACAGCATGGGAACTACAGCTGTCAGACAGGCGGTGATGATCTTACCGCTAATCAGATGATTTTACTGCTAATTAGTGTGGCAAACACTGGATGTTCTGGCCCCCCATTCAAGTGAATGGGGTGCGGGTTTGTGTCCGGGAACTGTTCTGGTACCCAAACCCGAACTTTTTGGCCGAACCAGCCAGACCTGAACATCTAGGTTTCTGACCATCTCTAGTCACAAGCTCTCAGTGTAACTCTATGAAAGCCTAGTCCTGGCCTTGTTCTGTCTCTCATGGACTTTCACTGAGTTGTGATTTCCGGATCACAAAGCAATCACTAGAGCAATCTGGCAGATCACAACCTGCAGAAGACGACTGTAGTGGCGCCAATAACAGATGAAGACCACGGCTGGGAAGTTAGATTAGTTGCACCACTCCAGCACTATATTTAAAAAAAATACTGGATTTGTGCTTTGAATTCAAGTATATTCAGTTGCTGTAGTTATAAAAATCTTTGTTTAATTGCATCTTTTCTTTTTTTAATAAAAGAAAAAATAAATATTTGGAAAGGACAGCAAGTTTTCATTTAATTTCATATGCCTCATATCCAGGTTTAGCTTGCACAGACACATGTTGGCAGGATAAATAAAATGTCACAGAGTTAACAACAGATACATTTTACTGTTGGGGTCAGACAGGACAGTTTTCTAGCTTTTCTACAATGAGTTATGGTGTGCAGTGTTTATGACTTTTCTCAGTTGCACAGTGTTTCAGAGGAACCATTTTCTTATTTATTACCAAGGGTAAACAGCTTTACGCTGTATGCAGGTAAATAAAACGTGAATTCTGGGAAAGCTTGACTAGCATAAAAAAGATTTAAAAAGTATGTATCCTTTAAAATAAAATACATTGACATATCAGACTTTTTTGTCGTCCATATGTTTTAAATCGTTTAATCTATGTACAGAAGTATATTTAGGTTTTTCATTTGTTCCATACAAAAGTAACAATTAATGAAGACCAGACAGTTGCAGTTTTGCACAGATTTAGGCTGCCGTCACACTAGCAGTATTTGGTCAGTATTTTAGATCAGTATTTGTAAGCCAAAACCAGGAGTGGAACAATTAGAGGAAAAATATAATAGAAACATATGCTCCACTTCTGCATTTATCACCCACTCCTGGTTTTGGCTTGCAAATACTGATGTAAAATACTGACCAAATACTGCTAGTGTGACGGCAGCCTTAGAATGGTGTGTTCAATATAATTAAATAAATAAACACAAAACATGCACAGAATGAAATAAAAAATATGGCATCAGTTCTTTCTTTAATCTTCTTTACCTTGATTTTATTTTGTCTCATATTTAGTGTTGAGCGATACCGTCCGATACTTGAAAGTATCGGTATCGGAAAGTATCGGCCGATACCGGCAAAGTATCGGATCCAATCCGATACCGATACCCGATACCAATACAAGTCAATGGGACTCATGTATCGGACGGTATCCCTGATGGTTCCCAGGGTCTGAAGGAGAGGAAACTCTCCTTCAGGCCCTGGGAACCATATAAATGTGTAAAAGAAAGAATTAAAATAAAAAATATCGCTATACTCACCTCTCCGACGCAGCCGGGACTTCAGCGAGGAAAACGGCAGCGTTGTTTGTTTAAAATTTGCGCTTTTACTTGGTTACGTGAATTCCCGGCTTGTGATTGGTCAGGGCGGCCATGTTGCCGGGACGCGGACCAATCACAGCAAGCCGTGACGTAATTTCGTCACGGCTTACTGTGATTGGTCCGCGTCCCGGCAACATGGCGCCGTGACCAATCATAAGCCGGGACGTCACTGGAGGCTGGACACGCGCGCTTTTTAAAAAGTGCGCAAGTCCAGCCTCCCGTGACGTCACGGCTTGTGATTGGTTAATGGCGGCCATGTTGCCGGGACGCGGACCAATCACAGCAAGCCGTGACGTAATTTCGTCACGGCTTACTGTGATTGGTCCGCGTCCCGGCAACATGGCGCCGTGACCAATCATAAGCCGTGACGTCACTGGAGGCTGGACACGCGCGCTTTTTAAAAAGTGCGCAAGTCCAGCCTCCCGTGACGTCACGGCTTGTGATTGGTTAATGGCGGCCATGTTGCCGGGACGCGGACGAATCACAGCAAGCCGTGACGTAATTTCGTCACGGCTTGCTGTGATTGGTCCGCGTCCCGGCAACATGGCCGCCCTGACCAATCACAAGCCGGGAATTCACGTAACCAAGTAAAAGCGCGAATTTTAAACAAACAACGCTGCCGGTTCCTTCGCTGAGGTCCAGGCTGCGTCGGAGAGGTGAGTATAGCGATATTTTTTATTTTAATTCTCTCTTTTACACATTTTTACATTAATGTTGTTTCGATACCGATACCCGATATCACAAAAATATCGGATCTCGGTATCGGAAATTCCGATACAGCAAGTATCGGCCGATACCCGATACTTGCAGCATCGGAATGCTCAACACTACTCATATTACAATTAAAACTGAGAAATGTGTGAAGAAATATTATATGTGCCGCAGGGACTCATCCATGAACCTCCTCCTCCTTCTCACTGTCCTCTATGTGGCAGTAAGACAACTGGTTGGAGCTGTGTCCTACGTGTAGTAGGACAAAAGTTTGGGTGGAGCTTCAGTAGGCCACAAGGTTGAGATGGAGCTGACCAAGAGGAAGTTAATCTATTTGTTCTATGTTGCAGTTCTGTAAAATTTACTGTTCAGGGATTGTTCAGTAATATCCTAGATTAATGAAACTTGAGAAGGCATTTTTTCTTGTTTAATTGAAACATTAATTTCTACGTTTAATGTTTATTTTACATTGTTAACCCCTTACAGACATATGTCATACTGATACAACATATGTTGGTCCCCTGTCCAAGGACACAAAAGTAGCCCTGGTGCCCTGGCCTACTCTACAGACCTAGTGGGAGTCACACCTTCTGAGACTGTTATTGTTATGTCTCTCAAGGGCCCACCAAGGGATTCCCCAATTCACTGGTGGACCAGTCCAAACCTGTCTATATGCCTATATGAAAATGCAACTACCTAAAGCTAAATAACTTAAAGGGAACCTGTAACATTGTATATGCAGTTTAATCTAGTATAAATAACTCCAAGGAAAATATGGCATGTCTATGATATAGCATAAAACCTCAATGATGGAGATAGCATGCACTCTATAAGGCGTGACTAACTAAACATATCAGGAAAATTCATAGAAAATACATTGCAAGACCAAACAGACAAAAAAATGATTAAGTGTCCTGGGTAGTGTTGAGCATTCCGATACCGCAAGTATCGGGTATCGGCCGATATTTGCTGTATCGGAATTCCGATACCGAGATCTGATACTTTTGTGGTATCGGGTATCGGTATCGAAACAACATTAATGTGTAAAATAAAGAATTAAAATAAAAAATATTGCTATACTCACCTCTCCGACGCAGCCTGGACCTCACCGAGGGAACCGGCAGCGTTCTTTGCTTAAAATGCGCGCTTTTCCTTCTTTCCGTGACGTCACGGCTTCTGATTGGTCGCGTGCCGCCCATGTGGCCGCGACGCGACCAATCACAGCAAGCCGTGACGTAATTTTCAGGTCCTTCTAGGCATTCAGTATTTTAAAATTACGTTCCGGCTTTGTGATTGGTTGCGTCGCGGTCACATGGGCGACGCGACCAATCACAAGCCGTGATGTCACGGGAGGCAGGAAACGCGCGCATTTTTAAAATTACGTCGCGGCTTGTGATTGGTTGCGTGCCGCCCATGTGACCGCGACGCGACCAATCACAGCAAGCCGTGACGTAATTTCAGGTCCTGAATGCAGAAATAGGCATCAGGACCTGATTGCACTAAAAGAGTTCACCTTGCAGGTATCACAGTCACACATTACACTTCACACTCCGGCCGCACTCACTTTTTAAGTGGGAGAACTTGCACAATTGGTGGCTGACTAAATACTTTTTTCCCCCACTGCATATTGGTATCTGTGATCAAATGCAACTGTGGAATGATCATTGGAAATTTTTCAACACTACTGGATTTTTTATGTTTAAGTTGTTGGGGACTTTCCCCTTTTAGACTTAAATACATTATTTTGTAAATTAACAGCTTTAACCACTTCCTGACCTGGTCATTTTCCATTTTCGTTGTTTCCTCTCCTTCTTCGGAAAGCCGTAACTTTTTTATTTTTCTGTCCACATGGACGTATTATGGTTTGCTTTTTGCAGGTCGAGTTGTACTTTTGAATTACACCATTCATTTTACAACATAATGTACACGAAAGCAGTAAAAAAATTCCAAGTGTAGTGAAACTGTGAAAAAACGCAATTCTGACATTGTTTTCTTGGAATTGTTTTTACGGCATACATTTTGTAGTAAAGATGATCATACAATATGATTCTGCTCATCAGTATGATTACTGTGATATCAAACAAGTGAAATTTCTTTATTATTATAATTTTTATTATTTTAGTTGTGAAAAAAATTAGAATTTGCAAAAAAATGGGAGGGGTGTGATTATTTTTCAAGACCCATAAAGTTTTCATTTTTCGGTCTATGGAGCTATGTGATGGCTTATTTTTTGCGCGGCGAGACATTGTTTTTATTAATACCATTTTGGGATAGATATGACATTTTCAAAATTAATAAAAAGAAAATATTTTTATTTACTATTATTTACTTTTATTTACTTAACCATAAAACATGGATATACTAGGACCCGTAGAAGCATGGTATTACGAGAAATGGCCGACGTCCACAACACTGCTCGCATTTTCCCACATCCATGTTTTTATGGTTAATTAAATAAAAGGACTTTTATGAAATGGCCAGTGCCACCTGTTTCCTTCTTTTCTTAAACTTTTCATTGCTTTTGTTAGTCCCCTTATAAGACTTTAACCTGTGATCGTCTGATGGTGTGCTATATACAATAATGCCACAGTATTGTTGCATATAGTAAAAATCATGGACTCTTTTGAAGCCCCATCAAAAGCTGCATTTCAAGGGAGCTCAGTAATGACAAGAACAGAGGTCTTCAACAGACCATGCCCAACTGTTACAGCAACCCATCGGCAAACCATGATCATGTCAAGAGCACACCAATGTGTTGTTGATGCCGCTGCATTGAACAAGATAACAATTGAGAGTGGCGCTTTGCTCTGCCCGCAATTGTTAGTGTCAGGTCTTGGCTGTAACACACAGCCATTACCTGCTGAATATGGGGCGAGCTCACCATGTGAGTCCGCCCAATATACCAGCTACCAACTTGTGCGGTACATCTATGGTGGATGTCGGCAAGGGGTTAAATTCTAAGAAGGTTTACAAATGCATTAGACCACACGACTTCACTGTGTGTTGAGGTCGCACTACTAGTGTTGCCATGTAGCCCTATACTAAGTAATTTTGCAAAGTAAAGAAATAAAAACAGATTTGTAGATTATGAACCCTCACGGGCAGGGTCCTCTCGTCTTCTGTACCAGTCATTGACTTGTTTTGTTTAAGATTATTGTACTCGTTTTTATTATGTAAACCCTTTTTGCATGTAAAGCACCATGGAATAAATGAAGCTATAATAATAAATAATAATAATCTGCAGAGGAGCTTTAAATCCTAAAATTAAAACCAAGGGGTACAACTACTTCACTGTACCAAAAAGTTTTTAGCTCAGATATGTGCTTTGATTTTTATGAAAATTTCTACCAATCAAATGCTGAACAAAGTGGATGATATGACATTGTAAAATAGAGAGGGGGTATTTTGAAATTCATCATGCCTTGCATTGTGTAACAAAAAATCAGCTAACCATCAACAAAGCAGCCTCATACCATTACATTTCTTGGTAGTGCCGAACAGAAGACATCGATTGCTCCTACAAGCATTTCTTCATTAGTTTTACCTTTGATATATGTTCTCTTAATCCAAGCACCTCAAACCTAGACTTATCCATCTTTTTTTAATTAGAAGGGCATCCCATTGACAAACTTTTGACAGGACATGCCTGAATGATATGCTTTTTTAGCACTTAAATTGTAAAGCCTGTTTTATATGTTGCAGAATTTCTAATAAAAGTGCACTGCTCAAAAAAAAATAAGGGGAACACTTAACAGAATATAACTCCAAGTAAATTAAACTTCTGTGAAATCAAACTGTCCACTTAGGAAGCAACACAGATTGACAATTAATTTCCCATGCTGTTGTGTTGTTATGGAATAGACAACAGATTGAAATTATTGGTAATTATCAAGACACCCTCAATAAAGGAGTAGTTCTGCAGGTGGGGACCACAGACCACATCTCAGTACCAATGCTTTTTGGCTGATATTTTGGTCACTTTTGAATGTTGGTTGTGTTTTCACACTCGTGGTAGCATGAGACGGACTCTACAACCCACATAAGTGGCTCAGGTAGTGCAGCTCATCCAGGATGGCACATCAATGTGAGCTGTGGCAAGAAGATTTGCTTTGTCTGTCAGCGTAGTGTCCAGAGGCTGGAGGCGCTACCAGTAGACAGGCCAGTACACCAGGAGACGTTGAGGGGCAGTAGGAGGGCAACAACCCAGCAGCAGGACCTCTACCTCAGCCTTTTTGCAAGGAGGAACAAGAGGAGCACTGCCAGAGCCCTGCAAAATGACCTCCAGCAGGCCACAAATGTGTTATGACCCCAATGGCAGAGGGTCTCAGGAATAAATACCAAGTCTGCAAACACAAAAAAACAGCTCATAGGGCAGTGGTAACTGGGCTGACCATATATCTAATCCTAGCACCACAAATAGCAGTAGCTGGGGAACGTGCCTACGTTGGTTCTAGACGTCTCGCGCCAGCCGGAGAACTAACTAACCCTAGAAGGGAAAAGAAAGACCTTTCTTGCCTCCAGAGAAAAGACCCCAAAAGTTGGATACAAGCCCCCAACAAATAATAACGGTGAGGTAAGAGGAAAAGACAAACATAAGAATGAGCTAGGTATTTAGCAAAGAGAGGCCCACTAGCTAATAGCAGAATATAGTAAGATGACTTATATGGTCAGCAAAAACCCTATTAAAATATCCACGCTGGATATTCAAGAACCCCCGAACCGACTAACGGCCGGGGGGAGAACACCAGCCCCCTAGAGCTTCCAGCAAGGTCAGAACTCACATTTAGTACAAGCTGGACAAAAATAGAAGCAAAGCAAATAACCCAAAAAACAAAGAAGCAAAACTTAGCTTAATTTTGCAAGAACCAGGACCAGCAGACAGGAGCAACAGAAGGATCTGATTACAACGATGCCAGGCACTAGACTAAGGATCCAGGAAGTTTATATAGCGACACCCCTGGACTAACGACCCAGGTGAGTGCCAAACTGAAGAAAGACAATCCCAGAGTCATATCACTAGTGACCACAAGAGGGAGCCAAAAAGTCTAATTCACAACAGTACCCCCCCCTTAAGGAGGGGTCACCGAACCCTCACCAAGACCACCAGGACGATCAGGATGAGCAGCGTGAAAGGCACGAACTAAATCGGCCGCATGCACATCAGAGGCAACCACCCAGGAATTATCCTCCTGACCATAGCCCTTCCACTTGACCAGATACTGAAGCCTCCGCCTGGAGAGACGAGAATCCAAGATCTTCTCCACCACGTACTCCAACTCGCCCTCAACCAACACCGGAGCAGGAGGCTCAACAGAAGGAACCACAGGTACAACGTACCGCCGCAACAAAGACCTATGGAACACGTTGTGAATGGCAAACGACACCGGAAGATCCAAGCGAAAGGACACAGGATTAAGGATTTCCAATATCTTGTAAGGACCGATGAAGCGAGGCTTAAATTTAGGAGAGGAGACCTTCATAGGAACAAATCGAGAAGACAGCCATACCAAATCCCCAACACGAAGTCGGGGACCCACACCGCGGCGGCGGTTGGCAAAACGCTGAGCCTTCTCTTGTGACAACTTTAAGTTGTCCACCACATGATTCCAGATCTGCTGCAACCTATCCACCACAGAATCTACCCCAGGACAGTCAGAAGGCTCCACATGTCCCGAGGAAAAACGAGGATGGAAACCAGAGTTGCAGAAAAATGGCGAAACCAATGTAGCGGAACTAGCCCGATTATTAAGGGCAAACTCAGCCAACGGCAAGAAGGTCACCCAATCATCCTGATCCGCAGAAACAAAACACCTCAAATAAGCCTCCAGAGTCTGATTAGTTCGCTCCGTTTGTCCATTAGTCTGAGGATGAAAGGCAGACGAAAACGACAGCTCAATGCCCATCCTAGCACAAAAGGATCGCCAGAACCTGGAAACAAACTGGGATCCTCTGTCAGACACAATATTCTCAGGAATGCCGTGTAAACGAACCACATTCTGAAAGAACACAGGAACCAGATCGGAAGAGGAAGGCAGTTTAGGCAAAGGCACCAAATGGACCATCTTAGAAAAGCGATCACATACCACCCAGATGACAGACATGCCCTGAGACACCGGGAGATCTGAAATGAAATCCATGGAAATGTGTGTCCAAGGCCTCTTCGGGACAGGCAAGGGCAAGAGCAACCCGCTGGCACGAGAACAGCAAGGCTTAGCTCGAGCACAAGTCCCACAGGACTGCACAAACGACCGCACATCCCGTGACAAGGAAGGCCACCAAAAGGACCTAGCCACCAGATCTCTGGTGCCAAAAATTCCCGGATGCCCTGCCAACACCGAGGAATGAACCTCGGAAATGACTCTGCTGGTCCACTTATCAGGAACAAACAGTCTGTCAGGTGGACAAGAGTCAGGTCTACCAGCCTGAAATCTCTGCAACACACGTCGCAAATCCGGAGAAATGGCTGACAAGATAACTCCCTCTTTAAGAATACCAACCGGTTCTGCGACTCCCGGAGAGTCAGGCACAAAGCTCCTTGAAAGAGCATCAGCCTTCACATTCTTTGAACCTGGTAAATACGAGACCACAAAGTCAAAACGGGAGAAAAACAATGACCAGCGGGCCTGTCTAGGATTCAGGCATTTAGCAGACTCGAGATACATCAAATTTTTGTGATCAGTCAAGACCACCACACGATGCTTAGCACCCTCGAGCCAATGACGCCACTCCTCAAATGCCCACTTCATGGCCAACAACTCCCGATTGCCAACATCATAATTCCGCTCAGCAGGCGAAAACTTCCTTGAGAAAAAGGCACAAGGTCTCATCACAGAGCAACCAGGGCCTCTCTGCGACAAAACGGCCCCTGCCCCAATCTCAGAAGCATCCACTTCAACCTGAAAGGGAAGTGAGACATCAGGCTGGCACAAAACAGGCGCCGAAGTAAACCGGCGCTTCAACTCCTGGAAAGCCTCCACGGCTGCAGGAGCCCAGTTAGCAACATCAGAACTTTTCTTGGTCATATCCGTCAAAGGTTTAACAATGCTAGAAAAATTAGCAATAAAACGACGGTAGAAGTTAGCAAAACCCAAGATCTTCTGAAGACTCTTAACTGACGTGGGTTGAGTCCAATCATGAATAGCTCGGACCTTGACTGGGTCCATCTCCACCACAGAAGGGGAAAAAATAAACCCCAAAAAGGGAACCTTCTGTACTCCAAAGAGACACTTTGAGCCCTTAACAAATAAAGCATTCTCACGCAAAACCTGAAACACCATCCTGACCTGCTCTACATGCGAGTCCCAGTCATCAGAAAAAAACAGAATATCATCCAGATAAACGATCATAAATTTATCCAGATACTTCCGGAAAATATCATGCATAAAGGACTGAAACACTGAAGGAGCATTAGAGAGCCCAAAAGGCATCACCAAGTACTCAAAATGACCTTCGGGCGTATTAAATGCGGTTTTCCATTCATCTCCTCGCTTAATGCGCACAAGGTTGTACGCACCACGAAGATCTATCTTGGTGAACCACTTGGCACCTTTAATTCGGGCAAACAAGTCTGACAACAGAGGCAAAGGATACTGAAATTTAACAGTGATTTTATTCAAAAGCCGATAGTCAATACAAGGTCTCAAAGATCCGTCCTTCTTGGCCACAAAAAAGAATCCCGCACCAAGAGGGGAAGAGGAAGGACGGATATGCCCCTTCTCCAGAGATTCCTTGATATACGAACGCATTGCGGTATGCTCAGGTACAGACAGATTAAATAGTCTTCCCTTAGGAAATTTGCTACCTGGAATCAAATCTATGGCACAGTCACAGTCCCTATGAGGAGGCAGAGCACTGGACCTGGACTCGCTGAACACATCCTGATAATCAGACAAATACTCAGGAACTTCCGAAGGAGTAGAGGAAGCAATAGACACCGGCGGGGAATCACCATGAATACCCTGACAGCCCCAACTTGACACAGACATTGCCTTCCAATCCAAGACTGGATTATGAGTCTGTAACCATGGCAAACCCAAAACGACCAAATCATGCATTTTATGCAGAACAAGAAAACGAATCACCTCCCGATATTCAGGAGTCATGCACATGGTTACCTGTGTCCAAAACTGCGGTTTATTTTCCGCCAATGGCGTAGCATCAATACCCCTCAGAGGGATAGGATTAACCAACGGCTCAAGAACAAAACCACAGCGCTTGGCAAATGACAGATCCATAAGACTCAGGGCAGCACCTGAATCCACAAACGCCATAACAGGGTAAGAGGACAATGAGCAAATTAAAGTCACAGACAAAATAAATTTAGGTTGCAAATTACCAATGGCGACAGGACTAACAACCCTTGTTAGGCGTTTAGAGCATGCTGATATAACGTGTAGAATCTCCACAGTAAAAACACAACCCATTCTGACGTCTATGATTTTTCCGCTCATTTCTGGTCTGAATTCTATCACATTGCATCAAATCAGGTGCTTGTTTAGACAACACTACCAGAGGATTAGCGGTTTTGCGCTCCCGCAAACGCCGGTCAATTTGAATAGCCAGCGCCATGGAATCATTCAGACTTGTAGGAATGGAGAAACCCACCATCACATTCTTAATGGCTTCAGAAAGGCCATTTCTGAAATTTGCGGCCAGAGCACACTCATTCCACTGAGTAAGCACGGACCATTTCCGAAATTTTTGGCAATACACTTCAGCTTCATCCTGGCCCTGAGAAATAGCCAGCAAGGATTTTTCTGCCTGAACCTCAAGATTGGGTTCCTCGTAAAGCAATCCGAGCGCCAGAAAAAACGCATCAATATTTGCCAATGCCGGATCTCCTGGCGCTAGCGAGAAAGCCCAATCCTGAGGGTCGCCCCGTAAAAAAGAGATAACAATTTTAACTTGCTGAGCTGAGTCTCCAGATGAACGGGGTCTCAGAGATAGAAACAATTTACAATTATCCCTGAAATTCCTAAACTTAAATCGGTCTCCAGAAAACAGTTCAGGAATAGGTATTTTAGGTTCAGACATAGAACTACTGGTAACAAAATCTTGTATGCTTTGCACACGAGCAGCAAGCTGGTCCACACTTGTAATCAAGGTCTGGACATTCATGTCTGCAGCAAGCTCAAGCCACCCAGAGGTAAAGGGGAGGAAGAGAGGAAAAAAAAAAAAAAACTCAGAATTTCCTTTCTTATTATCCCACTTCTGCAATGCATTAAACATTCAATGTCGGCCTGGCATACTGTTATGACCCCAATGGCAGAGGGTCTCAGGAATAAATACCAAGTCTGCAAACACAAAAAAACAGCTCATAGGGCAGTGGTAACTGGGCTGACCATATATCTAATCCTAGCACCACAAATAGCAGTAGCCGGGGAACGTGCCTACGTTGGTTGTAGACGTCTCGCGCCAGCCGGAGAACTAACTAACCCTAGAAGGGAAAAGAAAGACCTTTCTTGCCTCCAGAGAAAAGACCCCAAAAGTTGGATACAAGCCCCCAACAAATAATAACGGTGAGGTAAGAGGAAAAGACAAACATAAGAATAAGCTAGGTATTTAGCAAAGAGAGGCCCACTAGCTAATAGCAGAATATAGTAAGATGACTTATATGGTCAGCAAAAACCCTATTAAAATATCCACGCTGGATATTCAAGAACCCCCGAACCGACTAACGGCCGGGGGAAGAACACCAGCCCCCTAGAGCTTCCAGCAAGGTCAGAACTCACATTTAGTACAAGCTGGACAAAAATAGAAGCAAAGCAAATAACCCAAAAAACAAAGAAGCAAGACTTAGCTTAATTTTGCAAGAACCAGTACCAGCAGACAGGAGCAACAGAGGGATCTGATTACAACGATGCCAGGCACTGGACTAAGGATCCTGGAAGTTTATATAGCGACACCCCTGGACTAACGACCCAGGCGAGTGCCAAACTGAAGAAAGACAATCCCAGAGTCATATCACTAGTGACCACAAGAGGGAGCCAAAAAGTCTAATTCACAACACAAATGTGCATGTGTCTGCACAAATGGTTAGAAACCGACTCCATGAGGATGGTCTGAGTGCCCGACGTCCACAGATGGGGGTAGTGCTCACAGCCCAACACCGTGCAGGATGTTTGGCATTTGCCTCAGAACACCAGGATTGGAAAATTCACCACTGGTGCCCGGTGCTCTTCACAGATGAAAGCAAGTTCACACTGAGCATATGTGACAGAGGCTGGAGACACCATGGAGAGCGATCTGCTGCCTGCAACATCCTTCAGCATGACTGGTTTGGCAGTGGATCAGTAATGGTGTGGGATGGTATTTCTTTGGAGGGCCACACAGCATGAAAATGACATATTTTCAGTTGTTTCACACTTTTTTGTTAAGTATATAAGTATATAAGTATATAATTCCATATGTGTTAATTCATAGTTTTGATACCTTCAGTGTGAATGTACAATTTTCATAGTCATAAAAATACAGAAAAATCTTTGAATGAGAAGGTGTGTCCAAACTTTTGGTCTGTACTGTATCTGGGTTAATGCAGAAACATAAGCAGTCAATAAAGAGTAGAAGCTTGTAGATTACAATTCTAGCAATGAAAAAGTGCCTGAACAAACATGAGAGTGAATAAAGTTGGAAAATAAAAGAGTGATCTCATCCATTCATTACCTCCTGCTGATGTGGTGCCAAGCCAAGACGTGTGTTTTGGCAATGAACCTCTGTATGGGGGATTCGCCACATCAAGAATGACCCAAGTCTTAAAATTGTCATATTTATCACGTACAATGAACACCTTAAAAATAAATAAAAACATAGCAAACGTTTAAAAAAACATTTAATAACCCCTTCATGACATTTAAAGTATATATAGGTCATGGAAAGCAAGAACTTCCTGACCTAGGACTTATGGATATGTCCTGGCGATTTTGCGCTCACGGTCTCTGTGCACACGTAATTGCCGTCAAGTGTACAGCGAACATCACAGCTTACACCTGGCTCTCACTGCCAGGAGCGGTGCCCAGTTTAACCCCTAAATGCTGTCACCAATATCAATTGCAGCATTTAGAAAGCAGGGAGAGAGAGGAAGCTCCCACCTCCTTCCGATCGGTGACCCACAACGTCACCACGAGGGCCTGATCGTTGCCATAGTGACCCAAAGTCATCATAACGAAATCTGGTCACCAGGCTACGGCAAGCTGCTTAGACCCAGAGCATGGACTAAGGGGGCTTGTGTCATTGCAGCGCTGACAGTTGTAACAGCAATCAGACTCCCGAAAATGAAAGTCCCATAGAGGAACTAAATAAAAAAGTTAAAAAAGTAAAAAACAAATTGTTAAAACTTTTTTAAAAAAATAATAATATAAAATATATATATATATATATATATTGTACCCAAAAATACGTATTTTTAAGTAAAAAACAAAACAAAACACATATTTGGTATTGCCATATCCAGAACAACCCGACCTATAAAAATGTCACACTAGTTAACCCTTTCAGTGAATACCCCCCAAAAAAGGAGTCAAAAAATTATGCTTTTTCATCACACTGCCAAGCAAAAAGTGAAAAAAAATGCGAATGCAAATAAAAATGGTATACCTGAAAACGTCATCTTGTCCTGCAACCACCATACAGCTCAGTAGCAAAATAAAAAAGTTATAGGTCTCAGAATAGAGTTATGCAAAAATTATTCTTTTTTTCTATAAAATAGTTTTTATAGTGTGAAAGCGCCAAAACTAAAAAAATTATATAAATGTAGTATCGCTGTAGTCATACTGACCTGAAGAATAAAGTTCCCTTATCAATCTTATGACACGTGGAACGGCATTAAAAAAAATTCCTGAATTGCAGGTTTTTGTTCATTCTGAGTACCAAAAATCGGAATAGAAAGCAATCAAAAATGTTATGTAACCGAAAAAGGTACCAATAATAAAGTCAACTCGTCTCACAAAAAAAAACCAAGCCCCACATGACTCCATCTGCAGAAATATGGAAACATTATAGCACTCAAAATATAGAAGTGCAAAGACTAGTTTTTGCTAAAAAAGTGTCCTTTACTGTGTGACAGCAGCCAAACATAAAAAATATAAATCTGGTATCACTGTAATCGCACCAACCTGATGAATAAATTTGTTTTATCAGTTATACCACATCAGGAAAGGCATAAAAAATAAATTAAGCCAATTCTTGGCCTGCTGTTGATTTTTTCATTCTGCCCCCAAAGAACGCAGTATGGCTCAACTCACATTTATCCTGCACTCTAATCTGCGTGCTAACACTGAGGTGCCCATGTACATCTCAGAAATACTTGATTCAAACGGATCTCCCAAAGGAAGATTCCCTATTATGAGGCAGATGGAGTCACTTTAGACAGTGATGGAGTCACTTTAGACAGTGTCTGGAGTATAATGTGGTGGTGGCTATCTTTTTAGGCTTGCATATAATCGTAGTCTGCCACAGTTTTGTGCACTTCTGAAAAGGACACCACTGAACAGAGGCCAGACGGAGTCCAGGGTAACTCTGCTGCCTCATTATAGTGAAACCAAGGAGAGAGAACGATAGCGGAAGCTTATTTAGGTTATAAAATACATAATAAGTTTATTGAAATAACAATACAAAACATTAAAAACATACAAAACAGTGTTAAAGACGATAAAATACAAAGACACCAAAATGTGCCTGGCCCTCATGTAATTATAATGTCCATGTTATGTATCAAATACTACCCAGGATATATAGACTCACAGAACTACCTCCTAATTGCAAGGTCTCACAGCACACCATAGATAGTCTATAAAACCGTATAAATTAAGTGGATATGGCAAGGTAACCAATCTCCAGCTGCTGTAACTCAGCTCTGTGAGCACCAGAAGGCATAACCAAAAGGAGCATATCTCACCTGGGTATGGAGGGACCCCGGCACGCACCCCGACGCGCGTTTCGCCGCTGTCGCACCCTGCTTTCTCAAGGGGGAAGCACACAATACGTATTTTTAAGTAAAAAACAAAACAAAACACATATTTGGTATTGCCATATCCAGAACAACCCGACCTATAAAAATGTCACACTAGTTAACCCTTTCAGTGAATACCCCCCAAAAAAGGAGTCAAAAAATTATGCTTTTTCATCACACTGCCAAGCAAAAAGTGAAAAAAAGCACACTTCCCCCTTGAGAAAGCAGGGTGCGACAGCGGCGAAACGCGCGTCGGGGTGCGTGCCGGGGTCCCTCCATACCCAGGTGAGATATGCTCCTTTTGGTTATGCCTTCTGGTGCTCACAGAGCTGAGTTACAGCAGCTGGAGATTGGTTACCTTGCCATATCCACTTAATTTATACGGTTTTATAGACTATCTATGGTGTGCTGTGAGACCTTGCAATTAGGAGGTAGTTCTGTGAGTCTATATATCCTGGGTAGTATTTGATACATAACATGGACATTATAATTACATGAGGGCCAGGCACATTTTGGTGTCTTTGTATTTTATCGTCTTTAACACTGTTTTGTATGTTTTTAATGTTTTGTATTGTTATTTCAATAAACTTATTATGTATTTTATAACCTAAATAAGCTTCCGCTATCGTTCTCTCTCCTTGGTTTCACTATTTGTATGCGGAAGTAGATTCTTATGGTATGTGACTCAAATTGTTGGTCACATTATGAACCTGGACTATGTTTGCCTCATTATAGTGAATGGACCGGTCGGGAATGTAATCTGAATTACGTAATTTAAAGATTTAGATGGAAACCCCAATGTAAATGCTCAGAGTAGTGTGCAGGATAAATGTGATCCCAAACATTATTTAAAATGTTCCCAATAAAAGTTTCCACGCAATCCACAAAAAAACTCCCTCTCAGGTCTGTCATCTGTTAATGGAAATATAGGAGGCTTCCACATTACTGGTAGCACAAAAGCTCTGAAAAAGCACCATGGTTCCTCATCCCCCCAAAAAAATTTAGCAAGTTCTGCACTTCCAAATCCAAATGCCCATCTCCCTTCTGAGTCCCATAGTGTGCCTAAACACATTTAGCAATTAAATGTTTGGCATTTCTGTAGCGACAAGAGCCAACCTAATTTATGGGTGCAGGTCTCCAGAAGAACGAGCTGGGTATGACAACATACCTGGCACTACAACATACTGGGCACTACAATAGCAGATTTTAAATTTTCACTCAGCAATATCCACCATTAGGTTTCTAATCAAAGACAGAGAATTCCTTAATACCATGAAAACTATAGAAAAGGATGTTTGGTTTACTTTTTCCAAAAATTATAACCATTCCATATTTGTTGATTGCTTTTCAAAGACTGGGAGCAAACATGATTGTCAAATTGCATTTTCTTCATAGCCGCCTGAACTACTTCCCCCTAAATTTGGAGCTATGAATGAAGAACAAGGAGAATGCTTTCCGCAAGACATCAAGAAGACCATGGAAAACAGATATCAAGGTAGATGGAACCCAAACATGATGGCAGATTACTGCTGGTGTTTACCGGATGACTACCCTGATCATAACTATTCCAGTGCATCCAAAAAGAGAACATTTCTTCCTAATAATTAAAATTTACATAACCGTTGCTCTCTTGTTTAGGCAATAGACTAGTTTTTTGGATGAAATAAATATTCTGTGATATCGCTTCTTCAGAATTTGTATTTATTACCCTTGATAATCGACTTTAAAACAAATAATTAAATATTTTCCATATGTGAAAAAATGTGCTGTAATGCATAATTCTTTTACTTAGTATATGGAATTAGCACATTTCATATGGGTAAAATCAGCAAAAAACTCATGTCAGCAGAATTATGTCAAAAGTAAAATTGAGGTCATGAAAGCAATGGATACAGAAGCTATGCTTGAAGCAGTGTTTTCCTTTGTAAATGAACTAGGTAAAAAATAACAGTTGATTATCATTCACTCTCTACAATATACCGTAAATAAAATGTACATTTCATCAATTTATTCACTTATAAAACAATTGTATAACATGTGGCAACGACTGAAAAAGTAGCAATTTGTAGCAAACATTACAATATAAAAGTCACATCAGTCAGATCTGTTGTCCACAAGGGAGAATTCTATTGCCTTATGATCCATTAAACAAAGATTTCTTAGGGAAATGAAGTACTGAACGTATAGGTACATTGATTGAAGTCTCACATCTATTGGGAGTAGAAATGCTATTTGGCTCTAGTTGACAACATTGACAGAGATTCTGAAGCATGAGCTTAGCACTGCACAACAGGGAAATCAATGAATAGCCACAATAGAACCCAGTAGGAACAAGAGAAAATATATTTTATTTTCCCTAAGAAAATATAACAAGATATTATATGTAAATTATTAAAAATACCAAAAATTGCAAAATTTGAAGAAAACAAAATAACCACTTTACTAGAATGTAAAACTAATCTGCGAAAAACAGTGTGAATAAGAAACTATTAAAACATCTTTATCTCTATAGATTTTTCATTGTAGACTAAATTGAAGATGATTTCATTACATTGAAAAAAGATGCAAGAGTGCAATAATTGCTTCATTAAACATTTGCAATTGCCAATGGCTGTTTTACTGTACTTAGCCAATTGTATCAAGGTTGGGACTGTATAATTACATTCACATAGTGCTTCAACTGCTTAGAAAAAAGCAATTTTTTTACTTTATTTTCCGTGCTTCAATTCATTCCTACAGTCAAATGATTGGTGCAAACAAGAGTTTGTTTTTGCAGGTTTGCTTGTGTTTACACAAAATACACTGCTCAAAAAAATAAAGGGATCACTTAAACAACAGAATATAACTCCAAGTGAATCAAACTTCTGTGAAATCAAACTGTCCACTTAGGAAGCAACACTGTTTGACAATCAATTTCACATGCAGTTGTGCAAATGGAATAGACAACAGACGGAAATTATTGGCAATTATCAAGACACACTCAATAAAGGAGTGTTTCTGCAGGTGGGGACCACAGCCCACATCTCAGTACCAATGCTTTCTGGCTGATGTTTTGGTCACTTTTGAATGTTGGTTGTGCTTTCACACTCGTGGTAGCATGAGACGGACTCTAAAACCCACACATGTAGTTCAGGTAGTGCAGCACATCCAGGATGGCACATCAATGCGAGCTGTGGTAAGAAGGTTTGCTGTGATTGTCAGCGTAGTGTCAAGAGGCTGGAGGCGCTACCAGGAGACAGGCCAGTATACCAGGAGATATGGAGGGGGCCGTAGGAGGGCAACAACCCAGCAGCAGGACCGCTACCTCAGCCTTTGTGCAAGGAGAAACAGGAGGAGCACTGCCAGAGCCCTGCAAAATGACCTCCAGCAGGCCATAAATGTGTATGTGTCTGCACAAATGGTTAGAAACCAACTCCATGAGGATGGTCTGAGTGCTCGACGTCCACAGATGGGTGCTGTGCTCACAGCCCAACACCGTTCCGGATGCTTGGCATTTGCCACAGTACAACAAGATTGGCAAATTCGCCACTGGCATCCTGTGCTTTTCACAGATGAAAGCAGGTTCACACTGAGCACATGTGACAGATGTGACAGAGTCTGGAGATGCCGTGGAGAGCAATCTGCTGCCTGCAACATCCTTCAGCATGACCAGTTTGGCAGTGGGTCAGTAATGGTGTGGGGTGGCATTTCTTTGGAGGGCCGCACAGCCCTCCATGTGCTCGCCAGAGGTAGCCTGACTGCCATTAGCTACGGAGATGAGATCCTCAGACCCCTTGTGAGATCATATGCTAGTGCGGTTGGCCCTGGGTTCCTCCTAATGCAGGACAATGCCAGACCTCATGTGGCTGGATTGTGTCAGCAGTTCCTGCAAGATGAAGGCATTGAAGCTATGGACCGGCCTGCCCATTCCCCAGACCTGAATCTGATTGAACACATCTGGGACATCATGTCTCGCACCATCCACCAACGTCACGTTGCACCACAGATTGTCCAGGAGTTGGCGGATGCTTTAGTCTAGGTCTGGGAGGAGATCCCTCAGGAGAGTATCCACCGACTCATCAGGAGCATGCCCAGGCATTGTAGGGAGGTCATACTGGCATGTGAAGGCCACATACGCTACTGAGCATCATTTCCTTGTCTTGAGGCATTTCCACTGAAGATGGATCAGCCTGTAACTTTATTTTCCACTTTGATTTTGAGCATCATTCCAACTCCTAACCTCCGTGGGATATTAGTTGTGATTTACGTTGATACTTTTTAGGTTTTATTGTTCCCAAGTAGTGTTGAGCATTCCGATACCGCAAGTATCGGGTATCGGCCGATACTTGCGGTATCGGAATTCCGATACCGGGATTCCGATACTTGCCGCGTATCGGATACCGGAATCGGAAGTTCTAAGATTCAAAAAGCAGAAATTCAGCCAATGAGATTGATTCCAAGTGTGGGCACATCCTGTTTAGCATGGAGGGCATGAAACTACTGGCAAGGCTGTGATTGGCTGGTGTAATGATGTCATGATGCAGTTTAAAAGTCGCTGGCGCCATTTTGCGATCACTCTGCTGTGAATTCAGTTAGTGACAGGACGCTGTTTGCTGACTGAGGGACAGTTTAGAGATAGCGATTTGCTTCTTTGTGCTTTCCAAAGGCTAATTTAGCAACCGCTGTGTTCACCTACTATTCACCTTGCTTTTGCCTTGTAGCGCTGTTTTCACAGCGATCTGCAGGGTCTGTGTGTGTGTGTGTGTGAGTGCAGCCCAGTCTCCAGTCTGAGTGCAGCCACATAGGCCATCCATAGTTGGTTGTATTCAGTTCAGGGAGGGTGGTTCATTGCCTCATACTGTTCCTTTTTTTTTTTTTTTTCCCAAGTAGTGTAGTCTGCTGCTAATTTATTCAAAAAAATCCTATTAGTGTCTTTCCACCCGTCTCCAGCTAATTTGTGGAAAAACACTACATAGGATAAAGTAGAGGAGGGTTTTTGGGCCTTGCAGCGCCGTTTACGGCTGTCTGCACGGTCTCCGTGTGACTGCAGCTCGCCCTGTAATCTGTGAGCAGCTGTAGCCTGGTTGTCTCCAGCTCAGGGTTTTTCACTGCGTCATACCGCCAAATCAATTTTCTTTTTTTTCAAAGTAGTGTAGTCTGCTGCTAATTAATTTAAAAAAATCCTATTAGTGTCTTTCCACCCGTCTCCAGCTAATTTGTGGAAAAACACTACATAGGATAAAGTAGAGGAGGGTTTTTGGGCCTTGCAGCGCCGTTTACGGCTGTCTGCACGGTCTCCGTGTGACTGCAGCTCGCCCTGTAATCTGTGAGCAGCTGTAGCCTGGTTGTCTCCAGCTCAGGGTTTTTCACTGCGTCATACCGCCAAATCAATTTTCTTTTTTTTCAAAGTAGTGTAGTCTGCTGCTAATTAATTTAAAAAAATCCTATTAGTGTCTTTCCACCCGTCTCCAGCTAATTTGTGGAAAAACACTACATAGGATAAAGTAGAGGAGGGTTTTTGGGCCTTGCAGCGCCGTTTACGGCTGTCTGCACGGTCTCCGTGTGACTGCAGCTCGCCCTGTAATCTGTGAGCAGCTATAGCCTGGTTGTCTCCAGCTCAGGGTTTTTCACTGCGTCATACCGCCAAATCAATTTTCTTTTTTTTCAAAATAGTGTAGTCTGCTGCTAATTTATTCAAAAAAATCCTATTAGTGTCTTTCCACCCGTCTCCAGCTAATTTGTGGAAAAACACTACATAGGATAAAGTAGAGGAGGGTTTTTGGGCCTTGTAGCGCCGTTTACGTCTGTCTGCACGGTCCCCGTGTGACTGCAGCTCTATCTGTTGTCAGTTCAGCCCCCAAAAAATAAATAAATAATAAAGTTCACCAAACACACCAGTTACACCACTTTACATTTCTGTAGGCCACATTAGCTCATATTTGTGTCTAGTCCACACTTTAGATAATTAGTGCTTCTTATACCTGTTAGGAGGAGTTGCTCAGGAATAAGCACACAAATCCGTTAGTACTTTTCTGCTTATCTTTATCAGTCAACCAAGATGAAGAAGGCAGTGAGTAAGGCACGGGGGCGTGGGAGCCGTCGCGGAGCAGGGAGGGGACGTGGGGATTCTGTGCCTGCTGCGGGCACCGGTGACTCATCAGCACCCACTTTCACCAGGCAACAGTCGTTCATGCGAAGCTTTGTGTCCGAGCGCCGTACACCGCTGCTGCGTGAAGAACAAATTGAAGCTGTTGTCGGATGGATGGCAGCTAATGCATCAACTTCCATTAGTGCCACATCCTCTCAGACACAGAGCACTGGAGAGCAGCCATCTGTCTCTTCACCACCTGCCAAATTGCCCAGGCAGACAGAGAGCCCAGGACAGGAGCCGTCTCTACTTCTGTTCTCTGAATCTCTTGGCTTGGAAACAGGGGGCCAGCCAAGCAGCATTGGAGAAATGGAAGAAGAGGCAGGGTGCAGTGATGCCCAACAGCTTTTTCTGTCTTCCTCTGAAGAGGCGGGTGGGCCAGTGGCTCCGGTCACCACATCGCAGGCCGCATCAGCTGATGATGACACTCAGGTGCCACTTACTGGTGCGTGCTCTGCTGCTGAGACTACCCAGGAGGAGCAGTTGGGGGCAGAGGGTAGTGTAGATGATGAGGTCCTCGACCCATCTTGGCGTGAGGGACAGGAAGGTGGTGGGAGCAGCTCTGAGGAAGAGATTCCCCGTACGGCCCAAAGAGGGAGAGGGAGGGGGAAGACTGCGGATCCTGCAGCCTCCGCTTTGGCACCCGTTAGGAGCATGTCTCTTCCAAAAGCCAAAAAGGGCGCTCCCAAGACTTGCAGTGCCTGGTCCTTTTTTGACACAGTTGCAGATGACATTTGCTATGTCAGATGCAACGTGTGTCATCAAAAAGTCAAAAGAGGTCGAAATGTCAGCAACCTCAATACCTCCAACATGTGGAAACATGTGCGCAACAGGCACCCGGCGGAGTTAGAAAAACACACTGAAGAGGTAGGCCAACCAACAGCGGCAGCTACCACCTCTTCAGCTCGTGTTGCCTCTTCCTCTACCTCACACGCAGCTGGTTCGGCGTCCTCCCAGGATCGCCGTGGAAGAACCTCTGCCCCTGTTGTCCAGAGACCCGCTGTAATTCCACCCGCAGCGCCACTTTCCCAGTCATCCACACACTCCCAGCCCAGTCTACAGCCATCGGTAGTACAGGCATGGGAGAAAAGGCGGCCTTTCTCGTCAAACCACCCACGAGCACAGGCTCTGACTGCAGGCATTGCCAAACTTCTGTCACTGGAAATGCTGTCATTCAGGCTGGTGGAGACTGACAGCTTCCGTGACTTCATGTCATTGGCAGTCCCACAGTACAAAGTGCCCAGCCGCTTTTACTTCAGCAGGCAAGCCGTCCCTGCCCTGCAGAAGCATGTGGAGGGACACATAAAACACGCGCTACTGAACGCCGTCAGTAGCAAGGTCCACCTCACCACCGATGCGTGGACCAGTCAACATGGACAGGGGCGATACCTTTCCCTCACTGCCCATTGGGTTAATGTCGTTGAGCCGGGTACAGACCGTGCGAGTGGCGCAGGACGTGTCCTGCCCACTCCAAGGATTGCAGGAATCCATTCTGTACGCATTGACTCCTCCTCTTACACCAGTTCCTCAGAATCATCGCTGCAGGAGCCGTCACAGTCCACCTCCACATGGACCCGTGATGAACGTGTACCTGTTACGACCGACATGAGCACAGCCGTGGCCAAACGTCAACAGGCCGTCTTGAAATTAATTTTCTTGGGGAATCGTAGCCACACAGCGCAGGAGCTCTGGAATGCCATCAAGCAGGAGAGCGATGTGTGGTTTGTGCCAGCGAATCTCCAGCCAGGCATGGTAGTGTGTGATAATGGCCGAAATCTGGTGGCAGCTCTGGGCCTCGGCAACCTCACTCACATCCCATGTCTGGCACATGTGCTCAATTTGGTCGTGCAGAGCTTTTTGAGGGACTATCCGGATCTTGATGCACTGCTGCACAAGGTCCGCCTAGAGTGTGCTCACTTGCGGCGTTCCAGCACGGCAAAAGCGCGCATTGCGGCTCTGCAGCGCCGACACCGCCTGCCGGAACATCGCATCATATGTGACCTACCTACCAGGTGGAATTCCACGTTACATATGTTGGAGCGGTTGTGTGAGCAGCAGCAAGCTGTAATGGAGTACCAGCTGCTTCAGGCGCAAAAAAGTCGCAGTCAGCGCCGTACAGACTTCACAACCACAGAGTGGGCCACTATGAATGACGTCTGCCAGGTTTTGCGTCCCTTTGATTATTCCACGCGGATGGCGAGTGCAGATGATGCACTAGTCAGCATGACTGTCCCCCTTATCTGCCTGCTTGAAAAATCACTGCAAGCGCTAAGGGATGATGTTGTGGAAGAGGTGGAGGATGAGGATTCACCATTTCCATCATCTTCTGGACAGTCAGCGCCACGTGGTTCCTCACAAACGCGTAGGCAGGGGACCGTTTGTGAGGAGGATGAGGAGGAGTCAATGGAGGAGGAAGACATCCGTCCAGAGGAGGGAGTTACACAATTGTCCAGTAGTCAGTGTGTACAGCGAGGGTGGGGTGATGACGAGCGGGCAGAGATCACGCCTCCAGCAGGGGACAGCGTTTCTTGGGCAGTTGGCAGTCTGCAGCACATGGTGGATTACATGCTGCAGTGCCTGAGAAACGACCGCCGCATCGCCCACATTCTCAACATGTCTGATTATTGGGTGTTCACCCTCCTCGATCCTCGCTACCGGGACAACGTAGAAAGCCTCATCACACCGTTGAACCGGGAGCGAAAAATGCGGGAGTACCAAGACACACTGGTCAATTCCATCATCTTCTCCATTCCAACTGAGAGAAGTGCTGCTAGTGCATTCCAAAGCAGCTCAGTGCGTCCAGGCCGTGGTGGAGGCTCTGCACAAAGAGGGAGCAGAAGCAGTGCCTCTGCCCAAGGCAAGACCAGTATGGCCGAACTGTGGCACAGTTTTCTGTGCCCGCCACAAAAGTCTACACCATCACAGACGGCTCCAGTCAGCAGGAGGCAACGGTTCCGTCAGATGGTGACAGACTACATGTCTTGCCCTCTTGCTGTACTCCCAGACGGCTCTTCCCCTTTCAAGTTTTGGGTCTCAAAGCTGGATACATGGCCAGAGCTAAGCCAGTATGCATTGGAGGTGCTGTCTTGCCCTGCGGCCAGTGTATTATCGGAACGTGTCTTTAGTGCTGCAGGTGGTGTACTAACTGACCGTCGCATGCGACTATCCTCCGATAACGTTGACCGGCTTACTTTCCTGAAAATGAACAAGGCCTGGATCTCGCCGGAATTTGCCACTCCTCCTCCTGATTGAATAATTAGGTCACTGTATACGTTATCCAGGTCTCCTGTTGTGTTCATCTTTCTACCACCTGAACTTAAATTCCTGGGCTCCAACACCGCCAGTTGAGGCTCAGACGTGCCGTCTGCACAGTCAAAACATACGACCCAGTGTTATTGGGTTTCAGTAACGTCAGCTGATCCCCAGCTGTGTAGCCGGCAATGTGTCATGCGACCGCCACGCTGACACAACAACTGAAATGTAAGGGAATCTGTCCCCCCCCCCCCAAGGCGTTTGTTACTGAAAGAGCCACCTTGTGCAGCAGTAATGCTGCCCAAGGAAAAGGTAGCTATTTTTGTTTAGCTCCTTGCACACGCAGAACTTAACACTTATAAAATGTGTCCACTGATACCGTAAAACCGTCCCGGAGGTGGGACTTTCCTTCGTAATGTGACGCAGCCCAGCCGTCATTCCTACCCCCCCGGCGCCGCGCACCGGCTCCTCAGCGTTGTTTTATTCCGTCAAGGAGCCTGCGCTGTTATGTTATCCCGTGGCCAGGCACACTTAGCGCTGCCCGTCTTCTGGCATCATTTGGTGTCTGGATGGCTGCGCCTGTGCGGCCGCGCTGGCAGAGAGCCCGCCTCGCAGTGTCTTCTGATTTAATCCCACTGGGGGCCTGGGATCCATGGACATGCGCAGTGCATATCTGAACCTCCACCTCTCACTCATTTCCCTATGGCTTCTTCAGACTGTTCGGTGTCAGCTGGTCCCTAACAGCATGCCACGGCCGTGACACCGCACAGTCTGAAGAAGCCATAGGGAGATGAGTGAGAGGTGGAGGTTCAGATATGCACTGCGCATGTCCATGGATCCCAGGCCCCCAGTGGGATTAAATCAGAAGACACTGCGAGGCGGGCTCTCTGCCAGCGCGGCCGCACAGGCGCAGCCATCCAGACACCAAATGATGCCAGAAGACGGGCAGCGCTAAGTGTGCCTGGCCACGGGATAACATAACAGCGCAGGCTCCTTGACGGAATAAAACAACGCTGAGGAGCCGGTGCGCGGCGCCGGGGGGGTAGGAATGACGGCTGGGCTGCGTCACATTACGAAGGAAAGTCCCACCTCCGGGACGGTTTTACGGTTGCAGGGGACACATTTTATAAGTGTTAAGTTCTGTGTTTGCAAGGAGCATGATGAAAAGAGCCACCTTTTCCTTTTGCATCTTTTGTGCTGCACAAGCTGGCTCTTTCAGCTACAAACGCCTTGGGGGGGGGTTAAAGGTTCCCTTTCGACTTTCTCAGGCTTCGGCCTACATTGTGTTCCTCTGCTTTTCCACCTGTCCCTGGGCTCCAACACCGCCAGTTGCCGTCCAGAAGTGCTGTACGCACAGTCAACAGTCCCTCCTCTGTTATTGGGGTTCAGTAACGTCAGCTGTTCCCCTGCTGTGTGTGTGGCAATCCCTCCTACCTCCTCCAACCTCCTCCTCCTCCACCCGTCCCTGGGCTCCAACACCGCCAGTTGCCGTCCAGAAGTGCTGTACGCACAGTCAACAGTCCCTCCTCTGTTATTGGGGTTCAGTAACGTCAGCTGTTCCCCTGCTGTGTGTGTGGCAATCCCTCCTACCTCCTCCTACCTCCTCCAACCTCCTCCTCCTCCACCTGCCCCTGGGCTCCAACACCGCCAGTTGCCGTCCAGAAGTGCTGTACGCACAGTCAACAGTCCCTCCTCTGTTATTGGGGTTCAGTAACGTCAGCTGTTCCCCTGCTGTGTGTGTGGCAATCCCTCCTACCTCCTCCAACCTCCTCCTCCTCCACCCGTCCCTGGGCTCCAACACCGCCAGTTGCCGTCCAGAAGTGCTGTACGCACAGTCAACAGTCCCTCCTCTGTTATTGGGGTTCAGTAACGTCAGCTGTTCCCCTGCTGTGTGTGTGGCAATCCCTCCTACCTCCTCCAACCTCCTCCTCCTCCACCTGTCCCTGGGCTCCAACACCGCCAGTTGCCGTCCAGAAGTGCTGTACGCACAGTCAACAGTCCCTCCTCTGTTATTGGGGTTCAGTAACGTCAGCTGTTCCCCTGCTGTGTGTGTGGCAATCCCTCCTACCTCCTCCAACCTCCTCCTCCTCCACCTGTCCCTGGGCTCCAACACCGCCAGTTGCCGTCCAGAAGTGCTGTACGCACAGTCAACAGTCCCTCCTCTGTTATTGGGGTTCAGTAACGTCAGCTGTTCCCCTGCTGTGTGTGTGGCAATCCCTCCTACCTCCTCCAACCTCCTCCTCCTCCACCTGTCCCTGGGCTCCAACACCGCCAGTTGCCGTCCAGAAGTGCTGTACGCACAGTCAACAGTCCCTCCTCTGTTATTGGGGTTCAGTAACGTCAGCTGTTCCCCTGCTGTGTGTGTGGCAATCCCTCCTACCCCCTCCAACCTCCTCCAACCTCCTCCTCCTCCACCTGTCCCTGGGCTCCAACACCGCCAGTTGCCGTCCAGAAGTGCTGTACGCACAGTCAACAGTCCCTCCTCTGTTATTGGGGTTCAGTAACGTCAGCTGTTCCCCTGCTGTGTGTGTGGCAATCCCTCCTACCTCCTCCAACCTCCTCCTCCTCCACCTGTCCCTGGGCTCCAACACCGCCAGTTGCCGTCCAGAAGTGCTGTACGCACAGTCAACAGTCCCTCCTCTGTTATTGGGGTTCAGTAACGTCAGCTGTTCCCCTGCTGTGTGTGTGGCAATCCCTCCTACCCCCTCCAACCTCCTCCAACCTCCTCCTCCTCCACCTGTCCCTGGGCTCCAACACCGCCAGTTGCCGTCCAGAAGTGCTGTACGCACAGTCAACAGTCCCTCCTCTGTTATTGGGGTTCAGTAACGTCAGCTGTTCCCCTGCTGTGTGTGTGGCAATCCCTCCTACCCCCTCCAACCTCCTCCAACCTCCTCCTCCTCCACCTGTCCCTGGGCTCCAACACCGCCAGTTGCCGTCCAGAAGTGCTGTACGCACAGTCAACAGTCCCTCCTCTGTTATTGGGGTTCAGTAACGTCAGCTGTTCCCCTGCTGTGTGTGTGGCAATCCCTCCTACCTCCTCCAACCTCCTCCTCCTCCACCTGTCCCTGGGCTCCAACACCGCCAGTTGCCGTCCAGAAGTGCTGTACGCACAGTCAACAGTCCCTCCTCTTTTATTGGGGTTCAGTAACGTCAGCTGTTCCCCTGCTGTGTGTGTGGCAATCCCTCCTACCTCCTCCAACCTCCTCCTCCTCCACCTGTCCCTGGGCTCCAACACCGCCAGTTGCCGTCCAGAAGTGCTGTACGCACAGTCAACAGTCCCTCCTCTGTTATTGGGGTTCAGTAACGTCAGCTGTTCCCCTGCTGTGTGTGTGGCAATCCCTCCTACCTCCTCCAACCTCCTCCTCCTCCACCTGTCCCTGGGCTCCAACACCGCCAGTTGCCGTCCAGAAGTGCTGTACGCACAGTCAACAGTCCCTCCTCTGTTATTGGGGTTCAGTAACGTCAGCTGTTCCCCTGCTGTGTGTGTGGCAATCCCTCCTACCTCCTCCAACCTCCTCCTCCTCCACCTGTCCCTGGGCTCCAACACCGCCAGTTGCCGTCCAGAAGTGCTGTACGCACAGTCAACAGTCCCTCCTCTGTTATTGGGGTTCAGTAATGTCAGCTGTTCCCCTGCTGTGTGTGTGGCAATCCCTCCTACCTCCTCCAACCTCCTCCTCCTCCACCTGTCCCTGGGCTCCAACACCGCCAGTTGCCGTCCAGAAGTGCTGTACGCACAGTCAACAGTCCCTCCTCTGTTATTGGGGTTCAGTAACGTCAGCTGTTCCCCTGCTGTGTGTGTGGCAATCCCTCCTACCCCCTCCAACCTCCTCCAACCTCCTCCTCCTCCACCTGTCCCTGGGCTCCAACACCGCCAGTTGCCGTCCAGAAGTGCTGTACGCACAGTCAACAGTCCCTCCTCTGTTATTGGGGTTCAGTAACGTCAGCTGTTCCCCTGCTGTGTGTGTGGCAATCCCTCCTACCCCCTCCAACCTCCTCCAACCTCCTCCTCCTCCACCTGTCCCTGGGCTCCAACACCGCTAGTTGCCGTCCAGAAGTGCTGTACGCACAGAGCCAAACACCTCGCCAATGTGTTAGTGGGGTTCAGCACCGCCAGCTGTTCCCCTGCTGTGTATACGGCAACGTGTACTGCGACCGCCACGCAGGCACAACAAGTTAAATGTAAGGGAACCTGACCCCCCCCCCCCCAGGCATTTGTTACTGAAGGAGCCACCTTGTGCAGCAGTAATGATGCAAAGGGAAAAAGTGCCTCTTTTCGTGATGCTCCTTGCACATGCTGAACCAAACACTTATGAAATGTGTCCCCACACAGCGTTAAACCGTCCGGTAGGTGGAACTTTCCTTTGTCGTGTGACGCAGCACAGCCATCATTTTTACCCCCTTGGCGCCGTGTGCCGCCTCCTCAGCGTTGTTTTAATCTGTCCCGGAGCCTGCGCTGTTAGGTTAGCCCTTGGCCATGCACACATGTTGCGCTGCCCGTCTTCTGACCTCATTTGGTGTCAGGCTGGCTGCGCCTGTGCGGGTGCGCTGGCCGAGATCCCGCCTCGCAGTGTCGTCTAATGTAATCCCACCGCGGGCCTGTGATCCGTGCCCGTGCGCAGTGCATATCCTCTCCTCTCACTCCTCTCCCTACGGCTTCTTCAGACTGTGCGATGTCAGCTGGTCCCTAATAGCATGCCACGGCCGTGACACCGCACAGTCTGAAAAAGCCGTAGGGAGGGGACTGAGAGGAGAGGATATGCACTGCGCACGGGCACGGATCACAGGCCCGCGGTGGGATTACATTAGACGACACTGCGAGGCGGGATCTCGGCCAGCGCACCCGCACAGGCGCAGCCAGCCTGACACCAAATGAGGTCAGAAGACGGGCAGCGCAACATGTGTGCATGGCCAAGGGCTAACCTAACAGCGCAGGCTCCGGGACAGATTAAAACAACGCTGAGGAGGCGGCGCACGGCGCCAAGGGGGTAAAAATGATGGCTGTGCTGCGTCACACGACAAAGGAAAGTTCCACCTACCGTAAGGTTTAACGCTGTGAGGAGACACATTTCATAAATGTTAGGTTCCGCATGTACAAGGACCATAATTAAAAGAGCTAAGTTTACCTTTTCCAGCATTAGTGCTGTACACAATGGCTCTTTCAGCTACAAACGCCTGGGGGGGGGGGGGGGGTTAAAGGTTTCCTTTCAACTTGCTCGAGTGCAGGCTTCGGCCTACACTCCGCTCCCCCTGCTCCTCCTGCTGACCCTGGGCTCTAACACCGCCAGTTTTTGCCCAGATGTGCTAGCTGCACAGAGAAAAACACCAGCCAATGTGTCAGTGGGGTTCAGCACCGCCAGCTGTTCCCCTGCTGTGTAGCCGGCAACGTGTCCTGCGACCGCCACGCAGACACAAGAACTGAAATTGAAGGGAACCTGTCCCCCCTCCCCCAGGTGTTTCTATGTTTTACTGCTACCTTGAACAGCAGTAATGCTGCATGTGTTCAAGGTGGCTCAGAAACTTATTCTCCTTGCCCATGTTGAAGTGAACACGTCTAAAATGTGTCCTCTGTGACCATTAAAACGTCCCTCAGGTGTGATTTGACTTTGTATTGACACACGCAACAAGCTCCTTGGTAACGCTGCCCATCTTCTGGCATCATTGTTTGGCTGGCTGCGCCTCTGCGGCCGCCCTGACCCACACAACAGCCCTCGTTGTCTTATTTAATGGGACTGCGAGGGTGCGATTGATGGGCAGGATCAGTGCATCAGTTCGCCTGTCCCTCCTCTCCTTCCGCCTTCTTCGGACTGTGCGGCTTCATGGCCGTGGCATGCGATAAGGGATCAGATGACGCCGCACAGTCTGAAGCGGGTGTAAGGACCCGAGTGTGAGAGGCCAACATATGTGCTGCGCCAGGCCCTGAATCCCAGCCCCGCAGTGTTTTAACAATGTTAAGACACTGCGGGGCTGGGATTCATGGGCATCGCGAACCGCACCGGCCAACATTAAATGAGGTCAGAAGATGGGCAGCGCTAACGGCGCTAGGCCAGGGGATAACACGACAGCGCAGACTCCTGTACAGCAAATAACAACGCTCAGGAGGCTGCACCCAGCACCAAGGTGGGATTCTTGACACCTGTGCTGCGTCTCATTACAAAGGGAACTCGCGCCTCCATTACACAGTTTGACTGTCTAAAGGGCTAAATGTTATACGTGTTTCATTCAGCGTGTGCAAGGAGCGAAATTAAAAGAGCAACCTTTGACTTGTGCAGCACTACTGCTGCATAAGCTGTGGCTCTTCTACTTTGTAACCCCTGAGGGGGGGTTAAAGGTGACTTTTGAAATCGGTTCAATTAGGCTTCGGCCTACACTCTGCTCCACCTGCAGAGCCCGGGCTACAACACCGCTCGTTGCTGTCCGGAAGTGCTGGCTGCACAGAGCCAAACACCTCGCCAATGTGTCAGTGGGGTCCAGCACCGCCAGCTGTTCCCCTGCTGTGCAGCCGGCAACGTGTCCTGCAAAAGCCACGCAGACACAACACACCCAAAGCTGCCGCCTGTGCAGGCTTCGGCCTACACTCCCCTCCCCCTGCTCCTCCTCCTCCTGCTCCTCCTCCTGCTGTCCCTGGGCTCTAACACACCGCCAGTTTTTGCCCAGATGTGCTAGCTGCACAGAGAAAAACACCAGCCAATGTGTCAGTGGGGTCCAGCACCGCCAGCTGTTCCCCTGCTGTGCAGCCGGCAACGTGTCCTGCAAAAGCCACGCAGACACAAGAACTGAAATTGAAGGGAACCTGTCCCCCCTCCCCCAGGCGTTTTTACGTTATCCAGCCACCTTGTACAGCGGTAATGCTGCATGTGTGCAAGGTGGCTCAGAAACGTATTCTCCTCGCACATGTGGAACTGAAAACACGTCTGCAATGTGTCCTCTGTGTGACCATTTAACCGTCCCGGTAGTGTGACTTTCCTTTGTAATGACACGCTGCAACCCCCTTGGTAGCGCTGCCCGTCTTCTGGCATCATGGTTTGGCTGCCTGCGCCTCTGCGGCCGCCCTGACCCACACAACGCCCCTCGGTGTCTTATTGATTGGGACTGCGAGGGTGTGATTGATGGGCAGGATCAGTGCATCAGTTCGCCTGTCCCTCCTCTCCTTCCGCCTTCTTCGGACTGTGCGGCTTCATGGCCGTGGCATGCGATAAGGGATCAGATGACGCCGCATAGTCTGAAGCGGGTGTAAGAACCCAAGCGAGAGGCGAACATATGTACTGCGCCAGGCCATGAATCCCAGCCCCGCAGTGTTTAAACTATGTCAATACACTGCGGGGCTGTGATTCATGGGCATCGCGAACCGCACCGGCCGACATTACATGATGCCAGAAGATGGGCAGCGCTAACGGCGCTAGGCCAGGGGATAACACGACAGCGCAGACTCCTGTACAGCAAATAACAACGCTCGGGAGGCTGCACCCAGCACCAAGGTGGGATTCTTGACACCTGTGCTGCGTCTCATTACAAAGGGAACTCGCGCCTCCATTACACAGTTTGACTGTCTAAAGGGCTAAATGTTATACGTGTTTCATTCAGCGTGTGCAAGGAGCGAAATTAAAAGAGCAACCTTTGACTTGTGCAGCACTACTGCTGCATAAGCTGTGGCTCTTCTACTTTGTAACCCCTGAGGGGGGGTTAAAGGTGACTTTTGAAATCGGTTCAATTAGGCTTCGGCCTACACTCTGCTCCACCTGCAGAGCCCGGGCTACAACACCGCTCGTTGCTGTCCGGAAGTGCTGGCTGCACAGAGCCAAACACCTCGCCAATGTGTCAGTGGGGTCCAGCACCGCCAGCTGTTCCCCTGCTGTGCAGCCGGCAACGTGTCCTGCAAAAGCCACGCAGACACAACACACCCAAAGCTGCCGCCTGTGCAGGCTTCGGCCTACACTCCCCTCCCCCTGCTCCTCCTCCTCCTGCTCCTCCTCCTGCTGTCCCTGGGCTCTAACACACCGCCAGTTTTTGCCCAGATGTGCTAGCTGCACAGAGAAAAACACCAGCCAATGTGTCAGTGGGGTCCAGCACCGCCAGCTGTTCCCCTGCTGTGCAGCCGGCAACGTGTCCTGCAAAAGCCACGCAGACACAAGAACTGAAATTGAAGGGAACCTGTCCCCCCTCCCCCAGGCGTTTTTACGTTATCCAGCCACCTTGTACAGCGGTAATGCTGCATGTGTGCAAGGTGGCTCAGAAACGTATTCTCCTCGCACATGTGGAACTGAAAACACGTCTGCAATGTGTCCTCTGTGTGACCATTTAACCGTCCCGGTGGTGTGACTTTCCTTTGTAATGACACGCTGCAACCCCCTTGGTAGCGCTGCCCGTCTTCTGGCATCATGGTTTGGCTGCCTGCGCCTCTGCGGCCGCCCTGACCCACACAACGCCCCTCGGTGTCTTATTGATTGGGACTGCGAGGGTGTGATTGATGGGCAGGATCAGTGCATCAGTTCGCCTGTCCCTCCTCTCCTTCCGCCTTCTTCGGACTGTGCGGCTTCATGGCCGTGGCATGCGATAAGGGATCAGATGACGCCGCACAGTCTGAAGCGGGTGTAAGGACCCGAGTGTGAGAGGCCAACATATGTGCTGCGCCAGGCCCTGAATCCCAGCCCCGCAGTGTTTTAACAATGTTAAGACACTGCGGGGCTGGGATTCATGGGCATCGCGAACCGCACCGGCCGACATTACATGATGCCAGAAGATGGGCAGCGCTAACGGCGCTAGGCCAGGGGATAACACGACAGCGCAGACTCCTGTACAGCAAATAACAACGCTCGGGAGGCTGCACCCAGCACCAAGGTGGGATTCTTGACACCTGTGCTGCGTCTCATTACAAAGGGAACTCTCGCCTCCATTACACAGTTTGACTGTCTAAAGGGCTGAATGTTATACGTGTTCCATTCAGCGTGTGCAAGGAGAAAAATTACAAGAGCAACCTTTGACTTGCGCAGCACTGCTGCTGCATAAGCTGTGGCTCTTCTACTTTGTAACCCCTGAGGGGGGGTTAAAGGTGACTTTTGAAATCGGTTCAATTAGGCTTCGGCCTACACTCTGCTCCACCTGCAGAGCCCGGGCTCCAACAACGCTAGTTGCTGTCCGGAAGTGCTGGCTGCACAGAGCCAAACACCTCGCCAATGTGTCAGTGGGGTCCAGCACCGCCAGCTGTTCCCCTGCTGTGTAGCCGGCAACGTGTCCTGCAAAAGTCACGCAGACACAACACACCCAAAGCTGCCGCCTGTGCAGGCTTCGGCCTACACTCCCCTCCCCCTGCTCCTCCTCCTCCTGCTCCTCCTCCTGCTGTCCCTGGGCTCTAACACACCGCCAGTTTTTGCCCAGATGTGCTAGCTGCACAGAGAAAAACACCAGCCAATGTGTCAGTGGGGTCCAGCACCGCCAGCTGTTCCCCTGCTGTGCAGCCGGCAACGTGTCCTGCAAAAGCCACGCAGACACAAGAACTGAAATTGAAGGGAACCTGTCCCCCCTCCCCCAGGCGTTTTTACGTTATCCAGCCACCTTGTACAGCGGTAATGCTGCATGTGTGCAAGGTGGCTCAGAAACGTATTCTCCTCGCACATGTGGAACTGAAAACACGTCTGCAATGTGTCCTCTGTGTGACCATTTAACCGTCCCGGTAGTGTGACTTTCCTTTGTAATGACACGCTGCAACCCCCTTGGTAGCGCTGCCCGTCTTCTGGCATCATGGTTTGGCTGCCTGCGCCTCTGCGGCCGCCCTGACCCACACAACGCCCCTCGGTGTCTTATTGATTGGGACTGCGAGGGTGTGATTGATGGGCAGGATCAGTGCATCAGTTCGCCTGTCCCTCCTCTCCTTCCGCCTTCTTCGGACTGTGCGGCTTCATGGCCGTGGCATGCGATAAGGGATCAGATGACGCCGCATAGTCTGAAGCGGGTGTAAGAACCCAAGCGAGAGGCGAACATATGTACTGCGCCAGGCCATGAATCCCAGCCCCGCAGTGTTTAAACTATGTCAATACACTGCGGGGCTGTGATTCATGGGCATCGCGAACCGCACCGGCCGACATTACATGATGCCAGAAGATGGGCAGCGCTAACGGCGCTAGGCCAGGGGATAACACGACAGCGCAGACTCCTGTACAGCAAATAACAACGCTCGGGAGGCTGCACCCAGCACCAAGGTGGGATTCTTGACACCTGTGCTGCGTCTCATTACAAAGGGAACTCTCGCCTCCATTACACAGTTTGACTGTCTAAAGGGCTGAATGTTATACGTGTTCCATTCAGCGTGTGCAAGGAGAAAAATTACAAGAGCAACCTTTGACTTGCGCAGCACTGCTGCTGCATAAGCTGTGGCTCTTCTACTTTGTAACCCCTGAGGGGGGGTTAAAGGTGACTTTTGAAATCGGTTCAATTAGGCTTCGGCCTACACTCTGCTCCACCTGCAGAGCCCGGGCTCCAACAACGCTAGTTGCTGTCCGGAAGTGCTGGCTGCACAGAGCCAAACACCTCGCCAATGTGTCAGTGGGGTCCAGCACCGCCAGCTGTTCCCCTGCTGTGTAGCCGGCAACGTGTCCTGCAAAAGTCACGCAGACACAACACACCCAAAGCTGCCGCCTGTGCAGGCTTCGGCCTACACTCCCCTCCCCCTGCTCCTCCTCCTCCTGCTCCTCCTCCTGCTGTCCCTGGGCTCTAACACACCGCCAGTTTTTGCCCAGATGTGCTAGCTGCACAGAGAAAAACACCAGCCAATGTGTCAGTGGGGTCCAGCACCGCCAGCTGTTCCCCTGCTGTGCAGCCGGCAACGTGTCCTGCAAAAGCCACGCAGACACAAGAACTGAAATTGAAGGGAACCTGTCCCCCCTCCCCCAGGCGTTTTTACGTTATCCAGCCACCTTGTACAGCGGTAATGCTGCATGTGTGCAAGGTGGCTCAGAAACGTATTCTCCTCGCACATGTGGAACTGAAAACACGTCTGCAATGTGTCCTCTGTGTGACCATTTAACCGTCCCGGTGGTGTGACTTTCCTTTGTAATGACACGCTGCAACCCCCTTGGTAGCGCTGCCCGTCTTCTGGCATCATGGTTTGGCTGCCTGCGCCTCTGCGGCCGCCCTGACCCACACAACGCCCCTCGGTGTCTTATTGATTGGGACTGCGAGGGTGTGATTGATGGGCAGGATCAGTGCATCAGTTCGCCTGTCCCTCCTCTCCTTCCGCCTTCTTCGGACTGTGCGGCTTCATGGCCGTGGCATGCGATAAGGGATCAGATGACGCCGCACAGTCTGAAGCGGGTGTAAGGACCCGAGTGTGAGAGGCCAACATATGTGCTGCGCCAGGCCCTGAATCCCAGCCCCGCAGTGTTTTAACAATGTTAAGACACTGCGGGGCTGGGATTCATGGGCATCGCGAACCGCACCGGCCGACATTACATGATGCCAGAAGATGGGCAGCGCTAACGGCGCTAGGCCAGGGGATAACACGACAGCGCAGACTCCTGTACAGCAAATAACAACGCTCGGGAGGCTGCACCCAGCACCAAGGTGGGATTCTTGACACCTGTGCTGCGTCTCATTACAAAGGGAACTCTCGCCTCCATTACACAGTTTGACTGTCTAAAGGGCTGAATGTTATACGTGTTCCATTCAGCGTGTGCAAGGAGAAAAATTACAAGAGCAACCTTTGACTTGCGCAGCACTGCTGCTGCATAAGCTGTGGCTCTTCTACTTTGTAACCCCTGAGGGGGGGTTAAAGGTGACTTTTGAAATCGGTTCAATTAGGCTTCGGCCTACACTCTGCTCCACCTGCAGAGCCCGGGCTCCAACAACGCTAGTTGCTGTCCGGAAGTGCTGGCTGCACAGAGCCAAACACCTCGCCAATGTGTCAGTGGGGTCCAGCACCGCCAGCTGTTCCCCTGCTGTGTAGCCGGCAACGTGTCCTGCAAAAGTCACGCAGACACAACACACCCAAAGCTGCCGCCTGTGCAGGCTTCGGCCTACACTCCCCTCCCCCTGCTCCTCCTCCTCCTGCTCCTCCTCCTGCTGTCCCTGGGCTCTAACACACCGCCAGTTTTTGCCCAGATGTGCTAGCTGCACAGAGAAAAACACCAGCCAATGTGTCAGTGGGGTCCAGCACCGCCAGCTGTTCCCCTGCTGTGCAGCCAGCAACGTGTCCTGCAAAAGCCACGCAGACACAAGAACTGAAATTGAAGGGAACCTGTCCCCCCTCCCCCAGGCGTTTTTACGTTATCCAGCCACCTTGTACAGCGGTAATGCTGCATGTGTGCAAGGTGGCTCAGAAACGTATTCTCCTCGCACATGTGGAACTGAAAACACGTCTGCAATGTGTCCTCTGTGTGACCATTTAACCGTCCCGGTGGTGTGACTTTCCTTTGTAATGACACGCTGCAACCCCCTTGGTAGCGCTGCCCGTCTTCTGGCATCATGGTTTGGCTGCCTGCGCCTCTGCGGCCGCCCTGACCCACACAACGCCCCTCGGTGTCTTATTGATTGGGACTGCGAGGGTGTGATTGATGGGCAGGATCAGTGCATCAGTTCGCCTGTCCCTCCTCTCCTTCCGCCTTCTTCGGACTGTGCGGCTTCATGGCCGTGGCATGCGATAAGGGATCAGATGACGCCGCATAGTCTGAAGCGGGTGTAAGAACCCAAGCGAGAGGCGAACATATGTACTGCGCCAGGCCATGAATCCCAGCCCCGCAGTGTTTAAACTATGTCAATACACTGCGGGGCTGTGATTCATGGGCATCGCGAACCGCACCGGCCAACATTAAATGAGGTCAGAAGATGGGCAGCGCTAACGGCGCTAGGCCAGGGGATAACACGACAGCGCAGACTCCTGTACAGCAAATAACAACGCTCAGGAGGCTGCACCCAGCACCAAGGTGGGATTCTTGACATCTGTGCTGCGTCTCATTACAAAGGGAACTCGCGCCTCCATTACACAGTTTGACTGTCTAAAGGGCTAAATGTTATACGTGTTTCATTCAGCGTGTGCAAGGAGCGAAATTAAAAGAGCAACCTTTGACTTGTGCAGCACTACTGCTGCATAAGCTGTGGCTCTTCTACTTTCTAACCCCTGAGGGGGGGTTAAAGGTTACCTTTGAAATTGGTTCAAGTAGGCTTCGGCCTACACTCTGCTCCCCCTGCAGAGCCCGGGCTACAACACCGCTCGTTGCTGTCCGGAAGTGCTGGCTGCACAGAGCCAAACACCTCGCCAATGTGTCAGTGGGGTCCAGCACCGCCAGCTGTTCCCCTGCTGTGCAGCCGGCAACGTGTCCTGCAAAAGCCACGCAGACACTTGCTCTTGTACCTTCTGCTCCACATCCTGGTTCCAGTACCGTCAGCTGGTTCCGGGCAGAGCCTTTGGCTTAGGTGCCTCCCTCTGGGTATCCGAGTTCCACCAACGTCAGGTGGTCCTTGGTAGTGCTTTCAGGCACGGGTACCTCCTGCTTAGTAACCGGGTTCCAGTAACGTCAGCTGGTCCTCGGTAGTTCCATTGGCTCTTGGACCTTCGGCTACCCATCCGGGTTCCAGCACCGTCAGCTGGTTCTCGGCAGTGTCTTTTGCTCTTGTACCTTCTGCTCCCCATCCTGGTTCCAGTACCGTCAGCTGGTTCCGGGCAGAGCCTTTGGCTTAGGTGCCTCCCTCTGGGTATCCGAGTTCCACCAACGTCAGGTGGTCCTTGGTAGTGCTTTCAGGCACGGGTACCTCCTGCTTAGTAACCGGGTTCCAGTAACGTCAGCTGGTCCTCGGTAGTTCCATTGGCTCTTGGACCTTCGGGTAGCCATCCGAGTTCCAGTTCCATCAGCTGGTTCTCGGCATTTTCTCAGCCTTCTTGTACCTTCTGCTACATTTCCAAGTTCAAGAGACTAAACACGATGACCCGGAAGAACACCCCTAAGATGACGACGACACCAGAGACGACAACCACCGTGATGACGACGACCCTGGAGACGATGACCCTGAAGACCACCCCGATGACGACGACCCCGGAGACCACCCCGATGACGACGACCCCGGAGACGACGACCCTGGAGACGACGACGACCTGGAAGACCGAGAAGCAGAAGAACAAGAGGCTGCAGAACAAAGAGCAGAAGGACATTAAGCATAACACAAAATATCAGAGCAAAAAAATATTATGTAAATTATAAGCAGAAGAAGACTAAGCAGTGTATGGGGGTGAGTCCGTTCCTCCTCGTGGTGCCCCTGGATAAAGCCTGATGCTGCAGGCCAAACTGAACGCGGACAAATGTAACTGGTTTGTGACAGGCAGAACGGAAGGTGTAATCTTCAAACTTTTATAGATAACAACTACGGGAATGCCTGTCACAAATAAGAATATGATGAAGAAGTTGAATATGATGAAGATAATAGTAAAATAAAAAGAAGATGAACAATGTAACCCAAAAAATAATAGGTAGAAGATGAAGAAGAAGATGAATAAGGTGAAGAAGTTGATGTCAAAGAAGCTGATGATGAGGATAATTAAGAAGAAAGCGTGGGAGAAGTAAAAAAGAAGGTGAAGGGCGTGGAAGTAGTGAAACATCAATATCTGACATAAAAAAAAAAAAAAATAACATAGTCACATTCTTTCTAACGCCGAACTTCATAAAAAAAAATTAAAAATCCTGCTATTCTATTACATTGGGCTAAACCTCTGTCCCTTTAATATCTCCGCCACGTCCCCCAATACATCCTACATTATTCTTAGTTGTTTTCCTTCATGTAGAATGAACCTACAAGTTTATAAAGGGTTTATTTTAATTCCGATATTTTCGTCCCATTGACTTGCATTGGGATCGGGTATCGGTATCGGATTGGATCCGATATTTTGACGGTATCGGCCGATACTTTCCGATACCGATACTTTCCGATATCGGAAAGTATCGCTCAACACTATTCCCAACACATTCCACTATGTAATGAATAAAGATTTACAACTGGAATATTTCATTTAGTGATATCTAGGATGTGGGATTTTAGTTATCTCTTTATTTTTTTTTAGTTTTTTAAGCAGTGTATATATCTGTATTAATACATGTGTATAGGTACTATTAGCATTTAAAGAGGTTATCCACTACTAGGACAACCCCTTCTTAAACTAAATGTTCTCCCCCAATAAAATAGTAAAATCTATACTCACCTTCTGTGCCAGTGTAGTTCCCACGGTGTCGGCAATCCATCTCCCGGGGCCCAATCAGCACTGGCGTCACTGTCTCCTCCTTTGTATGAACCGAACATGAAGAGTAAGTCAAGGCTGCAGCTCACCCCAAAAGTCCTATACATGTTCTGTTTGTCCAAAGGTGGGGACAGTGACACCAGCACTGATTGTGCACTTGGCATCCTGTGCCATTCCACCGCATCACAGCCCCGAGACCGCGACTGCTAACACCGCTGGAACGGAGCCGAGATGCAACAGTCCAGGCTGAGTACCACTGGGAAATGAGCACAGCATCAGTGACTAGGGGTGACATCATTGAGTTTACTGCTGGTTACTGAGGCTGAGGTTCCCAGCTGGCCTGAATTCCTTGTGTGGTGTTATGCTCCCTCGCATGGTCCTCCAGGGTGGCTAGTGCCTCCTGCTGTGTCTCTGTTGGAAACAATTTAAAAGTATTTTCATCATGAAAAAAACATTTGAATAGTAGTTTCCTTACAAACGGGTGCAAATCTTTAGTGGCAGTGAACCTATCAAGGAGAGCAATAGGGCAAAACATGAGGACATTGTTTAGCACATTAAGTTCAATGGGAGAGAAAGAATGAGAGCTGAGGTTAATTACCTTGGAAGTGTTCCAATTATTGTCTGGTGAGTACCTAAAATTACATTTGCTAGGAGGAAGCTGCAGCTCATGCTTCCATTTGGTGGTAGAAATAATAGAAACAGAGACGGAAGAGGACGTACCCGATATGTTACTCGCTGGTGAATTGCAGGAGATAGATGCAGTGCGATCCCTGGTTGGGCCCCTAGTTGGATGTCTTTTCCATTTGTATATGTTACCAAGTAAGAAATCCCCTTGATCTCTAATGATCATCATCTTCATACATGTTTCTCGGGAAATTTAGGTCTTTTGACCATTTTCTTCCATTTTTGAACCTCATAAGACACCTCTACTATACCAGACAGACACTACCCATTTTCTATCAATGGCAGTACATACTATGCAGCATTTAACATGCCGATGTACCTCTACTCCAGGCATTACTCACTATACAGATTTCACTACGCTGACAGGCGCAGACTGGAGCTGTACGTATGCGTTGCCTGCATCACCTCCTGTGTCTCCATGCCTCCAGAATGCCAAGTCATGATTATGTGACTCGGCATCATCGGTCACATAACACAGTTGCCGGTGACTTCCGGGTTCTCCTGGCACGCATGCGTCGAACCCCCTCCGATCTCCACCTATTGGCGTCCCTGTCCTCGGCTTCTTAATCCCCAGTTCACTATGGATGACATCCCCTGACGAAGTTCACCATCCAAAACATGCATTGGGGTGTGCGCAGCACCTGAACCACCTTCCACTCGGGTAACCTACCTCTCCTTCATTACATCCCAGGTCTCATATCAACTGTGCTCTATTTATTTATTCCTTTAACCTCACTGCCTCCAACACCCTAGGCACAACATGGCTGATATTTCCACATAATTATTATTTTTATATATTTAAAGAGCACATATAACTTGACCTAGTGGCTTGGCTTTTATAATAATTTTTATTGCGTATAATTATGTTTTCTTTTTGTTAATGGTGTGGGTACCTCTTATATGTGGTTCTACCTCTTATCACTTTTGTCAATAAAGGTATTTTATCTTTATATACTTTTTTGTCCCATATTGTCTTGTTGATCACATGTTCAGCTTCTTCTCTTTGGCTTTCACAATTTTTCCGAATGGTCCACCATTCATCCACCCAGCAGATGTAAATCACTCACTCCACAGGTGATTATATACACCATCTTGGATATTTACACACGTGGTCAAAATCGTTGGTACCCCTCTTTTAATGACAGAAGAACCAACAATGGTCACAGAAATATCTATGAAAATAAACAAATGAAAGTCAGTCATTGCTTTTAAACCATGCTTCCACAGAATTTAAAATAAAATAAAATAAAACTCATGAAATGGGCCTGGACAGAAATGATGGTACCCCTGAAAATAATGTGACAAAAGCGACATGTTAAATTGTGGTGTGTCCACTAACTAGCATCACAGGTGTCTATAATCTTGGAATCAGTGAGTGGGCCTGTATATAGGGCTACATATACTCACTGTGCTGTTTGGTGACATGGTGTGTATCAGACTCAACATGGACCAGAGGAAGCAAAGGAAAGAGTTGTCTCAGGGGATTAGAAAGAAAATTATAGACAAACATGTTCAAGGTAAACGTTATAAGACCATCTCCAACCAGCTTGATGTTCCTGTGACTACAGTTGCACATATTATTCAGAAATTTAAGATCCATGGGGCTGTAGCTAATCTCCCTGGATGTGGCCGCAAGAGGAAAATTGATGGCAAATTAAAGAGACAGGTAATATGAATGATAACAAAAGAGCCCAGTAAAACTTCTAGATTAAAGGTGAACTTCAAGCTCAAGGAACATCAGTGTCAGATCGCACCATCCGTCGTATGAGCCAGAGTGGACTTTATTGGAGATGACCAAGGAGGACACCTTATTGATAAAAAAAAGCCAGACTGGAATTTGCCAAACTACATGTTGACAAGCCACAAAGCTTCTGGGAGAATGTCCTATGGACATATGAGACAAAAATTGAACTTTTTGGCAAGGCACATCAGCTCTATGTTCACAGATGGAAAAATGGAGCATATTAACAAAAGAACATGGTCCCTACTGTGAAACATGGAGGAGGCTCTGTTATGTTCTGGAGCTGCTTTGCTGCATCTGGTACAGGGTGTCTAGAATCTGTGCAGGGTACAATGAAATCTCAAGACTATCAAGGGATTCTAGAGAGAAATGTGCTGCCCAGTGTCAGAAAGCTTGGTCTCAGTCGCAGGTCATGGGTCTTGCAACAGGATAATGACCCAAAACTCACAGCTAAAAACACCCAAGAATGGCTAAGAGGAAAACATTGGACTATTCTTAAGTGGCCTTCTATGGCCTAAATCCTATTGAGCATCTTTGGAAAGAGCTGAAACATGCTGTCTGGAAAAGGCAAACTTCAAACATGAGACAACTGGAGCAGTTTGCTCTTGATGAGTGGGCCAAAATACCTGTTGAGAGGTGCAGAAGTCTCATTGACAGTAACAGGAATCGTTTGATTGCAGTGATTGCCTCAAAAGGTTGTGCAACAAAATATTAAGTTAAGGGTACCATCATTTCTGTCCAGGCCTATTTCATTAGTTTTATTTTTTTTTATTCTGTGGAAGCATGGTTGAAAAGCAATGTCTAACTTGTATTTGTTCATTTTCATAGATCTTTATTTATTATTACTTTGTCAGATTCAGGTTATTTCTGTGACCATTGTGGTTTTTTCTGTCATTAAAAGAGAGGTACCAACAATTTTGACCACGAGTGTATCTATTGCTGCATCCAGTACATGTTTTACATTAGGTACTTATCATGCAGGGTGCCCAAACTTTTGCGTTGGCCCATTTTCCTTAATGTGATTTTTAAATTGTAAAAGATGAATTTATACATATTTTTTTGCCTAAAATACAAAGAAAATGTATCATCTTTAACTTTAAGCCTTTTAGAGATTATTTTATCTTCAACTTGCTTAACTGTTCACAATAACAGTAATTGTGACCAGGGGTTTACCTGCCATTGTAAACAGCACATTCAATGAAAAAATAAAAGTTTTACCTCTCAGAAAATAGTCACAGACCAGTTGTTTTATATATCTTTTATACATTTCTGATTTTTTACTTGCCAAATAATACCAATAATACCAGTAATACCAATCTAGATAAGTTTGATATTTCCATAAGCATGCAAATTTGAAAAATCATGTTCCAAAGTTATTGCTACCACTCAATGAACACTGTTAAAACAAAACTCTAAAAAACAATAGTGGAATTGTGTTTTATATTCACACTTGGATTTTTTCTTTACATTTTGCAGTACAATATGTGTTAAAATTAATGTTGTCACTCAAAACTACAGTTTGACTCATAATATTATGCTTTTAAATGAATACATTGACCAAAAATAGAAAAAGTAATAGCTCTTGGTAGAAACAGAAAAAACGCCAAAATGAAAATTGGCCATGGCAGCAAGAGGTTAAAGAAGCACTACCACAATTTTTATTTTTATTTTCTAAGCCTGTCTAATGTAAGACTTTGGAGCATCAGAATGAGTCTTCATAGTCATTCACTATATATGTGATTTCAGGCTCACACATAAACCCCAGTGTGATCTGCCGAGTCGGACTTTTTGTTGCTTTGAACTTTTGACAAATGTTTGACAGAGTTTTTAAAGTTCCGAAGAACTACAGTTTGGTGAACTAAATATATTGAAATATTTGAAACCCTCATAGGTATCTACATACTGGCTCAATTCAAATGCTAAAGACAGTAGAATGAGCCAGAGAATATTTATGGCTTGGCCTGAATCCATATTGAACATAGCTTCCTAAGCTATTACAAATTTCAAGTGGCTCTATGCTTTCACCAGTACACTGACCTCTTCTCTTTAAATTCCCTTATTTATTCATGGAAGAATATTGATCTTTATTATTGAATGTCTTTAGAATAACAAGAACACATTGCTCTTACTTGAAAAACATTGAATTTCCAGTAAGTTATGCCGGATCTCAAAACTTTGGATAGAAGAGAATTTTCATTTTCAGAAAATAACAGTCTATTGTACATTATGAGGAAGATTAAAAATGGTAATATGTCATATTCAAGAGACTTCTGTCATATTGAGCCCCATCAATAGTCGTCACCATTGGGCATTACAGGAAATATAAAGCAAGATGCTTTTCAAGGTTTTACTGTTTGCACAATTTACCCACAAAGCACATTTGTAAATATATAAGGGCGTTAAGGATATGGAATTGGTACCAGAAAATGTACTGCTCTTTGCCTCTTAGATCCTGAATCTGCATTGAAGTGATCATTTTTAAATAAAAAATATTTTCTTCCTAAGCAGTGCATCTTTAGAGGTATGTTTTATTTATTGGACCAATGCACAATAAGGTGTTCCCTTGACGTATTCGCCAATGTTTGTAAGCCACAAATTTAAGGAAACATTGTAAAATCAATATGACTTTTCTAAGCTTTCTAAAATCAAAGCAAAAACACATTGTAAACGTATTGTGTGAACATGGTCTAAATGAAAAAAGAAGCAACTATTCTATTCTGTGTGTATAGTTTCTATACAGGACTATAATTATCCATGGTAACAGACGAGAGACAAACTCCTCCATATTATTTTGAGTTTAAATGACCTAAATTTGGTGATGCAAATGTTTGTAAGCATGTATACATTTGGTATCCATGAAGCAAGGGACAAATCAAAGGCAATACAACTGAGGGATCAGACTACAGAGTTTTCTTGTTGTCTGTTACAATGGAAATGTCATGATTCAGACCGGGTTTTGAGTCCTGTCTTCCATTTTCTCAGCCTGATCATGTCAGGGGTTAACTTTTCTCAGCCTCAGTCTGGTCTCAGGTTTGCTATTTACCTCCACTGCATCCTGCAGGCAGTGTCAGTTATAACTTCTGCCTATGGCGTGAGTAGTTGACTCTGGTTATATCCTGATTTGTCCTGCTGCGATTCCTGACTGTTCCCATGTTTTGTTCATTCCCCTTCCCCCATTCTGACTCAGTGTTTTAAATTAGTGTTTGGATTCTCTGGCACTTGACTCAGCTTTGACTCTGACCTGGCTCTGTCTTTTGCTCCTGGTACTTCTGCTTCCATCTGGTATTGACCCTCTGGTGCATCTCTGACTTTGAGTTGATTTTCCCCTTGGTACTACGTTACTTTCCTGGTTTTGATGCAGCTTGTTTGACTACCCTGTTGCCACCAGGTGGTGACCTCGTTGCAGCGCTGCAGGTCTGCTCTGGCAAGTGTTGCAGTCTTCCTTCCACTCTACTGCCATCTAGTGGAGCGTTCATCTACCTGCATAGCTTCGGCGTGACAGGAAACATATATATCTTTATAGAAGCTGGAAGCGGAAACTAATATAACATTTGTAATTAAATCTCTTAATTAAATTTGCTTCATATTTCATTTTAGATTTGGTAGCAAAAGTGGCATATCCTTTAAAGTGGTTCTGTAAATTGCACAGTATTTAAACAGACTGTAAAGGGAAAATAATGGAAATTACGCATATATAACTTGATCTGCTCTTTTTTCTTTCTTTTCCTCTTGATCATCCAATTGAAGCAGTAATATTCTGCTTGCTCTAAAATTCCAAATTTTTTATACATATTAGTCCAATGATAAAATTTACACAGTACACATCCAAAACTATAATATACAAAAAAAAAGGCCTCCCAAATAATTAATCAGGCCACAGAATGTTCAGTTCAAACAAATAATTTATTTATAACAAACAAAATAAAGGTTCATCACTCAACATATACAATTTCATATTAATATACAGAATGCCTCCTAATCCAAAAAATGGTTTTGTGTGCAGTGCAAGTATCAAGACTATAGCCTATTTATGATACATAATGAAGTAAGTTACCAAATAACTTGTTCCTCAATCATTATTGGCCTAACTGGTAGGTATTATGTCAAATGAGTTGCCTAATATACTATGCTAAAGTGCCAATGTGCAAAAATATGTAACCATTTTGTCCAAACAGCCTGTAAGGCTTGTATAGTAATATGCACCCACAGTTAATCCATCCTAAAAGTGGCCAAAACCAAAACCTACTATGTGGCACCTAAATTGTTAATACTTGCAAAAAGGGTCAGACCAGACCACAGCTGCAGCACAGACATGAGATCATAGTTACCTCTTGTGCACTCACATGAGACCACGAGTCGTATGTGTTTACATCATACAGAGAGGGTAAATTATTATTTCAAAGAACCTGTCCCACTAAAGAACTTGTTCTGGAAAAGGGGGTATCCGGAACGTTATAAAAAAAACAAACAAAAAAACCCAGAAAATGTACCTAAGCACTAACAGACAGGTAATTGCAACTTACCCGCCTGTTGTGTCCAGCACAGTTCTTCCCCTCCACAGAGCAGTAACAAACCGCTCCTGTTGGGGATTCGCAAGCCTCTGCTGATATCATATCTACAGAGCGGAGGCTTCTTTTCTGCTCTGCTCTCTCAAGGCATCGGGACTTCCAAGTTCATTCTCATTGACAGTTGGATCCCCGCTGCCTAACTATGGAAGCTGGCTCTCAATCAGAATGACCTCGGAAGTCCTGCCCTGTCACGTCAGCAGAAGTAGCTAAATCCCTGGCAGGAGCAGTCTATGACCACTCTGTGTCAAGGAAGAACGGCGCCGTGCACAACAGGCAGGTAAGTTGCAATTACATTTTTTTTATTAAGTCCTGGCTATACCCTTTAAAGAGAATCTGTCTCCACATTTGACCTATCTAAACTATTACCGTATATACTCGAGTATAAGCCGACCCGAGTATAAGCCGACCCCCCTAATTTTGCCACAAAAAACTGGGAAAACTTATTGACTCGAGTATAAGCCTAGGGTGGAAAATGCAGCAGGTACCGGTGAATTTCAAAATTAGAAATAGATACTCCATACCATTCATTATGGCCCCATAGATGCTCCACATAAAGCTGTTCCATATATAATGCTCTGCACCGTTGCCCCATAGCTGTGCCATATATATAATGCTCTGCACCGTTGCCCCATAGCTGTGCCATATACATAATGCTCTGCACCGTTGCCCCATAGCTGTGCCATATATATAATGCTCTGCACCGTTGCCCTATAGCTGTGCCATATAGTGCTCTGCACCGTTGCCCCATAGCTGTGCCATATAGTGCTCTGCACCGTTGCCCCATAGCTGTGCCATATAGTGCTCTGCACCGTTGCCCCATAGCTGTGCCATATAGTGCTCTGCACCGTTGCCCCATAGCTGTGCCATATAGTGCTCTGCACCGTTGCCCCATAGCTGTGCCATATAGTGCTCTGCACCGTTGCCCCATAGCTGTGCCATATAGTGCTCTGCACCGTTGCCCCATAGCTGTGCCATATAGTGCTCTGCACCGTTGCCCCATAGCTCTGCCATATAGTGCTCTGCACCGTTGCCCCATAGCTCTGCCATATAGTGCTCTGCACCGTTGCCCCATAGCTGTGCCATATAGTGCTCTGCACCGTTGCCCCATAGCTCTGCCATATAGTGCTCTGCACCGTTGCCCCATAGCTGTGCCATATAGTGCTCTGCACCGTTGCCCCATTGCTGTGCCATATAGTGCTCTGCACCGTTGCCCCATAGCTGTGCCATATAGTGCTCTGCACCGTTGCCCCATAGCTGTGCCATATAGTGCTCTGCACCGTTGCCCCATAGCTGTGCCATATAGTGCTCTGCACCGTTGCCCCATAGCTGTGCCATATAGTGCTCTGCACCGTTGCCCCATAGCTGTGCCATATAGTGCTCTGCACCGTTGCCCCATAGCTGTGCCATATAGTGCTCTGCACCGTTGCCCCATAGCTGTGCCATATAGTGCTCTGCACCGTTGCCCCATAGCTGTGCCATATAGTGCTCTGCACCGTTGCCCCATAGCTGTGCCATATAGAGCTCTGCACCGTTGCCCCATAGCTGTGCCATATAGTGCTCTGCACCGTTGCCCCATAGCTGTGCCATATAGTGCTCTGCACTGTTGCCCCATAGCTGTGCCATATAGTGCTCTGCACCGTTGCCCCATAGCTGTGCCATATAGTACTCTGCACCGTTGCCCCATAGCTGTGCCATATAGTACTCTGCACCGTTGCCCCATAGCTCTGCCATATAGTGCTCTGCATCGTTGCCCCATTGCTCTGCCATATAGTGCTCTGCACCATTGCCCCATAGATGCTCCACATAAATCTGTGCTGCTGCTGCTGCAATAAAAAAAAAAAAAACACATACTCACCTGTCTTGCTTGTAGCTCCTCGGCGCCATCTTCCCGGCGTCTCTCCGCACTGACTGATCAGGCAGAGGGCGGCGCGCACACTATATGCGTCATCGCGCCCTCTCACCTGCACAGTCAGTGCAGAGAGATGCCGGGAAGATGGCGCGACGCCCGGCGTGTGGAACGAGGACAGGTAAATATGCGATACTTACCTGCTCCCGGCGTCCCGCTCCTTCCCCCTGCCTGTCTTCGGTGCCGCAGCCTCTTTCTCTATCAGCGGTCACCGGCACCGCTGATTAGAGAAATGAATAGGCGGCTCCGCCCCTATGGGAGGTGGAGCAGCCTATTCATTTCTCTAATGAGCGGTCCCACGTGACCGCTCAGGGGAAGAGGCTGCGGCACCCGGAGACCGTGGGACAGGCAGGGGGAGCGCCAGGAGCCCCGGAAGCAGGTAAGTATATGACAGTGCTCACCCGCCGACCCCACCACCGATCATGACTCGAGTATAAGCCGAGAGGGGCACTTTCAGCCCAAAAATTTGGGCTGAAAATCTCGGCTTATACTCGAGTATATACGGTAATTTATATAAATGACCTCTTCCAGGCTCTTTGAGGATGCTTCCTGGAAGATAACTCTGACCCCCAGACCTTGTGTTACATGAAGGGGGAGTTACCAGAGTTAGACATGTAGCTAACACAGAACAGGAGAAATTAAGTTTATATTCTTGCAAACACATTTTTGCTTTTCTCTCAGCTCCGCTGTATTGCCGTAATATTGCATCTCTGTCTGCCTGTTAGATGGAAGCTGAAAGGAACCTGCAGATGTGTCAGGTATAATTGTAAGGGGATGATAAAAATATGTTTGTTTTTCTTTATGCTGGTACCGCTATACCTTTAGGTGTATTACCAATGTTCAGTTGTGATACTGCTACATGTCTGAGTGTATTACAATTTTCTGTTAAATGTATAGTGCATGACATGTATATTGTTACATTGATGCGCACAAGGTTAGGGAAAGTGCAGTTGGCAGGGTTGGCCACTAGATGGGAGACATGTTAATGTTCACAGGTAGTAGATAGTGTAGATAGTACAAACACATAGTTATTTGTAGGAGGGGCTGCAGCCTGATAAGCTAGAGACAGTCTCAGGTTAAGTCACAGGGCCAGAGGTGCCCGAAGGGTCCACATGGGTTATAAGCCCAGGATGTAGCAGCAATCTTGCAACGTTACAAGTAAGAAGCCCAGCTTTCCTCTGTACCAACACAGCACAGCAATGGGCTAGTACAGTGGCAACTCATTTCTTGGGCACACTTCTTTAAGACCAGTGCAAAACAGTCAGGGGAACGCACAGAAGCAGTAAGTACAGAAGGGGAAGAAGCGGGGGGAGTACAGAGAGCAGTACATCCGATCAGGGCTCATCCTCAGTGGATACTGACTCCGGTGACTAAGGAACTTGTGTCTGGTGCGAAACAGACCGAGGGATGCTTAGCCGTGGCAGAGCTGAACAAAGGGGAAACTGAGAAACCGTCAGGGACTGTCCGACCAGGGTCCGTGCAGAGTAACCATGGAGACAGTGCAGGGAAAGAGAAGGAATCTTGTTATGTGAAGCCTACTGTAAACGCTGTGAAGTTCTTGGAAATTCTGTGTAATGAAACAAGTAAAGATGTCTGTTGAAGCTAAGATGGACTGTGTCTCAATTGATATAAATTCACCTGGTAACAGTCTCCCACTGCATAGGGAGGACCCTGAAGGAGCCAAATCCGGAGACACAGGTATGCTGACTAGCGAGTATGATTTTTCTGTGAGGCGAGGCCAGGACACCAGAGCCCTGGTGTCCACGGCAACGACTACTGTCCTGGCTGACCCTTACATGATCACGCACAGCTCTGCAGTGAGAGCAGGAGAGCAGAGCATGGCCTTTACACATAACACTGGTAACTCCCCTTTTATGTACAATAATCTCTGGGGGCAGAGTCATCTTCTAGGCACCATCCTTCACTGAGCCTGGAAAAGGTTACTTATAAAATGTGATAAAAGATGACTTATCAGCCACAGCACATCTCATGTTAGACATACAGTTAGGACTGTTTTCAGCACTTTGTATCCTGTATGCCCATATTAATAGTTTTGATAGGTCACATGTGGTAACAGATTCCCTTTAAATTAAAGGTCAGAAGCACTCAGCTGATCCCACTGTCCAAACAAAGCATGACACGCATTGATAAAAAGCCTTTTTTGAATTCAGTAACTTCCTTTCATTATTTAAACATACTTCAATGAACACATGCAGAATCACATGCGGTTCAATGAAAACATGCGGAATCACCGTACGCACCAAAGCTGGCAACGCTTTGGGCGGAGCTGCGTCTAAAGCGCTGCATATATGGAATGTGGAAACATACCCTTAGTATAATTTTTTATTATACACTTGAAGTTTCCCCGGAATTCTCTTGTTGCACCATCTGCATCATAAGAATTACTGCTATTTTAATAGAAAATTCATGACGAACTTAAAAGGCTGCTTAGTTTGTTTCCTGCACATTTTCTCATTTCTCTTTATTGTTCTGTAGATGTTTGTTATTGAAGGAACTATGGTCATTCCTTCTAAAGTTTAATGTCAGTTTGTGAAGTATTACTATTCGCAAACATCTTTTGACTTGCTAGGTTTCACTGCTAGCACTGAGTTTCACACAATGTATGGTCTTGAGTGCATTTGGTTTAACAGTGACAGAAACATCTCATTTAAATGTGAAATAATGCCGCCAAGCCTTTGACATCTTCGTAATGCCTTTTGATTCTTTGCAAAGATGTCTAGAATTTACTGTAAATGCATCTCATTTTGGAAGAAAGAAAACAACAACATCTCTTTTCACATAGCATCTTGTAAGACTAGACTTTGCAAAGTGTATCATTAAGGTGACTCGAGGAGACTTCTCTTACGTGCTACAACAAGAGAAAAAATGTGATTCATGCTAAATGGTGAAAAATTGTGATTTGTGACCAATCATGACACTGGTGTAATCTCCAAGGCTGATGTTACATTTTTATTTTCTCATCTAAATAGACTAGTTTGTATAGCATTTCATTTGTAATGCTAGGTAGCATTGTAGGACATAATTATCAGGGCTCGCTCACATGAGCGTATAACACCAATGAGTGTACTCGAACTAAAGTTATTCAATGAGGCGTGCTGATCTTTTTTTCAGCTTTATTCAGCATGAGAAAAAATAGCAGCATGCTGTATTTCAATCTGAAATTGAATGGCTGGAGAAAAAAATCAGATGTTATACAGACCATCAGAGTGGCATTCAGTTTTTATGGATACATTGCACTTCTGTAACATCAGAATCTGTAAATGGTCCTGTAAATGATTTATAATGGCTGAATAAAAAAATGGATTGTGCATGGATGAAAAGTGAGAAAAAATTGCCCCACTTTTCCAGATCAAAATCAGACCAGTTATTTTATACGCTTGTGTGACCCTAGCCATGAGTTAAAGAGCTCTGTCATAATAACACCATGCAAGCAAATCAAAGTTCTATGAAAGGGGTTGTCCATCACTCCCACCAATCAGCTGTTCCTGGTGCCAGTGGTAGCCTGACATGATCTGTTGCAGTTCTGCTTAGTACAGCTCCATCATCTGCATAGCGGCCATGGTCGAGTACTGCACATCCACCCCTATTTAAATGAACACTGGTTGATCTGCAATACCCTGCTGTAGCCACTATGCCGCTGACGCAAGTGAGTATAACTAAGCACATATGACTGCTGTCGGCACTTGGAATGGCTGATCGGTGGGGATCCTCTCTCCTCCTGTACCAGTAGTGACTTGTATTGTTCAAGATTATTGTACTTATTTTTATTATGTATACCCCTCCTCACATGTAAAGCGCCATGGAATAAATGGTGCTATAATAATAATAAATAATAATAATGCTAGGTGTAGCATCTGATTTTGATGTACTAACCTAAGGGTACCGTCACACAGTGCAATTTTGATCGCTACGACGGCACGATCCGTGACGTCGCAGCGATCGTATGATTATCGCTCCAGCGTCGTAGACTGCGGTCACACGTTGCAATCACGGCGCTGGAGCGATGCCGAAGTCCCCGGGTAACCAGGGTAAACATCGGGTTACTAAGCGCAGGGCTGCGCTTAGTAACCCGATGTTTACCGTGGTTACCAGCGTAAAAGTAAAAAAAAAAAAACCGTACATGCTCACCATCTGATGTCCGTCCGGTCCCTTGCCGTCTGCTTCCTGCTCTGACTGAGCCGCCGTACAGTGAGAGCAGAGTGCAGCGGTGACGTCACCGATGTGATCTGCTCTCACTTTCCGGCCGGCAGACAGTCAGAGCGGGAAGCGGACGGCAAGGGACCGGACGGACATCAGATGGTGAGCATTTTCCTTTTTTTTTTTTTTTACTTTTACGCTGGTAACCACGGTAAACATCGGGTTACTAAGCGCGGCCCTGCGCTTAGTTACCCGATGTTTACCCTGGTTACCAGCGAACGCATCGCTGGATCGCTGTCACACACAACGATCCAGCGATGTCAGCGGGTGATCAAGCGACGAAAGAAAGTTCCAAACGATCTGCTACGACGTACGATTCTCAGCAGGATCCCTGATCGCTGCTGCGTGTCAGACACTGCGATATCGTAACGATATCGCTAGAACGTCATGAATCGTACTGTCGTAGCGATCAAAATTGCACTGTGTGACGGTACCCTAAGAATACGAGTAGAGTAGGTTTTGGTGTGCACTCAAGGTCACTGTAGAAGCGAGGTGCTAAATAAATAGCAAAAATTCACCGCACACTCTAATGGAATGATTAGCAACCATCTGTGGAATTTTATTTTAGACAAAGAAAATAAGTGCCAAGTTACAAAAGTTACTGGGTTTTGGATCAATTTTTGTAACTTGGCACTTATTTTCTTTGTCTAAAATAAAATTCCACAGATGGTTGCTAATCATTCCATTAGAGTGTGCGGTGAATTTTTGCTATCTTACCTAAGAATAGGCAATCAATGCTAGAGTACCTGACAACCTATTAAATATCATGATCACTATAACAATTAGTCCCTGGCTAGGTCCTAAAAATGCGTTGCTAAAAAGAACTATTCCTAGATTCCTAGCACAATTTAAAATAGACCTGTTATTGATATGACAGAGAAGGATACTAACTTTTCCTCCTGGTCTACTGAGGCTGTTGATGGTTTTGCTTCTTTGAAGACAGCTTTTTGTAAAACTCCTGTCTTCAGCCAACCTGATGTTGATATGACTTTGTGTGGTTGAGGTAGATGCCTTTTCTGTGGGTATGGGTGCTCTTGTTTCCCAGAGGAAGTACAGTTTCTTTCATTCTTGTGCTTTTTTTTCTTGGAAATTCTCACAAGCAGAGTCAAACTATGATACAGGCAATTGAAAAATCTTGGCTGAGAGAGAACTTTCATGGAATGGAGGCATTGGTTGGAGGGTGCTGAACAGGGGCATAATGACCACAGTCACAACTGCGACCTTGCCCAGGGGGTCATGGCCCACTGACGTCGGAAGACACTTCAACCGGATCTGTGTCCTTGGATGCACATCCAGTTGAACTGCATTGCGGCACAGAGACCCATCGGGTACGTGCGCAACAATACACACTGCTGGACAACCAGTGGCCAGCAGCTGACTTCAGTGTACATGTGATGGGGTGCACGGCAGTGACATCACGCACTCATGTCGCACGTCAAAGTCAGCAGCCAGCTTTGCAAGAGTAAGTAAAGCGGGGGAGTGATGCGAAGTTGAGTATTTATTTATTTGTTATTTTTTTCAATCAGTGGCCATACTACTACATGGATGGCTATGGGAGTACATTATACTTTTTGGATAGAGATGGGTGAACCCGAACAGTAAAGTTCGGCATCTGTATCGACCACCTACTGTTCGGGCGCAGATACCAAACACGGACTTCACCAGGAAGTCCATGTTACTGTTTGGGTTTGGCCCCTCAAACACCGGGTGTTTCTCATGCTGTCATATGCATGACAGTGCGGCGAACACTGACTCTGATCAGCGGTAAAATCATTAACAGCGGTCAAATGACAGCGTGAGCCTGCAGCTGTGATCGGAGGTATAAAATATGTGACTGTCCATGCTGAGAGAATGAGCTGCTGCAGCATCAGTGACTAGCGGTGACGTCATCGAGGTTACCACAGGTCACTGAGGCTGCTTGGCATGGAGGGATGGCTGGCTGGATGGATAAGGGATGGATGGATGGATAGATGGATGGAGGGATGGTTGGATGGATGAGGGATGGATGGTTGAGGGATGGATGGATGGATGGATGGAGGGATGGTTGAGGGGTGGTTGGCTGAGGTATGGATGGATGGAGGAATGGATGGATGGATAGATGCATGAGGGATGAATGGATGGATGGATGGATGGATGGATGAGGGGTGAAGGGATGGCTGGATGCATACATTATTATATTAACTATGATAAATTTTAAAATTTTCTCATTTTTTAGATTAAGCACTTCTAATTTTGTATATATATGATCATTTCAATGCTGTTCATGGCACAAACATTGATTTTCAGGATGAGCAGTCTAGCAGAAACATTGAATACAATCTAATTCTCAACTGCATTATAAGAAGCAGCTCTGTCATTCTGTAATGCAGCTCTGTCATTCTTATTCTATGCATAAACAGTGGTAGAGTTTGCATTTGATAGAAGCCTGAAAAGCTAGCAGAAAAAAACATGAATTTGATTTTACATGATCCGTCCAGAGTGACATCACAAGTGTAATACTTCTGAAAGAACGAGGAAACAGAGCAAATGTGATTTTAGGATGTTTTGAACAATGTAAAATGCATTTCAACAAAATGATTCAACCTGACATCTAGTTTTAAATGTAAAACAAAAGGATTTAAATGTGATATAAGATAAAAGTTTTTTTTAAAATAAAATCAGAAGTCCTAACATCTCTGTATTTTAGGCATCCTTTCATTAGACTTTTACACTGCAGTAGGAGTAAGTACTCATAAATTATGTGCATTAAATACAAAAACTCAAAGGCAAAGTGCACATAGATCAGGATGGATAAATGAAGGGTAAAATCAACAATAAATACAAACCAATATTATACTAAGTGCACAAATGGACAATGCAAATGGACAAATCGGAACCTCCTGACTAAGGCAGATGCCGAAACGCGTGTCGGAGCAGGGCACATCCTGGGGACCCTGAATATACAGGCATAAGGTAAAAAATTGGGTGGCTATTGAGCGTACTTATTGTTAAGGCTAGCGGAACGCACCGAGTATAGGAAGGAAACAACAAGGTGCGTTAGCATCCCGGGGTCCACTGTGCAGAGATATCTGCTGCAAAGTAATTGACGGCACTATATGGCGGTATAAGCAAACTCTGTTAACTTCACAGAATCGCAAAGATATGAAAACACTGTGCCCTGTTAACCTCACAGAGGATCACAGCTGCCTAACTGAGCAAAGCAAAGCGTGGTCATGCAGTCAGCATAGCACACAAACAACTCCTCACCGGAGGTGATGGTATTCTAGAGGCTTATTTCAGCTGGGCTCTGAATTCAAGCATACAAAACTCCTCACCGGAGGTGCCGGTATTCTAAGGGCTTATTTCAGCCAACCCTAACCACATGCAGACATGACCACTGTTATGACTTGGTGGTTACGGAGTGGTACTGAGATGACCTGGTGGGTATAACCAATCATGGACAAGCTCAGAGAAGGTGGCAGCTCTACAGACAGTAATCACCTATATGACTTAGTGATAACGGAGCAGCACTGAAATGACCTAGTGAGTAAACAAATAATGTACTAGCTCTGAGGAGGTGGTAACTTTACTGACCCCAATCCCTACTCCTAACACCAACACTAGAAATAGCCGTGGAGCATTCCTATCTCTGCCTAGATGCCTCTTCACAGCCTAAGAACTAGCTACCCCTGAAGATGGAAACGGAAAACTATCTCGCCTCAGAGAAACCCCCAAAGGAAAGATAGCCCCCCACAAATATTGACGGTGAGTGAAGAGGGAAATGACAAACTCAGAAATGAAACTAGATTTTAGCAAAGGAGGCCACTACTATCTAAATAGACAGAGAAAGAAAAGGCTACTGTGCGGTCAGTATAAAAACTAAATGTCCACGCAGAGTTTACAAAAATAATCTCCACACCGACTCACGGTGTGGAGGGGCAAATCTGCAACCCCAGAGCTTCCAACTAGCCGGAATATTTCATGATGACAAGCTGGACAAAAGATACATAACTTAAACTGAACAAAAGGTCATAGGCAGGGAAACACCCAAAAACTAGCAGAACTTATCTTAAGCTGAAATGGACTGGCCAACAGAGAACTTCCAGGAAAGGACTGAATCCACAGGAAGGAACATTGACAGCTGGCATCAACTACAGCCTAAAGCCCAGTTAAATAACAAGGCCAGGGCACCGATTAGTGAAAGCAGCTGCTAAGTTCCACTTGAAACCACCAGAGGGAGCCCAAGAGCAGAACTCCCAAAAATACCATTCATGACCACAGGATTGAGCCCAAGAACGGAATTCACAACAGTACCCCCCCTTGAGGAGGGGTCACCGAACCCTCACCAGAGCCCCCAGGCCGATCGGGACGAGCCAAATGAAAAGCACACACCAAATCGGCAGCATGGACATCGGAGGCAAAAACCCAAGAGTTATCCTCCTGGCCATAACCCTTCCACTTGACCAGATACTGAAGTTTCCGCCTTGAAAGACGAGAATCCAAAATCTTCTCCACCACATACTCCAGCTCCCCCCCAACCAACACCGGAGCAGGAAGGTCAACGGAGCGAACCACGGGCACCACATATCTCCGCAACAAAGATCTATGGAATACATTATGAATGGAAAACGAAGCTGGAAGGGCCAAACGAAAAGACACCAGATTAATAATTTCTGAAATCCTATAAAGACCAATAAAACGAGGCTTGAACTTAGGGGAAGAGACCTTCATAGGAACATGACGAGAAGACAACCAGACCAAATCCCCAACCCAAAGCCGGGGACCAACGCACCGACGGCGGTTAGCAAAATGTTGAGCCTTTTCCTGAGACAATGTCAAATTGTCCACCACATGAGTCCAAATCCGCTGCAACCTGTCCACCACAGAATCTACCCCAGGACAGTCCGAAGGCTCAACCTGCCCTGAAGAAAAGCGAGGATGAAAACCAAAATTACAAAAAAAGGCGAAACCAAGGTAGCAGAACTAGCCCGATTATTAAGGGCAAACTCGGCCAACGGCAAGAAGGTAACCCAATCATACTGATCACCCAACACAAAGCATCTCAAATAGGTTTCCAAGGTCTGATTGGTTCGCTCCGTCTGTCCATTTGTCTGAGGGTGAAACGCCGAAGAAAAAGACAAATTAATGCCCATTCTACCACAAAAGGACCGCCAAAACCTAGAAACAAACTGGGTACCTCTGTCAGACACAATATTCTCCGGAATACCATGCAAACGAACCACATGCTGGAAAAACAAAGGAACCAAATCAGAGGAGGAAGGCAACTTAGGCAAAGGTACCAAATGGACCATTTTAGAAAAACGGTCACAAACCACCCAGATGACAGACATCTTCTGAGAAACAGGAAGATCAGAAATAAAATCCATTGAAATATGCGTCCAGGGCCTCTCAGGGATAGGCAAAGGCAAAAGCAACCCACTAGCACGAGAACAGCCGGGCTTAGCCTGGGCACAGATCCCACAGGACTGCACAAAGGAACGTACATCCCGTGACAAAGAAGGCCACCAAAAGGACCTGGCAACCAAATCTCTGGTACCAAAGATCCCAGGATGACCAGCCAACACTGAACAATCAATCTCATAAATCACCTTACTAGTCCATCTATCAGGAACAAACAATTTCCCCACAGGACAGCGGTCGGGTCTATCAGCCTGAAACTCCCGAAGCACCCGCCGTAAATTAGGGTAGATAGCAGAAAGAATCACCCCCTCCTTGAGAATACCAGCCGGCTCACGGACTCCAGGAGAATCAGGCAAAAAACTCCTAGACAGGGCATCAGCCTTCACATTCTTAGATCCCGGAAGATACGAGACCACAAAATCAAAACGGGAGAAAAACAAAGACCACCGAGCCTGTCTAGGATTCAACCGCTTGGCTGATTCAAGGTAAATCAGATTCTTATGATCGGTCAAGACCACGACACGATGCTTGGCTCCCTCAAGCCAATGTCGCCACTCCTCGAATGCCCACTTCATAGCCAACAACTCCCGATTGCCGACATCATAATTACGCTCAGCAGGCAAAAACTTTCTGGAGAAGAAAGCACACGGTTTCAACACAGAGCCATCAGAACTTCTCTGAGACAGAACAGCTCCTGCCCCAATCTCAGAAGCGTCAACCTCAACCTGAAAAAGGAGAGAGACATCTGGCTGACGCAACACAGGGGCAGAAGTAAAACGACGCTTAAGCTCCTGAAAGGCCTCCACAGCCGCAGAGGACCAATTCACCACATCAGCACCTTTCTTGGTCAAATCGGTCAGAGGTTTAACCACAGTAGAAAAATTAGCAATGAAGCGGCGATAAAAATTAGCAAAGCCCAAAAACTTCTGAAGGCTCTTCACAGATGTGGGCTGCGTCCAATCATAAATAGCCTGGACCTTAACAGGGTCCATTTCAATAGCCGAGGGAGAAAAAATGAACCCCAGAAAAGAAACCTTCTGAACTCAAAAAAGGCACTTAGACCCCTTCACAAACAGTGTATTAGCACGAAGAATCTGAAATACCATCCTGACCTGCTTCACATGAGACTCCCAATCATCGGAAAAAAACAAAATATCGTCCAAATATACAATCATAAATTTATCCAGATACTCCTGAAAAATATCATGCATAAAGGACTGAAACACAGATGGAGCATTAGAGAGCCTGAAAGGCAACACAAGATATTCAAAATGGCCTTCGGGCGTATTAAATGCTGTTTTCCATTCATCACCCTGTTGATGCGGACCAGATTATACGCCCCTCGAAGGTCAATCTTGGTAAACCAGCTAGCCCCTTTAATCCGAGCAAACAGATCAGAGAGCAAAGGCAAAGGGTACTGGAATTTGACCGTGATCTTATTGAGAAGGCGATAATCTATACAGGGCCTCAAGGAACCATTCTTCTTGGCAACAAAAAAGAATCCTGCTCCCAACGGTGACGAAGACGGGTGAATATGCCCCTTCTCCAGGGACTCCTTTACATAAGTCCGCATAGCGGCATGCTCTGGCACAGACAGATTGAAAAGTCAACCCTTAGGGAACTTACAGCCAGGAATCAAATTAATAGTGCAATCACAGTCCCTATGAGGAGGCAGAGGACTCGATTTAGGCTCCTCAAATATATCCTGGAAATCCGACAAAAACTCAGGAACTTCAGAAGAAGGGGACGAGGAAATTGACATCAGAGGAATGTCACTATGTATCCCCTGACAACCCCAACTAGTCACAGACATAGATTTCCAATCCAGTACTGGATTATGTACCTGTAACCATGGAAACCCCAGCACAACCACATCATGCAAATTATGCAACACCAAAAAAACGAATATTTTCCTGATGTGCTGGAGCCATGTTCATGGCTAACTGTGTCCAGTACTGAGGTTTATTCTTGGCCAATGGCGTAGCATCAATCCCCCTTAAGGGAATAGGACTCTGCAAAGGCTCCAAGGAAAAACCACAGCGCTTGGCAAATTCTAGGTCCATTAAATTCAGTGCAGCGCCAGAATCCACAAATGCCATTACAGAAAAGGACGACAGTGAGCAAATCAGGGTAATAGACAAGAGAAATTTAGGCTGTACAGTACTGATGGTAACCGAACTAGCAACCCTCATAGTTCGCTTCGGGCAATCAGAGATAGCATGAGTAGCGTCACCACAGTAAAAACACAGCCTATTCTGACGTCAGAACTCCTGCCGTTCTGCTCTTGTCAAAACTCTATCACATTGCATAGGCTCAGAACTCTGTCCAGAGGACACCGCCATATGGTGCACAACCTTACGTTCACGTAGGCGCCGATCAATCTGAATGGCCAGAGACATTGATTCGTTCAAACCAGCAGGTGTGGGAAACCTGTTGTGAACTCTGTTTTCAGGCTCCCTCTTGTGGTCACAGGTGGTATTGTGTGACTTTTGTTTTGGGCTCCCCCTGGTGGCTTTGTTTGTTATCCTGCGGGTCTGTGGCTGATCAGCTGCCTCGTTATTCACTTGGGAGTTTCCTATTTAGCTCTGTTTCACTTCCACTTTTTGCCGGCTGTCAATGTACTCAGTGCTATTCTGATTACTCCTGATTATCTTCGGTTTCAGTCTCTTCAGGAGAAGCTAAGTTCTGTTTAATTATTTTTTGCTCATCAGTCTGCAATATGATTTCTGTGTATGATGAGTTTAGTCCAGCTTGCTAATATGTGATTTCTTCTGCTGGTTTGCTCTGGGGTACAGAGTTGCTTCCCCCGCACCGTTAGTTGGTGCGGGGGCTCGAGTGATCTCTGCATGGATATTTTGAATAGGGTTTTTAATTGACCGCACAGTTCCCTTTCTATTTTCTGCTTTCTAGTGTTAGCGGGCCTCATTTGCTAAATCTAATTTCATCTCTGCGTTTGTGCTTTCCCCTTAACTCACCGTTAATATTTGTGGGGGGCTATTCTATATCTTTGGGGTCATTTCACTGAGGCAAGTGAGGACTTTCGTTCCCTCTAGGAATAGTCAGTTTCTCAGGCTGTGAAGAGACGTCTAGGATTTTCAGGTAATGTTCCACGGCTGCCTATAGTTGTTTGCGGATAGGATCAGGTTGCGGTCAATTCAGTTACCACTTCCCCAGAGTTTGTAGTCGGTTTAGTTACTTAGCTAGTCCTACTTGCGATCCTTGCCACTAGGATCATAACAGTACAGCCGGCCACAAAGTGTTAATTGCATGGCAGAAGCAGGAGAAAAGAAGCCTTGAGAATTTTTATTTTTTTTTTTGCCGTGTGTCTAGCTGCTGTGTGTCTAGCTTCTCTCCTCCTCTTAATCTTGGTGTGGCTCTGAACTCAGCTGCTGATATGGATATTCAGAGTTTGGCCTCCAGTGTAGATCATCTTGCTGCAAGGGTACAAAGTATTGAGGATTTTGTTGTTCACAGTCCTATGTCAGAGCCTAGAATACCTATTCCGGAGTTGTTTTCTGGAGATAGATCTAGGTTCCTGAATTTTAAGAACAATTCCAAATTGTTTCTTTCTTTGAAACCTCGTTCCTCTGGTGATTCCGTTCAGCAAGTTAAAATTATAATTTCTTTCTTGCGTGGTAACCCTCAAGATTGGGCCTTCGCATTGGCGCCAGGGGATCCGGCATTGCTCAGTGTTGATGCGTTTTTTCTGGCCCTTGGATTGCTCTATGAGGAACCTAATCTTGAGAACCAGGCTGAAAAAGCGTTGTTGGCCCTCTCTCAGGGGCAAGATGAAGCAGAGGTGTACTGCCAGAAATTTCGGAAATGGTCGGTGCTTACTCAGTGGAATGAGTGTGCCCTGGCTGCAAATTTCAGAAAAGGTCTTTCTGAGGCCATTAAGAATGTCATGGTGGGGTTCCCTACGCCTGCAGGTCTGAATGAGTCAATGACTCTGGCCATTCAGATTGATCGGCGTTTGCGGGAGCGCAAACCTGCGCACTATTTGGCGGTGTCTTCTGAACAGACACCTGAGTCTATGCAATGTGATAGAATTCTGACCAGAAGTGAACGGCAAAATTATAGACGGCAAAATGGGTTGTGCTTTTACTGTGGTGAGCTCATGTTATCTCAGCATGCTCTAAGCGCAAAAAAAAGGTTGATAAATCTGTCACCATTGGTACTTTACAGCCTAAGTTCATTTTGTCTGTTACCCTGATTTGTTCCTTGTCATCTTACCCAGTTATGGCTTTTGTAGATTCAGGTGCTGCCCTGAGTCTGATGGACTTGTCATTTGCCAGGCACTGTGGTTTTGTTTTGGAGCCTTTAAAATTCCCTATTCCACTAAGGGGAATTGATGCTACGCCATTGGCTACGAATAAACCTCAGTACTGGACACAAGTGACCATGTGCATGACTCCTGTTCATCAGGAGGTGATTCGCTTTCTTGTGCTGCATAATTTGCTTGATGTTGTCGTGTTGGGTCTGCCATGGTTGCAGACTCATAATCCAGTCCTGGATTGGAAAGCAATGTCTGTGTCAAGTTGGGGTTGTCAGGGAATTCATGGCGACGCTCCTGTGGTGTCAATTGCTTCATCCACTCCTTCTGAAGTCCCTGCGTTTTTGTCAGACTACCAGGATGTATTTGATGAGCCCAAACTCAGTTCTCTACCTCCTCATAGGGATTGTGATTGTGCTATAAATTTGATTCCTGGTAGTAAGTTTCCTAAGGGACGACTTTTCAATTTGTCAGTGCCGGAGCATGCTGCCATGCGGAGTTATATAAAGGAGTCTTTGGAGAAAGGACTTATTCGCCCCTCCTCCTCCCCTCTTGGTGCGGGGTTCTTTTTTGTGGCTAAGAAGGATGGTTCTCTGAGACCTTGTATTGATTATCGCCTTCTAAATAAAATCACGGTCAAATTTCAGTATCCTTTGCCATTGTTATCTGATCTGTTTGCTCGCATTAAGGGGTCTAGTTGGCTCACCAAGATAGATCTTCGTGGTGCGTATAACCTTGTGCGTATTAAGCAGGGTGATGAATGGAAAACTGCATTTAATACGCCCGAAGGCCATTTTGAGTACTTGGTGATGCCTTTTGGACTTTCTAACGCTCCTTCTGTCTTTCAGTCTTTTATGCACGACATCTTCCGCGAATATCTGGATAAATTTATGATTGTGTATCTGGATGATATTCTGTTTTTTTCTGATGATTGGGAGTCCCATGTTAAGCAGGTCAGGATGGTGTTTCAGGTCCTGCGTGCCAATGCTTTATTTGTGAAGGGCTCAAAATGTCTTTTTGGAGTCCAGAAGGTTTCTTTTTTGGGTTTCATTTTTTCTCCTTCTACTATTGAGATGGACCCAGTCAAGGTTCAGGCTATTCATGACTGGACGCAGCCTACATCTGTTAAGAGTCTTCAGAAGTTCTTGGGTTTTGCTAATTTTTACCGTCGCTTCATCGCTAATTTTTCTGGTATTGTTAAGCCTTTGACGGATTTGACCAAGAAAGGTTCTGATGTTACTAACTGGTCTCCTGCGGCTGTGGAGGCCTTTCGGGAGCTGAAGCGCCGGTTTTCTTCGGCTCCGGTCTTATGTCAGCCAGATGTCTCTCTTCCTTTCCAGGTCGAGGTTGATGCTTCCGAGATTGGAGCGGGGGCTGTTTTGTCGCAGAGAAGCGCCGATGGCTCTGTGATGAAGCCATGTGCTTTCTTTTCAAGAAAGTTTTCGCCTGCCGAGCGGAATTATGATGTCGGTAATCGGGAGTTGTTGGCTATGAAGTGGGCATTTGAGGAGTGGTGACATTGGCTCGAGGGAGCTAAGCATTGTGTGGTGGTCTTGACTGATCACAAGAATCTGATTTATCTCGAGTCGGCCAAGCGGCTGAATCCTAGACAGGCTCGTTGGTCGTTGTTTTTCTCTCGTTTTGATTTCGTGGTCTCGTACCTGCCTGGTTCGAAGAATGTAAAGGCTGATGCTCTTTCTAGGAGTTTTGTGCCTGACTCTCCTGGAGATTCAGAGCCGGATGGTATTCTCAGAGAAGGGGTGATTTTGTCTGCCATCTCCCCAGATTTGCGACGAGTGCAGCAGGAGTTTCAGGCGGATAGACCTGACCGTTGTCCACCAGAGAGACAGTTTGTCCCGGATAGATGGACCAGCAGAGTTATTTCCGAGGTTCATTCTTCGGTGTTGGCGGGCCATCCTGGAATATTTGGTACCAGAGATTTGGTGGCCAGGTCCTTTTGGTGGCCTTCCTTGTCGCGGGATGTGCGTTCCTTTGTGCAGTCTTGTGGAATTTGTGCTCGGGCTAAGCCTTGCTGTTCTCGTGCCAGTGGTTTGCTGTTACCTTTGCCTGTCCCGAAGAGGCCTTGGACGCACATTTCCATGGATTTTATTTCAGATCTCCCTGTCTCTCAGAGAATGTCTGTCATCTGGGTGGTGTGTGATCGTTTTTCTAAGATGGTCCATTTGGTGCCCTTGCCTAAGTTACCTTCCTCCTCCGAGTTGGTTCCGCTATTTTTTCAAAATGTGGTTCGTTTGCATGGGATCCCTGAAAATATTGTTTCCGACAGAGGATCCCAGTTTGTGTCTAGATTTTGGCGGACCTTTTGCGCTAAGATGGGCATTGATTTGTCTTTTTCGTCGGCCTTCCATCCTCAGGCGAATGGCCAAACCGAACGAACTAATCAGACCTTGGAGACCTATTTGAGATGTTTTGTTTCTGCTGATCAGGACGACTGGGTGACTTTTTTGCCGTTGGCCGAGTTTGCCCTTAATAATCGGGCTATTTCTGCTACTTTGGTTTCTCCTTTTTTTTGTAATTCGGGGTTTCATCCTCGTTTTTCCTCGGGTCAGGTGGAGCCTTCTGACTGTCCTGGAGTGGATGTTGTGGTGGATAGGTTGCATCAGATTTGGAATCATGTTGTGGACAATTTGAAGCTGTCACAAAAGAAGGCTCAGCGCTTTGCCAACCGCCGTCGCTGTGTGGGTCCCCGACTTCGCGTTGGGGACTTGGTGTGGTTGTCTTCTCGCTTTGTTCCTATGAAGGTCTCCTCTCCTAAATTCAAGCCTCGGTTTATCGGTCCTTATAAGATTTTGGAAGTCCTTAACCTTGTGTCATTTTTTTGGGACCTCCCAGCATCATTTGCTATTCATAATGTGTTTCATCGGTCGTTGTTGCGGAGGTATGTGGTGCCTGTGGGTCCTCCGGTTGAGCCTCCTGCCCCTGTGCTGGTTGAGGGAGAATTGGAATACGTGGTGGAGAAGATCTTGGATTCTCGTATTTCTAGACAGAGGCTTCAGTATTTGGTTAAATGGAAGGGCTATGGTCAGGAGGATAATTCCTGGGTTGTCGCCTCTGATGTTCATGCGGCTGATTTGGTTCGTGCCTTCCATGTGGCTCACCCTGATCGCCCTGGGGGTTTTGATGAGGGTTCGGTGACCCCTCCTCAAGGGGGGGTACTGTTGTGAACTCTGTTTTCAGGCTCCCTCTTGTGGTCATAGGTGGTATTGTGTGACTTTTGTTTTGGGCTCCCCCTGGTGGCTTTGTTTGTTATCCTGCGGGTCTGTGACTGATCAGCTGCCTCGTTATTCACTTGGGAGTTTCCTATTTAGCTCTGTTTCACTTCCACTTGTTGCCGGCTGTCAATGTACTCATTGCTATTCTGATTACTCCTGATTATCTTCGGTTTCAGTCTCTTCAGGAGAAGCTAAGTTCTGTTTAATTATTTTTTGCTCATCAGTCTGCAATATTATTTCTGTGTATGATGAGTTTAGTCCAGCTTGCTAATATGTGATTTCTTCTGCTGGTTTGCTCTGGGGTACAGAGTTGCTTCCCCCGCACCGTTAGTTGGTGCGGGGGCTCGAGCGATCTCTGCGTGGATATTTTGAATAGGGTTTTTAATTGACCGCACAGTTCCCTTTCTATTTTCTGCTTTCTAGTGTTAGCGGGCCTCATTTGCTAAATCTAATTTCATCTCTGCGTTTGTGCTTTCCCCTTAACTCACCGTTAATATTTGTGGGGGGCTATTCTATATCTTTGGGGTCATTTCACTGAGGCAAGTGAGGACTTTCGTTCCCTCTAGGAATAGTCAGTTTCTCAGGCTGTGAAGAGACGTCTAGGATTTTCAGGTAACGTTCCACGGCTGCCTATAGTTGTTTGCGGATAGGATCAGGTTGCGGTCAATTCAGTTACCACTTCCCCAGAGTTTGTAGTCGGTTTAGTTACTTAGCTAGTCCTACTTGCGATCCTTGCCACTAGGATCATAACAGAAACCCCACCATAACATCTTTAAGAGCTTCAGAAAGACCCTTTCTGAAAATAGCCGCCAGGGCATCCTCATTCCATTTTGTAAGCACAGACCACTTCCTAAATTTCTGACAATATATCTCTGCCGCTTCCTGACCCTGACACAGAGCCAGCAAAATTTTTTCTGCCTGATCCACAGAATTGGGTTCGTCATAAAGCAATCCAAGTGCTTGAAAAAATGAATCTACATTGAGCAATGCAGGATTCCCTGGCTCAAGAGAGAATGCCCAATCCTGTGGGTCACCAAGCAGCAGAGAAATAACAATCTTCACCTGCTGAATGGGGTCACCAGAGGAACGGGGTCTCAGAGCAAAAAACAATCTGCAATTATTTTTAAAATTCAAAAACCTAGATCTATCCCCAGAAAACAAATCAGGGATAGGAATTTTAGGCTCAGAAACAGGTGTTTGAACAACATAATCTTGGATACTCTGTACCCTTACAGCGAGATGATCAACATGCGCAGACAGACCCTGAACCTCCATATCAGTACCAAGCTCCTGCACCATCCAAAAATCAAGGGGAAAAAAAAGACGAAACAAGCAACAAGGAGAAAAAAACTATGACTCAGAACTTTCTCTTCCCTCTTTTGAGATGCATTTAACACTTTGCGGGCCAGCTGTACTGTTATGACCTGGTGGTTATGGAGTGGTACTGAGATGACCTGGTGGGTAAAACCAATCATGGACAAGCTCAGAGGAGGTGGCAGCTCTACAGACAGTAATCACCTATATGACCTAGTGATAACGGAGCAGCACTGAAATGACCTAGTGAGTAAACAAATAATGTACTAGCTCTGAGGAGGTGGTAACTTTACTGACCGCAATCCCTACTCCTAACACCAACACTAGAAATAGCCGTGGAGCGTTCCTATCTCTGCCTAGACGCCTCTTCACAGCCTAAGAACTAGCTACCCCTGAAGATGGAAACGGAAAACTATCTCGCCTCAGAGAAACCCCCAAAGGAAAGATAGCCCCCCACAAATATTGACGGTGAGTGAAGAGGGAAATGACAAACTCAGAAATGAAACTAGATTTTAGCAAAGGAGGCCACTACTATCTAAATAGACAGAGAAAGAAAAGGCTACTGTGCGGTCAGTATAAAAACTAAATGTCCACGCAGAGTTTACAAAAATAATCTCCACACCGACTCACGGTGTGGAGGGGCAAATCTGCAACCCCAGAGCTTCCAACTAGCCGGAATATTTCATGATGACAAGCTGGACAAAAGATACATAACTTAAACTGAACAAAAGGTCATAGGCAGGGAAACACCCAAAAACTAGCAGAACTTATCTTAAGCTGAAATGGACTGGCCAACAGAGAACTTCCAGGAAAGGACTGAATCCACAGGAAGGAACATTGACAGCTGGCACCAACTACAGTCTAAAGCCCAGTTAAATAACAAGGCCAGGGCACCGATTAGTGAAAGCAGCTGCTAAGTTCCACTTGAAACCACCAGAGGGAGCCCAAGAGCAGAACTCCCAAAAATACCATTCATGACTACAGGATTGAGCCCAAGAACGGAATTCACAACAGACCACCAAGTAGCAAAGCTCATAACGCAGGTTGATACTAGCGCATGGCTGTGTGGCTATGCGAACCTTTTATAGATGCAGCAGACAAGGACCTTCCTAGTGGTCCAATGGGAGCTGCTACAGGGCCTGAGCATGTGACCCCTGACCTCCAATGAGAGATCCTCCCATGGGCATGCTCAGTGTGTGCAAAGCAGGATTTAGTCCCAGAAAAGCCTGCTCGTCGCTGACCAGTGCCGGCTACAACGGCAGAGCCTGGAAATGCAGCAGTAACCCTTTGCACAGTATCAGACTGAGTGAGATGCTGGGACCGACGTCTCCACTGAGCAGGCTCCACTGCGGCTGATGTAGAATGGGAGACCGCAGCAGACATGGTTCGAGATTCCCCCTGTGCAGCGGCGGGAACTCAACTCCTAACACTTACTTAAGTGTATTTCAGCTATGGATGCATATATATGCCTTGTGATTATCGGCTCTATTCTAGCCCCCTTACATGATTGATCCTGTGTATTTCACTTTAACTCTTCATATGCCTGTATACATTTTGCACACCATCATCTCTTTTTTTTATTAGATCTCTTTTGTATTTTTATCTCTATGGCATAATGATTATTTGATTTGATTTTTTCTGATAATAACAATTATATTATGGTATAATTGGCCACACTATATTGATTTATAATTATTGTCCCCTGTGTTGCCCCTTCTTTCCTTGGTATTTTCCCACCCCTCCCTATGGGTTATGTATCCCAGAATAAACTTTATTCTTTATTTGAACACTGGACATTTGTTCGGGTTCCTTTTCGTCGTTAGTTATAAATTATGTGTAGTAAATTATCTCTTCAATCCATATTCTTCCCACTAGATAATTATAGTCTATGAAACATTTATGCCTATTCTACAAGACAATTCATATTTTGCTGACAATAGAATAAATCTAGAGAAACATTTTACATATCGGTTAAATAATACCAAAAACTGAATCTCATGTGTCTTTTTCTACAGCATGTCAGATCTGCAATCTAGGGTCCCACAGCAGCGGACTGTTGGTCTAGCGGGAAGTCAGGCTGAACCAGAACCTAAGGTGGTCCTCCCGGATAGTTTTTCTGGGGGACAGGATACATTTGTTATGCTCTGGGAAGCCTGCAAGCTTAATTTTTAGGCTTCGTCCTCATTCATCTGGGAGTGAGGAGCAATGACTTGGGATTGGTATTTCTCTCCTTCAAGGAGGTCCTCAATCCTGTGCCTTTTCACTTCCATTAGACTCACTGTCTCCCTGGTGATAGATTTTTTGAGTCTCTATGCTTCGTGTATTATGATCCAGACCGTGCCACATTGGCCAGCAGAGGAATTTATCAGGGCCTGTCTGACAGATTAAAAGATGCACTAGCGCTGGTTCATTGGAGGCCACCATGGCTCTGGCTATGTGCATACATAGACACCACAGGGATAGATCTGTTGTGACTCTGCCCCTTTGGTACTCCCTAAAACTGAGGTTCTCCCTGTGTGCTCTGAAGAACCAATGAAGTTAGGAAGGGCCTCCCCTAGGTATGAGATTCTTGCGGTTCACCACAAAATGGGATATGTTTTTTCTGTGGTCAAAAGGGGCATTTCATTTGTGCCTGTCCTTCTTTACCAAAGCACAAAAAGCCGATAGAAAACTTCTTACAACAGGCAGTGTGGAGGATAACAACCTGGGTGTAAATATCTCCTCCAAAGATGTATCCAAGTTTTTCTTACCCACGGAAGTGGTAATTGATATGAAAACTGAGAAAATATCTATCCTCTTGGATAGAAGGGCGAGAGCCAATATGGTAGATGCTAGGTTCACCCAGGACCTTTGTCTTGCCTCTCGGTCAGGGAGTTTTACATAAGTAGTCCATAATGTGGACCTGCACATAGGGGCTCTTCACAAGGAGCTTTGCTCTGATATCTTGGAAGGTCTCCCTACTCCTATTGTGTTGTGCCTTCCCTGGCTAACTGTGCATAATCCAGGTATTGACTGGCAGTCCAGAGAAATAGTCAAATGGAGTGATTTCTGCAAAAATAATTGCCTAGGTTCCATCATTTCTACTGTTTTCTTTAAAACCATACCCTCTTTTATGTCTGATTTTGTGGATTTGTTCTCAGAAAAGGGTTGCCAGGAACTGCCTCCACACCGTGTGAATGATTGCCTCATAAACTTGCTCCCTGTAGTGAAATTTCCCAAGACGAGAATATACAATCTGTCTGGCCCTGAAAGGCAGGCCATCAAGAATTACATCTCTGATAGCTTGGGTAAAGAACATATTAGACACTTCTCTTCACATGTAGCATCAGGGTTCTTCTTTGTTAATCAGAAAGATGGGGGCCTGCATCCCTGTTAGTTAAATCGGATTACTATCCGATACTTGTATCCCCTCCTACTCACTCCCAACTTTTTTAATCAGATTGTTGGAGAAAAAAGTTGGACGTCAGGGGAGCCTATAGGAAAGGGTTTGTTAACGACATTTTTTGGCATTGATTTTGCAGATAGATTTGTAATGGTGTATCTTGACGATTTTTTTTTTATATACTCACCTAATCTTAAGTCACATCATGTACACTTCCGGCAGGTGTTACAGGTTTTGCAGGATAATAAACTGTACGCCAAATTAGAAAAATTTGCATTCTCCATACAAGAGGTTCAGTCCCTGGGTTTCCTAGTGTCTGCCTCAGATTTCCAAATGGACCCTGATAAGGTCCGCACAGTTATGTAATGGGATCTGCCAGAAAATCTGAAAGCGTTGCAACACTTTTTGGAGTTTGATAACTGCTATCGAAAGTTTATCAACAACTTATCATCAAGTGTCAAACCCCCCACTGACATGACAAGGTGTCGAGGTGGTCTGGCTAGACAAGCTAGAGGGTCTTTGTTTTTTATCAAGTTTAATTTTATCATCACTTACCATCCTGGGATTAAGAATGTCAAAGCTGATGCTTTGTCTTGAAGTTTCCCTAGGGGTGGTTGTTCGGATGACTGTGGACTGTTTTTACAGGAAGGGGTGGTCATCTCTGCAATGTGTTCTGAGCTGGAGAGAATGGTATTGAAGGCTCAGAGGCATTCCCTTGCTTTTTCTTCAGGGAAACTATTTGTACAATTGCATTTGCTTCTCAAAATTTTAGGGGCACATCATAGTTCGGCTCTCACTGGACCTTGGACCTCCTTTCTCATTGTTTTCAGTGGGTAAGGTTGCATCTGCAGGTAGTCGACTTTGTGTCTTCCTGCAATATCTGTGCGTGTTATAAGACCCCGCACACTCGTCCATCTGGGGCTCTTCAACCATTAACCATTCTTGACTGGCCATGGACATACTTATCCATGGATTTTATTACAGATCTACCGTCCTCTAGTAAGACTGTTATCTATGCAGTTGTGGTGGATAGGTTCAATAAAATTGTGCACTTCATTGATTTACCTGTTCTTCCTAATGCTTATACACTGGCTCAGGTGTTTGTCACCCAGATTGGGAAGCTTCACGGGGTTCCCTCTGATGTGGTGTCAGACTGGGGGAACCAGTTTGTATCAAAATTCTGGAGGGCACTTTGTGCTTGCCTGTGGATGCATTTAACCTTTTCTTCAGCATTTCATCCTCAAACTTATGGCCAGTCTGAACGTCTAAACCAAAGTATGGAGACATACCTCAGGTGTTTTGTGTCAAATAACCAGGGGGATTGGTTATTTTTCTACTATTAGCTGAGTTTGCCTTAAACAATTATTGCAGCGAGTCCACTGGTAAGTCATAATTTTTTGGAGTATATGGCTTCCATCTGGTGTTCTGTATCCTCAGTAAAGAGGTGTCTTCAGAGGTTATTGGGGAGGAACAATTTTCTTCATCACTCTTATCTGTATGTCAAGGAGTTCAGAACAACTTAAAGATCATGGGGGACAGATACAAATGCAAGGCTGAAAAGGAATGGTTGTCAGGTCCGGACTTAGATGTAAATGATTTAGTATGGCTGTCTACCAGAAATATTAAACTGAAAATCCCTTCCTGAAAGTTAGGTCTTAGGTTCACTGGTCCTTACAAGGTGGTTACTGTAATTAGCCCTGTGGCTTTTCATCTTGAGCTTCCTCTAACTCTCAAAATTGACAACATTTTCCACAGGTCATTGCTCAAAAAATATGTAGTGCCCATGGAGCAGTCTATCCGGATAAACCCAGTCCTGAGAGTCCAGTGGCCCCTCGTAGAAGGTGGGGTACTGTCACAAGAGTGTCACGTTCCCCTGGAAGACCTGGAGTCAGACAGTCATGTTGGGTAATGAGTCATGGTTCTTCTTTAGAAATGGTGTGATTAATGTCATTTTTTAAATGGTTTTCCTTTCCTTCAGTGCTGAGAGGGTTAAGGACTTTTTCCATGTTAGCTCAGACCATATAGCCTGACTGTTCTCAGCTGTAACTGCTTATCATTTACTCCCTCTATATATAATGGATTTGGGTGTTTTGTCCCTGCAGTTGAAAAATTTGTCCTCCTGTGATGAGTGCTAATGCTAAATGATTGGAGTGGAGTTGCTGTAGTAGGCATCAGTAGTCTGCTGTAGCACATGTGCATTTATCTCCTGGTCCCTATTCCCATTTAATTTATTACTCCCTGTCCTTATCCTCCTACCTATTGATGGTTTGTGCTTCTGAATCATAGAGGTTTTATGTTATCCCTGTGTTGTCTTTGTGCCTTGTTTACCATACAATTCTGTCCCATGCCTCATGAGGTGGTGAAGGGGGCAGATTAGGGTTTAACTGGAGCATGGCAAGGTAGGAGACCGGGCCTCTCTACCTTCAAGAGTACCCCTGGGACAGAGATAGTTAGGGCCTCAGTTTCAGGGAGAGTTTGAGGCCTCTCTCCCTTACGGAAGACCATCACAGTATGACAAGTGCTGGCTTCTCACACCATCAGAGTTTACAGCCATTTGTGACTCCTGACTTTGCATTGTGCCATGCTCATATCCACCTCCATTAACCTGAGCTTATCATCTTTTAATCGTCAGTAAATCTCTGCTATTTTCTGCCTTTCAGTGTATATTATATTTCGTTTTGCTATGGTTAAGTTACATATGCACTAATTGGGAGAGCAAGTTTGGGGGACATTGCCTCATGCATCAGGAATACCTATAGTATATCCTTTTGTGGATAATTATATCACATTTCCTGATGTGATATCTCCCTACCTTTAAATATTTACTGTTTATATTTATCTAATAAAATTGATATATTGTACTGTTTTGACTGGTTGCCCCTACATCTTTTTTCTTTATTGGGTATGCTATTTATAATTATGTGGCTATCCACACTGGATAACCTTTTTGGTCCTCTATATTGTTTAATGATGGCCGTCACCAAATAATTTTCTGATGGAGACATACTATTGTACATTTTTGATAAACATCATTTGATTAATGTGTGATTTTTGCATGTGCAGTCCATGTCTTTGTCTACAGCTCCTATGATTAGCTGATGGAGGTCATGAGAGACGCATAGAGAGTGCAAGTAAAGAAAATGGGTGATAGAGCAGAATACTTGTGCCAAACCTACTTGTGGCAAAATTAAGGTGCCCTCCCCTCCCTGGGCCTCCATACTGTAACTGTGTATGCCTCTAATTTTCATGTCTCCACACATGTACCATATTTTTAGGATTATAAGATGCACTTTTTCCCCCCAAATTTGAGGGGAAAATGGGAGTGCGTCTTATAATGTGGATATACCTTACCGGCCGCAGTGGAGCAGGGTCCCAGGGTCACTGCTGGAGGAGGCCAAGGTCTCGGAAGATGAGATCTCAGTGCCAAGATCTCCATCTGCACATGCGCCGCCCCCGGCAGCCATTTTCTCGGAGTCCATTGCATAGTAAATCATGTAAGTGCGGGGGCTCTGGGCTTTCACAAAATGTCGGCGTAGCCCCCACACCACAGAACACCCACAGCGGCGCACATCCGAACTCCCCCTCATCCCAACCGGCGGCCTGCAGCAACTCTCCACTCCGGCCTACTCCAGCAGTGACCCTGGGACCCCGCTTCACCGCAGCCACCACTCCCGGGAAGCAATAAGACGTATGGGATTGTAAGAAGCACCACCATTTTATCAAAAACATTTTTTTTCCTATTTTTCTCCTCTAAATTTGGGGTGCGTCTTATAATCTGGTGCATCTTATAAACTGCAAAAGATGGTATTCTCCTTTAAAACGATTGCCTCATTTAAGGTACCACACAGAAGCAAGCTGTATGGCTACAGGTGCGTACCTCTGTCCAGTTGGGTCTAAATTTGACATACAAACGTCATGGTTATGAGCTCTAAGAAGGATTTTTCTGCGGAGAAGATGATGTATTGTGGAGCTCATAGTAAATCCCTCAAAAGAAACCTGAATAATAATGCAAAATTATAATTGTCCCTTTTATTCATACTCCTATTAATTCTAGCTATAAGTGTGAACTTAATTTATGCAAATTATTTTTATGCTACTTTTAAACTATTTCAGATTTTGAACTGCATCTGTCATGTGAAATATTTAATAGTAACAGTGCCCCGGGCAAAATGTAGTATTAGTGTATGACATTTTTATTTGCAAGGCTTTCATGTCCCCATTAAACTTTTCTTCCCAAATGTATTATTGTTTTGCCTCAATGATTGAGTTATACAGTAATATCATTTTCAGCTTGGTTGCAAGTATTTTAATAGAAACATTCACGTTTTAATTAGACTGATTTCCCTTCTGACAAAGAATTGTGCCATCCTAAGAATGTATTCTTTCACAGAAGGTCAGTGTACTCAGTAAGCTTGCTCACTCTGCTTCTGCAAGAAGATGCTACTATATGTCACTAAACATTATGTGCCTTGGGTAATTTAACATTTTCTCACAATTTTATGTAAATGATGCAAATACTCAGCTGAATTAGGTATATAATAAAAAATATTTTATTGCACTGACTTAAATTGGGTTTGACACATGTTAGATAGGTCTTCATGATATCACAATATTCTTTTTATTTTACTTACTCAATTGAGTAGCTGGATAACAGAAGAAAGGGAAGGGGTAAAATTACCAGAGAGGCAAGTCCTGATCTGCAACACCCTAGTAAATATGTCACAAAGTGACATTCCAAGCATGACATGACCCAACGGGTGGTCGGTCAGAACATGGCAGAACCCACAAGGCAACCCCGGGGACACAATAACAACGGTGGGACCTGCGATAGGGAATGGGGAAATGGACACCTCTTGCACTCTCCTAAGGATGTGCCCTAATCTTCCTGATGTCCCTATACAGGTTCTTTCAATCTGTCGCCGAACAGGATACCTTAGCCCTCGCTCGCCCTGCACCTATCCCTGGGTAGGGAATTGGTGAGTGAGAGCACTGGTCCCACCGCTGCCCTAATAAAACACAAAGGGAAAATTTAGACAAACAAGGTATAAGCAAACAACACTTAGCTTTCTCTGCTGCAATGCACAGTACAGCAGAGTAATGCACCAGGTATGAATATAGAGCAGAAGAACCACTGCACTCAGAAAACTCATTCCACCTGCTTGGTTGTTCTCCAGAAGGACCTGTATAACCAACAGTCAGCTGATGTACCAGTTGACCTTATGAAGGATGGTGGGAGTGGTCACCACCAACATCAGCTGACCTAGCAGCAAAACAATGCAATAACACCAGCGGCCACCGGGGGGGAAAAACTGTATTAGCCCCTGATGACCAGAAAGGAAAAAAGGTTTTAATCAGAGGAAAGCCAGATCTGCCACAGATCCAAACATGGATCGTGACAAAATATGCCTGATTGGCTAATAGTAGGGAATAAAGTGAAGGATTAGCATCAATACAGCAGGATATTGTTTCTATTGACCAGGAAAATAACTGCTGTAGGAAGAATGGACACAGGAGTGCAGCAAAGGTGAGACAGATGTTGATGGCAGGGGACTTTATAAGTGAATAGCCGGAGAGTGTATTGTCAACTGTGTGCTCCGGTTTGGAATATTGTAGATCAGATAGACAAATTCCTTGATGGCATTGAGGAAAACAAAATGGTTGAGGCCCTGATTTTAATTCTATAGAAATGATGAGGAATAGCATGAAGCGAGCAGATCATGGGAAAAAAACCTATGAAGATGACAAAGTTGAAGCTGTTTTGTAGGGAGGAATGGGGTAAAATTCCCCCCAGGCTGAAAAACAGGACTAATCTCCAATTAGTAGAAACATTTAGATGCAGTTATTGCTGCATGAAAGGGTCACAACTAGTGTTGAGCATTCCGATACCGCAAGTATCGGGTATCGGCCGATATTTGCGGTATCGGAATTCCGATACCGAGTTCCGATATTTTTGCGATATCGGGAATCGGGATCGGAATGCATATTCATATGTAAAATAAAGAATAAAAATAAAAAATAGGGATATACTCACCCTCTGACGCGCCCTGGTTGTAACCGCTGCAACCGGCAGCCTCCGTTCCTAAGAATGAGCGAGTGAAGGACCTGCGATGACGTCGCGGTCTTGTGATTGGTTGCGTGAGCGGTCACATGAGCGGTCACGCGACCAATCACAAGCCACCACGTCATCAAAGGTCCTTCACTCACTCATTCTTAGGAACGGAGGCTGCCGGTTAACGCCGCTAGGCCCAGGGTCCGCCAGAGGGGTGAGTATATCCATATTTTTTTTTATTCTTTATTTTTTACATGAATATGGATCCCAGGGCCTGAAGGAGAGTTTCCTCTCCTTCAGACCCTGGGAACCATCCAGGATAGCTTCCGATACTTGTGTCCCATTGACTTGTATTGGTATCGGGTATCGGTATCGGCGATATCCGATATTTTTCGGATATCGGCCGATACTATCCGATACCGATACTTTCAAGTATCGGAAGGTATCGCTCAACACTAGTCACAACACATACTGAAAGCAAAGGTTCACATACTTTTCACACTGACAGACATCTAACATTGGATAATTTTTCTAATTTAAAAAAAATGAAAAAGTCTTATTTTTTTACCCATCTGTTTCATTTGGTTCCTTTTATTTACTTTTAGGAATTGTGTGAAAATCTGATGTAGTTTAAGGTCAAAATTTATGTAGAAATTTTGAAAATTCTAAAGGGTTCACAAACTTTCAAGCATCATTTATATATACTATACTTCTCGGTGAAAGTGACAGAGTATTGTATCTAGCTTCAAAGAGCTCTCTCTCTCTCTTGGCTCAGCATCTCCTCCATTCGTGTGTGCGGTTAGCACCTTTTAGTTGCAGAGCTAGCCCAATCCATGTGCTATTATCCCTGTGACGTTAACAGGGTATAGCACTTCGCATACTCATGCCGTACCTCTTGGTGAAGTAACTGAGCTTGGTACACAGTGTTCCATTCACATTGAGTAGCGTTAACTCAGTGTGTTCAAGGTATCACTTGCTGTTGTGTTCCGTCATTGTTCTCTAGCAGCAGGGTTCTTCTCTGCACGGTGGACCCCGGTTTGCAATTGCACTTCATTTTATATTTTATTTAGTGCAATCCGCCAACCCTAACAGCGTGTCTCTATAAGCACAAGCTTGGTACTACAATGTATTGGGCACTACAATGCATGGGCATTACAATGGTATATTTGCATTTTCACTCTGCAATGTCCATTGCTGCTTGTTTCTAGAAAACACCCATAGAGTTAAAATCATTACTACACCCATTGGTGAGTTCACAGAGGGGTGTAATTTACAAATTATGGTTAATTGAGGGAAGTTTCTGCTCTTTTGACATTTAGAGGCTCTGCAAATGGAGTCTGCAAGCTATTCCAGGATATTCTGAGCTCTAAAAGTCAAATAGCACTTCTTCCCTCCCAAGTCTCGCCATGTGCTAGTCTCACCATGTGGCCGAACAGTACTGTGCAGCCACATTTTATGAGGTATTGCCACATTCTGAGAAATTGCATAAAAAATTATGTTGTAATTTTTACCTATTTTACCTAATTTCATTAAGAGGTATAGGTAGGACACTTTGCTCTAAAATCTCTAAATTCTCTGACTTCATGATTCCTGTGATACAGTTAAGGCTTCCAGTACCAAGTGCAGCAAAGCAACCCCACAACATTATGGATTTTACATCATGCTTAACTGTTGGTAGGGTGTTCTTTTCCTTATAAGCTTCATTGCGCCATCTGTAAGCAAACTGTTGCTTTGCATTGCCAAAAAGCTCTATTTTTGTTTCACCTGTCCACAGAACATTTTTCCAAAAGTATTGTGGTTTGTCAACGTACTCTTTGGTAAAGATCAGTCACCTTTTTCTGTCCTTTTTTCATCAATGGTTTCTTCCTTGGCCTTCCCTATAAAGCTCTGCTTGGTTTAGTGTGCGGTGTATGGTACTTGTTGAAACCATGACTCCAGACTGTTCCAGGTTGCCCTTCAGGTCTTTGGATGTTTGACGTTGTGCTTTTTCCACTATTCGCACCAACCTTTGAAGACATCTCTTGTCAATTTTACTCTTTCCCCAACGTCCAGGAAGATTCTTGATGGTTCCATGCTTAGTAAACTTCGTAATAACAATGCACACTGTTGAAACTGGGATACCAAGGTTTTTGGAGATGGCCTTATACTCTTTGGAAGCCTTGTGTTGCAGTTCTGATGTCCTCTGACCACTACTTTGTCTTCACCATTGTGACAAAGGAACAGGGCCTACCATGTGGCTTTTTAAAACACTGAAGTCATCATTCATTGGCTAATTCATGTTACATGGGCACCAACAATTATTCACAGGTTATTCTCATTTGTGATTTACAACAGGAGAGTAAAAATATGTTTCCATATTAATTTACTGTAAAGGGTGCCAATACCAGTGTCCCAACAAGCTTTAGGTCTTTCAATTTTCCCTCCCATTGTTTGTTTTAAATTATTGTTTATCATTTGCTCTTTTGTATTTAACACGAGTGCTCTACACCAAAAAACTGTTTCACTTGATTCATTTTTTCAGCAGATACTTCCACATTATGTACTTACATTTTATAGGTGCCAATTAACGATGAGTAGGACTGTGTGTATCAGTGTTAAGTCAAATTATTTTTATTCATTTTACTAATCATTGTCAATTTTTCTTAGTAGAAAAAAGGTAATATTTTGTTTTTCAACCCAATCTTATATTATATTGAGAAGTACTTCATGGGTTATAAACACCCCATAGATTAATTTCTTCAGGAATTTAGTTTCCAAAATAGGTTCACTTGTGGTGGTTAGTGCTGTTTGGGCACCTTAGTGGCTGCGCAAATGTGATATGGCTTCTGCAATCTCTTCCAGCCATAATTGCACTCCAATTGTGAAATGGTGCACCTTCCATTCAAAGCCCTGAAGTATTACTAAACAGTAGGGTTGAGCGAAACGGGTCGATCATTTTCAAAAGTCGCCGACTTTTGGCTAAGTCGGCGTCTCATGAAACCCGATCCGACCCCTGTGCTTGTCGGCCATGCGGTACGCGACTTTCGCGCCAAAGTCGCGTTTCAATGACGCGAAAAGCGCCATTTCTCAGCCAATGAAGGTGAACGCAGAGTGTAGGCAGCGTGATGACATAGATCCTGGTCCCCACCATCTTAGAGAAGGGCATTGCAGTGATTGGCTTGCTGTCTGCGGCGTCACAGGGGCTATAAAGGGGCGTTCCCGCCGACCGCCATCTTACTGCTGCTGATCTGAGCTTAGGGAGAGGTTGCTGCCGCTTCGTCAGAAGCAGGGAGAGCGTTAGGCAGGGTCCACTAACCACCAAACCGCTTGTGCTGTAGCGATTTCCACTGTCCAACACCACCTTCGGTGTGCAGGAACAGTGGAAGCTATTTTTTTTTTTTTTTCCTCAGCGCTGTAGCTCATTGGGCTGCCCTAGAAGGCTCCGTGATAGCTGTATTGCTGTGTGTACGCCACTGTGGAAACCAACTGCTTTTTTCAAAGCACATATCCTCTTGTTCCTTTCTGCACAGCTATCTTTTTTGTTTGTCCACACTTTTTATTTAATTTGTGCATCAGTCCACTCCTATTGCTGCCTGCCATACCTGGCTTAGATTACTGCAGGGAGATAGTAATTGTAGGACAGTCCCTGTTTTTTTTTTGTTTTTTTTGTGGGAGATTAAGATTGGCATTTCTGCTACAGTGCCATCCCTGTGTGTGCCATCTCTCACTGAGTGGGCCATAGAAAGCCTATTTATTTTTTCCGTGATTTGTGTTCTAAATGCTACCTCAACACAAAAACACTACATCAATCAGTGGTAGAAAAATATTGGCCTCAGTCAGGGCTTGTGTGCCACTGCTGTGTGTGCTATCTCTTATTCAGTGGGCTATAGAAAGCCTATTTATTTATTTATTTATTTTTTTTCTTATTATTTGGTTTCTAAAGTCTCCCTGAAAAAAAAAAAAATAAATAAAAAAACAGTGGGAGAGTAATATTGCCCTTTCAGCTTGTGTGCCAGTCTTGACTCCTGGGTGTGCCACCTCTCTCTCTAATTGTGGGCCATAGAAAGCCTTTTTTTTTTTTTTTTTTTTTTAATATTATTGGGTTTCTAAAGTCTCCCTTAAAAAACAAAAAATACATAAAAAAACAGTGGGAGAGTAATATTGCCCTTTCAGCTTGTGTGCCAGTCTTGACTCCTGGGTGTGCCACCTCTCTCTCTCATTCAGTGGGCCATAGAAAGGCTATTTATTTTTTTGGTTTTTTTAATATTATTTGGTTTCTAAAGTCTCCCTGAAAAAAAAAAAACATAAAAAAACAGTGGGAGAGTAATATTGCCCTTTCAGCTTGTGTGCCAGTCTTGACTCCTGGGTGTGCCACCTCTCTCTCTCATTCAGTGGGCCATAGAAAGGCTATTTATTTTTTTGGTTTTTTTAATATTATTTGGTTTCTAAAGTCTCCCTGAAAAAAAAAAAACATAAAAAAACAGTGGGAGAGTAATATTGCCCTTTCAGCTTGTGTGCCAGTCTTGACTCCTGGGTGTGCCACCTCTCTCTCTCATTCAGTGGGCCATAGAAAGGCTATTTATTTTTTTGGTTTTTTTAATATTATTTGGTTTCTAAAGTCTCCCTGAAAATAAAAAAAAAAAAACTTAAAAAAACAGTGGGAGAGTAATATTGCCCTTTCAGCTTGTGCGCCAGTCTTGACTCCTGGGTGTGCCACCTCTCTCTCTGTAATTGTGGGGCATAGAAAGCCTTTTTTTTTTTGTTTTTTTTTTAATATTATTTGGTTTCTAAAGTCTCCCTTAAAAAACAAAAAATACATAAAAAAACAGTGGGAGAGTAATATTGCCCTTTCAGCTTGTGTGCCAGTCTTGACTCCTGGGTGTGCCACCTCTCTCTCTCATTCAGTGGGCCATAGAAAGGCTATTTATTTTTTTGGTTTTTTTAATATTATTTGGTTTCTAAAGTCTCCCTGAAAAAAAAAAAAACATAAAAAAACAGTGGGAGAGTAATATTGCCCTTTCAGCTTGTGTGCCAGTCTTGACTCCTGGGTGTGCCACCTCTCTCTCTCATTCAGTGGGCCATAGAAAGGCTATTTATTTTTTTGGTTTTTTTAATATTATTTGGTTTCTAAAGTCTCCCTGGAAATAATAAAAAAAAAACTTAAAAAAACAGTGGGAGAGTAATATTGCCCTTTCAGCTTGTGCGCCAGTCTTGACTCCTGGGTGTGCCACCTCTCTCTCTCTAATTGTGGGCCATAAAAAGCCTTTTTTTTGTTGTTTTTTTTTTTGTTTTTTTTTTAATATTATTTGGTTTCTAAAGTCTCCCTGAGAAAAAAAAAAAAATAAATTAGGTGGGAGATTAATATTGACATTAGTGCTTGAGTGACAGTCCTGCGTGTGTGTCATCTCTGTGATTTTGTGCCACAGAAAACAGAGTGTGTAACATTGTGCCTGATTTTCCTTGTGGTCTCACCAACCTGTTAAGGGATATTGAAATCATACTGAAGTTATAGCTCACCGTGTAAGTTGTTTGACAGCAACAAATAAAGTTACTTTGGTTAAGATTTTAAAACAATGAGGAAGTCTGGTGCAAGAGGTCGTCGTGGGCGTTCATTGTCAGCTGGTAATGATGGTAGTGGTAGTGGAGCATCAGGTGGTCGTGGGGATAAAAATATTCCACCTAAGTCTGGAGCTGTGGAGCCAGTTTCGTCGTCAGGCTACACAAGGCCTCGAACGCTCTCTTTTCTGGGAGTAGGAAAACCGCTTTTAAAGGCGGAGCAGCAACAGCAAGTTTTGGCTTACATTGCAGACTCAGCCTCTAGCTCTTTTGCCTCCTCTTCCGAAACTGGTAAATGTAAAAGCAGCGCGTCGCTTGTGGATGTTCACGGTCAGGGACAAGTCGCTTCCTTGTCCTCCTCAGCAAAAACTACAACAAGAGAGAAGGATGCAGCAGGCGACACAACGGGTCACTCCATGGAGCTCTTTACACATACCGTCCCTGGCTTAGAAAGTGAAACATTTAACAGGCCATGCCCATTACAAGTATATTCTGACATGGAGTGCACTGATGCACAGCCACAGCCAGAGTACTATGCTGCTCCTTTGACTCAGACCACCACATTGCCTCTCAGGGTACAGATCCACAATCAGACCCTGATGAGACTATGTTGCCCTGCCACGAACGCTATACCACCGACCGACACAGTGACACAGACGAAGTTGCACACGAGCTCGAAGAGGAGGTAATAGATGACCCAGTTATTGACCCCGATTGGCAGCCATTGGGGGAACAGGGTGCAGGCGGCAGTAGTTCAGAAGCGGAGGTGGAGGAGGGGCCGCAGCAGGCATCAACATCGCAACAGGTTCCATCTGCCGGGCCCGTATCTGGCCCAAAACGCGTGTCAAAGCCAAAACCTGTTGGAGGACAGCGTGGCCATCCGGTTAAAGCTCAGTCTGCAATCCCTGAAAAGGGATCCGAGTCTAGGAAGAGTGCAGTCTGGCATTTTTTTAAACAACATCCAACTGATCAGCGCAAAGTCATCTGTCAAAAATGTTCAACTAGCTTAAGCAGAGGTCAGAATCTGAAAAGTCTAAATACTAGTTGCATGCATAGACACTTAACCACCATGCATTTTCAAGCCTGGACTAACTACCAAACGTCCCTTAAGGTTGTAGCACCCTCGGCCAATGAAGCTAGTCAGCAACGCAACATCCCTTCCGTCACTGTAAGGCCACCATTTTCCGCACCACCGGCAGTATCTGTGCAGGTTTCTTTGCCAGCCAAAAGCAGTCAGGGTCAGGGAACCACCAGTTTTGTAGGAGGAAATATTGCATCTAGGGCACCGGCAGAAACAATACCGTCTCCAACCGTCTCTCAGTCTGCCATGTACACCGGCACACCCGAAAGTTCCACGATCTCCAGCTCTCCAGTCCAGCTCACCCTACATGAGACTCTGGTTAGAAAAAGGAAGTACTTATCCTCGCATCCGCGTACACAGGGTTTTAACGCCCACATAGCTAGACTAATCTCGTTAGAGATGATGCCCTACCGGTTAGTTGAAAGCGAAGCTTTCAAAGCCCTGATGGAGTACGCTGAACCACGATACGAGCTACCCAGTCGACACTTTTTTTCCAGAAAAGCCATCCCAGCCCTGCACCAGCATGTTAAACAGCGCATCGTCCATGCACTCAGGCAATCTGTGAGTACAAAGGTGCACCTGGCTACAGATGCATGGACCAGTAGGCATGGCCAGGGACGTTATGTGTCCATCACGGCACACTGGGTGAATGTGGTGGATGCAGGGTGCACAGGCGACATCAATTTAGGGACAGTTGTGCCTAGCCCACGGTCTAGGAAACAGTTGGCTGTAGGCGTTCGCACCCCCTCCTCCTCCTCGTCCTCCTGCAGAAGCTACAGCTCTTCCACAGAACGCAGTCTGCCAACCACTCCATCGGCAGATGACACTGTTGCACACCAGTTGTCCCATTATGGGCCAGCTACTGCCAAGCGTCAGCAGGCTGTATTGGCTATGAAGTGTTTGGGCGACAACAGACACACCGCGGAAGTTCTGTCCAAGTTCTTGCAACAAGAAACGCAGTCGTGGCTGGGCACAGTAGATCTTGAGGCAGGCAAGGTAGTGAGTGATAACGGAAGGAATTTCATGGCTGCCATCTCCCTTTCCCAACTGAAACACATTCCTTGCCTGGCTCACACCTTAAACCTGGTGGTGCAGTGCTTATTGAAAACTTATCCTGGGTTCTCCGACCTGCTCCTCAAAGTGCGTGCACTTTGCTCACATATCCGACGTTCGCCTGTACACGCCAGCCGTATGCAGACCTATCAGCGGTCTTTGAACCTTCCCCAGCATCGCCTCATCATAGACGTTGCAACAAGGTGGAACTCAACACTGCACATGCTTCAGAGACTGTGCGAACAGAGGCGTGCTGTTATTTATTTGTGGGAGGATACACGGGCAGGCAGTAGGATGGCAGACATGGAGTTGTCAGGTGTGCAGTGGTCTAAGATACAAGACATGTGTCAAGTCCTTCAGTGTTTTGAGGAATGCACATGGCTGGTTAGTGCAGACAACGCCGTAATAAGCATGAGCATCCCCCTAATGCGTCTGCTGATGCAAAGTTTGACGCACATAAAGGAGCAGGCGTCTGCACCAGAGGAGGAGGAAAGCCTTGATGACAGTCAGCCATTGTCTGGTCAGGGCAGTGTACAGGACGAGGTAGCGGGCGAAGAGGAGGTGGAGGACGAGGAGGATGATGGGGATGAGTATATTTTTAATGCCGAACCTTTCCCGGGGGCACAGGAAATTGGTTGCGTGTCACGGCCGGGTTCTGGTTTTTTGAGGGACACAAGTGACGTAGATTTGCCTGCAACTGCCCCTCAACCAATCACAACCGGAGATTTAACAACTGGAACTTTGGCCCACATGGCGGATTATGCCTTACGTATCCTAAAAAGGGACACACGCATTACGAAAATGATGAACGATGACGATTACTGGTTGGCCTGCCTCCTTGATCCACGCTATAAAGGCAAATTGCAAAATATTATGCCACATGAGAACTTGGAACTAATATTAGCAACCAAACAATCAACTCTTGTTGACCGTTTGCTTCAGGCATTCCCAGCACACAGCGCACGTGATCGTTCTCACACGAGCTCCAGGGGGCAGCAGACTAGGAGTGTTAGGGGTGCACACATCAGAAGTGGCGTTGGACAGAGGGGTTTTCTGACCAGGTTGTGGAGTGATTTTGCTATGACCGCAGACAGAACAGGTACTGCTGCATCAATTGAAAGTGACAGGAGACAACATTTGTCCAGTATGGTTACTAACTATTTTTCATCCCTTATCGATGTTCTCCCTCAACCGTCATTCCCATTTGATTACTGGGCCTCCAAATTAGACACCTGGCCAGAATTGGCAGAATATGCATTGCAGGAGCTTGCTTGCCCGGCAGCAAGTGTCCTATCAGAAAGAGTATTCAGTGCTGCAGGTTCAATATTAACAGAAAAAAGGACTCGTCTGGCTACCCAAAATGTTGACGATCTAACATTGATTAAAATGAACCACAACTGGATTTCGAAATCTTTTGCCCCACCTTGCCCGGCCGACACCTAGCTTTCCTATGAAAAGCTCTTGCCTGTGAATTACTTTTCTAATGTCTAATTTACTGCAGCTGATTGTACAGCATACGACATGTTTACACCTCCCTAAATGGCAAAACTCCCCACACGGGGCCGTGGTATCGCGACTTGGCGCAAGCACCCGTGAGACTGCTGTTTGTCTGAAGAGGTGGGTGTGCTCGCTTTTGGTTGACGGCATTGCTACTGGGTCCCTCATAGTACAATGTAGTGTCTCTGGCGGTGGCGGTGCGCACCCAACGTCAGACACACTGTTGTAACATGAGGGGCCCTGGGGCGGTCCCGCCGGCCTCAAGAGAGTTCCCCCCTACCCCAGCTCAAAATGTGCTCTACCACGTGCAAAATTATGTCGCACAGCTCCACCAATCTTTAGTCTATTCGCTGACATCATTCAATGTCTGGCACTGACAATACAAATTTGTAGACATCTATGATGCAACTTAAAGTAGTCTGTGTCTGTGTCCTATATTGGCACCATTAAATAGTTACTGCCAAATTACTATGTCAGAAACTCAGTAGATGAGCCCACCCCTGTACCTAAGTATGCCACCTTTTTTTTTGTTTTGGTTGTTTTGCGAGACATTAACATCTATTTATATTTTGGGAGTACTGGGACAGACACTCCTTGCACTACTCCTCCACTCACCACCAAGCTGCCTGTGTATCCATGTAACCGCTGTAAAGCTGCCATGAGCCTATTGTTTGTTATTTTAGGCCTTTGATAGCCTGTCTGCGGTCCCTACTTTAAATACTCCTCCACTCATCACCAGCTGCCTGCCCGTGTATCCATGTAACCGCTGTAAAACTGCCATGAGCCTATTGTTTGTTATTTTAGGCCTTTGATAGCCTGTCTGAGGTCCCTACTTTAAATACTCCTCCACTCACCACCAAGCTGCCTGTGTATCCATGTAACCGCTGTAAAACTGCCATGAGCCTATTGTTTGTTATTTTAGGTCTTTGATAGCCTGTCTGCGGTCCCTACTTTAAATACTCCTCCACTCATCACCAGCTGCCTGTGTATCCATGTAACCGCTGTAAAACTGCCATGAGCCTATTGTTTGTTATTTTAGGCCTTTGATAGCCTGTCTGCGGTCCCTACTTTAAATACTCCTCCACTCATCACCAGCTGCCTGCCCGTGTATCCATGTAACCGCTGTAAAACTGCCATGAGCCTATTGTTTGTTATTTTAGGCCTTTGATAGCCTGTCTGCGGTCCCTACTTTAAATACTCCTCCACTCATCACCAGCTGCCTGCCCGTGTATCCATGTAACCGCTGTAAAACTGCCATGAGCCTATTGTTTGTTATTTTAGGCCTTTGATAGCCTGTCTGCGGTCCCTACTTTAAATACTCCTCCACTCATCACCAGCTGCCTGCCCGTGTATCCATGTAACCGCTGTAAAACTGCCATGAGCCTATTGTTTGTTATTTCAGGCCTTTGATAGCCTGTCTGCGGTCCCTACTTTAAATACTCCTCCACTCACCACCAAGCTGCCTGTGTATCCATGTAACCGCTGTAAAACTGCCATGAGCCTATTGTTTGTTATTTTAGGCCTTTGATAGCCTGTCTGCGGTCCCTACTTTAAATACTCCTCCACTCATCACCAGCTGCCTGCCCGTGTATCCATGTAACCGCTGTAAAACTGCCATGAGCCTATTGTTTGTTATTTTAGGCCTTTGATAGCCTGTCTGCGGTCCCTACTTTAAATACTCCTCCACTCACCACCAAGCTGCCTGTGTATCCATGTAACCGCTGTAAAACTGCCATGAGCCTATTGTTTGTTATTTTAGGCCTTTGATAGCCTGTCTGCGGTCCCTACTTTAAATACTCCTCCACTCATCACCAGCTGCCTGTGTATCCATGTAACCGCTGTAAAACTGCCATGAGCCTATTGTTTGTTATTTTAGGCCTTTGATAGCCTGTCTGCGGTCCCTACTTTAAATACTCCTCCACTCATCACCAGCTGCCTGCCCGTGTATCCATGTAACCGCTGTAAAACTGCCATGAGCCTATTGTTTGTTATTTTAGGCCTTTGATAGCCTGTCTGCGGTCCCTACTTTAAATACTCCTCCACTCATCACCAGCTGCCTGCCCGTGTATCCATGTAACCGCTGTAAAACTGCCATGAGCCTATTGTTTGTTATTTTAGGCCTTTGATAGCCTGTCTGCGGTCCCTACTTTAAATACTCCTCCACTCACCACCAAGCTGCCTGTGTATCCATGTAACCGCTGTAAAACTGCCATGAGCCTATTGTTTGTTATTTTAGGCCTTTGATAGCCTGTCTGCGGTCCCTACTTTAAATACTCCTCCACTCATCACCAGCTGCCTGTGTATCCATGTAACCGCTGTAAAACTGCCATGAGCCTATTGTTTGTTATTTTAGGCCTTTGATAGCCTGTCTGCGGTCCCTACTTTAAATACTCCTCCACTCATCACCAGCTGCCTGCCCGTGTATCCATGTAACCGCTGTAAAACTGCCATGAGCCTATTGTTTGTTATTTTAGGCCTTTGATAGCCTGTCTGCGGTCCCTACTTTAAATACTCCTCCACTCATCACCAGCTGCCTGCCCGTGTATCCATGTAACCGCTGTAAAACTGCCATGAGCCTATTGTTTGTTATTTTAGGCCTTTGATAGCCTGTCTGCGGTCCCTCCTTCCACTAGGCCTCCACTGACCAGACCACTGCTGCCCGTGTACCCCTGGAACCAATTTTAAAGTGCCTACAGCCAGCCCATTTTATTGTGTTAGGCCTTCGAAGCCTGTCTGCGGTCCCTCCTTCCACTAGGCCTCCACTGACCAGACCACTGCTGCCCGTGTACCCCTGGAACCAATTTTAAAGTGCCTACAGCCAGCCCATTTTATTGTGTTAGGCCTTCGAAGCCTGTCTGCGGTCCCTCCTTCCACTAGGCCTCCACTGACCAGACCACTGCTGCCCGTGTACCCCTGGAACCAATTTTAAAGTGCCTACAGCCAGCCCATTTTATTGTGTTAGGCCTTTGAAGCCTGTCTGCGGTCCCTCCTTCCAATAGGCCTACACTGACAAAGGTACACCTGACAACAGACACATGGACCTGTAGGCATGGCCACGGAAGGTTACGTGTCCTTTGTGGCTCAATGGGTTAATGTATTGGATGCATGGTCCACACAGGGGACAGCCTGCTAAGTCTGTATGCAGTCCCTAATTCAAGTTGTCCTCAACTGAATAAAGCTGAGCTTCTACCTTCTGGCTCTCATTAAGTGTTTTTTAAAAAACAAAATGGTAGTTCCGGCCTACTAACGGTGTCTGCCCCTGCCTGGTGTTTCCCTCAACTGAATAAAGCTGAGCTTCAACCTTCTGGCTCTCATTAAGTGTTTTTTAAAAAACAAAATGGTGGTTAGGGCCTACTAACGGCTTCTGCCCCTCCCTGGTGTTGCCCTCAACTGAATAAAGCTGAGCTTCTACCTTCCGGCTCTGATTAACTGCTGTTTTTAAACAAAATGGTGGTTCCGGCCTACTAACGGTGTCTGCCCCTGCCTGGTGTTGCCCTCAACTGAATAAAGCTGAGCTTCAACCTTCTGGCTCTCATTAAGTGTTTTTTAAAAAACAAAATGGTGGTTAGGGCCTACTAACGGCTTCTGTCCCTCCCTGGTGTTGCCCTCAACTGAATAAAGCTGAGCTTCTACCTTCCGGCTCTGATTAACTGCTGTTTTTAAACACATTGCTGGTTCCGGCCTACTAACGGTGTCTGCCCCTCCCTGGTGTTGCCCTCAACTGAATAAAGCTGAGCTTCTACCTTCCGGCTCTGATTAACTGCTGTTTTTAAACACATTGCTGGTTCCGGCCTACTAACGGTGTCTGCCCCTGCCTGGTGTTGCCCTCAACTGAATAAAGCTGAGCTTCAACCTTCTGGCTCTGATTAACTGCTGTTTTTAAACACATTGCTGGTTCCGGCCTACTAACGGTGTCTGCCCCTGCCTGGTGTTGCCCTCAACTGAATAAAGCTGAGCTTCAACCTTCTGGATCTCATTAAGTGTTTTTTAAAAAACAAAATGGTGGTTAGGGCCTACTAACGGCTTCTGCCCCTCCCTGGTGTTGCCCTCAACTGAATAAAGCTGAGCTTCTACCTTCCGGCTCTGATTAACTGCTGTTTTTAAACACATTGCTGGTTCCGGCCTACTAACGGTGTCTGCCCCTCCCTGGTGTTGCCCTCAACTGAATAAAGCTGAGCTTCTACCTTCCGGCTCTGATTAACTGCTGTTTTTAAACACATTGCTGGTTCCGGCCTACTAACGGTGTCTGCCCCTGCCTGGTGTTGCCCTCAACTGAATAAAGCTGAGCTTCAACCTTCTGGCTCTGATTAATTGCTGTTTTTAAACACATTGCTGGTTCCGGCCTACTAACGGTGTCTGCCCCTGCCTGGTGTTGCCCTCAACTGAATAAAGCTGAGCTTCAACCTTCTGGCTCTCATTAAGTGTTTTTTAAAAAACAAAATGGTGGTTAGGGCCTACTAACGGCTTCTGCCCCTCCCTGGTGTTGCCCTCAACTGAATAAAGCTGAGCTTCTACCTTCCTGCTCTGATTAACTGCTGTTTTTAAACACATTGCTGGTTCCGGCCTACTAACGGTGTCTGCCCCTCCCTGGTGTTGCCCTCAACTGAATAAAGCTGAGCTTCTACCTTCCGGCTCTGATTAACTGCTGTTTTTAAACACATTGCTGGTTCCGGCCTACTAACAGTGTCTGCCCCTGCCTGGTGTTGCCCTCAACTGAATAAAGCTGAGCTTCAACCTTCTGGCTCTCATTAAGTGTTTTTTAAAAAACAAAATGGTGGTTCCGGCCTACTAACGGTGTCTGCCCCTGCCTGGTGTTGCCCTCAACTGAATAAAGCTGAGCTTCAACCTTCTGGCTCTCATTAAGTGTTTTTTAAAAAACAAAATGGTGTTTAGGGCCTACTAACGGTGTCTGCCCCTCCCTGGTGTTGCCCTCAACTGAATAAAGCTGAGCTTCAACCTTCTGGCTCTCATTAAGTGTTTTTTAAAAAGTAAAATGGTGGTTAGGGCCTACTAACGGTGTCTGCCCCTCCCTGGTGTTGTCCTCAACTGAACAAAGCTGAGCTTCCACATTCTGGCTTTCGGCCTATACTATCAGATATTAAACTGCATTTGGCCTACTAGTGTGGTTAGGCCCTTGAAACAGTGTCTGCTGCTCTTGGGTTTGCTACTCCACTGAACAAAGCAATGCCACCTGTTTAGTCCTGTTACCAATTTTGATCTGCATTTAGCCTACTTTATTCTTTGGCCCTATATCTGTTTCCTCATCATCCTGCCCATTGCCCAGCCACTGCTAGATGAGTCTGCTGGTACATTGACCTAGACCACTACATTCCCCTTGTACTCTACACAGCCAGAATCTGACCCTGCTGAAAGTAAGGTTCCCCTTCCCGCATATTATACCACCTTACACAGGGACAAAGAGGAAGGTGCAGATGAAAGTGCAGGTTCCTTCATCAGGTGGGGGGGCATACTCGTTGGCGACGTCACTGGCACAGGGCCACTCAGAGTACGCAAAAGTGTCGCTGCTGGTGGGAGGCGCCCCCGCCATGCAAACACACCGCCGTACTTTGAGGGGCCCTGTGCCAGTGCCAATGCGAACGAGTGGGCCCCCCCTGCTTGCTCAGGATCACAGCACTTGCAACGTTGAAATACTTACCTCTCCCTGCTCCACCGCCATGACGTAGTCCATGTTTCCTGGGCCCACTAAAACCTTGAACCAGCCCTACCCCCACAACTTTTGCCAAATGACCCCCAATTTCCAGTGCCCAACTATTATTATAAAGTTAATTAAGATTGACAAGCTTCAGAAAACAAGAATGGATGTTTTTGGCAGTAAAATGTGCACTGTAGGTGTTTTCCTGGCCTCCACTCACTGCCGGCTATGCTTCCCCATTGACTTGCATTGGGTTTCGTGTTTCGGTCGATCCCCGACTTTTAGCGATAATCGGCCGACTTCACTCGACTCGACTCTGGACTAAATTGGGTTTCACAAAACCAGACTCGATCTTAAAAAAATGAAAGTCGCTCAACCCTACTAAACAGTAGTATCCAACCACTTATGGTGTATTATTGTGTTCAAGAGGAATTACATAATAAATGGGAAAAGTTGCGTAACAAATTGTGGGGTCCATTTTCTCCAATTACTACATGTGAAAATGAAAAATTTTCTCCAATTACTACATGTGAAAATGAAAAAAGAGCTAAGTTAGTGTTTCAATTTAAAAAAATGTAATTTTCCATTTTTTAAATTCCACTTTGAATTAATTTTTGTGAAGAACCAGAAGGGTTAATACATTTTCTAAAAGCCAATTTGAACATTTTAGAGGGGTTCTGTTTTTAAAATGGTTATTAAAATGCATTTTTTAGGGGCTTTCAATAAACAAAGCACTGTAAGTCACTTCAAAATGAAATAATTCTGTAAAAATTGCAGATGGAAAATTAAATATCGCTGTTAATTTTTTTTTATTCCCTAATGTGAGGAAAGGAGGACAAGGAGTACTCAGGTGGATAGGATATAAAAATCAATTTTATTAGAAAGTAGTAAAATATTTAAAAAATCATATAATGTGACACATTCCAGGAATCAGACAGAAACTCTAGGATCACTAGTCACAATTATACAGTATTGCACATATCCCATGCGTCAGAAAAACGGATGTCTAAAGTGCTAATATAATAGTGAATAGACCATGGCAAGATAAAAGTCTAAGGAGGTCAGATCGGGAGACCCTGGTGGCCATTCAACTGGCCCATGATGACTAATCCACTTTCCAGGAAACTGTTCATGTGGGAACTTTTATCTTTGGGGTCATCTGAAGGCAATTGTTTATGCTGTAAAGATACAAGATGTGCAGCATCTGAAACAACGGATACTGCAAACCTGTGCTAGGATTTCTTCTGCGGTGTTGCTATCAGTGTGTCAAGAGTTGGAGAAGAGGGTTGCATTGACAATCCAACACAATGGGCAGCACTTTGAACACATTTTATAAGTGGTCATAAACTTGTAAATAACTCATGAAGGAATAAAGTTACGTTAAAACCAAGCACACCATTGTTTTTCTTGTGAAATTCTCAATAAGTTTGATGTGCCACATGACCCTTTTCCCATTGGAAAAAATAAAGTTGGATCCAAAATGCCCAACTTCAAAATGGCCGCCATGGTCACCACCCATCTTGAAAAGTTTTTCCCCTCCCATATACTAATGTGCTACAAACAGGAAGTTGATATCACCAACCATTCCCATTTTATTTAGATGTATCTATATAAATGTCCCACCCTGTATAAAATAAAAAAGATTCTACCCACCTTCCACTGCTCCCACAATGTGCTGCATCCTCTTCCATAGCCAGCAAATAACTTCAGCATGCAGGCAAGTGGCAGCACATGACGTCACTGCCATGTGCCCCCAGTGACTTGCACTCCGTCATCAGCTGCAGGCCTCTGATTCACTGACAAGAGTAATTACAGTGCAATGAGCCTGCGGGTCTCTGCACCACAACACGTTTCAGCTCAATGTGCATCTCTCAGTCATGATCACACTACATATATCTATTTGCTGGAGAAGAGCTGCAGAACAGGATCATTATTACTGGAAGAAGCCCAAGATGGGCCACATTATACCTGGATGGGGACATATATGACTTGAAGGAGTCCATGATGGGGGGGCATTTTACCAGAATGGGGTACATATATTACTAAAAGTGCCTTAATACATTCTCTCTCTCTCATTATTCTGGCATTTGGCAAATATTAATAATTATGGTAATCCTAATTTAGCTAAAATGGGAAAAGTTTATTCTGATTTCATGTCAGATATTGATAAAAACATGCATATGTGTCTTCTTATATAGTGTATGTAAACTTCTAGTTTCAACTTGTACATTACTGGAAGGAGCCCAGGAAAACACTAGATTTTAATTTATTCCTCCTGATCATTTGATAATGATTCAACAAGACCAAATTTGCAGTTAGTATTTCTTTTTATATGCATCTTTAAGTGTATCTAAATGCATAATAAAACTAATTATGCTGTGAACAGAGTATCTTCCAAAAATAGATGGCAAAGCACATTCAAATGATGACTTTTGGATTTCCCTTATTTTAATGTATATTTATTACTGTAAAATTGCTGATTTTATAGTCAATTAATGTTTTGAAAAACTTCCCCTGTGAAAATGCTTTATATGCACTTTAATAACCATGGGGATGAACAGACAATCTGCTCTGTATTTTTGCTTAGTCTAGAATTCATTTGTTACTACAAAGCATCTTACTTTCCACATTCGCAAATTTGTATTTCACACATTACTGAATGCATATTTACACATCATAGATACTGGCATTTATACTGTCTGGCTGACTCACTTGAGGCAGCACTGTCTCAAAAAATGCTATGCAGATGACATTGGCCAAATTCTCAGGGAATACACAGAACTGGCATCGGCAGATGCCCAGGAACTTCTAGTCTGCACATGCATAAAATAAATGATTATCACTGCCTGTATGGTGTTTAAAAGGAGACAACACTGTCTATCAATGCACAGATGGGTAGAGATAGCTCCAGTGCTCCAGACCATGCATCTCAGTCCACATCGTTCTGATCACATCACTTGCAAATGGCCAAAATAAAGTTTTTCTCAATACTGTCAAGCAGATTTAAACAAACAAAAAAATGTTTCTTCTTAATTCAAGGCCCAGGAACTTTACTTTGCTTTAGGAACTCGCTAGGAAACAAGATTGCACTGCAGCTTCAGATCATGGGCTGAAAAACCCACAATATGCATTTGTATTTTTTTCATCATTGATGCAATTGTAAAAAGTAAACTTGTTAGTTATACTGCACAGAAAAAGAGAGAATTTGAAAAGAAGTAGTGAAATATTTTTTTTGCATCACTCAACCAAAAAATATAAATAGAATTCAATAATTTACATGTACCCAACAATTTCAGCTAAACGAAGTCCTATTTCAACTACACTAATGGAAACAAAAACAAGTCAAACTTGTATTTTTTTTAAATAATTCATGATGTTATCTTGCATTGAACTACAAGGCTAGAACTAGTAGAAAGTTAAAAGAATAAAAGACTATGCCTATTTTGTATCACCGCATTTCGATCAACCCAAACAATAGATGAGGATTCGTGCTTCTGCTTTAGTTTAGTTTAATTTAGTTTTTTTCACTAAGACCCCCACAATTCAAAACTTTAAAACCACTTCTTGAGCTAAATGAGTTGTAAATGAAATGGGAGTTAAAAAGCAGGAGTTGTTGCAGTTGAATGTGAATCTGTGAACTGGTTGAGTTGCTGAGTGGTGCAAATATAAGAGCTTTGTTTTAGTTTTGTTTGTACCATTTAATAAGATTTTGTTTTGCACAGTTTGTGTTTCTTTGTGCACTGTGTGTTTAGTTAGGTAGAATAATACATTTCATCAGTGGCTCAGTGGTTAGCCTTGCAGCACTGGAGTCCTGGGTTCAAATCCCACCAAGGACAACATCTGCAAGGAGTTTGTATGTTCTCCCCTTGTTTGCGTGGGTTTCCTCTGGGTTCTCAGGTTTACTCCCACACTACATAGACATACTGAAAGGGATTTAGATTGTGAGCCCCATTGGGGAGAGTGATGATAAAGTATATAAAGCGCTTTGGAATAAGATAGCGCTATATAAGAAAAGCATAATAAATAATGCTTAAATTAAACCAGTGGTCTCAGATTGAGTGTGCTGGCCTATGTGGTTTGTAAACAAAATGGGAGTTAAAAATCTGGAGTTGAAAGGAGTTCAACCCATCAGTACTTCATTTTTCCCTAACTTTTATTATTCCTTACTGTTTTTTATTTTATTGGTTAATGGCCATAAGGTTTGCGATCATGTTGCCCATCATGAAGCTATATGAAAGATCAGAAGGAACTAAATGTGACAAATCTGGAGAGGAGTATGCTTTCCAATGAGCAAGCAATTAGTGGGATTGACATGGAAGTTGGGGAAGTGGATAAGGAAGAGCAGGCAATTAGCTGAGTTAATGTAATATGAGAGACTGGAAAGAGATGTAAGAAAAAAGAAGCACATTCATGTTTCTGTAATTACCAAATGAGTGATCATGCAAGGGTGTCATTCTCAGAAATGGCCACCCTGGTGGTTCTGCTCTTTTTAATAGCTGAGAGAATAGCGCAGTTGGTGGTGGAGGGTAATGGATAGTGGCATGTACAAATTTGGGAACCTCTGATCAAAATCACTGTTATTAAGAACAGTTAAGCAAAATGAAAATTAAATGGACTAAAGTTAAAGATGAATAATTTCATTTGTATATTAGGCAACAAAAATATATATATTTTCATCTTTTACATTTTAAAAATTACAAAAATTAAAATGGATTGATGCAAAAGTTTGTCCATTCTGTATGGTTATTAGCACTTAGAAGAACCCCTTTTGAAAGTATTAAAGCTTATAAATGCTTTTTGTAGTCAGTCAAGATTCTTTCAATTCTTGTTTGAGGGATTCCTGAGGGATTTTCATCCTTTTTTCCTTGGAAAAGTCTTCCAGTTCTGTGAGATTTCTTGGTCATCTTGCATGCACTGCTCTTTTGATGTCTAGCCACAGATTTTCAATGATGTTTAATGGGTTGTCCAGTCAAAGCCGATAAGTCTGCAATCACTCTGTTTGACTGCAGACTTATGAATCCCCCAGCGCACGAACTGTGTGCCATAGGGATTTGCCAGTTTCAACCCCGGAAACGGAGGGTATGTATGAGTTATATATATACCTGGCCAGTGGGCATAGCCTCGCTCTTTATACATTTGTATGGTGCGAGGTCGCACCCTCTAGTCAGACACGTCCACTGGCTGTCCACTAGATGGGACACGGACTCGGCTCAATACAAGTATGTGGAGCGATGCCACGCCTATTGGCCGGGGGTATGTATAATTCATCCGTAACCTATATTTCCAGGTTTAAAACCAAGAATGTAACTGTAGAAGAAATCAGCGCACATAGAGTCTTATCCAGTGGACAAAGTAAGCGATCTATTCAAATTTCACTAATCTGATTGATCTAATGTAATGACATATAGCTCGATTTGAGAATATTGGCTGCAGCAGTTCCACAGGTCCATAGGCAACCATATCAGATGTGAAGAGGTAGAAAGTTTGTGGATATAATCCGCTGCCAATGAAATGTAGGACAAAAGATATCCAAATGAAGGAAAATGGCTTTTATTTCAACTCGTTTCAAAGTTCCAGTGACTTCTTCCTCAGGAACACAACCACATGATCGCTGCTTGCCACAGCCAGAGTTGTGGCTGAGTATGCAGTGCTTCTCGTGGTCACTCCATGTCTGTGCAGCAAGCTGTAGCATAACCTCATCTTCCTCCTCCTCCACCTCTCTGCTGAGCTACTCAGCTGTATGCCTTACGTTTCACACCAAGTGGGATCTACAACCTCATGGTCATCCTCTGTTCTCTCACTCCTCGCCTTGAGAGTCACCCTCCTCCACTTCCTGCTCTGACACCACAGTATAGTCTGCATGCACATTAGTTATCTAAATGTCATCAGGATCACCTCCACCCTTGGGGGTTGACATCTAGTGACAAGGGTCTGGCTCCTGCTCGGACCCTACTTCGTCCAGTCCCAGATCCAACCGCATAAAAATTTGGGCATTGGTGCAGATGCTTTCCTCTGGATTTTGTGAATCTTTGGAGCAGATGACTGATGCCCATGGAAAAGAATGTGTGAACAGCTCTGTAGACTCGCCCATCTGTGGGGAAACAAGGATAATTGGGGCGCAACCTCTGAGAATTGTATTGTGTGTGATAGTTAGGTGGAGGAAGAGGAGGAGAAGCCACTTGATGCAGAGCTTACCATCCACTGTAGCACATGCTCTTTCTGACCCTCATCTACAATGCATAGCATTGTTCAGCTGCCAAAGTAAGGGGGTCGAGTAGCCAGTCCAGTAACAGATGTTTTCAATTCTTTGAATAGGATGAGACAGTGTTTGTTCAGTAGAGCTTTCAGTAATATTACTACCTAACCAATGTACATGTTGAACACCAAGCCTACTCGCCCTTCCATCATGACCTCGCTTTTTCCCACTCATCTTGTATGTACCCTCTTCCTCTTTAAACCAGCTATTTCACAACCCTAGGCCCAGACCTGTCAGTCACCTGTCACTAAATTAACAATCAGAATCTATATTCTGACATAGTGTGCCTGCACAACAATATTAGCCCAAAGGATTTTGATTAGATAATGCGGCCTGATGCCTGCACAACAATATTAGCTGTTATGACCCCAATGGCGAGGGTCTCAGAGGAACGCGGAAGTCTGCAGAATACAAAAATCCAGCTCATAGGGCAGTGGTAACTGGGTTGACCATATATCTACTCCTAACGCCAACACTAGAAGTAGCCGGGGATCATTCCTACGTTGATTCTAGATGACACGCGCCAGCCGGAGAATCTAGCTACCCCTAGTAGAGGAAAACAAAGACCTTTCTTGCCTCCAGAGAAGGGGACCCCAAAGCTGGATAGAAGCCCCCCACAAATAATGACGGTGAGGTAAGAGGAAATGACAAACACAGAAATGAACCAGGTTTAGCACAGAGAGGCCCGCTTACTGATAGCAGAATAAAGAAAGGTAACTTATATGGTCAACAAAAACCCTATCAAAATCCACACTGGAAATTCAAGAACCCCCGAACCGTCTAACGGTCCGGGGGGAGAACACCAGCCCCCTAGAGCTTCCAGCAAAGGTCAGGATATAGATTTGGAACAAGCTGGACAAAAATACAAAAACCAAAACAAATAGCAAAAAGCAAAAGGCAGACTTAGCTGATATAACTGGAACCAGGATCAGTAGACAAGAGCACAGCAGACTAGCTCTGATAACTACGTTGCCAGGCATAGAACTGAAGGTCCAGGGAGCTTATATAGCAACACCCCTAACTAACGACCCAGGTGCGGATAAAAGGAATGACAGAAAAACCAGAGTCAAAAAACTAGTAACCACTAGAGGGAGCAAAAAGCAAATTCACAACAGTACCCCCCCCTTAGTGAGGGGTCACCGAACCCTCACCACGACCACCAGGGCGATCAGGATGAGCGGCATGAAAGGCACGAACTAAATCGGCCGCATGAACATCAGAGGCGACCACCCAGGAATTATCCTCCTGATCATAGCCCTTCCACTTGACCAGGTACTGAAGCCTCCGCCTGGAGAGGCGAGAATCCAAGATCTTCTCCACCACGTACTCCAACTCGCCCTCAACCAACCAACACCGGAGCAGGAGGCTCAGCAGAAGGAACTACAGGCACAATGTACCGCCGCAACAAGGACCTATGAAATACATTGTGAATAGCAAATGACACAGGAAGATCCAGACGAAAAGATACAGGATTAAGGATTTCCAATATCTTGTAAGGCCCAATAAAACGAGGTTTAAATTTGGGAGAGGAGACCTTCATAGGAACAAAGCGGGAAGAAAGCCATACCAAATCCCCAACGCGTAGTCGGGGACCCACACCGCGACGGCGGTTGGCAAAGCGCTGAGCCTTCTCCTGTGACAACTTCAAGTTGTCCACCACATGATTCCAGATCTGCTGCAACCTATCCACCACAGAATCCACCCCAGGACAGTCAGAAGGCTCCACATGACCCGAAGAAAAGCGAGGATGGAAACCAGAGTTGCAGAAAAAAGGCGAAACCAAGGTGGCGGAACTAGCCCGATTATTAAGGGCAAACTCAGCCAACGGCAAGAATGTCACCCAATTGTCCTGATCAGCAGAGACAAAACACCTCAAATAAGCCTCCAAAGTCTGATTGGTTCGCTCCGTCTGTCCATTAGTCTGAGGATGGAAAGCAGACGAAAACGACAAATCAATGCCCATCCTACTACAAAAGGATCGCCAGAACCTGGAAACGAACTGGGATCCTCTGTCTGACACAATATTCTCAGGGATGCCGTGCAAACGAACCACGTTCTGGAAAAACACAGGAACCAGATCGGAAGAGGAAGGCAGCTTAGGCAAAGGAACCAAATGGACCATCTTGGAGAAGCGATCACATATCACCCAGATAACGGACATGCCCTGAGATAGCGGAAGATCAGAAATGAAATCCATGGAGATATGTGTCCAAGGTCTCTTCGGGACAGGCAAGGGCAAGAGCAAACCGCTGGCACGAGAACAGCAAGGCTTAGCTCGAGCACAAGTCCCACAGGACTGCACAAATGACCGCACATCCCTTGACAAGGAAGGCCACCAAAAGGACCTGGCCACCAGATCTCTGGTGCCAAAAATTCCCGGGTGACCTGCCAACACCGAGGAATGAACCTCGGAAATGACTCTGCTGGTCCACTTATCCGGGACAAACAGTCTGTCAGGTGGACAAGACTCAGGCCTATCAGCCTGAAATCTCTGCAACACACGTCGCAGATCCGGAGAAATAGCTGACAAGATAACTCCATCTTTAAGAATACCAACAGGATCAGTGACTCCAGGAGCATCAGGCACAAAGCTCCTAGAAAGAGCATCGGCCTTCACATTCTTTGAACCTGGTAAATACGAGACAACAAAATCAAAGCGGGAGAAAAACAATGACCAGCGGGCCTGTCTCGGATTAAGGCGTTTAGCAGACTCGAGATACATCAGATTTTTGTGATCAGTCAAGACCACCACACGATGCTTAGCACCCTCGAGCCAATGACGCCACTCCTCAAATGCCCATTTAATGGCCAACAACTCCCGATTGCCCACATCATAATTTCGCTCGGCAGGCGAAAACTTCCTAGAGAAAAAGGCACAAGGTTTCATAACAGAGCAACCAGGGCCTCTCTGCGACAAAACGGCCCCTGCCCCAATCTCCGAAGCATCCACCTCAACCTGAAAGGGAAGTGAGACGTCAGGCTGGCACAAAACAGGCGCCGAAGTAAACCGGCGTTTCAACTCCTGGAAAGCCTCCACGGCAGCAGGAGCCCAGTTAGCTACATCGGAGCCCTTCTTGGTCATATCCGTCAAAGGTTTCACAATGCTAGAAAAATTAGCGATAAAACGACGGTAGAAGTTAGCGAAGCCCAAGAACTTCTGAAGACTCTTAACTGACGAGGGCTGAGTCCAATCAAGAATAGCTCGGACCTTGACTGGGTCCATCTCCACAGCAGAAGGGGAAAAAATGAACCCCAAAAAGGGAACCTTCTGTACACCAAAGAGACACTTTGAGCCCTTGACAAACAAAGAATTTTCACGCAAAATTTTAAAGACCAACCTGACCTGCTCCACATGCGAATCCCAATTATCAGAAAAAACCAAAATATCATCCAGATAAACAATCAAAAATTTATCCAGATACTTCCGGAAAATGTCATGCATAAAGGACTGAAAAACTGAAGGCGCATTGGAGAGCCCAAAAGGCATCACTAAGTACTCAAAATGACCTTCGGGCGTATTGAATGCGGTTTTCCATTCATCACCTTGCTTAATGCGCACAAGGTTGTACGCACCACGAAGGTCTATCTTGGTGAACCACTTGGCACCCTTAATCTGGGCAAACAAGTCAGACAACAGCGGTAAAGGATACTGAAATTTGACAGTGATCTTATTCAAAAGCCGATAATCAATACAAGGTCTCAAAGATCCGTCCTTTTTTGCCACAAAAAAGAATCCCGCACCAAGAGGGGAGGAAGACGGACGAATATGTCCTTTCTCCAGAGACTCCTTGATATATGAACGCATAGCGGTATGTTCTGGTACCGACAGATTAAACAGTCTTCCCTTAGGAAATTTACTGCCCGGGATCAAATCTATAGCACAGTCACAGTCCCTATGAGGAGGCAGTGCACTGGACTCAGACTCACTGAAGACATCCTGATAATCAGACAAATACTCCGGAACTTCCGAAGGCGTAGAAGAAGCAATAGACACAGGCAGGGAATCCCCATGAATACCACGACAGCCCCAACTTGAGACTGACATAGCCTTCCAGTCCAGGACTGGATTATGGGTCTGTAACCATGGCAGCCCTAAAACAACCAAATCATGCATTTTATGTAAAACCAGGAAACGTATCACCTCGCGGTGTTCAGGAGTCATGCACATGGTAACCTGTGTCCAATACTGTGGTTTATTTGCTGCCAATGGTGTAGCATCAATACCCCTAAGAGGAATAGGATTTTCTAATGGTTCAAGAGTAAAACCACAGCGCTTAGCAAATGAGAGATCCATGAGACTTAGGGCAGCACCTGAATCTACAAACGCCATGACAGGATAAGATGACAGTGAGCAAATCAAAGTTACAGACAGAATAAATTTAGGTTGCAAATTACCAACGGTGACAGGACTAACAACCTTAGCTATACGTTTAGAGCATGCTGAGATAACATGTGTAGAATCACCACAGTAGTAGCACAAGCCATTCTGGCGTCTATGAATTTTCCGCTCATTTCTAGTCAGGATTCTATCACATTGCATTAAATCAGGTGTCTGTTCAGACAACACCATGAGGGAATTTGCGGTTTTTCTATCACATTGCACCGAATTAGGTGTCTGTTCAGACAACAGCATGAGGGAATTTGCGGTTTTGCGCTCCCGCAACCGCCGATCAATTTGAATAGCCAGTGCCATAGTATCATTCAGACCTGTGGGAATGGGAAAACCCACCATAACATTCTTAATGGCTTCAGAAAGGCCATTTCTAAAATTAGCGGCCAGTGCACACTCGTTCCAATGTGTCAGCACGGACCATTTCCGAAATTTTTGGCAATACACTTCAGCCTCGTCCTGCCCCTGAGACATAGCCAGCAAGGCCTTTTCTGCCTGAATCTCAAGATTGGGTTCCTCATAAAGTAAACCGAGCGCCAGAAAAAACGCATCAAGATCAGCCAATGCCGGATCTCCTGGCGCCAGCGAAAAAGCCCAATCCTGAGGGTCGCCCCGTAAGAACGAAATAACAATTTTTACTTGCTGAGCAGAATCTCCAGATGAACAGGGTCTCAGGGACAAAAACAATTTACAATTATTCACGAAATTCCTAAACTTAAACCTGTCTCCGGAAAACAGTTCAGGAATCGGTATTTTAGGTTCTGACCTAGGATTTCTGATAACATAGTCTTGTATGCCCTGCACACGAGTAGCCAGCTGGTCCACACTTGTAATCAAGGTCTGGACATTCATGTCTGCAGCAAGCATAGCCACTCTGAGGTAAAGGGGAAGAAGAAAAAAAAAAAACTCAGAATCTTCTTTCTTATAATCCCTCTTCTGCAATGCATTAAACATTTAATACTGGCCTGGCAAACTGTTATGACCCCAATGGCGAGGGTCTCAGAGGAACGCGGAAGTCTGCAGAATACAAAAATCCAGCTCATAGGGCAGTGGTAACTGGGTTGACCATATATCTACTCCTAACGCCAACACTAGAAGTAGCCGGGGATCATTCCTACGTTGATTCTAGATGACACGCGCCAGCCGGAGAATCTAGCTACCCCTAGTAGAGGAAAACAAAGACCTTTCTTGCCTCCAGAGAAGGGGACCCCAAAGCTAGATAGAAGCCCCCCACAAATAATGACGGTGAGGTAAGAGGAAATGACAAACACAGAAATGAACCAGGTTTAGCACAGAGAGGCCCGCTTACTGATAGCAGAATAAAGAAAGGTAACTTATATGGTCAACAAAAACCCTATCAAAATCCACACTGGAAATTCAAGAACCCCCGAACCGTCTAACGGTCCGGGGGGAGAACACCAGCCCCCTAGAGCTTCCAGCAAAGGTCAGGATATAGATTTGGAACAAGCTGGACAAAAATACAAAAACCAAAACAAATAGCAAAAAGCAAAAGGCAGACTTAGCTGATATAACTGGAACCAGGATCAGTAGACAAGAGCACAGCAGACTAGCTCTGATAACTACGTTGCCAGGCATAGAACTGAAGGTCCAGGGAGCTTATATAGCAACACCCCTAACTAACGACCCAGGTGCGGATAAAAGGAATGACAGAAAAACCAGAGTCAAAAAACTAGTAACCACTAGAGGGAGCAAAAAGCAAATTCACAACAATTAGCCCAAACAATTTTGATTACGAAATGCGGACTCCTGCCTGCAACCCAACAACAGTCCAAATGATTTTGATTAGCAAATGGGGCCTCCTGCCCGCACCTTAATATTATCCCAAACAATTATGATTAAGAAATGGGGCCTCCTGAGTCCTTACTGCAACACAATATTAGCCCAAATGATTTTGATTGAAAAATAGGGACTGATGTCTACACCCCAATATTAGCCCTAATGAGTTTGATTAGCAAATTACGTCTCCTGGCTACAACCCAATATTAGCCAAAAAGATTTTGATTAGGAAATAGGGCCTCCTGCTTGCACCCCAATATTAGCCCTAATAAGTTTAATTAGGAAATGGGGCCTCCTGAATCCTGACTGAAACACAGTATTCACTCAAATGATTTTGATTATGAATGAATTTAATTAGGAAATGGGGCTGGTGTCTGCACCCTAACATCAGCCCTTACAATTTTGATTAGCAAATAGGGCCTCCTGGCTGCACTCCAATATTAGCCCAAACAATTTTGATTAGTAAAGGAGGCCTTCTGGCTGCACCCCAATATTAGCCCAAACAATTTTAATTAGGAAATAGGGAGTCCTGACTGCAACACAGTATTAGCCCAAATGATTTTGATCAGGAAATGGGGCCTAGTGTCTGCACCCCAACATCAGCCCTTACAATTTTGATTAGCGAATAGGGCCTCCTGGCTGCAACCCAATATTAGCCCTAATAATTTTAATTAGGAAATGGGGCCTCCTGAATCCTGACTGAAACACAGTATTCACTCAAATGATTTTGATTATGAATGGGGCTTGGTGTCTGCACCCCAACATCAGCCCTTACAATTTTGATTAGCAAATAGGGCCTCCTGGCTGCACCTCAATATTAGCTCAAACAATTTTGATTAGTAAAGGAGGCCTTCTGGGTGCACCCCAATATTAGCCCAAATAATTTTAATTAGTAAATGGGACATCCTGAGTCCTGAATGCAACACAGTATTCACCCAAATGATTTTGATTAGGAAATGGGGCCTGGTGACTGAGCCCTAACATCAGCCCTTACAATTTTGACAAGTTAGATGCTGAAAGGTTGATTTCACTTAGGATAGCATGCTATTTAACTATATGACAACTTGCAGGTGCAGTCTCTCTGTACTGTTACACTGACAAAATGGCGCCAGCAAAACAACATGTCCACTTTTTATATGGAGAAGGACATGTGACTAGGGCAGCCAATGACAGAAGCCCTTGTGTCTGGACATTATGGATGGTTTCTGCGCACTGATTGGCTGCCGGAATGTACACACATTAACCTAATTTAAAACAAATAACACTCCACCACTCCTCTGTCCTATACACACCCCCTCCCCTCATAAAATATATCCCCTTGCTCATCCTACAGGACCACTATCTTACCAAAGTCCTAACCAAAGCATTTGTGGAAACGCGATCATTTTTGATAACTTTGAGCAAAAATGCTTGGGAAACCAAACACAAATCCGAATTTGCTACATTCGTGCCAAATTTGAGATTGACGATGTTTTCCAAACAAGTTTCCTCATCTCTAGTTACCACTAACCTTCAAAGGAAAATGCAAAAGTAGGGCAAGGTCATTCCTCATCAGAAGTTGCTGCAGCTAAAGGCAAGCATCCATTCTGCTTCTGCCCCCTTTCTGTTAAGCATACAAGATGAAATAAATATACAATAGACAGGAACCAGTCATGACAATAAAGCTTTTTGTTCCTCTCTTCTCACTGGTGGGGACGGGATTTAAATTAGTTTCACAATTTTGGGCTCCGCATTGCTGACATCCTGCTGTGCGGAAACCAGGTCAGACAAGAATCAAATGGCGTCTTCTTTCCCTTTCCAGCATACTAGCTGAGCAGTGACATCAGCCCACAAAGCCTCGCACAGTATGCTGTGTGGACATGTCTGCTGTACCATGATATTTAAATGTACAGTGCCAGTGGACAGCAACTTATGTAGCCTGCGGTCGGGCAGCCTTTAACAACCACTTGTGGACTGGTCTGGATAAATGTCACAGTGGCAAGGGCCCAGCCCAACCCTGACGATCTTTATAAGCTCTGTGTATCACTGCCTCCACCACTGATTGACAACTTTCTGGCTATGCACAGTGTAATCAGAAATCTGTCAATCAGTGGTGTGGGTGGGGTTATACAGAGGCCAGCAGAAGATTGGCAGATCTGCAACAGATAAAACAGTGATTGTGTCAAAACTACAGCAACCAGTTCAGTAAATGACACATTGCTAGAATTAGGGTCTCTGACCTTACATAACGCTGCTCTCAATTGAGGCAGCAAGAACCTGGTGACCGACTCAATTTAAGTATTGAACTGTAGATCAAAGTTCACCTAGGACAAGTTATGTTGGTCATTGTGGAAGTACCATTGACCATTGAAGTTTTTCTGTTTGAAGTTTTGTCATAACTGGATAACTGATTTGTGCCTATTTCAGCTGAAAGGTGAACATTAGAGATAAATCTTTGTTAATACACATTTGGCAATTTTAACAATTATTTAAAAAAAAATTTGACTTACAGAAAATCGGCTTGCTACAAATCCTAAGTATTGCAAAGCCTCCAAAGGCCCAGAAAAGATTTGTAACATTCTGAGTTCTCTTGGGGCTGTATCAAACCTCTGAAAAGATTTTTTTTTTTTTTAATTCTTTATTTAAGTTTTCAAGTACCAAGACAAATATAAAAAAAGAAACATATACTCACAAACAGATCTCAAATGTGTACTGAATTCAGTAGATAGAGACTAAAATGTACTTGAGAACAAATGTTATCGATACAGGCTTAGCTGAGAGAAAACTAGTGAGTATAATAACATTAGCAACATATTCAGGTCTAGAGAAAATAGCCTTAAATTCCAACAGCTACCAAAGAGAAAAAAGAAAGGCCAGGAGATGTGACGGTAGGACTTCAAGTAGGCAATTATTTGTTGCTGAGGATTGAGGAAGGATATGAGGCTCATATAGATGGTTAATCGGGCTAATCTCTGAAAAGATTTTTTTGCAACCAAGGGACTTCATTATGTGTAGAAATGATAAATGGATGGTAACTGGTAGTAACAAACAGATTCTTCCTCACACACTAATCTTCTTCACTGCTGTGCTGTCACATATTTTCTGCTCATTTTTTCCACTGCTTCATTGTTTTCTCTCCCCATCTCTGTGGTTAAGCTGTGAAGTTCTCTTACTGTCCAGATTCACCACAAAATGGCAGCTGCATTCTCTGCTTTTATACATAGAGGCAATTGCAGTCCTTCTAGATTAGTTGTGCAATACCATATGATGTGATAATTACGCACAGCCACAAGCAGTATACGCTCTTCACAGTGCAGTGATCTGAAGCATATCCCTCTGCAATCTGAGTTTAAAAAAGACCCATGTGTTAGGGTCAAAACGTTACACATTTTTGTTGGATTGCATCACAATCAAAGCATTTCTTCTGACATATTTGAGTGCCGAGTACTTTGCATTACTTCAAACAGAGACATATCATTCTTTTTTTTCATTTGTTGTATGATGCCAAATAGAAGCACCACATGGATAAACAATGACTCTACATGTCTGATGGTATTCACATAACACTCGTGGTGTAAGTACCGCGAAAAAAGGTGAGGCTCCATTAGTAAATGCATTGTGGTATTGCTGCCTCAGAAGTGAAGATCTATGCAGAAAACTTTTACATTTATGATGTTTAAACCAAAATGCAAAATATGACATGTATTCCGTGTGTCGTATACATAACTGGTATGTGTGCATTTCAAGTCTCTGATAAGGAAGAGGTATGCGTGCAATGTGCAATGTGCAGTGACCTCCGAGGCCTTGCCGTGACTGACCAAGCTAGAGCTATGATGGCAGAAAGAAGAGGCCCCGAGGGTCAGACGGCTTACTATTCGGTCCTCTTCTATCCACTAGTGCATCTTCAACCTGTTCATTTTAGGCTTCAGAGATCACTGTGCATTGCACATCAATGATGTTATGATGTGCCATGTGCAGTGACCTCTAAGATATGGTGGCGATCAGAAGCTCTGACCCAAAATCACAAATTTGTGTGTGGGTGGACACAAAGTCCTGATGCTGGTGAAGTACTGGAAGTCAAGAAAACTTATTAGAGGGTTTGGTTTCAACTTTGAATGAATAACGAGATCTAAATTAATATTACCAGATGGTGCTGCTGGATGCGTGTGACCAAAGATACACCAGCTGCACAATTTTGTGTCAGTCATGCAGCTATTGGCCTGTCATGGGTGGGTGATGAATCAACTGCACTGTTACCAGATCACAGACGCACCGCCTGATCTTACTCCTATTTTTTTTTACTGCATCTACTTCTCTCTCTCTTTCTCTCTCTCTCTCTATATATATATATATTTGCTATATAAGCCCAAGAAAATCCTAATGGCTGACTTGGCTGTGTGCATGAGGCCTTGCGGTGTTTTTCACACATATTTGTAAGCTAGAGATGAAAATATTAATACGCATACACCAACTGTCACTAAATTGGTCCTTTTGTTACCATACACAGTTTAATAGGAATTACGTAGTTGCTATATCAGATTAGATAAACAAGAGCAAATGTGTTAGCTTCATTTTATAAAGTGTTTTTCTTTTTTACATTTTTTTTGTATTAAAAATTATCACAAAATTCGGGCCTTGAAACCACTTGGTCATTTTATCTCCATGTTCTGCACAGAGATCATTTCCATAGTTCATTCTACCATCTCAGGTGCATAAAGGGATTCTGATTTCCCTTCAACAACGTTTAGCATAAAGTTCATTAAGTGGATACTTTCTACGATGCACAGAAGGCGAAAACACATCAACAAGATTTCCCTTTTATCTTGATGAGCTCACATGCTCCTGAGTCACTGGCTTCATCACTCTAATCCTGTAAACTGTGCATTATAAATAGTCAGGAGGTGGCCCAGAGGCTGCTGTGTGCATCTGTTTAGCAATGTGGTGATAATGTGAACTCATTATTTTATTTTCTGCTTTCCTTTATTAATATTATTTTTCTCACTTCTTAGAGTCTTGCAAATATGGCGCTCACTATCCAAGCACTAATAAATTAGAAAATATCTTAAACTTGTCCATACTGCATATAGTTGTTTACATAGTGCCAGCATTATCCCAGCACTAGGCAAAGATTGTCATCACCTACATTGGTTTTATCTACATCAGGGCTAACAATCTAAATTCCTAATAATTTACTTATTTTAATGGATATTTCTGAGCACATGGGGGAAACCACACAAACATGGCAGAGTGTACAAACTCCACGCAGACTCAAGATTAGGACTGAAGGGCAACAATGCTAAACACTGAGCTTCAACAACACCAGTTTGTTCTGTAAGTTCAACTCAAATTGGAGACCAAATATGTATATACAGTTATGTGAATATGTTTATGTCCCCTTCCTGAATTTCTATTCTTTAGCATGTTTGTCACACTTAAATGTTTCAGATCTCAAAACAAATTTAAAAATTAGACAAAGATAGCACAAGTAAACACAAAATGCAGTTTTTAAATGAAAGTCTTTATTATTAAGGGAAAAAGAAATCCAAACCTACAGGGCCCTGTGTGAAAAAGTGATTGCTTTCCCCCTTAAAACATGAATTAACTGTGGTTTATCACATCTTTGGGAAGCTGAGTTCAAATTCTCTAGCCACACCCAGGCCTGATTATGTCCACACCTGTTTTTAATCAAGAAATTACTTAAATAGGACTTGTCTGACAAAGTGAAGTAGACCAAAGGGTCCTCAAAAGCTAGACATCATACCACGATCCAAAGAAATTCTGGAACATATGAGAAACAAAGTAATTGAGATCTATCAGACTGGAAAAGGTTATAAAGCCATTCCTAAAGCTTTGTGACTCCAGAAAACCACAGTGAGAGCCATTATGCACAAATGGCAAAAACATGGAACAGTGGTGAACCTTCCCCGGAGTGGTCAGCTGATTAAAAAATTACCCCAAGAGCACAGCAATGACTCATCCAAGATGTCACAAAAGACCCCACAACAACATCCAAAGCTCTGCAGACCTCACTTGCCCCAGTTAAGGTTAGTGTTCATGACTCCACCATGAGAAAGAGACCTGGGCAAAAATGGCCTTCATGACCAAGTTCTGAGACAAAAACCACTCCTGATTAATAAGAACATAAAGGCTCGTCTCAGTTTTGCCAGAAAACATCTTGATGATCCCCAAGACTTTTGGGAGGATACTCTGTGAATTGACAAGAGAAAAGTTGAACTTTTCAAAGGTGTATGTCCTATTACATCTGATGCAAAAGTAACACAGCATTTCAGAAAAGGAATAGCATAACAACAGTAAAATATGGTGGTGATGCACCGGCGTGGGTTCAGATTAAATGCCATTCATAATAAACTATTAATGAGACTCAGCTGAGTAACTTACTTGGAGCTGTGGTCACATCGGATGCGCTGCTCACGTCGGACCGGAAGTGACATGACACCACTATGTACATCGTTTTCCAAGAGAGCAATAGAATCACACATGCACAAGAGGACCTTTCTTTCGCTATCAGGTTAGTGGTAGGTTGGTGGTACAGGAGTTTGAATGCTAGCTGTCGACTGAAAAGATAGACATCCTTCACCAAGATAAATTTGTCTAGTCTATTCATTCTATTTACTTGGTGATCTGAAGCATTTAAGTGTGACAAACATGCAAAAGAATAGGAAATCAGGAAGGGGCAAACACTTTTCACACAACTGTATATGCATTAAAATGACAATAAAAGAAAATATCTCCTAATAAAATGGGCATATTAAGTCTGACGATGGAGTAAGATGATATGCAACAGTAGGAACTTTGCACGGGAAGATTTCATCCTTTCATCTATGTATGTTATTTTATTAGGAGTTAGAATTATGTGGAGTGGGGATATGGAGTCTTAGCTGACACCTTGGATCTTGAATGAAAGTTGGCACAACATATCCCTGTGTAAGAAATAAGACGACCAGGACTTTAAATAACATGTCGTACTTAGGTGCTCTACAGTATTTTACATCGAAGGCCAAGAGTTTCAAGTTGCAAATTCTTGCAAAAATATTTGTATGGATCAGCTGACAGACTATTGTTTTAATGCTTATGGCATTCTATTTTATTTTTCATTAGTTACCCCTTAATGACACAGCCATTTGTTGCACTTTAGCTTTTTCTCCCTCTGCTCACTTTATTCAATTATTTTTTATAGCCATAGTCATAACATGGCTTGTTTGTTTAGAAGATGAGTTTGAATGACGTTTTTCACCCTTTCACACTCCATGATTAGGAACTTTGAAGGGGGATCAACAAAAGTCAGATACCAGCTATAGTATGGATCCCTGTGAGATGTCTCTCACTCAGCCAAACCAGATCTCCACTTTGCACTGACGAGGGGCAGTACCCCAAAACACAGTGTCTGCAAATTGAGATTCTAGTTTGGCTTTTATCCTAAGTCATGTGACAAGGCTCGTTAAAGGGTCGACATCGACTATTGGGATTGCTACTTCCAATAGGTGGCACTAGAGTTCTAGTTCTCTTCCTCTCTGAAGAGACAATTTGCAAAAAATATTATAAAATATAAACATTTGACTCTCACTGCTTTTCATTAAAAAATGTTTATATTTTATATTTTACAATTCTTTATTGCTATCACTCTGTCCAGTAAAGTCAAATCTATCAAACTATACATTAAATTAAGCCAATTTGGTAAATGCTGTAAATAGGAAAAAAAAAAGTCAAAACACCTGAATTGTGGTTTTAAAATTGCTTCAATATCGTAAAATAAAGTGAAATAATAAGCAATCAAAACATTGTTTTGAATGCCAAAATTATGAAAAAACACCAGCTCACCATGCAAAAAACAAATACCTACACAGCTCTATTGATGGTAATAGAAATACGTTATAGAAAGTCATAAAAAAAGGCAACAGAAAATAACTTTTTTAGCTAATAGAATAATAAAAAAATATAACCTTGATGTCTCAATTATCGTAATGACCTGATGAATCATGATTGCAGGTCATTTTACTGCACAATTAAAGCCGAAAAAAGAAACATCCAAAAAACAACTGCGGAATTGCAGGTTTTTTTTCCCCATTTCACCACACTTGGAATTTTTTTACCATTTTCCCTTACTTTATTTCGTAAAATGAATTTTTTCATTTAAAACTACAACCCTTTCAACAAAAAAACAAATCCTCACACATCTATGTCAGTGCAAATATAAAAAAAGTTACAGCTAATCGAAAAAGGAGAGGAAAAAAATGAAAAGGCATAAAAAAATTGGCTGCATCCTTAAAGGGCCACTGTCACCCCCTCCAGCCGTTATAAACTACAAGAGCCACCTTGTGCAGCAGTAATGCTGCATTCTAACAAGGTGGCTCTTTTAGTTTTTGATTCATTTATTACCTCAATAAAGCGTTTTAAAAATTGGCCACACATACCAGATATTGTCCCAGGAGGCGGTCCGAGGCGTCCTGTATGAATCCCCCAACTGCCGTCACTCTTCTCTTCAGGGCCGATGGTACCCGCCCCCTTCGCGTTGTTGCTTCTTAAATCCGGTGCCTGCGCTGTGCGTGCCTGCCTGGGGCCTGCGCAGTGTTCTTTGTCAGTCACATCTCAGATGCCGGGTGCCTGACTGCACCCTGTTACTGAATCCCCGCCCCGCACTGTGTTATTCATTATGCACAGTGTGGGGCTGGGGTTCCTGGGAAGGCGGGGGAGCGTCAGAGATGGGAGAGCGCCTGAACAGCGCAGTGTGCATGCCCAGGAATGCCAGCCCTGCACTGCGCATAATGAATAACACAGTGCGGGGCGGGGATTCAGTAACAGGGCGGCCGCACTGCCCGCACAGGCGCAGTCAGGCACCCGGCATCTGAGATGTGACTGACAAAGAATACTGCACAGGCCCCAGGCAGGCACGCACAGCGCAGGTGTTTGGAATGTGGGAGGAAACTGGAGTACCCGGAGGAAACCCACGCAAACACGGAGAGAACATACAAACTCTTTGCAGATGTTGTCCTTAGTGGGGCTTGAACCCAGGACTCCAGCGCTGCAAGGCTGCTGTGCTATCCACTGTGCCACTGTGTTAAACTATAACTGCACACAGCCTGCAGGATGCAGTGGAGAGAAATAGCTGACTTGATGCCAGAACTAGGCAGGGAAAAGTTAACCCTTGACATGGTCAGACCAGGAAAGAGAGACAGGATACAAAACCCGGTCTGGATCATGACAGTTTGTTAATGTAGAAGAAAAATATATAACCTAGTCTCATGATTCTTTAGGTCTGCACATTATCAAACTTGTATAGTTCTCTTATTATTTTGGTGTCTTATAAAAATTCTGAACTTTGGGAAAAAAAAATAACAATTGGTCTGCGTCTCCATTTTCTGAGAGCCATAAGATTTTATTTTTATTTTAATGGAATCGTGTTTGGGCCTATTTCTTGCAAAGCAAACTGAGAGCTTAACTGATACCCTTTTGGGTTACAATGTTTACATTTCATTTTTATTGCATTTTTTGGTATGCTGTAGTGACTGAAAATTGACAATTCTAGCATTCCTGATTTTTCTTCTTTACGATGTTTACGAGTTCGATTGCTGTTGTTAGTCTCAGATGCTGGCGCAGAGAGCATTGGTAACTATCATGCTCACTGAGTTTCTGACATTACTTACCAACATCTCTTTTTCATTTATTAAATACATCTATTTTCAATTTACTGTTTTTAAAATAATGTACTAGAGTCGTATACTTGAACATGATGCGGATCCTTAAATTAATTGGATTTATGTAAATGGGTAAGTATCTACCACTGAATTACTGCACCCAGCTAGAATAATATAAAGCTATTTCTTAATGCAACATTTTATGTTGCTGAAAATACATGGGAAAATAAAATATGCAATAAAACAAAATGTTCTTTTTCCCCGAATTTATGATTCCAAATCTTGTTTGCATCATGTATAATTCATTCAACAAAGCTTGTAATAAAAAGGGCACCTTGCAGTAAAACCAATAAATGATTTTAAAGGGAAGATGCGGTATCTAGTTGGATATCATATAAGCTTTTCCCAAGTGGCTACAATAAATGGAGAGATACTGATTTATTTGTATTGGCAGTCATGAGTCAATACATTTTATCTTCCTTTTGAAATGTTCTGTATCTGCCATGAAAGTGCCAAACCTTGGATGTCTCTGCTAATCTAAAACAAAAGAGAGGGCTAGCAAATTGAATTGTTTGTGCTTATATATATCATCCCTTTGTGATCCTTTGTTTTACTACAGGAAACAATTGAAAATCAGTTATTACTAGAGATGAGTGAATAAATGCGAGCAGAATTGAATATTGTACTTGAATCTTCCAAAAAAGTTTTTTGCAATTTGCTTCCACAAGGATTCAACAAACTGCCATTTTTCTGAGTCGTTAAAAGTCATCAAAATATTTTTTTTAAAAAGCAAAAAACCTATTACTCAACTCTCCAACACCTCTGCTTCTTACCATTCGGTCCTCATCGCATCTTTGAATCAGTGTCAGCAGTGGTGAATTCCGGGGATTTCACCGCTGCCGACATCGATCCAAAAAAATAAAGTTTATGTGAGTATAACAATTTTTTTTTTTTTTACATATTACATTTAGTGGGGATTGGAGAAAACCCACATAAAAAGGGACAGTAAATTAGGGGGAAGTTATTTTAAATTTTTTTTAGGAAGAACTGCGTGAACAGGTGAATTTGAATTTTACCTAGTCCACTCAACTCTAGTTTTGCCATCTTCATAGTAACAAAAGCAAGAGCAAAAAACACAGTTTGGAACAAAATTTAGGAAACGGCCTAGCTTGTTACTTAAAGACACAGCATGTTTCTTTTTATTTTTTGCTTTGTCATCTCTACATTTCGAAAGCCATTTTTTTAACATTTTCCGCCAACATAGCTGTAAAGCGGCTTATTTTTTGAAGAATACATTACTTTGTTAATGGAGCCATGTTGCACACAAGACATGTCATGCAAATATTTATTTATGTATTAACAGTTGTATATGCTTTTTTTCAGTTTTGCATATGAAAAACACTTTCTTTTACAGAACAATTCAAAACAGTATTAGATTTTCTAGCTTGGAGGTTTGCTTTTTAACTTGTGTTTTGCAGGATTACTTGTAGATTTTTATTATTATCATTTTAGAATTTGTAGTTAATTTCTATTTTTGCATGGTTCTTCTAGTCTAGTGCAGGGAGAAGCGAATAAAATAGGAATGCAAACAATAGGAAAAAGAACACCTGTAATGCCTCAAACGGACCATTTTGCATAGCATGCCGGATCATATTTATTAATTTGTTGTCCTGTCTGGCCATTTTTATCATTTTAGTGGCATCCTTTTTTCTCACATGCAAAAAAAAAATTGTAAGCTTTTCCTACCTGTTAAACAATAATTTACAGAATTTGGATGATATACAGATGGCATTCAAGTACTATCCTTTTTTTAACTGAACCGTACAATTGGATTTTGGGGTGTTTGATTCATAAACCGGATAATAAATGGACAGTCATTGCCTTTTGGGCTGAAAATAAGTCGATAAAAATGGTCATGTAAACATGACTCATAGACTACAAAGAGTATGCATTCTATCCATATAAAACATGAAAAGAACATGTACGTGAAACAAGTCATCTGAACAAGGCTTTGTACGCTGCCTTCTCAGAACTGGCACAGTTTTTAAGATGTGTCCAGTATTTTATTTGCTGTTAAAATTTTGCTGTTCATGACTTAAAAGTGCATTCATTGCATATTTTAAGAACATATGAGATGATTCACAAAGTTTAAGATTTGCAATAAATTAGAGTGATCCCTATTCTGGAAAATGGATGGATAGAAATCGAACATTGTTATTTAACCCCTTTCTGACATTGGACGTACTATCCCGTCGAGGTGGGGTGGGCCCGTATGACCACCGACGGGATAGTACGTCCAGCGCGATCGGCCGCGCTCACGGGGGGAGCGCGGCCGATCGCGGCCGGGTGTCAGCTGACTATCGCAGCTGACATCCGGCACTATGTGCCAAGAGCGGTCACGGACCGCCCCTGGCACATTAACCCCTGGCACACCGCGATCAAACATGACACGCTCCCTGCGTGCTTCCCCGAGACCCCCGGAGCAACGCGATGTGATTGCGTTGCTCCGAGGGTCTCTTACCTTCTCTCCCTGCAGTCCCCGGATCCAAAATGGCCGCGGGGCTGCATCGGGGTCCTGCAGGGAGTGGCTTACCAAGTGCCTGCTCAGAGCAGGCGCTTGGTAAGCCTGCAGAACTGAAAGTCAGATCGCTGATCTGACAGAGTGCTGTGCAAACTGTCAGATCAGCGATCTGTGATGTCCCCCCTGGGACAAAGTAAAAATTAAAAAAAAAAAATTTCCACATGTGTATAAAAAATAATAATTAAAAAAAAATCCTAAATAAAGAAAAAAAAAATATTATTCCCATAAATACATTTCTTTAAATAAATAAAAGAAAACAATAAAAGTACACATATTTAGTATCGCCGCGTCCGTAACGACCCAACCTATAAAACTGTCCCACTAGTTAACCCCTTCAGTGAACACCGTAGGAAAAAAAAAAAAAGAGGCAAAAAACGCTTTATTATCATACCGCCGAACAAAAAGTGGAATAACACGCGATCAAAAAGACGGATATAAATAACCATGATAACGCTGAAAACGAGCTGCCATACAGCGTCATCAAAGAAAAAATAAAAAAGTTATAGTCCTCAGAATAAAGCGATGCCAAAATAATTATTTATTCTATTAAATAGTTTTTATCGTATAAAAGCGCCAAAACATAAAAAAAAGATATAAATGAGGTATCGCTGTAATCGTACTGACCCGAAGAATAAAAATGCTTTATCAATTTTACCAAACGTGGAACGGTATAAACGCCCCCCCCAAAAAGAAATTCATGAATAGCTGTTTTTTGTCATTCTGTCTCACAAAAATCGGAATAAAAAGCGATCAAAAATGGTCACGTGTCCGAAAATGTTACCAAAAAAACATCAACTCGTCCCGCAAAAAACAAGACCTAACATGACTGTGTGGACCAAAATATGGAAAAATTATAGCTCTCAAAATGTGGAGACGCGAAAACTTTTTTGCTATAAAAAGCGTCTTTTAATGTGTGACAGCTGCCAATCATAAAAATCCGCTATAAAAAAATGCTATAAAAGTAAATCAAACCCCCCTTCATCACCGCCTTAGTTAGGGAAAAATAATAAAATTTAAAAAATTTATTTATTTCCATTTTCCCATTAGGGTTAGGGTTAGGGCTAGGGTTAGGGTTAGGGCTAGGGTTAGGGCTAGGGTTAGGGCTAGGGTTAGGGCTAGGGTTAGGGTTAGGGTTGGGGCTAGCATTGGAGCTAAAGTTAGGGTTAGGGTTGGGGCTAAAGTTAGGGTTAGGGTTTGGATTAAATTTACTGTTGGGATTAGGGTTGGGATTAGAGTTATGGGTGTGTCAGGGTTAAGGATGTGGTTAGGGTGACCATTGGGATTAGGGTTAGGGGTGTGTTTGGATTAGGGTTTCAGTTAGAATTAGGGAGTTTCCACTGTTTAGGCACATCAGGGGCTCTCCAAACGCGACATGGCGTCCGATCTCAATTCCAGCCAATTCTGCATTGAAAAAATAAAACAGTGCTCCTTACCTTCCGAGATTTCCCGTGCACCCAAACAGGGGTTTACCTCAACATATGGGGCATCAGCGTACTTGGGACAAATTGGACAACAACTTTTGGGGTCCAAGTTCTCTTGTTACCCTTGGGAAAATATAAATTTGGGGGGCTAAAAATCATTTTTGTGGAAAAAAAAGGATTTTTTTTATTTTCAAGGCTCTGCATTGTAAACTGTAGTGAAACACTTGGGGGTTCAAAGTTCTCACAACACATCTAGATAAGTTCCTTGGGAGGTCTAGTTTCCAATATGGGGTCACTTGTGGGGGGTTTCTACTGTTTGGGTACATCAGGGGCTCTGCAAATGCAATGTGACGCCTGCAGACCAATCCATCTAAGTCTGCATTCCAAATGGCGCTCCTTCCCTCCCAAGCTCTGCCATGCGCCCAAACAGTGGTTCCCCCCACTGGTTGAGTGGTTGAGTGGTTCTCTCAAAACACATCTAGATAAGTTCCTTAGGGGGTCTACTTTCCAAAATGGTGTCACTTGTGTGGGGGTTTAATGTTTAGGCACATCAGGGGCTCTCCAAATGCGACATGGTGTCCCATCTCAATTCCAGTCAATTTTGCATTGAAAAGTCAAACGGCGCTCCTTCCCTTCCGAGCTCTGCTATGCGCCCAAACAGTGGTTTACTCCCACATATGGGGTATCGGCGAACTCAGGAAAAATTGCACAAAAACTTTAGGGGTCCAATTTCTTCTCTTACCCTTGGGAAAATAAAAAATTGGTTGGCGAAAAGATCATTTTTTGTGAAAAAATATGATTTTTTATTTTTACGGCTCTGCATTATAAACTTCTGTGAAGCACTTGTTGGGTCAAAGTGCTCACCACACATCTAGATAAGTTCCTTAAGGGGTCTACTTTCCAAAATGGTGTCACTTGTGGGGAGTTTCAATGTTTAGGCACATCAGGGGCTCTCCAAACGCAACATGGCGTCCCATCTTAATTCGTCAATTTTGCATTGAAAAGTCAAATGGCACTCCTTCCCTTCCGAGCTCTGCTATGCACCCAAACAGTGGTTTACCCCCACATATGGGGCATCGGCGTACTCAGGACAAATTGCACAACAACTTTTGCGGTCCAATTTCTTCTCTTACCCTTGGGAAAATAAAAAATTGGGGGCAAAAAAATATGATTTTTTTATTTTTACAGCTCTTCATTATAAACTTCTGTGAAGCACTTGGTGGGTCAAAGTGCTCATCACACATCTAGATAAGTTCCTTAGGGGGTCTACTTTCCAAAATGGTGTCACGTGTGGGGGGTTTCAATGTTTAGGCACATCAGGGGCTCTCCAAATGCAACATGGCTTCCCATCTCAATTCCAGTCAATTTTGCATTGAAAAGTCAAATGGCACTCCTTCTCTTCCGAGCTCTGCCATGCGCCCAAACAGTGGTTTACCCCCACATATGGGGTATCAACTTACTCAGCACAAATTGTACAATAACGTTTAGGGTCAATTTTCTCCTGTTACCCTTGGTAAAATAAAACAAATTGGAGCTGAAATAAATTTTGTGTAAAAAAAAGTTAAATGTTCATTTTTAATTAAACATTCCAAAAATTCCTGTGAAACACCTGAAGGGTTAATAAACTTCTTGAATGTGGTTTTGAGCACCTTGAGGGGTGCAGTTTTTAGAATGGTGTCACACTTGGGTATTTTCTATCATATAGACCTCTCAAAATGACTTCAAATGAGATGTGGTCCTTAAAAAAAAATGGTGTTGTAAAAATGAGAAATTGCTGGTCAACTTTTAACCCTTATAACTCCCTAACAAAAAGAAATTTTGGTTCCCAAATTGTGCTGATGTAAAGTAGACATGTGGGAAATGTTACCTATTAAGTATATTGGGTGCCATATCTCTGTGATTTAAGGGCATAAAAATTCAAAGTTGGAAAATTGTGAAATTTTCAGAATTTTCGCCAAATTTTTGTTTTTTTCACAAATAAATGCAAGTTATATCGAAGACATTTTACCACTATCATGAAGTACAATATGTCATGAGAAAACACTGTCACAATCGCCAAGATCCGTTTAAGAGTTCCAGAGTTATAACCTCATAAAAGAACAGTGGTCCGAATTGTAAAAATTGGCCCGGTCATTAACGTGCAAACCACCCTTGGGGGTAAAGGGGTTAAAGATTCCCATCTTGAGAAATCTATCACATAATTGATCACTTTATTGTCTGATTCCTGTCTACACTCCCTTTAAATTTATAGGGTTAATGGTTTTCTACCAATTCGCAATTTATTTTTCAGCAAATTGAGATGTGGTATGAAAATAGGCAGGCTAGAACTAGCCTATAGGGGACCAGGTTAATTACCGAGGGGGCTCTGTTCAGTAGTGGTCTCCACACAAGCATATATGAGTAGCACTTGTCACAATACACTTGATTCACTATGCGCAGACAAGAGAAGCATCTTATCATTCATTTAACAAACTACTAGTTTATTATCATATAGAAGCATAGGCTAATTTGTGGTTGAGGGCAATGCAATATTTTAATGTAGCTGAACAGTGGCCCCCAGAGTCAATGTTACTGGTGGGCCCTTGACACTCTAATCCCCCGAGAGTAAATGTTACTGGTGGGCCCTTGACACTCTAATCCGACATTGAAAGTTGGATACATGATTCAATAGAGTAGGCCAACTTTTAAATCTATCTATCTCTCCATCTATCTATCCATCTATCTATCTTTAGGCCTTTTAGAGATCATATCATCTTCAACTTGCTTAACTGTTCACAATAACAGTTATTTTGACCACAGATGCGCAAACTTTTTCATCCCACTGTAACTATCTATCTAAGAGAAAAAGAATTAGAGGAGCACAAAGAAAGAGTCCAGGTGCAGAGCCCCCCAGGCAAATACCAAACCTCAATTATAAAAATTCAGAAAAATTGGAGAAAGCTTTCTTGGCTGATTAAATATCTCCTTTTCACTACAAACTGGTGTGCTGCCTCCAATTTTTCTGGATTTTTATCTATCTATCTATCTATCTATCTATCTATCTATCTATCTATCTATCTATCTATCTATCTATCTATCTATCTATCTATCTATTACCGATCTACTGTATCTATCTATGTACATATACCCTGTTTTTCCAGATTATAAGATGCACTTTTTTCCTCCAAAAATGTGGAGGAAAATGGGGGGTGCATCTTACAGTCCGGATATATTGGCTCTGGCTGTGGTGGGGAGGTGGGCGAGCGGTATTGGAGGAGCAGCAGGTCACAGAGGCAGGAGCCGGCAGCTCCGGCTAACTCCTGTGCCCGCTGCTAAAGAGAAATGAATATGCACTGCATTCCATGCCCATGGGCGTGGAGTACAATGAATATTCATTTCTTCCTGGCATCCTGGTATGATTGATTGGCCCCATCCCTTTGCTGGTATGATTGGCCCCATCCCCTTGTCGGTATGATTGACCCCATCCCAGTTCTGGTATCCATGGCCCCATCAGAAAAGATTAAAAAAAAAAAAACCTTTACTCATAGCGTCCTGCTCCGCTGCCAGCAGCTGCTTAATGCTTGTAAGCAGCGCATGGCAGGGACATCATGCGCTGCTCACAAGCAGAGCATAGCTGCCGGAATTCTCACCAGGTGTTCATAAGCGATCGTGGTGAGTATCCATTCCTCTTCAGTAGCGCGCACTGTCAGCCGCCTGCTGCCTGCTGCAGCTGGCGGTCACGTGTGCCGATACCTAAGAGAAATTAATATTTTGAAAATTCATTTCTCTTAAGTATCGGCTCACGTGACCAATCATACCAGCAAGGGGATGGGGCCAATCAATCATACCAGGAACTGGATGGGGCCAATCAATCATACCCGGAACTGGATGGGGCCAATCAATCATACCAGGAACGGGATGGGGCCAATCAATCATACCAGGGATGGGATGGGGCCAATCAATCATACCAGGACTGGGATGAGGCCAATCATACCAGAATAAGGATCATCCATACCAGAATAAGGATTGGGCCATGCATACCAGGATGGGGATGAGGGCCATGCATACCAGGATAGGGATGAGGGTACCATATTTACCAGGATAGGTGATCTTAAGCACAGAATTGGACACATTTTTTGCTTCAGTTTGTTTTCCCTAATTTTCTCCTCTGAAATCTAGGTGCGTTTTATGGTCCAGTGCCTCTTAGGGTACCGTTTCACAGTGGCACTTTTGTCGCTACGACGGCACGATCCGTGACGTTCCAGCGATATCCATATGATATCGCTGTGTCTGACACGCAGCAGTGATCAGGGACCCCGCTGAGAATCATACATCATAGCAGATCGTTTGGAACTTTATTTCGTCGCTGGATCTCCCGCTGTCATCGCTGAATCGGTGTGTTTGCCACCGATCCAGCGATGCATTCGCTTGTAACCAGGGTAAACATCGGGTTACTAAGCGCAGGGCCGTGCTTAGTAACCCAATGTTTACCCTGGTTACCATCGTAAATGTAAAAAAAAAAAAACAGTACATACTCACATTCCGGTGTCCGTCAGGTCCCTCGCCGTCCGCTTCCTGCACTGACTGACTGCCGGCCATAAAGTAAAAGCACAGCACAGCGGTGACTTCACCGCTGTGCTCTGCTTTCACTTTACGGCCGGCACTCAGTCAGTGGATGGCTTTGTACGTCATGGTTAGGGTTTTGTAGTGGAGTCTCTGGGCAATGGGGAGCAAGTGAAAGGATTGACAGAGGGGAGAGGCCGGGGAATAGCGGGGGGACAGGTGGATTAGTCGGGCAGCAGCGTTCAGAATAGATTGGAGGGGTGCAAGAGTGTTAGAGGGGAGGCCACAGAGCAAGAGGTTGCAGTAGTCAAGGCGAGAGATGATGAGGGCATGGACTAGGGTTTTTGCAGATTCATGGTTGAGGAATGTACGGATTTGTGAAATATTTTTGAGTTGAAGTTGGCAGGAAGTGGAAAGGGCTTGGATATGTGGTTTGAAGGAGAGATCAGCATCAAGGTTTACCCCAAGGCAGCGAGCTTGTGGGACTGGGGAGAGTGGGCAGCCGTTTACTGTAATGGATAGGTTCATTGGGGGGGTCGCGTGAGATGGGGGAAAGATGATGAATTCTGTTTTGTCCATGTTAAGTTTCAGACATCTAGCGGAGAAGAAGGATGAAATAGTGGACAGACATTGAGGGATTATGGTTAGTAGGGAGGTGATATCTGGTCCAGAGATGTAGATCTGTGTGTCGTCAGCATAGAGGTGATACTGAAAGCCATGAGATTCTATGAGCTGTCCCAGGCCAAAGGTGTAAATGGAGAAGAGCAGGGGCCCAAGGACTGAACCTTGCGGGACTCCAACAGATAGGGGGCGAGGTGAGGAGGTGGTGTGTGAGTGGGAGATGCTGAATGTCCGGTCTGTTAGGTATGATGAGATCCAGGATAGGGCCAAGTCTGTGATGCCAAGGGATGAGAGGATCTGTAATAATAGGGAATGGTCCACTGTGTCAAAGGCAGCCGACAGGTCGAGGAGGAGAACAGAGTAGTGTCGCTTGCTCTTGGCGGTTAAGAGGTCGTTGGTGACCTTAGTTAGGGCAGTTTCAGTGGAGTGGTGTGACCGGAAGCCAGATTGTAAGCGGTCAAAGAGGGAGCAAGAAGAGAGATGGGAGGACAGTTCAAGGTAGACGTGTTGTTCCAGTAGTTTGGAGGCATAAGGGAGAAGTGATATAGGGCGATAGCTAGATACAGAGGATGGGTCAAGAGAGGGCTTTTTGAGGATAGGTGTGATGGAGGCATGTTTAAAGCTTGAGGGGAAAACACCAGTTGTTAGTGATAGGTTGAAGAGATGGGTTAGGCTTGGGATGAAGACTGTGGTGAGGTTTAGGATGAAGTGGGATGGGAGCGGGTCAAGTGCACAGGTGGTGAGATGCGATTTTGAGAGTAGAGTGGAGAGTTGATCTTCTGTAATGGTGGAGAAGTTGGTTATATCAGGCCAGAAACCAACCCTGGTAGCATGGAGAGTTAAACTGAGGAAATAGACATGTGGATTTATGACTTGAGATAAAAGAGCAGCCCAAGGTTAAATAATATATTTAATTGCCTTCAGGTCACACTAGACAATACACTATATACACGATATTATTATTATTTATCATTATAGCTCCATTTATTCCATGGCGCTTTACATGTGAGGAGGGGTATACATAATAAAACCAAGTACAATAATCTTAAACAATACAGGTAACAACTGGTACAGGAGGAGAGAGGACCCTGCCCACGAGGGCTCACAATCTACAAGGGATGGGTGAAGATACAGTAGGCGAGGGTAGAGCTGGTCGTGCAGCGGTTTGGTCGATCGGTTGTTACTGCAGGTTGTAGGCTTGTCGGAAGAGGTGGGTCTTCAGGTTCTTTTGAAGGTTTTGATGGTAGGCAAGAGTCTGGTATGTTGTGGTAGAGAGTTCCAGAGTAGGGGTGATGCGCAAGAGAAATCTTGTATGCGATTGTGGGAAGAGGAGATAAAAGGGAGTAGAGAAGGAGATCTTGTGAGTAGGGTTGAGTGAAACGGATCGTTCATTTTCATAAGTCGCCGACTTTTGGCAAAGTCGGCGTCTCATGAAACCCGACCCGATCCCTGTGTGGGGTCTGCCATGCGGTACGCGACTTTCGCGCCAAAGTCGCGTTTCAATGATGCTAAAAGTGCCATTTCTCAGCCAATGAAGGTGGACGCAGAGTGTGGGCAGCGTGATGACATAGATCTCAGTCCCCACCATCTTGGAGAAGGGCATTGCAGTGATTGGCTTGCTTTCTGCCGCCTCACAGGGGCTATAAAGGGGCGTTCCCGCCGACCGCCATCTTACTGCTGCTGATCTGAGCGTAGGGAGAGGTTGCTGCCGCTTCTTCAGAAGCAGGGATAGTGATAGGCAGGGTACATAAAGCCACAAACCGCTTGTGCTGTAGCGATTTCCACTGTCCAACACCACCTTTTGTTTGCAGGGACAGTGGAAGCTACATTTTTTTTCCTCAGCGCTGTAGCTCATTGGGCTGTCCTAGAAGGCTCCCTGATAGCTGCGTTGCTTTGTGTGTGCGCCGCTGTGCAAACCAACTTCTTTTTTCAAAGCACAAATCCTGTTGTTCCTTCCTTTCTGCACAGCTATCTTGTGTGTTTGTCCCCACTTTTGTGTGCAGTCCTTTTTATAGCTGCCTGCCATACTTTCCTGAGATTACTACAGGGAGATAAAGATTGGCAAGTCTGCCTCTGTGCCAGTCCTGTGTGTGGCATCTGTCTCTCATTGTGTGCCACTGAAAACCACTGTGTAATACTGGGACTTTTTTTTTTTTTCTAAATTCTCCCTTTAAAAAAAAAATAATAATTAGTGGGAGATAAAGATTGGCAAGTCTGCCTCTGTGCCAGTCCTGTGTGTGGCATCTGTCTCTCATTGTGTGCCACCGAAAACCACTGTGTAATACTTGGCCATTTTTTTGGGGGGGGGTAAATTCTCCCTGTAAAAAAAAAATAATTAGTGGGAGATAAAGATTGGCAAGTCTGCCTCTATGCCAGTCCTGTGTGTGGGATCTGTCTCTCATTGTGTGCCACCGAAAACCACTGTGTAATACTGGGCCTTTTTTTTTTTTTTCTAAATTCTCCCTTTAAAAAAAAAAATAATTAGTGGGAGATAAAGATTGGCAAGTCTGCCTCTGTGCCAGTCCTGTGTGTGGCATCTGTCTCTCATTGTGTGCCACCAAAAAGCACTGTGTAATACTTGGCCATTTTTTTGGGGGGGGTAAATTCTCCCTGTAAAAGAAAAAAATTAGTGGGAGATAAAGATTGGCAAGTCTGCCTCTGTGCCAGTCCTGTGTGTGGCATCTGTCTCTCATTGTGTGCCACCGAAAACCACTGTGTAATACTGGGCCTTTTTTTTTTTTTCTAAATTCTCCCTTTTAAAAAAAAAATAATTAGTGGGAGATAAAGATTGGCAAGTCTGCCTCTGTGCCAGTCCTGTGTGTGGCATCTGTCTCTCATTGTGTGCCACCGAAAACCACTGTGTAATACTTGGCCATTTTTTTGGGGGGGTAAATTCTCCCTGTAAAAAAAAAAATAATTAGTGGGAGATAAAGATTGGCAAGTCTGCCTCTATGCCAGTCCTGTGTGTGGGATCTGTCTCTCATTGTGTGCCACCGAAAACCACTGTGTAATACTGGGCCTTTTTTTTTTTTTTCTAAATTCTCCCTTTAAAAAAAAAAATAATTAGTGGGAGATAAAGATTGGCAAGTCTGCCTCTGTGCCAGTCCTGTGTGTGGCATCTGTCTCTCATTGTGTGCCACCAAAAAGCACTGTGTAATACTTGGCCATTTTTTTGGGGGGGGTAAATTCTCCCTGTAAAAGAAAAAAATTAGTGGGAGATAAAGATTGGCAAGTCTGCCTCTGTGCCAGTCCTGTGTGTGGCATCTGTCTCTCATTGTGTGCCACCGAAAACCACTGTGTAATACTGGGCCTTTTTTTTTTTTTCTAAATTCTCCCTTTTAAAAAAAAAATAATTAGTGGGAGATAAAGATTGGCAAGTCTGCCTCTGTGCCAGTCCTGTGTGTGGCATCTGTCTCTCATTGTGTGCCACCGAAAACCACTGTGTAATACTTGGCCATTTTTTTGGGGGGGTAAATTCTCCCTGTAAAAAAAAAAATAATTAGTGGGAGATAAAGATTGGCAAGTCTGCCTCTGTGCCAGTCCTATGTGTGGCATCTGTCTCTCATTGTGTGCCACCGAAAACCACTGTGTAATACTTGGCCATTTTTTTGGGGGGGGTAAATTCTCCCTGTAAAAAAAAATAATAATTAGTGGGAGATAAAGATTGGCAAGTCTGCCTCTGTGCCAGTCCTGTGTGTGGCATCTGTCTCTCATTGTGTGCCACTGAAAACCACTGTGTAATACTGGGCCTCTTTTTTTTTTTTTTCTAAATTCTCCCTTTAAAAAAAAAAATAATTAGTGGGAGATAAAGATTGGCAAGTCTGCCTCTGTGCCAGTCCTGTGTGTGGCATCTGTCTCTCATTGTGTGCCACCGAAAACCACTGTGTAATACTTGGCCATTTTTTTTGGGGGGGTAAATTCTCCCTTTTAAAAAAAAAAAAATAGTGGGAGATAAAGATTGGCAAGTCTGCCTCTGTGCCAGTCCTGTGTGTGGCATCTGTCTCTCATTGTGTGCCACCGAAAACCACTGTGTAATACTGGGCCTTTTTTTTTTTTTTTTTTCAAAATTCTCCCTTTTAAAAAAAAAATAATTAGTGGGAGATAAAGATTGGCAAGTCTGCCTCTGTGCCAGTCCTGTCTGTGGCATCTGTCTCTCATTGTGTGCCACAGAAAACTTAGTGTGTAATATTGTTTTTTTGTTTGTTTGTTTGTTTTTTTAATTCTCCCAGAAAAAAAAAATAAAATAGTGGGAGATTAAGATTGGCATTTCTGCTTGAGTGCTGGTCCTGTGTGTGCCATCTGTCTCAAATTATTGGGGCACAGAAAACCTAGTGTGTAACAATGGGCCTGATTTTCCTTTCAGTGTCAGGCACCTATAAAGGTATATATAAATCCTACAGAAGTTTGAGTTCACCTTATAAGTTGTTTTACAGTAACAAATACTGTTACTTTGGTTACGTTTTGCAAACAATGAGGAAGTCTAGTGGAAGAGGTCGTGGCCGTGGGCGGTCATTGTCAGCTGGTAATGATGGTAGTGGTGGTGGAGCATCAGGTGGTCGTGGTAAAAGCAGTACAGCACCTAAGTCTCGAGTTGTTGAGCCAGGTTCGTCGTCTGGCTACACAAGGCCTCGAACGTTCTCTTTTCTGGGAGTAGGAAAACCACTTTTCAAGCCGGAGCAGGAGGAACAAGTATTGGCTTTCATTGCTGACTCTGCCTCTAGCTCTTTCGTCTCCTCCTCGGAAAGTGCCAAATGTCAGAGCAGTGCATCGTCAGTGGATGCTCCCAGTCAGGAACAAGTCGCTTCCTTGTGTCCTTCACCCAGAACAACAGTGAAGGATGTGTCAGTCGACAGAACAGGTTACTCCATGGAGCTCTTTACACATACCGTTCCTGGGTTAGACAGTGAAACAGCTAACAGGCCATGCCCATTAGAAGTTGAATCGGACATGGAGTGCACAGATGCACAGCCACAGCCAGATTACTATGCTGTTCCTTTGACTCAGACCAGAACATTGCCATCGCAGTGTACTGAGGCAGAATCAAACCCAGCGGAGACTATGGTGCCCCGTCACGAACGCTATACCACCGGCTTACACGGTGACACAGACGAAGTTGCACAAGACATAGAAGAGGAGGTCATAGATGACCCAGTTGTTGACCCCGATTGGCAGCCATTGGGGGAACAGGGTGCAGGCGGCAGTAGTTCTGAAGCGGAGGAGGAGGAGCCGCAGCAGGCATCAACATCACAACAGGTTCCATCTGCCGGGCCCGTATCTGGCCAAAAACGCGTGGCAAAACCAAAACCAGTTGGAGGACAGTGTGGCCATCCGGTTAAAGAAGCTCAGTCTGCAATGCCTGAAAAGGTATCCGATAGTAGAAAGAGTGCAGTCTGGCATTTTTTTAAACAACATCCAAATGATCAGCGCAAAGTCATCTGTCAGAAATGTTCAAGTACCTTAAGCAGAGGTCAGAATCTTAAAAGTCTAAATACAAGTTGCATGCATAGACATTTATCCACCATGCATTTGCAAGCCTGGACTAACTACCAAACGTCCCTAAAGGTTGCAGCACCCTCGGCCAATGAAGCTAGTCAGCAATGCTACATCCCTTCCCTCCCTGTAAGCCCACCATTTCCCGCGCCACCTGCAGTATCTGTGCAGCTTTCGTCGCCAGGCCAAAGCAGTCAGGGAATCACCAGGTTAGTAGTAGGAAACACTGCATGTAGGGCACCGGCAAGAATACCATCTCCAACCCTCTCTCAGTCACCCATGTCCATCGGCACCACCGCTAGTTCCACGATCTCCAGCTCTCCAGTCCAGCTCACCCTACATTAGACTCTTGTTAGGAAAAGGAAGTACTCATCCTCGCATCTGCGTACACAGGGTTTGAACGCCCACATTGCTAGACTAATCTCATTAGAGATGATGCCCTACCGGTTAGTTGAAAGCGAAGCTTTCAAAGCGCTGATGGACTACGCTGTACCACGCTACGAGCTACCCAGTCGGCACTTATTTTCTAGAAAAGCCATCCCAGCCCTCCAACAGCATGTTAAAGACCGCATCGTCCATGCACTCAGGCAGTCTGTGACTACAAAGGTGCACCTGACAACAGAGGCATGGACCAGTAGGCATGGCCAGGGACGTTACGTGTCCATCACGGCACACTGGGTGAATGTGGTGGATGCAGGGTCCACAGGGGACAGCAATATTGGGACAGTTCTGCCTAGCCCACGGTCAAGGAAAGAGTTGGCTGTAGGCGTTCGCCCCCCCTCCTCCTCTTCCTCCTCCTCCTGCAGAAGCGAGAGCTCGTCCACAGACCGCAGTCGCACATCCACTCCATCCGCAGCTGCCACTGTTGCACACCAGGTGTGCCATTATGGGACAGCTAGTGGCAAGCGTCAGCAGGCTGTATTGGCAATGAAGTGTTTGGGCGACAACAGACACACCGCGGAAGTTCTGTCCAAGTTCTTGCAGAAAGAAACTCAGTCATGGCTGGGCACTGTACATCTTGAGGCAGGCAAGGTAGTGAGTGATAACGGAAGGAATTTCATGGCTGCCATAGCCCTTTCCCAACTGAAACACATTCCTTGCCTGGCTCACACCTTAAACCTGGTGGTGCAGTGCTTCCTGAAAAGTTATCCGGGGTTACCCGACCTGCTCCTCAAAGTGCGCAGACTTTGCTCGCATATCCGCCGTTCGCCCGTACACTCCAGCCGTATGCAGAACTATCAGCGTTCTTTGAACCTTCCTCAGCATCGCCTAATCATCGACGTTGCAACAAGGTGGAACTCCACACTGCACATGCTTCAGAGAGTGTGCGAACAGAGGCGTGCTGTTATGTATTTGTGGGAAGATACACGGGCAGGCAGTTGGATGGCAGACATGGAGTTGTCAGGTGTGCAGTGGTCGAAGCTACAAGACCTGTGTCAAGTCCTTCAGTGTTTTGAGGAATGCACACGGCTGGTTAGTGCAGACAACGCCATAATAAGCGTGAGCATCCACCTAATGCGTCTGCTGATGCAAAGTTTGACGCACATAAAGGAGCAGGCGTCTGCAGCCGAGGAAGAGGAAAGCCTTGATGACAGTCAGCCATTGTCTGGTCAGGGCCGTGTAGAGGACGCGGTAGCGGGCGAAGAGGAGGAGGAGGACGAGGAGGATGATGGGGATGAGTACTTTATTAATGAGGAAGCTTCTCCTGGGCCAACAGAAATTAGTGGCGTTGCAAGGCCGGGTTCTGTTTTTTTAAGGGAGACAAGTGACGTAGATTTGCCTGTAACTGCCCCTCCAACCAGCACAACCGCAGATTTGACAACTGGAACTTTGGCCCACATGGCGGATTATGCCTTACGTATCCTCAAAAGGAACCCGCGCATTAGTAAAATGATGAGCGATGACGATTACTGGTTGGCCTGCATCCTTGACCCTCGCTATAAAGGCAAATTGCAAAATATTATGCCACATCAGAACCTCGAAGAAATATTAGCAACCAAACAAGCTACTCTTGTAGACCGTTTGATTCAGGCATTCCCAGCACACAGCGCCGGTGATGGTTCTCACACAAGCTGCAGGGGGCTACAGGGCAGAGGTGTTAGAGGTGCACAGATCAGAAGTGGCGTTGGACAGAGGGGTTTTCTGACCAGGTTGTGGAGTGATGTCGCAATGACCACAGACAGGACAGGTACTTCAGCATCAATTCAAAGTGACAGGAGACAGCATTTGTCCAGTATGGTTACTAACTATTTTTCATCCCTTATCGATGTTCTCCCTTGCCCAGCAGCTAGTGTGCTATCAGAAAGAGTATTCAGTGCTGCTGGTTCAATATTAACCGAAAAAAGGACTCGTCTGGCTACCCAAAATGTGGATGATCTCACCTTCATTAAAATGAACCACTCCTGGATTTCAAATTATTTTGCCCCACCTTTCCCGGCTGACACCTAGATTTCCTATAAAAAGGTCTTGCTTGTGGACTGGTTTTACTGAGTGTTCCAATCTCTTAATTTGCAGCAGCTGTTTGTCCAGCATACGACATGTTTACACCTCCCTCAATGGGAAAATTCCCCCCACGGGGCCGTGGTCTCGCCACTTGGCGCAAGCACCCGTTACAGTGCTGTTTGTCTGAAGAGGTGGGTGTGCCCGCTTTTGGTCGACGGCACTGGCACTGGGTCCCTCATAGTACAATGAAGTGTCTCTGGCGGTGGTGGTGCGCACCCAACGTCAGACACACTGTTGTAACATGAGGGGCCCTGGGACGGTACCGCCGGCCACAAGAGAGTTCACCCCCCCAGCTCAAACTGTGCTCTACCACGTGCAAAATTATCTCGCACAGCTCCACCAATGTTTAGTCTATGCGCTGACATCATTCAATGCCTGGCACTGACAATACCTATTTGTTGACATCTATGATGCTAGTTAAAGTAGTCTGGGTCAGTGTCCTATATTGACACCAGTAAATACTTACTGCCAAATTACTTTGTCAGAAACTCAGCAGATGAGCCCACCCCTGTACCTAAGTATGCCACACTTTTTTTGTTGTTGTTGTTTTGCGAGACATTAACATCTATTTATTTTTTGTGAGTGAGTACTAACTGTGTCAGACACTCCTTGCAATCCTCCTCCGCTGACCACAATGCTGCCTGTGTATCCATGTAACCGATTTAAAACTGCCTTGAGCCTATTTTTTGTTATTTTAGGCCTTCATTAGCCTGTCTGCGGGCCTTCATTAGCCTGTCTGCGGTCCCTCCTTGCAATACTCCTCCACTGACCACAATGCTGCCTGTGTATCCATGTAACCGATTTAAAACTGCCTTGAGCCTATTTTTTGTTATTTTAGGCCTTCATTAGCCTGTCTGCGGTCCCTCCTTGCAATACTCCTCCACTGACCACAATGCTGCCTGTGTATCCATGTAACCGATTTAAAACTGCCTTGAGCCTATTTTTTGTTATTTTAGGCCTTCATTAGCCTGTCTGTGGTCCCTCCTTGCAATACTCCTCCACTGACCACAATGCTGCCTGTGTATCCATGTAACCGATTTAAAACTGCCTTGAGCCTAATTTTTGTTATTTTAGGCCCTCATTAGCCTGTCTGCGGGCCTTCATTAGCCTGTCTGCGGGCCTTCATTAGCCTGTCTGTGGTCCCTCCTTGCAATACTCCTCCTCCGCTGACCACAATGCTGCCTGTGTATCCATGTAACCAAATTAAAACTGCCTTGAGCCTATTTTTTGTTATTTTAGGCCTTCATTAGCCTGTCTGCGGGCCTTCATTAGCCTGTCTGCGGTCCCTCCTTGCAATACTCCTCCACTGACCACAATGCTGCCTGTGTATCCATGTAACCGATTTAAAACTGCCTTGAGCCTATTTTTTGTTATTTTAGGCCTTCATTAGCCTGTCTGCGGGCCTTCATTAGCCTGTCTGCGGTCCCTCCTTGCAATACTCCTCCACTGACCACAATGCTGCCTGTGTATCCATGTAACCGATTTAAAACTGCCTTGAGCCTATTTTTTTTTATTTTAGGCCTTCATTAGCCTGTCTGCGGGCCTTTATTAGCCTGTCTGCGGTCCCTCCTTGCAATACTCCTCCACTGACCACAATGCTGCCTGTGTATCCATGTAACCTATTTAAAACTGCATTGAGCCTATTTTTTTTTATTTTAGGCCTTCGTTAGCCTGTCTGCGGTCCCTCCTTGCAATCCTCCTCCGCTGACCACACCAATGCTGCCCGTGTACCCCTGGAACCTATTTAAAAGTTCATAGAGCCTATTTATATATTTTATTTAATATTAATAAAGCCATGATGGACTACGCTGTACCACGCTACAAGCTAACCAGTCGACACTTCTTTTGCGAGAAAAGACATCCCAACCCTCCACCAGCATGTAAAAGACCGCATTGTCCATGCACTCTGGCAATCTGTGAGTACAAAGGTGCACCTGACAACAGACGCATGGACCTGTAGGCATGGCCACGGAAGGTTACGTGTCCATTACGGCGCAATGGGTTAATGTGGTGGATGCATGGTCCACAGGGGACAGCCTACTAAGTCTGTCTGCAGTCCCTAATTCAAATTGCCCTCCACTGTCTAAATCTCAGCTTCAACCTTCTGGCTCTCCTTAAGTGCTTTTTTAAAAAAAATTGGTAGTTGGGGCCTAATACCTCTGTTTGCCACTCCCTGGTGTTTGTCCTCAACTGTATGAAGCTGAGCTTCAACCTTCTGGCTTTCGGCCTATAGTATCAGATATTAAACAGCATTTGGCCTTCAACTTTGGTTGCGGCCTACTAACGGTGTCTGCCGCTCCCTGTTGTTTGTCCTCAACTGTATAAAGCTGAGCTTCAACCTTCTGGCTCTCTTTAAGTGCTGTTTTTTAAAAAATTGGTGGTTAGGGCCTACTAACGGTGTCTGCCGCTCCCTGGTGTTCTTCTCAACTGAATAAATCTGAGCTTTAACCTTCTGGCTCTCATTAACTGCTTTTTTTAAAAAAAATTGGTGTTTGGGGCCTAATACCTCTGTTTGCCGCTCACTGGTGTTCTCCTCAACTGAATAAATCTGAGCTTCAACCTTCTGGCTCTCATTAAGTGCTGTTTTTTAAAAAATTGGTGGTTAGGGCCTACTAACGGTGTCTGCCGCTCCCTGGTGTTTGTCCTCAACTGTATAAAGCTGAGCTTCAACCTTCTGGCTCTCATTAAGTGCTGTTTTTTAAAAAATTGGTGGTTAGGGCCTACTAACGGTGTCTGCCGCTCCCTGGTGTTTGTCCTCAACTGTATAAAGCTGAGCTTCAACCTTCTGGCTCTCATTAAGTGCTTTTTTTTAAAAAATTGGTGTTTGGGGCCTAATACCTCTGTTTGCCGCTCACTGGTGTTCTCCTCAACTGAATAAATCTGAGCTTCAACCTTCTGGCTCTCATTTTTTTCTTTTTTAAATTGGTGGTTGGGGCCTAATACCTCTGTTTGCCGCTCCCTGTTGTTTGTCCTCAACTGTATAAAGCTGAGCTTCAACCTTCTGGCTTTCGGCCTATAGTATCAGATATTAAACAGCATTTGGCCTTCAACTTTGGTTGCGACCTACTAACGGTGTCTGCCGCTCCCTGGTGTTTGTCCTCAACTGTATAAAGCTGAGCTTCAACCTTCTGGCTCTCATTAAGTGCTGTTTTTTAAAAAATTGGTGGTTAGGGCCTACTAACGGTGTCTGCCGCTTTCTGGTGTTTGTCCTCAACTGTATAAAGCTAAGCTTCAACCTTCTGGCTCTCATTAAGTGCTGTTTTTAAAAAAATTGGTGGTTAGGGCCTACTAACGGTGTCTGCCGCTCCCTGGTGTTTGTCCTCAACTGTATAAAGCTGAGCTTCAACCTTCTGGCTCTCATTAAGTGCTTTTTTTAAAAAAATTGGTGTTTGGGGCCTAATACCTCTGTTTGCCGCTCCCTGGTGTTCTCCTCAACTGAATAAATCTGAGCTTTAACCTTCTGGCTCTCATTAAGTGCTTTTTTTAAAAAAAATTGGTGTTTGGGGCCTCATACCTCTGTTTGCCGCTCCCTGGTGTTCTCCTCAACTGAATAAATCTGAGCTTTAACCTTCTGGCTCTCATTAAGTGCTTTTTTAAAAAAAAAATTGGTGTTTGGGGCCTAATACCTCTGTTTGCCGCTCCCTGGTGTTCTCCTCAACTGAATAAATCTGAGCTTTAACCTTCTGGCTCTCATTAAGTGCTTTTTTTTAAAAAAAATTGGTGTCTGGGGCCTAATACCTCTGTTTGCCACTCACTGTTGTTTGTCCTCAACTGTATAAAGCTGAGCTTCAACCTTCTGGCTTTCGGCCTATAGTATCAGATATTAAACAGCATTTGGCCTTCAACTTTGGTTGCGGCCTACTAACGGTGTCTGCCGCTCCCTGGTGTTTTCCTCAACTGAATAAAGCTGAGCTTCAACCTTCTGGCTCTCATTAAGTGCTGTTTTTTAAAAAACTTGGTGGTTACGGCCTACTAACGGTGTCTGCCGCTCCCTTGTGTTTGTCCTCAACTGTATAAAGCTGAGCTTCAACCTTCTGGCTCTCATTAAGTGCTGTTTTTTAAAAAACTTGGTGGTTACGGCCTACTAACGGTGTCTGCCGCTCCCTGGTGTTTGTCCTCAACTGTATAAAGCTGAGCTTCAACCTTCTGGCTCTCATTAAGTGCTGTTTTTTTTAAAAACTTGGTTGTTACGGCCTACTAACGGTGTCTGCCGCTCCCTGGTGTTGTCCTCAACTGTATAAAGCTGAGCTTCAGTCTTTAGGCTTTCGGCCTAAAGTATCAGATATTAAACTGCATTTGGCCTTCAACTTTGGTGTCTACCGCTCCATGGTGTTGACCTCAACTGAATAAAGCTGAGCTTCAACCTTCTGGCTCTCTTTAAGTGCTGTTTTTTAAAAAGCTTGGTGGTTACGGCCTACTAACGGGGTCTGCCGCTCCCTGGTGTTGTCCTCCACTGTATAAAGCTGAGCTTCAGTCTTTAGGCTTTTGGCCTATAGTAGCAGATATTAAACTGCATTTGGCCTACTAGTGTGGTTGGGCCCTTAAAACAGTGTCTGCTGCTCCTGGGTTTGCTACTCCACTGAACAAAGCAATGCCGCCTGTTTAGTCCTGTTACCAATTTTATACTGCATTTAGCCTACTTCATTCTTTGGCCCTATATCTGTGTTTCCTCCTCATCCTGCCCATTGCCCAGCCACTGCTAGATGAGTCTGCTGGTACATTGACCTAGACCACTACATTCCCCTTGCACTCTACACAGCCAGAATCTGACCCTGCTGAAAGTAAGGTTCCCTTTCCCGCATGTTATATCACCTTACACAGGGACAAAGAGGAAGGTGCAGATGAAAGTGCAGGTTCCTTCATCAGGTGGGGGGGCATACTCGTTGGCGACATCACTGGCACAGGCCCCTCAGAGGACGCAAAAGTGTCGCTGCTGGTGGGAGGCGCCCCCGCCGTGCAAACACACCGCTGTACTTTGAGGGGCCCTGTGCCAGTGCCAATGCCAACGAGTGGGCCCCCCCTGCTTGCTTAGGATCACAGCACTTGCAAACTTGACATACTTACCTCTCACTGCTCCACCGCCATGACGTAGTCCACGTTTCCTGGGCCCACTAAAACCTTGAACCAGCCCTACCCCCCACAACTTTTGCCAAATGACCCCCAATTTCCAATGCCCAACTATTATTATAAAGTTAATTAAGATTGACAAGCTTCAGAAACAAGAATGGATGTTTTTGGCATTAAAATGGGCACTGTAGGTGTTTTCCTGGCCTCCACTCACTGTCGACTATGCTTCCCCATTGACTTGCATTGGGTTTCATGTTTTGGTCGATCCCCGACTTTTAGCGATAATCGGCCGACTGCACTCGACTCGACTCTGGACAAAGTCGGGTTTCGCAAAACCCGACTCGATCTTAAAAAAATGAAAGTCGCTCAACCCTACTTGTGAGGATCGGAAGTTGCATGCAGGAAAGTACTGGGAGACGAGGTCACAGATGTATGGAGGAGACAGGTTGTGGATGGCTTTGTATGTCATGGTTGGGGTTTTGTACTGGAGTCTCTGGGTAACAGGGAGCCAGTGAAGGGATTGACAGAGGGGAGAGGCCGGGGAATAGTGGGGGGACAGGTGGATTAGTTGGGCAGCAGCAGAGTTTAGAATAGATTGGAGGGGTGTGAGTGTTAGAGGGGGGCCACAGAGCAGGAGATTACAGTAGTCGAAGCGGGAGATAATGAGGGCTTGGATTAGGGTTTTTGCAGATTCTTGGTTTAGGAATGTACCGATCCGTGAAATATTTTTGAGTTGAAGGCAGCAGGAAGTGGAAAGGGCTTGGATATGTGGTTTGAAGGAGAGATCAGTGTCAAGGATTACTGTCATGATTCCCCAATGGCATGGGAACATCAGAAACGCAAAATAACAGACTAGCCCTCGGGTGATGGAAACTCAAGCTGACTGTGACCTAAATCTACCACACAACTAACAGTAGCCAGGAAGCATTCCTACGGCTGCCTAGATGCCATGCGCCAGCCGGAGAACTAACTACGCTTGGAAGAGGAAGGAACAGACCTGGCTTACCTCTAGTGAAATTCCCCAAAGATGATAGTAGCCCCCACATATATTAACGGTGAGTTCAGAGGAAAAGACATACACAGTATGAAGGTAGATTTAGCAAAGCGAGGTCCACTTACTAGATAAAGGAAGGATACAAAAGAGGACTTCACGGTCAGCTGAAAAACCCTTTCAAAAACCCATCCTGAAATTACTTTAAGACTCCTGTGTCAACTCATGACACAGAAGTGGCAATTTCAGTCCACAAGAGCTTCCAGTAACAGGAAATGACAAACTGTAAACTGGACAAAAAATACAAAACAAAAAGGACAAAGTCCACTTAGCTGATCAGCAGACTGGTAGCAGGAACATGCACCTGAAAGACTCAGGTTACAATGATGACCGGCAAGGAAGTGACTGGAGAGCAAGGCTAAATAGGGAACTCCCAAAACTGATGGAAGCAGGTGAGCTGAGGCAGAAAAGAACACACAAGTCTCCAGTACCACCAGCCACCACTAGGGGAGCCCAAAAAGCGGATCACAACAGTACCCCCCCCTTAAGGAGGGGGCACCGAACCCTCACAAGAACCGCCAGGGCGACCTGGATGAGCCCTATGAAAGGCACGAACCAAATCCGAGGCATGAACATCAGAGGCAGTTACCCAAGAATTATCTTCCTGACCATAGCCCTTCCATTTAACCAGATACTGGAGTCTCCGCCTGGAAATACGGGAGTCCAAGATCTTCTCAATAACGTACTCCAATTCACCCTCAACCAGCACAGGAGCAGGAGGCTCAGCAGAAGGAACCACCGGCACCTTGTATCTCCGCAACAACGACCGATGGAACACATTATGGATAGCGAAAGATGCCGGGAGGTCCAAACGAAAGGAAACAGGGTTAATAATCTCCAAAATCCTATAGGGACCGATGAACCGAGGCTTAAATTTAGGAGAAGAAACTCTCATTGGGACAAAACGGGAAGACAACCACACCAAGTCCCCAACACGAAGGCGAGGACCAACCCGACGCTGGCGGTTAGCAAACCGCTGAGTCCTCTCCTGGGACAAATTCAAATTGTCCACCACTTGTTCCCAAATCCGATACAACCGATCCACCACAGCATCTACTCCAGGACAATCCGAAGACTCCGCCTGACCAGAAGAAAAACGGGGATGAAACCCCGAATTGCAAAAGAAAGGGGAAACCAAAGTGGCCGAACTAGCCCGATTATTAAGAGCAAACTCCGCCAACGGCAAAAAGGCAACCCAATCATCCTGATCCGCAGACACAAAACACCTCAAATACGTCTCCAAAGTCTGATTAGTTCGCTCCGTCTGGCCATTAGTCTGAGGATGGAAGGCAGACGAAAAAGACAAATCAATGCCCAACCTGGCACAGAATGCCCGCCAAAATCTAGAAACGAACTGGGTACCCCGATCAGAAACGATATTTTCAGGAATACCATGCAAGCGAACCACATTTTGAAAAAACAAAGGAACCAACTCAGACGAGGAAGGCAACTTCGGCAATGGCACCAAATGAACCATCTTAGAAAAACGGTCACACACCACCCAGATAACAGACATCCTCTGAGAGACAGGAAGATCAGAAATAAAGTCCATCGAGATGTGCGTCCAAGGCCTCTTCGGAATAGGCAAGGGCAACAACAACCCGCTAGCCCTAGAACAACAAGGCTTGGCCCGAGCACACACATCACAAGACTGCACAAAAACACGCACATCTCGAGACAGAGATGGCCACCAGAAGGATCTAGCCACCAAATCCCTGGTACCAAAAATTCCAGGATGACCCGCCAGCGTAGAAGAATGAACCTCCGAGATGACTCTACTGGTCCAATCATCAGGAACAAACAATCTATCAGGTGGGCAGCGATCAGGTCTATCCGCCTGAAACTCTTGCAAAGCACGTCGCAGATCTGGGGAAATAGCGGATAATATCACCCCATCCTTAAGGATACCTGTAGGTTCCGAATCGCCAGGGGAATCAGGCTCAAAACTCCTAGAAAGGGCATCCGCCTTCACATTCTTAGAACCTGGTAGATATGAGACCACAAAATTAAACCGAGAGAAAAACAACGACCAGCGCGCCTGTCTAGGATTCAGGCGCCTGGCAGACTCAAGATAAATCAGATTCTTGTGATCAGTCAAAACCACCACCTGATGTCTAGCACCCTCAAGCCAATGACGCCACTCCTCAAATGCCCACTTCATGGCCAAAAGCTCCCGATTACCGACATCATAATTTCTTTCGGCGGCAGAAAATTTTAGAGAAAAGAACGCGCAAGGTCTCATCACTGAGCAATCGGAACTTTTCTGCGACAAAACCGCCCCCGCTCCGATCTCGGAAGCATCGACCTCAACCTGAAAGGGGAGAGAGACATCAGGCTGGCGCAACACAGGGGCAGACGAAAAGCGGCGCTTAAGTTCCCGAAAGGCCTCCACAGCGGCAGAGGACCAATTGGCAACATCAGCACCCTTCTTAGTCAAATCCGTAAGAGGCTTAGCAACACCAGAAAAACCAGTTATAAATCGACGATAAAAATTAGCAAAGCCCAAGAACTTCTGAAGACCCTTTAGAGAAGTAGGCTGCGTCCAGTCACAAATAGCCCGAACCTTGACAGGGTCCATCTCAACAGAAGAAGGGGAAAAAATGTACCCTAAAAAGGAAATCTTTTGAACCCCAAAAACACACTTAGAACCCTTTACACACAGAGAATTCTCCCGCAAGACCTGAAAAACCCTCCTGACCTTCTGAACATGAGACTCCCAGTCCTCAGAAAAAATCAAAATATCGTCCAAATACACAATCATAAATTTATCCAGATATTCACGGAAAATATCATGCATAAAGGACTGAAAAACTGAAGGTGCATTAGAAAGGCCGAAAGGCATTACTAAATACTCAAAGTGGCCCTCAGGCGTATTAAATGCGGTTTTCCACTCATCCCCTTGCTTAATTCGCACCAAATTATACGCCCCACGGAGATCAATCTTGGAGAACCACTTAGCCCCCCTTATGCGAGCAAACAAATCAGTAAGCAGCGGCAACGGATACTGATATTTGACAGTGATTTTATTCAGGAGTCGATAATCAATACAAGGCCTCAGCGAACCATCCTTTTTAGAGACAAAGAAAAACCCAGCTCCTAAAGGTGATGAAGAAGGACGAATATGTCCCTTTTCCAGGGACTCCTTAACATACTCTCACATGGCAGCATGCTCAGGTACAGATAGGTTAAACAAACGACCCTTTGGAAATTTACTGCCTGGAATCAGATCTATGGCGCAATCACACTCTCTGTGGGGAGGGAGAGAACTAATTTTAGGCTCTTCAAAAATATCCCCAAAATCCGACAAAAATGCCGGAACCTCAGAGGGAATAGATGACGAGATAGAAACCAAAGGTATGTCCCCATGAGCCCCCCGACATCCCCAGCTTAACACAGACATAGTTTTCCAGTCCAGTACTGGGTTATGAGATTGCAACCATGGTAATCCAAGCACTAACACATCATGTAAATTATGCAACACGAGGAAGCGAATCATCTCCTGATGGTCTGGAGTCATACGCATAGTCACTTGCGTCCAGAACTGTGGTCTATTACAAGCCAGAGGTGTAGAATCAATACCCTTCAGAGGTATAGGAACTTCCAGAGGCTCCAAATCAAACCCACAGCGCCTGGCGAAGGACCAATCCATGAGACTCAGAGCGGCGCCAGAGTCCACATAGGCATCCACGGTAATAACTGATAATGAACAAATCAGAGTTACAGACAGAAGAAATTTAGACTGTAAAGTGCCAATAGAAACAGACTTGTCAACCTTCCTAGTACGTTTAGAGCATGCTGATATAACATGCGCGGAATCACCACAGTAGAAGCACAAGCCATTTTTGCGCCTATAATTCTGCCGCTCGCTTCTTGACAGAATTCTGTCACATTGCATTTTCTCTGGCGTCCCTTCAGAAGATACCGCCAAATGGTGCACGGGTTTGCGCTCCCGCAAACGCCGATCAATCTGAATCGCCATTGTGATGGACTCATTCAGACCTGTGGGCGTAGGAAACCCCACCATGACATCCTTAACGGCATCAGAAAGGCCTTCTCTGAAAATTGCCGCTAGGGCACACTCATTCCACTGAGTAAGCACAGACCATTTACAAAATTTTTGGCAGTATATCTCAGCTTCATCTTGCCCTTGAGACAGGGCTATTAAAGCTTTTTCAGCTTGAATCTCCAAATTAGGTTCCTCATACAGCAACCCTAAAGCCAGAAAAAACGCATCCAAGACTCAGGTTACAATGATGACCGGCAAGGAAGTGACTGGAGAGCAAGGCTAAATAGGGAACTCCCAAAACTGATGGAAGCAGGTGAGCCGAGGCAGAAAAGAACACACAAGTCTCCAGTACCACCAGCCACCACTAGGGGAGCCCAAAAAGCGGATCACAACAGATTACCCCGAGACAGCGAGCTTGTGGGACTGGGGAGAGTGGGCAGCCGTTTACCGTAATGGATAGGTTTGTTGGGGGGTCACGTGAGATGGGGGAAAGACGATGAATTCCATGTTAAGTTTTAGAAATCTAGCGGAGAAGAAGGATGAAATAGCAGACAGACATTGAGGGATTCTGGTTAGTAGGGTGGTGATATCTGGTCCAGAGATGTAGATCTGCGTGTCATCAGCATAGAGATGATACTGAAAACTGTGAGATTCTATGAGCTGTCCCAGGCCAAAGGTGTAAATGGAGAAGAGCAGGGGCCCTAGAACTGAACTTTGCGGGACTCCGACAGATAGGGGGCGAGGTGAGGAGGTGGTGTGTGAGTGGGAGGTGCTGAATGTCCGGTCTGTTAGGTATGATGAGATCCAGGATAGGGCCAGGTCTGTGATGCCAAGGGATGAGAGAATCTGTAGTAATAGGGAATGGTCCACTGTGTCAAAGGCAGGGGACAGGTCCAGGAGGAGGAGGACAGAGTAGTGTCGCTTGCTCTTGGCAGTTAATAGGTCATTGGTGACCTTAGTTAGGGCAGTTTCAGTGGAGTGGTGTCACCGGAAGCCAGATTGTAAGTGGTTAAAGAGGGAGCAGGAAGAGAGATGGGAGGACAGTTCAAGATGGACGTGTTGTTACAGTAGTTTTGAGGCATGAGGGAGAAGTGATATAGGGCAAAAGCTAGATACAGAGATGGGTCAAGAGAGGGATTTTTGAGGATAGGTGTGATTGAGGCTTGTTTAAAGCTTGAGGGGAAAACACCAGTTGTTAGTGATAGGTTAAAGAGATTGGTTAGGGTTGGGATGAAGACTGTGGCGAGGTTTGGGATGGAGTGGGATGAGATCGGGTCAAGTGCACATGTGGGGAGATGCGATCTTGAGAGTAGAGTGGAGAGTCAATCTTCTGTAATGGTGGGAAAGTTGGTTTTGGAGGTGGAGGGCTGGGCAGTTGGGATGAAGGGCTCTGGGGGTTGTCAACTAAAACTGTCTGATGTTATCAATCTTCAGCTTGAAAAATGAGGCAAAGTCTTCAGCTGAGATAAGTGGGGAGGGAGGAGGTGCTCGGGGACGGAGGAGAGAATTGAAGGTGTTGAATAACTGTTTGGGGTTGTGAGACAGGGAGGATATTAGAGATGAGAAGTAGGTTTGTTTCGTTGTGGCAAGTGTGGTCTTGAAAGTAGTGAGGGACTGTTTGAATGCAATGAAGAGCTCATTGGAGTGGGATCTTTTCCATCTCCGCTCAGCAGCCCTGGAAGCTTGCCTCAGTTCTTTGGTCAGGCTGGTGTGCCAGGGCTGTCTGCTGATTTTATGAGCTTTGGAATGTGTGAGAGGAGCAAGAGATTCCAAAGCTACAGCTACTGTGGTGTAATATAAAGCGGCAGCATCATCCGCATTGTGTAGGGAACTTATGTCTGTGAGAGGGAGGAGGGATTCAGAGAGTGAGTGTAGATCAAGGTGTTTTCTGTGTGGTGCAATCCCCATTAGGAAATGTGCTCCACTATTATTAATGCCATCCAGTGCACATCTTGCCACATGTATGCAATCCTTGATTAGTCGGTCGAGGGTGCATTCTGCTGTGCGAGATGTGAGCACGTTGAGCATTTGGAAGCCCAGATTCTGGATCTAAATGTGCAGCTGGCAACACTGAGATCTATTGACAACATGGAAAGGAGTCTTCTGCTCACTGAGCAGACGCTCAATGGGATAGATGAGAGGGGGGATGGTAGGATGCGGGCTTTGATGCGGGCTCACCGCGGAGCCCTGCATCAAAGCAGGGGACCTGACGTCGGACGTACTATCCCATCTGACGTCAGGAAGGGGTTAATGGGGATAAATGTAAGGTCATGCACTTGGGTAGAAGTAATAAGATGTATAACTATGTGCTTAATTCTAAAACTCTGGGCAAAACCGTCAATGAAAAAGACCTGGGTGTATGGGTGGATGACAAACTCATATTCAGTGGCCAGTGTCAGGCAGCTGCTACAAAGGCAAATAAAATAATGGGATGCATTAAAAGAGGCATAGATGCTCATGAGGAGAACATAATTTTACCTCTATACAAGTCACTAGTTCGACCACACTTAGAATACTGTGCACAGTTCTGGTCTCCGGTGTATAAGAAAGACATAGCTGAACTGGAGCGGGTGCAGAGAAGAGCGACTAGGGTTATTAGAGGACTGGGGGGTCTGCAATACCAAGATAGGTTATTACACTTGGGGCTATTTAGTTTGGAAAAACGAAGGCTAAGGGGTGATCTTATGTTAATGTATAAATATATGAGGGGACAGTACAAAGACCTTTCTGATGATCTTTTTAATCATAGACCGGTGACAGGGACAAGGGGGCATCCTCTACGTCTGGAGGAAAGAAGGTTTAAGCATAATAACAGATGCGGATTCTTTACTGTAAGAGCAGTGAGACTATGGAACTCTCTGCCGTATGATGTTGTAATGAGTGATTCATTACTTAAATTTAAGAGGGGACTGGATACCTTTCTTGAAAAGTATAATGTTACAGGGTATATACACTAGATTCCTTGATAGGGCGTTGATCCAGGGAACTAGTCTGATTGCCGTATGTGGAGTCGGGAAGGAATTTTTTTACCCAAGGTGGAGCTTACTCTTTGCCACATGTTTTTTTTTTGCCTTCCCTGGATCAACATGTTAGGGCATGTTAGGTTAGGCTATGGGTTGAACTAGATAGACTTAAAGTCTTCCTTCAACCTTAATAACTATGTAACTATGTTTAAGATTTCTGCGAGGGTGTGCAAGTTTGTGGGGTGGGGATTGTAGACAAGGAGTGGAGAGGGAAGAGAATGTAAGTAGATTGTGGTCAGACAGAGGAAGAGGTGAGTTAGAGAGGTTAGATAGGGAGCAGAGGCGGGTGAAGATGTATAGAAAAAGGTGAGGGGAAGAAACCTCCAGCAATGAAATCAAGAAGGAAAGTTATCTTTTTTGTAAAAAAAAATGAAAAACCTTTTATTTGGTACAGTAGTACATTAACCCCTTAACGACCGCTGATACGCCTTTTAACGGCGGCCGCTAAGGGTACTTAAACCACAGCGCCGTTAATTAACGGCTGTGGAAAAAGTGAATAGCGCCCCCCAGAGTCGGATTTTCTCTGGGGTCTCGGTTGCTGGGGGTAGCCGAGACCCCAGAGAACATGATTCGGGGTTTTTTTACCGACCCCCGAGTTGCGATCGCCGGTAATTAACCGTTTACCGGCGGTCGCAAAAAAACCCAAAAACGCGATTTGTCATTTAATTTCTCTGTCCTCCGATGTGATCTCACATCGGAGGACAGAGAAATGTGGTCCCCGATAGCCCCAGATAGCCCCCCAATACTCACCTACCTCCCCCGGAGCTCCTCGTGGCTCCCGATGGGCGCCGCCATCTTTTTCCGGGGAAATAATGGCGGGCGCATGCGCAGTGCGCCCGCCGCCCAGCACCCGGATGTTCTTTGGGGTCTCGGCTGCCGGGGGTAGCCGAGACCCCAAAGAACATGATCGGGGTCGGTTTTTACCGACCCCTGTTTTGCGATCGCCGTTAATTAACTGTTTACCGGCGACCGCAAAAAAAAAAAAAAAAGCGATGTCATTTTTCTGTCCTCTGATGTGATCGCACATCAGAGGACAGAGAAATAGGGGGATTCGGGGACCCTGTTATACTTACCGGTGTCCCTGGGTCCTCCTGCTTCTTCTGCTGGCCGCCGGCTTCTTGCTTCGGTAAGAAAATGGTGGGCGCATGCGCAGTGCGCCCGCCATGATCTGCCGGCCGGCAGAAGAAAATTCTTCCTCTTTTTTTATTTTGGTCACTGTGAGATCCTATCACAGTGATCAAAATAAAAATATAGTAAATAACCCCCCCCCCCCCCTTTATCACCCCCTTAGTAAGAAAAAAGTAATAAAATAAAAAAAATGTATGAATTTCTATTTTCCAAATAGGGTTAGGGTTAGGGGTAGGGTTAGGGGTAGGGTTAGGGTTAGGGTTAGGGTTAGGGGTAGGGTTAGGGGTAGGGGTAGGGTTAGGGTTAGGGGTAGGGTTAGGGTTAGGGGTAGGGTTAGGATATGTGCACACATAGAATGGTTCTCTGCAGATTTTTCCGCAGCGGATTTGATAAATCCGCAGGACCAAAATGCTGCGTTTTTCCTGCAGATTTATCACGGATGTACCGCGGTGTTTGTGCGGATTCCACTGCGGTTTTACACCTGCGGTTTTCTATTATGGAACAGGTGTAAAACCGCTGCGGAATCAGCAGAAAGAATTGACATGCTGCGGAATGTAAACCGCTGCGTTTCCGTGTGTTTTTTTCCGCAGCATGGGCACAGCGTTTTATGTTTCCCATAGGTTTACATTGTACTGTAAACTCATGGGAAACTGCTGCGGACCCACAGCTGCGGAAACGCTGCGGATCCGCAGCAAAATCCGCAACATGTGCACATAGCCTTAGGGTTAGGGTTAGGGCTTGGGTTAGGGTTAGAGCTAGGATTAGGGTTAGAGCTAGGGTTAGGGCTAGGGTTGGGGCTAAAGTTAGGGTTAGGGTTGGGGCTAGGTTTAGGGCTAAAGTTAGGGTTTGGGCTAAAGTTAGGGTTAGAGTTGGGATTAGGATTTGGATTAGGGTTGGCATTAGGGTTACATTTGGGATTAGGGTTAGGTTTGGGATTAGGGTTAAGGCTAGGGTTGGGATTAAGGATAGGGGTGTATTGGGATTAGGGTTAGGTTTTGAGGTTAGGGTTGAGATTAGGATTAGGGGGGTGTTGGGTTTAGGGTTTTGATTAGGGTTATGGTTAGCTTTGGGATTAGGGGTAGGGGTGTTTTGGGGGTTAGGGTTGTGATTAGGATTATGGATTGGGTTGGGATTAGGGTTAAGGGTGTGTTGGGGTTAGGGTTGGAGTTAGAATTGGGGGTTTCCACTGTTTAGGTACATCGGGGGGTCTCTAAACGCCACAGACAATTTTGTGCTCAAAAAGTAAAATGGTGCTCCCTACCTTCTGAGCTCTGCCGTGCGCCCAAACAGTGGTTTACCCCCACATATGGGGCATCAGCGTACTCGGGATAAATTGGACAACAACTTTTGGGGTCCAATTTCTCCTGATACCCTTGTGAAAATAAAAACTTGGGGGCTAAAAAATCTTTTTTTGTGGAAAAAAAAATATTTTTTATTTTCACGACTCTGCATTTTAAACTTCTGTGAAGCACTTGGGCATTCAAAGTTCTCACCACACATCTAGATAAGTTCCTTGGGGGGTCTAGTTTCCAAAATGGGGTCACTTCTGGGGGGTCTCTACTGTTTAGGTATATCTGGGGCTCTGCAAATGCAACATAACGCCCGCAGACCATTCTATCAAAGTCTGCATTCCAAAACGGCACTCCTTCCCTTCCGAGCTCAGCCATGCACCTAAACAGTGGTCCCCCCCACACATGGGGTATCAGTGTACTCAGGACAAATTGGACAACAACTTTTGTGGTCCAATTTCTCTTGTTACCTTTGTGAAAATAAAAATTGGGGGGCTAAAAAAAATCTTTTTTGTGAAAAAAATATATTTTTTTGTTTTCACGACTCTGCATTATAAACATCTGTGAAGCACTTGGGCATTCAAAGTTCTCACAACACATCTAGATAAGTTCCTTGGGGGGTCTAGTTTCCAAAATGAGGTCACTTGTGGGGGGTTTCTACTGTTTAGGTACATCGGGGGCTCTGCAAACGCAACATAATGCCTGCAGACCATTCTATCAAAGTCTGCATTCCAAAACGGCGCTCCTTCCCTTCCAAGCTCTGCCATGCACCCAAACAGTGGTTTATCCCCCACATATGGGGTATCAGCCTACTCAGCATAAATTGCACAATAAATTTTGGGGTCCAATTTCTTCTGTTACCCTTGTGAAAGTAAAAATTTGGGGGTGAGAAGATCATTTTTGTGGAAAAAATATGATTTTTTTTATTTTCATGGCTCTACATTATAAACTTATGTGAAGCAGTTGGGGGTTCCTAGTGCTCACCACACATCTAGATAAGCTCTTTGGGGGGTCTAGTTTCCAAAATGGAGTCACTTGTGGGGGGTTTCTACTGTTTAGGTACATCAGGATCTCTGCAAATGCAACATGACACCTGCACCTCCATCCCATCAAAGTCTGCATTCCAAGCGGCGCTCCTTCCCTTCCGAGCCCTGATGGGTGGCCAAACAGTGCCCTCCCCCCACATATAAGGTATCAGCGTACTCAGGACAAACTGGTCAACAGATTTTGTGGTCCAATGTCTCCTGTTACCCTTGATAAAATAAAAAATTGCAGGCTAAAAAATCATTTTTGAGTGAAAAAAAAGGATTTTTTATTTTCACGGCTCTACGTTCTAAACTTCCGTAAAGCACCTGGGGGTTTAAAGTGCTCACCACACATCTAGATAAGTTCCTTAAGGGGAACTTGTTGTCTAATTTCTCCTGTTACCCTTGTGAAAATAAAAATTTGGGGGCAAAAAGATCATTTTTGTAGAAAAAATGCGACTTTTTTATTTTCACGGCTCTACGTTATAAACTTCCGGGAAGCACCTGGGGGTTTAAAGTGCTCACCACACATCTAGATAAGTTCCTTAAGGGGTCTAGTTTCCAAAATGGTGTGATTTGTGGGGGGTTTAAACTGTTTAGGCACATCAGTGGCTCTCCAAACGCGACATGGCATCCGATCTCAATTCCAGCTAATTCTACATTGAAAAAGTAAAACGGCGCTCCTTCTCTTCCAAGCTCTGCAGTGAGCCCAAACAGTGGTTTACCCCCACATATGGGGTATCAACGTACTCAGGAGAAATTGCACAACAACTTTTGTGGTCTAATTTCTCCTGTTACCCTTGGGAAAATAAAAATTTTGGGGCGAAAAGATCATTTTTGTAGAAAAAATGTGATTTTTTATTTTCACGGCTCTACGTTATAAACTTCCGTGAAGCACCTGGGGGATCAAAGTGCTCACCACACATCTAGTTAAGTTCCTTATGGGGTCTAGTTTACAAAATGGTGTCACTTGTGGGGGATTTCCACTGTTTAGGCACATCAGGGGCTCTCCAAACGCGACATGGCGTCCGATCTCAATTCCAGCCAATTCTACATTGAAAAAGTAAAACGGCACTCCTTCTCTTCCAAGCTCTGCGGTGCGCCCAAACAGTGGTTTACCCCCACATATGGGGTATCGACGTACTCAGGAGAAATTGCACAACAACTTTTGTGGTCTAATTTCTCCTGTTACCCTTGTGAAAATAAGAATTTGTGGGCGAAAATATCATTTTTGTGTAAACAAATGCGATTTTTTATTTTCACGGCTCTACGTTATAAACTTCTGTGAAGCACTTGGGGGCTCAAAGTGCTCACCACAAATCTAGTTAAGTTCCTTAAGGGGTCTAGGTTCCAAAATGGTGTCACTTGTGGAGCGTTTCCACTGTTTAGGCACATCAGGGGCTCTCCAAACGTGACATGGCATCCGATCTCAATTCCAGCCAATTCTGCATTGAAAAAGTCAAACGGCGCTCCTTCTCTTCCAAGCTCTGCGGTGCGCCCAAACAGTGGTTTACCCCCACATATGGGGTATCAGCGTATTCAGGAGAAATTGCACAACAAAATGTATGGTTAAATTTCTGTTTTTACACTTGTGAAAATAAAAAAATATGGTTCTGAATTAAAGTGTTTGCAAAAAAAGTTAAATGTTCATTTTTTCCTTCCACATTGTTTGAGTTCCTGTGAAGCACATAAAGGGTTAATAAACTTCATGAATGTGGTTTTAAGTACCTTGAGGGGTGCAGTTTTTAGAATGGTGTCACACTTGGTTATTTTCTATCATATAGACCCCTCAAAATGACTTCAAATGTGATGTGGTCCCTAAAAAAAAATGGTGTTGTAAAAATGAGAAATTGCTGGTCAAATTTTAACCCTTATAACTCCCTAACAAAAAAAAATTTTGTTTCCAAAATTGTGCTGATGTAAAGTAGACATGTCGGAAATGTTATTTATTAACTATTTTGTGTGACATATCTCTCTGATTTAAGGGCATAAAAATACAAAATTTGAAAATTGCTAAATTTTAAACATTTTCACCATATTTCCATTTTTTTCATAAATAATCGCAAGTAATATCGAAGAAATTTTACCACTATCATGAAGTAAAACATGTCACGAAAAAACATTCTCAGAATCAGCAGGATCCGTTAAAGTGTTCCAGAGTTATAACCTCATAAAGTGACAGTGGTCAGAATTGTAAAAATTGGCTCTGTCATTAAGTACCAAATTGACTCTGTCACTAAGGGGTTAAAAAAGGCATCAATCCTGGTCACCACAACCTGGGATGAGCAACCAACATTTTTCAGCTAAGAGCCTTAATCATGGTATGAAAATCATGGTATTGAAACATGTTGCTTGTTCATCCCAGGCTGTGGTGACCAGGATCCATGTCTTTTTTAATGTACTACTGTACCGTATAAAAAAAGTTTCATTTTTTTACGAAAAAGACAACTTTCCTTCTTTATTTAATCGCTGGAGGTTTCTTCCCCCCACCTTTTTCTATTTCGCAGACGTCCAAGACTGAGACGGCTCCTGGTGATGTTACTTCATCCGGTAAGGTGCTGCAACAGATGGTGAGCTGACTTTTTTCACCTCTATTTTCCCTCCATTGTTTTCAATATATACATGATGTTTACACATAAACAATGGTCAGATATGCAAATACAGATAGTGGTAGAACAAAAGATATAAGCAAAATATATGGGCAAGTCTCTTTAATGTTTAGGGTACTCACAAACAAAAAACAAATGGTATCCTCTGGATTGCTGCAGGGAAACAAGACAATCCGTTGCCTTTGGCGACTGGGCCGCCGATTACGCTGAAGGGTGCCAGGCCTTTTGGCTCTGATTTACTCCATGTTACTTCACACAGGCTGAAGCATTGCAGAGCCACCTACTCTGCAGTTTGCTAAACAAGGTTGACACACTCAAACCCTTTACTGCAGGATTTTCAGCTGGAAAATGTGGCCATGGGCCACTTGTAAGCCTCAGATTGAAGGGAGTGAACTGCCCCACTACCATCCTGTAGTTCACTACAAAAATAAAAGCCTTTAATGGGTTTTCCTAGATCTTCTTTGGGCAAATAGTTTGCCCAAGATCAAACTTACTTTTATTTTGCACTGCAATCACAGCTATATCTGTGACTGCAATGCACTCCAGCGGTCTTAATACGCTTCCATCCTGGGGGACACATAGCGACCCTTGCATATAATACCTACCACTGCCTCATCCATGTCAGACAGGATACAAACAATTGGCATGAAATTATATCTCCAATATTCTTCACAATATGTATTATCTATCTATCTTTTCATATCTTAAAAAAAAAATCTCTTTTGACAGAATTTAATTCTGGCCTGTCATTTTTCTTGATTTAAATTAATTTGGACATAAGGTTTACACATTGTAAAGTTTTCATTTCCTAGCTTTCCAATCCATATTTAATCTCCTATAGTCTATGCGCCAAAAGCAAAACATGTTCCAATCTTATATTCGGCCTTCAAGAAATTATGCATACCCAAGAGCTCAACATTCTGCTGACTCAGCAGAATCATTCTCTGACACCAGCATTACAAAGTACTTTAATATCATATTTTATTGGTATATAATATAGCATTATTCATTTAATATAATTTGTACTCAGGTTTGTATTGTATTTTGGTTTTGTACAAACTTACAAACTGTAATATGGTTTAGTACAATGTGTAAATAATTGTAGCAAGAAATGGCTTCAAGTGATTGGTGAAAGTCTAATTGTGCTGCAGTAACTGCTCAGGTTTTGGATTCATCCATACACCATTATACTGTAACTGAATGTTACCATAATAGAGTGACTACATTGTAAAAGCAGGCCATTATTAAATGATCTGCCATAAAATGATTGAATAATATGTCTATACAGTGTTAATATCAACAAATAATGACTAGCTATTAACACCATAGCAATACAATAATAATCAAATGCAATCATATATAGAATGAGCAATTATATTTCCTAATCCCCATTCTGGTCCTTTCCTTAATAGTCTCATCTTAGTGCACCCCATAATAGTGCAAGCCTGGTACCCTGATACACTGCCTATTGATATTGTTCCCAGTTTTAAGCCATAGATTACATTGTTGCAACCCACATATTACTCCCAGTAAAAGGCACAAATTTTCTTCAGACACATATTAACCCTAATCATATGTCCTTCATAACAGATGCCGATTCATTCAAGTCAGCCCCAATGTCTCAACTGAAAATATGTAAGTCTGAGAACTCTCATCACTTTCTTCTTAATTTCACCTAGAGGAACAAGGAAAAAGAAATCTATTGTTATTACCTGTGTCATGTGCAGAGTGCTGGGAAGAAAGAGGAAGAGCAGGAGATCTGTGGAGTGCAGCTTTAACAATTAGCTGCAGAGGAGGAAGTATGTGGGGTTTAGCTTCAGCCAATAGCTGTGGAGGAGGAAACCTGTGGGGTGCAGTTTCAGCCAATAGCTGCAGAGTAGGAAGTCTCTGGGGTTCAGCTTCCACCTATAGCTGCAAAGCAGGAAGTCTGTGGGGTGCAGCAGCAACCAATAGTTGCAGAGGAGAAAGTCTGTGGAGTTCAACTTTATGAATAGATGTAGAGCAGGAAATAATGTACAAAAAGAAGTGCAAGCCAGCATTCCACAGCACTGGTTGTTATTTCCTATAGTGCACGGAACATTTTGGAAACTTTCATTTAAGGAATTTCAATGAAAGAATTAATGGCCGGATTCATATTATATAAATCCCAATAGTAATAATGTAAATGCTTTTGGGAGACATCAGTATTTAAAAATGCAAGATAAATTAGTAGTCATGGGGAAGGAGGAGTTACCATTTGCCTTGACTAACGTCACATCAACCTGTTCAATGAAAATTCACCGCACACTCTATTTTTGTGGTGATGCCAAAAAATAATATTTATTAACAGTTCGTGGGAACAGAAAAGGTAGAAATAGGTAAATCGCAGGAGAAAATTCTAAAGCGACTATTTATAATATAATTGCTTTAGAATATTCTCCTGCGCTTTACCAATATCTACTTTTTCTGTTCCCACAAACTGCTAATAAATATTATTTTTTGTCATCGCCACAAAAAATACAGAGTGTGCGGTACGGTGAATTTTCATTGAATGGATTAAGGGTCATTTGGCCCATTACACCAGCACCCCGCCTTACAACAGAGCACTGGTTAATACCTTTACTACATCAACCTGTAATAGGCTACAATAGATTACATCTAACTACAGAATAGATACAGGACGCAGAGAGCAATTTCTGAGAATTCACTATATGAACAAATATTATATAATGGATTTTCATGATAATATTGCCACTTAGTGTAACTCTACCTCTTGCTGGCTGTTTCTGAGAACTGTTGAACTGTGTCCTAGCAGGAACGTGGAAAAAGAGTAACACATAATAATGTTGTTGTTCTCTGACTGCTACTGAAATGGGAAGCGGAGCCTTGAATCAGCCATTCAGATTGTTGCTATACGTCAAATAGGTTCTCTGATGTTTCCCCATGTTTGACCATGTTATTATTCTGTATCAGTATGCATCGAATATAGACTGAAACGGAGACAATGCCATCCATCAGACTAAAAGGATCTATTTTATATCGATGTGCATAGAGTACGCTATGTCTATATCAGTAGTAATTAACAATTGGTACAAATTTACTGACAAATATTACATGTAGCCCTTAAATGGGTTGTCCGGACCAAAACTACAAGTCTGCAGTCACTATGTAACTGCAGACTTATGAATCCTCACATCGCATGCTATGAGGATTCTCCAGTGTCTATGCCAGGAATGGCAGTAATGTAACCGCAAGTATGTGATATGCATATTCCCAGCCACAATCTGACTAGAATGTATCCTGACCCCCTTAATATACTTGTGGTGAGCGATGCCCCCTCCATCTAGTAGGGTTGTTGCTAGGAGTTTCATTCCAAGTGTTGACACCAGAGAATCCTCACAATGGACAGTGCACGCAATGTGAGGATTCACAAGTCTGCATTCACATAGAATGACTGCAGACTTGTAGATTTAGACTGGACAACCCCTTCAACTGTGTTTGAAGGTAGAATCCAAGTTATACAATGTAACATTGCCAGCTTCTGCAGTGCCTTAAAGCCATTCATCATAAAACATATCCATTAGTATATTTCACAAACATGCAGTAGGTGCTGTCTAGAGATTAGCAAAGCTACCGAGATTCAAATCTCTTGAGTTTTACAAAGAAATTCAAAGTTCTTCTATGCCATTTGAATATCCCTTATTATGCTCTCCAGATATCAGAGCATAAACAAAATATGATGAAAAAAATGGAATACTTCACTATTCACCTGTCTCGGCAAACCCACCTCCCTGCTGCCCGCGGTCCGATCCTCCATGCGTGTTCTTTTCCCTCATCCCATTATGTGGATTGTTTTCAGCCTGCTTTACTCAGACTAGGCCTGTGACATCACCATACACTGTGCTGTAGTAATGCGCATCGTGACAGCATGATGTGCACCATGACAGCATGCTGCACATTGACTTTCAAAAGTTTACTCGTCGTCGTATAAGGCGGCCAGGGTAGTAGTCATGGCAATGGGCTGTAGTGTTCCCACACCCTGGTGCCCCATACATAAAATACAATGTCCCTTCTGCTGAATGTGCAGCTTGCGCACCAGTACACTCACATTCACCGCTAGAGTTCCCTCAGCTTCTTTTACTCCGGCTCCATATCCGCGAGCTCCAAAATCATTTCAGAGACAATGGCCTTTTTCAACAGTTCAACTGTACTTAGCTGTAGGGTTTCCATCACAAATGCAGCACAGTGTACACAGAGTGACATCTCTCAGGCTTCCCCTGCCTTCCTGGCAACTAGGGTTGAGCGAATTTTCCTTTTTTGGGATCGAGTAGGGTTTTGCGAAACCAGACTTTGTCAAAAGTCGAGTCGAGTGAAATCGGCCGATTATCGCGAAAAGTCGGGGATCGACCAAAACATGAAACCCAATGCAAGTCAATGGGGAAGCATAGTCGGCAGTGAGTGGAGGCCAGGAAAACACCTACAGTGCCCATTTTAATGGCAATAACATCCATTCTTGTTACTGAAGCTTGTCAATCTTAATTTACTTTATAATAATAGATAGGCATTGGAAATTGGGGGTCATTTGGCTAAAGTTGTGGGGGGTAGGGCTGGTTCAAGTTTTTAGTGGGCCCAGGAAACATGGACTATGTCATGGCGGTGGAGCAGTGAGAGGTAAGTATGTCAAGTTTGCAAGTGCTGTGATCCTGAGCAAGCAGGGGGGGGGCACTAGTTGGCATTGGCACTGGCACAGGGCCCCTCAAAGTACAGCGGTGTGTTTGCACGGCAGGGGCGCCTCCCACCGGCAGCGACACTTTTGCGTACTCTGAGGGGCCCTGTGCCAGTGACGTCGCCAACGAGTATGCCCCCCCACCTGATGAAGGAACCTGCACTTTCATCTGCACCTTCCTCTTTGTCCCTGTGTAAGGTGGTATAGCATGCGGGAAGGGGAACCTTACTTTCAGCAGGGTCAGATTCTGGCTGTGTAGAGTGCAAGGGGAATGTAGTGGTCTGGGTCAATGTACCAGCAGACTCATCTAGCAGTGGCTGGGCAGTGGGCAGGATGAGGAGGAAACACAGATATAGGGCCAAAGAATAAAGTAGGCTAAATGCAGTTCAAAATTGGTAACAGGACTAACCAGGCGGCATTGCTTTGTTCAGTGGAGAACAACTGTAATGAGAGGCTGACACAGTTAGTAGGCCCAAGTAATAAAGTGGGCCAAATGAAGTTCAAAATTGGTAACAGGAGTAAACAGGTGGCACTGCTTTGTTCAGTGGAGGAGAACACCAAGGAGCGGCAGACACCGTTACTAGGCCCCAACCAAAGTAGTAGGGCAACTGCAGTGTGACATTAAAAAATACTCAATGAGAGCCTGAAGGTTGAAGCTCAGACAAGGAAACCGGGAGGAGAACACCAAGGAGGAGGAGAACACCAAGGAGCGGCAGACACCGTTACTAGGCCCCAACCAAAGTAGTAGGGCAACTGCAGTGTGACATTAAAAAATACTCAAAGAGAGCCTGAAGGGCGAAGCTCAGGCAAGGAAACCGGGAGGAGAACACTAAGGAGGAGGAGAACACCAAGAAGCGGCAGACACTGTTACTAGGCCCCAACCAAAGTAGTAGGGCAACTGCAGTGTGACATTAAAAAAAACTCAATGAGAGCCTGAAGGTTGAAGCTCAGACAAGGAAACCGGGAGGAGAACACCAAGGAGGAGGAGAACACCAAGGAGCGGCAGACACCGTTACTAGGCCCCAACCAAAGTAGTAGGGCAACTGCAGTGTGACATTAAAAAATACTCAATGAGAGCCTGAAGGTTGAAGCTCAGACAAGGAAACCGGGAGGAGAACACCAAGGAGGAGGAGAACACCAAGGAGCGGCAGACACCGTTACTAGGCCCCAACCAAAGTAGTAGGGCAACTGCAGTGTGACATTAAAAAATACTCAATGAGAGCCTGAAGGTTGAAGCTCAGACAAGGAAACCTGGAGGAGAACACCAAGGAGTGGCAGACACCGTTACTAGGCCCCAACCAAAGTAGTAGGGCAACTGCAGTGTGACATTAAAAAATACTCAATGAGAGCCTGAAGGTTGAAGCTCAGACAAGGAAACCTGGAGGAGAACAGCAAGGAGCGGCAGACACCGTTACTAGGCCCCAACCAAAGTAGTAGGGCAACTGCTGTCTTATATAAACAACTTCTTAATGAGAGCCTGAAGGTTGAAGTTCAGCTTTTCCAGTGGAGAACAGTGTGATTGAGTGGCGCCGCAGACAGACAAAGGTAGTATGTGTTAACTAAAAAAGTTGGCTCTATGCATTTTTACATTAGTTACAGGGGTACACAGGCGGCATTGGTGTGGTCAGTGGAGGACAATTGGAAGGAGGGACCGCAGACAGACTTCCTAGGCCTAAAATAATAAAATAGGCTCTATGTAGCTTCCATTAGGTGGCAGGGGTACACAGGCAGCATTGGTGTGGTCAGTGGAGGACAATTTGAAGGAGGGACCGCAGACAGACTTCCTAGGCCTAAAATAATAAAATAGGCTCTATGCAGCTTCCATTAGGTGGCAGGGGTACACAGGCAGCATTGGTGTGGTCAGTGGAGGACAATTTCAAGGAGGGACCGCAGACAGACTTCCTAGGCCTAAAATAATAAAATAGTCTCTATGCAGCTTCCATTAGGTGGCAGGGGTACACAGGCACCATTGGTGTGGTCAGCGGAGGACAATTGGAAGGAGTGTCTGACACACTAATTACTCCCAAAAACAAAATAGATGTTAATGTCTCCCCAAAAAAACAACCCCCCCCAAAAAAAAGGGTGGCATACTTAGGTACAGGGGTGTGCTCCTATCCTGACTTTCTGACATTGTAATTTGGCGCAAAGTATTTACTGGTGTAAATGTAGGACAGGGCCCCTGACTATTTTAACTAGCATCATACATGTCAACAAATTGTTATTGTCTGTGCCAGCCATTGAAGGATTTCAGCGCATAGACTAAACAGTGGTGGAGCATCGAGAGATAATTTTGCAAGTGGTAGAGCACAGTTTGATCTGGGAGGGGAAACTCTCTCCTGGACGGCGGTACAAGCCCAGGGACCCTCATGTTACAACGGTGTGTCTGACGTTGGGTGCGCGCCACCACCGCCAGAGACACTTCATTGTACTATGAGGGACCCAGTGCCAGTGCCGTCGACCAAAAGTGGGCACACCCACCTCTTCAGACAAATGGCACTCTGACGGGTGCTTGCGCCAAGTGGCGAGACCACGGCCCCGGGGGGGGGGAGTTAGGCCATTAAGGGAGGTGTAAACATGTCGTATGCTGGACAAACAGCAGCAGCAAATTAAGAGATTGGAACAGTCAGTAATACCAGTCCCAAAGCAAGACCTTTTTAGAGGAAAGCTAGGTGTCAGCCGGGAAAGGTGGGGCAAAATAATTAGAAATCCATGTGTGGTTAATTTTAGTGAAGGTTAGATCATCAACATTTTGGGTAGCCAGACGAGTCCTTTTTTTCAGTCAGTATAGAACCAGCAGCACTGAATACTCTTTCTGATAGCACACTAGCTGCTGGGCAAGCAAGCTCCTGCAATGCATATTCGGCCAATTCAGGCCAGGTGTCTATTTTGGATGCCCAGTAATCAAAGGGGAATGACGGTTGAGGGAGAACATTGGTAATGGAGGAAAAATAGTTAGTAACCATACTGGACAAATGCTGTCTCCTGTCACTTTGAAATGATGCTGCAGTACCTGTCGTGTCTGCGGTCATTGCGAAATCACTCCACAACCTGGTCAGAAAACCCCTCTGTCCTACGCCACTTCTAATTTGTGCACCTCTAACACCTCTGCCCTGTTGCCCCCTGCAGCTCGTGTGAGAACCATCACCGGTGCTGTGTGCTGGGAATGCCTGAATCAAACGGTCTACAAGAGTAGCTTGTTTGGTTGCCAATATTTGTTCGAGGTTCTCATGTGGCATGATATTTTGCAATTTGCCTTTATAGCGAGGATCAAGGAGGCAGGCCAACCAGTAATCATCATCGGTCATCATTTTTATAATGTGTGGGTCCCTTTTGAGGATACGCAAGGCATAATCCGCCATGTGGGCCAATGTTCCAGTTGTCAAGTCAGTGCATATGCTGGGTTGAGGAGCACTTTCGGGCAAATCAATGTCACTTGTCTCCCTCAAAAACCCTGAACCCGGCCTTGCACCGCCAGCACTTTCTATTGCCCCCTGAGAAGCTTCCTCATCCAAAAAATACTCATCCCCATCATCCTTCTCGTCCTCCTCCTCTTTGCCTGCCACCTCGTCCTGTACACTTCCCTGAGCAGACAATGGGTGACTGTCATCAAGGCTTCCCTCGTCCTCGGCTGCAGACGCCTGCTCCTTTATGTGCGTCAAACTTTGCATCAGCAGACGCATTAGGGGGATGCTCATGCTTATTACGGCGTTGTCTGCACTAACCAGCTGTGTGCATTCCTCAAAACACTGAAGAACTTGACACAGGTCTTGGAGCTTCGACCACTGCACAGCTGACAACTCCATGTCTGCCATCCAACTGCCTGCCCGTGTATGTGTATCCTCCCACGAATACATAACAGCACGCCTCTGTTCGCACAGTCTATGAAGCATGTGCAGTGTGGAGTTCCACCTTGTTGCAACGTCGATGATTAGGCAATGCTGGGGAAGGTTCAAAGACCGCTGATGGTTCTGCATACGGATGTAGTGTACGGGCGAACGACGGATGTGAGAGCAAAGTCTGCGCACTTTCAGCAGCAGGTCGGGTAACCCCGGATAACTTTTCAGGAAGCACTGCACCACCAGGTTTAAGGTGTGAGCCAGGCAAGGAATGTGTTTCAGTTGTGAAAGGGCTATGGCAGCCATAAAATTCCTTCCGTTGTCACTCACTACCTTGCCTGCCTCAAGATGTACAGTGCCCAGCCATGACTGAGTTTCTTGCTGCAAGAACTCAGACAGAACTTCCGCGGTGTGTCTGTTGTCGCCCAAACACCTCATTGCCAATACAGCCTGCTGATGCTTGCCACAAGCTGTTCCATAATTGGACACCTCGTGTGCAACAGTTGCAGCTGCAGATGGAGTGGTCGTGCGACTGCGGTCTGTGGACGAGCTCTCGCTTCTGCTGGAGGACGAGGAGGAGGAGGGGGGACGAATGCCTACAGCCAACTGTTTCCTACACCATGGGCTAGGCAGAACTGTCCCAATATTTCTGTCCCCTGTGGACCCTGCATCCACCACATTAACCCAGTGTGCCGTGATGGAGACGTAACGCCCCTGGCCATGCCTACTGGTCCATGCATCTGTTGTCAGGTGCACCTTTCTACTCACAGATTGCCTGAGCGCATGGACAATGTGGTCTTTTACATGCTGGTGGAGGGCTGGGATGGCTTTTCTCGAAAAGAAGTGTCGACTGGGTAGCTTGTAGTGTGGTACAGCGTAGTCCATCAGGGCTTTGAAAGCTTTGGTTTCAACTAACCGGTAGGGCATCATCTCTAACGAGATTAGTCTAGCAATGTGGGAGTTCAAACCCTGTGTACGCGGATGCGAGGATGAGTACTTCCTTTTCCTAATGAGAGTCTCATGTAGGGTGAGCTGGACTGGAGAGCTGCATACGGTGGAACTGGGGGGGTGCCGGTGGACATGGGTGACTGAGAGAGGGTTGGTGATGGTATTCTTGATGTTGCCCTACATACAGTTTTTCCGACCACGAACCTGGTGATTCCCTGACTGCTTTGGCCTTGAGACGAAACCCCCACATTACCTGCAGGTGGTGTGGTAAACGGTGGGCTTACAGTGAGGGAAGGGATGTCGCGTTGCTGACTAGCTTCATTGTGAGAGCGTGCTACAACGTTAAGGGACGTTTGGTAGTTTGTCCAGGCTTGCAAGTGCATGGTGGTTAAATGTCTATGCATGCAACTTGTATTTAAATTTTTAACATTCTGACCTCTGCTGAAGGTCCTTGAGCATTTCTTACAGATGACTTTGCGCTGATCATTGGGATCTTGCTTAAAAAAATTCCAGACTGCACTCTTCCTATCGGATACCTTTTCAGGCATTGCACACTGAGCTACTTTAACCTGATGGCCACGCTGTCCTACAACTGGTTTTGGTTTTGCCACACATTTTTGGCCAGATACGGGCCTGCCAGATGGAACCTGTTGCGATGTTGATGCCTGCTGTGGCTCCTCCTCCTCCGCTTCAGAGCTAATGCCGCCTGCACCCTGTTCCCCCAATGACTGCCAATCGGGGTCAACAACTGGGTCATCTATGACCTCCTCTTCTATGTTCTGTGCACCTTCCTCTGGGTCACCGTGTAAGCCGGTGCTATAGCGTTCGTGAGTGACGGAGCTCCATAGTCTCATCGGGGTCAGATTCTGGAACAGTACACTGCGAGGGCAATGTTCTGATCTGAGTCAAAGGAACAGCATAATAACCTGGCTGTGGCTGTGCATCAGTGCACTACATGTCCGATTCACCTTGTAATGGGCATGGCCTGTTAACAATTTCCTTTTCTAACCCAGGCACGGTATGTGTAAAGAGCTCCATGGAGTAACCAGTTGTGTCGCCTGACGCATCCTTCACTGTTGTTCTTGGTGAAGGACACAAGGAAGCGACTTGTTCCTGACCTGGAGCATCCACTGACGACGCACTGCTCTGACATTTGGCACTTTCCGAGGAGGAGGCGAAAGAACTAGAGGCAGAGTCAGCAATAAAAGCCAATACTTGTTCCTGCGGCTCCGGCTTCAAAAGCGGTTTTCCTACTCCCAGAAATGGGAGCCTTCGAGGCCTTGTGGAGCCTGATGATGACGCAGGCTCAACAACTCGAGACTTAGGGGCTATATTGCTTTTCCCACGACCACCTGATGCTCCACGACCACCACCACTACCATCATTACCAGCTGGCAATGAACGCCCATGGCCATGACCTTTTCCACCAGACTTCCTCATTATTTGAAAAATGTAACCTAACTAACAACCGTTAGGTGGTCCTGTAAAACCAGGTAGAAGGTGTACATGAACTTGTTGTGAATGTAAATCTCCCTTTTTTATGTGTGGCAGAATGCAGTGAAAAATCAGGCACACTGTTATACAGTAGGTTTTCTGTGGCAGAAAAAGAAAGACAGATGCCACCCACAGGACTGGCACTAATGCAGATTTGCCAATCTTAATCTCCCACGTTTTTTTTTAATGGGAGAATGAGGAAAAAATCAGGCGCACAGTTATACAGTAGGTTTTCTGTGGCAGAAAAAGAAAGACAGATGCCACACACAGGACTGGCACTAATGCAGATTTGCCAATCTTAATCCCCCATTTTTATTTTTTTTATGGGAGAATTAGGAAAAAATCAGGCCCACAGTTATACAGTAGGTTTTCTGTGGCAGAAAAAGAAAGACAGATGCCACACACAGGACTGGCACTAATGCAGATTTGCAAATCTTAATCTCCCAATTTTTATTTTTTTTTATGGGAGAATGAGGAAAAAATCAGGCACACTGTTATACAGTAGGTTTTCTGTGGCAGAAAAAGAAAGACAGATGCCACACACAGGACTGGCACTAAAGCAGATTTGCCAATTTTAATCTGCCCCTTTTTTTTTTTTTTCAGGGAGACTAGTGAATAAATCTGGGCCACTGTATTACAGTATATTTCTGTGGCAGAAAGTGGCTTGAAGAGATATACCAAAAAAAAAAAAAAAAAAAAAAGGACTGTACTACAATTACTATCTCCCTATAGTAATCTCAGAAAAGTGTGGCAGGCAGCAATAAAAAGGACTGCTGCACACAAAAGTCAAAAGTGTGGACAAACAAACAAGATAGCTGTGCAGAAAGGAAGGAGCAACAGGATTTGTGCTTTGAAAAAAGCAGTTGCTTTGCACAGCGGCATACACACAGCAATGCAGCTATCAGGGAGCCTTATAACCTACAGAGCTGATGAAGAGAAATCTAGCCTCCACTGTCCCTGCAAAGAAAAGGTGGTGTTGGACAGTGGAAATCGCTACAGCACAAGCGGTTTTGGGGTCAATTTACCCTGCCTAATGCTATCCCTGCTTCTGGCGAAGTGGCAGCATCCTCTCCCTACGCTCAGATCAGCAGCAGTAAGATGGCGGTCGGCAGGAACGCCCCTTTATAGCCCCTGTGACGCCGCAGAAAGCAAGCCAATCACTGCCATGCCCTTCTCTAAGATGGTGGGGACCAGGGCCTATGTCATCACGCTGCCCACACTCTGCGTGCACCTTCATTGGCTGAGAAATGGCGCTTTAAGCATCATAGGAAACGCGACTTTGGTGCGAAGATCGTGTACCGCATGGCCGATCCCACGCTGGGATTGGATCGGGTTTCATGAAACCCGACTTTGCCAAAAGTCGGCGACTTATGAAAATGAACGATCCGTTTCGCTCAACCCTACTGGCAACCTCTATTCTTCCTGGCAGTCTCTGCCTCACTTCTGGCAATCACTGCCTTGCTTCTGGCAATCCCTGCCTCGCTTCCCAGACAATCTCTGTCCCATCCTAGCAATCTCTGCTCTTCCCGGACAATCTCTGTCCCATCCTAGCAATCTCTGCTCTTCCCGGAAAATCTTTGTCTCATTTGTGCTAGAGTTGAGCGACTTTTATTTTTTTCGGATCGAGTGGAGGACAACTGTAATGAGTGGCAGACACAGTTAGTAGGCCCAAATAATAAAGTGGGCTAAATGCAGTTCAAAATTGGTAACAGGACTAAACAGGCAGCATTGCTTTGTTCAGTGGAGGACAACAGCAATGAGTGGCAGACACAGTTAGTAAGCCTAAATAATAAAGTAGGCTAAATGCAGTTCAAAATTGGTAACAGGACTAAACAGGCGGCTTTGCTTTGTTCAGTGGAGGACAACTGTAATGAGTGGCAGACACAGTTATGAGGCCCAAATAATAAAGTGGGCTAAATGTCTGCCAAAAAATTGTTCATAAATAAACAGGTGGCATAGCTAGGTGCAGGGGTGGGCTCCTCTGCTGAGTAGCAGGCAGTGGTAGTAGGTGCAAAGTATTAACTGGTCTAAATGGAGGCCAGGGCCCCTGTATATTTTAACTATCATCTATCATTTCAACAAATTTGTATTGGCAGTGCCATTGAAGGATTTAACAGCCCAGACTACACAGTGGTTGAGCAGGGAGAGGTAAGTATTGCAAGTGGTAGAGCACTGCTCGAGCTGGGGGGAACACTCTCTCGAGGGCGGTGGTACTGGCACAGGGCCCCTCATATTACGACAGTGTGTCTGACGTTGGTTGTGCACCACCACCATCAGAGACACTTCATTGTACTATGAGGGACCCTGTGCCAGTGCCGTCGCCCAAGAGTGGGCACACCCACCTGTCCAGGCAAACGGCACTCGCAAGGGTGCTTGCGCCAGGTGGTGACCACGGCCCTGTGGGGCGAGTCAGCCCATTTAGGGAGGTATAAAAATAGCCTATGGTGGACATTCAGCAGCTGCAAATGGAGGAATTGGAGCAGTCAGTAAGAGGAGGCCAAAAGCATTGGATTGGAACAGTCAGTAATACCAGTCCCAAAGCAAGACCTTTTTAGAGGAAAGCTAGGTGTCAGCCGGGAAAGGTGGGGCAAAATAATTAGAAATCCATGAGTGGTTCATTTTAATGAGGGTTAGATCATCAACATTTCGGGTAGCCAGACGTGTCCTTTTTTCGGTCAGTATTGAACCAGCAGCACTGAAGACTCTTTCTGATAGCACACTAGCAGCAGGGCAAGCAAGCTCCTGTAATGCATATTCTGCCAATTCAGGCCAGGTGTCTATTTTGGATCCCAGTAATCAAAGGGGAATGACCTGTGAGGGAGAACATCGATAAGGGAGGAAAAGTAGTTCGTAACCATACTGGAGAAATGCTGTCTCCTGTCATTTTGAATTGATGCAGCAGTACCTGTCGTGTCAGCGGTCATTGTGAAATCACTCCACTATCTGGTCATAAAACCCCTCTGTCCAACGCCACTTTGGATCTGTGCACCTCTAACACCTCTGCCATGTTGCCCCCTACGGCTCGTGTGAGAACCATCACCACCGCAGTGTGAAGGGAATGCCTGAACCAAAAGGTCTACAAGAGTTGCTTGTTTGGTAGCCAATATTTTGTCAAGGTTCTCATGTGGCATGATATTTTTTAATTTTCCTTTTTATCATGGATCCAGATGGCAGGCCAACCAGTAATCGTCATTGGTCATCATTTTGATAATGTGGGGGTCCGTTTTTAGGATACGCAAGGCATACTCAGCCATGTGGGCCAATGTTCCAGGTGTTAATTCACTGCTTGTTTTGGGTTGAGGAGCACTTTCTTGCAAATCAACATCACTTGTGTCCTGCAAAAACCCTGTACCTGACCTTGCAACGCCACCAGTTTCTATTGCCCCATGAGAAGCATCCTCCTCCCATAAATATTCAGCCCCATCATCCTCCTCCTCCTCCTCTTTATCCGCCACCTCGACCAGGACAGTTCCCTGAGCAGACAATGGCTGACTGTCATCAAGGTTTCCCTCCTCCTCGGCTGCAGACGCCTGCTCCTTAATGTGCGTTAAACTTTGCATCAGCAGACGCATTAGTGGGATGCTCATGCTTATGATGGTGTCGTCTGCACTTACCAGCCATGTGCATTCCTCAAAACACTGAAGGACTTGACACAGGTCTTGTAGCTTTGACCACTGCACAACAGACAACTCCATGTCTGCCATCCAAGTGTATCCTCCCACAAATAAATTACAGCACGCCTCTGTTCACACAGCCTCTGAACCATGTGCAGTGTGGAGTTCCACCTTGTTGCAACGTCGATTATTAGGCGGTGCTGGGGAAGATTCAGCGATCGCTGATGGATCAGCATGCGGCTGGAGTGTACGGGCGACCGGCGGATGTGCGAGCAAAGTCTTCGCACCTTCAGGAGCAGGGCTGGTAACCCCAGATAATTTTTCAGGAAGCACTGCACCACCAAGTTCAAGGTGTGAGCCAGGCAAGGTAAGTGTTTCAGTTCTGAAAGGGCTATGGCAGCCATAAAATTCCTTCCGTTATCACTGACTACCTTGCCTGCCTCAAGATGTACACTGCCCAGCCATGACTGAGTTTCTTGCTGCAAGTACTCAGCAGTACTTCCGCGGTGTGTCTGTTGTCACCCAAACACTTTATTTGTAACACAGCCTGCTGAAGCTTACCACTAGCTGTTCGATAATGGGACACCTCCTGTGCAACACTGGCAACTGCGGATGGAGTGGTCATGCGACTGCGCTCTGTGGACGAGCTTTCGCTTCTGGAGGAGGAGGAGGAGGAGGGGTGGCGAACGCCTACATCCAACTGTTTCCTAGACCATGGGCTAGGCAGAACTGTCCCACTATGGCTGTCCCCTGTGGACGCTGCATCCACCACATTAACCCAGTGCGCCGTGATGGACATGTAACATCCCTGGCCATGCCTACTGGTCCATGCATCTGTTGTGAGGTGCACCTTTCCACTGACTGATTGCCTCAGTGCATGGACAATGCGGTCTTTGACATGCTGGTGGAGGGCTGAGATGGCTTTTCTCGCAAAGAAGTGCTGATTGGGTAGGTCATAGCGTGGTACTGTGTAGGCCATCAGGTCTTTGAAAGCTTCACTTTCAACCAACCGGTAGGGCATCATCTCTAACGAGATTAGTATAGCAATGTGGGCGTTCAAACCCTGTGTACGCGGATGAGAGGATGAGTACTTTCTTTTCCTAACGAGAGTCTCTTGTAGGGTGAGCTGGACTGGAGAGCTGCATATGGTGGAACTAGCGGTGGTGGTGGTGGTGGACATGGCGGATTGAGAGAGGGTTGGTGATGGTATTCTTGATGTTGGCCTAAAAGTATTTCCTACCAAAAACCTTGTGATTCCCTGACTGCTTTGGCCTTGCGACGATACCTCCACATTTGCTGCTGGTGGTGTCCTAACCAGTGGGCTTACAGTGAGGGAAGCAATGTGGCATTGCTGACTACCTTCATTCTGAGCAGGTGCACCAACGGTACAGGAAATTTGGTAGTTAGTCCAGGCTTGCAAGTGCATGCTGGTTAAATGTCTAAGCATGCACGTTGTATTTAAATTTTGAAGATTCTTCCCTCTGCTAAAGGTCTTGAGCATTTCTTACAGATAACTTTTGACTGATCATTCGGATCTTGGTTAAAAAATTGCCACACTGGACTCTTCCTACTATGGAATACCTTTTCAGGCATTGCACGCTGTGCTACTTTCACCGGATGGCCACACTGTCCTATAACTGTTTTTGTTTTTGACAACCGTTTTTGGCCTGATACGGGCCTGCCAGATGACAGCTGTTGCGATGTAGATGACTGCTGCGGATCATCCTCTTCCACTTCTGAGCTACTGTCAGCGGCACCCTCTTCTCCCAATGGCTGCCAATCTGGGTCAACAACTGGGTCATCTATCACCTCCTCTTCAATGTCATGTGCACCTTCCTCTGTGTCACCGTGTAAGGTGCTATAGCATTCGGGACGGGGCACCATAGTCTCATCAGATTCAGATTCAGGCTCAGTACACTGCGAGAGCAATGTAGTGATCTGAGTCAATGGAACAGCATAATAATCTAGCTTTGGCTGTGCATCAGTGCACTCCATGACTGATTCATCTTGTATTGGGCAGTAAACAATTTCCCTTTCTAACCCAGGCACTGTATGTGTAAAGAGCTCCATGGAGTAACCTGTAGTGTCGCCTGACGCATCCTTCACTTTTGGTTTGGGTGAAGGACACAAGGAAACGTCTTGTTCCTGACAGGGTGCATCCACTGACGACTCACTGCTTTTATATTTGGAACTTTCTGAAGAGAAGGCGAAAGAACTAGAGGCTGAGTCAGCAAGGAAAGCCAAAACTTTTTCCTGCTGCTTTGGCTTTAAAAGCTGTTTTCCTACTCCCAGATAAGGGAGCCTTCGAGGTCTTGTGTAGCCAGATGATGATGCTGGCTCAACACCTCCAGCCTTAGGTGCTATTGTGCTTTTGCCACTACCACCAGATGCACCACCATCACCACCACCATCAGTACCAGCTGGCAACGACTGCCCATGGGCTCTTCCACCAGACTTCCTCATTTTTTGGAAAATCTAACCAAAATAACAACCGTTATATGGTACTGTAAAACAAGGTAGAAGGTGTATATAAACTTGTTGAGAATTTAAATCTCCCTTTTTTTTGGGAGACTGAACCAAAACTCAGGCCCTGTGCATAAAACAACACAATGTAAGTGGCAGAAAGTGGCTGGCTGATATACGACAAACTAACAGGACTGTAGTATATCCACTTTGTGAGAATTTGAATCTCCCTTTTTTTGGGGGGAGACTGAACCAAAACTCAGGCCCAGTGTATAAAACAACACAATGTAAGTGGCAGAAAGTGGCTGGCTGATGTACGACAAACTAACAGGACTGTAGTATATCCACTTTGTGAGAATTTAAATCTCCCTTTTTTTTGGGAGACTGAACCAAAACTCAGGCCCAGTGTATAAAACAACACAATGTAAGTGGCAGAAAGTGGCTGGCTGATATATGACAAACTAACAGGACTGTAGTATATCCACTTTGTGAGAATTTGAATCTCCCTTTTTTTTGGGAAGACTGAACCAAAACTCAGGCCCAGTGTATAAAACAACACAATGTAAGTGGCAGAAAGTGGCTGGCTGATATACGACAAACTAACAGGACTGTAGTATATCCACTTTGTGAGAATTTGAATCTCCCTATTTTTGGGGGGGAGACTGAACCAAAACTCAGGCCCAGTGTATAAAACAACACAGTGTAAGTGGCAGAAAGTGGCTGGCTGATATACGACAAACTATCAGGACTGTAGTATATCCACTTTGTGAGAATTTGAATCTCACTTTTTTGGGGGGGAGACTGAACCAAAACTCAGGCCCAGTGTATAAAACAACACAATGTAAGTGGCTGGCTGATATACGACAAACTTACAGGACAGAAGTTTATCCACTTTGTGAGAATTTGAATCTCACTTTTTTGGGGGGGAGACTGAACCAAAACTCAGGCCCAGTGTATAAAACAACACAATGTAAGTGGCTGGCTGATATACGACAAACTAACAGGACAGAAGTTTATCCACTTTGTGAGAATTTGAATCTCCCTTTTTTGGGGGGGAGACTGAACCAAAACTCAGGCCCAGTGTATAAAACAACACAATGTAAGTGGCAGAAAGTGGCTGGAAGATATATGAAAAAATACAAGGACTGTAGTACAATTTCAATCTCCCGACAATGATCTCAGGACAAGTATGGCGGCAATAAAAAGGACTGCTGCACACAAAAGTGTGGACAAATAAACAAGATAACTGTGCAGAAAGGAGCAACAGGATTTTTGCTTTTAAAAAAGCAGTTGGTTTGCACAGCAGTGTGCTAACAGCAATGCAGCTATCAGGGAGCCTTATAAGGCAGCCTAATAAGCTACAGAGCTGATGCACAAAAATATAGCCTCCACTGTCCCTGCAAAAAAAAGGTGGTGTTGGACAGTGGAAATCGCTACAGCACAAGCAGTTTTGGGGTTAATCTTCCCTCCCTAGCTATATCCCTTCTTCTGATGAAGCTGCAGCATCCTCTCCCTATGCTAAGATCGGCAGAAGTAAGATGGCGGTCGGCATGCACGCCCCTTTATACCCCCCCGTGACGCCGCAGAAAGCAAGCCAATCACTGTCATGCCCTTCTCTAAGATGGTGGGGACCGAGACCTATGTCATCACGCTGCCCACACTCTGCATCCTCCTTCATTGGCTGAAAAATGGCAGTGAAAGTTTCATATGAAACGCGACCTTGGCGCGGAGATCGCCAACCTCATGGCCGATCCCACACTAGGATCGGGTCGGGTTTCATGAAACCCGACTTTGCCGAAAGTTGGCGATTTTTTAATTTGTCCGATCCGTTTTGCTCAACCCTAGTTTGTGCTTTTAGGCCCACCAGCTTTCTGCCATTCAGCTGGTCTGGCTTCAAATTATAGGGTAACAGGCTAGCTGTCTCAGCTTCACCTAATCCCTGCTGTAAGCTTCGGATCCTCTTTAGAACGGTCCTGATTAAGCTGATGACCACCTGAACGACACTCAGCCAGGGACCCCTTCTTGCGGCAGCAACCTTATACCCATGGCGGTCAGACTGTCTCAGTCCCCTGCTGCTACTCAACTGCTTCTTGCCCTGGGCAAGGCAGCCCGGGCTCTGCTGCCTAACCAGGAAGTTTCTTCTCTATATCCCACTGCTCTATGCTGCACTCACTGTGACTCCTCCCCATCTGGAAAACCCCTATGCTGCCTATACCTAAGCTAATGTTCCTTTTCCTTATCTCTAGTATACCCCCTCTATTCTAATCCTACTATTGTCCTATACTATTACCCTACACTATCCTTAATCTTTTAAACACTACATATCAAATACATACACAACACATCAAAATTACATGAATATATTAACATTAGTAACAAGGTACCGCATGTGATACATGTGAACAGTGTCCAAAGAAGGGAAGGCATGTGATGGCCTTGGTCACTTCCTTACAGTCAGACAACCAGGCACCAAGTGAACAGGCTGAAAAGGATGCACTCAACATGGTAAGATAAAAAGAAAAGGTACAGAGGATCAGCTGGCAGACTGTGGAGGTGCAGGGACATAAGAGTATTCCTTTTTTTACCTTCTGGCAGCCCTCTAAAATTGAGCAAAATGGCAATTATCTAGCCACTAGATTGTAGAATTTGCAGAGCAAATTGCAAAAAAAATGAGGAGAATTAAATTCTACTTGAACAAATTCCCTCATCTCTATTCAGTTAGATACATTGACATTAAGCAAACTCTGCTGAAGCAGCTCTTGTCCCACCAACTATACATTCCCCTGAGCAAAAATCATTTCATAAAAAGAGAAAAGTCTGTTTTTTTTCTCCAAGAAATAGTGCTATACTTAAATATGGGCTGTGCAAGGTGTTATAGAATTCTGGGGATGGCACCAAACTAGTCTTGTCGACTCTTATAGTCCCCTATGCAGCCATCTTGTGGTTCATGCTGCCTGTGGTTTGGCCAGCATAAAACAGTTGTTCCTTTTAAGCATCTACTGAGACATGTAGTCTTAAGAGTATGTTTGGACATAATTTGTTACGTAAATTTTTCTGGCTGATTGATCCACATTTAAAAAAACAAAAATGAAAGACACATTTTTTTTATTGCTTTGTAAGAGTATAACATTTTTGATGCAACTTTGGTGCTTTATTGGAAATGTTTCCTGGTTTTCCATGAGTTTTTAATTGTAATATGGAGTGAAGCAATATTGTGTGCTTTTTGGTATGTTTCTAGTGCAAAAACGCTGAAAAGTAAAACATAAAATATCACGATATAAAAGCACCAAAGATATGACATGACATTTTTTTTAACCCACGTTAATACTGTAAATGTGACGTGCACTATATGGCTTTCTTAGTTTTCATATTGGCACTTTATTATGATTTTATATGCACTTTATTACCTATATTTTATGGGAAATCATTTATTTATAAACCTTTTAGTGATGCAGATTTCTCCCTTTATGTGATATTGTGGATAAGTATTACGTTATTAGATAATGGTGAATATGTATAATTTGAGGTCTCCATTACCTATTGGATCTTTGTTCTGGCTTGGTGGAATCACATGAATTTTGGTGTGAAGCCCTTAATTTTCAAAATGTTAAACATTTTTATCTGACTTTATATTCACTGTTTCTAATAAAGAATGCATTACTTATGTGTGCATAAATCTTTATTTGTAGCTGTGTTTCTTTTTAAGTCTTAACAGCAGACACAGCCTATGGCCTCCTTCACTTGCCGGTGTTTCCAGTATGTTTGATAGTATTATTATTTATTATTATAGCATAATTTACTCCATGGCACTTTACAAGTGAAAAGGGGTTTACACAATAAAAACGAGTACAATAATCTTAAACAATACAAGTGACCGACTGGTACAGGAGGAGAGAGGATCCTGCCCGCGAGGGCTCACAATCTACAATATATGCATTTTATAAACACAGATACCACATGTACCCATAATAACCTATGGTGCTACTCATCCATCATCTGGATGAAACAATGATGAAAAACAATGATGGTGCTGGTACCATTTTTTCAAGTACGTGTTTAAAAACGGATGTCAGAATGAGGCCTAATATTCAGATCTAAGAAAAACTATGTAAACATATGACCCAAACCCATTACCTCACACTCTGGATGGGTAACCCTCTATACAAACTATAAACATACTGACCAACTATGCACTTATTAAACTGCGTGTTGAATCAAAGAGTGTTGTTTCTTTTTTTTATAAATGTTATAACTTTATTGACACAGACAATACACACATTTAATTAAAATAATGCCTCTAAGCCGTAGAAAAATTGTAATAACAGGTAAGCGTAGAGAAAGTTTACAATAATAGCAGGTAAGCACTAAATAACATTACAAAACAGCTTGATTTGTTAGTATTAATGATAGAGCATGCTGAGATAATATCTCAATTCAATTAAAGCATACTAAGAAAATATCTCAATTAGATTAGAGCATGCTGAGAAAATATCTCAATTCAGGTAAGCATTAGATAAGGTAAGCACTAAATAACATTACAAAATAGCTTGACTTGTTCGTATTGATGATAGAGCATGCTGAGATAATATCTCAATTCAATTAAAGCATGCTGAGGAGATATCTCAATTAAATTAGAGCATGCTGACAAAATATCTCAATTAAGGTAAGCACTAAATAAGATAAGCACTAAATAACATAATATCTCAATTCAATTAAAGCATGCTGAGAAAATATCTCAATTAAATCAGAGCATGCTGAGAAAATCTCTTAATTACGGTAAGCACTGAATAAGATAAACACTAAATAACATTACAAAACAGCTTAATTTGTTAGTATTGATGATAGAGCATGCTGAGATAATATCTCAATTCAATTAAAGCATGCTAAGAAAATATCTCAATTAAGATTCCCTGTCTGGAAACATTGCACCATTTTTGTAAAAAGCATGCTAAGAAAATATCTCAAACATTTTTAAAGCGATTGTGTTTTGTTATTGGTTGTCAAAAGAGCATGCTGAGAAAATTCTCAATTGTGCTGAGGGCAACTTTGCTGATACCATGGACATAATTTATAAAGAATGCAGAAAGCTGCATATCAAAACACAGTATATTAATGCAAAGAGTGTTAAGCGCTCAGTCAAAAGATCAATACCTTCATTTCATAATATGCGCTGCATAAATTTTAATGTGCAAACCCCATATATCAAAACATAAATAAAGCTATTATACTGGCTCAAATGACCTATCAAAAACTGGACAATAAGATCTCCACAAGAATTTATGCCGACTCAATTACCCTATCAAAAATGAGCAATAAAGCCGCAGCTATATTTAATGCTACTCACAGCCATGCAAGGATTATATCCATTTCATTGCCCAGTCGGAGTAAATACTATGACCGCACCTATATTTAGTGCAGATAGAAACCATGGATTCCAAGAGCCCTATATACCAGCTTTAACCAGATCAATGCGCTCCAAGAGCTACTGCTAGCCTGGATCCACTTATATCAAAATACATCAACTGTAAAAACTGAAAATGTACGTATTACCTAAATAGGTGGTGCTCCCTGCTTACTGCCACACATGGCCGAACCCCAACGCGCGTTTCGTGACAGCTTCTTCCTGGGGGCGTGTCTATAGCGAGGCATCATAGAGTATTTAAGCAACCATGAACCAATCTAAACACAGTGGGGTGGGACTTTCTGTCTCTACATCATTCAATCCAGCTTGCTGGTTGCCATAGTGGCAATAAACACTACCACTACGTTCTCATGTGTATATTAGTGATCCCCATGGCAACCATACCAGATGAGACTCTAGCAGTGTATATTTAGAGGGTTCTCATTTTCTTAACAGCAAGGGACCCCGCAGACTCCTCAAAAACATGACCGCTTTTAGATCCATATATATACCACAACACATACTTTAAGATGGTCAAAGCTATTGTGGAGTAGCTCTCCCTAGAGCTGCGTAACCCTATACAACCAAGCAATTTAAGGTAGTGGGAAAAAAAAAAAAAAGTGATTCCACTAAAATATGTGCACATATAAACACAATATCCTAATAACGTATAATACCACAATAATCAAAATAATATGAAAACAGTGTTATACACAAAATTTATTATATTAACACCATACTATAATCTTACTTGATAAAGTGCAATTACAGAGACTAGCCAAATAGATTATAAGTGTTGAAAACTATCTGTAGAACTTATACTATACTTGAATAAGAATAGTGAAAAACATTATTATACCATAAGCAGGATAGGTAAGGAGTGACTGGGAACTCCCCCTGCAGGTTGGGGCCACCAGCCACAACCCTAAGCTCCGCCCAGGTGTGATAGATGACTAAATAGGACAGTAAAGTCCGGAAAATGTGAAAAGAAAAAGGAAATGTGCCCAAAGGAAATGTGATGGGTATACAAATGTCCAGTTACTAACAAGAATAAAAGCAGAAAATACACACATATATATATATATATATATATACATACACACATATACATATACATGCATATAACAGATCATAACCAAGAGTAGCCAGGACCAACAGAGGGCTCACCTGCAGGATGAGACCATCTGCCGATACCTGCACCACCAGCATGATCAGTGTAATATACTAAAGTGAAAAATAAAGGAATGCAAGAAAAAGATTCAAACAGTGAAGACTATTTTTAATCGTGTTATAAAAACAGGTGGAAATTCTATATTAATGTATTTCTCAATATATATAGAAAGATTTTAACCCTACGAAAATATGAATGACCCATGTATCTCTATTTTGGCTAGCCTAAGTTTAAAAAAAAAAAAAAATTATATATATATAAATTTGAATTATCTCACTATAACACAGAAGTATGCTATATAACTTAGAATCCATATTAGATCTTTATTAGTCCACTTAAAGATCATTTGAATGGATTGACGGGTCACCTAACGAACACCAATGGAAGTGAGGAGTCTCTTGCTGTCAATGTAAATAGATCTAGTCTTGAAAAAACCACAATCAAGGTCCCAACGTAACTTCTGAACATTTCCAGATCAGTTCTTGTATAGAAAGGATCTTTATTTGATAGGAATCCACCATCACAGAAAATATTTTTGTATCTTGCCAAAATAAATTGGAATCCTTCTCGCAGATGGCTACATATATGATGCCTTGCTAAACAAGTCCTTTTTGATAAAAAAAATCTTCAGGCTCTGAATTCGAAGATGGCAAATTAAATTGCCTCCAAACCCCAACATAAACCGGAGTCCTAATGGACAGGATTTAGACATGTAACACGCTTCACCCAATGGTTAGATGGAATAAAGATTTTGGCAATAGAGTGTTGAAGTCATCTCATATCTGAAGTATGAACCAAAATTTCAAAGGTGAACAGATAAACACGTGGCACACATCATCTCATGGTTGGATGGAACAAAAACTCTATGAGAAAATAAAACTGAATTAAAACATGTTAAAAATACAAATACAAAATAACCCCAAAGACACAAAAACTAAAAAAACTGAATAAATGACCGATGTAAATGATTAAATATTAAAGGAGAATCATGTAAGTCACAAAAAGGCCCCAAATCCCAAGTTCTCATTAAGGACCTGAGGTGCTAGGGTCCCTAGGCAATAGATCCATCTACTTTCAACCTGAGCCAATCTTTTGGCTAGATCCATCATTAATACTAACAAATCAAGCTGTTTTGTAATGTTATTTAGTGCTTACCTGCTATTATTGTAAACTTTCTCTACGCTTACCTGTTATTACAATTTTTCTACGGCTTAGAGGCATTATTTTAATTAAATGTGTGTATTGTCTGTGTTAATAAAGTTATAACTTTTTATAAAAAAAAGAAACAACACTCTTTGATTCAACACGCAGTTTAATAAGTGCATAGTTGGTCAGTATGTTCTAAGAAAAACTATACCTGAACGCAGGTTGGACTGGGTCATCCTGCAGCTCCATGGATAGCTCCATGCTAAGATATATGCAAACATTGAATATCTGAAATTTGGACTACTTTACTGTTATATAGAATAAACTTCTAAAAATGAAGGTACTTAGAGCAGTGACCACTTCATGAGACCCAAGCAGTCGCAAAAAGATATACGGTACCTTTCTTTGAGGGGACCCTAACCTAAAATGTATCAAATGTAAAGTTAAATTTATTAAATTTAAAGTTAAAGGGATATTGCCATCTCAAAGATCCTATTTCAATATGTACAAGCTGTAATATTAATAATATTAGTAATTATCTCCACTTAGGTATGCTGTGTAGTTTTTTTGTTATTGTATTGCTTACCCCATATGCAGGGTATTGCAGTCACACAGGTATCCATGTGTACCACCACTATGGTACTCCTGGCAATGCTTGTTAGTAATAAGTTTATAATTATCACTGGCCGGGTTCTCGCTAGCACACGTAGTTAAAGCCTGTGCAGTAGCTACCTGTCCGGCCACCTCACTCCCACTGCACATTATTAGAGATGGGCCAACCCGAACAGTAAAGTTCTACGTCCGTATCGAACAGGTACTGTTTGGGCACGGACACCGAACACGCATTTCAACAGGAAGTCTGAGTCTTAATGTTTGGGTTCGGTCCCCCGAACACCGGGTGTTTGTCGCTCTGTCATGTGCATGACAGCGCAGCAAACACTGCTTCTGTTTGGCAGGTAAACTTTTTACCTCTGATCACAGCTGCGGGCTCATGATGTCATTTGACAGCGCCCATCTCTACACATTATCAATGACCGGGTTCTTGGTAGCATGCATAATAATGTTAATATTAATTATTTTGAAAGACCACTGCGGGTCATTACCTGTTTGAATACTATATAACAACACCCAATGTTTAGTTACTTATGCCATACTATGACTAAGAACGCATAGTTCGAAACGCATCAATTTGGTGCACTTCCCAGAGACCTGGATTTTTTAAACATCATGAAACTTTTACAATTATTTTTTAATTAATATTTTGTTTTTAATATAACCCTACCAGACTTGCTGCTGGACACCTTCTCCCATTAAATATTTAATTCAAGTATTCTAGAAAATAGTTTAGATTATGCACTAATCAGATAGGGATTTAGGAGAAAAATTACTTTTGACTCGGACCAGCCCTTTAATGCAAACTATTTTCTAAGTCACTCACCTTTTCATGTAGCTTCTATGCAGTATATTGACTACCTGTTTTATAATGCTTTTTTTATGTCAATTATTCTTTCAAGAGATGAAAGCAGCAGCATCATTCACATATTCTTCTTTGGTTTTCATATAAACATAACCTGATTAGCTATTAATCTTCTCAGAGTCTTGCATTTATATTTATTCAATTCAAGGTTTAAAGTTTGACTTACAAAACTTTACACAAAGTAATAACCCTACATATGAAATATAGGTTGATATTTATCTTGACATGTCCACGAAACCGTTAACGCATGGAAAGTTCTATGTAATGCAAAATTTAACTGCATCTTAATATGAAAGAGGGATTGGTTTGAGTTGGTTGTGGAAGATTAACAATGGTTCAGTAGGTTTTTTAGTGCTGCATAGCAATTTTATTTACTTTGGATAGCAGGTTATTTTGATGTTATATGACTCACCTTGCCTACAGCAAAATATCAGTAGGATGCATTTTTATTGCCTTGAACATATCAATTGAAGAGCTGTGGGAGCACGTTAAGTGGCAAATTCTATTCACATTTCAGATTTATGTTATTCTAATAACATACCAAGTTGTTCGCACACCATGTATTACTACAGAAACAGGGTTAGAAAGCTAATTAAAATAGAAATTACAGTTCCATGTCAAGGCATTTCTCATGCATGGCATGACATTAAAGTTGGCACAGAGTTTGGGTGATGAATGGCAAATAAGAATGACTGACCTTAACTAAACTGATTTAAGCACCCTCATTTTTTTTTCCACAAAGCATGTGGGAAAAATTCTGAAAATTCATATGTCTTATTTTAAAAAATAAATGACAAGTTAAAAATATATTCTTGCCAGGGGCTAAAAATGAAATGAACACACTTCTACATAATGTAACGTTTTCCATTAGAAATTGATTTAAAGGGACCGAAAACTTAGAAATGATTGCAAAAAGGAAAAACACATTTTTTTGTGTTGCAGAACATAGGAGATAAAAACAATGTCATGTCATCCCAATCCAATTCCTTTCTGACAAGGGCCAAGTAGGACATAATGATAATATAAGAAACTTTCTAGACCAATTTCCATCAACATCTAATAAGATGTTCTGATGACGTCTCTTAGCAGAGTGATTGGTTACCAAGGACGTGTTAGGTGCTACAATGAAAATTCAGAAATCAAATGAAAATCCAGAATCTAGAAACAAGCAGATCTTTTGAAATTCAAAGTGGCTGGCTTTGCCAAATTTTCACCAAAAATTGAATTTGAGATGAGTAAATCCAAGTGGATCTCAATACTGGAAAGCTTGTAATTGTTCGGAAAATGCACATGAGGGACAGAGAGTGTCCCTCTGACCACAAGAGTATACACGACTAAAGAGAGAGTATTACCCACTGACTCTGACGATGAAAAACGTACAAACTGTGATACACTTGGAACCCCTGAATGTGATAACTCAGGTACTGACTACCACTGTGAGCAGCTACAGACAGCCATATTATCGGTCCGAGTGTGATCCGACAAAACATTGGATTGCACCCAAACCAATGTTATGATATGGGGTTGTGCATATGTCCAATTTTGTTTCTCGGCCAGAGTTAGTCAAACAAAAAAATTAATTGCTGCATGTACAAGTTTGATCTAATATTCGGATGACACATGGCCATGCAAGTCAGCGAGTGCGTGGAAGTGATCAGACTGGATTCAGATGACATCTGAGTGCAATCTTATTTCCACGCACTGACACAATTGAGAATATGGAGAAATTTTGTTCTCCATCTTCTCCTTACAGTGTCCTCCAATTCTTTTATCCAACAGAATAGGATCATACTATGCTCACAATGTGATAGAGTTTGATCAAAGTGTCATTAACATAATTAGCCTAGTTCTAATGGAGGATAAAATCTGTAAGGGTCCTTAGAGGAATGATAATCCGCTAGATGTCATAGTTGAAAGGCATTATGGGAAAGTCCGCACAGCCACATAAAAAAACATTAGCCCGCTCTCTGATGCTTCAGCAGTGTGGAAAATGGTGCCATGCAAATGTGGCGTTTTTTTTTTGCAAACTTAGAATTGAATCTCAAAGTATTTGAATTAGTGTGGAACCACAAATTTCAGCAAATTCAACTCAAACTCAATCCTCCGCATATTGATTCACTCAACTCTACCAGAAGCCTTTATTTGCACTTTATTAGCTATGTTAGTGACAAATTTGCAGATTTGTGTTGGTCAGTCTGGAGCCCAGCGTAGATTTTCAACTATTTGCAATGGTAAGTGTTGAAAAAAATATTTTGAACACAGATACATATTTCAGTGCATGTTTCCTCAAAGTGGAAAATTCATCACTGCTCACATAACCTTTACAGTACTCAGACAGTGGGAGGTCTGCAGTATACAGTACAGACCAAAAGTTTGGACACACCTTCTCATTTAAAGATTTTTTTGTATGTTCATGACTATGAAAATTGTACATTCACACTGAAGGCATCAAAACTATGAATTAACATATGTGGAATTATATACTTAACACAAAAGTGTGAAACAACTGAAATTATGTCTTATATTCTAGGTTCTTCAAAGTAGCCACCTTTGGCTTTGATGACTGCTTTGCACACTCTTGGCATTCTCTTGATGAGCTTCAAGAGGTAGTCACCGGGAATGCTTTTCACTTCACAGGTGTGCCCTGTCAGGTTTAATAAGTGGGATTTCTTGCCTTATAAAGGGGGTTGGGACCATCAGTTGTGTTGTGCAGAAGTCTGGTGGATACACAGCTGACAGTCCTACTGAATAGACTGTTAGAATTTGTATTATGGCAAGAAAAGAGCAGCTAAGTAAAGAAAAACGAGTATCCATCATTACTTTAAGAAACTAAGGTCAGCCAGTCCGAAAAATTGGGAAAACTTTGAAAGTGTTCCCAAGTGCAGTGGCAAAACCATCAAGTGCTACAAAGAAACTGGCTCACATGAGGACCACCCCAGGAAAGGAAGACCAAGAGTCACTTCTGTTTCTGAGAATAAGTTTATGCGAGTCACCAACCTCAGAAATCGCAAGTTAACAGCAGCTCAGATTAGAGACCAGGTCAATGCCACACAAAGTTCTAGCAGCAGACACATCTCTACAACAACTTTTAAGAGGAGACTTTGTGCAGCAGGCCTTCATGGTAAAATAGGTGCTAGGAAACCACTGCTAAGGACAGGCAACAAGTATAAGAGACTTGTTTGGGCTAAAGAACACAAGGAATGGACATTAGACCAGTGGAAATCTATGCTTTGGTCTGATGAGTACAAATTTGAGATCTTTGGTTCCAACCACCGTGTCTTTGTGCGACGCAGAAAAGGTGAACAGATGGACTCTACATGCCTGGTTCCCACCGTGAAGCATGGAGGAGGAGGTGTGATGGTGTGGGGGTGCTTTGCTGGTGACACTGTTGGAGATTTATTCGAAATTGAAGGCATATTGAACCAGCATGGCTACCACAGCATCTTGCAGCAGCATGCTATTCCATCAGGTTTGAGTTTAGTTGGACCATCATTTATTTTTCAACAGGACAATGACCCCAAACACACCTCCAGGCTGTGTAAGAGCTATTTGACCAAGAAGGAGAGTGGTGGGGTGATACGCCAGATGACCTCCACAGTCACCAGACCTGAACCCAATCGAGATGGTTTGGGGTGAGCTGGATCGCAGAGTGAAGGCAAAAGGGCCAACAAGTGCTAAGCATCTCTGGGAACTCCTTCAAGATGGTTGGAAGACCATTCTCGGTGACTACCTCTTGATGCTCATCAAGAGAATGCCAAGAGTGTGCAAAGCAGTCATCAAAGCAAAAGGTGGCTACTTTGAAGAACCTAGAATGTAAGACATATTTTCAGTTGATTCACACTTTTTTGTTAAGTATATAATTCCACATGTGTTAATTCATAGTTTTGATGCCTTCAGTGTGAATGTACAATTTTCATAGTCATGAAAATACAGAAAAATCTTGAAATGAGAAGGTGTGTCCAAACTTTTGGTCTGTACTGTATATCACATAGGAGATACCAAGATTGCTGTAAATGCATCGAATAAGATACACTGATACTGCGGTACAAGTTACATAGGAGACATTGCAACTGCTGTATACATCACATAGGACAGAATGATATTCTACTGTTTACATCACATGAGACACAGACTGCTGTGTACATGACATAGTAGATACTGAGACTCTGCCACATACATCACATAGGATACACTAAGACTGCTTTGTAGATCAAATAAGATATATTGATACTGCTTTATACATCGCATAGAAGACACTGCGATGGCTGTATAATCATTTAGGAAACACTGACACTGCTGTTACATTACATAGGATACACTGAAATTCTGCTATATACATCACATAGGGGACACTGAAACTGATGTATGCATTACATAGGAGACACTTCAACTGCTAAATACATCACATGACATAAAAGCACAGGAGCACATAGTGTACTAACTCAACTCACAAGAATGTCCTGACAGTGGCATGATCCAGAGATGGATTAATGCAGCACTGCATGTGCTATGGTGGTTTTCAGTAGTCAACGTGTTTGTATGCACTCTGCAGAGGCATTAAAAGGTCACAGATTGAAAAATTTAGCCGGTTGCCAAAGCACTGTGGTCCCCCTGAAATCTGCTTAAAGGCTGTAACAAATAAAATTCCCTACCCCTGGTTTAGAGCAATATAAGTAACATAACAAATCATCATCCATATTATAAACAGTAGTACAGTTGCAATCAAACCTATTCTACCCCCATTACAAATTAAATATATTAGAAAAATTTACAAACTTTCGGGTGTTTGCAATAAACCAATCTATTCAAAATGCAACTTTTAATGACTACTGCAGCTTAATAAGTTTCAACCCCTTTATGGCAAGTGTAACCGTTATGACTTGTTGCAAACGTAATGCATAGCCAGACACAAGATTCTGGCAGTGTTCCTGAGTAAAGATGGGCAAACCCGAACAGTAAAGTTCGGTGTCCGTACCGAACGCCTACTATTCGGGCACAGACACTGAACACGGACGTCACCAGGAAGTCTGTGTTACTGTTCAGGTTCGGCCCCTGAATACCGGGTGTTTGTCACTCTGTCATGACAGTGTGGCAAACACTGCTTCTAATCGGCGGTAAAATCATTAGCAGCGGTTCCCACTCTGTCATTTGACAGCGTGAGCCTGCAGCTGTGATTGTAGGTGAAAAGTTTACTTGCGGTCACTGGCATTGGCTGAAGGGACTACTGCTCCATTCAGCCGATGTCTGCTGCCGTTAACAGTGAGAGCAGGTGGTGGCTGATGGGAGTATTCATCAGCTGGCACTGTAAATAAATAATAAAAAAAACAGCTTGGGTTCACCTGTATTTTTGATAACTAGCCAGGCAAAGTTCACAGCTGGGGGCTGCAACCCTCAGCTGTCAGCTTAGCAAGGTTGGTTATCAAGAATAGAGGGGTAACCAGGCTAAATTTATTTAAATAAATCATTTACAAAAATGACTTGGGGTCCCCCCATTTTTAACAACCAACCTAGACTGCTTTGTGCTGGTATTCTTAGGCTGGTAAGAGGCCATTGATATTGTGCCCCCAACCTAAAAACAGCAGCCCGCAACCACTTTTCCCACTTTCCCTGTAGAGGTAGCAAGTGGGGTTCATATTTGTGGGGTTGATGTCACCTTTGTATTGTCCAGTGACATCAAGCCAAAGGCTTAGTAATGGAGAGGCTTCTATAAGACACCCATCCATTACTAATCCTACATTTCTATTGTAAATAAACACTCAGCCAGAATAAAGTCCTTTAACTGAAAGAATGACACAGACTCCTTTAATTATTCTAAATTAAACCATACTCACGTCATAGCCCATTCCATTGAAAGGCTTGTCTCCTGCTATAAAACAAAAATAAAAAACAACCATATCCCTAACCTGTCTGTCGTTCTGTCCCACACCGTAATTCATGTCTGGGGGATAAATCATTTTCAACCTGGACGGTGCCAAGATGTGACCATCCAGGCTGACAACCACTGGGAGAATGAGCTTCTGCAGCATCAGTGACTAGCGGTGACTTCATAGAGGTTACCACCAGTCACTGAGACTGCATTCTTAGTGCCTGGGTTCGAGTTCGGGTCCAGGTATTGTTCCGGTACCTGAACCCTAAATTTTTTAACCGTTCTGCCAAACCTGCCGGACCCGAACATCCAGGCGTCTGCCAATCTCTAGTAGTGAGTCCACCGGTAAGTCGTCACCCTTTTGTGACGCGTATGGTTACCATCCACAATTCTGTACCTTCAGTAAAGTTGAGTCCTCTGGGGTTCCTAGGGAGAAACAATTGTCTTCTTTGTTCTCATCTGTGTGGGAAGGGGTTCAGAGTAATTTAAAGATCGTGGGTGACGAATACAGATGTACGGCTGATAAGAAACAATTGTCAGGTCTGGACCTGTGTGTGAATAATTTAGTGAGACTATCCACATTGATTAAACTGAAAGTTTCTTCTTGGAAATTAGGTCCTAGGTTAATTGGTCCTTAAAAGGTGGTCACCATGATCAACCCTGTAGCTTTTTGTCTCAAGCTTCCGCTGACACTCCAGATCCATAATGTTTTTCACAGGTCTTTGCGCAAAAAATTTGTCAGGGCCGTGAAATCTTGTCTTTACTGCCACCACCGATTATTGTGGATGTCAATTTAGAATTTCAGGTAGCGAAAATCATAGGTTAATAGGTAATTGCTTTGTACAGTACCTGGTACATTGGAAAGGATATGATGCGGAGGAGCGGATGTGTGTGCCGGCATCTGAGGCAAATGCCAGTAGATTGATGTGTTCCTTTCATTTGATTCTTCCAGGTAAACCTGACCTCAAGGGTCTTGGGGCCCCTTGTAGTAGGAGGGGTACTGTCACAAGTGTGTCACGCCAACCTGGGAGATCTGTGGGTAGAAGATCACAGTGTATTGTGAATCACAGACATTCCATTTAGCCTGTGTGCTTAGCTCCAATATTAAATTAATTTGGTATCCTTTGGTGCTGAGAAGGTTAATGACCCTTCTATGCTGGTCAGAAACATGCAGCTCCATTTCAGCAGATTCTGATCTGGTGGTTAACTCTTCCTATAAAACCTGGCCAGACTCTCTCTGCCTTTCCAGTGAAAGCTCTGCTTCCTTGCCCTTAGGAGACGCTGTGCTGAATAGGAGTTCATTGTTGCTATTGGAGATTTGACCTCATTCCTTAACTATTCTGACTCATGGCTTGTCCATGACAAGTGACTCAGCATCACAACCCTTATATACCCAACCCGGCTTAGCATACCTCTTCCCCTAATCCCCATGGGAGCATGCAGTCCGGACTGTTGCTTGACTTCTGTAAGGAACCTAAAGCTTTGGTATAATTTGACTTTCTAACAGGACAATAATCCTAAGCTTACCTAAAAGTCCACTAAATTGCCTGTTTGTGGCCGCAGGGACTCATTATGCGAGCATGCCCAAGATACTCAGGTAACACCCGAGCATGCTCAGATAATATATTATGTGAGCATGTTCGCTCATCACTACTAAACACGCATGTCATGAAAGGATTGAATAATTGTGAGACTGTAAGGGAGCAGTTAACTGGCTGTATTGATCAGAACGTGATCGGACCACAATGTTCACACTTGCCAATGGCTTCCCCTATCCAAGCATGACAGCTTTATATATTTCTGTGCAGCTGTCATGCTTAGGTAAAGAGAACCATGCCAGTCCAAGCATTGCGGTCTGATCTCGGTCCGGTTTAGGCTACTTTCACACTAGTGTCGGGCTCGGCCCATCGCGGTGCGTCGGGCCGAGGTTCCCGACGCTAGCGTTGTCTCCGCCGCACAACGGGGGCAGCGGATGCATTTTTCCAGCGCATCCGCTGCCCCATTGTGAGGTGCGGGGGAGTGCGGGGAGGTGGGGGCGGAGTTCCGGACGCGCATGCGCAGTCGGAAAAAGCGGACCGTCGTGAGCAAAAAACGTTACATGTAGCGTTTTTTGGTCCAGACGGTCCGCCACAACACGACGGTTGCGACGTGTGTCAATCCGACTCAATACGTCGCTTAATGTTAGTCTATGGGGAAAAAACGCATCCTGCAAGCACTTTTGCAGGATGCGTTTTTTTGGCAAAACGATGCATTGTGGCGGATTGCAGTTAACGCTAGTGTGAAAGTAGCCTTATACCACTGTCTGACTGTGCCCTAATAGTCATAAAAAGAGGCATTTTGGGTTGATTTTGAAACCACTTGTTATATTAGTTGTGTTGGGCTATATGAAATGTTTGTTTTTTATTTATTGCAAAAATAAGAATGTTTGCAAGTTTTGCTAATAAACCTAACTTGCAATTAGGGGTTGTATAGTTTTTATTGCAGTTGTAGGTATGAATGGTGACTGAAGGAAAAACACTGACATACAGAAAAGGTCATTGTACATAGCAAATGACATTTTAATGAATTAGAGAGACAGAACTGTTAGTTTCTCTTTTCGCCTCATGCAGTCAGGTGACAGAAAAAGCTAAATAATTTAAGGCAGCAGATTGCCTCAGAACTAGGACCTTACAATTTATAATCAGGAATGGCAGTTGTTGGCACAGATTCACAATGGTCAAAAAACTAAAACCCCTCTTCTGTTTGCAGGGCTGCCACTAGGAAGTTTGCGTCCCCATTCTGGCAAAATTTTCGGGCCCCCTTGAGACTCCGCCCAGGCTCCACCGCAGCTCAGCTTCTACCCTTCAAACCTTCCACAGTCCCATGCCCACTCTTGGAAAAGCTCAACTTCTGCACCACATCCTCATTAATTAGATATTAACAGTTCCCATCAAACACCAGATCACATACATAGCCAGCAGCTTTTGTTCTGGCCAAAATAATTTTTAAACCGCCACTACGACACGGTAGACTCTTTTGGCCGGGCCCTACTCTACTCTAACCTAGTAAATATAAATATATTTATATGTATTTTTCTTTGAGGGAATGAGTCACATATATTTTTTTTTTAAATGACCATTAATGCAACATACAAGGGACAAATAGTGATTGAATAATTCCCCATACAAGGAACAAATACCACCATACCATGACCAGACCACATATTACCTTCACACAGTGACTGAATACTACAATACTGATCATTAATAAAAAAAAACAAACACAATACTAAGTGACATTATACACAGGAACTCTGTATATAGAGTAAGTGTACAGGTAACACAGCGATCACCAATGACATTGTACACAGAAGCTTTGTACATAGTATACAGTGTCAGTGTACAGGTACAGGTAATACAGTGATCACTGGTGACATTATACACAGGAGCTCTGTATATAGTGTACAGGTAATACAGTGTTCTGTACATAGTGTACAGTTATTACAGGGATCACCAATAACTAGTATTGAGCATTCCGATACCGCAAGTATCGGCCGATATTTCCGGTATCGGAATTCCGATAACGAGTTCCGATATTTTCCGCATATCGGATACCGGAATCGGAAGTTCCCAGAATTCAAACTGCCCGAATTCAGCCAATGAGGACTGATTAGAATTGTGGGCACATCCTGTTCTGCATGGTGGGCATGGAAGTACTGGCATGGCTGTGATTGGCTGCTGAAATGATGTCATGATGCACTATAAAAGTCGCTGCCACCATTTAGGGCTCACTCTGCTGTGAATTCAGTTAGGGACAGGATGCTGTGTTCTGACTGAGGGCCAGTTTAGAGATAGCGATTTGCTTCATTGTGCTTTACCCAGGCAAATTTAGCAACCGCTGTGTGAGAACCTTGCTTTTGCCTTGCAGCGCTGTTCACAGCTGTCTGCAAGGTCTCTGTGTGAGTGCACATCGCTCTGTAGTCTGTGTGCAGCCACAGCCGGTTGTATTCAGCTCAGGGTGCGTCACTGCCTCATACCATTCTATCCATTGTCCTTTTTTGCTATTAGTGCAGCCTGCTGCACTTTTTTTCAAATATTTCCTATTAGTGGCTTTCCACCCATATCCAGCTACATTGTGAAAAACAATACATAGGATAACATAGAGGAGGTTTTTTGGCCTTGCAGCGCAGTTTACGGATGTCTGCACGGTCTCTGTGTGAGTGCACATCGCTCTGTAGTCTGTGTGCAGCCACAGCCGGTTGTATTCACCTCAGGGTGCGTCACTGCCTCATACCGTTCAATTCATTGTCCTTTTTTGCTATTAGTGCAGCCTGCTGCACTTTTTTTCAAATATTTCCTATTAGTGGCTTTCCACCCATATCCAGCTACATTGTGAAAAACAATACATAGGATAACATAGAGGAGGTTTTTTGGCCTTGCAGCGCTGTTCACAGCTGTCTGCAAGGTCTCTGTGTGAGTGCACATCGCTCTGTAGTCTGTGTGCAGCCACAGCCGGTTGTATTCACCTCAGGGTGCGTCACTGCCTCATACCGTTCAATTCATTGTCCTTTTTTGCAATTAGTGCAGCCTGCTGCACATTTTTTTAAATATTTCCTATTACTGGCTTTCCACCCCTATCCAGCTAAATTGTGGAAAAACACTACATAGGATTACATTGAGGAGCTTTTTTTGGCCTTGCAGAGCCGTTTACGGCTGTCTGCACGGTCTCTGTGTGAGTGCACATCGCTCTGTAGTCATTTCTGCAAAAAATAAAAAATAAATAAATAATAAAGTTCACCAAACACACCACTTTACAGTTGTGTAGGCCACATTAGCTCTTATTAAAGTCTAGTCCACACTTTAGAAAATTAGTGTTTCTTATACCTGTTAGGAGCTGTTCAGGAATAAGCACACTAAGCCCTTAGTACTTTTCTGCTTATCTTTATCAGTCAACCAAGATGAAGAGGGCAGGGAGTAAGGCACGTGGGCATGGGCGTGGGCGCGGAGCAGGGAGAGGACGTGGGGATTCTGTGCCTGCTGCGGGCACCGGTGACTCATCATCACCCAGTTTCAGGAGGGAACAGTCCTTCATGCGCAGCTTTGTCGGAGAGCGCCGTACACCGCTGCTGCGTGAAGACCAAATTGAAGCCGTTGTCAGTTGGATGGCAGCTAACGCATCGACTTCAATTAGTGCCACATGCTCTCAGGCACAGAGCACTGGAGAGCACCCATCTGTCTCTTCACCACCTGTCAAATTGCCCAGGCAGTCAGAGAGCCCAGGACAGGAGCCATCTCTACTTCTGTTCTCTGAATCTCTTGGCTTGGAAACAGGGGGCCAGCCAAGCAGCATTGGAGAAATGGAAGAAGAGGCAGTGTGCAATGATGCCCAACAGCTTTGTCTCTCTGACTCTGAAGAGGCGGGTGGGCCAGTGCCTCCGGTCACCACACCGCAGTACGCATCTGATGATGAGACTCAGGTGCCACTTTCTGGTGCGTACTGTGCTGCCGAAACTACCCAAGAGGAGCAGTTGGTGGCAGAGGGTAGTGTAGATGATGAGGTCCTTGACCCATCGTGGCGTGAGGTACAGGAAGGTGTTGGGAGCAGCTCTGAAGAAGAGATTCTCTGAACGGGCCAAAGAGGGAGGGGGAAGACTGCAGTTCCTGTAGCCTCCACTTCGACATCCGTTAGGAGCATGCCTCTTCCAAAAGCCAAAACGGGCACTCCCAAGACTTGCAGTGCCTGGTCCTTTTTTGACACAGTTGCAGATGACATTTGCTTTGTCAAATGCAAGGTGTGTCATCAGAAAGTCAAAAGAGGGAACAATGTCAGCAACCTCAATACCACAAATATGTGGAAACATGTGCGGACCAAGCACGCGGTGGAGTTACAAAAACACACTGAAGACCTAGGTCAACCAACAGCGGCACCTACCACCTCTTCAGCTCATGTTGTTGCCTCTTCCTCCAGCTCACACACAGCTGGTTAGGTTCGGCTTCCTCACAGGATCACCATGGAAGAACCTCTGGCACTGTTGTCCAGAGACCCACAGTAATTCCACCCGCAGCACCACATTCCCAGTCATCCTCACACTCCCAGCCCAGTCTACAGCCATCGGTAGCACAGGCATGGGAGAAAAGGAGGCCATTCTCGGCAAACCACCCCCGAGCACAGGCTCTGAATGCTGGCATTGCAAAACTACTGTCCCTTGAAATGCTCTCATTCAGGCTGGTGGAGACTGACAGCTTCCGTAACTTGATGGCATTGGCAGTCCCACAGTACAATGTGCCCAGCCGCTTTTATTTCAGCAGGCAAGCCGTCCCTGCCCTGCACAAGCATGTGGAGGGACACATAAAACAAGCGCTACTGAACGCCATCAGTAGCAAGGTCCACCTCACCACCAATGCATGGACCAGTCACCATGGACAGGGACGATACCTTTCCCTCACTGCCCATTGGGTTAATGTTGTTGAGCCGGGTACAGATCGTGCGAGTGGCACAGGACGTGTCCTGCCCACTCCAAGGATTGCAGGAATCCAGTCTGTACGCATTGACTCCTCCTCATACACAAGTTCCTCAGAATCATCTCTGCAGGAGCCGTCACAGTCCACCTCCACATGGACCCGTGAACATTTACCTGTTATGACCGACGTGAGCACAGCTGTGGCTAAACGTCAACAGGCCGTCTTGAAATTAATTTCTTTGGGGAATCGAAGCCACACAGCGCAGGAGCTCTGGAATGCCATCACGCAGGAGAGCGACGTGTGGTTTGTGCCAGCGAATCTCCAGCCAGTCATGGTAGTGTGTGACAATGGCTGAAATCTGGTGGCAGCTCTGGCCTTAGGCAACCTCACTCACATCCCATGTCTGGCACATGTGCTCAACTTGGTCGTGCAGAGTTTTTTGAGGGACTATCCAGATCTTGATGCACTGCTGCACAAGGTCCGCCTAGAGTGTGCTCACTTGCGGCGTTCCAGCATGGCAAGATCTCGCATTGCAGCTCTGCAGTGCCGATTCCGCCTTCCGGAACATCGCATCATATGTGACCTACCCACCAGGTGGAATTCCACGTTACATATGTTGGAGCGGTTGTGTGAGCAGCAGCCAACAGTAATGGAGTACCAGCTGCATCAGGCGCAAAGAAGTCGCACTCTGCGCCGTTCAGACTTCACAACCACTGAGTGGGCCACTATGAAGGACGTCTGCCAGGTTTTGCATTCCTTCGATGATTCCACATGGATGGCGAGTGCAGATGATGCACTAGTCAGCATAACTGTCCCCCTTATCTGCCTGCTTCAACAAACACTGCAAGCGCTAAGGGATGATGTTGTGGAGGAGGTGGAGGATGAGGAGTATGGGCATGCGCAGTGCATATCTTCACCTCAGGCTCTCACTCATCTCCCTCTGCCTTCTTCAGACTGTGCGCCGTCAGCTGATCCCTAATAGCATGCCATGGCCGTGACGCCGCACAGTCTAAAGAAGCCGGAAGGAGGGGGTGAGAGGCGAAGATATGTACTGCGCATGCCCATGGATCCCAGGCCCGCAGTGTGATTACATTAGACGACACTGCGAGGTGGGATCTCGGGCAGCGCGGCCGCACAGGCGCAGCCAGAATGACACCAAATGATGTCAGAAGACGGGCAGCACTAACTGCGCATGGCCAAGGGATAACATAACAGCGCAGGCTCCGGGACAGAATCAAACAACGCTGAGGAGGCAGCGCACGTCACCAAGGGGGTAGGAATGATGGCTGTGCTGCGTCCCATTACGAAGGAAAGTCCCACCTCCGGGACGGTCTCACAGTGTGAGGGGACACATTTCATAAGTGTCTAGTTCTGCGTTTGCAAGGAACATAATTAAAAGAGCCACCTTTTCCTTTTGCAGCATTAGTGCTGTACAAGATGGCTCTTTCAGCTACAAACGCCTGGTGGGGGGGTTAAAGGATCCCTTTCAAATTGCTCCATTTAGGCCTTGGCCTACACTCTGCTCCTTCTTGATTCCCTGGGCTCTAACACTGCCAGTTGGTGCTTGGAAGTGCTGGCTGCACAGAGAAAAACATTCACCACTGTGTCAGTGGGGTTCAGTAACGTCAGCTGTTCCCCTGCTGTGTAGCCAGGAACGTGTCCTGCAAACGTCATGCAGACACAACAGACAATAAGCTGCCTCCAGTGCAGGCTTCGGCCTACACTCTGCTCCTCTGCTCCTCCTTGATTCCCTGGGTTCTAACACCGCCAGTTGGTGCTTGGAAGTGCTGGCTGCACAGAGAAAAACACTCACCAGTGTATCAGTGGGGTTCAGTAACGTCAGCTGTTCCCCTGCTGTGTAGCCGGCAACGTGTCCTGCAAACGCCACGCAGACACAACAGACAATAAGCTGCCTCCAGTGCAGGCATCGGCCTACACTCTGCTCCTCCTTGATTCCCTGGTCTCTAACACCGCCAGTTGGTGTTCGGAAGTGCTGGCTGCGCAGAGAAAAACACTCGACACTGTGTCAGTGGGGTTTAGTAACGTCAGCTCTTCCCCTTCTGTGTAGCCAGCAACGTGTCCTGCAAACGCCACGCAGACACAACAGACAATAAGCTGCCTCCAGTGCAGGCTTCGGCCTACACTCTGCTCCCCTTGCTGTCCTCGGCTCTAACACCGCTAGTTGGTGCTCGGAAGTGCTGGCTGCACAGAGAAAAACACTCGCCACTGTGTCAGTGGGGTTCAGTAACGTCAGCTGTTCCCCTGCTGTGTAGCTGGCAACGTGTCCTGCAAACGCCACGCAGACACAACAGACAATAAGCTGCCTCCAGTGCAGGCTTCGGCCTACACTCTGCTCCTCCTGCTGTCCCTGGGCTCTAACACTGCCAGTTGGTGCTCGGAAGTGCTGGCTGCACAGAGAAAAACACTCACCACTGTGACAGTGGGGTTCAGTAACGTCAGCTGTTCCCCTGCTGTGTAGCCGGCAACGTGTGCTGCAAACTCCACGCAGACACAACAGACAATAAGCTGCCTCCAGTGCAGGCTTTGGCCTACACTCTGCTCCTCCTTGATTCCCTGGGCTCTAACACCGCCAGTTGGTGCTCGGAAGTGCTGGCTGCACAGAGAAAAACACTCACCACTGTGTCAGTGGGGTTCGGTAACGTCAGCTGTTCCCCTGCTGTGTAGCCAGCAACGTGTCCTGTAAATGCCACGCAGACACAACAGACAATAAGCTGCCTCCAGTGCAGGCTTTGGCCTACACTCTGCTCCTCCTTGATTCCCTGGTCTCTAACACCGCCAGTTGGTGCTCGGAAGTGCTGGCTGCACAGAGAAAAACACTCACCACTGTGTCAGTGGGGTTCAGTAACGTCAGCTGTTCCCCTGCTGTGTAGCCAGCAACGTGTCCTGTAAACGCCACGCAGACACAACAGACAATAAGCTGCCTCCAGTGCATGCTTTGGCCTACACTCTGCTCCTCCTTGATTCCCTGGTCTCTAACACCGCCAGTTGGTGCTCGGAAGTGCTGGCTGCACAGAGAAAAACACTCACCACTGTGTCAGTGGGGTTTAGTAACGTCAGCTGTTCCCCTGCTGTGTAGCCGGCAACGTGTCCAGCAAACGCCACGCAGACACAACAGACAATAAGCTGCCTCCAGTGCAGGCTTCGGCCTACACTCTGCTCCTCCTTGATATCCTGGGCTCTAACACCGCCAGTTGGTGCTCGGTAGTGCTGGCTGCACAGAGAAAAACACTCGCCACTGTGTCAGTGGGGTTAAGTAACGACAGCTGTTCCCCTGCTGTGTAGCTGGCAACGTGTCCTGCAAACGCCACGCAGACACAACAGACAATAGGCTGCCTCCAGTGCAGGCTTCAGCCTACACTCTGCTCCTCCTTGATTCCCTGGTCTCTAACACCGCCAGTTGGTGCTCGGAAGTGCTGGCTGCACAGAGAAAAACACTCACCACTGTGTCAGTGGGGTTCAGTAACGTCAGCTGTTCCCCTGCTGTGTAGCCAGCAACGTGTCCTGTAAACGCCACGCAGACACAACAGACAATAAGCTGCCTCCAGTGCAGGCTTTGGCCTACACTCTGCTCCTCCTTGATTCCCTGGTCTCTAACACCGCCAGTTGGTGCTCGGAAGTGCTGGCTGCACAGAGAAAAACACTCGCCACTGTGTCATTGGGGTTCAGTAACGTCAGCTGTTCCCTTGCTGTGTAGCCGGCAATGTGTCCAGCAAACGCCACGCAGACACAACAGACAATAAGCTGCCTCCAGTGCAGGCTTCGGCCTACACTCTGCTCCTCCTTGATATCCTGGGCTCTAACACCGCCACTTGGTGCTCGGTAGTGCTGGCTGCACAGAGAAAAACACTCGCCACTGTGTCAGTGGGGTTAAGTAACGACAGCTGTTCCCCTGCTGTGTAGCTGGCAACGTGTCCTGCAAACGCCACGCAGACACAACAGACAATAGGCTGCCTCCAGTGCAGGCTTCAGCCTACACTCTGCTCCTCCTTGATTCCCTGGGCTCTAACACCGCCAGTTGGTGCTCAGAAGCGCTGGCTGTACAGAGAAAAACACGCAACACTGTGTCAGTGGGGTTCAGTAACTTCAGCTGTTCCCCTGCTGTGTAGCCGGCAACGTGTCCTGCAAATGCCACGCAGACACAACAGACAATAAGCTGCCTCCAGTGCAGGCTTCGGCCTACACTTTGCTTCTCTGCTCCTCCTTGATTCCCTGGGCTCTAACACCGCCAGTTGGTGCTCGGAAGTGCTGGCTGCACAGAGAAAAACACTCGCCACTGTGTCAGTGGGGTTCAGTAACGTCAGCTGTTCCCCTGCTGTGTAGCCAGGAACGTGTCCTGCAAACGCCATGCAGTCACAACAGACAATAAGCTGCCTCCAGTGCAGGCTTTGGCCTACACTCTGCTCCTCCTTGATTCCCTGGGCTCTATCACCGCCAGTTGGTGCTCAGAAGCGCTGGCTGTACAGAGAAAAACACGCAACACTGTGTCAGTGGGGTTCAGTAACGTCAGCTGTTCCCCTGCTGTGTAACCGGCAACGTGTCCTGCAAATGCCACGCAGACACAACAGACAATAAGCTGCCTCCAGTGCAGGCTTCGGCCTACACTTTGCTCCTCTGCTCCTCCTTGATTCCCTGGGCTCTAACACCGCCAGTTGGTGCTCGGAAATGCTGGCTACACAGAGAAAAACACTCGCCACTGTGTCAGTGGGGTTCAGCATTGTCAGCTGTTCCCCTGCTGTGTAGCCGGCAACGTGTCCTGCAAATGCCACACAGACACAACAGACAATAAGCTGCCTCCAGTGCAGGCTTCGGCCTACACTCTGCTCCTCCTTGATTCCCAGGGCTCTAACTCTGCCAGTTGTTGCTCGGAAGTGCTGGCTGCACAGAGAAAAACACTTGCCACTGTGTCAGTGGGGTTCAGTAACGTCAGCTCTTCCCCTGCTGTGTAGCTGGCAACGTGTCCTGCAAACGCCACGCAGACACAACAGACAATAAGCTGCCTCCAGTGCAGGCTTTGGCCTACACTCTGTTCCTCTGCTCCTCCTTGATTCCCTGGGCTCTAACACCGCCAGTTGGTGCTCGGAAATGCTGGCTGCACAAAGAAAAACACTCACCACTGTGTCAGTGGGGTTCAGTAACGTCAGCTGTTCCCCTGCTGTGTATCCGGAAACGTGTCCTGCAAACGCCACGCAGACACAACAGACAATAAGCTGCCTCCAGTGCATGCTTTGGCCTACACTCTGCTCCTCTGCTCCTCCTTGATTCCCTGGGCTCTAACACTGCCAGTTGGTGCTCGGAAGTGCTGGCTGCACAGAGAAAAACACTCGCCACTGTGTCAGTGGGGTTCAGTAACGTCAGCTGTTCCCCTGCTGTGTAGCCGGCAAAGTGTCCTGCAAACGCCACGCAGACACAACAGACAATAAGCTGCCTCCAGTGCAGGCTTTGGCCTACACTCTGTTCCTCTGCTCCTCCTTGATTCCCTGGGCTCTAACACCGCCAGTTGGTGCTCGGAAGTGCTGGCTGCACAGAGAAAAACACTCGCCACTGTGTCAGTGGGGTTCAGTAACGTCAGCTGTTCCCCTGCTGTGTAGCCAGGAACGTGTCCTGCAAACGCCATGCAGTCACAACAGACAATAAGCTGCCTCCAGTGCAGGCTTTGGCCTACACTCTGCTCCTCCTTGATTCCCTGGGCTCTATCACCGCCAGTTGGTGCTCAGAAGCGCTGGCTGTACAGAGAAAAACACGCAACACTGTGTCAGTGGGGTTCAGTAACGTCAGCTGTTCCCCTGCTGTGTAGCCGGCAACGTGTCCTGCAAATGCCACGCAGACACAACAGACAATAAGCTGCCTCCAGTGCAGGCTTCGGCCTACACTTTGCTCCTCTGCTCCTCCTTGATTCCCTGGGCTCTAACACCGCCAGTTGGTGCTCGGAAATGCTGGCTACACAGAGAAAAACACTCGCCACTGTGTCAGTGGGGTTCAGCATTGTCAGCTGTTCCCCTGCTGTGTAGCCGGCAACGTGTCCTGCAAATGCCACACAGACACAACAGACAATAAGCTGCCTCCAGTGCAGGCTTCGGCCTACACTCTGCTCCTCCTTGATTCCCTGGGCTCTAACTCTGCCAGTTGTTGCTCGGAAGTGCTGGCTGCACAGAGAAAAACACTTGCCACTGTGTCAGTGGGGTTCAGTAACGTCAGCTCTTCCCCTGCTGTGTAGCTGGCAACGTGTCCTGCAAACGCCACGCAGACACAACAGACAATAAGCTGCCTCCAGTGCAGGCTTTGGCCTACACTCTGTTCCTCTGCTCCTCCTTGATTCCCTGGGCTCTAACACCGCCAGTTGGTGCTCGGAAATGCTGGCTGCACAAAGAAAAACACTCACCACTGTGTCAGTGGGGTTCAGTAACGTCAGCTGTTCCCCTGCTGTGTATCCGGAAACGTGTCCTGCAAACGCCACGCAGACACAACAGACAATAAGCTGCCTCCAGTGCATGCTTTGGCCTACACTCTGCTCCTCTGCTCCTCCTTGATTCCCTGGGCTCTAACACTGCCAGTTGGTGCTCGGAAGTGCTGGCTGCACAGAGAAAAACACTCGCCACTGTGTCAGTGGGGTTCAGTAACGTCAGCTGTTCCCCTGCTGTGTAGCCGGCAAAGTGTCCTGCAAACGCCACGCAGACACAACAGACAATAAGCTGCCTCCAGTGCAGGCTTTGGCCTACACTCTGCTCCTCTGCTCCTCCTTGATTCCCTGGGCTCTAACACTGCCAGTTGGTGCTCGGAAGTGCTGGCTGCACAGAGAAAAACACTCGCCACTGTGTCAGTGGGGTTCAGTAACGTCAGCTGTTCCCCTGCTGTGTATCCGGCAACGTGTCCTGCAAATGCCACTCAGACACAACAGACAATAAGCTGCCTCCAGTGCAGGCTTCGGCCTACACTCTGCTCATCCTTGATTCCCAGGGCTCTAACAGCGCCAGTTGGTGCTCGGAAGTGCTGGCTGCACAGAGAAAAACACTCGCCACTATGTCAGTGGGGTTCAGTAACGTCAGCTCTTCCCCTGCTGTGTAGCCGGCAACGTGTCCTGCAAACGCCACACAGACAAAACAGACAATAAGCTGCCTCCAGTGCAGGCTTCGTCCTACACTCTGCTCCTCTGCTTCTCCTTGATTCTCTGGGCTCTTACACCACCAGTTGGTGCTCGGAAGTGCTGGCTGCACAGAGAAAAACACTCGCCACTGTGTCAGTGGGGTTCAGTAACGTCAGTGTCATGTTGGACTCTGTTCAGACCAGGTCGTTCGACAGACAGCGGTTATTCTGCTTTTGACCACTATTTGCTCATTGGCGTCGGTTAGATTTTATCTAGCTGTTCCGGGGTTAATTTACTTGATCCTCGGATTGGAAGCTGGGCCATGCCCATTGCCTTTAAATAGCTCTCCTGATCATTGGGCGTCACCGATTATAGCTTCTGTCTTGTGCGTTGTTATCTCGGTCTGGAGTGGAGAGCTGGTTGCTGGAGAGTCATTGCTGGTGGTGTATTTTCCTTTGTCTTATTTACTCCTACCTATATTTGTATTTATTTTGCCCTGCACATTTATAGTGTATTCCTGAGTGTTTGCGGCGTGGTGTATATTTTCCTTTATCCTTGTCTGTGCTAAGTGTGGGTATTGGGGAATTACATCTTCACTGAGTGGTGGGCAGAGGTTTCAGCCTAGGGTTGAAACAGGAGACAGGGCGAGGGTCGAGGCCTGGACATGCACACCATCAGTGTAAACTCCAGGTAGAGTGTCAGTCAGGTTTTCCCTAGTCTGGGGTAAATTGCAGGGGCCCGGTTTATTAGCTCTCGCTCACCTAGTTCCCCCGTGACATTATAATCGGCCCGACAACAACAACAAAAAAAAGGGGTTTCTTTTTTTTTTGTGTTTGTCATCTATCCCATGACTTCCACAACCCGCCAGTTGGAGGTGCTGTCCCTACAGGTCACTGAGTTGAGGGGGGCAGTACAGCAACAGGGACTAGCAGTATCTAATGTGCAAGCTGGAGCGACAGGAAGAGTTGCTGAGCCTAAATTTCCTTTGCCTGAAAAATTTGCTGGGGAACGCAGTAAATTTGTTTCTTTTCGTGAAGCTTGCAAACTATATTTCCGTATGCGCCTGATCTCCTCGGGTAATGAGGCTCAGCGTGTGGGCCTGGTGTTGTCATTGTTAAGCGGGGATCCCCAAGCATGGGCGTTTTCTTTGCCATCTAATTCTGCTGCATTTGACTCTGTGGAGAGGTTTTTTTCCTCTCTTGGAAAAATCTACGATGAACCTGACAGAATGGCTCTAGCAGAATCTAAGATACGCACTATTCGCCAGGGGGAGTTAGTTGCAGAGGATTACTGTTCTGAATTTCGTCGCTGGGCAATCGATGCACAATGGAATGATCCAGCATTGCGAAGTCAGTTTATACATGGGATTTCTGGAAGGGTAACAAAGCCCTTCTAATGTACGAGACTCCTACTTCTCTAGATTCCGCTATGAGTCTGGTTGTCCACATTGATCCCCGTTTGTGTCAGGAGGAGCATGAGACATCGCCTATGCGAGAGGGTTTAGGTTCACGTGTGGTTGCTGCAGGTGAGCCCACGGAGCCTATGCAAATCGCAGGGGTGTCACATGTTAAGCATCGAGTCCCTGAGCTCAGGAAGCAGGGAGCCTGTTTGTACTGTGGTAAAACTGGTCATTTTGTTAACATCTGTCCTCTGCTGTCTAAGAAAAACACAACGGTGGAAAACTTCTAAGCTCAGAGGGTGTGGAGGAGACCAATCTGAGCTTATGTATATCCTCCATGGTGGTTTCTCAATGCATGCTCCCTGCTAAGGTTTTTATCGTTGGCAGTGAGCTGCCAATTACTGTTTTTGTGGATAGTGGTTCAGCCACAAATCTCATTGATGAGGAGTTTGCGCGCACAGCAGGTTTTAGGATTGAAAAACTCTCTCATCCTATCCGTGTGGTCACCATCAATGCTGCTCCTCTCTCTCAGGGGGAGATTACTGAATTTGTGGCTGAGGTGAAACTCCACATTGGAGTTCTACATTCCGAGCGGGTTACATGTAACGTGCTCAGGAATCTTCCTGCTCAGGTGGTTTTGGGTTTTCCTTGGTTGTCTATGCACAACCCGGTAATTGAATGGAAAACTCAGGACATAATTCAGTGGAGCGAGTTCTGCCAGGAGAATTGCCTGGCCACATGTGTGGCTGCGGTGACTTCAAGCGTTCCGGAGTCACTTTTGGATTTTGTGGATGTGTTCTCTGAGAAGGGTTGTTCAGAGTTGCCGCCACATCGTCCCTATGACTGTTCTATCAGGTTTAAACCAGGGGCCAAATTGCCTAAAGCAAGGATGTTTAACATCTCCAGTCCGGAGAGACAAGCGTTAAAAGATTACATTGCTGAAAGCCTGAGCAAAGGGCACATCAGGCCGTCATCCTCGCCGGTGGCAGCAGGGTTCTTCTTCGTGAAGAAGAAAGATGGCGGATTACGCCCGTGTTTGGATTTCAGGGAGTTGAATCAGATTACGGTTCGTGATCCATACCCTATGCCACTGATACCAGATTTGTTCAACCAGGTGGCATGTGCTAAGTGGTTTACCAAGCTTGACCTCAGGAGGGCATACAACCTCATAAGAGTCCGTCAAGGTGATGAGTGGAAGACGGATTTTAATACCCCTGAGGGTCATTTTGAAAATTTGGTGATGCCATTTGGGTTGACTAACGCACCTGCAGTGTTCCAACATTTCATCAATGATGTGTTCTCGCATGTTTTGGGGAAATTCGTTATCGTGTACCTAGATGACATTCTCATATATTTTTGCGACCGTGATACTCATTTAGATCATGTCAGGCAGGTGTTACAGCTTCTCAGAGAGAATAAGCTGTATGCTAAACTTGAGAAATGTGTATTTTCTGTTCAAGAGTTGCCTTTCTTGGGTTATATTGTGTCTGCTTCTGGTTTTAAAATGGACGCCGCTAAGGTGCAAGCGGTGCTGCATTGGGAACGTCCTGATAAGCTGAAATTACTTCAGTGGTTCCTTGGGTTTTCTAACTACTATAGGAAATTTATCAAGGATTTTTCCATCATTGCTAAACCGCTAACTGATATGACTAAAAAGGGTACCAATTTCTCAGTTTGGCCTGAGGCTGCTGTGCATGCATTTGAATTTCTTAAGAACAGTTTTGTTTCAGCCCCCATTCTTGTGCAGCCAGATGTATCAAAACCCTTTGTTGTGGAGGTCGATGCGTCTGAGGTTGGTGTGGGGGCGGTACTATCTCAAGGCTCATCTTTGAGTGGTTTGCGTCCGTGCGCCTATTTCTCCAACAAACTGTCGTCTGCCGAATGTAACTACGATATCGGCAATAGGGAGTTGTTGGCAATTAAGTTGGCCTTTGAGGAATGGCGACACTTCTTGGAGGGGTCGGTACATCAGGTAACTGTTATTACCGATCATAAGAATCTGCTGTATTTGGAGTCAGCCAAGCGTCTGTCTCCCAGGCAGGCTCGCTGGGCATTGTTTTTCACGCGGTTCAATTTTGTAGTCTCTTATAGACCGGGGTCTAAAAACACTAAGGCGGATGCTGTGTCCAGGTGTTTTCCGGAGGGAGAACCTCGGGAGCATCCAGTACCCATCCTCCAAAAGGGTGTTGTGGTTTTGGCTCTCACTACCGAGGTTGAGGCTGAGATTGCCGAGGCTCAGGAGGAGGTACCATCTGAGCTTCCCATCAACAAATCTTTTGTACCGCTTCATCTCCGCTTAAAGGTTTTGGCAGAGCATCATGATGCTGTCCTGGCTGGCCACCCAGGGGTTAGAGGTAACTTGGAGTTGGTGTCACGTCGGTTTTGGTGGCCCAAGATCCAACAGGACGTGGTCTCATACATGTCAGCTTGTACCACGTGCGCTAGGGCTAAGACGCCCCGCTCCCGTCCTGTTGGCACACTATTTCCTCTTGAGGTACCTAGTAAGCCATGGACGGAAATCTCCATGGATTTCATCACTGATTTGCCCTCATCAGCTGGGAACACGGTCATCTTGGTGATTGTTGATCGGTTTTCTAAAATGTCGCACTTTGTGTCTTTGCCTTCGTTGCCTAACGCTAAGACTCTGGCTCAGGTATTTGTGCAGGAGGTGGTCAGACTTCATGGGGTTCCGTCTGACATCGTGTCTGATAGGGGGTCTCAGTTTGTGGCAAAATTTTGGAAAGCATTTTGCTCACGGCTGGGGATCAAGTTGTCTCATTCTTCGGCGTTTCATCCTCAGTCAAATGGTCAGACGGAGCGTATGAACCAAAATTTGGAACAGTACTTATGCTGCTTTGTCTCTGATAAACAGGAGGAGTGGTCTACCTTTCTTCCTTTGGCTGAGTTTGCCATCAATAATCACCGCCAGGAGTCGTCTGGGGAGTCTCCGTTTTTTTGTGTTTACGGGCTACATCCTCAATTTTGTATCTTGAGTCAGAGGGGCTCTTCCGGCGTTCCGGGGGAGGACCAGTTAGGAGCACAATTGTCATCAGTCTGGAGGAGAGTTAAACAGCGCCTGTTGAGTGTGCGTGCTAGGTACAAACGTGTGGCTGACAGTAGGCGTGTGCCAGGTCCGGACCTGAGTGTGGATGACTGGGTGTGATTATCCACAAAAAACATAAGACTCAAAATACCATCCATTAAATTGGGTCCACGGTTTATTGGTCCATTTAGGGTCACCGCCGTCATTAACCCAGTAGCGTTCCGATTGGAGCTCCCTATGGTGTATAAGATACACAACGTGTTCTACAGGTCTCTTCAAAAGAAGGTGGTGGGTTCTGTGGACGCGCCACCTATTCCACCTCCAGTCTTGGTGGATGGTAATTTGGAGTTTGAAGTCTCCAAGGTGGTTGACTATCGTGTAGTGCGCCGCACTTTACAGTACTTGGTACACTGGCGTGGTTATGGGCCTGAGGAAAGGTCCTGGGAACCAGCCTCGGATATTCATGCGGATCAGCTGGTCAGGTTTTTTCTTCGTCGCCATCCAGACAAGCCGGTTCCTTTAAGCCGTGAGGGCCCTGGGGTCCCTCGTAGAAGGCGGGGTACTGTCATGTCGGACTCTGTTCAGACCAGGTCGTTTGACAGACAGCGGTAATTCCGCTTTTGACCACTATTTGCTCATTGGTGTCGGCTAGATTTTATCTATCTGTTCCAGGGTTAATTTACCTGATCCTCGGATTGGAAGCTGGGCCATGCCCATTGCCTTTAAATAGCTCTCCTGATCATTGGGCGTCGCCGATTATAGCTTCTGTCTTGTGCGTTGTTATCTCGGTCTGGAGTGGAGAGCTGGTTGCTGGAGAGTCGTTGCTGGTGGTATATTTTCCTTTGTCTTATTTACTCCTTCCTATATTTGTATTTATTTTGCCCTGCACATTTATAGTGTATTCCTGAGTGTTTGCAGCGTGGTGTATATTTTCCTTTATCCTTCTCTGTGCTAAGTGTGGGTATTGGGGAATTACATCTTCACTGGGTGGTGGGCGAAGGTTTCAGCCTAGGGTTGAAACAGGAGACAGGGCGAGGGTTGAGGCCTGGACATGCACACCATCAGTGTAAACTCCAGGTAGAGGGTCAGTCCAGATTCCCCTAGTCTGAGGGAAATTGCAGGGGCCCGGGTTATTAGCTCTCGCTCACCTAGTTCCCCCGTGACAGTCAGCTGTTCCCCTGCTGAGTAGCCGGCAACGTGTCCTGCAAACGCCACGCAGACACAACAGACAAAAAGCTACCTCCAGTGCAGGCTTCGGCCTACACTCTGCTCCTCTGCTCCTCCTTGATTCCCTGGACTCTAACACCGCCAGTTTTTGCTCGGAAGTGCAGGCTGCACAGAGAAAAACACTCGCCACTGTGTCAGTGGGGTTCAGTAACATCAGCTGTTCCCCTGCTGTGTAGCCGGCAATGTGTCCTGCAAACGCCACGCAGACACAACAGACAATAAGCTGCCTCCAGTGCAGGCTTCGGCCTACACTCTGCTCCTCTGCTCCTCCTTGATTCCCTGGGATCTAACACCGCCAGTTGGTGCTCGGAAGTGCTGGCTGCACAGAGAAAAACACTTGACACTGTGTCAGTGGGGTTCAGTAACGTCAGCTGTTCCCCTGCTGTGTAACCAGCAACGTGTCCTGCAAACGCCACGCAGACACAACAGACAATAAGCTGCCTCCAGTGCAGGCTTCGGCCTACACTCTGCTCATCCTTGACTCCCTGGGCTCTAACACCGCCAGCTGGTGCTCGGAAGTGCTGGCTGCACAGAGAATAACACTCGCCACTTTGTCAGTGGGGTTTAGTAACGTCAGCTGTTCCCCTGCTGTGTAGCCAGCAATGTGTCCTGCAAACGCCACGCAGACACAACAGACAATAAGCTGCCTCCAGTGCAGGCTTCGGCCTACACTCTGCTCCCCTTGCTGTCCTGGGCTCTATCACCGCCAGTTGGTGCTCGGAAGTGCTGTCTGCACAGAGAAAAACACTCGCCACTGTGTCAGTGGGGTTCAGTAACGTCAGCTGTTCCCCTGCTGTGTAGCCGACAACGCTTCCTGCAAAAACCACGCAGAAACAACAGACAATAAGATGCCTCCAGTGCAGGCTTCGGCCTACACTCTGCTCCCCTTGCTGTCCTGGGCTCTAACACCGCCAGTTGGTGCTCGGAAGTGCTGTCTGCACAGAGAAAAACACTCGCCACTGTGTCAGTGGGGTTAAGTAACGTCAGCTGTTCCCCTGCTGTGTAACCGGCAACGTGTCCTGCAAACGCCACGCAGACACAACAGACAATAAGCTGCCTCCAGTGCAGGCTTCGGCCTACACTCTGCTCCTCTGCTTCTCCTTGATTCCCTGGGCTTTAACACCGCCAGTTGGTGCTCGGAAGTGCTGGCTGCACAGAGAAAAACACTCACCACTGTTTCAGTGGGGTTCAGTGACGTCAGCTGTTCCCCTGCTATGTAGCCGGCAACGTGTCCTGCAAACGCCACGCAGACACAACAGACAATAAGCTGCCTCCAGTGCAGGCTTCGGCCTACACTCTGCTCCTCTGCTTCTCCTTGATTCCCTGGGCTCTAACACCGCCAGTTGGTGCTCGGAAGTGCTGGCTGCACAGAGAAAAACACTCACCACTGTTTCAGTGGGGTTCAGTGACGTCAGCTGTTCCCCTGCTATGTAGCCGGCAACGTGTCCTGCAAACGCCACGCAGACACAACAGACAATAAGCTGCCTCCAGTGCAGGCTTCGGCCTACACTCTGCTCCTCTTGCTGTCCTGGGCTCTTACACCGCCAGCTAGTGCTCGGAAGTGCTGGCTGCTCAGAGAAAAACACTCACCACTGTGTCAGTGGGGTTCAGTAATGTCAGCTGTTCCCCTGCTGTGTGGCCGGCAACGTGTCGTGCAAACGCCACGCAGACACAACAGACAATAAGCTGCCTCCAAGGCAGGCTTCGGCCTACACTCTGCTCCTCCTTGATTCCCTGGGCTCTAACACCGCCAGTTGGTGCTCGGAAGTGCTGGCTGCACAGAGAATAACACTCGCCACTGTGTCAGTGTGGTTCAGTAACGTCAGCTGTTCCCCTGCTGTATAGCCGGCAAGGTGTCCTGCAAATGCCACGCAGACACAACAGACAATAAGCTGCCTCCAGTGGAGGCTTCGGCCTACACTCTGCTCCTCCTGCTGTCCTTGGGCTTTAACACCGCCAGTTGGTGCTCGGAAGTGCTGGCTGCACAGAGAGAAACACTTGCCACTGTGTCAGTGGGGTTCAGTAACATGAGCTGTTCCCCTGCTGTGTAGCCGGCAACATGTCCTGAAAACGCCACGCAGACATAACAGACAATAAGCTGCCTCCAGTGCAGGCTTCAGCCTACACTCTGCTCCTCCTTGATTCCCTGGACTCTAACAGCGCCAGCTGGTGCTCGGAAGTGCTGGCTGCACAGAGAAAAACACTCGACACTGTGTCAGTGGGGTTCAGTAACGTCAGCTGTTCCCCTGCTGTGTAGCCAGCAACGTGTCCTGCAAATGCCCCGCAGACACAACAGGCAATAAGCTGCCTCCAGTGCAGGCTTCGGCCTACACTCTGCTCCTCTTGCTGTCCTGGGCTCTAACACCGCCAGCTGGTGCTCGGAAGTGCGGGCTGCACAGAGAAAAACACTCGCCACTGTGTCAGTGGGGTTCAGTAACGTCAGCTGTTCCCCTGCTGTGTAGCCGGCAACGTGTCCTGCAAACGACACGCAGACACAACAGACAATAATCTGCCTCCAGTGCAGGTTCATCCTACACTCTGCTCCTCCTTGATTCCCTGGGCTCTAACACCGCCAGTTGGTGCTCGGAAGTGCTGGCTGCACAGAGAAAAACACTCGCCACTGTGTCAGTGGGGTTCAGTAACGTCAGCTGTTCCCCTGCTGTATAGCCGGCAACGTGTCCTGAAAACGCCACGCAGACATAACAGACAATAAGCTGCCTCCAGTGCAGGCTTCAGCCTACACTCTGCTCCTCCTGCTGTCCTTGGGCTCTAACACCACCAGTTGGTGCTCGGAAGTGCTGGCTGCACAGAGAAAAACACTTGCCACTGTGTCAGTGGGGTTCAGTAACATCAGCTGTTCCCCTGCTGTGTAGCCGGCAACGTGTCCTGAAAACGCCACGCAGACATAACAGACAATAAGCTGCCTCCAGTGCAGGCTTCAGCCTACACTCTGCTCCTCCTTGATTCCCTGGGCTCTAACACCACCAGTTGGTGCTTGGAAGTGCTGGCTGCACAGAGAAAAACACTCGCCTATGTGTCAGTGGGGTTCAGTAACGTCAGCATTTCCCCTGCTGTGTAGCCGGCAACGTGTCCTGCAAATGCCACGCAGACACAACAGACAATAAGCTGCCTCCAGTGCAGGCTTCGGTCTACACTCTGCTCCTCCTTGATTCCCTGGGCTCTAACACCGCCAGTTGGTGCTCGGAAGTGCTGGCTGCACAGAGAAAAACACTCGCCACTGTGTCAGTGGGGTTCAGTAACTTCAGCTGTTCCCCTGCTGTGTACCCAGCAACGTGTCCTGCAAACGCCACGCAGACACAACAGACAATAAGCTACCTCCAGTGCAGGCCTCGGCCTACACTGTGCTCCTCTGCTCCTCCTTGATTCCCTGGGATCTAACACCGCCAGTTGGTGCTCGGTATTGCTGGCTGCACAGAGAAAAACACTCGCCACTGTGTCAGTGGGGTTTAGTAACGTCAGCTGTTCCCCTGCTGTGTAGCCGGCAACGTGTCCTGCAAATGCCACGCAGACACAACAGACAATAAGCTGCCTCCAGTGCAGGCTTCGGTCTACACTGTGCTCCTCTGCTCCTTCTTGATTCTCTGGGCTCTAACACCGCCAGTTGGTGCTCGGAAGTGCTGGCTGCACAGAGAAAAACACTCGCCACTGTGTCAGTGGGGTTCAGTAACATCAGCTGTTCCCCTGCTGTGTAGCCAGCAATGTTTCCTGCAAACGCCACGGAGACACAACAGACAATAAGCTGCCTCCAGTGCAGGCTTCGGCCTACACTCTGCTCCTCTGCTCCTCCTTGATTCCCTGGGCTCTAACACCGCCAGTTGGTGCTCAGAAGTGCTGGCTGCACAGAGAAAAACACTCGCCACTGTGTCAGTGGGGTTCAGTAACATCAGCTGTTCCCCTGCTGTGTAGCCAGGAACGTGTCCTGCAAATGCCACGCAGTCACAACAGACAATAAGCTGCCTCCAGTGCAGGCTTTGGCCTACACTCTGCTCCTCCTTGATTCCCTGAGCTCTAAAACCCCCAGTTGGTGCTCAGAAGTGCTGGCTGCACAGAGAAAAACACTCGCCACTGTGTCAGTGGGGTTCAGTAATGTCAGCTGTTCCCCTGCTGTGTAGCCGGCAAAGTGTCCTGCAAACGCAACACAGACACAACAGACAATAAGCTACCTCCAGTGCAGGCTTCGGCCTACACTCTGCTCCTCTGCTCCTCCTTGATTCCCTGGGATCTAACACCGCCAGTTGGTGCTCGGTATTGCTGGCTGCACAGAGAAAAACACTCGCCACTGTGTCAGTGGGGTTTAGTAACGTCAGCTGTTCCCCTGCTGTGTAGCCGGCAACGTGTCCTGCAATTGCCACGCAGACAAAACAGACAATAAGTTACCTCCAGTGCAGGCTTCGGTCTACACTGTGCTCCTCTGCTCCTCCTTGATCCCCTGGGATCTAACACCACCAGTTGGTGCTCGGAAGCGCTGGCTGCACAGAGAAAAACACGCAACACTGTGTCAGTGGGGTTCAGTAAAGTCAGCTGTTCCCCTGCTGTGTAGCTGGCAACGTGTCCTGCAAACGCCACGCAGACACAACAGACAATAAGCTGCCTCCAGTGCAGACTTCGGCCTACACTCTGCTCCTCTGCTCATTCTTGATTCTCTGGGCTCTAACACCGCCAGTTGGTGCTCGGAAGTGCTGGCTGCACAGAGAAAAACACTCGCCACTGTGTCAGTGGGGTTCAGTAACATCAGCTGTTCCCCTGCTGTGTAGCCAGCAATGTTTCCTGCAAACGCCACAGAGACACAACAGACAATAAGCTGCCTCCAGTGCAGGCTTCGGCCTACACTCTGCTCCTCTGCTCCTCCTTGATTCCCTGGGCTCTAACACCGCCAGTTGGTGCTCAGAAGTGCTGGCTGCACAGAGAAAAACACTCGCCACTGTGTCAGTGGGGTTCAGTAACATCAGCTGTTCCCCTGCTGTGTAGCCAGGAACGTGTCCTGCAAATGCCACGCAGTCACAACAGACAATAAGCTGCCTCCAGTGCAGGCTTTGGCCTACACTCTGCTCCTCCTTGATTCCCTGAGCTCTAAAACCCCCAGTTGGTGCTCAGAAGTGCTGGCTGCACAGAGAAAAACACTCGCCACTGTGTCAGTGGGGTTCAGTAATGTCAGCTGTTCCCCTGCTGTGTAGCCGGCAAAGTGTCCTGCAAACGCCACACAGACACAACAGACAATAAGCTACCTCCAGTGCAGGCTTCGGCCTACACTCTGCTCCTCTGCTCCTCCTTGATTCCCTGGGCTCTAACACCGCCAGTTGGTGCTCAGAAGTGCTGGCTGCACAGAGAAAAACACTCACCACTGTGTCAGTGGGGTTCAGTAACGTCAGCTGTTCCCCTGCTGTGTAGCCGGCAATGTTTCCTGCAAACGCCACGCAGACACAACAGACAATAAGCTGCCTCCAGTGCAGGCTTTGGCCAACACTCTGCTCCTCTGCTCCTCCTTGATTCCCTGGGCTCTAACACTGCCAGTTGGTGCTCGGAAGTGCTGGCTGCACAGAGAAAAACACTCGCCACTGTGTCAGTGGGGTTCAGTAACGTCAGCTGTTCCCCTGCTGTGTAGCCGGCAACGTGTCCAGCAAATGCCACTTAGAAACAACAGACAATAAGCTGCCTCCAGTGCAGGCTTCGGCCTACACTCTGCTCCTCTGCTCCTCCTTGATTCCCTGGGATCTAACACCACCATTTGGTGCTCGGAAGTGCCGGCTGCATAGAGAAAAACACTCGCCACTGTGTCAGTGGGGTTCAGTAACGTCAGCTGTTCCCCTGCTGCGTAGCCGGCATCGTGTCCTGCAAATGCCATGCAGACACAACAGACAATAAGCTGCCTCCAGTGCAGGCTTTGGCCTACACTCTGCTCCTCCTTGATTCCCTGGGCTCTAACACCGCCAGTTGGTGCTCGGAAGTGCTGGCTGCACAGAGAAAAACACTCGCCACTGTGTCAGTGGGGTTCAGCAACGCCAGCTGTTCTCCTGCTGTGTAGCCGGCAACGTGTCCTGCAAACGCCACGCAGACACAACAGACACTAAGCTGCCTCCAGTGCAGGCTTTGGCCTACACTCTGCTCCTCTGCTCCTCCTTGATTCCCTGGGCTCTAACACCGCCAGTTGGTGCTCGGAAATGCTGGCTACACAAAGAGAAACACTCGCCTCGCCACTGTGTCAGTGGGGTTCAGCAACGCCAGCTGTTCCCCTGCTGTGTAGCCGGCAACGTGTCCTGCAAACGCCATGCAGACACAACAGACACTAAGCTGCCTCCAGTGCAGGCTTCGGCCTACACTCTGCTCCTCCTGCTGTCCTTGGGCTCTAACACCACCAGTTGGTGCCCGGAAGTGCTGGCTTCACAGAGAAAAACACCCGCCACTGTGTCAGTGGGGTTCAGTTACGCCAGCTGTTCCCCTGCTGTGTAGCCGGCAACGCGTCCTGCAAACGCCATGCAGACACAACAGACAATAAGCTGCCTCCAGTGCAGGCTTCGGCCTACACTCTGCTTCTCTGCTCCTCCTTGATTCCCTGGGCTCTAACACCACCAGTTGGTGCTCGGAAGCGCTGGCTACACAGAGAAAAACACTCGCCTCGCCACTGTGTTAGTGGGGTTCAGCAACGCCAGCTGTTCCCCTGCTGTGTAGCTGGCAACGTGTCCTGCAAACGCCATGCAGACACAACAGACACTAAGCTGCCTCCAGTGCAGGCTTCGGCCTACACTCTGCTCCTCCTGCTGTCCCTGGGCTCTAACACCGCCAGTTGGTGCTCGGAAGTGCTGGCTGCACAGAGAAAAACACCCGCCACTGTGTCAGTGGGATTCAGTAATGCCAGCTGTTCCCCTGCTGTGTAGCCGGCAACGTTTCCTGCAAACGCCACTCAGACACAACAGACAATAAGCTGCCTCCAGTGCAGGCTTTGGCCTACACTCTGCTCCCCCTTATGACCCTTGGCTCCAGCACCGCTAGTTGGAGCTCTAGGAAGACAATCTTGAATAGGTCCCCCTGGTTCCAGTACCGTCAGCTGGTTCGGGCAGAGCATTTGGCTTAGGTGCCTCCTTCTGGGTATCCGAGTTCCACCAATGTCAGGTGGTTCTTGGTAGTGCTTTCTGGCATGGGTATCTCCTGCTTAGTAACCGGGTTCCAGTAACGTCAGCTGGTTCTCGGTAGTTCCATTGGCTCTTGTACCTTCGGCTACCCATCCAGGTTCCAGTACCGTCAGCTGGTCCTCGGTAGTTCCATTGGCTCTTGGACCTTCGGCTACCCATCCGGGTTCCAGTACCGTCAGCTGGTTCTCGGCAGTGTCTTTTGCTCTTGTACCTTCTGCTCCCCATCCTGGTTCCAGTACCGTCAGCTGGTTCTGGGCAGAGCCATTGGCTTAGGTGCCTCCTTCTGGGTATCCGAGTTCCACCAACGTCAGGTGGTCCTTGGTAGTGCTTTCTGGCACGGGTACCTCCTGCTTAGTAACCGGGTTCCAGTAACGTCAGCTGGTCCTCGGTAGTTCCATTGGCTCTTGGACCTTCGGGTAGCCATCCGAGTTCCAGTTCCATCAGCTGGTTCTCGGCATTTTCTCAGCCTTCTTGTACCTTCTGCTACATTTCCAAGTTCAAGACCCTAAAGACGACAACCCGGAAGACTGAGAAGCAGAAGAACAAGAGGCTGCAGAACAAAGAGCAGAAGAACATTAAGCACAAGACTAAACATTAGAGCAAAAGATACTATCTAAATTATAAGCAGAAGAAGACTAAGCAGTGTATGGGGGTGAGTCCGTTCCTCCTCGTGGTGCCCCTGGAAAAAGCTTGCTGCTGCAGGCCTAACTGAACCGCGGACAAATCCTGTTGTAACTCTTTTGTGACAGGCAGAATGGAAGGTGTAATCTTCTAACTGTTATAGATAACAATTACAGGAATGCCTGTCACAAATAAGAATATGATGAAGAAGTAGAATATGAAGAAGAATAATAGTTTAATAAAAAGAATATGAAGAATGTAACAAAAAAATAATAGGTAGAAGATGAAGAAGAAGATGAATAAGGTGAAGAAGTTGATGTCAAAGATGCTGCTGCTGAGGATGATGAAGAAGAAAGTGTAGGAGAAGTAAAAAAGAAGGTGACGGCCATGGAAGTAGTGAAACATCAATATCTGACAAAATAAAAAATCTTAACATAGTCAATATCTTTGTAACTCCGAACGTCTTAAAAAAAAAATTAAATTCCTGCTATTCTATTTGATTGGGCTAAACCTCTATGCCTTTAATGTCTCCGCCACCTCCCCCAATACATCCTACATTATTCTTAGTTGTTTTCCTTCATGTAGAATGAACCTACAAGGAAAGAAAGGGTTTATTTTAATTCCGATATTTTGGTCCCATTGACTGGCATTGGCATCGGGTATCGGTATCGGCGATAGCCGATATTTTTTTAATATCGGCTGATCCAATCCGATACCGATACTTTCCGATATCGGAAGGTATCGCTCAACACTACCAATAACATTATACACAGGACCTCTGTGTACAGAGTTAGAGTACAGATAAGATAGTGATCACTGGTGACATTATACACAGGAGCTCTGTACAGAGTATACAGTGTATACAGTGTCAGTGTACAGGTAACACACTGATTCACCAGTGAAGTCTCTAGCTGAAGTCCTTCATCTTTGCTTTTCTTTTTCATGCAGCGCAGACCGCCATCACTTCTTCCAGCCAGGACTCATTCCTGCATAAAATAACAGTTACCTAGAGCACAAATTCAAGAGCACATTCCCCTCTTTTCCCTTTCTTCTACACTACACATCTTAATATAGATATGCACACACCATTAATACATAATTGGTTATTATGCAACCCACCATTCCAAATTTAAATCATAATATGCCACTGAGCCCCTTCCAGCTATACATAGCCACTTTCCTCACCTAATAAATATATAAATTAATTAGCACCTGTACACTTTCCCCCAATTCATTACCAGTCACTGCATACTCAACGCCCCCCACTATGTACCTCCATCATCATACATCATTTACTCCCCCACCCTCAAAATTCATTATTATTTGCTCTCTCCTGATCATCATTTGCTCTCTCCACCTTCAATTCAATTGCTGTCCCTCTTCCCTCACTCTCAGTTTATCATTTGCAGTCTCCCTTCCCCTCCCTTACTTCATCATGTACAGTCCCCCTCCCCCCACTTCATCATGTGCAGTCCCCTTCCCCCCACTTCATCATGTGCAGTCCCCTTTACCCCATGTCATAATTTGCAGTTCCTTTTAACCCCCCACTTAATGTGCAGTCCACTTTTAACCCCCTCCCCACATCATCATGTGCAATCCCCCTTTAACCCCCCACATTATCATGTGCAGTCCCCTTTACCCCCATGTCATTCTTTGCAGTTCCATTTAACCCCCCCACTTCATGTGCATTCCCCTTTAATCCTATTCTCACATCATGTGCTGTCCCCCTTTAACCCCCACATCATCATGTGTAGTCCACCTCACTCCTTCCCCTGTCACCATGTGCAATTCCTCCTCCCCTCATCCATTTAATTCATTTTGTACAGAAAACAAAAACGTTTTGCATACTTACCTCACAGTCACTCCCCAGCAGCGCGGCTCTGCCTCCAGCGTCTGGTACATACATGTTGGGCGGCATGTATGCGATGATGTAATCGCGTACGTGCCGTCACCTGACACAGAAGATGGAGGGAGCAGCAGGAGCTGCACAGCCGTCAAGGTAAGACAGAAGTGCACTGCTCCGGGAAAGCTCCTGGGCCCAAGCGCCGATGTGTGCGCCACAGTGCGCACCACTTTTCTGCACAATGGGGCCTGATGAACAGTAGCACATAAGCGGGGCCCCGGACCTGCGGGCCCCTCTGTGTACTGCTGTTCACTGGGCCCCATACAGCAGTAAAGGCAGTAATGCCCTGATGGCGGCCCTGTGTGTATGCATTAGCTATAAATGACACACACACACGGATCATTTGGATAAATGGCCATAGCACTGCTTCCATGAGGAAATAAATGTAATGCTGTTAGTTTACCTGGAATGAAGGCTAGAGGAGTACAATATTACACCCTACACCATAAATCACAGGAGTAAAATCGGTGTGAGGTTGCTTTGTGAATTACTATTTATGGTGTTGTCCACTTGGTCTCATGACCGCGTATAGCCCATTTGGGATCTCTTTCTTCTCAACATCCTTCCCCCAAACCAGACACTTGTGACGAAACAAATATTCCGCCATCCCCCAACTTACACTACTGTTGTGAATTCCGTTCTCGAACTCCCTCCTGTGGTCATAAATGGTGCTTCGGTGAGTTCTGTCCTTGGACTCCCTCTGGTGGCTGTGAGGGGAGCTGCTGGTTCTGAGATTCCTTCCCCAGCTGCCCTCGTTTAGGGCTAGGCTAGGATTCTCTATTTAAGTCCACTCAGATCGTTACTCCATGCCAGCTGTCAATGTTCTAGTACTGGTTCAGATCTCTCCTGGATCTTTCTGAGGACCTGTCTACTCCAGCAAAAGCTAAGTTCTGGCTTGTTCATTTGTTACTTATGGTTTTTCTTGCTAAGTTCTAGTCCAGCTTGCTATCATGAAACTGCCTGGCTAGCTGGAAGCTCTGGGGGTGCAGAGTGGCACCACCGCACCGTGAGTCGGTGCGGGGGTATTTTTTGCACACTCTGCGTGGTTTTTGTAGTTTGTTGTGTTGACCGCAAAGATCCCTTTTCTATCCTCAATCTGTTTAGTTAGACTGGCCTCTCTTTGCTAAAGCCTATTTCATCCTGTGTTTGTGATTTCCTCTTAACTCACAGTCAATACTTGTGGGGGGCTGCTTTTACCTTTGGGGAAATTTCTCTGAGGCAAGTGAGGCTTTGTTTCCTTTCTTTAGGGGTAGTTAGCTCTTAGGCTGTGAAGAGGCATCTAGGCAGAGTCAGGCACGCTCCACGGCTATTTCTAGTTGTGTTGTAGGAGTAGGGTTTGCGGTCAGCAGAGTTCCCATTTCCCCAGAGCTCGTCCCGATTCTGTGTTTAACTATCAGGTCATTCCTGGTGCACCTAACCACCAGGTCCATAACAGTACAGCTGGCCCACAAAGTGTTAATGCATCTCAATAGAGGGAAAAGAGAAGTTCTGAGACCATTTTTTTTTTCTCTGCAGTGTGTTTTGCCTTTCTTTTCCCCTTAAACTCTGGGTGGTTCAGAACTCAGGTGTGGATATGGACATTCAAGGTCTGTCCTCTAGTGTAGATCAACTTGCTGCAAGGGTACAAAACATTCAAGATTATGTAGTTCAGAATCCTATGTTGGAGCCTAGAATTCCAATTCCTGATTTGTTTTCTGGGGATAGATCTAAATTTCTGAATTTCAAAAACAATTGTAAACTGTTTCTTGCTCTGAAACCCCGCTCTTCTGGTGACCCTATTCAGCAAGTGAGAATCATTATTTCTTTGTTGTGTGGCGACCCTCAAGACTGGGCATTCGCCCTGGCGCCAGGAGATCCTGCATTGCGTAATGTAGATGCGTTTTTTCTGGCGCTGGGATTGCTTTATGATGAACCGAATTCTGTGGATCAGGCAGAGAAAGTTTTGATGGCTTTGTGTCAGGGTCAGGATGAAGCGGACGTATATTGCCAGAAGTTCAGAAAGTGGTCTGTGCTTACTCAGTGGAATGAGTGTGCCCTGGCAGCAATTTTCAGAAAGGGTCTTTCTGAAGCCCTTAAGGATGTTATGGTGGGGTTCCCCACGCCTGCTGGTCTGAATGAATCAATGTCCTTGGCCATACAGATCGATCGGCGCTTACGTGAGCGCAAAACTGTGCACCATTTGGCGGTGTCCTCTGAGCGGAGGCCTGAGCCTATGCAGTGTGATAGGACTTGGACCAGAGCTGAACGGCAAGAACATAGACGTCAGAATGGGCTGTGTTTTTACTGTGGTGACTCCGCTCATGCTATCTCTGATTGTCCTAGGCGCACTAAGCGGTTCCCTAGGTCTGTCACCATTGGTACTGTACAGCCTAAATTTCTTTTGTCCGTTACTCTGATTTGCTCTTTGTCATCCTATTCTGTTATGGCATTTGTGGATTCAGGCGCTGCCCTGAATTTGATGGACTTAGAGTTTGCCAGGCGCTGTGGTTTTTTCTTGGAGCCCTTGCAGCATCCCATTCCTTTGAGGGGAATTGGTGCTACACCTTTGGCCAAGAATAAGCCTCAGTACTGGACCCAGTTGACCATGTGCATGGCTCCTGCGCATCAGGAGGATATTTGCTTTTTGGTGTTGCATAACCTGCATGATGTGGTCGTGTTGGGTTTGCCATGGCTGCAGGTCCATAATCCAGTATTGGATTGGAAATCAATGTCGGTGTCCAGTTGGGGCTGTCAAGGGGTACATGGGGATGTTTCATTGTTGTCAATTTCTTCCTCCACTCCTTCTGAAGTCCCTGAGTTTTTGTCGGATTACCGGTGTAACAGGCCAGATTATACCCCCAGGCCAGACTATACCCGGGGTTAAAGTGGCCTAGGCTAGATTATACCCCGGGTATACTTTGGCCTGGGCCAAACTATACCCCGGGGTATAAAATAGCCTAGGCCAAAGTATACCCCTCCAGGCCAGATTATACCCCCCAGGGTAAGCTGAGGGAAAGCTGCTCATTCTTCTAGGTCACAGCTCCCCCTCCCATCGGGCACTGCTCCTTTTCAAGCTCCTCCACCTCTGGTGACGCCAGGGATCTCCCTTTCTAAGCCCCACCCCCTCCCTATAGTCACATGTGACATGAAATCTTCAGCCCTGCTCGTGCCAGCTCGTTGTCTTGGCGCCTTGGATATGCTTGGAAAAGGGCTTTGTATACCTAGGGGGCACTGACGAGCACTGAGGGGTGGGTGGGGAACCCCTTTACTGGTTGCTATGGGATATAGCATGATCACTCTATCCTAGCAACACCTTGGATACGCTTGGAAAAGGGGTTTATCTATCTTGGGGGCACCATTGCAGCACTGCGGGTGGGTGGGGAAACCTTTTACTGGTTGCTATGGGATTTTACATGATCACTCTATCCTAGCAACGCCTTGAATACGCTTGAAAAAGGGGTTTATCTACCTTGGGGGCACTCTCGCAGCACTTAAGGATAGGTGGTTAACCCCTTAGGTGGTTGCTATGGGATTTTACATGACCACTTTATCCTAGCAACGGCTTGTATACGCTTGGAAAAGGGGTTTATCTACCTTGGGGGCACCCTTGCAGCACTGTGGGGAAGCCGGGGAACCCTTTTACTGGTTGCTATGGGATTTTACATGACCAATTTATCCTAGCAACGCCTTGTATACGCTTGGAAAAGGGGTTAATCTACCTTGGGGGCACCCTCACAGCACTGCGGGGTGGGTGGGGAACCCTTTTACTGGTTGCTATGGGATTTTACATGGCCATTCTATCCTAGCAACGCCTTGGATACGCTTAAAAAATGGGTTTATCTACCATGGGGGCACCCTCGCAGCACTGCGGGGAAGCCGGGGAACCCTTTTACTGAGGAAGGAAACAGCACAAAAATTCAAAAGCTGACTTAGGCCATAGTATACCCCCGGGGGATAAACTTTATACCAGGGGGTATAAAATAGTTTTTATAGTATTTCTCTAGGCCATAATGTTATCACTTCACTGTTTTTCTCACCCTATTGCTTATTTGTTGAAAAGTGTGCAGATCTGAACTGACAGTAGATGGCGCTGTCCTGTCAGTGCATAGTTAATGATAACTTGTTTTGTATGTTCTCTATGACACCTCTCTGCTCTCTATGACACCAAATCTTTTCCAATTTTGACAACCATGGAAGATCAATTGTATGACCAGCTTTTGAGATTCTACACTGCAACAGAACAAAGGTACCCTCAGTATACCTACGATCTACCTCCTGAGAAACGTGCAAATGCCAAGTCCCAGTTTAGACAAACAGCAAAGCCATATCGAGCCCAAGGAGGAATTGTTTATCATAGGGAAAAGGAGGTTCTTACTAAAAGTCGACTGCCAAATATCCTGAAGGCCTGTCATGACAACCCAATATCTGGGGGCCATTTTGGCAGAGATAAAACTTTAGCCAAAATCTCTGACCGGTTTTACTGGAAGGGAATGAAAAATGACGTTCACCAGTATGTGAAAGCCTGTTAAAAATGTTTTGTTATAAATCCCAAAATCACAAAGGAAGCTCCACCACTCAACAGTATATCAGTGCCTGGAAAAGTATGGAGCTTAGTTGGGATTGATATGATTGGCCCTCTTCAGGAAACATCAAATGGCAACAAATATATAGTTGCTGCCACTGATCATTTCTCCAAATGGACTGAAGCAACAGCTGTCCCAGATAAGAGTGCCAAGTCAGTGGCAAATTTTTTGTACTCCGTTATCTGTCGCCTTGGCTGTATGGAGACTCTGATTAGCGACCAGGGACGAGAGTTTGTAAACTCGATCATTGACAACCTGATGGAACATTTTCAAACAGATCACCGTATTTCATCTGCATACCACCCACAAACAAATGGCCAGCGGGAACGTGATAATCGGACACTTAAAGAAGCTCTTAGTAAGCTTGTCAATGACCAAGGAAACAACTGGGATCAATTCATCCCTGGTGTTCTGTTTGCCTATCACACATCTGTGCATGCTTCAACCAAGGTTACTCCATTTGAGGTCATGTATGGACGGAAGGCCAAGCTTCCCATGGACCTTAATCCCTCAAAAGATGATACGGTGGATCCCATGCCCATTTCAGATCATGCCACCCCTGATGTGCTAAATACACTGTCAAGCATTCTTAAAAAGCTGCACTCAGACGTCAGTACCAACATCCACTCTGCTCAAGAACACCAGAAGTGTGCCTTTGATCGCCGACACAAAAGCAACAAAGAAATCACTGCTGGTACCATAGTTTATATCAAGAATCAGCGCCGTATTCAACGCATAGGTTCAAAGATGGAACCACGCTGGATTGGACCTTATTTAGTTGTGGAATCCTTGACCAAGGGACGAGTAAAACTTAAGAACAACAAAACTGGCAAGATATTAAGCAACACATACCACACCAGCAACCTAAAGATTTACCAGGATAAAGAGGCTTCTCCACCATCCGATGATGATTATTCCAGTGACTCTGCCACACAGAAAAATAAGCAAACTAAGGCTTTCAACCTACTACCAAGTTCAAGAAGGAAGTATCTTAGCACCACTCTTGGCCTTACGTTTAGTAAGGTTGTATACTGTGGATGCAGACGAGACCTTGAACAACCACGGCGTACATATAAAACCAAAGGTGATGGAAACTGCTTCTTCCGGGCCATCAGCTACATCTTGACAGGAACAGAGGACAACCATTCCCTTCTCAGAGATAAAGTCATCCACCATATGAAAACTGACTTGACAAAAAAACTACAGGACTACTTGAACCAAAATGTGAATGAATATGTGAACATCTCTGGAATCTCTCGTGATGGAGTCTGGGCAACTGATGCAGAGATCATGACCACGGCGAATCTGTTGAGTTGCGACATAATAATCTACACAAACGTCGGTGACTCCATGGATTGGTTGACATATCCTGCAAGCTTCAATCTGCAGTCAACAACTGAACATGCACTGTATCTTGAAAATAAGCACGATCATTTCAATGTTGTTATCAGTGTTTAGCTTTAAACGTTAATTTGGTAGCAAGGACATGCTAGACTAAATGTCATAATACACAGAATGACTGTTGGGCGATTTGTTGCCCCAGATAATTGCATTGCATGATAAGTGACTTATAGCTAATGAGAAATTATTGCCCCCCCTCCCACCGCTAGGTGGTGCTGGCTCTGCTTCTACAAGCTCCAACGGCACTAGCCAGGTGCCGCTCTCCTCTATGGCGCCTGGCTGTGACGTCGGCGCATGGAGAGGCAGCGCCACCTAGCGGCAGGAGGGGGACCCCGTCTACCAGGAGACGGGCAGCGGCGGTTAGCGAGGGGGGGTAATCGGGCAGCCCCCCTAAGGTAACTATAAAATGGGGGGGTATTTGTAATGCATATGCATTACAAATACCCCCCTTTACAACTACTTTTGCCATGGGCAAAAGTTTTGTATAGTGGGAGGTACTCTTTAAGAATTGTCAGTTTGGTTTCTCAATAAAATGTTGAAGCATTAAGTAATTCTTGTGTATATCACTCAATGCAAATGATTTCATTGGGGTATAATATGAGCTGAGAGGTATAAATTGGGCTAGGCAACTTTAACCCCAGATTAGTTACATAATCTGGCCTGGAGGGGTATAGTTTGGCCTAGGCTATTTTACACCCCGGGGTATAGTTTGGCCTAGGCCAGTTTATGCCCGGGTATACTCTGGCATAGACCAAATTATACCCGGGGTTAATCTGGGACAGGGTTACTTTGGCCTGTTACACCGAGGAACCCTTTTACTGGTTGCTATGGGATTTTACATGACCACTTTATCCTAGCAATGCCTTGTATATGCTTGGAAAAGGGGTTTATCTACCTTGGGGGCACCCTGCTTGCTATAGGGTTTTACATGGTGTAAGTACCTTAGATTGATCATTTGAAATCGCTTAGCAACCAGGAAAAGAGTTCCCCAGCCTCCATGCAATGCTGCGACAGTGCCCCCAAGGTAGATAAGCCCCTTTTCCAAGCGTATCCAAGGCGTTGCTAGGATAAAGTGGCCATGTAAAATCCCATAGCAACCAGTAAAAGGGTTCCCCGGCTTCCCCGCAGTGCTGTGAGGGTGCCCCCAAGGTAGATAAACCCCTTTTCCAACCGTATCCAGGGCGTTGCTAGGATAAAGTGGCCATGTAAAATCCCATAGCAACCAGTAAAAGGGATCCCCACCCACCCCGCAGTGCTGTGAGGGTGTCCTCCAAGGTAGATTAACCCCTTTTCCAAGCGTATACAAGGCGTTGCTAGGATAAATTGGTCATGTAAAATCCCATAGCAACCAGTAAAAGGGTTCCCCGGCTTCCCCGCAGTGCTGTGAGGGTGCCCCCAAGGTAGATAAACCCCTTTTCCAACCGTATCCAGGGCGTTGCTAGGATAAAGTGGCCATGTAAAATCCCATAGCAACCAGTAAAAGGGATCCCCACCCACCCCGCAGTGCTGTGAGGGTGCCCCCAAGGTAGATTAACCCCTTTTCCAAGCGTATACAAGGCGTTGCTAGGATAAATTGGTCATGTAAAATCCCATAGCAACCAGTAAAAGGGTTCCCCGGCTTCCCCGCAGTGCTGTGAGGGTGCCCCCCAAGGTAGATAAACCCCTTTTCCAACCGTATCCAGGGCGTTGCTAGGATAAAGTGGCCATGTAAAATCCCATAGCAACCAGTAAAAGGCTATAGTCTGGCCTGAGGGTATAGTGTGGCCTGTTATAGTTTGGCCTAGGCTGTTTTACATCCTTAGGTATAGTTTGGCCTAGGCCAAAATATACCCAGGGTTAAATGTAGCCTAGGCCACTTTAACCCTGGGGGGTATAATGTGGCCTGGAGGGGTATAGTTTGGCCTAGGCTATTTTACACCCCGGGGTATAGTTTGGCCTAGGCCATTTTATGCCTGGGTATAGTTTGGCCTAGGCCAGTTTATACCCCGGGGTATACTCTGGCCTAGGCCAAATTATACCCGGGGTTAATCTGGGACGGGGTTACTTTGGCCTGTTACACCGGGATGTATTTGATGAGCCCAAGTCTAGTACCCTACCTCCTCATAGGGATTGTGATTGTGCTATTAATTTGATTCCTGGTAGCAAGTTCCCTAAGGGACGACTTTTCAATTTGTCTGTGCCAGAACACGCCGCTATGCGGAGTTATATAAAGGAGTCCTTGGAGAAAGGGCATATCCGCCCGTCGTCGTCACCATTGGGAGCAGGGTTCTTTTTTGTGGCCAAGAAGGATGGTTCTCTGAGACCTTGTATAGATTACCGCCTTCTTAATAAAATCACGGTCAAATTTCAGTACCCTTTGCCTCTACTGCCTGATTTATTTGCTCGGATTAAGGGGGCTAGTTGGTTCACCAAGATAGACCTTCGAGGGGCATATAATCTCGTGCGTATTAAACAGGGCGATGAATGGAAAACAGCATTTAATACGCCCGAGGGCCATTTTGAGTACCTGGTGATGCCATTCGGCCTTTCTAATGCTCCCTCTGTGTTTCAGTCCTTTATGCATGACATCTTCCAAAAGTATCTGGATAGATTCATGATCGTATATTTGGATGATATTTTGGTCTTTTCGGATGATTGGGAGTCCCATGTGAAGCAGGTCAGAATGGTGTTCCAGGTCCTTCGTGCTAATTCCTTGTTTGTGAAGGGATCTAAGTGTCTCTTTGGAGTTCAGAAGGTTTCCTTTTTGGGCTTCATTTTTTCCCCTTCTACTATCGAGATGGATTCTGGTAAAGTCCAAGCTATTTATGATTGGACTCGGCCTACATCTGTGAAGAGCCTTCAGAAATTTCTGGGCTTTGCCAATTTTTACCGTCGCTTCATCGCTAATTTTTCTAGTGTTGTTAAACCGTTGACTGATTTGACCAAGAAGGGTGCTGATGTGGTGAATTGGTCCTCTGCAGCCGTTGAGGCTTTTCAGGAGTTGAAACGTCATTTCTCTTCGGCTCCTGTGTTGTGTCAGCCAGATGTTTCGCTCCCTTTTCAGGTCGAGGATGATGCTTCTGAAATTGGAGCAGGGGCTGTTTTGTCTCAGAGAAGTTCTGATTGCTCTGTAATGAAGCCATGTGCTTTCTTTTTGAGAAAGTTTTCGCCTGCTGAGCGTAATTATGATGTTGGCAATCGGGAGTTGTTGGCTATGAAGTGGGCATTCGAGGAGTGGCGACATTGGCTTGAAGGAGCCAAGCATCACGTGGTGGTCTTGACAGATCACAAGAATCTGACTTATCTCGAGTCTGCCAAGCGGTTGAATCCTAGACAAGCTCGTTGGTCGCTGTTTTTCTCCCGTTTCAATTTTGTGGTTTCGCACCTTCCGGGTTCTAAGAATGTGAAGGCTGATGCCCTTTCAAGGAGTTTTGTGCCTGATTCTCCTGGGGTTCCTGGGCCGGCTGGTATTCTCAGAGAGGGGGTAGTTCTGTCTGCCATCTCCCCTGATTTGCGGCGGGTGCTGCAGGAGTTCCAGGCTGATAGACCTGACCGTTGTCCAGCGGAGAAACTGTTTGTCCCTGATAGATGGACTAATAGAGTTATCTCTGAGGTTCATTGTTCGGTGTTGGCTGGTCATCCTGGGATTTTTGGTACCAGAGATTTGGTGGCTAGGTCCTTTTGGTGGCCTTCCTTGTCGCGGGATGTGCGTTCTTTTGTGCAGTCTTGTGGGACTTGTGCTCGGGCTAAGCCCTGCTGTTCTCGTGCCAGTGGGTTACTTTTGCCCTTGCCGGTCCTGAAAAGGCCCTGGACGCATGTTTCCATGGATTTTATTTCAGATCTTCCTGTTTCTCAAAGGATGTCGGTCATCTGGGTGGTTTGTGATCGCTTCTCTAAAATGGTCCATTTGGTACCCTTGCCTAAATTGCCTTCTTCCTCTGATTTGCTTCCATTATTTTTCCAACATGTGGTTCGTTTGCATGGCATTCCGGAGAACATCGTGTCTGACAGAGGTTCCCAGTTTGTTTCAAGGTTTTGGCGGTCCTTTTGTGCTAAGATGGGCATTGATTTTTCCTTTTCTTCGGCTTTCCATCCTCAGACAAATGGCCAAACCGAACGAACCAATCAGACTTTGGAAACTTATCTGAGATGTTTTGTTTCTGTGGATCAGGATGATTGGGTGACCTTCTTGCCATTGGCTGAGTTCGCCCTTAATAATCGGGCCAGTTCGGCTACTTTGGTTTCGCCTTTTTTTTGTTATTCTGGTTTTCATCCTCGTTTTTCTTCAGGGCAGGTTGAGCCTTCGGACTGTCCTGGTGTGGATTCTGTGGTGGACAGGTTGCAACAAATTTGGACTCATGTGGTGGACAATTTGACCTTGTCCCAAGAGAAGGCTCAACGTTTCGCTAACCGCCGTCGCCGTGTTGGTCCCCGACTTCGTGTTGGGGATTTGGTTTGGTTATCATCTCGTTATGTTCCTATGAAGGTTTCTTCTCCTAAGTTTAAGCCTCGTTTCATTGGTCCTTATAAGATTTCTGAAATTCTTAATCCTGTATCATTTCGTTTGGCCCTTCCTGCTTCTTTTGCCATCCATAATGTGTTCCATAGGTCGTTACTGCAGAGATATGTGGCGCCTATGGTTCCCTCCGTTGATCCTCCTGCTCCGGTGTTGGTCGAGGGGGAGTTGGAGTATGTGGTGGAGAAGATTTTGGATTCTCGTATTTCGAGATGAAAACTTCAGTACTTGGTCAAATGGAAGGGCTATGGTCAGGAGGATAATTCCTGGGTTGTTGCCTCTTTTGTCCATGCTGCCGATTTAGTTCGTGCCTTTCATTTGGCTCGTCCTGATCGGCCTGGGGGCTCTGGTGAGGGTTCGGTGACCCCTCCTCAAGGAGGGGTACTGTTGTGAATTCCGTTCTCGAACTCCCTCCTGTGGTCATGAATGGTACTTCGGTGAGTTCTGTCCTTGGACTCCCTCTGGTGGCTGTGAGGGGAGCTGCTGGTTCTGAGATTCCTTCCCCAGCTGCCCTCGTTTAGAGCTAGGCTAGGATTCTCTATTTAAGTCCACTCAGATCGTTACTCCATGCCAGCTGTCAATGTTCTAGTACTGGTTCAGATCTCTCCTGGATCTTTCTGAGGACCTGTCTACTCCAGCAAAAGCTAAGTTCCGGCTTGTTCATTTGTTACTTATGGTTTTTCTTGCTAAGTTCTAGTCTAGCTTGATATCATGAAACTGCCTGGCTAGCTGGAAGCTCTGGGGGTGCAGAGTGGCACCACCGCACCGTGAGTCGGTGCGGGGGTATTTTTTGCACACTCTGCGTGGTTTTTGTAGTTTGTTGTGTTGACCGCAAAGATCCCTTTTCTATCCTCAATCTGTTTAGTTAGACTGGCCTCTCTTTGCTAAAGCCTATTTCATCCTGTGTTTGTGATTTACTCTTAACTCACAGTCAATACTTGTGGGGGGCTGCTTTTACCTTTGGGGAAATTTCTCTGAGGCAAGTGAGGCTTTGTTTCCTTTCTTTAGGGGTAGTTAGCTCTTAGGCTGTGAAGAGGCGTCTAGGCAGAGTCAGGCACGCTCCACGGCTATTTCTAGTTGTGTTGATAGGAGTAGGGTTTGCGGTCAGCAGAGTTCCCATTTCCCCAGAGCTCGTCCCGATTCTGTGTTTAACTATCAGGTCATTCCTGGTGCACCTAACCACCAGGTCCATAACACACTACCCATGCAATAAAAAACATAATAAGTTAAATTCTTTGGAAAAATTTTGGCCACAGCGGTCAGTTTATTAACAAACAACAATTAATTATTATAATTATAACAAAACATATCTGAAAACTTGAGGTGGAGGGTTCTTGGAGCTAAAAGATCTGGCATCATATATATAGGCAAAAATTGCCCCAAACTTTTAAACCAACACTTTTTTACCCTCAGCCGTGATCACCAGCTCGAGGGCACCATGTAACCCTTTTCAGGGCAGACCAAAAACCCCAAAGCTCCCGAGGACAATCCCCGTCCAGAACCCGTAACCACAAGCCAGATCCACCCCCATCGAATTGACCTTCCTCCAATAAAACATCACCAACTCCAAGAACCCCACCCCCCCACCAACCACGAACAGCCCTAACCACCTCAGGCTCGTGAGTGCCCCACCACAGCCAACGCCCTTTCGACTCCCTCTTGTAGGGCGAGTGCCCACAAATCAATACCGATATCTCTCTCCAAAAATTACCGACCCCATCCTCCAACTCAAAATGCCTCACCGCAATTCCCCCATTCCTGAAGATAAACTTCGCCACCACCCTATTAAGATTTATCCTGGCCCTATTAATGCCTTTCAAGGATCGAAGCAACCTCCAGTGTTTCCTAGGCACTATGTCAGACCACACCGTCAGAACTCCAGGATAAGAGACCCACAATCTCAAAAGATCAAAACGGATGTCCCTAATTAACTCCCGAACCGGTTTCGTACCCAAATCATTCCCCCCCATGTGCACTAGTAAAATATCCGGAGCTCTATCCAAACGTACGGCCCGGGAAAATTCTGGCAACACCCTGTTCCATAGCATACCCCGAACCCCGACCATCGAATCACTACCGTATCGCGGCCGAAACCTAACTGCCTGCCGTCCGGTCTGGCATCGGCCCACGCTGCACCCCAATACACAAACGAATGTCCGAAAATCCAAGTCAATAATGGGGACCAACCTACAAAACAGAACAACGGTTACATACCAGCATAACTCATTACCCCCCAAGAAAAACTTAATGACGTGCGTAAGTCAAGTAACGATTAGAATTCCATTGCCCGATCCGTTTAATCACTTCGACCCCTAGACCCAAACCATCTGCCTCGGTAGCGGCACCAATTCTAAAAGAATGAGACCCGTAGGACCCAGAATCAAATCCCAACTCAACCAAAACCTTTTTCAAAACCGCCGAAAATTGAAAACGGGACAAGAATGTACCATCTAGATGACAAAGTAGCGGGCCCAGTCTACCAGACCATAGACTCCAGTACTCCTCCAAACAACTTTGCGGGCACATCAAACATCCATTTACACTCCCTAAAACCACCCGCTTATCCATACCGTACCGATCTGTTTTCGACCGACGAATCAAAAAGGAAATACCTCCTGCCCAAAATTCAACGTCTTCTGCCAACAAACCTCCTGCCCTAAGTTTGTTAGGGGATACCAGCTCACCCAATCTCAAAGCCCCAAAGAACGCCCAAGAAAAAGCCAACCGAAACAGGGAAGCTTCGAACTGGGAACAACAAATTCTCCCAACAACGTCTCCCATCCTAACTAACAAACTAAACGAAATGGGTCTGCGCTTGTCGACGCTAACATTTCCGCTACAAAAACCCTTCTGGGCCTGCGTTATCAAAAAGTTTTTGGTAATGTCGACCGATCCTCGCAGCTTGAAACCAAAAGTAAAGCCTGCCATAAACTTATTCACTTTAGATACGGACCAACACCACTCCGCCGCTTTTCCCACCAAAAACAATACCGCCATTGTCCTGTCACTATCGGATTCAGCGCCTCCCCAGTGACCAGACCAGCTCTCCCAGATTTCCCAAGCCGATTTGTAAGCTAACCACGTTGACCTCGAGACCGAGGACTGAATCAACTGACCTCGTCCGCAACAATTTTCCACAAATGTGAAGGGCATACCACTCCTGAGGCGTCCGCGTCTGGCGCCAACTCCCGGAAACGTTCCAACTTTGAACGAGACAAAGCATCTGCTATAAAATTTTGGACACCCGGTACGTGTACCGCCGAAATGTATGCATTCAAATCCAGGCATCGCAACACCAGCTCCCTAACCAATCTAATCACCGGGGGAGAGAAAGAAGTTAGACTATTGATAATAGAGACCACGCTTAGATTATCACAGTGAAACCTGACCTTCCGATTTTGAAAGATGTCACCCCAAATCGCAACTGACACCACAATTGGGAACAATTCTAGCAGTGCAAGATTCGTGTTTAAACCCTGTCTCCGCCATACCTCTGACCACTGTTATGACCCCAATGGCAGAGGGTCTCAGAAATAATTACTAAGTCTGCAAACACAAAAAACCAGCTAATAGGGCAGTGGTAACTGAGCTGACCATATATCTAATCCTAGCACCACAAATAGCAGCAGCCGGGGAACGTGCCTACGTTGGTTCTAGACGTCTCGCGCCAGCCGGAAAACTAACTAACCCTAGAAGGGAAAAGAAAGACCTTTCTTGCCTCCAGAGAAAAGACCCCAAAAGTTGGATACAAGCCCCCAACAAATAATAACGGTGAGGTAAGAGGAAAAGACAAACTTAAGAATGAGCTAGGTATTTAGCAAAGAGAGGCCCACTAGCTAATAGCAGAATATAGTAAGATGACTTATATGGTCAGCAAAAACCCTATCAAAATATCCACGCTGGATATTCAAGAACCCCGGAACCGTCTAACGGCCCGGGGGGAGAACACCAGCCCCCTAGAGCTTCCAGCAAAGTCAGGAATCACATTTAGTACAAGCTGGACAAAAATAAGAGCAAAGCAAATAACCAAAAAACAAAGAAGCAGGACTTAGCTTAATTTTGCACAAACCAGGATCAGCAGACAGGAGCAAACAGAAAGGATCTGATTACAACGATGCCAGGCACTGGACTAAGGATCCAGGAAGTTTATATAGCAACACCCCTGGACTAACGACCCAGGTGGGTGCCAAACTGAGGAAAGACAATCCCAGAGTCATATCACTAGTAACCACAAGAAGGAACCAAAAAGTCTAATTCACAACAGTACCCCCCCCTTAAGGAGGGGTCACCGAACCCTCACCAAGACCACCAGGGCGATCAGGATGAGCAGCATGAAAGGCACGAACTAAATCGGCCGCATGTACATCAGAAGCAACCACCCAGGAATTATCCTCCTGACCATAGCCCTTCCACTTGACCAGATACTGAAGCCTCCGTCTGGAGAGACGAGAATCCAAGATCTTCTCCACCACGTACTCCAACTCGTTCACAACCAACACCGGAGCAGGAGGCTCAACAGAAGGAACCACAGGTACAACGTACCGCCGCAACAAAGACCTATGGAACACGTTGTGAATGGCAAACGACACCGGAAGATCCAAGCGAAAGGACACAGGATTAAGGATTTCCAATATCTTGTAAGGACCGATGAAGCGAGGCTTAAATTTAGGAGAGGAGACCTTCATAGGAACAAATCGAGAAGACAGCCATACCAAATCCCCAACACGAAGTCGGGGACCCACACCGCGGCGGCGGTTGGCAAAACGCTGAGCCTTCTCCTGTGACAACTTTAAGTTGTCCACCACATGATTCCAGATCTGCTGCAACCTATCCACCACAGAATCTACCCCAGGACAGTCAGAAGGCTCCACATGTCCCGAGGAAAAACGAGGATGGAAACCAGAGTTGCAGAAAAATGGCGAAACCAAAGTAGCGGAACTAGCCCGATTATTAAGGGCAAACTCAGCCAACGGCAAGAAGGTCACCCAATCATCCTGATCTGCCGAAACAAAACACCTCAAATAAGCCTCCAGAGTCTGATTAGTTCGCTCCATTTGTCCATTAGTCTGAGGATGAAAGGCAGACGAAAACGACAAATCAATGCCCATCCTAGCACAAAAGGATCGCCAGAACCTGGAAACAAACTGGGATCCTCTGTCAGACACAATATTCTCAGGAATGCTGTGTAAATGAACCACATTCTGAAAGAACACAGGAACCAGATCGGAAGAGGAAGGCAGCTTAGGCAAAGGCACCAAATGGACCATTGTAGAAAAGCGATCACATACCACCCAGATGACAGACATGCCCTGAGACACCGCGAGATCTGAAATGAAATCCATGGAAATGTGTGTCCAAGGCCTCTTCGGGACAGGCAAGGGCAAGAGCAACCCGCTGGCACGAGAACAGCAAGGCTTAGCTCGAGCACAAGTCCCACAGGACTGCACAAATGACCGCACATCCCGTGACAAGGAAGGCCACCAAAAGGACCTAGCCACCAGATCTCTGGTGCCAAAAATTCCCGGATGCCCTGCCAACACCGAGGAATGGACCTCGGAAATGACTCTGCTGGTCCACTTATCAGGAACAAACAGTCTGTCAGGTGGACAAGAGTCAGGTCTACCAGCCTGAAATCTCTGCAACACACGTCGCAAATCAGGAGAAATGGCTGACAGGATAACTCCCTCTTTGAGAATACCAACTGGTTCTGCGACTCCAGGAGAGTCAGGCACAAAGCTCCTTGAAAGAGCATCAGCCTTCACATTCTTTGAACCTGGTAAATACGAGACCACAAAGTCAAAACGGGAGAAAAACAATGACCAGCGGGCCTGTCTAGGATTCAGGCGTTTAGCAGACTCGAGATACATCAAATTTTTGTGATCAGTCAAGACCACCACACGATGCTTAGCACCCTCGAGCCAATGACGCCACTCCTCAAATGCCCACTTCATGGCCAGCAACTCCCGATTGCCAACATCATAATTCCGCTCAGCAGGCGAAAACTTCCTAGAGAAGAAAGCACATGGTCTCATTACCGAGCAACCAGGGCCTCTCTGCGACAAAACGGCCCCTGCCCCAATCTCAGAAGCATCCACTTCGACCTGAAAGGGAAGTGAGACATCAGGCTGGCACAAAACAGGCGCCGAAGTAAACCGGCGCTTCAACTCTTGGAACGCCTCCACGGCTGCAGGAGCCCAGTTAGCAACATCAGAACCTTTCTTGGTCATATCCGTCAAAGGTTTAACAACGCTAGAAAAATTAGCGATAAAACGACGGTAGAAGTTAGCAAAACCCAAGAACTTCTGAAGACTCTTAACTGACGTGGGTTGAGTCCAATCATGAATAGCTCGGACCTTGACTGGGTCCATCTCCACAGCAGAAGGGGAAAAAATAAACCCCAAAAAGGGAACCTTCTGTACTCCAAAGAGACACTTTGAGCCCTTAACAAACAAAGCATTCTCACGCAAAACCTGAAACACCATCCTGACCTGCTCCACATGTGAGTCCCAATCTTCAGAGAAAACCAGAATATCATCCAGATAAACAATCATAAATGTATCCAGATACTTCCGGAAAATATCATGCATAAAGGACTGAAACACTGAGGGAGCATTAGAGAGCCCAAAAGGCATCACCAAGTACTCAAAATGACCTTCGGGCGTATTAAATGCTGTCTTCCATTCATCTCCTTGCTTAATGCGCACAAGGTTGCACGCACCACGAAGATCTATCTTGGTGAACCACTTGGCACCTTTAATCCGGGCAAACAAGTCCGACAACAGAGGCAAAGGATACTGAAATTTAACAGTGATTTTATTCAGAAGCCGATAGTCAATACAAGGTCTCAAAGATCCGTCCTTCTTGGCCACAAAAAAGAATCCCGCACCAAGAGGGGAAGAGGATGGACGGATATGCCCCTTCTCCAGACAGGTACAGACAGATTAAATAGCCTTCCCTTAGGAAATTTACTACCTGGAATCAAATCTATGGCGCAGTCACAGTCCCTATGAGGAGGCAGAGCACTGGACCTGGACTCGCTGAATACATCCCGATAATCAGACAAATACTCAGGAACTTCCGAAGGAGTAGAGGAAGCAATAGACACCGGCGGGGAATCAGCATGAATTCCCTGACAGCCCCAACTTGACACAGACATTGCCTTCCAATCCAAGACTGGATTGTGGGTCTGTAACCATGGCAGACCCAAAACGACCAAATCATGCATTTTATGCAGAACAAGAAAACGAATCACCTCCCGATGTTCAGGAGTCATGCACATGGTTACCTGCGTCCAAAACTGCAGTTTATTTTCCGCCAATGGCGTAGCATCAATACCTCTAAGAGGAATAGGATTTACCAACGGTTCAAGAACAAAACCACAGCGCTTGGCAAATGACAGATCCATAAGACTCAGGGCAGCACCTGAATCCACAAACGCCATAACAGGGTAAGAAGACAATGAGCAAATTATAGTCACAGACAAAATAAATTTAGGTTGCAAATTACCAATGGCGACAGGACTAACAACCCTTGTTAGGCCTTTAGAGCATGCTGATATAACATGTGTAGAATCACCACAGTAAAAACACAACCCATTCTGACGTCTATGATTTTTCCGCTCATTTCTAGTCTGAATTCTATCACATTGCATTAAATCAGGTGTTTGTTCAGACAACACCACCAGAGGATTAGCGGTTTTGCGCTCCCGCAAACGCCGGTCAATTTGAATAGCCAGCGCCATGGAATCATTCAGACTTGTAGGAATGGGGAAACCCACCATCACATTCTTAATGGCTTCAAAAAGGCCATTTCTGAAATTTGCGGCCAGAGCACACTCATTCCACTGAGTACGCACGGACCATTTCCGAAATTTTTGGCAATACACTTCAGCTTCATCCTGGCCCTGAGAAATAGCCAGCAAGGCTTTTTCTGCCTGAACTTCAAGATTGGGTTCCTCGTAAAGCAATCCGAGCGCCAGAAAAAACGCATCAATATTTGCCAATGCCGGATCTCCTGGCGCTAGCGAGAAAGCCCAAATCTGAGGGTCGCCCCGTAAAAAAGAGATAACAATTTTAACTTGCTGAGCTGAATCTCCAGATGAGCGGGGTCTCAGAGATAGAAACAATTTACAATTATTCCTGAAATTTCTAAACTTAAATCGGTCTCCAGAAAACAGTTCAGGAATAGGTATTTTAGGTTCAGACATTGGACTACTGGTAACAAAATCTTGTATGCCCTGCACACGAGCAGCAAGCTGGTCTACACTTGTAATCAAGGTCTGGACATTCATGTCTGCAGCAAGCACAAGCCACTCAGAGGTAAAGGGGAGGAAGAGAGGAAAAAAAAAAACTCAGAATTTCCTTTCTTACTATCCCACTTCTGCAATGCATTAAACATTCAATGTTGGCCTGGCATACTGTTGAAGATCTTGGATTCTCGTCTCTCCAGATGGAGGCTTCAGTATCTGGTCAAGTGGAAGGGCTATGGTCAGGAGGATAATTCCTGGGTGGTTGCTTCTGATGTGCATGCGGCCGATTTAGTTCGTGCCTTTCACTCTGCTCATCCTGATCGCCCTGGTGGTCTTGGTGAGGGTTCGGTGACCCCTCCTTAAGGGGGGGGTACTGTTATGACCCCAATGGCAGAGGGTCTCAGAAATAATTACTGTCTGCAAACACAAAAAACCAGCTCATAGGGCAGTGGTAACTGAGCTGACCATATATCTAATCCTAGCACCACAAATAACAGCAGCCGGGGAACGTGCCTACGTTGGTTCTAGACGTCTCGCGCCAGCCAGGGAACTAACTAACCCTAGAAGGGAAAAGAAAGACCTTTCTTGCCTCCAGAGAAAAGACCCCAAAAGTTGGATACAAGCCCCCAACAAATAATAACGGTGAAGTAAGAGGAAAAGACAATTGTAAGAATGAGCTAGGTATTTAGCAAAGAGAGGCCCACTAGCTAATAGCAGAATATAGTAAGATGACTTATATGGTCAGCAAAAACCCTATCAAAATATCCACGCTGGATATTCAAGAACCCCCGAACCGTCTAACGGCCCGGGGGGAGAACACCAGCCCCATAGAGCTTCCAGCAAAGTCAGGAATCACATTTAGTACAAGCTGAACAAAAATAAGAGCAAAGCAAATAACCAAAAAACAAAGAAGCAGGACTTAGCTTAATTTTGCACGAACCAGGATCAGCAGACAGGAGCAAACAGAAAGGATCTGATTACAACGATGCCAGGCACTGGACTAAGGATCCAGGAAGTTTATATAGCAACACCCCTGGACTAACGACCCAGGTGGGTGCCAAACTGAGGAAAGACAATCCCAGAGTCATATCACTAGTAACCACAAGAGGGAGCCAAAAAGTCTAATTCACAACAGACCACCCACCGGCGCTCCACCGACCTCCACAATATGCACGGTATCCGACCGAACCGGCTGCGTCCGTGTAAACCTCGCAATCAAAATCATTCACGGTTTCTAACTGAATCAGTGATCGACCATTATAATTTGACAAAAAACACTGCCAAACCATCAAATCATCTCTGTGCTTCTTAGTCAAACGAACGAAATGATGTGCTGCCCTGATTCCGGCCGTCGCCAACGACAGCCTGCGGCAAAAAATCCGACCAATGGGAATAATCCGGCACGCAAAATTCAAACGTCCCAACAGGGACTGCAACTCTTTCAATGTCACCTTGCGCAATCGACCAATCCTGTAAACCTCCTGCCCCAGAAACAAAAGCTTGTCCTCCGGCAACCTGCACTCCATTCTCTCTGAATCAATAAGGATGCCCAAAAAACTCAACACTTTGCCTGGTCCCTCTTTCTTCTCTTTTGCCAATGGGATGCCAAAGAGCCCAGCCATCCACTCCATGGTAGCCAACAAATTCCTGCATACCGCCGAGTCCGGGGGGCCAATAAACAAAAAATCATCCAAATAATGAATGGCGGAAGGATCTCCAGTAATGTCCCTAATCACCCATTCAAGAAAAGTGCTGAACGTCTCAAACAGAGAACAAGAAATCGAACAGCCCATAAGCAAACATCTATCTAGATAAAAACCACCATTCCAAAAACAACCCAGCAAAGGAATGCTATCCGGGTGAACCGGGAGCAACCGAAAGGCCGATTCTTCAATGTCCGTTTTGGCTAATAAAGCCCCTTTGCCATACTGACGTACCCACCGTACTGCTGCGTCAAAAGAAGTATATACCACCGAACATAACTCCTCATCTATGCCATTATTAACTGACCTACCCCGTGGATACGACAAATGGTGGATCAACCGAAACTTGTTCGGCTCCTTCTTAGGCACCACCCCCAGTGGTGAAACAATCGTGCCTTCAATCGGCAAAGAACTAAATGGCCCAGCCATCCTACCCAGTTCCACCTCCTTCGCCAACTTACTGCTGACCACCGCAGCATGCAGGTCTGCTGACCTCAAATTCTTGGTAGAAAAAGAAACCGAATGAGTAGGAGCCGGAATCCGAAAACCCTCAGAAAACCCGCTTAAAAGAATGCCCGCCTTTTCCTGATCCGGGTACCTATTTAGATAAGGGGCCATCTTTTGAAGCTTCACTGGGGTCTCCCCCTTGACTGCCACCCATTCCTGGCTTACCCCTGGCTTTCTTGAAACATTTTGACGCTCCGTGGGAGGCTCCGTTGCAATGGGAACAAACATTTTTAAATTTGCAGGAGTTCCCATACTTACATTGGCCGTCATTAAACTGCCAACAGGTTCCTGACTTCTCTTTCCCACCCTGGGCCCCATGTCCTCCGCTGGCATGCCCTGACTGTTGGTTGCTGGCGCTGCCGCTCCCGTGAAAGGGCTGCCCATACCTCACCGGGGCCATGACTTTCAACCAAAGCCCAATGTCCTTTTGGTCCCATTTGATTTCTGGCCTAACCACCTTTTCTCTGACGGAACTGCTCATCATAACGCAGCCACGCCTGACCCCCATAAGTACGATATGCCTCCCCTCTTGAGTCGAAGTAACAAAACAGGCCCGAACAGTTGTCTCGAAATTTCTCACCTATTACACTAGCCAGTATCGCAAAAGCCTGCTGCCAATTAACGAAGGTTTGCGGGATCAACTGCCACCTTCTCTTCTCCTCCTCCTCCTTTTTACTATCCTCCTTCTTATTCTTGTCCAAGTTAAACTTTTCTAAAGGAATGAGGGAGAAAATCTCCACATATTCATCCTTCCAAATTTTTTCCTTCACCTCCTTCTTTAAATGCGCACCCAGCGGACCCTCAAAGCATACATACACCTCCCCTTTCGCTCTGTCATCCAATTTCACCGTATCCCCCATATCCTTCTCCGTCTGCACCGACACCGATACGCCGGCCAAAGATGCCTGCGCTGACCCGCCCAGCCTGGCTGTGTCACTCGCCAACCGCGATCTGATACCCAAACCCTGTAACCAGGCTCCCAGAGGTGACCCCCCAGCCCCCTCCACCACTCCCCCATCCAGACTTTTCAAAAAATGCGACACCCCAGCCAGAATATCACTAATTCCCGACACCCCGGAGCCCCCTACCCGTGCCAGCGCGCTGCCGACAGCTGCCGCACATTGACTACCCCCAAATTAAACTAACCGACCCCCCGATGCAGACAAACGAGACATGGACATATACTCACGAGGCTGCGCAGGTGCTGTGTCCCCGCCAGCTGGACATCCGGACTCCTGCCGTGCTCCGTCCTCCGGCTGATCGCTCCCAGACTCGCTCCTGATGTCGTCCCTGTGCTGCTCCAGGCCCGTGCCACTGGCCTCCTCATCACCAGGGGGACTGGAGCAGGGGATTTTTGGCGTTCCCTTGACCGTCTCCCGGACCTGGATCTGTAGTCGGTAGCCACCTCCCGTAGCCTGCTGCCCCTCAATGTGCCTCTGCCCTTACCATCTGCGGAGCCAGGAGACGCATTTGAAGGCTGCCTGCCCTGCAACCTGCTCTGCCTGCCATTCCGGATGTCGGGTGCCTTCCCTACTGCTCCTCTTCGGGTGCCTGCAGCTGCAGACACCGCCGTGCTCATGCCTGCAGCCGTCGCAGCTGCCTGCCTCCCTCTTCCGGCCGCTGGCCGGGCCACGCTCTCTGGTGCTGTGCCGCGGCTGCAGGTTCCTCTCCTGGCCTGAGCCGTCCCCCGGCGCGCAGGCGCAGGCCGAACTTCCTGTGCGGCCTGCATTTCCGGTGAAGCCTGCCTAGACACTGTGCTCCTCACTTCAGTGGTGCGCCGCCGGCCCGCGCCGGCAGAGCGGGTGCCTGGAATCCTGTCGGAGGCGGCACCAGGCAGGTCGGCTGCATCGCTGCACCTGTCCTCCGCAGGGTCCCGGGAGGGGCTCCGCGGCCTCCGCCTGCCGTGCATGGAGATCTCCGGGGACAACCGCTCTGGGGGCCTGGTCCTCCGCGTCCTGCTGCCCTGCTTCTCACCGCTGCCCAGTAAGGAAGCAAGCTGCTCCTGCAGCCATCCATCCCTGCACGATCTCGCCATGTCCCGCAGCGTGTCCACTAAGCCCTCGACAGAATCCATGGTAAGTCTGTCAAGGAGGGGGGATGAAAGGCCTTCTCTGCTGATTGTCTCACTTGAGTCCTTTTCCGGCCGTCTTCTCCTCATGAATGGCCTTTTTCCCGCACTTTTTCCACCCTTGTCACCCATCCCCAGCCCCAAACTCCTCCCCCATTCCCCTACGGCCAATCCCCTTACGAAATTTCAAAAATAATTTGGAAGAAACCCTCCCTTGGCAACGCAGTCATGGGGGGCCTCCATCTAGCTGCGCCCATTCCAGCCCCCATCTGGTACAATCTACAGCAATCATTGCTTCCAAGAGAAAAGAGGGACTCAATACAGTAAAGGATAGACCTTCATTCCAGTCTCCTAATTACTCCATTCCATCTGGAGACCAAGTGGACAACACCTTGACGAAGCTTTCACGAGAGAACGTCACGCCAGCAAAACTTGTGAGATCATGGTGTGGGGTGGCATAATGTACAGTAGATGGACCCTTTTATTCTTCATTCCAGGTATTCTAACTGCTCGGCATTCCATTTATTTTGTGGTACAGCCAGTGGTACAGCCATTTCTCCAATGTATCCTATGAGCCAGTTTTCAACGTGACAATATTATGCCACATGTTTCTCGTGTTACTGTGAGCAGCATGTGTGGTCTAAGCATACTATCATAGCTTGCAGCATATCTGGACTTGTCTTCCATTGAGCACGTCCGGGACATTGGCAATAGCAAAATGGAAATGCAGGCAGTGTATCTTGATGATTTTTATGCCCAAGCACATTCAGTGAGGGAAAATCTTCCTCAGGCAACAATTAGTAATCTCATTGACAGCAGCCAAGATGTGTAAGTGTGTGTAATTCTGTGCTTAGAGCTCACACTTGACACTGAATAAATCAAGATCTTTTGAAAATGTTGCTGTTCCTTATTGATACTATAATTTCAATGTTGAAGAAAGTGGAGTATAGTTTAAGTCAGAGGTGGGAAATTATTTTCCTGAGGGGTCACATGAGAGATTGTGCCTGTTGTGGAGGGTCGAAACAATAGGCTGAAATTAATTCTACTCAATATTAATATTAACATATTAATTATAATTATTTTATATTAATATTAATTGTATCATTTAATATTGAGCAGAATTAAGAATGGTGACATCCCCTATATACCATTAGCCCGCACACAGTACACTATATACCACATGAGACACACACAGACCCCTATATGCTGTAAGAGCCACTATATACAGTATGAGCCACCACATAGCTTCCTACTGTATATAGCATCCCATATACAGCATGAGCCCCACATAACCTTCCACGTACAGTATGAGCCCCACATAGCCCCAAATAGCTTCTTATTGACATAGAAAAATCCCATACATGTAAAATGTCTGTATCCCAGGGAGGGCACAATGAGGCCCATGGGTCACTGTTTGTTTAGCCCTTTGGCTATCTCGGTTCGTGGGCCAGACAGGAACAGCTAGAACCCGGATGTGGCCCACGGGCCGCCCTTGGCCCAGGTATGGTATAAGCGCTCATTAAAATGTAAACATTTTTTAAAAAATCTAAAAAATATAGTCATCCTTTATCCAGCTTAAAAAATGAAAATGCTTTTTTTTTTTTTTAAATAAACTTCTGTGTAATAGTCATGTCAGAAAACTCCGATCTATGAAAACATAATTATTTGAACTATATGATAAACGCAAAAAAATAAAGAAAACTGAAATGCCAGTATCGCCATTTTTGTTTGTTACTCTTCTAAAAAACATACAATGAAATGCAAAGAAAATGTCATGTGCACCACAAATTATATCTATAGAATTTCAACTACGGTAAGTGCCCAAAACATAAGCCCCCTTCCATCTCTATGGACAGAAAAATAAAAAAGTCTCAAGGCCCAGAAAATGGCAACTTTACCATTTTTCACAAGGTTCAGATTTTTTTTCATAAGTTTGTCATCGTCGTAATCGTACTGACATAAAGAAATATATTACTAGGTTAACGTTTTTGCAGAATGAACATATATAATAAAACATATTTGGGTTATGTTACTTTTTTTTTTTTTGTGCTTGTTTTTTGCATGACAAGCTGATGTTTTTATTGATGCCATATTGCAATAGCTATGAACTTTTTATAGTTTATAGTTATTTTTCTAGTGTGCTGTGGCAACCAAAAATGGCAATTCTGGCATCTTAATTTTTACCATATATTTAAACTAGGAAAAATGGAAGGTGATTTGAATTTTTGAATGTTTTTTAACCTCTTCAAGACCTTGCCCTTTTCCGATTTTGCGTTCTTGCTTTGCACTCCCCTCCTTCTCAGAGCCATAACTTTTTTATTTTTCCGTCAATATGGCCATGTGAGGGCTTGTTTTTTGCGGGACAAGTTTCACTTTTGAATGACATCATTGGTTTTAGCATGTCATGTACTAGAAAACAGGAAAAAAATTCCAAGTGCGGTAAAATTGCGAAAAAAGTGCAATACCACACTTGTTTTTTGCGTGGCTTTTTGATAGGTTCACTAAATGCTAAAACTGACCTGCCATTATGATTCTCCAGGTCATTATGAGTTCATAGACACCAAACATGTCTAGGTTACGTTTTATCTAACTGGTAAAAAACAATTGCGCAATTTTCCAATACCCTTAGCGTCTCCATTTTTCGTGATCTCAGGTTGGGTTAGGGCTTATTTTTTGCGTGCAAAGCTAACGTTTTTAATGATACCATTTTGGTGCAGATAGATACTTTTTTTGACCGCCCATTATTGCATTTTAATGCAATGTCTCAGCGACCAAAAAAACGTAATTCTGGCATTTCAAATTTTTTTCTTCCTACGCTGTTTAGCGATCACGTTAATGCTTTTTTTATTAATAGATTGGGCGATTCTGAATGCGGCGATACCAAATATGTGTAGGTTTGATTTTTTTATTGTTTTATTTTGAATGGGGCGAAAGGGGGGTGTTTTAAACTTTTATATTTTCTTATTTTTTTCATATTTTTTTTAACTTTTTTTTCTTACTTTTGTCATGCTTCAATAGCCTCCATGGGAGTCTAGAAGCTGGCATAGCTTGAGCAGTTCTGCTGCATAGCAGCGATCATCAGATCGCTCCTATATAGCTGAATTGCAGGCTTGCTATGAGCGCCGACCACAGGGTGGCGCTCAAAGCAAGCCGGCATCAGTAACAATAGAGGTCTCAAGGAGACCTCTGGTTACTATGCCGACGCATTGCTGACCCCCATCATGTGACAGGGGTCGGCGATATGCGCATTTCCGGCCCGATGGCCAGAAGCGCCGGTTAAATGCTGCTGTCAGCATTTGACAGCGGCATTTAACTAGCTAATAGCGGTGGGTGAATCGCAATTTCACCCGCCGCTATTGCGGCACATGTCAGCTGTTCAAAACAGCTGACATGTCCCGGCTTTGATGCGGGCTCATCGCCAGAGCTCACATCAAAGCAGGGGATCCGACCTCTGCAGTAATAGTACGGCGGAGGTCGGTAAAGGGTTAATATTTTTTAAAACATTAAGAGACTAAAAAATAGTTCTATTTCCTACATTTTGATAGAGAAGCAGAAAATATCATACTTATGAGGACCAAGATGCCAGATGGCATTAGCATTACAACTAGAGAAGGCATAATTAAAATTTTTGCACTGAATCTCTCAGGAAATTCAATTCACATAGATCCACATAAATAACCCCTTATTGACTACCGATACTCATCTGCAATATAAAAGACCAGCATCCACCAACAAATGACAATCCTGTAGCTGTCAGCTGTACACTATAGCTGACAACTTGCTGCATCATCCAAGATGAGTGTTGGCACCAACTATGGTTGTTCAACCCTTTAAATGCTTCTGTCAATAGTGACTACAGCATCTAGATGGTTAACAGGCATGTGGGGGCCTCCTCTTTAACCCCATTGGCACCCTGAGATCTTGATTGTGTGGTCCTGATGTTTGTCATGGCAGTTCATGACCAAATATCAGCCTTAAAGTCTGCCAGCTATAGAGGCATGTTCAAAAGTTATCAAAATTTAGGTTTCAAAAATAAACTTTTTCATTCCTTTCATTCCTCTCATACCACTTTACATTAATCCCTGCAAAACACCTGTAGATTTAATGAACTACCTGAAATCAATTTTGATTACATTACAGGGTAAGCAGGCGCCCTAGTCTACTAACCAAAAACTCATGGACCAGGGATCATCCCACCGAACGCCTACTCTCCTTTAACCCTGGACATAATACTACTCAGACAGCACAAGGTGAGGGTAAAACAGTGTGACAATACTTTATTGAAACACAATACAGGCAAATAACACATAGAACATCCCTAGCAAAACACCCAAGATGGTACAAAATTACTGAGTCTCAACCTTCCACTGACTCATCGGGACTAGGGTTGAGCGAAACGGGTTGTTCATTTTCATAAGTCGCCGACTTTTGGCAAAGTCGGCGTCTCTTGAAACCCGACCCGATCCCTGTGTGGGGTCGGCCATGCAGTACGCGATCTAGGTGCGAAAGTCGCGTTTCGTATGATGTGTTTAGCGCCATTTTTGCAGCCAATGAAGGAGCGGTAGAGTGCTGACGTAGGTGTTAGGGGGCGTACACAACAACAGGCATTTTTTTTCGCGTGCATTACAGCGATATGCAAAGTGTAAAATGAGCGTTCTGGGAGCGATGTGGAAAATCAGCGTTTAGGGAGAGAGAGAGAGAGAGAGAGAGAGATTTAAAAAATAATATTAAAAAAATTTCTTCATTGGGTTTCGTGTTTCGGCCGAAACCCGACTTTTCACGGTGGTCGGCCGATTACACTCGACTCGACTTTTAAGACAGTCGGGTTTCACAAAACCCGACTCGACCCTAAAAAACTAAAGGTCGCTCAACCCTAATCAAGACAAGAGCAGCTGTGACTTGAGGGCTGACTACCCCCACCTGTAGCAAGCACAGAGAGGAGGTAACAACAAGCTTAGGAATCTGACAGTCCATTGAGGTAAAAGGCTAGGTGACTGAAGGGTCACAACTAGTGTTGAGCGATACTTTCCGATATCGGAAAGTATCGGTATCGGAAAGTATCGGCCGATACCGTCAAAATATCGGATCCAATCCGATACCGATACCCGATCCCAATGCAAGTCAATGGGACGAAAATATCGGAATTAAAATAAACCCTTTATAAACTTGTAGGTTCATTCTACATGAAGGAAAACAACTAAGAATAATGTAGGATGTATTGGGGGACGTGGCGGAGATATTAAAGGGACAGAGGTTTAGCCCAATGTAATAGAATAGCAGGATTTTTAATTTTTTTTTATGAAGTTCGGCGTTAGAAAGAATTTGACTATGTTATTTTTTTTTTTTTTTATGTCAGATATTGATGTTTCACTACTTCCACGCCCTTCACCTTCTTTTTTACTTCTCCCACGCTTTCTTCTTAATTATCCTCATCATCAGCTTCTTTGACATCAACTTCTTCACCTTATTCATCTTCTTCTTCATCTTCTACCTATTATTTTTTGGGTTACATTGTTCATATTCTTTTTATTTTACTATTATCTTCATCATATTCAACTTCTTCATCATATTCTTATTTGTGACAGGCATTCCCGTAGTTGTTATCTATAAAAGTTTGAAGATTACACCTTCCGTTCTGCCTGTCACAAACCAGTTACATTTGTCCGCGTTCAGTTTGGCCTGCAGCATCAGGCTTTATCCAGGGGCACCACGAGGAGGAACGGACTCACCCCCATACACTGCTTAGTCTTCTTCTGCTTATAATTTACATAATATTTTTTTGCTCTGATATTTTGTGTTATGCTTAATGTCCTTCTGCTCTTTGTTCTGCAGCCTCTTGTTCTTCTGCTTCTCGGTCTTCCAGGTCGTCGTCGTCTCCAGGGTCGTCGTCTCCGGGGTCGTCGTCATCGGGGTGGTCTCCGGGGTCGTCGTCATCGGGGTGGTCTTCAGGGTCATCGTCTCCAGGGTCGTCGTCATCACGGTGGTTGTCGTCTCTGGTGTCGTCGTCATCTTAGGGGTGTTCTTCCGGGTCATCGTGTTTAGTCTCTTGAACTTGGAAATGTAGCAGAAGGTACAAGAAGGCTGAGAAAATGCCGAGAACCAGCTGATGGAACTGGAACTCGGATGGCTACCCGAAGGTCCAAGAGCCAATGGAACTACCGAGGACCAGCTGACGTTACTGGAACCCGGTTACTAAGCAGGAGGTACCCGTGCCTGAAAGCACTACCAAGGACCACCTGACGTTGGTGGAACTCGGATACCCAGAGGGAGGCACCTAAGCCAAAGGCTCTGCCCGGAACCAGCTGACGGTACTGGAACCAGGATGGGGAGCAGAAGGTACAAGAGCAAAAGACACTGCCGAGAACCAGCTGACGGTGCTGGAACCCGGATGGGTAGCCGAAGGTCCAAGAGCCAATGGAACTACCGAGGACCAGCTGACGTTACTGGAACCCGGTTACTAAGCAGGAGGTACCCGTGCCTGAAAGCACTACCAAGGACCACCTGACGTTGGTGGAACTCGGATACCCAGAGGGAGGCACCTAAGCCAAAGGCTCTGCCCGGAACCAGCTGACGGTACTGGAACCAGGATGTGGAGCAGAAGGTACAAGAGCAAGTGTCTGCGTGGCTTTTGCAGGACACGTTGCCGGCTGCACAGCAGGGGAACAGCTGGCGGTGCTGGACCCCACTGACACATTGGCGAGGTGTTTGGCTCTGTGCAGCCAGCACTTCCGGACAGCAACGAGCGGTGTTGTAGCCCGGGCTCTGCAGGGGGAGCAGAGTGTAGGCCGAAGCCTACTTGAACCAATTTCAAAGGTAACCTTTAACCCCCCCTCAGGGGTTAGAAAGTAGAAGAGCCACAGCTTATGCAGCAGTAGTGCTGCACAAGTCAAAGGTTGCTCTTTTAATTTCGCTCCTTGCACACGCTGAATGAAACACGTATAACATTTAGCCCTTTATACAGTCAAACTGTGTTGGAGGCGCGAGTTCCCTTTGTAATGAGACGCAGCACAGATGTCAAGAATCCCACCTTGGTGCTGGGTGCAGCCTCCTGAGCGTTGTTATTTGCTGTACAGGAGTCTGCGCTGTCGTGTTATCCCCTGGCCTAGCGCTGTTAGCGCTGCCCATCTTCTGACCTCATTTAATGTTGGCCGGTGCGGTTCGCGATGCCCATGAATCACAGCCCCGCAGTGTATTGACATAGTTTAAACACTGCGGGGCTGGGATTCATGGCCTGGCGCAGTACATATGTTCGCCTCTCGCTTGGGTTCTTACACCTGCTTCAGACTGTGTGGCGTCAGCTGATCCCTTATCGCATGCCACGGCCATGAAGCCGCACAGTCCGAAGAAGGCGGAAGGAGAGGAGGGACAGGCGAACTGATGCACTGATCCTGCCCATCAATCACACCCTCGCAGTCCCAATAAATAAGACACCGAGGGGCGTTGTGTGGGTCAGGGCGGCCGCAGAGGCGCAGGCAGCCAAACAATGATGCCAGAAGACGGGCAGCGCTACCAAGGGGGTTGCAGCGTGTCATTACAAAGGAAAGTCACACCACCGGGACGGTTAAATGGTCACACAGAGGACACATTGCAGACGTGTTTTCAGTTCCACATGTGCAAGGAGAATACGTTTCTGAGCCACCTTGCACACATGCAGCATTACCGCTGTACAAGGTGGCTGGATAACGTAAAAACGCCTGGGGGAGGGGGGACAGGTTCCCTTCAATTTCAGTTCTTGTGTCTGCGTGGCTTTTGCAGGACACGTTGCCGGCTGCACAGCAGGGGAACAGCTGGCGGTGCTGGACCCCACTGACACATTGGCTGGTGTTTTTCTCTGTGCAGCTAGCACATCTGGGCAAAAACTGGCGGTGTGTTAGAGCCCAGGGACAGCAGGAGGAGGAGCAGGAGGAGGAGGAGCAGGGGGAGGGGAGTGTAGGCCGAAGCCTGCACAGGCGGCAGCTTTGGGTGTGTTGTGTCTGCGTGGCTTTTGCAGGACACGTTGCCGGCTACACAGCAGGGGAACAGCTGGCGGTGCTGGACCCCACTGACACATTGGCGAGGTGTTTGGCTCTGTGCAGCCAGCACTTCCGGACAGCAACTAGCGTTGTTGGAGCCCGGGCTCTGCAGGTGGAGCAGAGTGTAGGCCGAAGCCTAATTGAACCGATTTCAAAAGTCACCTTTAACCCCCCCTCAGGGGTTACAAAGTAGAAGAGCCACAGCTTATGCAGCAGCAGTGCTGCGCAAGTCAAAGGTTGCTCTTGTAATTTTTCTCCTTGCACACGCTGAATGGAACACGTATAACATTTAGCCCTTTATACAGTCAAACTGTGTAATGGAGGCGAGAGTTCCCTTTGTAATGAGACGCAGCACAGGTGTCAAGAATCCCACCTTGGTGCTGGGTGCAGCCTCCCGAGCGTTGTTATTTGCTGTACAGGAGTCTGCGCTGTCGTGTTATCCCCTGGCCTAGCGCCGTTAGCGCTGCCCATCTTCTGGCATCATGTAATGTCGGCCGGTGCGGTTCGCGATGACCATGAATCCCAGCCCCGCAGTGTCTTAACATTGTTAAAACACTGCGGGGCTGGGATTCAGGGCCTGGCGCAGCACATATGTTCGCCTCTCACACTCGGGTCCTTACACCCGCTTCAGACTGTGCGGCGTCATCTGATCCCTTATCGCATGCCACGGCCATGAAGCCGCACAGTCCGAAGAAGGCGGAAGGAGAGGAGGGACAGGCGAACTGATGCACTGATCCTGCCCATCAATCACACCCTCGCAGTCCCAATAAATAAGACACCGAGGGGCGTTGTGTGGGTCAGGGCGGCCGCAGAGGCGCAGGCAGCCAAACAATGATGCCAGAAGACGGGCAGCGCTACCAAGGGGGTTGCAGCGTGTCATTACAAAGGAAAGTCACACCACCGGGACGGTTAAATGGTCACACAGAGGACACATTGCAGACGTGTTTTCAGTTCCACATGTGCGAGGAGAATACGTTTCTGAGCCACCTTGCACACATGCAGCATTACCGCTGTACAAGGTGGCTGGATAACGTAAAAACGCCTGGGGGAGGGGGGACAGGTTCCCTTCAATTTCAGTTCTTGTGTCTGCGTGGCTTTTGCAGGACACGTTGCCGGCTGCACAGCAGGGGAACAGCTGGCGGTGCTGGACCCCACTGACACATTGGCTGGTGTTTTTCTCTGTGCAGCTAGCACATCTGGGCAAAAACTGGCGGTGTGTTAGAGCCCAGGGACAGCAGGAGGAGGAGCAGGAGGAGGAGGAGCAGGGGGAGGGGAGTGTAGGCCGAAGCCTGCACAGGCGGCAGCTTTGGGTGTGTTGTGTCTGCGTGGCTTTTGCAGGACACGTTGCCGGCTACACAGCAGGGGAACAGCTGGCGGTGCTGGACCCCACTGACACATTGGCGAGGTGTTTGGCTCTGTGCAGCCAGCACTTCCGGACAGCAACTAGCGTTGTTGGAGCCCGGGCTCTGCAGGTGGAGCAGAGTGTAGGCCGAAGCCTAATTGAACCGATTTCAAAAGTCACCTTTAACCCCCCCTCAGGGGTTACAAAGTAGAAGAGCCACAGCTTATGCAGCAGCAGTGCTGCGCAAGTCAAAGGTTGCTCTTGTAATTTTTCTCCTTGCACACGCTGAATGGAACACGTATAACATTTAGCCCTTTATACAGTCAAACTGTGTAATGGAGGCGAGAGTTCCCTTTGTAATGAGACGCAGCACAGGTGTCAAGAATCCCACCTTGGTGCTGGGTGCAGCCTCCCGAGCGTTGTTATTTGCTGTACAGGAGTCTGCGCTGTCGTGTTATCCCCTGGCCTAGCGCCGTTAGCGCTGCCCATCTTCTGGCATCATGTAATGTCGGCCGGTGCGGTTCGCGATGACCATGAATCCCAGCCCCGCAGTGTCTTAACATTGTTAAAACACTGCGGGGCTGGGATTCAGGGCCTGGCGCAGCACATATGTTCGCCTCTCACACTCGGGTCCTTACACCCGCTTCAGACTGTGCGGCGTCATCTGATCCCTTATCGCATGCCACGGCCATGAAGCCGCACAGTCCGAAGAAGGCGGAAGGAGAGGAGGGACAGGCGAACTGATGCACTGATCCTGCCCATCAATCACACCCTCGCAGTCCCAATAAATAAGACACCGAGGGGCGTTGTGTGGGTCAGGGCGGCCGCAGAGGCGCAGGCAGCCAAACAATGATGCCAGAAGACGGGCAGCGCTACCAAGGGGGTTGCAGCGTGTCATTACAAAGGAAAGTCACACCACCGGGACGGTTAAATGGTCACACAGAGGACACATTGCAGACGTGTTTTCAGTTCCACATGTGCGAGGAGAATACGTTTCTGAGCCACCTTGCACACATGCAGCATTACCGCTGTACAAGGTGGCTGGATAACGTAAAAACGCCTGGGGGAGGGGGGACAGGTTCCCTTCAATTTCAGTTCTTGTGTCTGCGTGGCTTTTGCAGGACACGTTGCCGGCTGCACAGCAGGGGAACAGCTGGCGGTGCTGGACCCCACTGACACATTGGCTGGTGTTTTTCTCTGTGCAGCTAGCACATCTGGGCAAAAACTGGCGGTGTGTTAGAGCCCAGGGACAGCAGGAGGAGGAGCAGGAGGAGGAGGAGCAGGGGGAGGGGAGTGTAGGCCGAAGCCTGCACAGGCGGCAGCTTTGGGTGTGTTGTGTCTGCGTGGCTTTTGCAGGACACGTTGCCGGCTACACAGCAGGGGAACAGCTGGCGGTGCTGGACCCCACTGACACATTGGCGAGGTGTTTGGCTCTGTGCAGCCAGCACTTCCGGACAGCAACTAGCGTTGTTGGAGCCCGGGCTCTGCAGGTGGAGCAGAGTGTAGGCCGAAGCCTAATTGAACCGATTTCAAAAGTCACCTTTAACCCCCCCTCAGGGGTTACAAAGTAGAAGAGCCACAGCTTATGCAGCAGCAGTGCTGCGCAAGTCAAAGGTTGCTCTTGTAATTTTTCTCCTTGCACACGCTGAATGGAACACGTATAACATTTAGCCCTTTATACAGTCAAACTGTGTAATGGAGGCGAGAGTTCCCTTTGTAATGAGACGCAGCACAGGTGTCAAGAATCCCACCTTGGTGCTGGGTGCAGCCTCCCGAGCGTTGTTATTTGCTGTACAGGAGTCTGCGCTGTCGTGTTATCCCCTGGCCTAGCGCCGTTAGCGCTGCCCATCTTCTGGCATCATGTAATGTCGGCCGGTGCGGTTCGCGATGACCATGAATCCCAGCCCCGCAGTGTCTTAACATTGTTAAAACACTGCGGGGCTGGGATTCAGGGCCTGGCGCAGCACATATGTTTGCCTCTCACACTCGGGTCCTTACACCCGCTTCAGACTGTGCGGCGTCATCTGATCCCTTATCGCATGCCACGGCCATGAAGCCGCACAGTCTGAAGAAGGCGGAAGGAGAGGAGGGACAGGCGAACTGATGCACTGATCCTGCCCATCAATCACACCCTCGCAGTCCCAATAAATAAGACACCGAGGGGCGTTGTGTGGGTCAGGGCGGCTGCAGAGGCGCAGGCAGCCAAACAATGATGCCAGAAGACGGGCAGCGCTACCAAGGGGGTTGCAGCGTGTCATTACAAAGGAAAGTCACACCACCGGGACGGTTAAATGGTCACACAGAGGACACATTGCAGACGTGTTTTCAGTTCCACATGTGCGAGGAGAATACGTTTCTGAGCCACCTTGCACACATGCAGCATTACCGCTGTACAAGGTGGCTGGATAACGTAAAAACGCCTGGGGGAGGGGGGACAGGTTCCCTTCAATTTCAGTTCTTGTGTCTGCGTGGCTTTTGCAGGACACGTTGCCGGCTGCACAGCAGGGGAACAGCTGGCGGTACTGGACCCCACTGACACATTGGCTGGTGTTTTTCTCTGTGCAGCTAGCACATCTGGGCAAAAACTGGCGGTGTGTTAGAGCCCAGGGACAGCAGGAGGAGGAGCAGGAGGAGGAGGAGCAGGGGGAGGGGAGTGTAGGCCGAAGCCTGCACAGGCGGCAGCTTTGGGTGTGTTGTGTCTGCGTGGCTTTTGCAGGACACGTTGCCGGCTACACAGCAGGGGAACAGCTGGCGGTGCTGGACCCCACTGACACATTGGCGAGGTGTTTGGCTCTGTGCAGCCAGCACTTCCGGACAGCAACTAGCGTTGTTGGAGCCCGGGCTCTGCAGGTGGAGCAGAGTGTAGGCCGAAGCCTAATTGAACCGATTTCAAAAGTCACCTTTAACCCCCCCTCAGGGGTTACAAAGTAGAAGAGCCACAGCTTATGCAGCAGCAGTGCTGCGCAAGTCAAAGGTTGCTCTTGTAATTTTTCTCCTTGCACACGCTGAATGGAACACGTATAACATTTAGCCCTTTATACAGTCAAACTGTGTAATGGAGGCGAGAGTTCCCTTTGTAATGAGACGCAGCACAGGTGTCAAGAATCCCACCTTGGTGCTGGGTGCAGCCTCCCGAGCGTTGTTATTTGCTGTACAGGAGTCTGCGCTGTCGTGTTATCCCCTGGCCTAGCGCCGTTAGCGCTGCCCATCTTCTGGCATCATGTAATGTCGGCCGGTGCGGTTCGCGATGACCATGAATCCCAGCCCCGCAGTGTCTTAACATTGTTAAAACACTGCGGGGCTGGGATTCAGGGCCTGGCGCAGCACATATGTTCGCCTCTCACACTCGGGTCCTTACACCCGCTTCAGACTGTGCGGCGTCATCTGATCCCTTATCGCATGCCACGGCCATGAAGCCGCACAGTCCGAAGAAGGCGGAAGGAGAGGAGGGACAGGCGAACTGATGCACTGATCCTGCCCATCAATCACACCCTCGCAGTCCCAATAAATAAGACAACGAGGGGCGTTGTGTGGGTCAGGGCGGCCGCAGAGGCGCAGCCAGCCAAACAATGATGCCAGAAGACGGGCAGCGCTACCAAGGGGGTTGCAGCGTGTCATTACAAAGGAAAGTCACACCACCGGGACGGTTAAATGGTCACACAGAGGACACATTGCAGACGTGTTTTCAGTTCCACATGTGCGAGGAGAATACGTTTCTGAGCCACCTTGCACACATGCAGCATTACCGCTGTACAAGGTGGCTGGATAACGTAAAAACGCCTGGGGGAGGGGGGACAGGTTCCCTTCAATTTCAGTTCTTGTGTCTGCGTGGCTTTTGCAGGACACGTTGCCGGCTGCACAGCAGGGGAACAGCTGGCGGTGCTGGACCCCACTGACACATTGGCTGGTGTTTTTCTCTGTGCAGCTAGCACATCTGGGCAAAAACTGGCGGTGTGTTAGAGCCCAGGGACAGCAGGAGGAGGAGCAGGAGGAGGAGGAGCAGGGGGAGGGGAGTGTAGGCCGAAGCCTGCACAGGCGGCAGCTTTGGGTGTGTTGTGTCTGCGTGGCTTTTGCAGGACACGTTGCCGGCTACACAGCAGGGGAACAGCTGGCGGTGCTGGACCCCACTGACACATTGGCGAGGTGTTTGGCTCTGTGCAGCCAGCACTTCCGGACAGCAACTAGCGTTGTTGGAGCCCGGGCTCTGCAGGTGGAGCAGAGTGTAGGCCGAAGCCTAATTGAACCGATTTCAAAAGTCACCTTTAACCCCCCCTCAGGGGTTACAAAGTAGAAGAGCCACAGCTTATGCAGCAGCAGTGCTGCGCAAGTCAAAGGTTGCTCTTGTAATTTTTCTCCTTGCACACGCTGAATGGAACACGTATAACATTTAGCCCTTTATACAGTCAAACTGTGTAATGGAGGCGAGAGTTCCCTTTGTAATGAGACGCAGCACAGGTGTCAAGAATCCCACCTTGGTGCTGGGTGCAGCCTCCCGAGCGTTGTTATTTGCTGTACAGGAGTCTGCGCTGTCGTGTTATCCCCTGGCCTAGCGCCGTTAGCGCTGCCCATCTTCTGGCATCATGTAATGTCGGCCGGTGCGGTTCGCGATGACCATGAATCCCAGCCCCGCAGTGTCTTAACATTGTTAAAACACTGCGGGGCTGGGATTCAGGGCCTGGCGCAGCACATATGTTCGCCTCTCACACTCGGGTCCTTACACCCGCTTCAGACTGTGCGGCGTCATCTGATCCCTTATCGCATGCCACGGCCATGAAGCCGCACAGTCCGAAGAAGGCGGAAGGAGAGGAGGGACAGGCGAACTGATGCACTGATCCTGCCCATCAATCACACCCTCGCAGTCCCAATAAATAAGACACCGAGGGGCGTTGTGTGGGTCAGGGCGGCCGCAGAGGCGCAGGCAGCCAAACAATGATGCCAGAAGACGGGCAGCGCTACCAAGGGGGTTGCAGCGTGTCATTACAAAGGAAAGTCACACCACCGGGACGGTTAAATGGTCACACAGAGGACACATTGCAGACGTGTTTTCAGTTCCACATGTGCGAGGAGAATACGTTTCTGAGCCACCTTGCACACATGCAGCATTACCGCTGTACAAGGTGGCTGGATAACGTAAAAACGCCTGGGGGAGGGGGGACAGGTTCCCTTCAATTTCAGTTCTTGTGTCTGCGTGGCTTTTGCAGGACACGTTGCCGGCTGCACAGCAGGGGAACAGCTGGCGGTGCTGGACCCCACTGACACATTGGCTGGTGTTTTTCTCTGTGCAGCTAGCACATCTGGGCAAAAACTGGCGGTGTGTTAGAGCCCAGGGACAGCAGGAGGAGGAGCAGGAGGAGGAGGAGCAGGGGGAGGGGAGTGTAGGCCGAAGCCTGCACAGGCGGCAGCTTTGGGTGTGTTGTGTCTGCGTGGCTTTTGCAGGACACGTTGCCGGCTACACAGCAGGGGAACAGCTGGCGGTGCTGGACCCCACTGACACATTGGCGAGGTGTTTGGCTCTGTGCAGCCAGCACTTCCGGACAGCAACTAGCGTTGTTGGAGCCCGGGCTCTGCAGGTGGAGCAGAGTGTAGGCCGAAGCCTAATTGAACCGATTTCAAAAGTCACCTTTAACCCCCCCTCAGGGGTTACAAAGTAGAAGAGCCACAGCTTATGCAGCAGCAGTGCTGCGCAAGTCAAAGGTTGCTCTTGTAATTTTTCTCCTTGCACACGCTGAATGGAACACGTATAACATTTAGCCCTTTATACAGTCAAACTGTGTAATGGAGGCGAGAGTTCCCTTTGTAATGAGACGCAGCACAGGTGTCAAGAATCCCACCTTGGTGCTGGGTGCAGCCTCCCGAGCGTTGTTATTTGCTGTACAGGAGTCTGCGCTGTCGTGTTATCCCCTGGCCTAGCGCCGTTAGCGCTGCCCATCTTCTGGCATCATGTAATGTCGGCCGGTGCGGTTCGCGATGACCATGAATCCCAGCCCCGCAGTGTCTTAACATTGTTAAAACACTGCGGGGCTGGGATTCAGGGCCTGGCGCAGCACATATGTTCGCCTCTCACACTCGGGTCCTTACACCCGCTTCAGACTGTGCGGCGTCATCTGATCCCTTATCGCATGCCACGGCCATGAAGCCGCACAGTCCGAAGAAGGCGGAAGGAGAGGAGGGACAGGCGAACTGATGCACTGATCCTGACCATCAATCACACCCTCGCAGTCCCAATAAATAAGACACCGAGGGGCGTTGTGTGGGTCAGGGCGGCCGCAGAGGCGCAGGCAGCCAAACAATGATGCCAGAAGACGGGCAGCGCTACCAAGGGGGTTGCAGCGTGTCATTACAAAGGAAAGTCACACCACCGGGACGGTTAAATGGTCACACAGAGGACACATTGCAGACGTGTTTTCAGTTCCACATGTGCGAGGAGAATACGTTTCTGAGCCACCTTGCACACATGCAGCATTACCGCTGTACAAGGTGGCTGGATAACGTAAAAACGCCTGGGGGAGGGGGGACAGGTTCCCTTCAATTTCAGTTCTTGTGTCTGCGTGGCTTTTGCAGGACACGTTGCCGGCTGCACAGCAGGGGAACAGCTGGCGGTGCTGGACCCCACTGACACATTGGCTGGTGTTTTTCTCTGTGCAGCTAGCACATCTGGGCAAAAACTGGCGGTGTGTTAGAGCCCAGGGACAGCAGGAGGAGGAGCAGGAGGAGGAGGAGCAGGGGGAGGGGAGTGTAGGCCGAAGCCTGCACAGGCGGCAGCTTTGGGTGTGTTGTGTCTGCGTGGCTTTTGCAGGACACGTTGCCGGCTACACAGCAGGGGAACAGCTGGCGGTGCTGGACCCCACTGACACATTGGCGAGGTGTTTGGCTCTGTGCAGCCAGCACTTCCGGACAGCAACTAGCGTTGTTGGAGCCCGGGCTCTGCAGGTGGAGCAGAGTGTAGGCCGAAGCCTAATTGAACCGATTTCAAAAGTCACCTTTAACCCCCCCTCAGGGGTTACAAAGTAGAAGAGCCACAGCTTATGCAGCAGCAGTGCTGCGCAAGTCAAAGGTTGCTCTTGTAATTTTTCTCCTTGCACACGCTGAATGGAACACGTATAACATTTAGCCCTTTATACAGTCAAACTGTGTAATGGAGGCGAGAGTTCCCTTTGTAATGAGACGCAGCACAGGTGTCAAGAATCCCACCTTGGTGCTGGGTGCAGCCTCCCGAGCGTTGTTATTTGCTGTACAGGAGTCTGCGCTGTCGTGTTATCCCCTGGCCTAGCGCCGTTAGCGCTGCCCATCTTCTGGCATCATGTAATGTCGGCCGGTGCGGTTCGCGATGACCATGAATCCCAGCCCCGCAGTGTCTTAACATTGTTAAAACACTGCGGGGCTGGGATTCAGGGCCTGGCGCAGCACATATGTTCGCCTCTCACACTCGGGTCCTTACACCCGCTTCAGACTGTGCGGCGTCATCTGATCCCTTATCGCATGCCACGGCCATGAAGCCGCACAGTCCGAAGAAGGCGGAAGGAGAGGAGGGACAGGCGAACTGATGCACTGATCCTGCCCATCAATCACACCCTCGCAGTCCCAATAAATAAGACAACGAGGGGCGTTGTGTGGGTCAGGGCGGCCGCAGAGGCGCAGCCAGCCAAACAATGATGCCAGAAGACGGGCAGCGTTACCAAGGAGCTTGTTGCGTGTGTCAATACAAAGTCAAATCACACCTGAGGGACGTTTTAATGGTCACAGAGGACACATTTTAGACGTGTTCACTTCAACATGGGCAAGGAGAATAAGTTTCTGAGCCACCTTGAACACATGCAGCATTACTGCTGTTCAAGGTAGCTGTAAAACATAGAAACACCTGGGGGAGGGGGGACAGGTTCCCTTCAATTTCAGTTCTTGTGTCTGCGTGGCGGTCGCAGGACACGTTGCCGGCTACACAGCAGGGGAACAGCTGGCGGTGCTGAACCCCACTGACACATTGGCTGGTGTTTTTCTCTGTGCAGCTAGCACATCTGGGCAAAAACTGGCGGTGTTAGAGCCCAGGGTCAGCAGGAGGAGCAGGGGGAGCGGAGTGTAGGCCGAAGCCTGCACTCGAGCAAGTTGAAAGGAAACCTTTAACCCCCCCCCCCCCCAGGCGTTTGTAGCTGAAAGAGCCATTGTGTACAGCACTAATGCTGGAAAAGGTAAACTTAGCTCTTTTAATTATGGTCCTTGTACATGCGGAACCAAACATTTATGAAATGTGTCTCCTCACAGCGTTAAACCGTCCGGTAGGTGGAACTTTCCTTTGTCGTGTGACGCAGCACAGCCATCATTTTTACCCCCTTGGCGCCGTGCGCCCCCTCCTCAGCGTTGTTTGAATCTGTCCCGGAGCCTGCGCTGTTAGGTTAGCCCTTGGCCATGCACACATGTTGCGCTGCCCGTCTTCTGACCTCATTTGGTGTCAGGCTGGCTGCGCCTGTGCGGGTGCGCTGGCCGAGATCCCGCCTCGCAGTGTCGTCTAATGTAATCCCACCGCGGGCCTGTGATCCGTGCCCGTGCGCAGTGCATATCCTCTCCTCTCACTCCCCTCCCTACGGCTTTTTCAGACTGTGCGGTGTCACGGCCGTGGCATGCTATTAGGGACCAGCTGACATCGCACAGTCTGAAGAAGCCGTAGGGAGGGGAGTGAGAGGAGAGGATATGCACTGCGCACGGGCACGGATCACAGGCCCGCGGTGGGATTACATTAGACGACACTGCGAGGCGGGATCTCGGCCAGCGCACCCGCACAGGCGCAGCCAGCCTGACACCAAATGAGGTCAGAAGACGGGCAGCGCAACATGTGTGCATGGCCAAGGGCTAACCTAACAGCGCAGGCTCCGGGACAGATTCAAACAACGCTGAGGAGGGGGCGCACGGCGCCAAGGGGGTAAAAATGATGGCTGTGCTGCGTCACACGACAAAGGAAAGTTCCACCTACCGGACGGTTTAACGCTGTGTGGGGACACATTTCATAAGTGTTAGGTTCAGCATGTGCAAGGAGCATCACGAAAAGAGGCACTTTTTCCCTTTGCATTATTACTGCTGCACAAGGTGGCTCCTTCAGTAACAAACGCCTGGGGGGGGGGGGGTCAGGTTCCCTTACATTTAACTTGTTGTGTCTGCGTGGCGGTCGCAGTACACGTTGCCGTATACACAGCAGGGGAACAGCTGGCGGTGCTGAACCCCACTAACACATTGGCGAGGTGTTTGGCTCTGTGCGTACAGCACTTCTGGACGGCAACTAGCGGTGTTGGAGCCCAGGGACAGGTGGAGGAGGAGGAGGTTGGAGGAGGTTGGAGGAGGTAGGAGGGATTGCCACACACACAGCAGGGGAACAGCTGACGTTACTGAACCCCAATAACAGAGGAGCGACTGTTGACTGTGCGTACAGCACTTCTGGACGGCAACTGGCGGTGTTGGAGCCCAGGGACAGGTGGAGGAGGAGGAGGTTGGAGGAGGTAGGAGGGATTGCCACACACACAGCAGGGGAACAGCTGACGTTACTGAACCCCAATAACAGAGGAGGGACTGTTGACTGTGCGTACAGCACTTCTGGACGGCAACTGGCGGTGTTGGAGCCCAGGGACAGGTGGAGGAGGAGGAGGTTGGAGGAGGTAGGAGGAGGTAGGAGGGATTGCCACACACACAGCAGGGGAACAGCTGACGTTACTGAACCCCAATAACAGAGGAGGGACTGTTGACTGTGCGTACAGCACTTCTGGACGGCAACTGGCGGTGTTGGAGCCCAGGGACAGGTGGAGGAGGAGGAGGTTGGAGGAGGTAGGAGGGATTGCCACACACACAGCAGGGGAACAGCTGACGTTACTGAACCCCAATAACAGAGGAGCGACTGTTGACTGTGCGTACAGCACTTCTGGACGGCAACTGGCGGTGTTGGAGCCCAGGGACAGGTGGAGGAGGAGGAGGTTGGAGGAGGTAGGAGGGATTGCCACACACACAGCAGGGGAACAGCTGACGTTACTGAACCCCAATAACAGAGGAGCGACTGTTGACTGTGCGTACAGCACTTCTGGACGGCAACTGGCGGTGTTGGAGCCCAGGGACAGGTGGAGGAGGAGGAGGTTGGAGGAGGTAGGAGGGATTGCCACACACACAGCAGGGGAACAGCTGACGTTACTGAACCCCAATAACAGAGGAGGGACTGTTGACTGTGCGTACAGCACTTCTGGACGGCAACTGGCGGTGTTGGAGCCCAGGGACAGGTGGAGGAGGAGGAGGTTGGAGGAGGTAGGAGGAGGTAGGAGGGATTGCCACACACACAGCAGGGGAACAGCTGACGTTACTGAACCCCAATAACAGAGGAGGGACTGTTGACTGTGCGTACAGCACTTCTGGACGGCAACTGGCGGTGTTGGAGCCCAGGGACAGGTGGAGGAGGAGGAGGTTGGAGGAGGTAGGAGGGATTGCCACACACACAGCAGGGGAACAGCTGACATTACTGAACCCCAATAACAGAGGAGCGACTGTTGACTGTGCGTACAGCACTTCTGGACGGCAACTGGCGGTGTTGGAGCCCAGGGACAGGTGGAGGAGGAGGAGGTTGGAGGAGGTAGGAGGGATTGCCACACACACAGCAGGGGAACAGCTGACGTTACTGAACCCCAATAACAGAGGAGCGACTGTTGACTGTGCGTACAGCACTTCTGGACGGCAACTGGCGGTGTTGGAGCCCAGGGACAGGTGGAGGAGGAGGAGGTTGGAGGAGGTAGGAGGGATTGCCACACACACAGCAGGGGAACAGCTGACGTTACTGAACCCCAATAACAGAGGAGCGACTGTTGACTGTGCGTACAGCACTTCTGGACGGCAACTGGCGGTGTTGGAGCCCAGGGACAGGTGGAGGAGGAGGAGGTTGGAGGAGGTAGGAGGAGGTAGGAGGGATTGCCACACACACAGCAGGGGAACAGCTGACGTTACTGAACCCCAATAACAGAGGAGGGACTGTTGACTGTGCGTACAGCACTTCTGGACGGCAACTGGCGGTGTTGGAGCCCAGGGACAGGTGGAGGAGGAGGAGGTAGGAGGAGGTAGGAGGGATTGCCACACACACAGCAGGGGAACAGCTGACGTTACTGAACCCCAATAACAGAGGAGGGACTGTTGACTGTGCGTACAGCACTTCTGGACGGCAACTGGCGGTGTTGGAGCCCAGGGACAGGTGGAGGAGGAGGAGGTTGGAGGAGGTAGGAGGGATTGCCACACACACAGCAGGGGAACAGCTGACGTTACTGAACCCCAATAACAGAGGAGCGACTGTTGACTGTGCGTACAGCACTTCTGGACGGCAACTGGCGGTGTTGGAGCCCAGGGACAGGTGGAGGAGGAGGAGGTTGGAGGAGGTAGGAGGGATTGCCACACACACAGCAGGGGAACAGCTGACGTTACTGAACCCCAATAACAGAGGAGCGACTGTTGACTGTGCGTACAGCACTTCTGGACGGCAACTGGCGGTGTTGGAGCCCAGGGACAGGTGGAGGAGGAGGAGGTTGGAGGAGGTAGGAGGGATTGCCACACACACAGCAGGGGAACAGCTGACGTTACTGAACCCCAATAACAGAGGAGGGACTGTTGACTGTGCGTACAGCACTTCTGGACGGCAACTGGCGGTGTTGGAGCCCAGGGACAGGTGGAGGAGGAGGAGGTTGGAGGAGGTAGGAGGAGGTAGGAGGGATTGCCACACACACAGCAGGGGAACAGCTGACGTTACTGAACCCCAATAACAGAGGAGGGACTGTTGACTGTGCGTACAGCACTTCTGGACGGCAACTGGCGGTGTTGGAGCCCAGGGACAGGTGGAGGAGGAGGAGGTTGGAGGAGGTAGGAGGGATTGCCACACACACAGCAGGGGAACAGCTGACGTTACTGAACCCCAATAACAGAGGAGCGACTGTTGACTGTGCGTACAGCACTTCTGGACGGCAACTGGCGGTGTTGGAGCCCAGGGACAGGTGGAGGAGGAGGAGGTTGGAGGAGGTAGGAGGGATTGCCACACACACAGCAGGGGAACAGCTGACGTTACTGAACCCCAATAACAGAGGAGCGACTGTTGGGACTGTGCGTACAGCACTACCAGGCAACAACTAGCGGTGTTGGAGCCCAGGGACAGGTGGAAAAGCAGAGGAACACAATGTAGGCCGAAGCCTGAGAAAGTCGAAAGGGAACCTTTAACCCCCCCCCAAGGCGTTTGTAGCTGAAAGAGCCAGCTTGTGCAGCACAAAAGATGCAAAAGGAAAAGGTGGCTCTTTTCATCATGCTCCTTGCAAACACAGAACTAAACACTTATAAAATGTGTCCCCTGCAACCGTAAAACCGTCCCGGAGGTGGGACTTTCCTTCGTAATGTGACGCAGCCCAGCCGTCATTCCTACCCCCCCGGCGCCGCGCACCGGCTCCTCAGCGTTGTTTTATTCCGTCCAGGAGCCTGCGCTGTTATGTTATCCCGTGGCCAGGCACACTTAGCGCTGCCCGTCTTCTGGCATCATTTGGTGTCTGGATGGCTGCGCCTGTGCGGCCGCGCTGGCAGAGAGCCCGCCTCGCAGTGTCTTCTGATTTAATCCCACTGGGGGCCTGGGATCCATGGACATGCGCAGTGCATATCTGAACCTCCACCTCTCACTCATCTCCCTATGGCTTCTTCAGACTGTGCGGTGTCACGGCCGTGGCATGCTGTTAGGGACCAGCTGACACCGAACAGTCTGAAGAAGCCATAGGGAAATGAGTGAGAGGTGGAGGTTCAGATATGCACTGCGCATGTCCATGGATCCCAGGCCCCCAGTGGGATTAAATCAGAAGACACTGCGAGGCGGGCTCTCTGCCAGCGCGGCCGCACAGGCGCAGCCATCCAGACACCAAATGATGCCAGAAGACGGGCAGCGCTAAGTGTGCCTGGCCACGGGATAACATAACAGCGCAGGCTCCTGGACGGAATAAAACAACGCTGAGGAGCCGGTGCGCGGCGCCGGGGGGGTAGGAATGACGGCTGGGCTGCGTCACATTACGAAGGAAAGTCCCACCTCCGGGACGGTTTTACGGTATCAGTGGACACATTTTATAAGTGTTAAGTTCTGCGTGTGCAAGGAGCTAAACAAAAATAGCTACCTTTTCCTTGGGCAGCATTACTGCTGCACAAGGTGGCTCTTTCAGTAACAAACGCCTTGGGGGGGGGGGGGACAGATTCCCTTACATTTCAGTTGTTGTGTCAGCGTGGCGGTCGCATGACACATTGCCGGCTACACAGCTGGGGATCAGCTGACGTTACTGAAACCCAATAACACTGGGTCGTATGTTTTGACTGTGCAGACGGCACGTCTGAGCCTCAACTGGCGGTGTTGGAGCCCAGGAATTTAAGTTCAGGTGGTAGAAAGATGAACACAACAGGAGACCTGGATAACGTATACAGTGACCTAATTATTCAATCAGGAGGAGGAGTGGCAAATTCCGGCGAGATCCAGGCCTTGTTCATTTTCAGGAAAGTAAGCCGGTCAACGTTATCGGAGGATAGTCGCATGCGACGGTCAGTTAGTACACCACCTGCAGCACTAAAGACACGTTCCGATAATACACTGGCCGCAGGGCAAGACAGCACCTCCAATGCATACTGGCTTAGCTCTGGCCATGTATCCAGCTTTGAGACCCAAAACTTGAAAGGGGAAGAGCCGTCTGGGAGTACAGCAAGAGGGCAAGACATGTAGTCTGTCACCATCTGACGGAACCGTTGCCTCCTGCTGACTGGAGCCGTCTGTGATGGTGTAGACTTTTGTGGCGGGCACAGAAAACTGTGCCACAGTTCGGCCATACTGGTCTTGCCTTGGGCAGAGGCACTGCTTCTGCTCCCTCTTTGTGCAGAGCCTCCACCACGGCCTGGACGCACTGAGCTGCTTTGGAATGCACTAGCAGCACTTCTCTCAGTTGGAATGGAGAAGATGATGGAATTGACCAGTGTGTCTTGGTACTCCCGCATTTTTCGCTCCCGGTTCAACGGTGTGATGAGGCTTTCTACGTTGTCCCGGTAGCGAGGATCGAGGAGGGTGAACACCCAATAATCAGACATGTTGAGAATGTGGGCGATGCGGCGGTCGTTTCTCAGGCACTGCAGCATGTAATCCACCATGTGCTGCAGACTGCCAACTGCCCAAGAAACGCTGTCCCCTGCTGGAGGCGTGATCTCTGCCCGCTCGTCATCACCCCACCCTCGCTGTACACACTGAGTACTGGACAATTGTGTAACTCCCTCCTCTGGACGGATGTCTTCCTCCTCCATTGACTCCTCCTCATCCTCCTCACAAACGGTCCCCTGCCTACGCGTTTGTGAGGAACCACGTGGCGCTGACTGTCCAGAAGATGATGGAAATGGTGAATCCTCATCCTCCACCTCTTCCACAACATCATCCCTTAGCGCTTGCAGTGATTTTTCAAGCAGGCAGATAAGGGGGACAGTCATGCTGACTAGTGCATCATCTGCACTTGCCATCCGCGTGGAATAATCAAAGGGACGCAAAACCTGGCAGACGTCATTCATAGTGGCCCACTCTGTGGTTGTGAAGTCTGTACGGCGCTGACTGCGACTTTTTTGCGCCTGAAGCAGCTGGTACTCCATTACAGCTTGCTGCTGCTCACACAACCGCTCCAACATATGTAACGTGGAATTCCACCTGGTAGGTAGGTCACATATGATGCGATGTTCCGGCAGGCGGTGTCGGCGCTGCAGAGCCGCAATGCGCGCTTTTGCCGTGCTGGAACGCCGCAAGTGAGCACACTCTAGGCGGACCTTGTGCAGCAGTGCATCAAGATCCGGATAGTCCCTCAAAAAGCTCTGCACGACCAAATTGAGCACATGTGCCAGACATGGGATGTGAGTGAGGTTGCCGAGGCCCAGAGCTGCCACCAGATTTCGGCCATTATCACACACTACCATGCCTGGCTGGAGATTCGCTGGCACAAACCACACATCGCTCTCCTGCTTGATGGCATTCCAGAGCTCCTGCGCTGTGTGGCTACGATTCCCCAAGAAAATTAATTTCAAGACGGCCTGTTGACGTTTGGCCACGGCTGTGCTCATGTCGGTCGTAACAGGTACACGTTCATCACGGGTCCATGTGGAGGTGGACTGTGACGGCTCCTGCAGCGATGATTCTGAGGAACTGGTGTAAGAGGAGGAGTCAATGCGTACAGAATGGATTCCTGCAATCCTTGGAGTGGGCAGGACACGTCCTGCGCCACTCGCACGGTCTGTACCCGGCTCAACGACATTAACCCAATGGGCAGTGAGGGAAAGGTATCGCCCCTGTCCATGTTGACTGGTCCACGCATCGGTGGTGAGGTGGACCTTGCTACTGACGGCGTTCAGTAGCGCGTGTTTTATGTGTCCCTCCACATGCTTCTGCAGGGCAGGGACGGCTTGCCTGCTGAAGTAAAAGCGGCTGGGCACATTGTACTGTGGGACTGCCAATGACATCAAGTCACGGAAGCTGTCAGTCTCCACCAGCCTGAATGACAGCATTTCCAGTGACAGAAGTTTGGCAATGCCTGCAGTCAGAGCCTGTGCTCGTGGGTGGTTTGACGAGAAAGGCCGCCTTTTCTCCCATGCCTGTACTACCGATGGCTGTAGACTGGGCTGGGAGTGTGTGGATGACTGGGAAAGTGGCGCTGCGGGTGGAATTACAGCGGGTCTCTGGACAACAGGGGCAGAGGTTCTTCCACGGCGATCCTGGGAGGACGCCGAACCAGCTGCGTGTGAGGTAGAGGAAGAGGCAACACGAGCTGAAGAGGTGGTAGCTGCCGCTGTTGGTTGGCCTACCTCTTCAGTGTGTTTTTCTAACTCCGCCGGGTGCCTGTTGCGCACATGTTTCCACATGTTGGAGGTATTGAGGTTGCTGACATTTTTCCCTCTTTTGACTTTTTGATGACACACGTTGCATCTGACATAGCAAATGTCATCTGCAACTGTGTCAAAAAAGGACCAGGCACTGCAAGTCTTGGGAGCGCCCTTTTTGGCTTTTGGAAGAGACATGCTCCTAACGGGTGCCAAAGCGGAGGCTGCAGGATCCGCAGTCTTCCCCCTCCCTCTCCCTCTTTGGGCCGTACGGGGAATCTCTTCCTCAGAGCTGCTCCCACCACCTTCCTGTCCCTCACGCCAAGATGGGTCGAGGACCTCATCATCTACACTACCCTCTGCCCCCAACTGCTCCTCCTGGGTAGTCTCAGCAGCAGAGCACGCACCAGTAAGTGGCACCTGAGTGTCATCATCAGCTGATGCGGCCTGCGATGTGGTGACCGGAGCCACTGGCCCACCCGCCTCTTCAGAGGAAGACAGAAAAAGCTGTTGGGCATCACTGCACCCTGCCTCTTCTTCCATTTCTCCAATGCTGCTTGGCTGGCCCCCTGTTTCCAAGCCAAGAGATTCAGAGAACAGAAGTAGAGACGGCTCCTGTCCTGGGCTCTCTGTCTGCCTGGGCAATTTGGCAGGTGGTGAAGAGACAGATGGCTGCTCTCCAGTGCTCTGTGTCTGAGAGGATGTGGCACTAATGGAAGTTGATGCATTAGCTGCCATCCATCCGACAACAGCTTCAATTTGTTCTTCACGCAGCAGCGGTGTACGGCGCTCGGACACAAAGCTTCGCATGAACGACTGTTGCCTGGTGAAAGTGGGTGCTGATGAGTCACCGGTGCCCGCAGCAGGCACAGAATCCCCACGTCCCCTCCCTGCTCCGCGACGGCTCCCACGCCCCCGTGCCTTACTCACTGCCTTCTTCATCTTGGTTGACTGATAAAGATAAGCAGAAAAGTACTAACGGATTTGTGTGCTTATTCCTGAGCAACTCCTCCTAACAGGTATAAGAAGCACTAATTATCTAAAGTGTGGACTAGACTTTAATATGAGCTAATGTGGCCTACAGAAATGTAAAGTGGTGTAACTGGTGTGTTTGGTGAACTTTATTATTTATTTATTTTTTGGGGGCTGAACTGACAACAGATAGAGCTGCAGTCACACGGAGACCGTGCAGACAGACGTAAACGGCGCTACAAGGCCCAAAAACCCTCCTCTACTTTATCCTATGTAGTGTTTTTCCACAAATTAGCTGGAGACGGGTGGAAAGACACTAATAGGATTTTTTTAAATTAATTAGCAGCAGACTACACTACTTTGAAAAAAAAGAAAATTGATTTGGCAGTATGACGCAGTGAAAAACCCTGAGCTGGAGACAACCAGGCTATAGCTGCTCACAGATTACAGGGCGAGCTGCAGTCACACGGAGACCGTGCAGACAGCCGTAAACGGCGCTGCAAGGCCCAAAAACCCTCCTCTACTTTATCCTATGTAGTGTTTTTCCACAAATTAGCTGGAGACGGGTGGAAAGACACTAATAGGATTTTTTAAAATTAATTAGCAGCAGACTACACTACTTTGAAAAAAAAGAAAATTGATTTGGCGGTATGACGCAGTGAAAAACCCTGAGCTGGAGACAACCAGGCTACAGCTGCTCACAGATTACAGGGCGAGCTGCAGTCACACGGAGACCGTGCAGACAGCCGTAAACGGCGCTGCAAGGCCCAAAAACCCTCCTCTACTTTATCCTATGTAGTGTTTTTCCACAAATTAGCTGGAGACGGGTGGAAAGACACTAATAGGATTTTTTTAAATTAATTAGCAGCAGACTACACTACTTTGAAAAAAAAGAAAATTGATTTGGCGGTATGACGCAGTGAAAAACCCTGAGCTGGAGACAACCAGGCTACAGCTGCTCACAGATTACAGGGCGAGCTGCAGTCACACGGAGACCGTGCAGACAGCCGTAAACGGCGCTGCAAGGCCCAAAAACCCTCCTCTACTTTATCCTATGTAGTGTTTTTCCACAAATTAGCTGGAGACGGGTGGAAAGACACTAATAGGATTTTTTTAAATTAATTAGCAGCAGACTACACTACTTTGAAAAAAAAGAAAATTGATTTGGCGGTATGACGCAGTGAAAAACACTGAGCTGGAGACAACCAGGCTACAGCTGCTCACAGATTACAGGGCGAGCTGCAGTCACACGGAGACCGTGCAGACAGCCGTAAACGGCGCTGCAAGGCCCAAAAACCCTCCTCTACTTTATCCTATGTAGTGTTTTTCCACAAATTAGCTGGAGACGGGTGGAAAGACACTAATAGGATTTTTTTGAATAAATTAGCAGCAGACTACACTACTTGGGAAAAAAAAAAAAAAAAGGAACAGTATGAGGCAATGAACCACCCTCCCTGAACTGAATACAACCAACTATGGATGGCCTATGTGGCTGCACTCAGACTGGAGACTGGGCTGCACTCACACACACACACACACAGACCCTGCAGATCGCTGTGAAAACAGCGCTACAAGGCAAAAGCAAGGTGAATAGTAGGTGAACACAGCGGTTGCTAAATTAGCCTTTGGAAAGCACAAAGAAGCAAATCGCTATCTCTAAACTGTCCCTCAGTCAGCAAACAGCGTCCTGTCACTAACTGAATTCACAGCAGAGTGATCGCAAAATGGCGCCAGCGACTTTTAAACTGCATCATGACATCATTACACCAGCCAATCACAGCCTTGCCAGTAGTTTCATGCCCTCCATGCTAAACAGGATGTGCCCACACTTGGAATCAATCTCATTGGCTGAATTTCTGCTTTTTGAATCTTAGAACTTCCGATTCCGGTATCCGATACGCGGCAAGTATCGGAATCCCGGTATCGGAATTCCGATACCGCAAGTATCGGCCGATACCCGATACTTGCGGTATCGGAATGCTCAACACTAGTCACAACCTGGCTTTTCCAAACATCTTCATGGAGCCAGATGACTTGTGTGTCCCAATCCTTGGATTCCCAAACATATCCATGGGGCTCAGTTAAAAAAATCCTGACTACCCCAAATGTATCTGTGGATCAGTGATGGTCGTTGAAGCAGTTCTGTATTCTTTCAGCCAGAGCCATGGTCCCCTAAGCTGGCATCCTGTAAAATTTCAAATATGTATCCCTTGTGATGAAGCCATGATGTCTTGGCTGCTGTCCTGTACAGTGTTCCTGGCTGTGGTTTTGTGAAGAATCTCTGGTTCTCTGGATCATATATCCCCGTTTTTACATTTTACAACTGTTCTTCAAGCCATCATTCACATATAAAGGCAAAGGAGTGATGAGATGAACACACATTGTTTGATTATTTAATCTTATTTGCATAGTTTTTCCTTCTCTGTTTTGTAAGTAAACAAACTACATGGCCTAGCATAATGTGCAATCAAATATCAGCAAACATCATTGTTCAGTGATCCTCCATCCCTGTTTTGCAAAGATAACAGTACAATAAACTGTAGAAGATGATATAAGAGGTAAATAGCAAACATTCATCAGTTAACAAATATCAATTTAACCTACAAGAGTCAACATTTCAGACTCTTAACCAACAAGAAAGAAACAAATAAAAGTCAACATATAGATAACAATTTTTTCCTCCTGGCTTCCTGAAAATAGATGTCTGGTTAATTAACATAAAATTCTGTGTCTTCACAGTTGAGGGGTGCGCTTTTTAAAATGGTATTACTTTTTGGGGGGTTCAACATGTAAGACCCCAAAAGTCACTTCAAAACTGAACAGGTCCCTAAAAAAAAAGTTTTGTAAATTTCCTTGAAAAATAAAAAATTGCCGCTACATTGTAAACCTTCTAAAATGCTAACAAAATAAAACAGCATTTTATAAGTGATGCTGATGTAAAGCAAACATGATAAAAATGTCAATTATTATTGTTTTTGTGTGGTATGAATATCTGGTTGAAAGGGATAATCATTCTTAGTTTAAAAATTGCAATTTTTTTAATTTGTCAAATATCTGATATTTTTATAAATAAACAAAAAACAAACAAACATATCAACCTAAATTTACCATTATTATAAAGTCTAATGTGTCACATAAAAACAATCTTAATGGGTTATGTTGAAGCATTCTAGAGTTATTACTACATAAACTGACGCATGTCAGCTTTAAAAAAAATGGCCCAATCACTAAGGTGTTAAAGTCCCAAAATGCAGAGCATAATAAATGTAAGATGCAAAAATATAAAAATCTATATACTCATCTTAACGATCACCTATCTGGCTCGTCTGCTCATCACCTTCACCCGTCTGGCCCCTCACATATTTTATTATCACCACTCAACTGAAATCTCAGTTTCAGCTCTAATGAGGCCTGGGAAGGTTCTGTGCATGTGACCCAGCAAACACATACGCAGGACCGTGGCCATTCAGCTCCAGTGGAGGTGACACAAAGATGTTCTGAAAACATGATGAGAGATGGTGAAAAGTGAAAAGTGAAGGGACTGGAGAGGTGAGTGGTAAGGTGAGCATAAGGATTTTTTTTAACCTTTTAATGCCCTTTTATGGTTCAGAAAAAAAGAGGCCAGTGGCTGAAATTTTGATGAATCTGCACTACAGTGATCTACAAAAATTTCACATTTTGTCAAATTCTACTTGAATATATATGGTAATGGCTAATGACAACCAATCGGCACCAAACAAAGGCGCTGCAAAGAGGCCAATGTGAACCAATGCACGCATGCTCCAGCAATTCAGTCATTAAAATGTTGAGGCCGTGGAGAACATTTTACTGTATGGGGGGCTGTATTTGTCCATTTTCACGTGGAGTGCTGTGTGAGGGTCATTACATTTTTTTGGAAGGCTGTGTGGGGGCCATTATACTGTGTGGAGGGCTGTAGGGAAAATTATATTGCCAGGTAATTTTTACCAAAAAATAAATGCTGTAAATAGAAAACTCTTAAAACAGCTGAGGAATTTCTCTTTTTTTTAATGTTTCCACACTTGGAACTTTTTTATGCTTTCCAGTACATCACATGACAAAATAGATGATTTCATTCAGAAGTAAAACTTGTCCCACAAAAAACAAAACCTTACACATCTATGTCCACAGAAAAATAAAAATATTATGGCTTTTGGAAAAAGGGAGGATAAAAACAAAAGCACAGAAACAAAAAATCACACCGTCCTTCAGGGGTTAATAATAATTGTATATACAGGTGCTTCTCACAAAATTAGAATATCATCAAAAAGTTCATTTATTTCAGTTCTTCAATACAAAAAGTGAAACTGATATATTATATAGAGTCATTACAAGCAAAGTGATCTATTTCAAGTGTTTATTTCTGTTAATGTTGATGATTATGGCTTACAGCCAATGAAAACCCAAAAGTCATTATCTCAATAAATTAGAATAATTAACAAAAAACACCTGCAAAGGCTTCCAAAGCGTTTAAAAGATCCCTTAGTCTGTTTCAGTTGGCTCCACAATCATGGGGAAGACTGCTGACTTGACAGATGTCCAGAAGGCAGTCATTGACAGATTGCACAAGGAGGGTAAGCCACAAAAGGTAATTGCTAAAGAAGCTGGCTGTTCACAGAGTGCTGTACCGAAGCATATTAATGGAAAGTTGAGTGGAAGGAAAAAGTATGGTAGAAAAAGGTGCACAAGCAAACAGGATAATCACAGCCTTGAAAGGATTGTTAAGAAAATGCAATTGAAAAATTTGAGGGAGATTCACAAGGAGTGGACTGCTGCTGCTGGATTCATTGCTTCAAGAGCCACCACACACAGTCGTATCCAGGACACAGGCTACAAGTGTTGCATTCCTTGTGTCAAGCCACTCATGACCAATAGATAACGCCGGAAGCGTCTTACCTTGGCCAAGGAGAAAAAGAACTGGACTGTTGCTCAGTGGTTCATAGTGTTGTTTTCAGATGAAAGTAAATTTTGCATTTCATTTGGAAATCAAGGTCCCATAGTCTGGAGGAAGAGTGGAGAGACAGACAATCCAGGCTGCTTGAGGTCTAGTGTGAAGCTTCGACAATCAGTGAAGGTTTGGGGAGCCATGTCATCTGCAGGTGTAGGTTTCCAATGCTTTATCAAGACTAAAGTCAGCGCAGATGTCTACCAGGTAATTTTAGAGCACTTCATGCTTCCCTCTGTCAATTAGCTTTTTGAAAATGGAAATATCATTTTCCAGTAGGACTCGGCACCTGTCCACACAGCCAAAAGTACCAATACCTCTTTTAAAAACAAGAGTATCACTGTGCTTGATTGGCCAGCCAACACGCCTGACCTTAAGCCCATAGAGAATCTACGGGGTATTGTCGAGAGGAAGATGAGAGACCCAGACCCAACAATGCAGATGGGCTGAAGGCTGCTATCAAAACAACCTGGGCTTCCATAACACCTCGGCAGTGCCACAGGCTGATCGCCTCCATGCCACGCTGCATTGACGCAGTAATTGATGTGAAAGGAGCCCCGACCAAGTATTGAGTGCATTTACTGAACATACATTTCAGTAGGCCAACATTTTGGATTTTAAAATCATTTTTCAAGCTAGTGGTATAAAGAATTCTAAATTACTGAGATAATAAATTTTTGGTTTTCGTTGGCAGTAAGCCATAATCATCAACATTAACAGAAATATACACTTGAAATAGATCACTCTGTTTGTAATGACTCTATATAATATATGAGTTTCCTTTTTATATTTAAGAACTGAAATTAATTAATTTTTCATGATATTCTAATTTTGTGAGAAGCACCTGTATACCCCACTTCCATGGCCCTCTTGCTTGTCCAGTGTAGGTTTCTGTACAACATGTCCTGCCTTGATGACATCTCATCTCACATTGGTGAGGTCACATAGAACAAGATATAACCACACGAGGTCAGCTTGTATAGAGACACACACTGGATAAGACAAGAAAGTCAAAGAAGTGCCAGGGCCATATATATGCCTAGATTCAAAGCAATGACTATGCTAAATTAAAACAGTCATAACATCCAATTCCAATAATAAGGAATTTTGACTTCTGTGCAGGTATTGGCATCTGATATACAATGTAGCTAGTTAGCATTAGGAATTTACATGATAAATCATAGAAGATGTGCAGGTGCTGATTTATTTTCTGCTGAAATCCATGGGATGCTGAATAAACTGATGAGATTCAGTGACAGCTGTATTGTCATATTTGCCTAAATTGTACTATAGCTTGTTTGGTGTCATAAATTCCAAATGTAGGTATTCGGTTTCTTCATTTATTACGAAATAAGCCGAAAAAAGACAATTAGTGCTGCAGAAGGTGCTAACGGTGGCATCTGCATTGGCAGTGTGCCTGGCAGGGGCACCATGACTAAATGTTGTAATGTTGATACTCATTCACACAGATGACATGATTATGTATTGTGCAGCCTTATGACTGCTGTTTTTGTTCTGCATAACTACTAGTTTGTTTTATTTTAATTATTACATAAACTAAGATGCAAAGTTATGGAGACAATCAGTGTAATCTAAAGCCGGTAAATGAGTCATGACTATGTATTATGGAACGAAAATCTCATACTTTGTATGATGTGTTCAGTACAAGCATTTCAGAGAGCAACTGCAATATAAAACTGAAATCATATAAAAAAAGTACCATAAAGAACCAAATACTAAAAATATCAAACTTTATTAGAAACATCATTATAAAACATGTAGCTTGAAGTAAATAGGGATATGACAATGGTGAGCCAAATGGGTGGGAGCACAGTAAAAAATTTGGTAAAGTAGCAGGCACGTGAATAAAGTATAAAAAGCTGATATGCTCAAAGTGCATGTGCAATAGTGCAATAAGCATACCCGAAAATATGAGCCAGGTATAAGGTTAATCCAAAACAAGGGTTATACAAAGAAGCAAACAAGAACCAGGGAAGGCTGTGTACCTAATCTGGACAAAACATGGTGAACAACCAGAGTGTAAATAAATAGTTAAATGTCTAGAAGGTTTACCAGTACATCTGTGGTGCCACCCACCCCTATGAGCATTTCGGGGCTGTGCCTTCTTCCGGGGGAGTGACATCAATATGCAATGTAAGCTTTAAATACACTGAGTGGGCCAATCCAGGTAACAATAGAATGTAACACTGCTTATAGGTGGCGCATGCGGAGCTGGCCTCTCCCGGAAGTCAGCATTACCGAGATCGGCTGGGAGGGTCTGCATCACAAAGCACCACCCACATGAAATCACGTGAGCGGAGCCGTAAACATGAACACACCAGGACAGAGGAAAGATGCCATCGGCGATGCCAAGCAAAGAGGCGCCAGCCAACATGCGTACAAGCAGGTAAGTATGAGAGATATGAAGGAACGTAATGCCAGAATAAAAGAAAAAGACTAATTGTGCTAATGGAAAAGCAGATGGACTAAACAGAAAAATGTGAAGGGGAGTGCATGGATTAAGAATACATATTTAATACAAGTAATCTGAGTAAATACAGCACTGAAATAAAAAAAAATTGAAACATAAAAATACTATACATGTGACATGACAATAAATATATCCATAATGAAAAAAACACACAGGAGTGAAAAAAATGATTATGTACATGTGACATGATAAAATGACAATAATTATATCTGTTATGAAAAAACAAACACAGATATAAAAATATAAAAGTGGCAAAAAAATTCACCAATCTCAAATACGTGAAAAATATCTTTGTATATATCTCTATCTATCTATCTATCTATCTATCTATCTATCTATCTATCTATCTATCTATCTATCTACTGTATATATATAAAAAGGGCACGTGCTGCATACACTGTGAATCCCCACCCATATGGGATACATAGAAACTCCTTAGATAAAAGATCTTGTATTACATGCGATGTAAGACGTATATAGAGCCCCATCAGAAGAACAGGAAAGAACCAGTAAGTGCAATCTACACAGGAATCTTGACAGGCACTAGTCTATCATAGCCAACAGCCAGTCAATACATGTACATACAGTAGCTACTGATCATTTCCTCTTAAGGCCGGCCTCACACTCTACGTATGTAAATATGGTCCGTTTTTTACGGCCGTAATACGCAGAAAAGTCCCCAAAATAGTGATCCGTATGTCATCCGTAGGCAGGGTGTGTCAGCGTATTTTGTGCATGGCATCCTCCGTATGTAATCCGTATGGCATCCGTACTGCGATATTTTCTCGCAGGCTTGCAAAACCGACATCTAATGGATTTATGTGCTCAAATGTTCGTTAAAACATATATACAGTATATACGGTATATATATATATGTCATTGAGACACATATATATATATTCTGTATTTATATTTAATTCAGCGCTATATATGTGAAAAGCCGGTAATTCAATTGCCGGCTTTTCATTTCTCCTTCCCAAACCCGACAGGATATGAGACATGGTTTACATACAGTAAACCATCTCATATCCCTTTTTTTTTCCATATTCCACACTACTAATGTTAGTAGTGTGTATGTGCAAAATTTGGGCGCTGTAGCTGCTAAAATAAAGGGTTAAATTGTGGAAAAAATTGGCGTGGGCTCCCGCGCAATTTTCTCCGCCAGAGTGGTAAAGCCAGTGACTGAGGGCAGATATTAATAGCCTAGAGAGGGACCATGGTTATTGGCCCCCCTGGCTACAAACATCTGCCCCCAGCCACCCCAGAAAAGGCACATCTGGAAGATGCACCTATTCTGGCACTTGGCCACTCTCTTCCCACTCCCGAAAGCTGGGTGACCTGTAGTTACCTTGAGTTGCGGTGAGGCGCCCTCTGCTGGATGTCCTCATATGAACTCGAGCGTGGGAACTTTTCCAAGGCTCCAGTTCATGAGGACATCCAGCAGAGGGCGCATCACCGCAACTCAAGGTAACTACAGATCACCCAGCTTTCCTTTCAGTACCCGGGGTTTACAGGCACGAGAGAGTGCATTAGCACAGCTCCTGGCTGTAAAATGATTTAACCCCTTCAGATGGATTTACATCGTGGGACATAACAACGGAAGGTATGGAATATTGTTGTTTGTTTTTTTTACTTTGTTTCAGGACGATGGTCTTCAGGTGGATTAAGAGTCTAATAAAATATTACAACAACATGTGTCTTTATTTCATTAAAATACTTTGTAATCATGTGTGTGTCTTTTATTAACCATTTAGTACAATTGGATTAATAATGGATAGGTGTCAGAATTGACGCCTCTCCATTATTAACCTGGCTTAATGTCACCTTACAATAGCAAGGTGACATTAACCCTTCATTACCCCATATCCCACCGCTACACGGGAGTGGGAAGAGAGTGGCCAAGTGCCAGAATAGGCGCATCTTCCAGATGTGCCTTTTATGGGGTGACTGGGGGCAGATGTTTGTAGCCAGGGGGGGCCAATAACCATGGACCCTCTCTAGGCTATTAATATCTGCCCTCAGTCACTGGCTTTACCACTCTGGTGGAGAAAATTGTGCGGGAGCCCACGCCAATTTTTTCCACAATTTAACCCTTTATTTTAGCAGCTACAGCGCCCAAATTTTGCACAATATTGGTGCAAAATTTTGGAATATGCAAAAAAAAAAGGGATATGAGATGGTTTACTGTATGTAAACCATGTCTCATATCCTGTCGGGTTTGGGAAGGAGAAATGAAAAGCCGGCAATTGAATTACCGGCTTTTCTCTAACACCGGTGCGTATTTCTCGCAAGTCACACTGCTGGTCCGTGTGTAATCCGTATTTTTCTCGCCCCCATAGACTTTCATTGGCGATTTTTTTGCGCAATACGGTGACAAACGCAGCATGCTGCGATTTTGCACAGCCGTACAAGACCGTATAATACGGATTAGTAAAATACGGCTGATAGGAGCTGGGACATAGGGAATCATTGGGCTGTGTGTTATGCGTATTTTACGGACGTAGTTTATGCGCTCATACGTCCGTAAAACTCGCTAGTGTGAGGCCGGCCTAATAGTTAAGGATAAAGAGCTGGCAACAGAATTCCATCTAAAAAATGATCACAGGATGAAATGTAGAAATTTTCTAACATCAGTCTGAGTTTGACTTAATGCACGCAAGTGTCCTTTGGAAAGTTCTAATCACTTTGAAATTTCTCTACATATCTATGTTCCTGGATATAAGTTCATGGAGAACATTTTACTGACAGATTTTTAATGATTACAAGCAGTTGAATAGTTTGCAACCAATCTAGTAATTGTGTGTCTGTTCCTGAAGAAGTAAGATTAATTGGTTGTGCCTCAATGATCTGCTCATTATACTGTACGTTTGTATAGATAAAAAGCTTCCTGATATGTAAATATCGTCTGATAAGAGATACCCTTGTTACTCTGATGGTAATTGTGTTTTAGAATACTAACTATTTGCATCGAATCAATGTTAATTTAAGATACTGAATGGATATGGATACATTCCTCCAAAAACAGCTAACTCAGGACCGTATTTATGCTTGATTTACAGGGGGATTCCAGACTCTTCATCATCTTTCAGAGAAATTAGTTGATTCAACATAATATTCCCCCCAAATATTTCCCCCCTGACAAGAAAATTATAGTTTTATTCACTGTTACAGTTCACAGTGGGTCTGTGATGACAGCAAAAACAATCTGAAGGAACTGTGCAAAAGAGCATGCAGTGCCATCAACAACAGGATACACAAGAGATTGGACTATGCTATTAGCCCATTAACTCCTTAACCCCGAAGCCTGTTTTCACCTTCCTGACCAGGCCATTTTTTTCAATCCTGACCATTGTCACTTTATGAGATCTCCGCAACTCTTCAAAGTATCCCACTATGTTAGGGCTAGCGGAACGCACCAAATAATAAAGAGGTAGATATGAGGTGCATTTGCAGCGTATGGTCCACCGTGCAGAGATGGTACCTGCTGCTGAGTTATGGCGGATGGGCACTTGCTCACACGTGGGTTAGACTTCACCCAGTGTGAATGGAAGCGAACTCTGTTGCTTCACAGATTCGCCAAAATACGCTGCACCCTGTTAGCAGTCACAGGGTGCAGCTGCAAGACGCTAGTGGGATCCCTATGAATCACCCCCACTAAACTGGTGATTGGACTCGCTCTGACCCCCGGTGGCTTTTGAGCCCGCACCTGAGGATGCCCCGAGTCAGATGCAGAGTCCAAGCGGGAATTTCCACCCTACACTGACAGGCTGTCAGGAAAGTGCAATGAATGTGCACATTGCCGTACAGACGGGCACTGCAAAAAGGCATTGTAACATGTGCTACGTGTGCAGGTAGCACTGTCGGGTGCTAGATAGGTTCCACCATTCGCGAGCAGTCAACAACACAAGGAATGGGAATGATTAAGGAGCTTTCATCTATCGACAGTCATTCATCTACACACGTTATACTAGCGCATGGCCGTGAGGCCATGAAACCTTTTATAGCGGAAGCTCTTCGGGACCTTCCTAGTGATCCAATAGGAGCTGCTACAGGACCTGAGCATGTGACCCCCAACTTAGTCCCAGGAGCGTCTGCTCGCCATTGATCAGTGATGGTTACAATGGCTGGACCTGGAAGAACAGCAGTAACCAAGCACACAGTATCTACCTGAGCCAGATGATGGGACCGATGTCTCCGCTGAGCAGGCTCCACTGTGGCTGGAGAAGAATGGGAGACTGCAGTGGACATGGTTCGAGATTCCCACTGTGCAGCGCTTGGAACTCGACACCTAACACACTAATTCTAAGCTTTCTTTGTGGCATATTGTACTTCATGATTGTGGCAAAATTTATTCGATATGACGTGCATCTATTTGGGAAAAAATTTGGCAAAAAACTTTAACCCCTTCCCGCTGCGGCCCTTTTCCATTTTTGTGTTTTAGTTTTTCGCTCCCCTCCTTCCCAGAGCCATAACTTTTTTATTTTTCGATCAACATGGTCGTGCGAGGGCTTATTTTTTGAGGCACAAGTTGTACTTTTGAACGACACCATTGGTTTTACCATGTCTTTTACTAGAAAACGGGAAAAAAATTCCAAGTGCGGTGAAATTGCAAGAAAAAAGTGCAATCCCACACTTGTTTTTTGATTGGCTTTTTTGCTAGCTTCACTAAATACTAAATAGACACCAAACATGTCTAGGTTATTTTTTATCTAAGTGGTGAAAAAAAATGCAAAACTTTGCTAAAAAAAAAAAAATGCACCATTTTCCAATACCCGTAGCATCTCCATTTTTCATGATCTGTGGTCGGGTGAGGGCTTATTTTTTGCGTGCCCAGCTGATGGTTTTAATGATACCACTTTTTTGCAGATATGTTCTTTTGATCGCTCGTTATTGCATTTTAATGGAATGTCGCGGCGACCAAAAAAACGTAATTCTGGCGTTTCAAATTTTTTTCTCGCTACACCATTTAGCGATCAGGTTAATGCCTTTTTTTATTGATAGATCGGGTGATTCTGAATGCGGTGATACCAAATATGTGTAGGTTTGATTTTTTTTTCTTGTTTTATTTTGGATGGGTCGAAAGGGGAGTGATTTAAACTTTTATTTATTTACTTTTTTTTTCATATTTTTAAAAACTTTTTTTTTTTACTTTTGCCATGCTGCAATAGCCTCCATCAGATTGCTGTTATGTAGCTGAAATGCAGGCTTGCTATGAGCGCCGACCACAGGGTGGCACTCACAGCAGGCCGGCATCAGTATCCATAGAGGTCTCAAGGACCTCTATGGTTACCATCCTGATGCATCGCCGACCCCCGATCACAGAGGTGTATCTAGCCTTTCCAGCACCCGGGGCAAAGGATCAGTTTGGCGCCCCCCCCCCCAAACCTCCCCCATTTGAACCTTAACTCTAGAAACTGTATGACCAAGCCAAGGTACATTCCTGAATCTCCATAATGTTAAAATAGATACCAATAAAAGTAAAATTAATTGAGACATCAGTAGGTTAAGTGTTTTTGAATATCCATATTGAATCAGGAGCCCCATATAATGCTGCACAAAGGTTAATAATGGCTCCATAAGATGCTCCATAGAGACATTTGCCCCATATAGTGCTGCAAAAACGTTATGGCCCCATAAGACGCTCCATACAGACACTTGCCCCGTTATAGTGCTGCACAAATGTTATGGCCCCATAGATGCTCCATACAGACACTTGCCCCGTTATAGTGCTGCACAAATGTTATGGCCCCATAGATGCTCCATACAGACACTTGCCCCATATAGTGCTGCACAAAGGTTATGGCCCCATATAGTGCTGAACAAACATTATGGCCCCCATAAAGTGCTGCACAAACATTACGGCCCCCATATAGTGCTGCACAAACATAATGGCCCCCATATAGTACTGCACAAACATTATGGCCCCCATATAGTGCTGCACAAACATTATGGCCCGCATATAGTGCTGCACAAACATTATGGCCCCATATAGTGCTGCACAAACATTATGGCCCGCATATAGTGCTGCACAAACATTATGGCCCCCATATAGTGCTGCACAAAGGTTATGGCCCCCATATAGTGCTGCACAAACATTATGGCCCCCATATAGTGCTGCACAAATGTTATGGCCCCATAAGATGCCCCATACAGATATTTGCCCCATTTGCTGTTACTGCGATAAAAAAAAAAATCACATACTCACCTCTCCATCGCTCAGGCACCCGCACTTTCAATATTCACCTGACTTCGTTCCGGCGCCGTTCCATCTCCCGCCTCCTCTGCACTGACGTTTAGGCAGAGGGCGCGCACTAACTACATCATCGTACCCTCTGACCTCAGCGTCACTGCAGAAGACGGGCCGGCGACTGGAACGAGGAGCAGGTGAATATCGTGCAGCGCTCCCCTCCCCATATACTCACCTGCTCCTGGCGCGGTGCAGTCCCTGCTTCCCCGATGCTGCTGCTTCTTCCTGTATTGAGCGGTCACCGTTACCGCTCATTACAGTAATGAATATGCGGCTCCACCCCTATGGGAGGTGGAGCCGCATATTCATTACTGTAATGATCGGTATCATGTGACCGCTCAGTACAGGAAGAAGCCGGGGCGCCGGGCAGCCAGGGACCTGCAGAGACCACGTCAGGAGTAGGTGAGTATAATTAGACAGCCCCCACTCCCTGGCCCTGCCAACCCCCTCCTTGGACCGCCGCATCATCAGGTGGCCCGCTGGCGCCCCCCTGTCGGCTGCGCCCGGGGCACATGCCCTGGGGGCACATGCCCTGGCTGCCCCCCCCTGGATACACCACTGCCCGATCGTGTGACGGGGTCGATGATGCACTCATTTCCAGCTGCGCGGCTGGAAGCACCGGTTCAATGCTGCTGTCAGCGTTTGACAGCGGCATTTAACAGGTTAATAACGGCTGGTGAATCGTGGTTTCACCCGCCGCTATTGCACGCACATGTCAGCTGTACAAAACAGCTGATATGTCGTGACTTTCATATGGGCTCACCGCCGGAGCCGACATCAAAGCAGGGGACCCGACGTGCCATACTAGTATGGGGCATGTCGGGAAGGGGTTAAAATGTAGCAATTTTAAAACTTTTAGGCTAAATGCACACGTCACAGAATTGCCGTGGAAATTTCAGCGGCAATTCTGCAACTCCTGCCATGGGTATATCGCATGTGGAATTGGCATGCATATTCCTAGCGTTTTGCAAGCATAATTAGCTTGCAGAATGCTAGCGTTTTCCGAGCGATCTGTAGCATTGCATGCAAAACTGATTGACAGGTTGGTCACGCTTGTCAAACATAGTGTTTGACAAGTGTGACCAACTTTTTACTATTGATGCTGCCTATGTTCAAAAAACTGCACCCTCAAGGTGTTTAAGATCAGAGTCAAGAAGTTTATTAACCCTTCAGGTGCTTCACAGGAATTAATGGAATGTGGAGGGAAAAAAATAACATTTAACTTTTTAGTCACAAAAATAGTCTGTCACCCGCAATTTTTTTACTTTCACAACTGTAACTGGAGAAAACGGACCCCAAAACTTGTTGTGCAATTTATCCTGAGTATGTTGAAACCCCACATGTAAGGGAAAAACACAGTTTGGGCACACGGCAGGGCTCAGAAGGGAAGGAGCATCGTTTGATACGAAAATGGCTGGAATTGACAGCTGACACCATGTAGCGTTTCAAGAGCCCCCGATATGCCTAAACAGTAGAAACCCCCCAAAATTGACCCTATTTTGGAAACTATACCCCACGAGGAACTTATCAAGAAGTTTGTTGAGCACATTGAAACCCCAAATTTTGTTATTTTCACAAAGGTAACAGGAGAACATGGACCACAAAAGTTGTTGTGCAATTGCTCCTGAGTACGCTGATACCCCACATGTGGAGAAATCCACTGTTTTGGCGCACAGCAGTGCTCAGAAGGAAAGGAGCACTGTTTGACTTTATGAACAACAAATTGGCTACAATTGAGTGCCGACACCCTGTTGCCCAAATTTTTTATTTTCACAAAGGTAACATTTTATTTTCACAAGGAGAAAATTGACCACAACATGTGTTGTGCAATTTCTCCTGAGTATGCTGATACCCCATGTGTGGAGGAAAACTACTGTTTGGGTTTACGGCAGGGCTCGGAAGGGGTGATGTTTTGGAATGCAGACTTTAATGGAATGGGTGTCATGTCACATCTGGAGAGCCCCTGACGAGTCTTAACAGTGGAAACCCCTCATAAGTGACCGCATTTTGGAAACTAATCACACCATGGAATTTATCTAGTTTTAAAGTAATGATTATAATGCTTTTGGATTTACTGCTGTATGAATTTATAGTGTGGTGTTATGTGTAAGTTGTGCAGAGTACATCAGATTATAAAGTGTGTTGTGTCAACAGGGTAAAAACAAATGTCATTAATTTGGGGACATGCGGTACGCAGAGGCCATGTTTCTCAGGGCAGGTTTCTCAATGGTAAATTGTGTCTTTTTGGATTCCCCTATTGGAGCATACTCTGCACCATAATTTGATCTTCCTTTTTTCGCTGATTGGGGAACCTCTCCTGGAATATGTTGACCTGGGACAATACGGGCACTATCAGTTTCAGAAGTACTGGGACCCTCACATTCCTAAGTGCCAAACATTAGAGCCTTGATGACTACCTCCTGAAACTGAAGGAAGGTCTCCTGTATTGCCTGCAGATCGAAACAACACAAAAGCATACAAGTTTGTCTGGGCCACCATAACATTTATTATTTCCTAGTTGAAAAATAATTTGAAAAAGTCAAATTCAGTGAGGCCTGTCACATGGATTCCTGAGCTGGCAATGAAATCCGGAATAACAGGCTGATCATTTTCAGGGGGTGCCATCCATATGGGGAAAATGGTGGTGCATCTTATAATGCGGATATACCTTACCAGCCGCAGTGTAGCAGGATCCCAGGGTCACTGCTGGAGGAGGCAAGAGTGGAGCTTTGCTGCAGGCCGCAGGCTAGGATGAGGGGTGTTCGGTTGTGCACCGCTGCTGGTGTTTGATGGCACGGGGGCTCTGCCGACATTTTGTGAAAGCCGAGAGCCCCCACACTTACATAACTTACTATGCGGTGGACTCTGGGAAAATGGCTGCGGGGGTGAAGGAAGGGCCAGGGGGTACTAGAGTGATAGTCATGGCCGACAGTAATCCTTTTATGGCTTCCTGGCCTCTTCCCCATAACAGTTCACATTTCTCCGCTGCGTTACCTCTGTGCTGGCTTTATGCACCATCTGGGCTTGCCCGGTATGGGGATGGTTTCCTCACAGACGGCTCCGGAATAAATAAGAACACTCCAGGTTAACTTCAACGACAACGTCTTTACTCAGCAAAGCTTGATCAATTACAGGCACTTTGGGTAACGCTTACAACACATTCTTCTCTGTCCCTGCTCTGTCCTTTCCTTCTCTTTATTCAGCCCCTGGTCGGACCACTTCTTTTGGTCCCACAGAATCAATTCCATCCAGAATTATTGTCTCACATGGGGGAGTCCTATACCATTCGCCCCGGTTCTAAGTACTGCCGCCCAGGCAAAGATCTGCCTCGTGTTTAGTGACCGTGCTGACCTGTCTTCTTGCTCTATAGGGACAGACTTCCTTCAGCTGTATACACAGCGATTCCATTCTCTTTTCCGAGAGGAATCCTATCCTTTTAGCTGTTCTATGCTGGGCCCCTTCTTAAATGTTATGGGGTACAGCGACTTCTGGCTAGGCAGCCCAGTTAGCTGCACTGGCACCCAGGCCCTGACTGACTAGTACCAGGAAGCTACACTATACTTATGCCACTGCGCCCCTCCTATTATACAGTAGCTATATGCTACAGTGTCCCCTCTAGTGGCCAACTATGGACACTACACCCTTATCACTATACCAGGCCCGGGGACAAATTTTCCCTAACATCTATGTGCAATATATGACAATCAATCACAATATATAAAAATGCAGAGCAGTACGCATAAGTTGTAGCAATACTCTTATACACTGTGACAATACACTTTATGTGTAGCAGTGCCACCTTGTATAAACACATTAATAATACACATTAAACATTTTTAAAGGGGTTGGGGAGAAGAAGGGAACACAACATATTTACATCCCCTACAGAGGCAGTGCATGCGCAGATGGAGATCTCAGCACCAAGATCTCAGGAGATGACATCTCAGCACCAAGATCTCCATCTGCACAAGCACCTCCCCTGGCAGCCATTTTCCTGGAGTCCACAGCATAGTAAACCATGTCGGCAGAGCCCCCGCACCACCAAATACTGGCATTGGCGCACATCCGAACACCCCGCCATCCCACCCTGCAGCAGTGCTCCACTCTTGCCTCCTCCAGCAGTGACCCTGGGACCCTGCTCCACCACAGCCACCACCCCCAGTAAGCAATAAGATATATGGATTATAAGAAGCACCATCATTTTATTAAAAAAATATTTTTTCCTATTTTTCTCCTCAAAATTTGGGGTGCATCTTATATCCGATATGTCTTATTATCCGCAAAATATGGTATATATTGATCACCTTACAATATTTTTATTGGTTATAAAAAACCAAACCACAAAAAAACATTTAAAAAGCACAAAATTCGCTGTAATACAATAAACACCAGAAAAGGTCTATATAAAAAACAAGTGTGCCTATCTTGTGCTCATCACACATCTAGATACATTCTTTAGGGGTCTAGTTTCCAAAATGAGGTCACTTGTTGGAGGTTTCCACTGTTTAGGCACATCTGGACTCTTCAAAACCAAGATGGTGTCCACTAATGATTCCAGCCAATTTTGCGCTCCAAAAGTCAAATGGCGCTCTTTCCCTTCCGATCTCTGCAGTGCGCTCATACAGTAGTTTTTCCCCACATTTAGGGTATAGGCCTACTCGGAAAAATTGCACCACAGATTTTGTCACTTTTGGGTATTTTCTGTCAGACCCCTCAAAGTCACATCAAATGTGATGTGGTCACTAAAAATTGGTTTTGTAAATTTTGTTGTAAAAATGAAAAATCGCTGGTCAACTTTTAACCCTTCTACCTTCCTAACAAAACAAAATTATGCTTCAAAAATTGTTAAAGTAGACATATGGGAAATGTTATTTATTAAGTATTTTGTGTGACTAAACTCTTAATTTCATAATAATGAAGAGTATTAAAATTGCAAAAGCTTTCCAGAGTAAGTTCCACATAAAGTGACACTGGTCAGAATTGTAACATTTGGCTTGGTCGTGAAGGCGAAAACAGACTGGGGAGGTAAAGAGATAAAAATGAGCATTTTTTTAGCTTTACTCATAAAAAAAATCATATTAATTTTAAGATTCTACTGGCATGCTAAGATAAATTGGATTTTGAAAGTAAGTACTCTTGAGTCATCAGGTCTAAGAGCCCTATTAAACCAGTTTAAGGCTAATCCATTTTACACTGTTCAAAATTGCACATGCGGTCTTAAGAGCTTCAAAATTTGTTCACATTTAGATATTCAAATAATTTTTTGTGAAACACAGGGAATCATTTCTTTTCACTTTTGCATTTTTTTGTCAAACTCATGGAAAAATTTAAAGAAAAAATAAAATATGTATCTTTTTTTTTTCATACAGTGATCAGGAAGGTACAGATGATCGAATCTTTTAAACTATGAATTTGCCAACTTTGGAAATCTTTTCCCCCACAATTTCATTTGCGTTGAATTTGTGCAAATTTCAGTAATCGAAAGTTTGTAATTGCTCATAAAATACACATGGGGGAGAGATGAAACAGGACCTCGTTGACCATTAGAGCTTACACTCTACCAGTGAGAGAGAGGACCCCACTGAGCATAAGCTTACACTCTACAGGAGAGAAAGATTTGCCCAGTGAATCTACAGATAGAAAAACAACTCTGCCGTACAAACTGTGCACCACTGAGAACTGCTGTGCTGTTCAGGGATAGCCCCGGTACTGTCAGTGACCACCACTGTAAAATATATGATAATCTATAATATTTCACAGATGTAGAGAATTACCCAAAACAATATCCCACTCTCTGATGCTTTAGCAGTGTGGGAAATGGCACCAGGCAACATTGGCTGCGAACCACAAATAGAATTTCAAAATGTTCGAATTCCACTGAAATATAAAATTTCAGGAAATTACACAAACTTGATCCCCAGTGGATGGATTTGCTTATCTCTAGTAGAAATGGTATTGGACAAACAAACAATCTATGTGCTTTTTTGGGGCATTCGTAGTCCCTGATAGCCGGCTGCCCACTCCTGTAGCTGCACGATCTCCATACACCGGCTGACTCTTTACTGACATCCTAAAACATAATTCACAAAACTATGTGAATAAACCTGACATCTTAAGTTGTTGGGCAGCCCACAAGTATTTAATTGTGTATCCAATTTATACTGTAAAATCTGGTGACAATTCGCTTTATAATGTAGCGTAGAAAAATAAAAATCTGGTTAAAAAATAAGCTTAAGTTCAAGACCAGATTCGCATTGTGATGTTTTTGCAGCTATAGCATTTTTTTTTTTTTTTTATAGAACATTTTCTTCTATGGTTTTCCGAAAACAGCTTATGAATGCAATGTGTGAACATGAACATCCCCTTATGTAAATTACATCTGAATGTTAAAAGATGTAGATAAATAAGTGCTACAAAGCGTGGGTATGCAAAACAATTAGAAGAATATGACAGATAATTGAACACCGCAAAATATTTTTACAAAGCAATGAATACATGCGGAAAAACATATTGTGATTGTTGTACCTGCAGAACCGCAGAAAATAACACCAAATAGCTTTCTGCCTTTCGAAATGTCTTGTTTTCTTAGTGTGCCAGCTACCAGGTGCGTGTTGATAACATAAAAGTAATTTGGCAGAATTGTAATGATATATCTGACTTTGTCCTTCACAAAGTAACATTAATTTTAAACACCATCTGTAGCTTTCAGCCTTTACAGTGGAGCTGGAGAAACCATCTTTTAACTAGGATTTTGGACCGGCTGCTCCATCACCTTATTTTCATCGCTAGACCTTATTTGTGCCTATGTTTTCCTAATTAGAGCAAAACATGCTAAATATAGATTGGCAGATCGATTCAAGAAACCTTCTGTGTTAACTCGGCTGAACCTGGGCAAACTTTTAATACTGTGTGATAAATGGATAAATGTGTTTGCAAATCCTCTGTCTGTCATGTAAAATACGATTGTAGCAGCTTTTCCTAATGCTTCACATTAATGTAAGTAAGCCAATGTCCTGTGCTATGCAAACTAAATGAATATGAATTGAGTTCCTAATGAGAGGTAATTCTAAGTAAATGTCAGTTTGCAGAATCACATTGTACTATTAAAGCCCAAACACTGTGATTTAACATTGCAATAAAATGAACACATGCATATTAAATGGCATCTATTTTACATGATTCAATCGAACTAAAATGGTCGAAATAAAAGAACAAAATTTAGAGACAATTTTGTTATGTTTAACTTTGCACTAAATTTTGAAGGCAATGTAGACGCTCAGAGGTACACTTATTTAAGCTCCACTATGGTAACACAGATTAATTCAATACTATACATTCCCAGCTTCTTTTTTCCCAAAAACTGTTTTTTTTAAAGGTAAGGTTTCTCCTTGTGGAGAGTAACATACCAGCTCTGGCTTTTCAAGGTAAGGAAGCTTATTCGCCGGGCAATGCTCCTCTGGGAAATGTAATATGCAAATTGCCTCTTCAGAGAAAAAGAGGACTTGAACTCTATAGTGCCACCTGTTAGACCTCAGTCCAGAGCCTCTCACCTTGCCAAATCAGTTCTCATGCTTTGCACTGACAAGGGCCAACAGCCCGAAACACCGTGTCTGCGAATTGAGATACTGATTTGGCTCTTATCCTAAGTCATATTGCAAGACTCGTTAAAGGGTTGATTGTGACTTGTAGGATCGCTACTTCCAACAGGTGGCGCTATAGAGTTCAAGTCCTCTTTTTCTCTGAAGAGGCAATTTGCATATTTTTTTTAAATGCACTGATTTGCACAATACAATTCTGTTACTAAAAGGAGTCAACACCGTCCCTATTGAACCTAATAATTCTGTATGACAAAGCAAAGTGTGGAACTAGTGATGAGCGAGCACTAAAATGCTTGAGTGCTCGGTATTCAAATCAAGCAGGTCAGACGCTCAGACGGACTTGACTCAAGTACCGAGTATAATGGAAGTCAATGGGAAACTCAAGCATTTTTCTGGAAGACCCTAACAGGAGGGCTGGGGGGGCAGGAAAATCGTTGAAATTGGTGGAAACAGCACTCAAATGAAATGGGAATAGGATGGGAAAGATGCCTGGACACATCTCCCAGGTTGCTACCGGGAATGATGTTGTCAGAGTATTACTCCAGTACTCAGTATTACTCCAGTACTTAAAGGGGATGTCACGTGACAGCGACCCAGTCTGTGACCCTGGGTGCCCAAGTAAAAGGGGTTTTGAATACAGATTGTGTTCGTGATGCCACCTGTGGTATTCAGTCAGGGATGACCGACGCTGCCTAAAGGGGTCCGCTGGGGTGATGTTATGGCAGCTAAGATGGTATAACTTCCCACAGGTGAAGTTGGGTCCCCAGGGCTCCCGGTGTGTAGATGAAGATGGTGGGTGGTGCAGTAAGGAACAGAGGATATAGGTTTGCAGTCTCTTTACCTGGTTTGCTGAAGACTTCAAGCAACTACAGTCCAGGGCACCAGATCACGGGTACAGGCAGGGTCTGGACAGCTTGGAAGCGAGTTCAGAGTCCTCTTTACCAGGTGGAGTTAGAAGCCTTCCTACTAGCTCGGTGGTGTAGTCCCTTGCTGCCTGTGGCTTCTGTCAAGGTCCTCACTGTTCTCTCTGTCCTCCTTAAAGGGTAAGACACTAACAAATATGACAGGTGGCTGAAGCCTTTTTACAGGGTCTCTATCACGACCCAGGCTCTATGCGCCACTGTGTCTCCAGGCGTTAGGGCAGACAGGTGATGTGTAGTCCAGCTGTCCCGCCGGATTCTGCTATGCCACTAGGAGTTCGACACAACCCCGGCCTTCTGGCTACCGGTGTCTGTGCTCTGCCAGGGGGTAGCTTGGTCACAGCTATTCTCCCCAGGTCTCACTCTCCTGTGCTCCGCTCTCCTGCGCGCTCACTAGAAAGTGTTCTTCTTTCTGTATTAGCTCTAGCCAGGAGCTGCAGCACCTTCGTGGCTGCACGGCCCCTCACTTTCCTTTCTGCCTCTGACTGCTCCAGTCTGCTGTCTGGCACTCACTTCATCCTCTCACTGACTTCCCCTCCAGACCAGTATATATATATATATATATATATATATATATATATATATATATATATATATATATATATATATATATATATATATATATATATATATATATATAAATATATATATATATATATATATAGGGTAGCAAAATAAAAGCTGGATCAGAGCTTCCCCTTCTGGCCTGGAGTATGAACATGTTGAATGCTTGTGTTTACCTGATAAAGAAGATCTTCCCTTGCTTCCAAGCATGACATCACTCTCCCCATGAGGAAAGCAATGCCACTGTAACAACCAGTACCCTGGGGTGTTACACATGCATTTTTATCTCTCTTTGGTATGCTATTAGATGTACAAATATATAAATATATAAATAGGGGATAGATAAATAGACATGGGGTAGATAGATAGCTTGACAGATATCTGTGAGTTATATAATTAGTGCCATGCATGTGTAGTTTACTATTACGTGGATCAGCCTAATAAATAAATAAATGAAAAAAACAATGTGGTATTACCCCTATTTTTGATAAGCAGCTGAGGTGAAGCAGACAGCTGGGGTCTTATATCATCAGGCTGGGAAGGTCTATGGTTATTGGGCCATTTTTAGCTCAAAAATACAAGCCCGCAGCCACCATAGAATTGGAGCATCACATTAGAGCCACGATGCACCAATTCTGGCGCTTTGCCCAGCTTTTCCCAATTGCCTTGATGCGGTGGCAATCAGGTTAATAGTAGTTGGATTTGATGACAGCTGTGATTTGTCAAAAATCACAGTTGCATCAAACACTGGGGTCAGTAACTGAAAGGTATACCAGACACCCCCTGTTAGGGCTGGTGGAACGCACCGAGTAAATATAGAGATGTTATTTGGTGCGTTCGCAGCCCGGGGTCCACCGTGCAGGAAAAGAACCTGCTGCTGGCAAATGGCGGCACTATGTGGCGGTAGAAGCGATCTCTGTTGCTTCACAGAGTCGCTACAAAGAAAGAGCTGTGTCCTGTTAAACTCCACAGGAATACACAGTAACTGCTGAGCGGAAAGCAGCTTGTGGTCACGCAGTCAAGGAGGCAAACATACAATCTCCTCACTGGAGGAGCCAGTATTCTAGGTGGCTTATTTCAGCCGGGTCCCTGAATCCACACAAGCGTGACCACATTGGCGCAAAACACATAACTTGCATTGATACTAGCATGCGGCCATGCGAACCTTATATAGCTGCAGCAAGTACAAGACCTTCCTAGAAGGACCAATGAGAGGCTGCCACAGAGCCTGAGCACCTTCAGGACCTTCTTGGAGAACCAATGGGCTTTGCTGCAGTATCCAAGCATGTGACCCTCGATCTCCAATGAGAGATCTTACCCTGGGCATGCTCAGAAGGAGAAAAGCAGGACTTAGTCCCAAAAGCATCTGCTCGCTGCTGCCCAGCACTGGCTTCAATGACAGAAGCTGGAAAAGCAGCAGTAACCCTTTGCACAGAGTCAGACTGAGCGAGACGCTGGGACCGACATCTCCGCTGAGCAGGCTCCACTGCGGCAGGAGAAGAATGGGAGACTGCAGTGGAGATGGCCCGAGATTCCCCCTGCGCAGAGGCGGGAACTCGACCCCCAACATTACCCCCCTAGGGCCCCCCCCCCTGGACCTCGCCATGCTCGAAGGCACCAATGTGCTGCAGAGCCCATATGTGCTCAGCAGGCTCTCAGGACCATAACCCTTCCAGTCCACCAAATAAATTTTATTGCCACGTACCACCTTGCACCCCAAAATAGCATTCACCTCGTAATCGTCCATAGATGAACCCGATGTCCCAGCAGATGACTCGGAAAACCGAGACATGTATACAGGTTTCAAGAGGGACACATGAAAGGTGTTGGTGTTACCCAGGCGTGGTGGAAGAGCTAAACGGTAGGCCACAGGGTTAACCTGTTCGAGGACCTTGAAAGGGCTCAAGTAGTGAGGTGCAAACTTAGTGGACTCAACTCGCAGCCTGATGTTACGGGCGGAGAGTCACACTAAATCGCAGGGAGCAAATGTCGGAGCTGGGCGCCGATGTGCATCGGCGGAGGACCTCATTCTCTCCTTGGAGGCCCGAATGGCATCCTGAGTGCGGTCCCAAATATCCCATGCCTCCACAGCCCAGTCTGCCACCCTGGAGTCAGTGGAAGACATGGGCATAGGCACAGGTACCCGTGAATGCTGACCATAGTTAAGGAGGAATGGGGTTTGTCCAGTGGAGTCGGCTATGGCGTTGTTCAGTGCAAACTCTGCCCATGGTAGCAGGGAAGCCCAGTCATCCTGCCTGGATGAGACAAAATGTTGCAGATATGTGACCAAGGTCTGGTTGGCCCTCTCTACCAACCCATTTGTCTCGGGATGATATGCGGAAGAGAGATTCAACTCAATACTGAGAAGACGACAAAGCTCTCTCCAGAACCAAGACGCAAACTGGGTACCCCGGTCACTGACAATTTTGTCCGGAATACCGTGTAGGCAGAAGATGTGTTTTATGAACAACGCTGCTGAGGCCCGTGCAGAAGGTAGCCGTGGATGCGGCACCAAATGCACCATTTTAGAAAAATGATCGGTGATAACCCAAATGATGGTACAGCCACGAGACTTGGGCAAACCCACCACAAAGTCCATCCCGACCATCTCCCAGGGCCTGTCTGCCACTGGCAAGGGATAGAGTAACCCAGCTGGCCATTGTCGAGGAGACTTATTTTTGGCACAGGAGACACACGCCCGAATATAATCTCCAACGTCACGGACCATATGTGGCCACCAGTACGTCCTCGCCAGCAGTTCAGATATCCTCTTTGTCCTAAAGTGTCCACCCACTCTGGACGAATGAGCCCAAGAGAGAACCTCCGGTCACAAATTAATGGGTACAAAAGTCTTGCCCGGAGGCACAGACTCTAGCGAAACCAGAGCTACGGTTCTCAAGCTCTCAGAAGGGACAATAAGCCGAGGCTCCCCTTCCTCCTCCTCAGATGACACAACGGAGCGAGAGAGGGCATCAGCCCGAATGTTATTCTCCCCAGCGAGATAATGGAGGGTGAAGTGGAACCGAGAGAAGAACAAGGACCATCTGGCCTGACGAGAATTTAGGGCTGTTTGTAAATAAACCACATTTTTGTGGTCCGTGAAGACCTGGAAGGGAAAGCGAGCCCCCTCCAAAAGATGTCTCCACTCTGAGAAGGCTAACTTCATTGCTAGCAACTCCCTGTCCCCGATTAAATAATTCCTCTTCGCTGGTGTGAAGGTCTTGGAGAAGAAGAAGCAAGGATGCTTCCGACCTTGAGCATCCTTTTGGAAGAGGACTGCTCCTGCACCAACGGATAAGGCATCCACCTCCATTCTAAACGGCTTATCAACATCGGGACGATGTAGGATGGGAGCGCTAGCAAAATGAGACTTAATAGAATTAATGGCGGTAGAAGTGATCTCTGTTGCTTCATAGAGTCGTTACAAAGAAAGAGCTGTGTCCTGTTAAACTCCACAGGAATACACAGTAGCTGCTGTGCAGAAAGCAGCTTGTGGTCACGCAGTCAAGGAGGCAAACATACAATCTCATCACCAGAGGAGCCAGTATTCTAGGTGGCTTATTTCAGCCGGGTCCCTGAATCCACACAAGCATGACCACATTGGCGCAAAACACATAACTTGCATTGATACTAGCGCATGGCCATGCGGCCATGCAAACCTTATATAGCTGCAGCAAGTACAAGACCTTCCTAGAAGGACCAATGAGAGGCTGCCACAGAGCCTGAGCACCTTCAGGACCTTCCTGGAGAACCAATGGGCTTTGCTGCAGTATCCAAGCATGTGACCCTCGATCTCCAATGAGAGATCTTACCCTGGGCATGCTCTAAAGGAGAAAAGCAGGACTTAGTCCCAAAAGCGTCTGCTCGCCGCTGCCCTGCACTGGCTTCAATGGCAGAAGCTGGAAAAGCAGCAGTAACCCTTTGCACAGAGTCAGACTGAGCAAGACACTGGGACCAATGTCTCTGCCGAGCAGGCTCCACTGTAGCAGGAGAAGAATGGGAGACCACAGTGGAGATGGCCCAAGATTCCCCCCGTGCAGAGGTGGGAACTCGACCCCCAACACCCCCATCATTAACCCAGTAATAAAAAACTTAAAAGCACGCAAACAGAAAAAATACTTTACTTGAATAAAACACCCCTACACTATTCCTCATTCATGAATGTATTTATCCAGCAAGTCCAAAGTAGTCCAGAAAATGATATCTGAAAGGTATAAAAAGACAATAAACACTCACTCCCTCATTCACCAATTTATTACCCAAAATGTTGGCACGCAGTTCTGATGCAGTCCACGTTCCTCGATTCTGTCTCTGGTATCTGTGAGTAAAGTTGCTGCTATTCACATAGTGTGAGGAGTCTTTATTTAAATAAAGTGCTTTTTGTGTGTGTTTTTATTTTTTATTACTGGATTAGTAATGGAGTTTTCTGACACCTCACCTTACTAACCTCAGGGCTTGATGCCAGCTGTGATTTTTGACACCCCAATCACCATCATCACGATTTCCACTGCACCAGTGCAATCTGGAAAGGCCAGGCAAAGCAACTGAATTGGCACATCTCATTTGATGTGTCAATTCTGGGATGGCTGCAAGCTTGTATTTTTAGGCTGGGAAGGGCCCAATATTATAAGGCAACAGCTGTCTGATTTACCTTGGTTGGTTATCAAAAATAGGGGGGAACCTCATGTTATTTTTTAAAAATTATTTATTTAGTAAAACCAGGCTAAAACACACACATTTAGGCCATGTTCACACTTTGCGGTGTGCTCTGCAGGTTTATCCCGCAGCGGAATTGATAAATCTGCAGGGCAAAACCGCTGCAGTTATCCCTGCAGATTTATCGTGGTTTGTTCCGCGGTTTCCGCTGCGGGATTACTCCTGTACTATTGATGCTGCATATGCAGCAATATGCAGCATCAATAGTAATGATAAAAATAATAAAAATTGGTTATACTCACCCTCCGATGTCCGGATCTCCTGGGCGCTGCACCCGGCGGTCCGGTTCCAAAGATGATGTGCGAGAAGGACCTTCGTGACGTCACGGTCATGTGACCGAGGCGTCATCACGGTCATGTGACCGGGACGTCACCGCAGGTCCTACTCGCACAGCAAACCGAAGACCGGACGGCCGCGGGCAGCGCTGAGAGGTGAGTATAACATCATTTTTTATTTTAATTCTTTTTTTTTTACACTATTTATGCTTCCCAGGGCCTGGAGGAGAGTCTCCTCTCCTCCACCCCGGGTACCACCCGCACATTATCCGCTTACTTCCCGCAACGTGGGCACAGCCCCATGCGGGAAGTAAGCGGTTCAATGCATTTCTATGGGTGCAGAATCGCTGCGATTCTGCACAAAGAAGTGACATGCTGCGGGTTTTAAACCGCTGCGTTTCTGCACGGTTTTTCCCGCAGCATGTGCACAGCGGTTTGCGGTTTCCATAGGGTTTACATGTTAATGTAAACGCTATGGAAACTGCTGCAGACCCGCAGCATCAAAATCGCCGTGGATCCGCGGTAAAAACCAAAAAGTGTGAACATGGCCTTACAATGCATGTGCTTTTTTTTACCTGTGGATTTAACACATCTAATAAGACCCTATGTCGCAATGCAGCCTATCACAGTAATGCCAGTAGCCAACATGGCTATTGCATTACTGTGTATGTCAGGCAATCGCAGCATGTTTATTGGCTGTCTAACAGCCGCAAAACATGTGGGGTGAGGACTCGAGCATGGCATACGAACACCAGCGATACACAATCGAGTAATGAGAGTACCCGAGCACCCCGATGCTCGATCAAGTAATGAGGGTAGCTAAGCACCTCAATGCGTACTCAAGGACCTCGATCGAGTATCGAGCAGTTGCGCGCATGTGACACCCCAGGGTCCTGGTTGTCACAATGGCATTGCTTTCCTCATGGGGAAAGTGATGTCACGCTTGGAAGCGATGGAAGATTCCTTTTAACAGGTTATTAGCACATACAACACCATTCTGACATCAGGCCAGCAGGCAGAGCTCTACACCCGACTTCATGGGAGCTGCTCTCTCTGGTTGGGAGTAGTATGATTAGACCATGAAGGCTGGCCACACTTGCACAGGTGCCTAGCATTATCGTGTTGAAAAGCAGCTCCTAGAACACTTTGTGGAAATGGCAGTACCACTGGTTCCTTGACCAAATCAACATAATTCTTTATAGTGTTATCTACTTAGCCTCCAGACCAATCTCTGGCTATCATTGCATTAAAGGGAACCTGTCAGCAGGATTGTGCACAGTAACCTACAGACAGTGTCAGGTTGGTGCCGTTATAAATTATACCTTGGTTGATGAAATCCATTTGGTGGTTGTTCATGACCTTGCCGTTTTTTGCAATTCTGACCAGTGTCCCTTTATGAGGTAATAACTCAGGAACGCTTCAACGGATCCTAGCGATTCTGAGATTGTTTTTTCGTGACATATTGGGCTTCATGTTAGTGGTAAATTTAGGTCGATAATTTCTGAGTTTATTTGTGAAAAAAATGGAAATTTGGCAAAAATTTTGAAAATTTTGCAATTTTCACATTTTGAATTTTTATTCTGTTAAACCAGAGAGTTATGTGACACAAAATAGTTAATAAATAACATTTCCCACATGTCTACTTTACTTCAGCACAATTTTGGAAACAAATTTTTTTTTTGCTAGGAAGTTATAAGGGTTAAAATTTGACCAGTGATTTCTCATTTTTACAACAAAATTTACAAAACCATTTTTTTTAGGGACCACCTCACATTTGAAGTCAGTTTGAGGGTTCTATATGGCTGAAAATACCCAAAAGTGACACCATTCTAAAAACTGCACCCCTCAAGGTGCTCAAAACCACATTCAAGAAGTTTATTAACCCTTCAGGTGTTTCACAGCAGCAGAAGCAACATGGAAGTAAAAAATGAACATTTAACTTTTTAGTCACAAAAATGATATTTTAGCGAAAAAATTTTTATTTTCCCAAGGGTAAAAGGAGAAACTGGACCACGGACGTTGTTGTCCAATTTGTCCTGAGTACGCTGATACCTCATATGTGGGGGTAAACCACTGTTTGGGCGCACGGCAGGGCTCGGAAGGGAAGGAGCGCCATTTGACTTTTTCAATGAAAAATTGGCTCCAATCTTTAGCGGACACCATGTCGCGTTTGGAGAGCCCCCGTGTGCCTAAACATTGGAGCTCCCCCACAAGTGACCCCATTTTGGAAACTAGACCCCCCAAGGAACTCATCTAGAGGCATAGTGAGCACTTGAAACCCCCAGGTGCTTCACAAATTGATCCGCAAAAATGAAAAAGTACTTTTTTTTCACACAAAATTTCTTTTAGCCTCAATTCTTTCATTTTCACATGGGCAACAGGATAAAATGGATCCTAATATTTGTTGGGCAATTTCTCCTGAGTATGCTGATACCTCATATGTGGGGGTAAACCACTGTTTGGGTGCACGGCAAGGCTCGGAAGGGGAGGCGTGCCATTTGACTTTTTGAATGGAAAATTAGCTCCAATCGTTAGCGGACACCATGTCGCGTTTGGAGAGCCCCTGTGTGCCTAAACATTGGAGCTCCCCTACAAGTGACCCCATTTTGTAAACTAGACCCCCCAAGGAACTTATCTAGATGCATAGTGAGCACTTATAACCCCCAGGTGCTTCACAGAAGTTTATAACGCAGAGCCGTGAAAATAAAAAAATAATTTTTCTTTCCTCAAAAATGATTTTTAGCCCAGAATTTTTTATTTTCCCAAGGGTAATAGGAGAAATTGGACCCCAAATGTTGTTGTCCAGTTTGTCCTGAGTACGATGATACCCCATATGTGGGGGTAAACCACTGTTTGGGCGCACGGCAGGGCTCGGAAGGGAAGGCATGCCATTTGGCTTTTTGAATGGAAAATTAGCTCCAATCATTAGCGGACACCATGTCGCGTTTGGAGAGCCCCTGTGTGCCTAAACATTGGAGCTCCCGCACAAGTGACCCCATTTTGGAAACTAGACCTCCCAAGGAACTAATCTAGATGTGTGGTGAGCACTTTGAACCCCCAAGTGCTTCACAGAAGTTTATAACGCAGAGCCATAAAAAAAAAAAATAATTTTTCTTTTCTCAAAAATGATTTTTTAGCCCACAATTTTTTATTTTCCCAAGGGTAATAGGAGAAATTGGACCCCAAAAGTTGTTTTCCAGTTTCTCCTGAGTACGATTATACCCCATATGTGGGGGTAAACCACTGTTTTGGCACACATCGGGGTTCGGAAGGGAAGTAGTGACGTTTTGAAATGCAGACTTTGATGGAATGCTCTGCGGGCATCAGGTTGCGTTTGCAGAGCCCCTGATGTGCCTAAACAGTAGGAACTCCCCACAATTGACTCCATTTTGGAAAGTAGACCCCCAAGGGAACTTATCTAGATGTGTAGTGAGCACTTTGAACCCCCAAGTGCTTCACAGAAGTTTATAACGCAGAGCCGTGAAAATAAAAAATGTGTTTCCTTTCCTCAAAAATATTTTTTTAGCCCAGAATTTTTTTATTTTTGCAAGAGTAACAGGAGAAATTGGACCCCAAAAGTTGTTGTCCAGTTTCTCCTGAGTACGCTGATACCCCATATGTGGGGGTAAACCACTGTTTGGGTACATGCCGGGGCTCGGAAGGGAAGTAGTGACGTTTTGGAATGCAGACTTTGATGGAATGGTCTGCGGGCATCATGTTACGTTTGCAGAGCCCCTGATATGCCTAAACAGTAGAAACCCCCCACAAGTGACCCCATTTTGGAAACTAGACCCCCCAAGGAACTTATCTAGATGTGTGGTGAGCACGTTCAACCCCCAAGTGCTTCACAGAAGTTTACAACGCAGAGCCGTGAAAATAAAAAATCATTTTTCTTTCCTCAAAAAAGATGTTTTAGCAAGCAATTTTTTATTTTCACAAGGGTAACAGGAGAATTTGGACCCCAATATTTGTTGCCCAGTTTGTTGTGAGTACGCTGATACCCCATATGTGGGGGTAAACCACTGTTTGGGCACACGTCAGGGCTCGGAAGGGAAGTAGTGACATTTGAAATGCAGACTATGATGGAATGGTCTGCGGGCGTCACATTGCATTTGCAGAGCCCCTGATGTGCCTAAACAGTAGAAACACCCCACAAGTGACCCCATTTTGGAAACTAGACCCCCGAAGGAACTTATCTAGATGTGTGGTGAGCACTTTCAACCCCCAAGTGCTTTACAGAAGTTTATAACGCAGAGCCGTTAAAATAAAAAATAATTGTTCTTTCCTCAAAAATTATGTTTTAGCAAGTAATTTTTTATTTTTGCAAGGGTAACAGGAGAAATTGGACCCCAACAGTTGTTGCCCAGTTTGTCCTGAGTACGCTGGTACCCCAAATGTGGGGGTAAACCACTGTTTAGGCGCACGTCGGGGCTTGGAAGGGCGGGAGCACCATTTGACCTTTTGAACGCAAGATTGGCTGGAATCAATGGTGGCGCCATGTTGCGTTTGGAGACCCCTGATGTGCCTAAACAGTGGAAACCCCTCAATTCTAACTTCAACACTAACCCCAACACACCCCTAATCCTAATCCCAACTGTGGCCATAACCCTAATCACAACCCTAACCCCAACACACCCCTAACCACAACCCTAACCGCAACACAACCGTAACCCTAATTCCAACCCTAATCCTAACCCTAATCCCAACCGTAACCCTAATCCCAACCCTAACCACAACTGTAACCCCAACACACCCCTAACCCTATCCGTAACCCTAACCACAAGCCTATTCTTAACCCTATTTCCAACCCTAGCCCTAATTCCAACCCTAACCCTAAGGGTATGTGCCCACGTTGCGGATTCGTGTGAGATTTTTCCGCACGATTTTTGAAAAATCTGCAGGTAAAAGGCACTGCGTTTTGCCTGCGGATTTACAGCAGATTTCCAGTGTTTTTTTGTGCGGATTTCACCTGCGGATTCCTATTGAGGAACAGGTGTAAAACGCTGCGGAATCCGCACAAAGAATTGACATGCTGCGGAAAATACAATGCAGCGTTTCTGCACGGAATTTTCTGCACCATGGGCACAGCAGATTTGGTTTTCCTTAGGTGTACATGGTACTGTAAACCTGATGGAAAACTGCTTCGAATTCGCAGCGGCCAATCCGCTGCGGATCCGCGGCCAATCCGCTGCGGATCCGCGGCCAATCCGCTGCCAATCCGCTGCAGATCCGCGGCCAATCCGCTGCGGATCCGCTGCTGACCCGCTGCGGATCCACGGCCGATCCGCTGCCAATCCGCTGCAGATCCGCGGCCAATCCGCTGCGGATCCGCTGCCGATCCGCTGCGGATCCGCGGCCAATCCGCTGCCAATCCGCTGCAGATCCGCGGCCAATCCGCTGCGGATCCGCTGCGGATCCGCGGCCGATCCGCGGCCGATCCGCTGCCGATCCGCTGCCGATCCGCTGCCGATCCGCTGCCGATCCGCGGCCGATCCGCGGCCGATCCGCTGCGGATCCGCGACCGATCCGCGGCCGATCCGCGGCCGATCCGCTGTGGATCCGCTGCCGATCCGCTGCGGATCCGCGGCCGATCCGCTCTGTGTGCACATGCCATAACCCTACCCCTAACCCTAACCCTACCTGTAACCCTAACCCTACCCCTAACCCTACCCCTAGTTCTAACCCTAACCCTAGTGGAAAAAGAAAAAAAAATATTTTCTTTATTTTATTATTGTCCCTACCTATGGGGGTGATAAAGGGGGGGGGTTATTTATTATTTTTTTATTTTGATCGCTGTGGTAGAACCTACCACAGCGATCAAAATGTACCTGTAACGAATCTGCCAGCCTGCAGATTCGGCGGGCGTACTGAGCATGCGCCCGCCATCTTGGAAGATGGCGGCGCCCAGGGAGAAGACGGACCGACTTCGGGAGGATCGGTAAGTATGAGGGGGTGGTGGGTGGGTGGATCGGAGCACAGGGGGGGGGATCGGAGGACGGGGGGAGCGGACAGGAGCACGGGGGAGCGAACAGGGGGACGGAGGGGGGTACCTGACAGAACGGAGGACTGGGGAGGAGATCGGGGGCGGTGGGGGGGGCCAGTACATGATTTCCAGCCATGGCAGATGCTATTGCAGCATCGGCCATGGCTGGATTGCAATATTTCACCATTTTCATAGGTGAAATATTGCAAATTGCTCTGATTGGCTGTTGCACTTTCAACAGCCAATCAGAGCGATCGTAGCCACGTGGGGACAAAGCCACCCCCCCTAGGCTGAAGTACAACTCCCCCTCTCCCTGCAGATCGGGTAAAATAGGAATTAACCCTTTCACCCGATCTGCAGGGATGCGATCATTCCATGACGCCGCATAGGCGTCATGGGTCGGGAAGGGGTTAATCTTTATTTTCAGTTTTGAGTTAATGATATGCTTGTGCTTCTGGGGGGCTTGTGGGGGGTCTTCATGTGGTGCTCTGATTAGGTATTCATCTGTATGGCTTTTTACAGGTCACTGATCCGTCAGTGACCTGCCCCTATTTTACATAATGAATATTTTATATATACATACAAAATTGTTGGTACCCCTCATTTAATGACAGAAAAAGCCACAATAGTCACAGAAATGACTTGAATCTGACAAAAGTAATAATAAATAAAAAATCTATGAAAATTAAGAAATGAAAGTCAAACATTGCCACTTGTGAATATCTTGAAAAAAAAATCCCCTTCTTCAGGCTGGCGCCGGCAGCATGGCTGCAGCATAATCGCATATGTAATGTGTATGTAATTTATTTATTTGATGATATCCTTAAATTCATTAAAAAAAAATCAATTTGAAAATGGCGCCATCCGCGTCTCGGTGATCTGATAGCTGCTACTGCGCAGGCAACGGAGGCGCCATATTGCTAGAGAAAAAAAAATTCCTCCTCCAAGATGGCGCCGCAGGTGCCTGCGCAGTCACAGCAATGGGTGATAGCTGCTGCTACACAGGCACTACTGGTGCCATCTTGGGGGAGGACATTTTTTTTCTCAAGCAAGATGACGCCTGCGAGGTAACAGCTATGGGTCGAGAAACTCTCCTGTGTCGGTCGTGTTGCTGCTGTTGGAGTTCAGATTCCTGGTGTCATTTTTTATGCAGCTGTGGAGCTTAGCAGCAGAGCCTTAAGCTGAGTATTTCTTCCTTTTTCTTTGTCTATCCTGTGTTTGTCTCTTCCACTGTGTGTTACCATCTGCAGTGGGTGATGGTAGCATCCTTGCCGGCCGGCCAGTGCACTAACCAGGGTACATTAAGGTGACAATCAGGGACTAGGCACATGACAGTGGTGGGGGAAGGATCTGCATAGGGTGTTAGGGGAGCTTCTCCCCCCAGCACAAGCACCTTATCTTTTACTGCTGCACTTATGCTTAGTCCTTCCCTGATTTTGGGATTTTGGACTGCGGTACTTGCTAGGTTCCCTGGTCTTTGATGATACGTTTCACCATCTTGCAACCTCCATCCCTGTATGGTAATGCCTGGCAGACATGCCAGGGGTGAGGGTTTGATATTTGATCTGTGCTATTTGATATAATCTGCACGATATTTGTGGAAACATTGCCAATGGTGAACGGGTATTTATTATTATACATCTTGTCGAGGGTATACTTTTTCCCCCTGTTGATATATTGGGTATTAAGGGATGTTTAGCAGGTGTCGAAACTGTTATTGGTGTCTATACACTCATACAGTATAATTGGTAGCAGATATATGTGTATTATTCTGTGTATATATATATATATATATATATATATATATATATATATATATATATATATATATTTGTACTTTTTTATGATTAACACACTTTATATGTGTAAGATAAACTTGTTGAAAGGTGCTTGTGGGTATTTGGTTCCATTTTGTATGGGGGGTTGCACATAGCCTACTAGCTCTGTGTATGCCGTTTGGTTTTTAAATGTTTTTAATGTATGTCTCACCTTCCTGTGTGTATTAATAAAGTAAATATTTTTTCATGGTGATCCCATTGATATGCATATCTTTTTTCTTGTTCAGACTCAATTGCTTTTCATATGCATGTGGCTGATCCCTGACTAAAATTGTTTCAGTGGTGCCCGCCATTTTCTTTGTACATGGGAGCTTAGGGACAGGCACAGGTTGGAGTCAGGAGTAGTGTTGAGCAATACTGTCCGATACTTGAAAGTATCGGTATCGGAAAGTATCGGCCGATACCGGCAAAGTATCGGATCTAATCCAATACCGATACCCGATACCAATACAAGTCAATGGGACTCAAGTATCGGACAGTATTCCTGATGGTTCCCAGGGTCTGAAGGAGAGGAAACTCTCCTTCAGGCCCTGGGAACCATATTAATGTGTAAAATAAAGAATTAAAATAAAAAATATTGCTATACTCACCTCTCTGACGCAGCCTGGACCTCACCGAGGGAACCGGCAGCGTTGTTTGCTTAAAATTCGCGCTTTTCCTTCCTTACGTGAAGTCCCGGCTTGTGATTGGTCGCGTGCCGCCCATGTGGCCGCGACGCGACCAATCACAGCAAGCCGTGACGTAATTTTAGGTCCTTCAGGATTTTAAAATTACGTTCTGGCTTGTGATTGGTCGCGTCGCGGTCACATGGGCGACGCGACCAATCACAAGCCGTGATGTCACGGGAGGCTGGACACGCGCGCATTTTAAAATGCGCGCTTGTCCTGCCTCCCGTGACGTCACGGCTTGTGATTGGTCGCATCGCGTCGCGACCAATCACAAGCCAGAACGTAATTTTAAAATCCTGAAGGACCTAAAATTACGTCACGGCTTGCTGTGATTGGTCGCGTCGCGGCCACATGGGCGACGCAACCAATCACAAGCCGGGACGTCACGGGAGGCAGGACAAGCGCGCATTTTAAAATGCGCGCGTGTCCAGCCTCCCGTGATGTCACGGCTTGTGATTGGTCGCGTCGCCCATGTGACCGCGACGCGACCAATCACAAGCCAGAACGTAATTTTAAAATCCTGAAGGACCTAAAATTACATCACGGCTTGCTGTGATTGGTCGCGTCGTGGCCACATGGGCGGCACGCGACCAATCACAAGCCGGGACTTCAAGTAAGGAAGTAAACGCGCAAATTTTAAGCAAACAACGCTGCCGGTTCCCTCGCTGAGGTCCAGGCTGCGTCGGAGAGGTGAGTATAGCAATATTTTTTATTTTAATTCTTTATTTTACACATTAATGTTGTTTCGATACCGATACCCGATACCACAAAAGTATCGGATCTCGGTATCGGAATTCCGATACAGCAAATATCGGCCGATACCCGATACTTGCGGTATCGGAATGCTCAACACTAGTCAGGAGGTGTCCCAATGTAAGGGGGTGACTTGGTACGTCATGTGCTGCCCCTCCTTTGTTTGCTATGCACATGTAACACATGTGTCATCTTGACGGTTATTCATGTTGATGTGATGCAATGTTCATATACTGTAATGCTATGTGAGGTTTTCTGCTATTTATTAATGTGTGCTGTAATGTGATGTATTGTGCTTTTGTTAGGGATAGATTAGTATAAGGGAATTAGAATAGAGGGGGGCACAGTAGAAATAGAGCATAGGATAGATAAGAGTGTCAGTTACAGGCAGCACAGGGGTTAAGTAGATAGGAGTGGCACAGAGCACAGCAGCACATAGTAGGGATATAGGAGAAGCACTTCCTGGTAGAAGAGACTTTAGCCAGAGAATCTTGACCAAGGGCAGGGAGCATACTGCTGATGGGACAGCCTCAGGCTGTGAATATAGAGCTGCTTGGAGGAGAGGGGCCTTGGGACAATGTGACAATGTGAGCAGACACCAGGTTAGTGGAACTATCTCCTGGAAAGATTCGGGGTCTATGACCAGGACAGGAGCAACTATGATAGTGCTCCCCGCACCTTTTCCTATGGAAGCCGGACAAGGGGATTTTAAGAAGCTGGTGATGCAGAAAGGAGAGATGGGACAAGAATTGTCCACAGAAGCTGCTGGGATTACTAAAAGCATGAAAGGAGAGGTCACATAAATATTGAAGTTTGCCTGGAAACCAGGGAAAGAAAAGAATATGAAACTCTGAATGAACTGCACTGCTGAAGTGACATGCGCCTGTGTTTTCAGTAAAGCGGATATGTTTGTGTGGCGCCCCATGGTCCTGGACATCACAGTGGCATTGCTTTCCTTACGGGAAGAGTGATATTACGTTTGGAAGCTATGAAGGATATCTTTTATGTGTAATCACCATACACACAACATGTTCACACTCCAGGCCACAAGGAGGATCTTTTCATCCTATTTCTACGTGACTCCCCTGCATATGCATACATATTGTGGTTTGGAGGGAAAGTCAGTGAGATAGTGCCAGGAAGCAGACTGGAGCAGTCTGAGGCAGGAAGAATGTATGAGGAGCCATGCAGCCACGAGAAAGTGCTGCAGCTACTGGACAGAGATACAGAAGGAAAGGACATCATTCAGTGAAAGTGAAGGAGAGCGAAGCACAGGAGAGTCATATCAGGGGAGACCAGCTGCGAACAAGCTGCCTCCCTCTGAAGCGCAGATAACTGGTAGCCGAAACACCGAGGTTGTAAGTGACTCTACGACTTACAGCAGAGACCGGCAGGACAGCTGAACTGCAAGTTACCTGTCCACCACACACACCTGAAGACACAGTAACACATAGAGCCCGGGGCGTGATAGAGTCCCTGTAAAAAAACTCGAGTTACCTGTCACACACGTATTGTCCTATCCAATATGGGGGACAGAGAAGATGTCAGTATCTAGTCCTGGAATCTGTTTCTCTTGCCCTTAGACTTGCCCTTAGTTAACATGGATCTTGATGTTTCACGTCGGCCATCTTGCTTCCTGCCAAAGTTGTATATAAAGCCAGCACCTGCTCTGTTTCATTGCTTGTGTATTATGTTTTGGACCTTGTTCCTCTGCAGTCCCAAGCCTGGACTTACTATCCCTGTGGGTCCTTTCCTAGCGGCGGAGTCCTCTGCCAACCTGCACATCTGGATCCCTGCCTGCTGACCAAGTGATTGCTAAACACCTGACTTCAGAAACCTCTGCCTGACCACACCTGCGGTGAAGTAAGAACTCCAGCCAGCTAGTGTGTTCCTCTGCTCTGCAAGAGACTGTGTCTTGTGCACTCATTGCTCAGTGACTTTGCATGCTGTGTCGCAGAATATCAGCTCTGCTATTACTGTTTATCAGATTGACTGAACATTTATCTGGACTTACATGCTATATTGCATTCAGATCACAAATACAATCTTGCTTGTTCAAACCATTGTGTCTGCAGTCTCTTTGACCTAGCCACTGGTGTCCAGTTGTATCCACTAGTATCGTGACAGGATACACAAGCCTCAAAAATGGATGCCGCTGGGTCAGAGACTTTAGAGGTGCGTGTTAAGAAGCTAAATAATATCACTGCCACTGTACACGCTGAAGTGCAGACATGGAAGAGCAGAATAGAAGGCCTAGAGGGGCAGACTAAATATGATATGCAAGTGCTCAGTCAGACCCTTCAGGAATTGTGTGGTCGAGTTGCGGCTCTGGAGGCACAACCTCAGGCTTCTGTTCCTGCTATCCCCAAACTACCGCCATTTAGGTTTGGTGGCGACCGAGACAAATACCGTGGGTTTCTGAACCAGTGTCATTTATACTTTGCTGCACATGTCACACAGTTTCCTATGGACCGATCCAAAGTATTGACTATTATCATGTTGCTGACTAACAAGGCTCTTGCCTGGGCAAACCCTCTGATAGAATCGCAGGATGCATGTCTGAATGACTTTAATATGTTTATTGCCACCATGGGGCAGATGTTTGACGATCCGAACCGTGGCCTTACAGCGGAGACGGCCCTGCTGAATTTGCGTAAAGGTAAACGCCCAGTGACTGAGTATGCTATGGACTTTAGAAGGTGGGCTCAGGATACCACCTGGAATAGTGCAGCAAAGTACTCAATATTTAAGAAGGGGTTGTCCAGTTCTATCAAGGACGAGCTTGCACGTGCGGATGCTCCCACTGCTCTAGGAGATTTCATCAATCACTGTATTCGCCTAGACGCTCGCATCTCCGAACGAAAACTAGAAAGGTGGACTGAGATGAACCGCAGCAATAAATCGCTTCTTCCTTTTCTTTCTAAGGAGATTCCAGACTCAAGTCCTCAGGAGTCCGCACCCGAACCGATGCAGGTAAATTCCCTACGAAGTCGAGTAAGTGACGAACGGAAGGAATTTCGTTTCAAGGAGAATTTATGTTTTTACTGCGGGAAGTCAGGACATTTTATTATCAACTGCCCCAGTCGTTCTCACAGGACAACCGCAGCCGTGGTAGAACGCGACTTCTCTGAATCATACTCCGTGACTTCCGAATCAGGGCCACCCGAAATTGCAGCAACTGTTCCGGATTATGACTTTTCAGATATGAACTCTGTTACATCCGAAACTGTACTACCCATCAATGCTGTTATTCTATCTTCTGCAGTTTCATACCCTGTCAATAAAAGAAAAGACTCACATTGTTACCTCCCTATCAAGATCTGGATTGACTCCCGTTGGGTGAACAGTTCCGCCATGATAGACTCTGGGGCCAGCGGTAACTTCATGGACACTTCTTTTGCTAAGAAATATGGAATCCGATCACAGAGAAGAGTATCTTCAATTCTGATGGAGACTGTGGATGGATCCCCTTTGACCTCAGGGCCAGTAGACCAGCAGACTGAATCACTGAAGGTCCTCATGGAAGATGATCACCAGGAGAAATTGCCCTTCCTTCTGATTTCCTCTCCACATTTCCCTATTGTCTTGGGTTTACCCTGGTTGCAGGCTCAAAATCCCATCATTGACAGGGAGACTAAGAGATTGCGCTTCCCAGCTAAGGAGGTAATTTCTGGGAATTCGATTGATCCATCTCCGGGCGACCCATCATCGGACCTAAGGTTACCGACAGTTTATAAAGAATTTTCGGATGTGTGTGATAAAAAGAATGCAGACAAATTGCCACCACACCGCTCTTATGACTGCCCAATCGAGCGTCTGCCTGCTGCTACCATTCCTTTTGGAAATATTTATCCATTGTCTGGTCCTGAGCTCAAGACTCTCAAAGAATATATCGACGAGAACCTGTCTAAGGGGTTCATACGCCCCTCGTCCTCTCCAGCCGGTGCACCCATCTTTTTCATTAAAAAGAAGGATGGATCTCTCAGACCCTGTGTTGATTACCGGGAAATTAACAAGGTAACCATCAAGAACCGCTACCCCCTGCCATTAATTCCGGAGCTTCTCGAGAGAGTTCGTCAGACCAAGGTCTTTTAAAAATTGGACCTACGCGGGGCATACAATTTAGTCCGTATAAGACCTGGAGACGAATGGAAAACAGCATTTAGGTCTCGATATGGGCACTTTGAGTATTTGGTCATGCCATTTGGACTTTGCAATGCCCCAGCAACCTTCCAGCACCTAGTAAATGATATTTTTAGAGACATTCTTGATATTTTTGTCGTAATCTATTTGGATGACATTCTGATTTTTTTCTAGCTCCATGGAGGAACATCAGCAACATGTCAAGACTGTCTTGCAGCGTTTGAGGGAACACCATATGTACATCAAGCTGGGGAAGTGCGAATTTCACAAGTCGGAGATCCAATTCTTAGGTTATGTAATTTCTCCACAGGGTCTGAGTATGGATAACAGCAAGATCAGGTTAATTCAGGAGTGGCCAATCCCCAAGAACGTCAAGGAAGTCCAACGTTTCATCGGATTTGCTAACTTCTACAGACGTTTCATCAAGAACTTCTCTGACATCGTCTCGCCCATCACCCGGTTGACACAGAAGAAGACAGCATTTATTTGGTCCCCTCAAGCCCAAGAAGCATTCTCTCGGCTCAAGACCAAGTTCACGTCAGCAGTGCACTAGTGTTGAGCATTCCGATACCGCAAGTATCGGAATTCCGATACCGAGATCCGATACTTGCCGCGTATCGGATACCGGAATCGGAAGTTCTCAGGATTCAAACTGCACGAATTCAGCCAATGAGGAATGATTCTGAGTGTGGGCACATCCTGTTCAGCATGGTGGGCATGAAACTACTGGCAAGGCTGTGATTGGCTGCTGAAATGATGTCATGCTGCAGTTTAAAAGTCGCTGGCGCTATTTTGCGCTCACTCTGCTGTGAATTCAGTTAGTGACAGGACGCTGTTTGCTGACTGAGGGCCAGTTGAGATAGCGATTTGCTTCATTGTTCTTTTCCAAGGCTAATTTAGCAACCGCTGTGTTCACCTACTAATCACCTTGCTTTTGCCTTGCAGCGCTGTTTTCACAGCGATCTGCAAGGTCTCTGTGTGTGTGTGTGTGTGTGTGTGTGTGTGTGCAGCCCACTCTCTAGTCTGTGTGCAGCCATAGGCCATAGCTGGTTGTATTCAGTTCAGGGAGGGTGGTTCACTGCCTCATACTTTTCTATTTTTTTTTTCTTTTTCAAGTAGTGCAGGCTGCTGCACATTTTTTCTAATAATTCCTATTAGTGTCTTTCCACCCGTATCCAGCTAAATTGTGGAAAAACACTAGATAGGATAACGTAGAGGAGTGTTTTTGGGCCTTGCAGCGCCGTTTACGGCTGTCTGCACGGTCTCCGTGTGACTGCAGCTCGCCCTGTAGTCTGTGTGCAGCCATAGCCGGTTGTATCCAGCTCAGGGTAAATCACTGCGTCATACCGTGAAATCCAATTTCCTTTTTTCTAAGTAGTGCAGGCTGCTGCACATTTTTTCAAAAAATTCCTATTAGTGTCTTTCCACCCGTATCCAGCTAAATTGTGGAAAAATACTACATAGGATAACGTAGAGGAGATTTTTGGGGCCTTGCAGCGCCGTTTACGGCTGTCTGCACGGTCTCCGTGTGACTGCAGCTCGCCCAGTTGTCAGTTCAGCCCCCAAAAAATAAATAAATAATAAAGTTCACCAAACACATCACTTTACAGTTGTGTAGGCCACATTAGCTGATATTAAAGTCTAGTCCACACTTTAGAAAATTATTGTTTCTTATACTTGTTAGGAGCTGTTCAGGAATAAGCACACAAAGGTGTTAGTACTTTTCTGCTTATCTTTATCAGTCAACCAAGATAAAGAAGGCAGGGAGTAAGGCACGTGGGCGTGGAGCAGGGAGAGGACGTGGGGATTCTGTGCCTGCTGCGGGCACCGGTGACCGTTGACGGATGGATGGCAGCTAACGCATCGACTTCAATTAGTGCCACATCCTCTCAGACAGAGCACTGGAGAGCACCCATCTGTCTCTTCACCACCTGCCAAATTGCCCAGGACAGGAGTCGTCTCTACTTCTGTTCTCTGAATCTCTTGGCTTGGAAACAGGGGGCCAGCCAAGCAGCATTGGAGAAATGGAAGAAGAGGCAGTGTGAAGTGATGCCCAACAGCTTTTTCTCTCTGAGTCTGAAGAGGCGGGTGGGCCAGTGCCTCCGGTCACCACAACGCAGAACGCATCCGCTGATGACACTCAGGTGCCACTTTCTGGTGCGTGCTCTGCTGCTGAGACTACCCAGGAGGAGCAGTTGGTGGCAGAGGGTAGTGTAGATGATGAGGTCCTTGACCCATCGTGGTGTGAGGGACAGGAAGGTGGTGGGAGCAGCTCTGAGGAAGAGATTCCCCGAACGGGCCAAAGAGGGAGAGGGAGGGGGAAGACTGCGGATCCTGTAGCCTCCACTTTGGCACCCGTTAGGAGCGTGTCTCTTCCAACAGCCAAAAAGGGCGCTCCCAAGACTTGCAGTGCCTGGTCCTTTTTTGACACAGTTGCAGATGACATTTGCTATGTCAAATGCAAGGTGTGTCATCACAAAGTCAAAAGAGGTAGAAATGTCAGAAACCTCAATACCTCCAACATGTGGAAACATGTGCCGACCAGGCACGCGGTGGAGTTACAGAAACACACTGAAGAGCTAGGCCAACCAACAGCGGCAGCTAGCACCTCTTCAGCTCGTGTTGCCTCTTCCTCCAGCTCACACGCAGCTGGTTCAGCTTCCTCCCAGGATCGCCATGGAAGAAACTCTGGCCCTGTTGTCCAGAGACCCACTGTAATTCCACCCGCAGCACCACGTTCCCAGTTATCCTCACACTCCCAGGCCAGTCTACAGCCATCGGTAGTACAAGCATGGGAGAAAAGGCGGCCTTTCTCGGCAAACCACCCACGAGCACAGGCTCTGACTGCAGGCATTGCCAAACTTCTGTCACTGGAAATGCTGTCATTCAGGCTGGTGGAGACTGACAGCTTCCGTGACTTGATGTCATTGGCAGTCCCACAGTACAATGTGCCCAGCCATTTTTATTTCAGCAGGCAAGCCATCCCTGCCCTGCACAAGCATGTGGAGGGACACATAAAACACGCGCTACTGAACGCCGTCAGTAGCAAGGTCCACCTCACCACCGATGCGTGGACCAGTCAACATGGACAGGGGCGATACCTTTCCCTCACTGCCCATTGGGTTAATGTTGTTGAGCCGGGTACAGATCGTGCGAGTGGCGCAGGACGTGTCCTGCCCACTCCAAGGATTGCAGGAATCCAGTCTGTACGCATTGACTCTTCCTCTTACACAAGTTCCTCAGAATCGTCGCTGCAGGAGCAGTCAAAGTCCACCTCCACATGGACCCGTGAACGTTTACCTGTTACGACCGACATGAGCACAGCCGTGGCCAAAGTCAACAGGCCGTCTTGAAATTAATTTCTTTGGGGAATCGAAGCCACACAGCGCAGGAGCTCTGGAATGCCATCAAGCAGGAGAGCGATGTGTGGTTTGTGCCAGCGAATCTCCAGCCAGGCATGGTAGTGTGTGATAATGGCCGAAATCTGGTGGCAGCTCTGGGCCTCGGCAACCTCACTCACATCCCATGTCTGGCACATGTGCTCAATTTGGTCGTGCAGAGTTTTTTGAGGGACTATCCGGATCTTGATGCACTGCTGCACAAGGCCCGCCTAGAGTGTGCTCACTTGCGGCGTTCCAGCACGGCAAAATCGCGCATTGCGGCTCTGCAGCGCCGATTCCGCCTTCCGGAACATCGCATCATATGTGACCTACCTACGAGGTGGAATTCCACGTTACATATGTTGGAGCGGTTGTGTGAGCAGCAGCAAGCAGTAATGGAGTACCAGCTGCATCAGACGCAAAGAAGTCGCACTCCGCGCCATTCAGACTTCACAACCACAGAGTGGGCCACTACGAAGGACGTCTGCCAGGTTTTGCGTCCCTTTGATTATTCCACGCGGATGGCGAGTGCAGATGATGCACTAGTCAGCATGACTGTCCCCCTTATCTGCCTGCTTGAAAAATCACTGCAAGCGCTAAGGGATGATGTTGTGGAGGATGAGGATTCACCATTTCCATCATCTTCTGGACAGTCAGCGCCACGTGGTTCCTCACAAACGGGGACACTTTGTGAGGAGGATGAGGAGGAGTCAATGGAGGAGGAAGACATCCGTCCAGAGGAGGGAGTTACACAATTGTCCAGTAGTCAGTGTGTACAGCGAGGGTGGGGTGATGACGAGCGGGCAGAGATCACGCCTCAAGCAGGGGACAGCGTTTCTTGGCCAGTTGGCAGTCTGCAGCACATGGTGGATTACATGCTGCAGTGCCTGAGAAACGACCGCCGCATCGCCCACATTCTCAACATGTCTGATTATTGGGTGTTCACCCTCCTCGATTCTCGCTACCGGGACAACGTAGAAAGCCTCATCACACCGTTGAACCGGGAGCGAAAAATGCGGGAGTACCAAGACACACTGGTGAATTCCATCATCTTCTCCAGTCCAACTGAGAGAAGTGCTGCTAGTGCATTACAAAGCAGCTCAGTGCGTCCAGGCAGTGGAGGAGGCTCTGCACAAAGAGGGAGCAGAAGCAGTGCCTCTGCCCAAGGCAAGACCAGTATGGCCCAACTGTGGCACACTTTTGTGTGCCCGCCACAAAAGTCTACACCATCACAGACGGCTCCAGGCAGCAGGAGGCAACGGTTCCATCAGATGGTGACAGACTACATGTCTTGCCCTCTTGCTGTACTCCCAGACGGCTCTTCCCCTTTCAAGTTTTGGGTCTCAAAGCTGGATACATGGCCAGAGCTAAGCCAGTATGCATTGGAGGTGCTGGCTTGCCCTGCGGCTAGTGTATTATCGGAACGCATCTTTAGTGCTGCAGGTGGTGTACTAACTGACCGTCGCATGCGACTATCCTCCGATAACGTTGACCGGCTTACTTTCCTGAAAATGAACCAGGCCTGGATCTCGCAGGAATTTGCCACTCCTCTTCCTGATTAAATAATTAGGTGACTGTCTACAGTATCCAGGTCTCCTGTTGTGTTCATCTTTCTACCACCTGAACTTTAATTCCTGGGCTCCAACACCGCCAGTTGAGGCTCAGAAGTGCCGTCTGCACAGTCAAAACATACGACCCAGTGTTATTGGGTGTCAGTAACGTCAGCTGATCCCCAGCTGTGTAGCCGGCAATGTGTCCTGCGACCGCCACGCTGACACAACAACTGAAATGTAAGGGAACCTGTCCCCCCCCCCAGGCGTTTGTTACTGAAAGAGCCACCTTGTGCAGCAGTAATGCTGCACAAGGAAACGGTAGCTATTTTTGTTTAGCTCCTTGCACACGCAGAACTTAACACTTATAAAATGTGTCCACTGATACCGTAAAACCATCCCATAGGCATTACTGCTGCCCAAGGTGTGGCTCTTCTAGTTTGTAACACCTGAGGGGGGGGTTAAAGGTTACCTTTAAAATTGGTTCAAATAGGCTTCGGCCTACACTCTGCTCCCCCTTCAGAGCCTGGGCTCTAACACCGCCAGTTGGTGCCCAGAAGTGCTGGCTGCACAGAGAAAAACACCCGCCAATGTGTCAGTGGGGTTCAGCACCGCCAGCTGTTCCCCTGCTGTGTAGCCAGCATCGTGTCCTGCAAAAGCCACGCAGACACAAGAACTGAAATTGAAGGGAACCTGTCCCCCCTCCCCCAGGTGTTTGTATGTTTTACAGCCACCTTGTACAGCAGTAATGCTGCATGTGTGCAAGGTGGCTCATCAACTTATTCTCCTTGCACACGTGGAACGGAACACGTCTACAATGTGTCCCCTGAGACCATTAAAACGTCCCTGAGGTGTGACTTTCCTTTGTAATGACACGCAAGAACCCCCTTGGTAGCACAGCCCTTCTTCTGATATCATTGTTTGGCTGGCTGCGCCTCTGCGGCCGCCCTGCCCCACACAATGCCCCTCAGTGTCTTATTTATTTTGACTGCGAGGGTGTGATTGACGGGCATGAGCAGTGCATATCTTCGCCAGGCTGTCACTCAGCTCCTTCTGCCTTCTTCAGACTGTGCGGCTTCATGGCCGTGGCATGCGATAAGGGATCAGCTGACACTGCACAGTCTGTAGCAGGTGTAAGGACACAAGCGAGAGGCGAACATATGTACTACGCAAGGCCATGAATCCCAGCCCCGCAGTGTGAAACACTGTAAAGACACTGCGGGGCTGGGATTCATGGGCATCGCGAACCGCACCGGCCGACATGAAATGATGTCAGAAGACGGGCAGCGCATGGCCAAGGGATAACGCAACAACACAGACTCCTGTACAGCAAAATGCGATGCTCAGGAGGCCGCACCAAGGTGGTATTTTTGCCAGCTGTGCTGCGTCTCATTACGAAGGGAACTCCCGCCTCCAAGACAGATTGTATAAGGGCAAAAATGTTGTACGTGTTTCATTCAGCTTGTGCAAGGAACAAAATTAAAAGAGCAACCTTTGACTTGTGCAGCACTACTGCTGCATAAGGTGTGGCTCTTCTAGTTTGTAACACGTGAGGGGGGGTTAAAAAGGTTACCTTTAAAATTGGTTCAATTAGGCTTCGGCCTACACTCTGCTCCCCCTTCAGAGCCTGGGCTCTAACACCGCCAGTTGGTGCCCCGAAGTGCTGGCTGCACAGAGAAAAACACCCGCCAATGTGCCAGTGGGGTTCAGCACTGCCAGCTGTTCCCCTGCTGTGTAGCCAGCAACGTGTCCTGCAACAGCCACGCAGATACAAAGCTGCCGCCAGTGCAGGCTTCGGCCTACACTCTGCTCCCTCTCCTCCTGCTGACCCTGGGCTCTAACACCGCCAGTTGGTGCCCGGTACTGCTAGCTGCACAGAGAAAAACACCCGCCAATGTGTCAGTGGGGTTCAGCACCACCAGCTGCTCCCCTGCTGTGTAGCCGGCAACGTGTCCTGCAACAGCCACGCAGACACAACAGACCTACAAATGCCTCCAGTGCAGGCTTCGGCCTACACTCTGCTCCCCCTGCTGACCCATTGCTCCAACACCGCTAGTTGGGGCTCTAGGAAGACAAGCTTGAATAGGTCCCCATCCTGGTTCCAGCACCGTCAGCTGTTTCCAGGCAGAGCCTTTGGCTTAGGTGCCTCCCTCTGGGTATCCGAGTTCCACCAACGTCAGGTGGTCCTTGGTAGTGCTTTCAGGCACGGGTACCTCCTGCTTAGTAACCGGGTTCCAGTAACGTCAGCTGGTCCTCGGTAGTTCCATTGGCTTTTGGACCTTCGGCTACCCATCCGGGTTCCAGTACCGTCAGCTGGTTCTCGGCAGTGTCTTTTGCTCCTGTACCTTCTGCTCCCCATCCTGGTTCCAGTACCATCAGCTGGTTCCGGGCAGAGCCTTTGGCTTACGTGCCTCCCTCTGGATATCCGAGTTCCACCAACGTCAGGTGGTCCATGGTAGTGCTTTCAGGCACAGGTACCTCCTGCTTAGTAACCGGGTTCCAGTAACGTCAGCTGGTCCTCGGTAGTTCCATTGGCTCTTGGACCTTCGGCTACCCATCCGAGTTCCAGTTCCATCAGCTGTTTCTCGACATTTTCTCAGCCTTCTTGTACCTTCAGCTACATTTCCAAGTTCAAGACCCTAAAGACGACGACCCGGAAGACCACCCCTAAGATGACGACGACACCAGAGACGACAACCACTGAGATGACGACGACCCTGGAGACGATGACCCTGAAGACCACCCAGATGACGACGACCCTGGAGACAACGACCCTGGAGACGACGACCCTGGAGATGACGATGACATGGGAGACCGAGAAGCAGAAGAACAAGAGGCTGCAGAACAAAGAGCAGAAGAACATTAAGCATAAGACTAAATATCAGAGCAAAAGATATTATCTAAATTATAAGCAGAAGAAGACTAAGCAGTGTATGGGGGTGAGTCCGTTCCTCCTCGTGGTGCCCCTGGATAAAGCCTGATGCTGCAGGCCAAACTGAACGCGGACAAATGTAACTCTTTTGTGACAGGCAGAACGGAAGGTGTAATCTAGGGTTGAGCGACCTTTACTTTTATAGGATCGGGTCGGGTTTCACGAAACCCGACTTTTTCAAAAGTCGGGTCGAGTGAAATCGGCCAATCCTATAAAAAAGTCGGGGTCGGGGTCGGCCGAAACTCGAAACCCAATGCAATGCATTGGGTTTCCAATGGTTCCCAGGGTCTGAAGGAGCGGAAACTCTCCTTCAGGCCCTGGGATCCATATTTAAGTGTAAAATAAAGAATTAAAATAAAAAATATCGCTATACTTACCCTCTGACGGGCCCTGGTACTAACCGGGAACCTTCCTTCCTTAGAATCAGCCTTCCAGGACCTTGCGGTGACGTCGTGGTGACGACGCGGCTTGTGATTGGTCGCGCGGCCGCCCATGTGACGGCTCGCGCGACCAATCACAAGCCGCGACGTCACCGTGACGTCACCGAAGGTCCTGGAAGGGCTGATTCTTAGGAAGGAAGGCTGCCGGAATGAAGCCGAGGGTGAGTATATTCCTATTAGGTATATACTCACCCTTGGACACGCCCTGCTTCTTTCCGGCAGCCTTCCTTCCTAAGAATCAGCCCTTCCAGGACCTTCGGTGACGTCACGGTGACGTCGCGGCTTGTGATTGGTCGCGCGAGCGGTCACATGGGCGGCCGCGCGACCAATCAAAAGCCGCGTCGTCACCGAGACGTCACCGCAAGGTCCTGGAAGGCTGATTCTAAGGAAGGAAGGTTCCCGGTTAGTACCAGGGCCCGTCAGAGGGTAAGTATAGCGATATTTTTTATTTTAATTCTTTATTTTACACTTAAATCTGAATTCCGATACCAATTCCCGATATCTTAAACATATCGGGAATCGGTATCGGAATTCCGATTCCAGATTCAGAAGATCGCTGACTTCATGGCCGACCCCACACAGGGGCCGGGTCGGGTTTCATGAAACCCGACTTTGCCAAAAGTCGGCGACTTCTGAAAATTGCCGACCCGTTTCGCTCAACCCTAGTGTAATCTTCAAACTTTTATAGATAACAACTACGGGAATGCCTGTCACAAATAAGAATATGATGAAGAAGTTGAATATGAAGAAGAATAATAGTTAAATAAAAAGAATATGAACAATGTAAAAAAAAAAAATTATAGGTAGAAGATGAAGAAGATGAATAAGGTGAAGAAGAAGTTGATGTCAAAGATGCTGATGATGATGAAGAAGAAAGTGTGGGAGAAGTAAAAAAGAGGGTGAAGGGCGTGGAAGTAGTGAAACATCCATATCTGACAAAATAAAAAAAATCTTAACATAGTCAATATCTTTGTAACTCCGAACGTCTTAAAAAAAAATTAAAATTTCTGCTATTCTATTTGATTGGGCTAAACCTCTATGCCTTTAATGTCTCCGCCACGTCCCCCAATACATCCTACATTATTCTTAGTTGTTTTCCTTCATGTAGAATGAACCTACAAGGAAAGAAAGGGTTTATTTTAATTCCGATATTTTCGTCCCATTGACTTGCATTGGGATCGGGTATCGGAATCGGCGAGATCCGATACTTTGACGGTATCGGCCGATACTTTTTGATACCGATACTTTCCGATATCGGAAGGTATCGCTCAACACTAGTCAGCACCAGTACTGATCCACCCTGACCCGGAACTCGCCTTCATTATTGAAGTAGATGCCTCAAACTGTGCCGTCGGGGCTATACTGTCCCAAAGAACAGGTAAGAAGAATTTACTTCATCCTTGTGCTTTTCTTTCCAAGCAACTGTCTCCTGCCGAAAAGAACTATGATGTAGGAAATAAAGAATTACTGGCTATCATCGCCGCCTTCAAGGAGTGGAGACATCTTCTGCAAGGAGCTTCACAGCCGATCGTTGTCCTCACGGATCACCGCAACCTTGAGTTCATCAGGTCAGCAAGATGCCTGACCCCACGGCAGGCCCATTGGAGTCTTTTCCTTAACCAATTCAATTTTACAATCTCTTATAGACCAGGTTCTCGCAATGGAAAAGCAGATGCTCTATCCCGGATGTACTCTACTGACACTGTTCCAGATGCTCCACCTAAGACCATACTTTCTGATTGCAATTTTGTAGGTGTCATTCATAACCAAGATTTGTTGCAGGTCATCAAAGAAGCTTACAACTCTGATCTTTTCCTGTCTCAGCCATCTGATGAGGTAAGCCTTCTTTTTAGGAATGGAGTTTGGACCCGGGAACGGCGCCTCTACATTCCTGAAGCCGTGAGGTTAAGAGTGTTGAGAATAGTTCATGACTCTAAGGTTGCAGGGCACAGAGGAATTCAGAAGACGCAAGAATTCTTATCTCGCTTCTTCTGGTGGCCAGGTTTTCAGAAGGATGCTCAGAAGTACGTTTCATCTTGCGAGGTATGTGCCAAATTCAAGGTCCCACGTGCCTCCCCTACTGGTCTGTTACAGCCTTTGCCGGTGCCATCTCGCCCGTGGGGATCCATTACTATGGACTTTATTGTAGAACTGCCCCTTTCTGAGGGAAAGAGTACAATTTTGGTGGTGGTCGATCGCCTGACCAAGGCGGCCCATTTCATCCCTTGTTCCGGTTTACCCTCTGCGAAGGACACTGCTGATCTAATTATCCAGAACATCTTTCGTCTGCACGGGTTCCGGATGAAGTGGTTTCGGACCGTGGAGTTCAATTTACTTCAAAGTTTTGGCGAAGTTTTTGTTCGGCATTAAGCATAGAAGTTAACTTATCTTCTGCTTTCCACCCACAGTCCAACGGGCAGACAGAACATACCAATCAAACACTGGAGCAATACCTTAACTGCTACGTTTGCCATTTGCAAGATGATTGGGTAAGGCTACTCCCATTGGCTGAATTTTCTTATAACAACTCCCAGAGTGCCTCCACCAAGCAGTCTCCATTCTACGCTAACCTGGGATATCACCCTAGCATTCTTCCCAGATTACCGGTAGATACATCTTTACCAGCAGTTGCCAACAGGATCTCTTCACTTCAACAGAACCTTGAACTACTGAAAGTGACTTTGGGTTCCGCACAAGATAGGTACAAGAATGCAGCTGACAGATTTCGCAAACCAACACCAAAATTTAAGGTAGGAGATTTAGTCTGGTTATCTACAAAGAATTTAAAGATGAAGATCCCTTCTCCTAAGTTGGGACAGAAGTATATTGGTCCTTATAGGATCAGTGGTCTGGTAGGTGCTTTTCCAGGACGTTCATCTCCTCCTCCCGATCCCGTTCTTGTGGATGGTCAAGAGCAGTTCATCGTTGAGAGGATTCTGGATTCAAGAATCTACAGAAATCGATTGCAGTATCTGATTAAATGGCAAGGCTATTCTTCAGAGGAGAATTCCTGGGAACCCGTGAACAATATTAATGCCTCCTGACTGATTGAGCAGTTCCATCAAAGGTACCCTGGCAAACCTGGTTTTGGGTCGTCCGGAGGCCATTCTTGAGGTGGGAGTAATGTCAGTTGTCATGGTTCTCAATGGCAAGAGAACATAGAAAGCATACAAAAGGACTAGCTCTTGGAAGATGGGAACTCGAGCTGACTGTGAGCTAAACCTACCGCACAAATAACAGTGGCCGGGTAGCGTGCCTACGTTTTATCCCTAGACGCCCAGCGCCAGCCGGAGAACTGACTGACCCTAGCAGAGGAAAATACAGACCTGGCTTACCTCTAGAGAAATTTTCCCCACAAGGCAGACAGTAGCCCCCACATATATTGTCGGTGATTTCAGAGGAAATTGACATACGAAGTATGAAGATAGGTTTAGCAAATTGAGGTCCGCTTACTAGATAGTAGGAAGACAGAAAAGGGAACTTCACAGTCAGCTGAAAACCCTTTCAAAACACCATCCTGGAATTACTTTAAGACTCTAATATCAACTCATGACACCAGAGTGGCAATTCCAGCTCACAAGAGCTTCCAGCCTCAGAAAAAAACAATCACAGAGAACTGGAACAAAAATGCAAAACAAACTTAGGACTACAAGTCCAACTTAGCTGATAGTAGTCTAGGAGCAGGAACATGCAACAGAAAGGCTTCTGGTAACATTGTTGGCCAGCATAGAAATGACTGAGGAGCAAGGCTAAATAGACAACTCCCACATCCTGATGGAAACAGGTGAACAGAGGCGATGAAGCACACAAGTTCAATACCACCAGTGACCACCGGGGGAGCCCAGAAACCAAATTCACAACAGTACCCCCCCCTCAAGGAGGGGGCACCGAACCCTCACCAGAACCACCAGGGCGATCAGGATGAGCCCTATGAAAGGCACGGACCAAATCGGAGGCATGAACATCAGAGGCAGTCACCCAAGAATTATCCTCCTGACCGTAGCCCTTCCACTTGACCAGATACTGAAGTCTCCATCTGGAAACACGGGAATCCAAGATCTTCTCGACAACGTACTCCAACTCACCCTCAACCAACACCGGAGCAGGAGGCTCAACGGAAGGCACAACCGGTACCTCATACCTGCGCAACAATGACCGATGGAAGACATTATGAATAGAAAAAGATGCAGGGAGGTCCAAACGAAAGGACACAGGGTTAAGAATCTCCAATATCTTGTACGGGCCGATGAACCGAGGCTTAAACTTAGGAGAAGAAACCTTCATAGGGACAAAACGAGAAGACAACCACACCAAGTCCCCAACACAAAGACGAGGACCAACACAACGACGGCGGTTGGCAAAATGCTGAGTCTTCTCCTGGGACAACTTCAAATTGTCCACCACATGCCCCCAAATCTGATGCAACCTCTCCACCACAGCATCCACTCCAGGACAATCCGAAGACTCCACCTGACCGGAAGAGAAACGAGGATGAAACCCCGAATTACAGAAGAAAGGAGAAACCAAGGTGGCAGAACTAGCCCGATTATTGAGGGCAAACTCCGCCAAGGGCAAAAAGGCAACCCAATCATCCTGATCCGCAGACACAAAACACCTCAAATAAGTCTCCAAGGTCTGATTAGTTCGCTCGGTCTGGCCATTAGTCTGAGGATGGAAAGCAGATGAAAAAGACAAATCAATGCCCATCCTAGCACAGAACGCTCGCCAAAATCTAGACACGAATTGGGTTCCCCTGTCAGACACGATATTCTCCGGAATACCATGCAAGCGAACCACATTTTGAAAAAACAGAGGAACCAGCTCGGATGAGGAAGGCAATTTAGGCAAGGGGACCAAATGGACCATCTTAGAGAAACAGTCACACACCACCCAGATGACAGACATCTTCTGAGAAACAGGGAGATCAGAAATAAAATCCATGGAGATGTGAGTCCAAGGCCTCTTCGGAATAGGCAAAGATAACAACAATCCACTAGCCCGAGAACAACAAGGCTTGGCCCGAGCACAAACATCACAAGACTGCACAAAACCTCGCACATCTCGCGACAGGGAAGGCCACCAGAAGGACCTAGCCACCAAATCCCTGGTACCAAAGATTCCAGGATGACCAGCTAACGCAGAAGAATGGACCTCCGATATGACTCTACTGGTCCAATCATCAGGAACAAACATTCTACCAGGCGGGCAATGATCAGGTCTATCCGCCTGAAACTCCTGCAAGACCCGTCGCAAGTCTGGGGAAACAGCAGATAATATCACTCCATCCTTAAGGATACCTGTAGGTTCAGAATTACCAGGGGAATCAGGCTCAAAACTCCTAGAAAGGGCATCCGCCTTCACATTTTTAGAACCCGGTAGGTAAGAAACCACAAAATTAAACCGAGAGAAAAATAACGACCAGCGCGCCTGTCTAGGATTCAGGCGCCTGGCAGACTCAAGATAAATCAAATTCTTGTGGTCAGTCAATACCACCACCTGATGTCTAGCCCCCTCAAGCCAATGACGCCACTCCTCAAAAGCCCACTTCATAGCCAAGAGCTCCCGATTACCAATATCATAATTTTGCTCAGCGGGCGAAAATTTACGAGAAAAGAACGCGCAAGGTCTCATCACGGAGCAGTCGGAACTTTTCTGCGACAAAACCGCCCCAGCTCCGATTTCTGAAGCGTCGACCTCAACCTGAAAAGGAAGAGTAACATCAGGCTGACGCAATACAGGGGCGGAAGAAAAGCGGCGCTTAAGCTCCCGAAAGGCCTCCACAGCAGCAGGGGACCAATCAGCAACATCAGCACCCTTCTTAGTCAAATCAGTCAACGGTTTAGCAACATCAGAAAAACCAGTTATAAATCGACGATAAAAATTAGCAAAGCCCAAAAACTTCTGAAGGCTCTTAAGAGAAGAGGGTTGCGTCCAATCACAAATAGCCTGAACCTTGACAGGGTCCATCTCAATGGAAGAGGGGGAAAAAATGTACCCCAAAAACGAAATCTTTTGAACCCCAAAAACGCACTTAGAACCCTTTACACACAAGGAATTAGAGCGCAAAACTTGAAAAACCCTCCTGACCTGTTGGACATGAGAGTCCCAGTCGTCCGAAAAAATCAAAATATCATCCAGATACACAATCATAAATTTATCCAAATATTCACGGAAAATGTCATGCATAAAAGACTGAAAGACTGAAGGGGCATTTGAAAGACCAAAAGGCATTACTAAATACTCAAAATGGCCCTCAGGCGTATTAAATGCGGTTTTCCACTCATCCCCCTGCTTAATTCACACTAAATTATACGCCCCACGAAGATCAATCTTAGAGAACCACTTGGCCCCCTTTATTCGAGCAAACAAATCAGTAAGCAGTGGCAAAGGATACTGATATTTAACCGTGATTTTATTCAAAAGCCGATAATCAATACACGGCCTCAAAGAGCCATCTTTTTTAGATACAAAGAAAAAACCGGCTCCTAAGGGAGATGACGAAGGACGAATATGTCCCTTTTCCAAGGACTCCTTAATATATTCCCGCATAGCAGCGTGTTCAGGCACAGATAGATTAAATAAACGACCCTTTGGAAACTTACTGCCCGGAATCAGATCTATTGTACAATCGCAATCTCTGTGCGGAGGTAGTGAACCAAGTTTAGGCTCCTCAAAAACGCCACGATAATCAGATAAAAATTCCGGAATCTCAGAGGGAATAGATGACGAAATGGAAACCAAAGGTACGTCCCCATGAGTCCCCTGACATCCCCAGCTTAACACAGACATTGCTTTCCAGTCGAGGACTGGGTTATGAGATTGCAGCCATGGCAATCCAAGCACCAACACATCATGTAGATTATACAACACAAGGAAGCGAATAATCTCCTGGTGATCCGGATTAATACGCATAGTTACTTGTGTCCAGTATTGTGGTTTATTACTAGCCAATGGCGTGGAGTCAATACCCTTCAGAGGTATAGGAACTTCCAGAGGCTCTAAATTAAACCCACAGCGTTTGGCAAAGGACCAATCCATAAGACTCAAAGCGGCGCCAGAGTCGACATAGGCGTCCGCGGTAATAGACGATAAAGAGCAAATCAGGGTCACAGATAGAATAAACTTGGACTGTAAAGTACCAATTGAAACAGACTTATCAACCTTCTTAGTACGTTTAGAGCATGCTGATATAACATGAGTTGAATCGCCACAATAGAAGCACAACCCATTTTTTCGCCTAAAATTCTGTCGTTCGCTTCTGGACAGAATTCTATCACATTGCATAATCTCTGGCGCCTTCTCAGTAGACACCGCCAAATGGTGCACAGGTTTGCGCTCCCGCAAACGCCGATCAATCTGAATAGCCATTGTCATGGACTCATTCAGACCTGCAGGCACAGGGAACCCCACCATAACATCTTTAATGGCATCAGAGAGACCCTCTCTGAAATTCGCCGCCAGGGCGCACTCATTCCACTGAGTAAGCACCGACCACTTACGAAATTTTTGGCAGTATATTTCAGCCTCATCTTGCCCTTGAGACAGGGCCATCAAGGCTTTTTCAGCCTGAATCTCTAAATGAGGTTCCTCATAAAGCAACCCCAAAGCCAGGAAAAACGCATCCACATTGAGCAACGCAGGATCCCCTGGTGCCAAAGCAAATGCCCAATCCTGAGGGTCGCCCCGGAGCAAGGATATTACAATCCTGACCTGCTGTGCAGGATCTCCAGCGGAGCGAGATCTCAGAGACAAAAATAATTTACAATTATGTTTGAAATTCTGGAAGCGAGATCTATCCCCGGAGAAAAATTCAGGCAAAGGTACTCTAGGTTCAGATATAGGAGCATGAATTACAAAATCCTGTAAACTTTGAACCTTCATATGGAGATTGTTCAGACCTGTAGCTAAACTCTGAGGATCCATTTTCATCAGGTGAAGTCAGAACCATTCAAGGATTAGAAGGAGAGAGAGACGAAGGCTGCAGTAAGCAGAGAAGCTAGTGAATCAACTAATGAGCAAACTCAGAAAAAAAAAAAAAAAAAAATTCTCTGCAGACTTCTTTTCTCTCCTTTCTTCTGCCAATAATATTAACCCTCGGCCGGCCAAACTGTCGTGGTTCTCAATGGCAAGAGAACATAGAAAGCATACAAAAGGACTAGCTCTTGGAAGATGGGAACTCGAGCTGACTGTGAGCTAAACCTACCGCACAAATAACAGTGGCCGGGTAGCGTGCCTACGTTTTATCCCTAGACGCCCAGCGCCAGCCGGAGAACTGACTGACCCTAGCAGAGGAAAATACAGACCTGGCTTACCTCTAGAGAAATTTTCCCCACAAGGCAGACAGTAGCCCCCACATATATTGTCGGTGATTTCAGAGGAAATTGACATACGAAGTATGAAGATAGGTTTAGCAAATTGAGGTCCGCTTACTAGATAGTAGGAAGACAGAAAAGGGAACTTCACAGTCAGCTGAAAACCCTTTCAAAACACCATCCTGGAATTACTTTAAGACTCTAATATCAACTCATGACACCAGAGTGGCAATTCCAGCTCACAAGAGCTTCCAGCCTCAGAAAAAAACAATCACAGAGAACTGGAACAAAAATGCAAAACAAACTTAGGACTACAAGTCCAACTTAGCTGATAGTAGTCTAGGAGCAGGAACATGCAACAGAAAGGCTTCTGGTAACATTGTTGGCCGGCATAGAAATGACTGAGGAGCAAGGCTAAATAGACAACTCCCACATCCTGATGGAAACAGGTGAACAGAGGCGATGAAGCACACAAGTTCAGTACCACCAGTGACCACCGGGGGAGCCCAGAAACCAAATTCACAACAGTCAGTATCTAGTCCTGGAATCTGTTTCTCTTGCCCTTAGACTTGCCCTTAGTTAACATGGATCTTGATGTTTCACGTCGGCCATCTTGCTTCCTGCCAAAGTTGTATATAAAGCCAGCACCTGCTCTGTTTCATTGCTTGTGTATTATGTTTTGGACCTTGTTCCTCTGCAGTCCCAAGCCTGGACTTACTATCCCTGTGGGTCCTTTCCTAACAGCGGAGTCCTCTGCCAACCTGCACATCTGGATCCCTGCCTGCTGACCAAGTAATTGCTAAACACCTGACTTCAGAAACCTCTGCCTGACCACACCTGCGGTGAAGTAAGAACTCCAGCCAGCTAGTGTGTTCCTCTGCTCTGCAAGAGACTGTGTCTTGTGCACTCATTGCTCAGTGACTTTGCATGCTGTGTCACAGAATATCAGCTCTGCTATTACTGTTTATCAGATTGACTGAACATTTATCTGGACTTACATGCTATATTGCATTCAGATCACAAATACAATCTTGCTTGTTCAAACCATTGTGTCTGCAGTCTCTTTGACCTAGCCACTGGTGTCCAGTTGTATCCACTAGTATCGTGACAGAAGAACTGTGAGGACTGTTATGATCCTTAGTGGCTGAGGATCACGAATAGACCAGCAAGTGAATAAACTTAGGACAAGCTCTAGGGAGATGGTAACTGGACTGATCGCAAATCTGAACCTATCCAACACAACTAGAGGTAGCCGGTGAACGTGCCTAAAAAATTCCTAGACGTCTCGAGCCAGCCTGAGGAACTAGCTACCCCTAAAGAGAAAGAAAGACCTTGCTTGCCTCCAGAGAAATAATCCCCAAAGATATAGAAGCCCCCAACAAATATTAACGGTGAAGTAAGAAGAAGGCACATACATAGGGATGAAATCAGATTCAGCAAAAGAGGCCCACTAGTACTAGAAAGCAGAAAATAGAGCAGGGGTCTATGCGATCAATAAAAAACCCTTACAAAATATCCATCCTGAGATTTCAAGAACCCACGCACCAACTAACGGTGTGTGGGGAGAAACTCAGTCCACTAGAGCAACCTGCAAGCGAGGGAATCACATTTTAGCAAGCTGGACAAGAAAACATAATAAACACTGCTGATCAAAAAATGAGCAAACAAAACTTAGCTTGTCCTGGATGGACTGGGAGCAAGGTAGTCAGAAGGAATCTGAGTAGCACTGATTACATTGACAGCCGGCAACAAGTGGAAGTGAAACAGAACTATATAGGAACCTCCCAGAGGATAACGAACCAGCTGATAGCCAGAGACCAGCAGGATAACAAACAAAGCCACCAGGGGGAGCCCAAAGCAAAAGTCACACCATACCACCAGTGACCACAAGAGGGAGCCTGAAAACAGAGTTCACAACAGTACCCCCCCCTTGAGGAGGGGTCACCGAACCCTCATGAAAACCCCCAGGGCGATCAGGATGAGCCACATGGAAAGCACGAACCAAATCGGCCGCATGAACATCAGAGGCGACAACCCAAGAATTATCCTCCTGACCATAGCCCTTCCACTTAACCAAATACTGGAGCCTCCGTCTAGAAATACGAGAATCCAAGATCTTCTCCACCACATATTCCAATTCTCCCTCAACCAGCACCGGGGCAGGAGGCTCAACCGGAGGAACCACAGGTACCACATACCTCCGCAAAACGAGCGATGGAACACATTATGAATAGCAAATGATGCCGGGAGGTCCAGACGAAATGACACAGGGCCAAGGACTTCCAGAATCTTATAAGGACCGATAAACCGAGGCTTGAACTTAGGAGAGGAGACCTTCAAAGGAACGAAGCGAGAAGACAACCACACCAAGTCCCCAACGCGAAGTCGGGGACCCACACAGCGACGGCGGTTGGCAAAGAGCTGAGCCTTCTCTTGTGACAGCTTCAAATTGTCCACCACATGATTCCAAATCTGATGCAACCTATCCACCACAACATCCACTCCAGGACAGTCAGAAGGCTCCACCTGACCCGAGGAAAAACGAGGATGAAACCCCGAGTTACAAAAAAAAGGAGAAACCAAAGTAGCAGAACTAGCCCGATTATTAAGGGCAAACTCAGCCAACGGCAAAAAAGTAACCCAGTCGTCCTGGTCAGCAGAAACAAAACATCTTAAATAAGTCTCCAAGGTCTGATTAGTTTGCTCGGTTTGGCCATTCGTCTGAGGATGGAAGGCCGACGAAAAAGACAAATCAATGCCCAACTTAGCACAAAAGGTCCGCCAAAATCTAGACACAAACTGGGATCCTCTGTCAGAAACAATGTTCTCAGGAATCCCGTGCAAATGAACCACATTTTGAAAAAACAGTGGAACCAACTCGGAGGAGGAAGGCAACTTAGGCAAGGGCACCAAATGGACCATCTTAGAAAAACGATCACACACCACCCAGATGACAAACATTCTCTGAGAGACAGGGAGATCTGAAATAAAATCCATGGAAATGTGCGTCCAAGGCCTCTTCGGGACAGGCAAAGGTAACAACAAACCACTGGCACGAGAACAGCAAGGCTTAGCCCGAGCACAAATTCCACAAGACTGCACAAAGGAACGCACATCCCGCGACAAGGAAGGCCACCAAAAAGACCTGGCCACCAAGTCTCTGGTACCAAATATTCCAGGATGGCCCGCCAACACCGAAGAATGAACCTCGGAGATGACTCTGTTGGTCCATCTATACGGGACAAACAGTCTCTCCGGTGGACAGCGGTCAGGTCTATCCGCCTGAAACTCTTGCAGCACACGTCGCAAATCTGGGGAGATGGCAGACAAAATCACCCCTTCTCTAAGGATACCAGCCGGCTCTGAATCTCCAGGAGAGTCAGGCACAAAACTCCTAGAAAGAGCATCAGCCTTCACATTCTTCGAACCAGGCAGGTACGAGACCATGAAATCAAAACGAGAGAAAAACAACGACCAACGAGACTGTCTGGGATTCAGCCGCTTGGCCGACTCGAGATAAATCAAATTCTTGTGATCAGTCAAGACGACCACACGATGTTTAGCTCCCTCGAGCCAATGTCGCCACTCCTCAAATGCCCACTTCATAGCCAACAGCTCCCGATTACCGACATCATAATTCCGCTCGGCAGGCGAAAACTTTCTTGAAAAGAAAGCACATGGCTTCATCACTGAGCCATCGGAGCTTCTCTGCGACAAAACAGCCCCCGCTCCAATCTCGGAAGCATCAACCTCCACCTGGAAGGGAAGTGAGACATCTGGCTGACATAAGACCGGATCCAAAGAAAACCGACGCTTCAGCTCCCGAAAGGCCTCCACAGCCGCAGAAGACCAATTAGTCACATCAGAACCCTTCCTGGTCAAATCCGTCAAAGGCTTAACAACACCAGAAAAATTAGCTATGAAGCGACGGTAAAAATTAGCAAACCCCAAGAACTTCTGAAGACTCTTAACAGATGTAGGCTGCGTCCAGTCATGAATAGCCTGAACCTTGACTGGGTCCATCTCAATAGTAGAAGGAGAAAAAATGAAACCCAAAAAATAAATCTTCTGGACTCCAAAAAGACATTTTGAGCCCTTCACAAATAAAGCATTGTCACGCAGGACCTGAAAGACCATCCTGACCTGCTTAACATGAGACTCCCAATCATCCGAAAAAAACAGAATATCATCCAGATACACAATCATAAACTTATCCAGATATTCACGGAAGATGTCATGCATAAAGGACTGAAAGACTGAAGGAGCATTAGAAAGTCCAAAAGGCATCACCAAGTACTCAAAATGGCCTTCAGGCGTATTAAATGCAGTTTTCCATTCATCACCCTGTTTTATACGCACAAGGTTATACGCACCACGAAGATCTATCTTGGTGAACCAACTAGACCCCCTAATGCGAGCAAACAAATCAGTTAACAATGGCAAAGGATACTGAAATTTGACCGTGATTTTATTCAAAAGGCGATAATCAATACAAGGTCTCAGGGAACCATCCTTCTTAGCCACAAAAAAGAATCCTGCACCAAGAGGGGATGAGGACGGGCGAATATGTCCCTTCTCCAAAGACTCCTTTATATAACTCCGCATGGCAGCATGCACCGGCACAGATAAATTGAAAAGTCGTCCCTTAGGAAACTTACTACCAGGAATCAAATTTATAGCACAATCACAGTCCCTATGAGGAGGTAGAGAATTGAGTTTGGACTCGTCAAATACATCCTGGTAGTCTGACAAAAACGTAGGGACTTCAGAAGGAGTGGACGAAGCAATTGACACCACAGGAGCATCTCCATGAATTCCCTGACAACCCCAACTTGACACAGACATAGCTTTCCAATCCAGGACTGGATTATGAGTCTGCAACCATGGCAGACCCAACACGACGACATCATGCAAATTATGCAGTACAAGAAAGCGAATCACCTCTGCTTCATCTTGCCCCTGCGAGAGGGCCAATAATGCTTTTTCAGCCTGGTTCTCAAGATTAGGTTCCTCATAGAGCAATCCAAGGGCCAGAAAAAATGCATCTACACTAAGCAATGCAGGATCCCCTGGCGCCAATGCGAAGGCCCAATCTTGAGGGTCACCACGCAAAAAGGAAATGATAATCTTAACTTGCTGAACGGCATCACCAGAGGAACGAGGTTTCAAAGAAAGAAACAACTTACAATTGTTCTTAAAATTCAGGAACCTAGATCTATCTCCAGAAAACAACTCCGGAATAGGTATTCTAGGCTCTGACATAGGACTGTGAACAACAAAATCCTGAATACTTTGAACCCTAGCAGCAAGATGATCCAGACTGGAAGCCAAGCTCTGGACATCCATGTCAGCAGCTGAACTCAGAGCCACACCAAGATTAAGAGGAGGAGAGAAGCTAGCCACAGCAGCTAGACACACGGCAAAAAAAAAAAAAAAATTCTCAAGGCTTCTTTTCTCCTGCTTCTGCCATGCAATTAACACTTTAAGGGCCGGCTGTACTGTTATGATCCTTAGTGGCTGAGGATCACGAATAGACCAGCAAGTGAATAAACTTAGGACAAGCTCTAGGGAGATGGTAACTGGACTGATCGCAAATCTGAACCTATCCAACACAACTAGAGGTAGCCGGTGAACGTGCCTAAAAAATTCCTAGACGTCTCGAGCCAGCCTGAGGAACTAGCTACCCCTAAAGAGAAAGAAAGACCTCGCTTGCCTCCAGAGAAATAATCCCCAAAGATATAGAAGCCCCCAACAAATATTAACGGTGAAGTAAGAAGAAGGCACATACATAGGGATGAAATCAGATTCAGCAAAAGAGGCCCACTAGTACTAGAAAGCAGAAAATAGAGCAGGGGTCTATGCGATCAATAAAAAACCCTTACAAAATATCCATCCTGAGATTTCAAGAACCCACGCACCAACTAACGGTGTGTGGGGAGAAACTCAGTCCACTAGAGCAACCTGCAAGCGAGGGAATCACATTTTAGCAAGCTGGACAAGAAAACATAATAAACACTGCTGATCAAAAAATGAGCAAACAAAACTTAGCTTGTCCTGGATGGACTGGGAGCAAGGTAGTCAGAAGGAATCTGAGTAGCACTGATTACATCGACAGCCGGCAACAAGTGGAAGTGAAACAGAACTATATAGGAACCTCCCAGAAGATAACGAACCAGCTGATAGCCAGAGACCAGCAGGATAACAAACAAAGCCACCAGGGGGAGCCCAAAGCAAAAGTCACACCATACCACCAGTGACCACAAGAGGGAGCCTGAAAACAGAGTTCACAACAGAGGACCTTATCAGAAGCCATAGGCAGTAAGGGATTACAACACCACCGTGCTAGAGGAAGGCTTTTAACTCCACCTGGTAAAGGGCACTCTGGATTCGCTTCCAAGCCGGCCGGACTCTGCCTGCCCTATGATCTGGTTCCCTGAACTGTTGCTGCCTCAGGACTTCAGTAAACCAGGTAAAGAGACTGCAAACCTGTGTCCTCGTTCTTTACTGCACCATTCACCATCTCTCATCTACACACCGGGAGCCCTGGGGATATAGTTCACCTGTGGGAAGTTATACCATCTAGCTGCCATAACATCACCCCAACAGGACCTCTTAAAGCAGCGTCGGTCCCCATTGGCCGAATACCACACGTGGCGTCACACTCACGAACATAAACTTTATTCAATTTCCCCTTTTACATGGCGCCTGGGGCCACGGACTGGGTCGTCATCGTGACATCCCCCTGTAAACACCAGACCCGGTACCGGGTACCCCAAGGCCCTGGCGGGTGACTCATCTGCAAAGGACTGTGGCTCTGCATTGATTCTTGGAACTTGGAACCCTGAAGTTAGAGTGGCAGAAACCATAAGTGCTATGCACCTAAAGGAACTTTATACTTCACCTGTGAGGCGCCGGGTGAGGGAACACTAACCATGGTTGCCATGGCTACCACATTGATCCCCTTACACCAGGGGTGGGGAACCTTCTTTCTGCCGAAGGCCATTTGGAATTTTATAATAGCGTTCGGGGGCCGTATAATATAAGATTGATTTCTTCTTACTGTATAATCAGGTTATGTACCGTAGGTCTGTCTGTGCATAAATATGCAATCACTATTATACTTTAGATATAAAAAGAAAAAAGTGATGCATGGCACTGCTACTAAATGTTTCTAATACCACCACAGAAATTCCAAGCTGTTGTGCCTGTATGCCTGCTGCTGGACACTTGGGTGCACGCCTGTCAGTCCATGATAATCCAAAACAAAGAAAAAAATGGAGTGCACTCACCGGTCCAAAATGCAAACAGTCCTTTAATCAAAACATGTGCAGGTACACTGGGAGAACGTGGAACAGAAGGACGACGGCCATTTCACGCTACTGCGCTTCAACGAGTCCTTGTCTAATTACCGAAGATCGAAAAGATCAAAACCCCGGAGACTGTTAAGTATGAAGAATTAAAGGGCCCGCGGTCAAAAAACAGGCAAAGTGGCTGCGGGCCGAACCAGATGATATCGCGGGCCGTATAAGGCTTGCGGGCTGGACGTTCCCCACCCATGCCTTACACCATCACTCACTCCCTACTGTTAGTCTTCAACTGCACAAAATAAAATGAATACATTCACTTGCACGCAATTCGTGCCCACTATGGTACAAGAATACAATGGGGCAAACAAATGGCAACATGTCTTTCAAAGGATGAACTGATAGAACCCAGGAATAACCAAACATACAGTACAGGGAACTAAAGAGGCTAAACACTGAATAAGGCACAAATAATAACTCACAATTACAGCCATTTTTACTTTAGGAGACTGCTTTAGTGCAATGTCAGCACTTCAGATGGCAACCAATCAGATTCCAGCTCACATTCTTCCACTTCGGTTGAAAATGAAAGAAGAACTGTGATTGGCTGCTGGGGGGCAGCTCTGACACTGCTTTGCATACATTATCTTGCACGTGTTCAAAATCTCTGCACAACTGCACGTAGTTCCTGCTCTGAACTCTGAGCCTACTCTCTGCACACGCAGAAACACAAAGCATTCATCAGATCCTGCAGGGAAACTGCTGTGGAACTACAAGTCCCATAATGCCCTACTGACGTGGACCCGGAAAGGGGCATACAGAGTATGCTGCACGCAGAATGGAAGCACAGTAACAGGAGAACACTGAGCAACTCACAAGTGGTCTGCAGCAGTACTGATCTATTCCCCGGGACATAAACGATCTCTGCAGCTGTCACCCTGCTGCCAGGATGTATCCAGGTCACGTGATGTCTAATTACCGAAGATCGAAAAGATCAAAACCCCGGAGACTGCTAAGTATGAAGAATTAAAGGGCCCGCTGTCAAAAAACGGGTAAAGTGGCTGCGGGCCGCACCAGATGGTATCGCGGGCCGTATAAGGCTCGTGGGCTGGACGTTCCCCACCCATGCCTTACACCATCACTCGCTCCCTACTGTTAGGGCCTTTCTCTCCCTTTTTCATCCTGTCATATTTGTATGCTGTGTCGCCTGCCAGACTTATTTGTGTCTTAGTGTGACACCATTTTTTCTCAGTCTCTTTCTTATGGTGGAGTCATGAACACTGAACTTAACTGAGGCAAGTGAGGCCTGCAGTTCTTTGGTGTTGTTGTGGGGTCTTTTGTGTACTCTTGGGTGAGTTGTTGCTGTGCTCTTTGGGTAATTTTGATAGGGAAGGTTCACCACTGTTCCATTGTTTTGCCATTTGTGGATAATGGCTCTCAGTGTGGTTCACTGGAGATCCAAAGCATGAGAAATGGCTTTATAACATTTTCCAGACTGATAGATTTCAATTACTTTGTTTCTGATATGTTCCACAATTTCTTTGAATCGCAGCATGATGTCTAGCTTATGAGGATCTTTTGGTCTACTTTGCTTTGTCAGGCCTATTTAAATGATTTCTTGATTAAGAACAGGTGTGGCAGTAATCAGGCCTGCGGTTTTCTATGGAAATTGAACGCAGTTTTCCTAAGATTTGATAGACCACAGTTAATTTATATTTTAAGGGGGGGGGGGGGGGCGATGATTTTTCACATATGGCACTGTAGTTTTGGATTTATTTTTCTCCTAAAAATAAGGACCTTCATTTAAAAACTGCATTTTGGGTTTACTTGTGTTTTCTTTGTCTAATATTTACGCTTGTTTGGTGAGCTGAAACGTTTAAGTGTGACAAACATGCAAAAGAATAGGGAATCAAGAGGGGGCAAACACTTTTTTACACAACTTTGTACCCATCATATCTTTTGTTGCTGATATCTATATTTAATCAGTTTTTGGTTTCGTTTTACCATTGAGGCTCCCACAGTTTCTCACCCCCCAATTTGTCCTTTTGTTTGTACTGTTAGGACTTTTGTGTATGTCCTTTTAATGTTTTTACCTAATAAAGTTTACTCTTTTTAATTAATTATTGCCTTGACTTAAGTCCTGGCATATATTTTCTTTCTTTTTTTCCTATTTCTTTAGTGTTTTCTGGGACATTTTACCCCTGCCAGGATTGCAATCTCATGTAGCAAATTTGTGGAAAGGTAAGAAAGTGGTAGTCTGTATCTAAGCTCACAACCAAGTAATAGCAAATTCACTATTGAATTCTGGCATGTCTCATTTCTTGCCACAAATGGATAAAATAAAAACCGATGTGTAAATAGTTCTATTAAGCTCAATGACCCCGATTCATCAAAGTGTTTCAGCCACAAATCTGGAATAAAATGCTTTGAAAGTCACAAGATTTTTGGCCAGCTCTGGTGGAAAAGAAGGTGGGATGGGGTTACACCCACTGATATAATTTGTGACAAGTAGTGTTGAGCGATACCGTCCGATACTTGAAAGTATCGGTATCGGAAAGTATCGGCCGATACCGGCAAAGTATCGGATCTAATCCGATACCGATACCCGATACCAATACAAGTCAATGGGACTCATGTATCGGACGGTATTCCTGATGGTTCCCAGGGTCTGAAGGAGAGGAAACTCTCCTTCAGGCCCTGGGAACCATATTAATGTGTAAAATAAAGAATTAAAATAAAAAATATTGCTATACTCACCTCTCCGACGCAGCCTGCACCTTACCGAGGGAACCGGCAGCGTTGTTTGCTTAAAATTCGCGCTTTAACTTCCTTACGTGAAGTCCCGGCTTGTGATTGGTCGCGCGCCGCCCATGTGGCCGCGACGCGACCAATCACAGCAAGCCGTGACGTAATTTTAGGTCCTTCAGTATTTTAAAATTACGTTCCGGCGTTGTGATTGGTCGCGTCGCGGTCACATGGGCGACGCGACCAATCACAAGCCGTGACGTCACGGGAGGCAGGAGACGCGCGCATTTTAAAATGCGCGCGTGTCCAGCCTCCCGTGACGTCACGGCTTGTGATTGGTCGCGTCGCCCATGTGGCCGCGACGCAACCAATCACAGCAAGCCGTGACGTAATTTCAGGTCCTTCAGGATTTTAAAATTACGTTCCGGCGTTGTGATTGGTCGCGTCGCGGTCACATGGGCGACGCGACCAATCACAAGCCGTGACGTCACGGGAGGCTGGACACGCGCGCATTTTAAAATGGGCGCATCTCCTGCCTCCCGTGATGTCACGGCTTGTGATTGGTCGCGTCACCCATGTGACCGCGACGCGACCAATCACAACGTCGGAACGTAATTTTAAAATACTGAAGGACCTAAAATTACGTCACGGCTTGCTGTGATTGGTCGCGTCGCGGCCACATGGGCGGCGCGCGACCAATCAGAAGCCGTGACGTCACGGAAGGAAGGAAAAGCGTGCATTTTAAGCAAAGAACGCTGCCGGTTCCCTCGGTAAGGTGCAGGCTGCGTCGGAGAGGTGAGTATAGCAATATTTTTTATTTTAATTCTTTCTTTTACACATTAATGTTGTTTCGATACCGATACCCGATACCACAAAAGTATCGGATCTCGGTATCGGAATTCCGATACCCGCAAGTATCGGCCGATACCCGATACTTGCGGTATCGGAATGCTCAACACTAGTGACAAGCTGTGGTATACCTTAGCCAAACATCTCACTCCACTCCCTCAATGAACAAGTGCGTCTCGATATCCGATATCCTTTCTTCAAGACAGACGTGAGCAATGCTGGTCTTGATGAATCGGGACCTATTAATTTATTTGATATACTGTACAAACAGAGATTAATAGTACATAGATGTGGATAAATGATCTGTGAATGCACCCTTACAAATTAATTTGGAGAAGGGTTTGATGGAAGGACAGAGAAATATAGTATGGGACATGGAATAATGAAATCACATTGGCTACAATAGTTTGCATAATAAAGATTTCATATTTTATCTTTCTCTGATATGTCATTTGTTTAAATTTTTTAACAACATTTTTTAAAAATGTCAGTCATTAAAGTGTCTTAGCCATTTCTGACATAGAAGTACAATTTTGAGATTGTGCTTTAAATATTCTACAAGGATGCACTTCCCATAGCTTATAAGAAAAGTTATTTGTCACTGGCTGGTAAACATTCCATACTTTTTGTTAAGAAAAAGAAACACTTACAAATGTAGGCAGTAGAGATGATCAGATATGACAACATTCGAATTCACCAATTTGAGAGGATTTTCCAAGAAAATTTAACCCTTTTCCGATATCAGGCATAATAGTACATCCTCCTTTGATGTGGGCTCCGGCGGTGACTCCACATCTTTCCCAGGCACATGTCAGCTGTTTTGAACAGCTGATATGTGCCCAGAATAGCTGCGGGTGGAATCATGATCCACCCGCTGCTATTACCCAGCTAAATGCCGCTGATAAATGCTGACAGCGGCATTTAACTCGTGCTTCCTGCTATCGGGATGGAAACCCGCCCACCAGTGACCCCCGTCATGTGATCGCGGGTCACCGTTTCATTGGCATGACAACCAGAGGTCTCCTGAGGCCTATTTGCGGCAAGAAGTTCCAACTTAGAGAGATCAAGCTGTTAGATGCTCTGAACACTAGATTGGCCAGAAAGATGAAAGGTGAGAATAATTTTTGCTGTTTTTCAAACTTTTGCTGGCCATTTGTGCTGAATCCGTGGAAAGTGAATACACAAAAATATGTTTTCTCAAAAATGCTGATTTTTTTTCTGTATATTCCGGTAGAATTCAATTCCACTCAAATAATTTTGCTGATCTTTTGCCAGCAGTATTTATGAGCTTATCTGAAGAAGTTTACATTCAGCAGTTTTCTCAAATTTTGCCAAGAAAGTTATTCTACATGAATTGAATATTCCTTATTAGGCTCTGGCTGTGAGACAAGGTAAGTGCTTCCTTCTTTAACCCCTTCACTGACCATATATAAATCAGCAAAATGGAAAATCGAGTTTATGATAATCTGAAGTTTTTGTAAACTTTGCAATAAAGATAAAGTTCACCTTGAGCTAATACACTCATCTATAGGAGGGCGCACTCAGATGGCCATGTAACACAGATGATCGCATTGCAATGCTCGGACTGGCTGACGGGTCTCCTGATTTGAGCGTGACAGCACGTATTTCTATGCAGCCGTCATGCTCGGGTCAGGAGAGCTGGCAGCCAGTCCACGCATTGCGATGCAAACATCACCCATGTTATACGGTCGTCTGACTGAGCATGTCAACAGGTAAAATATACAGCTGTATACCAAAACAGCTATAAAAATACTGCAAAAAATCTATGCACCTTTTTTAGATGAAATGGTGGCTAGATACATGTTGACTGAAAACCTTGTGTTCAGCGATGTATCATTTATTGGGCTGACTGCTGCAAGTTCTCTGAATGCTAAGCTCTATATAACCCTGCCCAAACTACTGATTTGCAGATTTCTGTGTGCACTCTGAATATCTAAAAGTAGTAGTGATTGGGGTGGAGTTATACAGAGCTCATGAATATGGAGGACTACACGGCAGCAGGTTTACTACTCCACTATTAATAATCTTCAGCTGACAAAACTACAGCAAGCAGCCCAGAAAGTGAAATATCGCTGGAATCAGGGTCTCTGTTCATAAAATATGCTGCTCTCATCTGAAAGGGAGTCAGTCAACAGGTTTTTGCCACCTAATCTAAGTTATACAAAAATAAAAAATAACTATAACAAGAAGAATAGAAGGGGGAGGCAAACTGAGCACACCAGGTAAAGTGGCTATACAGTACATGCAAAATGTATGGTCATTGTTTTAGTGATAGGGTAGGTGAAAACGAGCATATTTTCAGTCTGAATGCAATCTGACAAAACATCGGATCACACTCAGACCAATGTCTATTGGGCCGTGCACATGTCCAAGGAAGGACAGAGCCAATCCAAGAAAAAAAAAATCACTGCATGCCTGAGGTTAATAAGATATTCGAATTGCACTCTACCATGCAATTCAATGAGTGCATGGAAAACAACGGACTGCAATCGGGTGACATCAGATTTCTGCAGAATGACAAAATGGAGAAGATGGAGAAATATTTTCTTCAACTTCTCCTCGTCCAAGAGACTTGGAGCACACAATGATGACAGCCAGTGACTCTAGCCTCTGCCCCCTGATGACACTTTATTTGTGAATCCCAGCATCCACTGGGATTCTCAAATGAAGCGTCATCACACAGAAAGTAGGGAAAAATACAATCGCTGTTAGAAAGTAGTTAGGGAACAGTAGATAATTTTTAATACAAGCTTATTAGAAATTAGTATAGATTATGGCATCAAATAGAAAAGAATATAGATTAAAATTTCTTTGACCTTCGGACCACTCCTGCAAGCATTACGTTACTAAGTAATTACGCATATTTCCTGCCGCCAGACTTCTTTGCTGTTGGATGTTTGCAATGCACATTCAATTTGGTGGCTGCCACATCAGAATACACTAATAATATATTTGGCACAGTGAGAATTAGATTTCGCAATGGAGGTATGATTGCCCCATGTAACTAAGGCTGGTTTCACACTTGCGTTTTTATCTGCATGCGTTTTTAAAAAAAAACGCATGTGTGAAAAATGCATGTAAACGCGGTAAAACGCATGCGTTTTTTAGACGCATGCGTTTTTATAGAAAAGCACAAGAAAACACAAGAAAACACAAGAAAAAACAAGAAAACCCTAACCCTAACCCTACCCCTAACCCTAACCCTAAACGTGACTGAAATACGTGGCAATGAAATACGTGCAACTGAAATACGTGGTACTTAAATACGTGGCACTTAAATACGTGGCACGTGGCACTTAAATACGTGGCATGTGGCACTTAAATACGTGGCACGTGGCACTTAAATACGTGGCACGTGGCACTTAAATACGTGGCACGTGGCACTTAAATATGTGGTACTTAAATACGTGGCACTTAAATACGTGGCACGTGGCACTGAAATACGTGGCACGTGGCACTTAAATATGTGGCACGTGGCACTTAAATACGTGGCACGTGGCATACGTGGCACTGAAATACGTGATACGTGGCACTTAAATACGTTGCACGTGGCATACGTGGCACTGAAATACGTGATACGTGGCACTTAAATACGTGGCAATATGACGGTCAGAAAATGTTCATTAAACGGTTAGGGGTGAGGTTAGGGGTAGAGTTAGGGTTAGGGTTTGGATCCCTTTATCACCTTGATGGTGGTGGGTGGCTTTTCAGTGTGTTTTCTGGTTTTTTTCTATAAAAACGCATGCGTTTTTAGCGCAAACAAACGCATGTGCTTAAAAACGCATGCGTTTACATAGACAGCAATGCATTTTTTTGCCGCGAAAAAACGCATGCGTTTTTTCGCGGCAAAAAAACGCGCAAGAAAATACTGCAGGTAGCATTTTTGAAAATGAACGCATGCAGACAAAAAACGCATGCGTTTGAAAACGCGATCAAACGCATGTGCAAAAAAACGCATGCGTTTTCAATGTTAAATATAGGGGAAAAAAACGCATGCGTTTTTTGTGCAAAAAATGCTGCAGACAAAAACGCAAGTGTGAAACCAGCCTAACCTAGCTTGTGCCATCAATGCAATAAACATATATTATAACTAGTGTTGAGCATTCTGATACCGCAAGTATCGGGTATCGGCCGATACTTGCGGTATCGGAATTCCGATACCGAGTTCCGATATTTTTGTGATATCGGAAGTTCCCAGTGTATGGTTCCCAGGGTCTGGAGGAGAGGAGACTCTCCTTCAGGCCCTGGGATCCATATTCATGTAAAAAATAAAGAATTAAAATAAATATGGATATACTCACCCCTCCGGAGGCCCCTGGACCTTACCGATGTAACCGGCAGCCTCCGTTCCTAAGAATGCGATGACGTCGCGGCTTGTGATTGGTCGCGTGAGCGGTCACATGAGCGGTCACGCGACCAATCACAAGCCGCCACGTCATCGAAGGTCCTAAACTCCTCATTCTTAGGAATGGAGGCTGCCGGGTACATCGGTAAGGTCCAGGGGCCGCCGGACGGGTGAGTATATCCATATTTTTTATTTTAATTCTTTATTTTTTACATGAATATGGATCCCAGGGCCTGAAGGAGAGTTTCCTCTCCTTCAGACCCTGGGAACCATCCAGGATAGCTTCCGATACTTGTGTCCCATTGACTTGTATTGGTATCGGGTATCGGTATCGGCGATATCCGATATTTTTCGGGTATCGGCCGATACTATCCGATACCGATAATTTCAAGTATCAGAAGGTATCGCTCAACACTAATTATAACCAAACACTTTCCCTGTTTGTCCAATCCATATATTGTTGTTACATCATTAGTGACCTGTGCTGATCTCTAGGAATTCACTCTGAACTAATGACTCTGATAAATGACAAGCCTGCTGTTGTGTGACCCTAGAAGATATAAGAGGATTTGTTCATATCCAAACTTCACTTTGGTTTAATTATCATAATTTTCTAACTTCTAATGAACTCCATCTATTTCAAGAACGTCCAACTTTTTTTTTTTATATGTCTCTCGTGCAGGAATCTGTTCTACTTTGTCTTTTGACCTTCTAGATTATGTGATGGAAGGTAAATTAATGATATATGTTTGCATATATTATTGCATTTTAAACAACTAGAGCGCTGTGGAATTCATTAGTGTAGTAATTAAAAAATACATCAGTATGGAAATGAAAGTGGCTAAGTGGGTTAGCAGTGGTTTAGCGTTGTAAGCTTTTATCTCAAGGGACCTACATTAAATCATGTATGGAGTCTTAACTCTTTCCCTCCTTAGGCATCATTCACCATTTAGATGTTTATTGCATCTGTGTTGAGCAAAGCTTCCTAACATCTTCAGGGAATTCTTGCATTGGTGCAAAGAACTTGATAAATCTTCTTTCTTCTTTATTCACGCACTCATTCTTAAGAAGGAAGGCTACTGGAAAGAAGCAGAGCGCGTCCGAGGGTGAGTATATACCTAATAGGAATATACTCACCCTCGGCTTCATTCCGGCAGCCTTCCTTCCTAAGAATGAGCGCGTTCAGGGCCTTAGATGACGTCACGGCTTGTGATTGGTCGCGGCCGCCCATGTGACCGCCACGCGACCAATCACAAGCCGTGACGTAATTCTCAGGTCCTAAATTCCTAGAATTAGGAATTTAGGACCTGAGAATTACGTCACGGCTTGTGATTGGTCGCGTGGCGGTCACATGAGCGGCACACGACCAATCAGAAGCCGTGACGTCATGGAAGGCCCTGAACGCGCTCATTTTAAGCAAAGAAGGCTGCCGGTTACCAGCAGTGATCTCCAGGGGCCTCCGGACGGGTGAGTATATCAATATTTTTTATTTTAATTCTTTATTTTACACATTAATATGGATTCCAGGGCCTGAAGGAGAGTTTCCTCTCCTTCAGACCCTGGGAACCATAGTATCCCATTGCACTGCATTGGGTTTCGTGTTTCGGCCGACCCCGACCCCGACTTTTTTATAGGATCGGCCGATTTCGCTCGACCCGACTTTTGAGAAAGTCGGGTTTCGTGAAACCCGACCCGATCCTATAAAAATAAAAGTCGCTCAACCCTAGGTAGGAGTATTTAAAACAAGAAAATGATAAGGGTGCCCATACTTATGCACCTGTCAAATTTTGTTTGAATCAGATTGCACATTTTCTGTTAGTACAATAAACCTCATTTCAAGGCAGAAGCATTACTGTGTCCAACAGTTATTAAATATATGAAATTGAAATAGCTGTTGCAAAAAAAAACAATTTTTATAAAACATTAAGCTTAAGATTAATAGGGGTGCCCAAACTTTTTCATATAACTGTAACTATATGGGACTTTTTCAGATGTTAGCAATAGCTAATACAGGACTGTGTGGTTGAGGAAAATACATCAGCACTACAATACTGTAAGGAAAGAACACTAATCTATTTTTGGGAGCTGTTGAGTCAAGAAGAAAAAAAAAACGCTGCATATTCAGCACAGATTGCTGTAGGCATTTATAGAGAACCCGCACCTGACAGTCTGAACCATCCACAAAGTTTATCCGCATAGTATGACAGATCCAGGGAAGTTGACATTTATATCATGTTAGCATCCTCTACAACATTTCTCTAATGCACATTAAACTCTGACTTTACAGGATTCCGGGGAACTCGCTTCTCCTCATGCATTGGTCAATCATTATCTATTTCTGTTGCTTGGCAGACTCTCCGCTCTGATTACTAGAGTATAGAAGAAGATGCGATATTGTTTGTGCTCCAGAGAAAATCTTGTGTCAGATACAGAGACCCCTCTAAGCGTAAAAGTGCTGAATTTAAATGTCACTGACATGACATGGATAAGTTCAATTTTTTTCTGGTCTTCTCTGTGCTAGATAAGTAGACTAATTACATAAATATGCAGAAGTAGTCTGCTGGCTGCAACTGATTAATTAACGTATCAAGCATAATACATTACGGTAAAAGCCCAGATAAACATTGTAATTATAGCATAAGCTCGGCGAGAGAAGCACAAAGACCAATGTTTCTTTGTTGTAATGAAAACATGTCATATCTATGTATGATAGTACTGCATTTATAAAGCACCAACATTTTTCTAATCATTGCACAATAATTTGCAGGGCACACACTCCTCGATTACTAACGTCGTCTGTCTATACAGAGACGCAGCTAAGGGTCCAGATGTAAAACAAATCTGAGTGGACCTCTAACCTAAATAACTATGTTCACAACCATAGAAGGCATCATAATGATATAATGATAAACTGTCCAGAAGTTTCAGTAAAGTCCTTAAAAAATAGAGCACTTTTTTTGCCCTGTCAATAAAAAAGAACTTAAGGTGATTTTTGAAGCTGAAGAAACTTATACAGATTTTTTTGACTAGAATTGTCAGGCAGGCACTCCAGGCAGCATTGTGGTCAGTGGAGGAGTATTGCAAGTAGGGACCGCAGACAGGCTATCAAAGGCCTAAAATAACAAACAATAGGCTCATGGCAGTTTTAAATCGGTTACATGGATACACAGGCAGCATTGTGGTCAGTGGAGGAGTATTGCAAGGAGTGTCTGACACAGTTAGTACTCCCAAAAAATAAATAGATGTTAATGTCTCGCAAAACAACAATAAATTAAAAAAGGGTGGCATGCTTAGGTACAGGGGTGGGCTCATCTGCAGAGTTTATGACAAAGTAATTTGGCAGTAAATTACTATTTACTGGTGTCAATATAGGACACTGACCCAGACTACTTTAACTAGCATCATCGATGTCAACAAATTGGTATTGTTTGTCAGGGCCAGGCATTGAATGATGTCAGTGCATAGACTAAACATTGGTGGAGCTGTGCGAGATAATTTTGAACGTGGTAGAGCACAGTTTGAGCTGGGGGGGGAACTCTCTTGTGGCCGGCGGTATCGCCCCAGGGCCCCTCATGTTACAACGGTGTGTCTGACGTTGGGTGCGCACCACCACCGCCAGAGACACTACATTGTACTATGAGGGACCCAGTGGCAGTGCCGTCGACCAAAAGCGGGCACACCCACCTCTTCAGACAAACAGCACTGTAACGGGTGCTTGCGCCAAGTGGCGAGACCATGGCCCCGTGGGGGGAGTTTTCCCATTGGGGGAGGTGTAAACATGTCGTATGCTGGACAAACAGCTGCTGCAAATTAAGAGATTGGAACACTCAGTAAGACCAGTCCACAAGCAAGCAATTTTTATAGGAAAGCTAGGTGTCAGCCGGGAAAGGTGGGGCAAAATAATTTGAAATCCAGGAGTGGTTCATTTTAATGAAGGTGAGATCATCCACATTTTGGGTAGCCAGACGAGTCCTTTTTTCGGTTAATATTGAACCAGCAGCACTGAATACTCTTTCTGATAGCACACTAGCTGCTGGGCAAGCAAGCTCCTGCAATGCATATTCTGCCAATTCAGGCCAGGTGTGTAATTTGGATGCCCAGTAATCAAATGGGAATGACGGTTGAGGGAGAACATCGATAAGGGATGAAAAATAGTTAGTAACCATACTGGACAAATGTTGTCTCTTGTCACTTTGAATAGATGCTGCAGTACCTGTCCTGTCTGCGGTCATTGCGAAATCACTCCACAACCTGGTCAGAAAACCCCTCTGTCCAACGCCACTTCTGATCTGTGCACCTCTAACACCTCTGCCATGTAGCCCCCTGCAGTTTGTGTGAGAACCATCACCGGCGCTGTGTGCTGGGAATGCCTGAATCAAACGGTCTACAAGAGTAGCTTGTTTGGTTGCTAATATTTGTTCGAGGTTCTCATGTGGCATAATATTTTGCAATTTGCCTTTATAGCGAGGGTCAAGGATGCAGGCGAACCAGTAATCATCATCGCTCATCTGTCATGGTTCCCAATGGCAAGGGAACGTAAAAAACACATAAGTAACGAACGAGCTCTCGGGTGATGGAAACTCGAGTTGACCGTGAGCTAAATCTACCACACAACTAACAGTAGCCAGGGAGCATACCTACGGCTTCCTATATGCCACGCGCCAGCCGGAGGACTAACTACGCCTGGTAGAGGAAGAAACAGACCTGGCTTACCTCTAGGGAAATACCCCAAAAGATGATAGCAGCCCCCCACATGTAATAACGGTGAATTAAGAGGAAAAGACATACACAGTATGAAAGTAGATTTAGCAAAGAGAGGTCCACTTACTAGATAGCAGAAGGATACAAAAGAGGACTTCACGGTCAACTGAAAACCCTTTCAAAAACCATCCTGAAATTACTTTAAGACTCCTGTGTCAACTCATGACACAGGAGTGGCAATTTCAGCCCGCAAGAGCTTCCAGCTACAGGGAATTACAAAAACTGCAAACTGGACAAAAGGTACAAAACAAAAGGACAAAGTCCACTTAGCTGATCAGCAGACTAGTAGCAGGAACATGCAACCGAAGGCTCTGGTTACAATGATGACCGGCTAGGAAATGACTGGAGAGCAAGGCTAAATAGGAAACTCCCAAACACTGATGGAAGCAGGTGAACAGAAGAAGCAAAGTGCAAACAAGTCACCAGTACCAACAGCAACCACCAGGGGAGCCCAAAAAGCGGATACACAACACTCATCATTTTTATAATGCGTGTGTCCCTTTTGAGGATACATAAGGCATAATCTGCCATGTGGGCCAAAGTTCCAGTTGTCAAATCTGCGGTTGTGCTGGTTGGAGGGGCAGTTACAGGCAAATCTACGTCACTTGCCTCCCTTAAAAAAACAGAACCCGGCCTTGCAATGCCACTAATTTCTGTTGGCCCAGGAGAAGCTTCCTCATTCAAAAAGTACTCATCCCCATCATCCTCCTCGTCATCCTCCTCCTCTTCGCCCGCTATCGCGTCCTCTACACGGCCCTGACCAGACAATGGCTGACCGTCATCAAGGCTTTCCTCTTCCTCGGCTGCAGACGCCTGCTCCTTTATGTGCGTCAAACTTTGCATCAGCAGACGCATTAGGGGGATGCTCATGCTTATTATGGCGTTGTCTGCACTAACCAGCCGTGTGCATTCCTCAAAACACTGAAGGACTTGACACAGGTCTTGTAGCTTCGACCACTGCACACCTGACAACTCCATGTCTGCCATCCAACTGCCTGCCCGTGTATGTGTATCCTCCCACAAAAACATAACAGCACGCCTCTGTTCGCACAGTCTCTGAAGCATGTGCAGTGTGGAGTTCCACCTTGTTGCAACGTCGATGATTAGGCGATGCTGGGGAAGGTTCAAAGACCGCTGATAGTTCTGCATACGGCTGGAGTATACGGGGGAACGGCGGATATGCGAGCAAAGTCTGCGCACTTTGAGGAGCAGGTCGGGTAACCCCAGGTAACTTTTCAGGAAGCACTGCACCACCAGGTTTAAGGTGTGAGCCAGGCAAGGAATGTGTTTCAGTTGGGAAAGGGCTATGGCAGCCATGAAATTCCTTCCGTTATCACTCACTACCTTGCCTGCCTCAAGATGTACAGTGCCCAGCCATGACTGAGTTTCATTCTGCAAGAACTCGGACAGAACTTCCGCGGTGTGTCTGTTGTCGCCCAAACACTTCATTGCCAATACAGCCTGCTGACGCTTGCCACTAGCTGTCCCATAATGGCACACCTGGTGTGCAACAGTGGCAGCTGCGGATGGAGTGGATGTGCGACTGCGGTCTGTGGACGAGCTCTTGCTTCTGCATGAGGAGGAGGAAGAGGAGGAGGGGGGGCGAACGCCTACAGCCAACTCTTTCCTTGACCGTGGGCTAGGCAGAACTGTCCCAATATTGCTGTCCCCTGTGGAGCCTGCATCCACCACATTCACCCAGTGTGCCATGATGGACACGTAACGTCCCTGGCCATGTCTACTGGTCCATGCATCTGTTGTCAGGTGCACCTTTGTAGTCACAGACTGCCTGAGTGCATGGACGATGCGGTCTTTAACATGCTGTTGGAGGGCTGGGATGGCTTTTCTAGAAAAGAAGTGCCGACTGGGTAGCTCGTAGCGTGGTACAGCGTAGTCCATCAGCGCTTTGAAAGCTTCGCTTTCAACTAACCGGTAGGGCATCATCTCTAATGAGATTAGTCTAGCAATGTGGGCATTCAAATCCTGTGTACGCGGATGCGAGGATGAGTACTTCCTTTTCCTAACAAGAGTCTCATGTAGGGTGAGCTGGACTGGAGAGCTGGAGATCGTGGAACTAGCGGTGGTGCTGGTGGACATGGGTGACTGAGAGAGGGTTGGAGATGGTATTCTTGCCGGCGCCCTACATGCAGTGTTTCCTACTGCAAACCTGGTGATTTCCTGACTGCTTTGGCCTGGCGACGAAAGCTGCACAGATACTGCAGGTGGTGCGGGAAATGGTGGGTTGACAGTGAGGGAAGGGATGTAGCGTTGCTGACTAGCTTCATTGGCCGAGGGTGCTGCAACCTTTAGGGATGTTTGGTAGTTAGTCCAGGCTTGCAAATGCATGGTGGATAAGTGTCTATGCATGCAACTTGTATTTAGACTTTTAAGATTCTGACCTCTGCTTAAGGTAGTTGAACATTTTTGACAGATGACTTTGCGCTGATCATTTGGATGTTGTTTAAAAAAATGCCAGACTGCACTCTTTCTACTATCCGATACCTTTTCAGGCATTGCAGACTGAGCTTCTTTAACCAGATGGCCACGCTGTCCTCCAACTGCTTTTGGTTTTGCCACGCGTTTTTTGCCAGATACGGGCCCGGCAGATGGAACCTGTTGTGATGTTGATGCCTGCTGCGGCTCCTCCTCCTCCGCTTCAGAACTACTGCCACCTGCACCCTGTTCCCCCAATGGCTGCCAATCGGGGTCAACAACTGGGTCATCTATGACCTCCTCTTCTATGTCGTGTGCAACCTCGTCTGTGTCACCGTGTAAGCCGGTAGTATTGCGTTCGTGACGGGGCACCATAGTCTCCGCTGGGTTTGATTCTGCCTCAGTACACTGCGAGGGCAATGTTCTGGTCTGAGTCAAAGGAACAGCATAGTAATCTGGCTGTGGCTGTACATCTGTGCACTCCATGTCCGATTCAACTTCGAATGGGCATGGCCTGTTAACTGTTTCACTGTCTAACCCAGGAACGGTATGTGTAAAGAGCTCCATGGAGTAACCTGTTGTGTCGACTGACGCATCCTTCACTGTTGTTCTGGATGAAGGACACAAGGAAGCGACTTGTTCCTGACCGGGAGCATCCACTGACGAAGCACTGCTCTGACATTTGGCACTTTCCGAGGAGGAGGCGAAAGAGCTAGAGGCAGAGTCAGCAATGAAAGCCAATACTTCTTCCTCCTGCTCCGGCTTCAAAAGTGGTTTTCCTACTCCCAGAAAAGAGAGCGTTCGAGGCCTTGTGTAGCCAGACGACAAACCTGGCTCAACAACTCGAGACTTAGGTGCTGTACTGCTTTTACCATGACCACCTGATTCTCCACCACCACTACCATCATTACCAGCTGACAATGACCGCCCACGGCCACGACCTCTTCCACTAGACTTCCTCATTGTTTGCAAAACGTAACCAAAGTAACGCTATTTGTTACAGTAAAACAACTTATAAGGTGAACTCAAACTTCTGTAGGATTTATATATACCTTTATAGGTGCCTGACACTGAAAGGAAAATCAGGCCCAATGTTACACACTAGGTTTTCTGTGCCCCAATAATGTGAGACAGATGGCACACCCAGGACCAGCACTCAAGCAGAAATGCCAATCTTAATCTCCCACTCTTATTTTTTTTTTAAAAAGGGAGAATGTACCCAAAAATAAAAAAATGGCCAAGTATTACACAGTGGTTTTCGGTGGCACACAATGAGAGACAGATGCCACACACAGGACTGGCACAGAGGCAGAGTTGCCAATATTTATCTCCCACTAATTATTTTTTTTTGAAAAGGGAGAATGTACCCAAAAAAAAAATGGCCAAGTATTACACAGTGGTTTTCGGTGGCACACAATGAGACAGATGCCACACACAGGACTGGCACAGAGGCAGAGTTGCCAATATTTATCTCCCACTAATTATTTTTTTTTGAAAAGGGAGAATGTACCCAAAAAAAAATGGCCAAGTATTACACAGTGGTTTTCGGTGCCACACAATGAGAGACAGATGCCACCCACAGCAATGGCACGGAGGCAGACTTGCCAATATTTATCTCCCACTAATTTTTTTTTTTTGAAAAGCGAGAATGTACCCCCCCCCAAAAAAAGGCCAAGTATTACACAGTGGTTTTCGGTGGCACACAATGAGAGACAGATGCCACACACAGCAATGGCACGGAGGCAGACTTGCCAATATTTATCTCCCACTAATTTTTTTTTTTGAAAAGGGAGAATGTACCCCAAAAAAAAAAATGGCCAAGTATTACACAGTGGTTTTCGGTGCCACACAATGAGAGACAGATGCCACATACAGGACTGGCACAGAGGCAAAGTTGCCAATATTTATCTCCCACTAATTATTTTTTTTTGAAAAGGGAGAATGTACCCAAAAATAAAAAAATGGCCAAGTATTACACAGTGGTTTTCGTTGCCACACAATGAGAGACAGATGCCACCCACAGCAATGGCACGGAGGCAGACTTGCCAATATTTATCTCCCTGCAGTTATCTCTGAAAAGTATGGCAGGCAGCTATAAAAAGGACTGCTGCACACAAAAGTGTGGACAAACACACAAGATAGCTGTGCAGAAAGGAAGGAAAAACAGGATTTGTGCTTTGAAAAAAGCAGTTGGTTTGCACAGCGGCGTACACAAAGGCACAGCAACGCAGCTATCAGGGTCATGGAGCCTTCTAGTGCAGCCCAATGAGCTACAGCGCTGAGGAAAAAAAAATGTAGCTTCCACTGTCCCTGCAAACAAAAGGTGGTGTTGGACAGTGGAAATCGCTACAGCACAAGCGGTTTGTAGCTTTATTTACCCTGCCTATCATTATCCCTGCTTCTGAAGAAGCGGCAGCAACCTCTCCCTACGCTCAGATCAGCAGCAGTAAGATGGCGGTCGGCGGGAACGCCCCTTTATAGCCCCTGTGACGCCGCAGAAAGCAAGCCAATCAGTGCAATGCCCTTCTCTAAGATGGTGGGGACTGAGATCTATGTCATCACGCTGCCCACACTCTGCGTCCACCTTCATTGGCTGAGAAATGGCGCTTTTAGCGTCATTGAAACGCGACTTTGGCGCGAAAGTTGCGTACCTCATGGCAGACCCCACACAGGGATCGGCTCGGTTTCATGAGACGCCGACTTTGATAAAAGTTGGCGACTTATGAAAATGAACAATCCGTTTCGCTCAACCCTATTCGTGTTCGGATTCCCAAGCATTTTCCTCAAAATCGGTAATATGCAACCAAAGTTCGGTAAATGATCAAGTTCCCACTAATGCTTTTGTTAGGACTTTGGCTAGGATAGTGGTGCTGTATGATAAGCGGGAGGATGTGTTTGATGAGGGGAGGGGGTGCGTAGAGGTCAGAGGAGGGACAGATTAATTCTTTTTTTAATTAACTTAATGTGTGGAAATTCTTGCAGCCAATTAGGGTGCAGAAACTAATCACAACATCCAGACATAGGGGCTTGTGTCATTGACTGCCGAACTTACTTGTCTCTCTCCAAAAAAGGACATGTGGCTTTGCACATGTTTTGTTTTTGCATACTTCCTAAGGTGTTTCCCATGCTGTCATCTGCGTGACAGCATGAGAAACACCGGCGGTTCTGATCAGTTGTATTGTTACCGCTGGTAAAGATCATTACCGTCAGTCAGAGCAATGCAGGGTCACGCTAATAGATGTCAGCATGACCCCACAATTGTGAATGTGGCCCAAGATAAACAGCTTACTGACAGTCACAGGTGTCAGCTGATGAGAGACTACTACTCCCATCAGCCAATGCCTGTTGTCACTGATTACAGTGAGAGCAGGCAGTGGCTGATGGGTGTCGTCATCAGCCAGCGCCTGTGCTCAAAGTAAAAAGAAAAGTTAAAATACAGAAATAAATATTGAAATAAAAATAAAAAACACTATATACTCACCTTATTCCTAATCCTTGAAGCCCTTGTATCCTGTAAGTTAGAAAAAAAATCCTTTACTCACCTAAAAGCCTAATCCCCAATGCCTATGTCACCATGAAAAGAGAAAAATAATAAACCACCATATGCCTCATCTATCTGCCATAATCCATATTGTTCCCTGATGATTCTTATCACTTGTACAGCAGTCACATCAGCTGATGCCATTGCTCTACCCCACAGTCAGCGACACTTTGACAAAAGCATGTAATCGCTCTTGCAGTGTATATTGCTGAGCTGTGGTGAGAAAGTTCATTGGAGTTCATAAGCTGATGAGTCTCGGTGATCTCACTTATGGCGCCACCGAAAGTTCTCACTTAGCAGCAACATCAATGAGTTCATTGGGGCTCATCAGAGTTTATGAGCTGAACTCCAGTGAATTTTCTCACCCCAACTCACACTGCAGGAGTTATTATCACCTGTGTTTGTGTGTACCTGGCTGTCCTTGAGAGCAGTCGCATCAAACACTGCTCCCAAAGTCATCAGGATCATCGTGGCACATTATGGATTAGCTCTTCACTTCGGACAGGTGAGAAATATTATTGGTTTATTATTTTAATTTATTTACAAGGGACATTGGCTTTAGTGAACTGAGCGATGACATGAGTATGGTTTAATTTAGAGTCAATAAAGGAGTCTATGTCATTTGTGCAAATAAAGGACTTTATTCTTGGTGTGTGTCTTTTTATACAGTATCATTATGGGGATAGTAATGGGGCGTCTATTACTAACCTCTGGGCTTGATAGCACCTTACAATACAAAGGTGACATTAACTCCCCAACTATCACCCAACTTGCCACTGCACCAGGACAAGTGGGAAGAGCAAGGCTAAGCGCCAGATTTGGCACACCTTATGGATGCGCCATTTGTGGGGCAGCTGAGAGCTGCTGTTCTTAGTCTAGGATGGGGCCAATATCAGCCCATGGCTGTCTGCCTAGCCCTTGCTGGTTATTAATTATAGGGAAACCCTATGTCATCTTTTTTTTGGGAGTCACCCATTTTTATAACCAGGAAAGGCTAAGTATACAGCTGTGAGATTATATTAATAGCCTGAGAAACTCCATGGGTATTACCCCTTTCCAAGGCTATAAACATTTTCCCCCACTGTCCACTTTCCCTCTGCTCTTTAATAAAATTTTGGGGGATCCCACGCCATTTTTATACAGAAAAGAATTTATTTAGTAATAAAATACATGTACAGTAAGCTACACAAGCACTGTACTTATATATGTGACTGACATTTTTATATCTATCTATTCTATGTGTATATATGCATTCCATTCTGTTGGGTCATGCTGTGATTTTACTGTACGCGGCAGATGAAAAGTCGGGTTCTCAAGGACATGAGTGTGTAAAAATTGGACAACACTCTCATGTTCCATACTTTTCTTGGCGTCTGCACCTAATTTGAGCTGTTTTGGCAGCTTTTTGGCCCCTCTGAAGGTTTTCTTTATGCCTTTGGTTTTGCATCACATTGAATTCAATGGGGTTCGGATATGTTCATTGAACTGTTCTGCGAACATCAGGAAGTTCACCGATCCCAGCCAAACCGAACCATAAAAGGTTTGCTTATCTCTCAGGAGATGATAATGCTGTGTCAATACATGGCCACACAGTGGTTGTGATGTACAATAGTTTGCAGCTGGTCAAGGGTTTTGCCAGCTTATTGCTTGGTAAACAATAAGCCAAGCTGGTACTCAATTTTCCCTCCTGCAACCACTGCCATGGTCTCTGTTAATCTTCTATAGTGTTGAAGTCATGATCACAGCACACATCTTTGCTGCAGTCAATCATAGAAGATGATTACCCCTGTGCAATAGACCAAGGGGGCCATAATGGATTATAAGGCATTTGGTTTGATTAATGGGTTAAATTTTAGCATGACTAATGCTGTTTTTGTTTGTGAGTTCTTTCAAGGGTTAACCAAGCTGAGTTTTGATGGGCTATCTTGTCACTGAGCGAATGTGGAACACCTGGGAATTTTTTCCCACCAGAATCCAGGAATCCTAGAAGTGGTGGATCAGCTGGAAAGGGGTGGTGGAATTATCTATTTAAGGGCTCATACTCACCTGCGAGAAACTCGGATGAGTCTCGCACGTCAATGCCTGGCACTGCACCTGGCACTCAGGAGCGGAGCGTGCGTTCCATGTATTGCTATGCGGCCACACGCTCCACTCTGGAGTGCCGGCGGGAGTCCCGAGTATTAACATGCGAGACTCATCCGAGTTTCTCGCAGGTGAGTATGAGCCATTACCCCCCTGATGGCCAGTAATGGAGCATTGCTAACCTGAAGATTGAAGATCCCCGTCCACCCTCCCACAAGTTTTTATTGTTTATATATTTTATAAATTGTCACTTGTTTTATTAGAGGCGGGTTACACCAAGCTCTATGGTAGGGTAGTGTTGGTTGAATTTACTATTTTGTGGTGCGGCTTGAGTCAATTAAGGAATGAGCTGTTGTTTACTGAATGGTTGTTTATTATTGATTATTATATTGATTTTATTTATTTGCTTTAAAATCCCTTATTAAAATATTGTTTCCTATTTTCCCAACACTTTGGTGTTTGTGTTTGTTATTTATTTGAAGTTACTTGTATTGGTAAAGTATAACATTTATAGTCCCATGATAAGAGGAAAAGTATTCACAATCATATCTATACAAGTAGTCTTAACTGCTGTTGTAAAACTGCAGCTTCTAGCATGGGTTGAAGTCTATGATGGAAATAATTCATTGCATGATGCGAATTATCCTGTATAAAAAATTTTTTTATCAATCACATTTTGTCATGCAGATCCATCACATTTTTTAACACTTTACAGTACTGCTAGCTGATGACCTGTGAAGTGTTTGGCATAGCCTCTGCTATGTTTATCAATCTATCCTGCATCTGACCTCCCACTCCTCCTTCTATCCAGGTTCCAGTCAGTAGGTGTTGTTCTGTGAAACCATTACTATAATATGATATCATGTAAGCTGACTTCATTTTCTTGGCAATTTAAGGGGAATCTGTCAGTGGGATTAACCCTCCCAAGCTATCTATGTGGGCATGTAGGTTGTAGGACATTGTTCAGGACTATGAGCCGGATATAGATCTCCCTGAGAAGCTGGCTCCAGAGATTATTTTAAACTAGATGGTGGCCCGATTCTAACGTATCGGGTATTCTAGAATATGTAGGTAGTATATAGCACAGGCTACGTACTATATTGCACAGTGACGTAGTATATAACACTACTGACATAGTATATAACATAGCTACGTAGTATATAACAGAGCTACGTAGTATGTAACACAGCGTACGTAGTATATAGCAGAGCTACATAGTATATAACACAGCCACGTAGTATATAACATAGCCACGTAGTGTATTGCACAGTTACGTAGTGTATTGCACAGGCATGTAGTATATTGGTCAGCCACGTATATATAGCAGAGCCACGTAGTATATAACATAGCCACATAGTATATTGTAGAGCCACGTAGTATATTGCACAGCCACATAGTATACAACACAGTCACGTAGTGTATTGCACAGCTACATAGTGTATTGCACAGCTATGTAGTATATTGGTCAGTGTCAGGACTCTGAATATTTTTTACCTTTTGTGCATTACTGCCCTTTTCCAACATGGCATCTTTGGTCTCATGTGCACTTGTCTTCCTGCTATAAAACTCCACCCCAGCCTTCAGTCTGTGCTAGATTATTCTGCTTTGCATCCAGCTCCTGATTACTCCCTGGCCTTGCACCTGCACCTGCTCCTGTGAACCTGTGTTGGAGATCCTGCCACTCTGCTCTGAGTTCCTGCTGCATACACCAGTGTTCAGTAATCCTCCTTCATCTGCTGCTCATGTTACTTCCATCTGTATTTGCTGGACATGTAAGCTGTTTCTGCTCTGCAAAACCTGAGACTATTAACCAAGCCTCCCTGGTTGAGCTAAGATATGATTTGAACTGCCTAATAGCATATCTATCTGTGTCTGGACTAAGTCAAGGATCTATTTGTGTCTAGTTTCCTCAAGAATAACCGTGCTTCATAGACTTTCTGTTTGTTTGCATCTACCTCTGAAGTTTCCTATTGACTGCTAAGCTGCGTTTATTATTTGCACCAAGTGTTGTGGAATTGAGTTTCTCTCTGCACCTGCTTGAATCACCGTGTGATAATATAAACTTTACTACTTATAAAACTGTGTCCTGTTGTCTTGTTCCACGCAAAGAGTCTCCTGAATTATCCCCTATAATTATTAGTCAGCGACGTAGTATATAGCAGAGCCACGTAGTATATAACATAGCCATGTAGTATATTGCATAGCTACGTAGTATATTGTACAGCCACGTAGTATATAACACAGCCACGTAGTATATTGCACAGTCGATGTAGTATATAACAGAACCGACACAGCCACATAGTATATTGCACGGCTACGTAGTATATAACACAGAGCACGTAGTATATTGCACAGCCACGTAGTATATTGGACAGTCACATTGTATATTGCCCAGCTACATAGTATATAGCACAGAGATGTAGTATATAACAGAGCCCACACAGTATGTCACACAGCCCACATAGTATATAGCAATATGGGCACTATATGCATGGTTAAAAAGACTTTAAAAAAAATAAACATATACTCACCTTCCGAAGGCCCCTTGAAGTCCTGGCGCCTGTGTGCGGTGCACGCGGCAGCCTCCGGTCCCAGGGCTGGTATGAGCACAGGACCTGTGATGATGTCGCGGTCACATGACCGTGATGTCATGGCAGGTCCTTCTCGCATAGCATCCTTGGCACCGAAACCTGTCGCTTGCATTGCCGAGGACAGCGCGCGACGTCGGAAGGTGAGCATTACCTTTTTTTTATTATTATTTGTAACATTAGATCTCTTTATTATTGATGCTGCATAGGCATCATCAATAGTAAAAAGTTGGTTACTTAGGTTTAATAGCAGCATGATTTAAATCCCGCTTCGCTGATTGGTCGCTCCGGCTGGGCACAACCAATCAGCGACATTGCCGCAGGATTTAAATCCCGTGGCAATGTCGCTGATTGGTCGCGGTGGCTGGACGTGACCAATCAGGGAAGCGGGATTTAAATCCCGCAGCAATGTCGCTGATTGGTCGCGGCGGCTGGGCACTACCAATCAGCGAAGCGGGATTTAAATCCCATGCCAATGTCGGCTGGGCGCCACAATCAGCGAAGTGGGATTTAAATCCCGCGGCAAAGTCAGCTGGGCGCGTCCAATTAGCGAAGCGGGATTTAAACCCTGCCCCAATGTCACTGATTGGTCGCGCCCAGCCCGTTCAACCAATCAGCAAAGCGGGATTTAAATCCCGCGGCAAAGTCAGCTGGGTGCATCCAATTAGCGAAGCGGGATTTAAATCCCACGCCAATGTCGATGATTGGTCGTGCGCGCCGGCTGGGCACGACCAACCTGCGATGCAGGATTTAAATCGCGCGGCAATGTCAGCTGGGCGCGACCAATCAGCGAAGCGGGATTAAAATCCCACGCCAATGTCGATGATTGGTCGTGCGTGCCGGCTGTTCGCGACCATTCTGCTAACCGGGATTTAAATCCCGCACCAATGTCGCTGATTGGGCGCAACCAATCAGCGAAGCGGGATTTAAATCCCACGCCAATGCCGCTGATAGCTCGCGCCGGCTGGGCGTGACCAATCAGGGAAGCAGGATTTAATTCCCACGGCAATGTCGCTGATTGGTTGCGGCGGCTGGGCACGACCAATCAGGGAAGCGGGATTTAAGTCCGGCGGCAATGTCGCTGATTGGTCGCGTGCACCGGCTGGGCGTGACCATCTGCAAAGCGGGATTTAAATCCCGCACCAATGTCGCTGATTGGTCGCGCCAGCTGGGCGTGAGCAATCAGCGAAGTGGGATAAAAAATCCCGCGCCAATGTCACTGATTGGTCATGCCGGCTGGGAACGACCAATCAGCGAAGTGGGATTTAAATACCGGGCCAATGTCGCTGATTGGTCGCGCCCAGCCAGTGCGACCAATCACCGAAGCGGGATTTAAATCCCGTGGCAATGTCGCTGATTGGTCACACCAGCTGGGCGCTACCAATCAGCAAAGCGGGATTTAAATCCCGCGCTAGTGTCGCTGATTGGTCGCGCGGTGTATTGCGGTCTCGCGAGATGATGATGTAGTACACCTGTCTCATCAATTCTAAGAGATCTATTTAATAATGTTTACAGTTTGTTGTGTGAAATCTGGTGGCATATCTGCTTTAAATCAACATATAATAATATGTGGCTCACAGTTGGTAGAGGGCAAGCTATAATGCGTTTTGCTTTGCAACTACAGAAATGTTATTTTAAAATACAATGTAACAACATAATAATGGATGCATAGTAAAATCATCACTGAGATTTATTCCAGTCATCAAACATGCAAACAATTAGTTATTGCTCTTTACTAGATGCGGCAGCTGTCAGACACTTAGTCCCTAACTATTTTGTATTTTGTCGTTGCTTGAGCTTACAAATGTTAAATGTCGCTCTATAGCAGAAGGGCACTTCACAGTTTGTTTCATGCTGAAGAGTTTTATTTTTATCCTCTGGCAAAAACACATTATAGGATGTGATATTGTTATTGCATAAATGAGATACGCATTCAAGATATTTCCCGTAAAATGCATTCAACCTTTTAGTAATTCATACAGGCATACTCTGACAAACTCATTAAAAACAAGCCTTTCAACCTAACAGCAAACCATTTATTCATTGCTTATTTTTATCCCTGCTCTTCTTTTAAAAAATTAAAATTATTTCTACTTTAATGGAGAAGATTTGTAAAATTTTCTGCATGTGTCTGAAATAAAAACTTCCTTATACAACATAGTTAGATACCTAAAGTAAGCTTAATTATTCTATGTTCTGTAATCCATCGCTATGCAATCCACCCATGTTATTAGGATCCATCGTATATTCTTAATTATTATTTTGGTCATTGTTAAAGCAGCACTCCATTTTTTTTTTCATTTTAGTGTGGGAGTGGTGGGTGCAACTAAAGTAAGTTATAACGGTTGTTATTTTGGTTAAATTTTCCAAAAAATGAGGAAGTCTGGTGGAAGAGCCCCTGGGTGGTGGTTGCCAGCTGGTACTGATGGTGGTGGTGCATCTGATGGTAGTGGCAAAAGCACAATAGCACCTAAGGCTGGAGGTGTTGAGCCAGCGTCATCGTCTGGCTACACAAGGCCTCGAAGGCTCCCTTATCTGGGAGCAGGAAAACAGCTTTTAAAGCCGGAGCAGCAGGAAAAAGTTTTGGATTTCCTTGCTGACTCAGCCTCTAGCTCTTTCGCCTCCTCTTCAGAAAGTTCAAATATAAAAGCAGCAAGTCGTCAGTGGATGCTCCCGGTCAGGAACAAGACGTTTCCTTGTGTCCTTCACCCAAACCAAAAGTGAAAGATGCGTCAGGCGACACTACAGGTTACTCCATGGAGCTCTTTACACATACCGTGCCTGGGTTAGAAAGGGAAATTGTTAACTGCCCATTACAAGATGAATCGGATATGGAGTGCACTGATGCACAGCCACAGCTAGATTATTATGCTGTTCCATTGACTTAGATCACTACATTGCCCTTGCAGTGTACTGAGCCAGAAACTGACCCTGATGAGACTATGGTGCCCCGTCCTGAACGCTATAGCACCTTACACGGTGACACAGAGGAAGGTGCACATGACATTGAAGAGGAGGTGATAGATGACCCAGTTGTTGACCCAGATTGGCAGCCATTGGGGGAAGAGGGTGCCGCTGCCAGTAGCTCAGAAGCGGAGGAGGATGATCCGCAGCAGCCATCTACATCGCAACAGCTGTCATCTGGCAGGCCCGTATCAGGTCAAAAACGTTTGTCAAAAACAAAAACAGTTTTAGGACAGCGTGGCCATCCGGTGAAAGTAGCACAGTGTGCAATGCCTGAAAAGGTATTCCATAGTAGGAAGAGTGTAGTGTGGCAATTTTTTAACCAAGATCCGAATGATCAGTGCAAAGTTATCTGTAAGAAATGCTCAAAGACCTTTAGCAGAGGGAAGAATCTTCCAAACTTAAATACAACGTGCATGCTTAGACATTTAACCAGCATGCACTTGCAAGCCTGGACTAACTACCAAACGTCCCGTACCATTGGTGCACCTGCTCAGAATGAAGGTAGTCAGCAACGCTACATTGCTTTCCTCACTGTAAGCCCACCGGTTAGGACACCACCAGCAGCAAATGTGGAGGTATCGTCGCAAGGCCAAAGCAGTCAGGGAATCACAAGGTTATTGGTAGGAAACACTGTATGTAGGCCAACATCAAGAATACCATCACCAACCCTCTCTCAATCCGCCATGTCCACCACCACCACCGCTAGTTCCACCATATGCAGCTCTCCAGTCCAGCTCACCCTACAAGAGACTCTCGTTAGGAAAAGAAAGAACTCATCCTCTCATCCGCGTACACAGGGTTTGAACGCCCATATTACTATACTAATCTCGTTAAAGATGATGCCCTACCGGTTGGTTGAAAGCAAAGCTTTCAAAGACCTGATGGCCTACGCAGTACCACGCTATGACCTACCCAGTCAAAAAACATTAAAACCAATTAAAAAGCCCCCACCCCATGGGTAGGGGTTACGGGTCTATAATAATTATCATAGGTAAATACCAGAGAAAACACTACCAAGCCAATTATAACAAACAGTACAGTCAGATCATAGTTTCATTTTGTCAGGTATAAACATGCTGTTATTCAACAGGATTTAACCAAACAATATCATAGTGGTATAAATATCAATACAAAAAACAATAGTACAAAGGCTACAAAAGGGTATCTAGGCTATGGATCTGCCACACAACACATTATACAAGGCTTCCGCCATAGATACCTGACAGAATATTCTGACCTTGAGGAAGACGCTGTGTGCGTCGATACGCGTGGGTCTGAGACACTGATTCAGCCGACCAGACTTACCCTATTCAGTATGCCAACTTGTCAGGGGTTATCCTTTTGTCAGGCTAGGTAAGATTACAGGTATCTATGGCGGAAGCCTTGTATAATGTGTTGTGTGGCAGATCCATAGCCTAGATACCCTTTTGTAGCCTTTGTACTATTGTTTTTTGTATTGATATTTATACCACTATGATATTGTTTGGTTAAATCCTGTTGAATAACAGCATGTTTGCACCTGACAAAATGAAACTATGATCTGACTGTACTGTTTGTTATAATTGGCTTGGTAGTGTTTTCTCTGGTATTTACGTATGATAATTATTATAGACCCGTAACCCCTACCCATGGGGTGGGGGCTTTTTAATTGGTTTTCATGTTTTTTGTGTGGTGTACTCAAAAATTCATTTCTTGTGTTATATCATTGTTTTTGGTGATCCCATTTGTTTGTATGCATACACTTTTTCTCTATATGGTCACATGTTAATTACGCATGCAGTAGGTGATCCCTTTACTCATTAGTGGATGGTGCCCACTCAGTACTGTGTTTTGGATTATGACCTACCCAGTCGGCACTTCTTTGCGAGAAAAGCCATCCCAGCCCTCCACCAGCATGTCAAAGACCGCATTGTCCATGCACTGAGGCAATCAGTCAGTGGAAAGGTGCACCTCACAACAGATACATAGACCAGTGGGCATGGCCAGGGACGTTACGTGTCCATCACAGTGCACTGGGTTAATGTGGTGGATGCAGAGTCCACAGGGGACAGCCATAGTGGGACAGTTCTGCCTAGCCCACGGTCTAGGAAACAGTTGGCTGTAGGCGTTCGCCACCCCTCCTCCTCCAGAAGCAAAAGCTCATCCACACAGCGCAGTCGCACGACCACTACATCTGCAGCTGCCAGTGTTGCACACGAGGTGTCCCATTATGGAGCAGCTAGTGGTAAGTGTCAGCAGTCTGTGTTATAAATGAAGTGTTTGGGCGACAACAGACACACCGTGGAAGTACTGGCCGAGTACTTGCAGCAAGAAACTCAGTCATGGTTGGGCAGTGTACATCTTGAGGCAGGCAAGGTAGTCAGTGATAATGGAAGGAATTTTATGGCTGCCATAGCCCTTTCAGATCTGAAACACATACCTTGCCTGGCTCACACCTTGAACCTGGTGGTGCAGTGCTTCCTCAAAAATTATCCGGAGTTACCAGCCCTGCTCCTGAAGGTGCTAAGACTTGGCTCGCACATCCGCCGGTCGCCCGTACACTTCAGCCGTATGCTGAACCATCAGCGATCGCTGAATCTTCCCCAGCACTGCCTAATAATCGACATTGCAACAAGGTGGAACTCCACACTGCACATGGTTCAGAGGCTGTGCGAACAGAGGCGTGCTGTAATTAATTTGTGGGAGGATACACTTACACGGGCAGGCACTTGGATGGCAGACATGGAGTTGTCTGGTATGCAGTGGTCGAAGCTACAAGACCTCTGTCAAGTCCTTCAGTGTTTTGAGGAATGCACATGGCTGGTAAGTGCAGATGACGCCATCATAAGCATGAGCATCCCACCAATGCGTCTGCTGATGCAAAGTTTGATGCACATTAAGGAGCAGGCATCTGCAGCCGAGGAGGGAAGCCTTGATGACAGTCAGCCATTGTCTGCTCAGGGAACTCTCCTGGACGAGGTGGCGGACGAAGAGCAGGAGGAGGAAGATGATGGGGATGAATATTTATGGGAGGAGGATGCTTCTCAGGGAGCAATAGAAACTCGTGGCATTGCAAGGTCAGGTACAGGGTTTTTGTGTGACACAAGTGATGTTGATTTGCAAGAAAGCGCTCCTCAACCCAGCACAAGCAGTGAATTGACACCTGGAACATCGGACCACGTGGCTAAGTATGCCTTGCGTATCCTAAAAAGGGACCCCCGCATTATTAAAATGATGTCCAATGACGATTACTGGTTGGCCTGCCTCCTGGATCCACGATATAAAGGAAAATTACAAAATATCATGCCACATGAGAACCTTGAGCAAATATTGGTTACCAAACAAGCAACTCTTGTAGACCGTTTGGTTCAGGCATTCCCAGCACACAGCGGCGGTTATGGTTCTCACACGAGCCGTAGAGGGCAACATGGCAGAGGTGTTAGAGGTGCACAAATCCGAAGTGGCATTGGACAGAGGGGTTTTATGACCAAGTTGTGGAGTGATTTCGCAATGACCGCTGACACGACAGGTACTGCTGCATCGATTCAAAGTGACAGGAGACAGCATTTGTCCAGTATGGTTACAAACTACTTTTCCTCCCTTATCGATGTTCTCCCTCACAGGTCATTCCCCTTTGATTACTGGGCATCTAAAATAGACACCTGGCCTTAATTGGCAGAACATGCATTACAGGAGCTCACTTGCCCTGCTGCTAGTGTGCTATCAGAAAGAGTCTTCAGTGCTGCTGGTTCAATACTGACCGAAAAAAGGACACGTCTGGCTACCCGAAATGTTGATGATCTAACCTTCATTAAAATGAACCAATCATGGATTTCAAATTATTTGGCCCCCACCTTCCCCTGCTGACATGTAGCTTGCCTGAAAAATGTCTTGCTTTTGGCCTCCTCTTACTGACTTCTCCAATTCCTCCATTTGCAGCTGCTGAATGTCCACCATAGGCAATTTTTATACCTCCCTAAATGGGCTGACTCCCCCCACAGGGCCATGGTCACCACCTGGCGCAAGCACCCGTGTGAGTGCCGTTTGTCTGGACATGTGGGTGTGCCCACTCTTGGGCTACGGCACTGGCACAGGGTCCCTCATAGTACAATGAAGTGTCTCTGATGGTGGTGGTGCACAACCAATGTCAGACACACCATCATAATATGAGGGGCCCTGTGCCAGTACCGCTGCCCACGAAAGAGTGTTCCCCCCCAGCTCGAACAGTGCTCTACCACTTGCAATACTTACCTCTCCCTGCTCCACCACTGTGTAGTCTGTGCTGTTAAATCCTTCAATGGCACTACCAATACAAATTTGTTGAAATGATAGATGATAGTTAAAATATACAGGGGCCCTGGTCTCCATTTAGACCAGTTAATACTTTGCGTCTACTACCACTGTCTGCTACTCAGCAGAGGAGCCCACCCCTGTACCTAGCTATGCCACCTGTTTATTTATGAACAATTTTTTGGCAGACATTTAGCCCACTTTATTATTTGGGCCTACTAACGGTGTCTGCCACTCATTAGTTGTCGTCCACTGAACAAAGCAATGCCGCCTGTTTAGTCCTGCTACCAATTTTGAACTGCATTTAGGCTACTTTATTATTTGGGCCTACTAACTGTGTCTGCCACTCATTACAGTTGTCCTCCACTGAACAAAGCAATGCTGCCTGTTTGGTCCTGTTACCAATTTTGAACTGCATTTAGCCTACTTTATTATTTGGGCCTACTAACTGTGTCTGCCACTCATTACAGTTGTCCTCCACTGAACAAAGCAATGCCGCCTGTTTAGTCCTGTTTAGTGTTGAGCGATACCGTCCGATACTTGAAAGTATCGGTATCGGAAAGTATCGGCCGATACCGTCACAGTATCGGAATCCAATCCGATACCGATACCCGATACCAATACAAGTCAATGGGACTCAGGTATCGGACGGTATTCCTGATGGTTCCCAGGGTCTGAAGGAGAGGAAACTCTCCTTCAGGCCCTGGGAACCATATAAATGTGTAAAAGAAAGAATTAAAATAAAAAATATCGCTATACTCACCTGTCCGACGCAGCCGGGACTTCAGCGAGGGAACCGGCAGCGTTGTTTGTTTAAAAATCGCGCTATTACTTGGTTACGTGAATTCCCGGCTTGTGATTGGTCAGGTCGGCCATGTTGCCGGGACGCGGACCAATCACAGCAAGCCGTGACGAAATTACGTCACGGCTTGCTGTGATTGGTCCGCGTCCCGGCAATATGGCCGCCCTGACCAATCACAAGCCGGGACGTCACGGGAGGCTGGACACGCGCTCATTTTGAAATGGGCGCGTGTCCAGCCTCCCGTGACGTCACGGCTTGTGATTGGTTGCGCCGCGATCAACCAATCACAAGCCGGGAGGCTGGACGCTCTCATTTTGAAATGGGCGCGTGTCCAGCCTCCCGTGACGTCACGGCTTGTGATTGGTTGCGCCGCGATCAACCAATCACAAGCCGGGAGGCTGGACGCGCTCATTTTGAAATGGGCGCGTGTCCAGCCTCCCGGCTTGTGATTGGTTGACCGCGACGCAACCAATCACAAGCCGTGACGTCACGGGAGGCTGGACACGCGCCCTTTTTAAAATGAGCGCGTTTCCAGCCTCCCGTGACGTCACGGCTTGTGATTGGTTAATGGCGGCCATGTTGCCGGGACGCGGACCAATCACAGCAAGCCGTGACGTATTTTCGTCACGGCTTGCTGTGATTGGTCCGCGGCCCGGCAACATGGCCGCCCTGACCAATCACAAGCCGGGACTTCGCGTAACCATGTAAAAGCGGGAATTTTAAACAAACAACGCTGCCGGTTCCTGCGCTGAGGTCCCGGCTGCGTCGGACAGGTGAGTATAGCGATATTTTTTATTTTAATTCTCTATTTTACACATTTTAACATTAATGTTGTTCCGATACCCGATACCCGATACCACAAGAGTATCGGAATCCCGGTATCGGAATTCCGATACAGCAAGTATCGGCCGATACCCGATACTTGCAGCATCGGAATGCTCAACACTAGTCCTGTTACCAATTTTAAACTGCATTTAGGCTACTTTATTATTTGGGCCTACTAACTGTGTCTGCCACTCATTACAGTTGTAAGAGATATCCGTAGGCACTACTATTGAGGGTGGTGCGCAAGTAGGTGCCCAAACCATCTAATCTTGAAAAATAACCTGGCACACACGTGATCTGATGCTGAGTGAAATTTAATAAAGAGAGTACATACAGACGTTTCGGTCAAAGACCTTCTTCAATGTACTATACAAAATAACAAAACGTAATAAATAAGGTATATACAAAACACATAAAATAGAATGCATACAATTAATGAACTAGTGGTCTTTTGTAATTTCAAGCTAGATAAAGGAAATAACTGCAGAAAATTTGTCATGTGCTTGAATTGCTACTGTCTTATACCGTGCAGCTGTTAGGAGGAAACGTGCCAATATTCATGCACAAATGCTATGGAAGACTTGTACCTTGGTGACCGTGGGGGTGAGGGGAAAAAAATGGTGGTAAATATAAAGCGGAAGAGAGCTTACCCTCTCACAAGTTAATTAGTCTGTTACTCAGTTATGTGAGGAACAAAAGGACCTGTAAATGTATATAGAATATTCTAAACTAATGGTGGTCTGTGCTCGCATATTGTGCAGTTGGAACTTGGAGATGACATACCCCTTGTAAACTCCGTAAGGAGTGATCATGAACTGTGCAGCAGTAACCCACTGTGGAGGAAGAGAGCACATATTGCTAAGAAGGCACTCACCTGTTATATACAGTCCGTGATCCGGTCTCGTGCTTACCTATGTCGGTCCTCTCAGGACGCGGCATCCACCGCTCGTCCTCTGTGTAAGGAGGCTGTGGTGTTAGTGCCGTGAGTGGGCGCGTTATGAAGCGCGCTACCGGAAGTGGCTAACCGGAAGTGCCCCTGCGTTGTGAGTATCCTGATACCTGCGTGTCACTACAGCTGGAGTAGGTGGGGCCATGCGTTCCACTGTGAGTCTGCGTGGTGAGGCTGTGCCTGAGATAATGGGAAACAGGACCCGCTCATCCAGAGTAATCCTGTGTGATCTTACTTGGTGACCGATTGCTTTATAATAGGAGTGATCCATTTGTTGTGAGATAGATAGAAGAGGTATCTAGTCCAGACTACATTAATATAGCCGATTCTGTGGAAAGAAATAGTGGTGTTAGAATCGGGTTCACAAGTAAACAGTACATAATTCAACAATGCTCTGCAATAAGAGGTGGCAATGTAAGAGTCCCATTAATGTTGTTCAGAAGCCATAGTCCACTGGATACATGCATCTTTCTAAGACAGGAAGGACTGAATGTCGTAGTCTCTGTTCAGACCCCTTGGGGTCAGGGTTTGCAGTTCGTGTATCCAGTAAGCCTCCCTCTTTTTAAGGAGGCTCACTCTGTCCCCCCCTCTTCGTGGTGCTGTTACCTGCTCAATCACTTGGAATCTTAATTGGGCTATTGTGTGGCCCTGAGTGATAAAGTGGTATGGGATGGGCAATAGGGTATTTTTGTACCTAATCGTGGACTTATGCTTCGAGATCCTTTGTTTGATGGGTTGAGTGGTTTCTCCCACATAATAAAGTCCACATGGGCATTTAATTATGTAAACCACATATGTTGAGTCACATGTAAAAAAGCCTTTGATGGGATATTCCTTGCCGTTATGTGGGTGGCGTACAGTTGTGCCCCTTTGTATGTTATTACATTGGGTGCATTGGAGACATGGGAATGTACCTGACCTTGGATTGGTTAGGAAACGTTGTCTCGGTATGGTTTGTATACTGCCTATGTCTGCTCTCACCAACTTATCACGTATGTTACGCGGTCTCCGGAAGCAAGGAAGGAAAGGTTCTACGAATTCTGTGATACCTGGGTGGGCTGCTCCCAGAATGTGCCAGTGGCGTCGAATTGTCCTATGGAGTAGATAGGCTTGAGGGTGATAGTCGTGGACAAAGGGGATGCGATGTTTGGTATCTCTCTTATTGTTAGAGGCGGGGTTTGTGGTAGCGATGTCTAAAGTATGTGGGGGATAGCCCCTCTCTAGGAATTTAGTCCGCATCTCGTCCAGTCGTAGGCTCTGTGAATCCTTGTTAGAGACTATTTTTTGGACTCTCTGAAGTTGGCATTTTGGAATGGATTCTTTCATTTTTGTGGGATGAAAGCTGTCGTAGTGTAAAAGACTATTGCGGTCTGTTGGTTTAACATGTAGGTCAGTGGAAAGTTCACCAGCACTATTTTTGACTATTGTGGTATCTAAGAAGTGAACTTGATCCAGGTCATATGTGATAGTGAAGTCAAGACCTGGCCAGGAAGTTTTCAGGAACTCAAAGAAGGATAATAGTGTTGTTTCTGGACCATTCCAGATGCAGAATATGTCATCAATGTACCTTTTCCACACTATGGAATGTGTGCGGAAAAGGTCATTGACATATATGGTACTGCCTTCGTAGTCAGCCATATAGGCGTTTGCATACGGTGGCGCTGCGTTACTGCCCATCGCGGTACCCCTCTTCTGTAAGTAGAATTTGTCCTCGAACAAAAAATAGTTCTTCGTCAGTATCAGGGATAATAGTTCACAACAGAGGTTGGTCTGGTCTGGGTCTAAGTCAGAGGTACATAGTAACTTTCTTACTGAGTTGATTCCTTCCTCATGAGGTATGGACGTGTATAAGTCCTTTACGTCAAATGTGACCAGATAAGCCTCTACTGGGATGGTTTTTAACTCATCTATGAGTTTTAGGAAGGCTCCTGTGTCCAATAAGAAGGAGGGGGTTTGCTTGATCATGGGAGTAAGGATTTTCTCTAAATATCTGGATATTGGTGACAATATGGAATCTGTTGAAGCTACTATGGGTCTCCCTGGTGGGTTTGATAAGCTTTTGTGAATTTTTGGAAGTACGTAAAAAACTGGCGTGATGGGATTTTGTTTGGTCAGAAATTCACATGTTTTTTGGTCCAATATTTTTAGTTCTCTATACTTGGTGAGTGTACTTTGTATTTCCTCTCTGATGTTATTGGTTGGATCTCTTTCTAGTGGTGTGTAAACGGAGCTGTCATTTAACTGGCGGTAAACTTCCTGTCTATATGTGGACTTATCGAGTACAACTATGGCACCCCCCTTGTCTGCTGGTTTTACTATTATATCCCTGTCTGCCTGTAGGGAGTTGAGTGCTTGTTGGTCTAAGGCAGTGAGGTTGGATGGAGCATATAATCTGCCTCTATCTAAATCACTCCTTAGTTTCTGGAAGGAGTCATTCACTAGTGAGATAAATGTTTCTAGTGCCGGGGAGCCTAATGGTGGTCTGTAATTGCTCTTGTTCCTCAGGCCTAGGTTCCTTGCAGTAAGGAGTCGATCTTCTACAGTATTCAGGGGTGGGTTATCAGCTTTCGGACCTGAAAAGTGTAATTTCAGTCTGAGGGATCTGTAGAATCTCTGTAGATCCATATCTAAGTTAAATGTGTTTAGTCTATAACTGGGGCAAAAGGATAACCCTTTTTGAAGTACCTGGTGTTCTGCGATACTTAATGATTTTGAGGAAATGTTTATCACCAGGGGGTTCCTACCTGAGAGCGGGTTATCCGTGTGAAGTCCGTGTTTCTTTGACCGCCTCTTTCCTCTACGGGTCCTCTTCTTCTCGACTGTCTCCTTCCTCGTCCTAAAAAACGACCTGTTGCTGGTCTCTCGCGTCGCTCTTGATCTGATCCTGATGTCGAGATGTCTGTTGTAGATCTGTAGTTGGAGCGTGTGGAGAAGGTCCCGGAGCTGGAGTTGTCGCGCCATTTGTAGACTTTATTTTGTTCGTAATCTTCTGCGTCTCTAGTGAATTTTGACCTTTTCCTTGCTTCCGTGTCCCGTCTATGTTGCTCGATGGTGGTGTTGATACGATTTTTCAGGTCCTGAAGCTCCTCTGGAGTGGATGATGACGTCAGCTGCTGTTCGATATTCTTGATGCGTTCCTTACTTTCCACGATCCCTCGGTGTAAATGTTCCAGGGTTAATGTCATGAGATCAAAAGAACATTTGTTTAAAATTCTTTCAAAACGAGAGCAAAAGTCGGGAGAGTCACTGAAGAGGGTAGGACGGAGGGGGACCCTGAGTCCCCTTGGAATCCTCTGGACTTTGAGGTACTCCGTAAGAGTTGCGCAATGCAGCTCTAAGTTTGTGCTCCGTCTTAATTCCCTCTCCAGATCTCGTCCCCTTGTTTCCTTAGGAGGAACTCTAAGAAAATCGGTGGATGTGGTAGTTTGTGCAATAATATTGGTGGTTCTCTTCCTCCACAGTGGGTTACTGCTGCACAGTTCATGATCACTCCTTACGGAGTTTACAAGGGGTATGTCATCTCCAAGTTCCAACTGCACAATATGCGAGCACAGACCACCATTAGTTTACAATATTCTATATACATTTACAGGTCCTTTTGTTCCTCACATAACTGAGTAACAGACTAATTAACTTGTGAGAGGGTAAGCTCTCTTCCGCTTTATATTTACCACCATTTTTTTCCCCTCACCCCCACGGTCACCAAGGTACAAGTCTTCCATAGCATTTGTGCATGAATATTGGCACGTTTCCTCCTAACAGCTGCACGGTATAAGACAGTAGCAATTCAAGCACATGACAAATTTTCTGCAGTTATTTCCTTTATCTAGCTTGAAATTACAAAAGACCACTAGTTCATTAATTGTATAGAAGAGAAGGAGAGACTTGGAGTGAATAGGCAATAAATACTTTATTTATATAAATACATAACAGTTAATCAGCATAAAGCGGATAATTAATAAAATGTACAAACAGGATGGTATAAGGAGTGAGTGGGGATCACCGGGTGTGCATCACCTGTGGAACCGACATGCAAGCTATACTTGGTAAGAGACCTATCGCTATAGTAGCATATAATCTATAGGCCAAACCGGCATAAACAAGACAGATAATAGAGGTGACTCTTACCGCTGCTGGGAACCAAAGTGACGCACACCCGGGTAGATCCTTAAACGCAGTCCCCCAGTTGGGGACTGCGTTTAAGGATCTACCCGGGTGTGCGTCACTTTGGTTCCCAGCAGCGGTAAGAGTCACCTCTATTATCTGTCTTGTTTATGCCGGTTTGGCCTATAGATTATATGCTACTATAGCGATAGGTCTCTTACCAAGTATAGCTTGCATGTCGGTTCCACAGGTGATGCACACCCGGTGATCCCCACTCACTCCTTATACCATCCTGTTTGTACATTTTATTAATTATCCGCTTTATGCTGATTAACTGTTATGTATTTATATAAATAAAGTATTTATTGCCTATTCACTCCAAGTCTCTCCTTCTCTTCTATGGCCTATATGGAGTTGGCTGTTTTTGGTGAGGGGTATTCTGGCACTATTTAGCGCTATCTCACCTCTCCTAGTATCTAGTATGTTGCCTTGTTTTGGTATTTTCATTAATTGTATGCATTCTATTTTATGTGTTTTGTATATACCTTATTTATTACGTTTTGTTATTTTGTATAGTACATTGAAGAAGGTCTTTGACCGAAACGTCTGTATGTACTCTCTTTATTAAATTTCACTCAGCATCATGCCACTCATTACAGTTGTCCTCCACTGAACAAAGCAAAGCCGCCTGTTTAGTCCTGTTACCAATTTTGAACTGCATTTAGGCTGCTTTATTATTTGGGCCTACTAACTGTGTCTGCTACTCATTACAGTTGTCCTCCACTGAACAAAGCAATGCCGCCTGTTTAGTCCTGTTACCAATTTTGAACTGCATTTAGGCTACTTTATTATTTGGGCCTACTAACTGTGTCTGCCACTTATTACAGTTGTCCTCCACTGAACAAAGCAATGCCGCCTGTTTAGTCCTGTTACCAATTTTGAACTGCATTTAGCCTACTTTATTGTTTGGGCCTACTAACTGTGTCTGCCACTCATTACAGTTGTCCTCCACTGAACAAAGCAATGCCGCCTGTTTAGTCTTGTTACCAATTTTGAACTGCATTTAGCCTACTTTATTATTTGGGCCTATATCTGTGTTTCCTCCTCATCCTGCCCATTGCCCAGCCACTGCTAGATGAGTCTGCTGGTACATTGACCCAGACCATTACATTCCCCTTGCACTCTACACAGCCAGAATCTGACCCTGCTGAAAGTCAGGTTCCCCTTCCCGCATACTATACCACCTTACATGGGGACAAAGAGGAAGGTGCAGATGAAAGTGCAGGTTCCTTCATCAGGTGGGGGGGCATACTCGTTGGCGACGTCACTGGCACAGGGCCCCTCATAGTACGCAAAAGTTTCTCTGCCGGTGGAAGGCGCCACCCGCCATCAAACACACCGCCGTACTATGAGGGGTCCTGTGCCAGTGCCAATGCCAACGAGTGGGTCCCCTGTTATGGTTCTCAATGGCAAGAGAACATAGCCCAGCAAACATAAGTACTAGCTCTTGGAAGGATGGAAACTAAACTGACCATGAACTAAACCTGCCGCACAACTAACAGTAGCCGGGTAGCGTTGCCTACGTTTTTTATCCCTAGACGCCCAGCGCCGGCCGGAGGACTAACTAATCCTGGCAGAGGAAAATATAGTCCTGGCTCACCTCTAGAGAAATTTCCCCGATAGGCAGACAGAGGCCCCCACATATATTGGCGGTGATTTTAGAAGAAATGACAAACGTAGTATGAAAATAGGTTTAGCAAAATTGAGGTCCGCTTACTAGATAGCAGGAAGACAGAAAGGACACTTTCATGGTCAGCTGAAAACCCTATCAAAATACCATCCTGAAATTACTTTAAGACTCTAGTATTAACTCATAACATCAGAGTGGCAATTTCAGATCACAAGAGCTTTCCAGACACAGAAACGAAACTACAGCTGTGAACTGGAACAAAATGCAAAAACAAACGAGGACTAAAGTCCAACTTAGCTGGGAGTTGTCTAGCAGCAGGAACATGCACAGAAAGGCTTCTGATTACAATGTTGACCGGCATGGAAGTGACAGAGGAGCAAGGTTAAATAGCGACTCCCACATCCTGATGGGAACAGGTGAACAGAGGGGATGATGCACACCAGTTCAATTCCACCAGTGGCCACCGGGGGAGCCCAAAATCCAATTTCACAACAGTCCCCCTGCTTGCTCAGGATCACAGCACTTGCAAAGTTGAAATACTTACCTTTCCCTGCTCCACCGCCGTGATGTATCCCGCGTTTCCTGGGCCCACAAAAATCTTGAGCCAGCCCTACCCCCCCACAACTTTAGCCAAATGACCCCCTGTTTTCAATGCCTACACTATTATTATAAAGTAAATTAAGAATGACAAGCTTCAGTAATAAGAATTGATGTTTTTGGCATTAAAATGGGCACTGTAGGTGTTTTCCTGTCCTCCACTCACTGCCGACTTTGATTCCCCATTGACTTGCATTGAGTTTCGTGTTTCAGTCAGCCCCCGACGTTTCGCAATAATCGGCCAATTTCACCCAACCCGACTTTTGACAAAGTCGGGTTTCGCGAAACCCACCTCAATCCGAAAAGAGTAAAAGTCGCTCAACTCTACTTGTGACAATAACGTCTGACTGACCAGACATCAGAGGTAGCGGTCACAAACTCTTAATGTCAGTCTATAAAAGCCTGATCGTGGCCTCGTTCTCACTCTCATAGACTTACACTGAGTTATGATTTCCGGGCCACCCTGCAAACATTGAAGTGATCTGCAGATCACAAACTTCTAGAGACCAAGTGCAGTGGTGCTGGGAACAGTTGAAGATGGTGGTTGTCAAGTATCAGACTAGGGTCAGGGAACTTAGATTTGTAATATCACTCAGTGCTGCAATAAGAAAAAAAGAAAACTCTTGAGTGGTGCTTTAAAGTTATATATATATATATATATATATATATATATATATATATATATATATATATCTCCATCACTGTAATGATGGCCATATGGAAGTGTACATTTGCTAGGTCACCAATGGATTTGGTGTAGGGCTAAGCCAAGGAACAGAGTTTGAAGTATTATGTGTTCACCCTCACTCCTGCAAGGGGGTGTGAACTTATTAACAGGGAGTCTCTAGATCACTTTTTCAGGTTCTGTTATCAAATTGTGACACATAGACATACAGAAGGTGACAATTGGTAGTACCAAGACAGTAAGCCGGATTTGTGATGAGTATAAGCTAACGCTTGAGGATGATGGAATTCAACCATGAAGGAAGATCTAACAGTGGTCAGCATCCCACCACATTAGAAGACAAAGCCAAGACTAGTTTTAAAATGGCAACAAAGGTCAAAACAGTAAGAAGTAGGAAAAACACACTGTTGCAGACTATAAATTAATTTCTTAATTGGAAGCTCTGTGTGTCACTAATGTGAGGCATGGGGTAGTAGTGCTGGAAGAGGCTCCCGCCAATATCTCACAGATTTATTTAGTTCTCGAAGAAAGAAAGATTAAGGGCCACTGATTTAATCCATAACTGCTAGGTTCTTAAAAAAAAATCAAATCAGCTTATAGGAGGAGGTCTAACATGGAGAAGATCCATCATGTCCACCTTGGATGAAAAGAAGAGAGACATAAAATCCAGGGGTTTATAGGTGGATTTCAAAATGTACCATATAGTTGTTGTAATACCTCTGAATATATTCCTTTTCTACACATTTTGTTTGTAGAGTAGTTTCAGGGATAATAATTGTATTTTTATAATATTCCTGGTGCCTAGAAAAATGTAGAAGATAAAACACAATGTGTGGTCTAGGGTAAAAAAGGGATTAATATTGATATTAATTACACAGGTATTGTTATGATTAATTTTTTGATTCATGGCAGCTCTGGTTCCGCTATGATTTAAATGTTGCTTTTTTCCTTTTGGGTGAGCAAGGGTTAATGTCAGTTTCCCTTGTTGGCAACTACTTTGTTGCTAGTCAGCTGCTGTGGGTAGTGATCACTTCCACCATCCTTTAAAAAGTCACATGACTCATCAGCTGACTGTCGGTGATAGAGTAATCTATGTTGACCAAGCCTGAGTACACAGCTTTCTGGTTGCAGTAGTGAGTCTGCTGTTTTTGCGGAGTTTGCGGTCCTGGTGCCATTCCCTCTGCTGTGTGGTGCTTCCTCACCCCATTCCATCCTGTTTTCGGTATAAGTTGTGTCATGCGCTGGACTTTACCTGGTTGGTCGTGAAAGGTATGCAAAATTTGCGTTTATGAAAATTGCTTCAAATACAATGACAGATGCTTGCATTTTCTTTTGCCCTGATTTCAAAAAAACACTTCTGTTTCAATCCATTACATATGGATTTTGCACAAAACACGCATGAAATTACATAAAAGCGAGATGAACAAGAAAACTATTGTAGTCAAAAACGTGCACAATATTATTTATAAAAGTTTATTGAACAATCATTCTGCAACTTTATTGGAAATTAATTCTTGCACCTTTTCCTTTTCTTTTCAAAGCTTCTCTTGATATCTTTTCTCCTATAGAAGGCCTGCGGATCTTCTCTACAAAGCTTGCAGCAGTAGTCCCCATCATGTTCATGTTCCATTTACCTTGATATCATTGTTCCATCTCCTTCATATCTTGATGAAATCTTTCTCCTTGCTCTTTGCTAACAGCAACAAGGATTTCAGGAAAGTTTCTTAAAGAATAAAGTTTAAAATCTCATAGCCTTTCTTCAAGTGCACAGAATGCCCTACAGGCACTGAAACACACTTGCTGCCATTGTGCAGTAGCACACTGTTAGGGCTGGCGGAACGCACCAAATAATATTGAGGAAGATATAAGGTGCGTTCGCAGCCCGGGGTCCACTGTGAAGAGATGACTAGTGTTGAGCGATACCGTCCGATACTTGAAAGTATCGGTATCGGAAAGTATCGGCCGATACCGGCAAAGTATCGGATCCAATCCGATACCGATACCCGATACCAATACAAGTCAATGGGACTCATGTATCGGACGGTATCCCTGATGGTTCCCAGGGTCTGAAGGAGAGGAAACTCTCCTTCAGGCCCTGGGAACCATATAAATGTGTAAAAGAAATAATTAAAATAAAAAATATCGCTATACTCACCTGTCCGACGCAGCCGGGACCTCAGCGAGGGAAGCGGCAGCGTTGTTTGTTTAAAATTCGCGCTTTTACTTGGTTACGTGAATTCCCGGCTTGTGATTGGTCAGGGCGGCCATGTTGCCGGGACGCGGACCAATCACAGCAAGCCGTGACGAAATTACGTCACGGCTTACTGTGATTGGTCCGCGTCCCGGCAACATGGCGCCGTGACCAATCATAAGCCGGGACGTCACTGGAGGCTGGACACGCGCGCTTTTTAAAAAGTGCGCAAGTCCAGCCTCCCGTGACGTCACGGCTTGTGATTGGTTAATGGCGTCCATGTTGCCGGGACGCGGACCAATCACAGCAAGCCGTGACGTAATTTCATCACGGCTTACTGTGATTGGTCTGCGTCCCGGCAACATGGCGCCGTGACCAATCATAAGCCGGGACGTCACTGGAGGCTGGACACGCGCGCTTTTTAAAAAGTGCGCAAGTCCAGCCTCCCGTGACGTCACGGCTTGTGATTGGTTAATGGCGTCCATGTTGCCGGGACGCGGACCAATCACAGCAAGCCGTGACGTAATTTTGTCACGGCTTGCTGTGATTGGTCCGCGTCCCGGCAACATGGCCGCCCTGACCAATCACAAGCCGGGAATTCACGTAACCAAGTAAAAGCGCGAATTTTAAACAAACAACGCTGCCGCTTCCCTCGCTGAGGTCCCGGCTGCGTCGGAGAGGTGAGTATAGCGATATTTTTTATTTTAATTCTTTCTTTTACACATTTTTACATTAATGTTGTTTCGATACCGATACCCGATATCACAAAAATATCGGATCTCGGTATCGGAAATTCCGATACAGCAAGTATCGGCCGATACCCGATACTTGCAGCATCGGAATGCTCAACACTAGAGATGACACCTGCTGCTTGGTAATGGCAGACAGTATATGGTGGCGGTATAATGTGAACACAAGGGTTAGCTTCACCCCGTATGTAAGGAGGCAAACCCTGTTGCATCACAGGGCCGCAATACCGCAGAGTAAACGCTAGTGTTTGGTCACAGAATTCTACCCCAAGGACACAGGGTTAGAGTTCCTCTACACCCACTAACGCTCGGCGCCGCAAATGTGGTACCAGAGGAAAACTAAATGCTAATAGATTTAGCGTACTAAGTGCGCACAGCGCCACTCTGGTGGACGCCACTAACCACCCTAACAAAATAGGAGGACACAGAGTACATAAGTGCATATAAAACATTTTTGTAATTTTATTTGTCTATCAAAAAATATATGTATAAAAAACATTACAATACAAACAACACATTCATGGAAACACAGAGATATTGAGGTCACTGTCAATAGTTGTATAACCATGCACTCGCACAAACAATCACATGGATTCAGTGTTATTATGTCAATACACCAATACAGGTTGAAAAGGCAAAAGGTCAAGCAATCATATCTATATAGGGCCGGAAAGCGCACTAGTTGCGCACGGTGCCGCACTGGTGAATGCTGCTGAAATGACACTGTATGATCATGCTCAGTGCTGGATTGTACTATCTGACACTAGTCAGCTCCAAACACCCAACCACATACAACAACACTAGGGAAGGGGATCATTAGGAGCTTTCAACAGATAACATACACGCATCCACAAACACAATATTAGGTTTATACTAGCGCATGGCCGAGCAGCCATGCGAACCTTTTATAGATTTAGCCTTCCGTGACCTTCCCAGTGGTCCAATCAGAGCCGCTACAGGACCTGAGCATGTGACCACCGGCCTCCAATGAGAGGTCATCCCAAGGGCATGTTCAGTGGATGAAAAAAAGGATTTAGTGCCTGGAGCATCTGCTCCCCACTGAACAATGCTGGTTACAATGGCTGAACCTGGGACGACAGTAGTAATCAGATACACAATATCAGCTTGAGCCAGACGGTGGCGCTGATGTCTCTGCTGAGCAGTCTCCTCTGTGGCTGAGGAAGAATGGGAGACTGCGGAGGACATGGTTTGAGATTCCCCCTGTGCAGCAGCGTGAACTCGACACCTAACACACATCTTTCAGACTTTTTTTTGGATGAATCAATAAAGAGTCTCCACTTGCTCACATTATACTCAATGTTAAATTTTCCCATCAGCCCACGAACATCACCGCAACACACTAGAGCACCATCTTGAGAAAAGTATGGAAGGAATTCCTTTTCTCTGCTTTTGTACCATGAAAAACAGGTACCAGGCGCTAGCAGGTTCTTTTCCTTTAGTCTGTCCAGGAAGGTCCAAGTCCTTGATTAAATCATTTAATTCGAGCTGTGAAAAAAGCTGTGGCTCGTTGTGACTAGCGTGAAAGTCTTCATCAGAATCCTGCTCTCCATACTCTGAATCTTCCAAATCTGGTGTATCTTCAAGCTTCCCCAGAGGTGAAGGAACAAGTATTCCTGGACCGCGAGGCACAGGGCGAATCACTGATGCGAGGTCAAGTTATATAATTTTCTTCTTATTTTTAAGGTTGAATCCCTCCATATTGCACCTACAAAAGTAGTTGTCATCACTAGGGTTGAGCGAAACGGGTCGTTCATTTTCAAAAGTCGCCGACTTTTGGCAAAGTCGGCGTCTCATGAAACCGAGCCGATCCCAGCGTTGCATCGGCCATGCGGTACGCGACTTTCGCGCCAAAGTCGCGTTTCAATGACGCGAAAAGCGCCATTTCTCAGCCAATGAAGGTGAACGCAGAGTGTGGGCAGCGTGATGACATAGATCTCAGTCCCCACCATCTTAGAGAAGGGCATTGCAGTGATTGGCTTGCTTTCTGCGGCGTCACAGGGGCTATAAAGGGGCGTTCCCACCGACCGCCATCTTACTGCTGCTGATCTGAGCGTAGGGAGAGGTGCCGCTTCGTCAGAAGCAGGGATAGTGTTTTGCAGGGTACATTCACCCCCAAACCGCTTGTGCTGTAGCGATTTCCACTGTCCAACACCACCTTTTGTTTGCAGGGACAGTGGAAGCTACATTTTTTTTTTCCTCAGCGCTGTCGCTCATTGGGCTGCCCTAGAAGGCTCCCTGACCCTGATAGCTGCGTTGCTGTGCCTGTGTGTATACGACGCTGTGCAAACCAACTGCTTTTTTCAAAGCACAAATCCTCTTGTTCCTTCCTTTCTGCACAGCTATCTTTTTTGTTTGTCCACACTTTTTATTTAATTTGTGCATCAGTCCACTCCTTATTGCTGCCTGCCATACCTGGCTGAGATTACTGCAGGGAGATAGTAATTGTAGGACAGTCCCTGTTTTTTTTTTTATTTTTTTGTGGGAGATTAAGATTGGCATTTCTGCTAGAGTGCCATCCCTGTGTGTGCCATCTCTCACTCAGTGGGCCATAGAAAGCCTATTAATTTTTTTGCTTGATTTGGGTTCTAAAATCTACCTGAAAAAAAATCACTACATCAATCAGTGGGAGAAAAATATTGGCCTCAGGGCTTGTGTGCCACTCCTGACTCCTGTGTGTGCCATCTCTCACTCAGTGGGCCATAGAAAGCCTATTTATTTATTTTTTTTGGTTTCTAAAGTCTCCCTGAAAAAAAAATAAAAAAATAAAACAGTGGGAGATTAATATTGCCCTTTCTGCTTGTGTGCCACTCCTGACTCCTGTGTGTGCCATCTCTCACTCAGTGGGCCATAGAAAGCCTATTTATTTTTTTGCTTGATTTGGGTTCTAAAATCTACCTGAAAAAAAATCACTACATCAATCAGTGGGAGAAAAATATTGGCCTCAGGGCTTGTGTGCCACTCCTGACTCCTGTGTGTGCCATCTCTCACTCAGTGGGCCATAGAAAGCCTATTTATTTTATTTTTTTTGGTTTCTAAAGTCTCCCTGAAAAAGAAAAAAAAATAAAACAGTGGGAGATTAATATTGCCCTTTCTGCTTGTTGTGCCACTCCTGACTCCTGTGTGTGCCATCTCTCACTCAGTGGGCCATAGAAAGCCTATTTATTTTTTTGCTTTATTTGGGTTCTAAAATCTACCTGAAAAAAAATCACTACATCAATCAGTGGGAGAAAAATATTGGCCTCAGGGCTTGTGTGCCACTCCTGACTCCTGTGTGTGCCATCTCTCACTCAGCGGGCTATAGAAAGCCTATTTATTTTTTATTATTTGGTTTCTAAAGTCTCCCTGAAAAAGAAAAAAAAAAGAAAACAGTGGGAGTTATTGCCCTTTCTGCTTGTGTGCCACTCCTGACTCCTGTGTGTGCCATCTCTCACTCAGTGGGCCATAGAAAGCCTATTTATTTTTTTGCTTGATTTGGGTTCTAAAATCTACCTGAAAAAAAATCACTACATCAATCAGTGGGAGAAAAATATTGGCCTCAGGGCTTGTGTGCCACTCCTGACTCCTGTGTGTGCCATCTCTCACTCAGTGGGCCATAGAAAGCCTATTTATTTATTTTTTTTTGGTTTCTAAAGTCTCCCTGAAAAAGAAAAAAAAAGAAAACAGTGGGAGATTAATATTGACATTTGTGGTTGAGTGACAGTCCTGCGTGTGTGGCATCTCTGTGATTTGGTGCCACAGAAAACAGAGTGTGTAACATTGTGCCTGATTTTCCTTGTGGTCTCACCAACCTGTTAAGGGATATTGAAATCATACTGAAGTTATAGCTCACCGTGTAAGTTGTTTGACAGCAACAAATAAAGTTTCTTAGGTTAAGTTTTTAAAACAATGAGGAAGTCTGGTGCAAGAGGTCGTCGTGGCCGTGGGCGTTCATTGTCAGCTGGTAATGATGGTAGTGGTAGTGGAGCATCAGGTGGTCGTGGGGATAAAAATATTCCACCTAAGTCTGGAGCTGTGGAGCCAGTTTCGTCGTCTGGCTACACAAGGCCTCGAACGCTCTCTTTTCTGGGAGTAGGAAAACCGCTTTTAAAGGCGGAGCAGCAACAGCAAGTTTTGGCTTACATTGCAGACTCAGCCTCTAGCTCTTTTGCCTCCTCTTCTGAAACTGGTAAATGTAAAAGCAGCGCGTCGCTTGTGGATGTTCACGGTCAGGGACAAGTCGCTTCCTTGTCCTCTTCAGCAAAAACTACAACAAGAGAGAAGGATGCAGCAGGCGACACAACGGGTAACTCCATGGAGCTCTTTACACATACCGTCCCTGGCTTAGAAAGTGAAACACTTAACAGGCCATGCCCATTACAAGTAGATTCTGACATGGAGTGCACTGATGCACAGCCACAGCCAGAGTACTATGCTGCTCCTTTGACTCAGACCACCACATTGCCCTCTCAGGGTACTGATCCACAATAAGACCCTGATGAGACTATGTTGCCCCGCCACGAACGCTATACCACCGACCGACACAGTGACACAGACAAAGTTGCACACGAGCTCGAAGAGGAGGTAATAGATGACCCAGTTGTTGACCCCGATTGGCAGCCATTGGGGGAACAGGGTGCAGGCGGCAGTAGTTCAGAAGCGGAGGTGGAGGAGGGGCCGCAGCAGGCATCAACATCGCAACAGGTTCCATCTGCCGGGCCCGTATCTGGCCCAAAATGCGTGTGAAAGCCAAAACCTGTTGGAGGACAGCGTGGCCATCCGGTTAAAGCTCAGTCTGCAATCCCTGAAAAGGGATCCGATGCTAGGAAGAGTGCAGTCTGGCATTTTTGTAAACAACATCCAATTGATCAGCGCAAAGTCATCTGTCAAAAATGTTCAACTAGCTTAAGCAGAGGTCAGAATCTGAAAAGTCTAAATACTAGTTGTATGCATAGACACTTAACCACCATGCATTTTCAAGCCTGGACTAACTACCAAACGTCCCTTAAGGTTGTAGCACCCTCGGCCAATGAAGCTAGTCAGCAACGCAACATCCCTTCCGTCACTGTAAGGCCACCATTTTCCGCACCACCGGCAGTATCTGTGCAGGTTTCTTTGCCAGCCAAAAGCAGTCAGGGTCAGGGAATCACCAGTTTTGTAGGAGGAAATATTGCATCTAGGGCACCGGCGGAAACAATACCGTCTCCAACCGTCTCTCAGTCTGCCATGTACACCGGCACACCCGAAAGTTCCATGATCTCCAGCTCTCCAGTCCAGCTCACCCTACATGAGACTCTGGTTAGGAAAAGGAAGTACTTATCCTCGCATCCGCGTACACAGGGTTTTAACGCCCACATAGCTAGACTAATCTCGTTAGAGATGATGCCCTACCGGTTAGTTGAAAGCGAAGCTTTCAAAGCCCTGATGGAGTACGCTGAACCACGATACGAGCTACCCAGTCAACACTTTTTTTCCAGAAAAGCCATCCCAGCCCTGCACCAGCATGTTAAACAGCGCATCATCCATGCACTCAGGCAATCTGTGAGTACAAAGGTGCACCTGACTACAGATGCATGGACCAGTAGGCATGGCCAGGGACGTTATGTGTCCATCACGGCACACTGGGTGAATGTGGTGGATGCAGGGTCCACAGGGGACATCAATTTCGGGACAGTTGTGCCTAGCCCACGGTCTAGGAAACAGTTGGCTGTAGGCGTTCGCACCCCCTCCTCCTCCTCGTCCTCCTGCAGAAGCTACAGCTCTTCCACAGACCACAGTCGGCCAACCACTCCATCGGCAGATGACACTGTTGCACACCAGTTGTCCCATTATGGGCCAGCTACTGGCAAGTGTCAGCAGGCTGTATTGGCTATGAAGTGTTTGGGCGACAACAGACACACCGCGGAAGTTCTGTCCGAGTTCTTGCAACAAGAAACGCAGTCGTGGCTGGGCACAGTAGATCTTGAGGCAGGCAAGGTAGTGAGTGATAACGGAAGGAATTTCATGGCTGCCATCTCCCTTTCCCAACTGAAACACATTCCTTGCCTGGCTCACACCTTAAACCTGGTGGTGCAGTGCTTATTGAAAACTTATCCTGGTTTCTCCGACCTGCTCCTCAAAGTGCGTGGACTTTGCTCACATATCCGACATTCGCCTGTACACTCCAGCCGTATGCAGACCTATCAGCGGTCTTTGAACCTTCCCCAGCATCGCCTAATCATAGACGTTGCAACAAGGTGGAACTCAACACTGCACATGCTTCAGAGACTGTGCCAACAGAGGCGGGCTGTTATGTTTTTGTGGGAGGATACACATACACGGGCAGGCAGTAGGATGGCAGACATGGAGTTGTCAGGTGTGCAGTGGTCGAAGATACAAGACATGTGTCAAGTCCTTCAGTGTTTTGAGGAATGCACACGGCTGGTTAGTGCAGACAACGCCATAATAAGCATGAGCAACCCCCTAATGCGTCTGCTGATGCAAAGTTTGACGCACATAAAGGATCAGGCGTCTGCACCAGAGGAAGAGGAAAGCCTTGATGACAGTCAGCCATTGTCTGGTCAGGGCAGTGTACAGGACGAGGTAGCGGGCGAAGAGGAGGTGGAGGATGAGGAGGATGATGGGGATGAGTATATTTTTAATGCGGAAGCTTTCCCGGGGGCACTGGAAATTGGTTGCGTGGCAAGGCCGGGTTCTGGTTTTTTGAGGGACACAAGTGACGTAGATTTGCCTGAAACTGCCCCTCAACCAATCACAACCGGAGATTTGACAACTGGAACTTTGGCCCACATGGCGGATTATGCCTTACGTATCCTAAAAAGGGACACACGCATTACGAAAATGATGAACGATGACGATTACTGGTTGGCCTGCCTCCTTGATCCACGCTATAAAGGCAAATTGCAAAATATTATGCCACATGAGAACTTGGAACTAATATTAGCAACCAAACAATCAACTCTTGTTGACCGTTTGCTTCAGGCATTCCCAGCACACAGCGCACGTGATCGTTCTCACACGAGCTCCAGGGGGCAGCAGACTAGGAGTGTTAGGGGTGCACACATCAGAAGTGGCGTTGGACAGAGGGGTTTTCTGACCAGGTTGTGGAGTGATTTTGCTATGACCGCAGACAGGACAGGTACTGCTGCATCAATTGAAAGTGACAGGCGACAACATTTGTCCAGTATGGTTACTAACTATTTTTCATCCCTTATCAATGTTATCCCTCAACTGTCATTCCCATTTGATTACTGGGCATCAAAATTAGACACCTGGCCAGAATTGGCAGAATATGCATTGCAGGAGCTTGCTTGCCCGGCAGCAAGTGTCCTATCAGAAAGAGTATTCAGTGCTGCAGGTTCAATATTAACCGAAAAAAGGACTCGTCTGGCTACCCAAAATGTTGACGATCTAACATTCATTAAAATGAACCACAACTGGATTTCGAAATCTTTTGCCCCACCTTGCCCGGCCGACAACTAGCTTTCCTATGAAAAGCTCTTGCCTGTGGACTACTGTGAATTACTTTTCTAATGTCTAATTTTCTGCAGCTGATTGTCCAGCCTACGACATGTTTACACCTCACTAAATGGCCAAACTCCCCACACGGGGCCGTGGTATCGCGACTTGGCGCAAGCACCCGTGAGACTGCTGTTTGTCTGAAGAGGTGGGTGTGCTCGCTTTTGGTCGACGGCATTGCTACTGGGTCCCTCATAGTACAATAAAGTGTCTCTGGCGGTGGTGGTGCGCACCCAACGTCAGACACACTGTTGTAACATGAGGGGCCCTGGGCCTGTACCGCCGGCCACAAGAGAGTTCACCCACCCCCAGGTCAAACATTGCTCTACCACTTATACAGTTATCTCTCACACTTCCACCAATGTTTAGTCTATGCGCTGACATCCTTCCATACCTGCCACTGACAATACCATTGTGTTGACATGTATGATGGTACTTAACATAGTCAGGGGCAATGTCCTCTATTTACCACAGTAAATACTTTGCGCTAAATTAGTAGGTCTGAAACAACGCAGAGGATCCCACCCCTGAACCTAATGATTGCACCCTTTAGTGTTTTTGTTGTGTTTTAATGCGAGACATTCACATTTAATTGTTGTTTTTGACTACTAACTGGCAGACACTCATTACAATCGGCCTCCGTTGACCAGACCACTGCTGCCCGTGTACCCCTGGAACCAATTATAAAGTGCCTACAACCAGCCCATTTTATTGAGTTAGGCCTTCGAAGCCTGTCTGCGGTCCCTCCTTCCACTAGGCCTCCACTGACCAGACCACTGCTGCCCGTGTACCCCTGGAACCAATTATAAAGTGCCTACAGCCAGCCCATTTTATTGTGTTAGGCCTTCGAAGCCTGTCTGCGGTCCCTCCTTCCACTAGGCCTCCACTGACCAGACCACTGTCTGCGGTCCCTCCTTCCACTAGGCCTCCACTGACCAGGCCACTGCTGCCCGTGTACCCCTGGAACCAATTATAAAGTGCCTACAGCCAGCCCATTTTATTGTGTTAGGCCTTCGAAGCCTGTCTGCGGTCCCTCCTTCCACTAGGCCTCCACTGACCAGACCACTGCTGCCCGTGTACCCCTGGAACCAATGATAAAGTGCCTACAGCCAGCCCATTTTATTGTGTTAGGCCTTCGAAGCCTGTCTGCGGTCCCTCCTTCCACTAGGCCTCCACTGACCAGACCACTGCTGCCCGTGTACCCCTGGAACCAATTATAAAGTGCCTACAGCCAGCCCATTTTATTGTGTTAGGCCTTCGAAGCCTGTCTGCGGTCCCTCCTTCCACTAGGCCTCCACTGACCAGACCACTGCTGCCCGTGTACCCCTGGAACCAATTATAAAGTGCCTACAGCCAGCCCATTTTATTGTGTTAGGCCTTCGAAGCCTGTCTGCGGTCCCTCCTTCCACTAGGCCTCCACTGACCAGACCACTGCTGCCCGTGTACCCCTGGAACCAATGATAAAGTGCCTACAGCCAGCCCATTTTATTGTGTTAGGCCTTCGAAGCCTGTCTGCGGTCCCTCCTTCCACTAGGCCTCCACTGACCAGACCACTGCTGCCCGTGTACCCCTGGAACCAATGATAAAGTGCCTACAGCCAGCCCATTTTATTGTGTTAGGCCTTCGAAGCCTGTCTGCGGTCCCTCCTTCCACTAGGCCTCCACTGACCAGACCACTGCTGCCCGTGTACCCCTGGAACCAATTATAAAGTGCCTACAGCCAGCCCATTTTATTGTGTTAGGCCTTCGAAGCCTGTCTGCGGTCCCTCCTTCCACTAGGCCTCCACTGACCAGACCACTGCTGCCCGTGTACCCCTGGAACCTATTTTACAGTGCATAGAGCCTTTTGTTTTATTTTATTTAATATTAATAAAGCCATGATGGACTACGCTGTACCACGCTATGAGCTACCCAGTTGACAATTCTTTTGCGAGAAAAGCCATCCCACCCCTCCACCAGCATGTTAAAGACCACATTGTCCTTTCATTCTGTCAATCTGTGAGTCCAAAGGTACACCTGACAACAGACACATGGAGCGGAAGGCATGGCCACGGAAGGTTACGTGTCCTTTGTGGCGCAATGGGTTAATGTATTGCATGCATGGTCCACACAGGGGACAGCCTGGTAAGTCTGTCTGCAGTCCCTAATTCAAGTTGTCCTCAAATGAATAAATCTGAGCTTCTACCTTCTGGCTCTGATTAACTGCTGTTTTTAAAAAAATTGGTGGTTCCGGCCTACTAACGGTGTCTGCCCCTGCCTGGTGTTGTCCTCAACTGAATAAAGCTGAGCTTCTACCTTCTGGCTCTGATTAAGCTTTTTTTTTTTTTTTTTTAATTGCTGGATGGGGCCTAATACCTCTGTTTGCTGCTCCCTGGTGTTTGTCCTCAACTGAATAAAGCTGAGCTTCTACCTTCTGGCTCTGATTAACTGCTGTTTTTTAAAAAAAATGGTGGTTCCGGCCTACTAACGGTGTCTGCCCCTGCCTGGTGTTGTCCTCAACTGAATAAAGCTGAGCTTCTACCTTCTGGCTCTGATTAACTGCTGTTTTTTAAAAAAATGGTGGTTCCGGCCTACTAACGGTGTCTGCCCCTGCCTGGTGTTGTCCTCAACTGAACAAAGCTGAGCTTCCACCTTCTGGCTCTCTTTAAGTGCTGTGTTTTTAAAAATAGGTGGTTATGGGCCTACTAACGGTGTCTGCCCCTGCCTGGTGTTGTCCTCAACTGAATAAAGCTGAGCTTCTACCTTCTGGCTTTTGGCCTACAGTAGCAAATATTAAACTGCATTTGGCCTATTAGTGTGTTTGGGCCCTTAAAACAGTGTCTGCTGCTCCTGGGTTTGCTACTCCACTCAACAAAGCAATGCCGCCTGTTTAGTCCTGTTACCAATTTTGAACTGCATTTAGCCTACTTTATTCTTTGGCCCTATATCTGTTTCCTCCTCATCCTGCCCATTCCCCAGCCACTGCTAGATGAGTCTGCTGGTACATTGACCTAGACCACTACATTCCCCTTGCACTCTACACAGCCAGAATCTGACCCTGCTGAAAGTAAGGTTCCCCTTCCCGCATGTTATACCACCTTACACAGGGACAAAGAGGAAGGTGCAGATGAAAGTGCAGGTTCCTTCATCAGGTGGGGGGGGCATACTCGTTGGCGACGTCACTGTCACAGGGCCCCTCAGAGTACGCAAAAGTGTCGCTGCCGGTGGGAGGCGCCCCCGCCGTGCAAACACACTGCTGTACTTTGAGGGGCCCTGTGCCAATGCCAATGCCAACGAGTGGGTCCCCCTGCTTGCTTAGGATCACAGCACTTGCAAACTTGACATACTTACCTCTCACTGCTCCACCGCCGTGACGTAGTCCACTTTTCCTGTGCCCACTAAAACCTTGAACCAGCCCTACCCCCCACAACTTTTGCCAAATGACCCCAATTTCCAATGCCCAACTATTATTATAAAGTTAATTAAGATTGACAAGCTTCAGAAACAAGAATGGATGTTTTTGGCATTAAAATGGGCACTGTAGGTGTTTTCCTGGCCTCCACTCACTGCCGACTATGCTTCCCCATTGACTTGCATTGGGTTTCGTGTTTTGGTCGATCCCCGACTTTTAGCGATAATCGGCCGACTGCACTCGACTCGACTCTGGACAAAGTCGGGTTTCACAAAACCCGACTCGACCGTAAAAAAATGAAAGTCGCTCAACCCTAGTCATCACTATGATTTTGTGATTCCCTCCAGATCATAGTCATGCTAAAAAAGTTGCTCTTTCTTCTGTTAGATCACTGTTGTAGTTCTACAAAAACAGAACATACTGCATGAGGAGCCCTTGACTTGTTCTGATCACCTAGTTTTACACCAAAGTACACATAATACACTTTTCTAATGAAGACTGCAATGTTCTTTTCGTGTTTCTTCACTACAAAACAACCGCAAATATAGCAAAAGTTGTCGGGTCAATTTTCAGCACCCATTTCGATCATGTTGTTAGGAACAGAAGTTTAATGTATGTGCACACGTCAGGATTTCTTGCAGAAATTTTCCTGACAAAAAATGGACATTTCTTCCAGAAATCCGCATGCGTTTTTGATGCGTTTTTGATGCGTTTTTTGTGCGTTTTTTTCCAAAAATGCACCATGTGCACAAAACATGCAGAATGCATTCTAAATGATAGGATGCATAATGTATGCATTTTTAATGAGTTTTTATTGCGTTTTTATCGTGAAAAAACGCGAAAAAAACACGAAAAAACCTGAACGTGTGCACATACCCTAAAACACCACGGTCCACAATCACTAAATACTGAAATGAATTGTGGTAAGCACACCACCACACTCTTATTAATTCTGTCTAAAAAGAAAATCTGCCTTTGCCTCCAGTAGCAAACAATCACAGTGCAGCTATCAGTTCTTATACTGCTGAGGTAAAATTAAAGTTATGTTATGATTGGATGTTATGGACACCACCACACTATTTGGAATATGAGTTAAGAAAATCTTCTTTGCCCACAGCAGCCAATCGCAGCACAGCGCCCATTAATTTCTAACCAATCTAATGGCACCAAAATCATCCACCAAATGTCACACAAAGGGGTCAAAGTACAATGAAAGAAAGAGCATATGGAGTCAGTGTTTGTGAAAAACATGATGGAATTTATTGCAATATTTGTATTGAGTTCAGAGGTCAAAAGTATATAAAAATCATCTCTTACATTTCAAACAATTTTACCCTTGCAGACCTGTGTTATTTTTTGTAGGTTAGGATACTATTGGTGATTTGTTAATGGTGAAAGAGTTTAAGTGGTTGACCAAAGTAAATATTCCTTTAAAGCATAATAAATAGTGATGAGCGAATATACTCGTGACTCGAGATTTCTCGAGCACGCTCGGGTGTCCTCCGAGTATCTCTTAGTGCTTGGAGATTTAGTTTTTCTTGCCGCAGCTGAATGATTTACATCTGTTAGCCAGCATAAGTACATGTGGGGATTCCCTAGCAACCAGGCAACCCCCACATGTACTTATGCTGGCTAACAGATGTAAATCATTCAGCTGCGGGAAGAAAAACTAAATCTCCGAGTACTAAAAAATTCTTGGAGGACACCCGAGCGTGCTCGAGAAATCTCGATTATCGAGTATATTCGCTCATCACTAATAATTAATTTTACATAAATTAACACTCAAAGCATACATGAGAAAATTGTAAGATCTCTCATCAAAGGAAAATGCCTCATCTCCAGGACCTGCCATACTATATTCTAAATTTGCTGATAACATTTGTTTACAGTAATGACACATTATTAGCTAACTGAGGGATCAAATTACAGCTACTGCTCATAAATTACTATGAAGAAAGGGAGAGGAAACGCACCTCAAATGACAGTCACACTTTAACCCCTTCCCGACCCATGACGCCACGTAGGCGTCATGAAAACCCGTGCCAATCCGACCCATGACGCCTATGTGGCGTCATGGAATGATCGCGTCCCTGCAGATCGGGTGAAAGGGTTAACTCCTATTTTACCCGATCTGCAGGGAGAGGGGGAGTGGTGCTTCAGCCCAGGGGGGGTGGCTTCACCCCCCCGTGGCTACGATCGCTCTGATTGGCTGTTGAAAGTGAAACTGCCAATCAGAGCGATTTGTAATATTTCACCTAAAAAACAGGTGAAATATTACAATCCAGCCATGGCCGATGCTGCAATATCATCGGCCATGGCTGGAAACACTAATGTGACCTCCCCCCACCCCACCGATCGCCCCCCCAGTGCTCCGTTATAAGGTCCGGTCCCCTCCGTCCGCCTGCCGGCTCCCCCGTCCTGCTGTCCGCTCCCCCGTCCTCCTGCCCGCTCCCCCCTGCTCCTATGTCACCCCCCCGTGCTCCGACGCCCCCCTCGTGCCCCGATCTCCCCCCCCTTATACTTACCGAGGCTCCCGGTCCCCGTCCGCCTCCATCATGGGCGCCGCCATCTTCCAAAATGGCGGGCGCATGCTCAGTGCGCCCGCCGGCCGGCAGATTCTTAGAGGTACATTTTGATCGCTGTGGTAGGTTCTATCACAGCGATCAAAATAAAAAAATAATAAATAAACCCCCCCCTTTATCACCCCCATAGGTAGGGACAATAATAAAATAAAGAAAATATTTTTTTTTCTTTTTCCACTAGGGTTAGGGTTAGAACTAGGGGTAGGGTTAGGGGTAGGGTTAGGGTTACGGGTAGGGTTAGGGTTAGGGGTAGGGTTATGGCATGTGCACACAGAGCGGATCCGCCGCGGATCCGCAGCGGATCGGCCGCGGATCCGCAGCGGATTGGCCGCGGATGGGCCGCGGATTGGCAGCGGATCCGCAGCGGATTGGCCGCGGATCCGCAGCGGATTGGCCGCGGATTGGCAGCGGATCCGCAGCGGATTAGCCGCTGCGAATTCGAAGCAGTTTTCCATCAGGTTTACAGTACTGTGTACACCTAAGGAAAACCAAATCCGCTGTGCCCATGGTGCGGAAAATTCCGTGCAGAAACGCTGCGTTGTATTTTCCGCAGCATGTCAATTCTTTGTGCGGATTCCGCAGCGTTTTACACCTGTTCCTCAATAGGAATCCGCAGGTGAAATCTGCACAAAAAAACACTGGAAATCTGCTGTAAATCCGCAGGTAAAACACAGTGCCTTTTACCTGCAGATTTTTCAAAAATCGTGCGGAAAAATCTCACACGAATCCGCAACGTGGGCACATAGCCTTAGGGTTAGGGTTGGAATTAGAGTTAGGGTTGGAATTAGGGCTAGGGTTTGAAATAGGGTTAAGATTAGGCTTGTGGTTAGGGTTACGGATAGGGTTAGGGGTGTGTTGGGGTTACAGTTGTGGTTAGGGTTGGGATTAGGGTTACGGTTGGGATTAGGGTTAGGATTAGGGTTGGAATTAGGGTTACGGGTGTGTTGCGGTTAGGGTTGTGGTTAGGGGTGTGTTGGGGTTAAGGTTGTGATTAGGGTTATGGCTACAGTTGGGATTAGGATTAGGGGTGTGTTGGGGTTAGTGTTGAAGTTAGAATTGAGGGGTTTCCACTGTTTAGGCACATCAGGGGTCTCCAAACGCAACATGGCGCCACCATTGATTCCAGCCAATCTTGCGTTCAAAAAGTCAAATGGTGCTCCCGCCCTTCCAAGCCCCGACGTGCACCCAAACAGTGGTTTACCCCCACATTTGGGGTACCAGCGTACTCAGGACAAACTGGGCAACAACTGTTGGGGTCTAATTTCTCCTGTTACCCTTGCAAAAATAAAAAATTACTTGCTAAAACATAATTTTTGAGGAAAGAACAATTATTTTTTATTTTCACGGCTCTGCGTTATAAACTTCTGTGAAGCACTTGGGGGTTGAAAGTGCTCACCACACATCTAGATAAGTTCCTTCGGGGGTCTAGTTTCCAAAATGGGGTCACTTGTGGGGGGTTTCTACTGTTTAGGCATATCAGGGGCTCTGCAAACGTAACATGATGCCCGCAGACCATTCCATCAAAGTCTGCATTCCAAAACGTCACTACTTCCCTTCCGAGCCCCGGCATGTGCCCAAACAGTGGTTTACCCCCACATATGGGGTATCAGCATACTCAGGAGAAACTGGACAACAACTTTTGGGGTCCAATTTCTCCTGTTACTCTTGCAAAAATAAAAAATTCTGGGCTAAAAAAATATTTTTGAGGAAAGGAAACACATTTATTATTTTCACGGCTCTGCGTTATAAACTTCTGTGAAGCACTTGGGGGTTCAAAGTGCTCACTACACATCTAGATAAGTTCCCTTGGGGGTCTAGTTTCCAAAATGGAGTCAGTTGTGGGGAGTTCCTACTGTTTAGGCACATCAGGGGCTCTGCAAACGCAACCTGACACCCGCAGAGCATTCCATCAAAGTCTGCATTTCAAAACGTCACTACTTCCCTTCCGAACCCCGACGTGTGCCAAAACAGTGGCTTACCCCCACATATGGGGTATCAGCGTACTCAGGAGAAACTGGAAAACAACTTTTGGGGTCCAATTTCTCCTGTTACTCTTGCAAAAATAAAAAAATTCTGGGCTAAAAAATATTTTTGAGGAAAGGAAACACATTTTTTATTTTCACGGCTCTGCGTTATAAACTTCTGTGAAGCACTTGGGGGTTCAAAGTGCTCACTACACATCTAGATAAGTTCCCTTGGGGGTCTAGTTTCCAAAATGGAGTCAATTGTGGGGAGTTCCTACTGTTTAGGCACATCAGGGGCTCTGCAAACGCAACCTGACGCCCGCAGAGCATTCCATCAAAGTCTGCATTTCAAAACGTCACTACTTCCCTTCCGAACCCCGACGTGTGCCAAAACAGTGGTTTACCCCCACATATGGGGTATCAGCGTACTCAGGAGAAACTGGACAACAACTTTTGGGGTCCAATTTCTCCTGTTACCCTTGGGAAAATAAAAAATTGTGGGCTAAAAAATCATTTTTGAGAAAAGAAAAATTATTTTTTATTTTCATGGCTCTGCGTTATAAACTTCTGTGAAGCACTTGGGGGTTCAAAGTGCTCACCACACATCTAGATTAGTTCCTTGGGAGGTCTAGTTTCCAAAATGGGGTCACTTGTGCGGGAGCTCCAATGTTTAGGCACACAGGGGCTCTCCAAACGCGACATGGTGTCCGCTAATGATTGGAGCTAATTTTCCATTCAAAAAGCCAAATGGCGTGCCTTCCCTTCCGAGCCCTGCCGTGCGCCCAAACAGTGGTTTACCCCCACATATGGGGTATCATCGTACTCAGAACAAACTGGACAACAACACTTGGGGTCCAATTTCTCCTATTACCCTTGGGAAAATAAAAAATTCTGGGCTAAAAATCATTTTTGAGGAAAGAAAAATTATTTTTTTATTTTCACGGCTCTGCGTTATAAACTTCTGTGAAGCACCTGGGGGTTATAAATGCTCACTATGCATCTAGATAAGTTTCTTGGGGGGTCTAGTTTCCAAAATGGGGTCACTTGTAGGGGAGCTCCAATGTTTAGGCACACAGGGGCTCTCCAAACGCGACATGGTGTCCGCTAACGATTGGAGCTAATTTTCCATTCAAAAAGTCAAATGGCACGCCTCCCCTTCCGAGCCTTGCCGTGCACCCAAACAGTGGTTTACCCCCACATATGAGGTATCGGCATACTCAGGAGAAATTGCCCAACAAATTTTAGGATCCATTTTATCCTGTTGCCCATGTGAAAATGAAAGAATTGAGGCTAAAAGAAATTTTGTGTGAAAAAAAAATACTTTTTCATTTTTGCGGATCAATTTGTGAAGCACCTGGGGGTTTAAAGTGCTCACTATGCCTCTGGATGAGTTCTTTGGGGGGTCTAGTTTCCAAAATGGGGTCACTTGTGGAGGAGCTCCAATGTTTAGGCACACAGGGGCTTTCCAAACGCGACATGGTGTCCGCTAACGATGGAGATAATTTTCCATTCAAAAAGTCAAATGGCGCTCCTTCCCTTCCGAGCCTTACCATGTGCCCAAACAGTGGTTTACCCCCACATGTGAGGTATTGGTGTACTCAGGAGAAATTGCCCAACAAAATTTAGGATCCATTTTATCCTGTTGCCCATGTGAAAATGAAAAAATTGAGGCTAAAATAATTTTTTTGTGAAAAAAAAAGTACTTTTTCATTTTTACGGATCAATTTGTGAAGCACCTGGGGGTTTAAAGTGCTCACTATGCTTCTAGATAAGTTCCTTGGGGGGTCTAGTTTCCAAAATGTGGTCACTTGTGGGGGAGATCCAATGTTTAGGCACACAGGGTCTCTCCAAACGCGACATGGTGTCCGCTAATGATTGGAGCTAATTTTCCATTCAAAAAGCCAAATGGCGTGCCTTCCCTTCCGAGCCCTGCCGTGCGCCCAAACAGTGGTTTACCCCCACATATGGGGTATCATCGTACTCAGAACAAACTGGACAACAACACTTGGGGTCCAATTTCTCCTATTACCCTTGGGAAAATAAAAAATTCTGGGCTAAAAATCATTTTTGAGGAAAGAAAAATTATTTTTTTATTTTCACGGCTCTGCGTTATAAACTTCTGTGAAGCACCTGGGGGTTATAAATGCTCACTATGCATCTAGATAAGTTTCTTGGGGGGTCTAGTTTCCAAAATGGGGTCACTTGTAGGGGAGCTCCAATGTTTAGGCACACAGGGGCTCTCCAAACGCGACATGGTGTCCGCTAAAGATTGGAGCCAATTTTTCATTCAAAAAGTCAAATGGCGCTCCTTCCCTTCCGAGCCCTGCCGTGCGCCCAAACAGTGGTTTACCCCCACATATGAGGTATCAGCGTACTCAGGACAAATTGGACAACAACGTCCCTGGTCCAGTTTCTCCTTTTACCCTTGGGAAAATAAAAAAATTGTTGCTAAAAGATCATTTTTGTGACTAAAAAGTTAAATGTTCATTTTTTACTTCCATGTTGCTTCTGCTGCTGTGAAACACCTGAAGGGTTAATAAACTTCTTGAATGTGGTTTTGAGCACCTTGAGGGGTGCAGTTTTTAGAATGGTGTCACTTTTGGGTATTTTCAGCCATATAGAACCCTCAAAATGACTTCAAATGTGAGGTGGTCCCTAAAAAAAATGGTTTTGTAAATTTTGTTGTAAAAATGAGAAATCACTGGTCAAATTTTAACCCTTATAACTTCCTAGCAAAAAAAAAAATTGTTTCCAAAATTGTGCTGATGTAAAGTAGACATGTGGGAAACGTTATTTATTAACTATTTTGTGTCACATAACTCTCTGGTTTAACAGAATAAAAATTCAAAATGTGAAAATTGCGAAATTTTCAAATTTTTTGCCAAATTTCCGTTTTTTTCACAAATAAACTCAAAAATTATCAACCTAAATTTACCACTAACATGAAGCCCAATATGTCACGAAAAAACAATCTCAGAATCGCTAGGATCCGTTGAAGCGTTCCTGAGTTATTACCTCATAAAGGGACACTGGTCAGAATTGCAAAAAACGGCAAGGTCATTAAGGCCAAAATAGGCTGGGTCATGAAGGGGTTAAGCAAAGCAAATATTTTTTACATATGGCGCACCTGAACTATCTCCTAATTTACAAATTAACAACTATTTTTAAGTTTTGGTTTAATAGAATTTGTCTTCACCATCTGCTCATCATTCATGTCACTAAGGTCACATAAATATCTGAAGCTGCCCACGCACATACTTTTTTTTGTGTAGAAAATTGTTGGTAGGGACAGTAAATTGTGCATGGCTTTGTTGAGAACAATTGGTTGAGACAAAACAAGACCTTAACCTTTTTAGGACAGCACAAAATCTAGATTGTAAAAACAAAGCTCAGAATCTAAATAGTAAAATTGTTAAGTTCACCTACAAGAAAAACATGTTCATATATTATTAATTTACTGCAAGCCTGCCACATCTCTCATGAGAAAACGGCAACACAAATTACTCATAACTATAAAGTATAATGTGGAGATGTTTTATACATACTGAAACAATTTTCCAAGAAATGTTTTCAACAATAGTTGACTATTTTTCTCAAAATATACATTTATTCTCATTGTTTGACATCATTATTTCAGCGAAAAAGCTATTTTCCATGTATAAATATTATACAGGATAATGTATTCCTAGTATGAAAGAAAAAGAATATTAGGGCTTGGCCATTTTTTTTTCACTGTTCTACATATTTTCAAAAGTTGCCAGATTTAGTTATGAAATAAGCCATTTCTTAATGATTTTGACCTACTGAAGTCAAATCTGACAATGAAAATTTTTGGTTGGTTCTTGTTTCTATGATATCAAAGAGACATCATCCTTTTACTGCTACATATAATTAATGCATAAAAGTTTCAGTACTTTGAATGGTGGTAACAAAATCTTATGTGGGTCAACAACTACTGGATTCACAACATTTTTACTCCATGGTTGAAGTGAATGTCGGAGAGGCCAGTCTCTTTTTTTGTAGTGATATTCTGGTTCAGGACTATCCCACTCACATAGAAAGCAGCAGTACTTTGAGTATACTCCCTGGAGACCAATTACAAGGGCAACCACCTTTAAGTCACCACACAGGGGCCACAAATGTTGGTCAGAGTTCAGGCTCCTCAACAGCGGTTTCATGTTGCCATAGGTTTCTTTCATGTGAACTGCATAATCAACTGGAATTGAAGGTAGCGCATTGCTTTTATACAGCAAGGTATGTTTTAGACAAATCGATGAAGAGCCTCCATTGCTATGGATTATGACTAATCTTCAGAGCTTCCACTAAACTGGTGATGTTGCTGCACGCCACAGGATTTCCCTCCTGGATTTCCGCAATTCATTTTGGCCGTTGGATCCCAATGCAGCCACTGTCATAGCGGGAGAAGTCACTGTAAGATGAATATAATAAAGGAGTTGGGGGAGCTGTATGCTCAATGTCAGTAAACCGGATTCTAACAGACACCAAAAGCATTAGAATTAAATTCTGAATTTAGTGTATGCAAGCAAGGGCCTGCATTGTGCTCAGTCTGGCAGGCCTGAAACCCATGTCAGGAATATGTATAAGCCTCATTTTAGTTAGCAATCAGTGCTAAGCCTATGGTTGAAATGCAACCTAATAGGCACAATACGCTATCCCTATAAAAGTGCTGCAGATATCATCATATCTATCCAAGTGTATAAGAACTGAAAACAACCATATACCAAAACCTGGTTCACATATGGATAAAGTTAACTTACATGAATATAATGACAGGTCTCGTGTGTCTGTGCTGCAACCCCGACAGCGCTGTTTCGCCAATCAGGCTTCTTCACTTGCAGTAGGGCATGGCAGTACCTCCAAGGCGTACAAGGAGAGGTCAGGCCAAGTGTGCAGCTTGGCCAAACAATAGTTAAAGGGCATTATAGAATCAGGAAAGACGCTAGTATGGTCACATAAGTACTCCTTCACCATCTTGCTCAACTTTTCCGTCCTTGTCAAAGTTACACCCACAGATAGCCCTTGCTGATGTGAGAGTTTCATGAAAATGGCCCTGTTGGTGGACATTCCCCCTCACCCCTGAGTTGCACCTGGTGTGTGGCTCTCCCTTGTAATACTTGTGGGTAAAAAAAGCCAGTACATGTGCCAGCAGTGTTGTCTGAGATTAATCATTTCAGTAACTCTTCAACAACAGTCCTCTGGCATGCATGTACTGATAATGGCACATCTGTCTCCGACAAGGGAGAAGGAAATTTCTCCTTATACCGTGGGTCACGAAAGGTGCACAGCCAGTATTTCATGGTGGACAAAATGTCTTTCATGCAAGGGTCTTAGGAAAGGCATCTGGACATGAACTATGCCATGTGTGGCAGACTACAAAGAGTCAAACGATCAATTTATTTATATAGCCTTTATGACACACGCCAACAGCAGACTCGGGAAAATTAGTGACCGTGGTAAATATTTACATGTGTGTATCTCAGCAGGCTTTGCGCCAGTCAGACAACTGCTAGATAAATATACGCTATTTAACCAATAGAACTTTTTTTATATGGCCTTTATTACATACGCCAACAGCAGACTCAGGGAAATTACTGGTAAATAACAGCATTTGCTTATCTCTGCTGCACAACTGCTAGATAAATATTTGCTATTTATTTAACCAATAGAAAATTATTATTTTTGTAATATTGCCATTATGACACACGCCAACAGCAAACTCAGGAAAATTATTGGCACTGATAACAGTGACACATTTTCAGGCTTCGTGCCAGTTGCACAACTGCTAGATAAATATACACTATTTTTTTAACCAATAGAACTTTTTTTATATCGCCTTTATAACACACAACATCAGACTCCGGGAAATTACTGGTAAATAGTGACGCTTGCGTAGCTCTGCATGCTTTGCAATTGTCAAACAACTGCTAGATAAATATATGCTATTTATTTAACCAATATCATTTTTTTATGTTGCTTTATGACAGACACCAACAGCAGACTCAGTGAAATTGCTAGTAAATAGTGACGTTTGCGTGTCTCAGCAGGTTTTGCGGCAGTCGCACAACTGCTAGATAAATATTAGCTATTTCAGCAATAGGCGAGGAATATTATTTAGCAATTAGCTTTTAAAAAACATGTTTAGTAAATGCTGGCACTGAGGAATATTATTTATCTGTAAAAAAGTGGTTTAGTATATGCTGGTACGCAGAAATATTATGTAGCTCTAAACAGTTTTGTTTAATATATACTGGTACTGAGTAACATTATTTGGCTCTAAAAATAGCTGTTTTGTATCTTATGGTACTGAATGAAACCCTGCCTCTCTCCCTATTCCCTTTGTTTTTTACTACCCTATACAGCACAATGCAAACTAGCAGAGATCTGCAGCATGTACTTGCAATGATAACACCCAGGTGCTTACCTTTCCCTGTCCCTCATATTAAATCTCTCCCTAAGCTATCTCCACCTAACAGAGAACTAATCTTCACCCTCATGAGCTCTTAAAAGAGCTTTTTCTATTCACAAACTCTCCCTATATGTTGTTTTCACTCTAGGTATGCTCACACTACGCTCTCACTATGCTGTAACGTGTCTAAGATGGCGCCGGCAGGGATTAAAAATCCCTTATGATGTTGTAAGACCAGCCAATCACAGTAATGCCACACCAAATATGGTGCCGGCATTACTGTGATTTGCAAGCAAGCCCATCATATTCATTGACTGCAAATAAAGCACCAAACATGCTGAGTGAGTCACTCGAATATGTCGAGGCGAATAGCTAATTACTTGCTGAGTAAGGAATAGCCCAAATACCGTGCTATTCGTGCGAGTAACAAATATGCCGACTATATTCGCTCATCACTAGTGTTGAGCATTCCGATACCGCAAGTATCGGGTATCAGCCGATACTTGCGGTATCGGAATTTCGATACTGAGATCCGATACTTTTGTGGTATCGGGAATCGGTATCGGGATTAATATCAATGTGTAAAAGAAAGAATTAAAATAAAAAATAGGGATATACTCACCTCTCCGGCGGCCCCTGGACTTTACCGCCGTAACCGGGAGCCGTTGTACCTAAGAATGCGCACTTGAAGGGCCTTAGATGACGTCACGGCGCTCTGATTGGTCCGTAGCGGTCGCATGAGTGTCTTAGTGTCTGTCAGTGGCTTATTCGGAAGTGTATTTGCATATAGACATTACAAGGCCATTGAATAAGTACATGACTGGAAAGTGAGAGCACTGATTAAGAGAAGTGATCTGAAAGAAGCAACGGTTTTAGGTTAGGGACCTCTGGTGTTCAGTTTTTTGGGTGAGCAAGCTGTATATTATGTATGATAAAAGCTCTCAGACAAGAAGAATGACAGCAGATAAACTACATCAATTTCATAACATGAGAAAACCCTTTGAGTTTCCAATTACATCTTTCTACATGCAATACATTTTTCTGTGACATGCTGTATTTAACAAATTGTGGATTATGTTTAAAAAAAACAAATCTGTAACTTCCGCATCACTGTTTAATCTCAGCAGTCTAACATTAGAATAGTGATTTAGCAATTGAAATTATCATTCCATTAAAAATAATTTAAGGGGAATCTGTCAGCATGTTTTTGTCATGTAATCTGAGGGCAGGATAAGGTAGGGGTTAAAACACTGAATTAAGCGATCTGTCACTTATCAGACTGTTTGTTGTTATTTACTTACAGTGAAGGTTTTATCACTAGGACATTATCATTTCCCTGACTAGCTGCCTCATGCAAAGTCCTCAATCCACACCTTATCCTCCGATAAGCAGCACACTGTCAATTGACAGTGTTCATAGAGAGCCTGGTGTGGGCGGGGTTAGCTTTCTCAGTTCTGCTTCGTGCTGCCTCTAAGAACTCTCATTTTGTCACAACTGCTGTAGTCAGGAATCTAAGTGATAAGTATTTGGAATCAGGGTCTCTTTTCCTACATCATGCTGCACTCAGATGAGGTAGCAAAAACCTGGTGACAGCTTCCTTTTAAAGTGAATGCCTAATGAAATATGAAGATCATAACCTATAGCTGATGATACTTGTGCATTTTTCTTTTCTTGCTGCTTGTTAGTTGAGCTCCGATTTGGTAAACTTGTGATCTGTGACTACAACTTACTTGCAGTACCTACAGGGATTAGGGGGTGGCCTTTGGGGGGTGGTCACCTTGCTACTCTCTCCCTCACTCCTCCTTTAGTTCTTCTTTCTCAAAAATCTGATGTGAATAAACACAAGACCCTGCAGGATGTCGGTGTATGAAAGACTGTTATGTTACTGAAAGTTTAGAATTAACATAAAGAATACTGAAAAATAGAAGATGGTTCGGTAATTGCTGCAACTTTACCTAATGAAAATTATTTAAATGAGTTCACCCTGATAATGCAGCAGAAGAGAAATGACTAGATATCTATATGGATATGAGTATTTACTTTACCAATATACTGTACTTAATTGCAAACCACAATTTTCTGAATGCGCACTGCTTAATTGCAGAAATACTTACTAAAATGAAAAAGGTCAGCATTGCTCTTCATTAGCTGTCAAATCATCTTCCATTAGTGTTTTTAAAAATGTACATACAGTCTGCAATGTAGAGTTAGATTTTCTTGGAAACTGATCAAACTGATCAAGACTCATGTGCCCCTCGGGGCTTGTAGTCCTCCAGCAAAGATCGTGTTTATAAAGAATACTTAACTTAGCATGGAAGTCTGTTGTAAAGTGTGCTTTAGTAAGTTCTAAAAAAGGGATTATATATATTTCAACCATTATGATCACACTACATCCTGCTATACACAACTATCGGTATAACCAACACTTACATTTATTTAAAACCTTGATTATCTCTAATGGTACAGAGCATCTTAGGTTTGGTTCTCAAGAAAGATTTATATTATCTATACTTTTAAACTATAATGATAATAATTTTATTTCTATTGCGCCAACATATTCAGCAGCGCATTACATTTTAGAGGGGACTTGTACGGACAATAAAGACATTACAGGATAACAATGATCACAAGAATCAACAGACACCAAGAGAAGTGAGGGCCCTGCTTGCAGCTTACAATCTATGAGGAAATAGGGATGACACGAGAGGTGGATGGTAACATTTGCTTTCACTGTACGGTCCCGCCATAATGTAAGAAATCTAGTGTCCATGTAATGCTGCATGAACCGGTTATCAGCCAGAACATGTAACAGTACAGACACAGAGAGCTATTAAATGCATAAAGTGTGTGAGAACATGATACGAGGAACCTGGTTATAGTAAAAATTTTAAATGGGCAACACAGTGATAGCTAAATAAATGTGTTGAGGCGATAGGCCAGTCTGAAAAATGCGTTTTTAGGGCACACTTAAAACTGTAGGTATTGGGGATTAATCGATTTATCCTGGGTAGTGCATTCCAAACAATAGGCATAGCACGTGAGAAGTCTTGGAGAAGGGAGTAGAAGGTTCTGATTATTAAGGATGTTAACCTCAGGTCATTAGCAGAACATCTCTCTCATCTCTATAACCATCTCTGGAAAACAAAATTAGTTCCATTAGCTAACCAAGTTGCTTCCTGCTAGTGTCCTTATAAGAAGTAATTTTAGGAATCTGTCATCACACAAACTATTTATATGCATACAGTATGTTGCTCTTGCAAAGACAAGTCTGTTGTGCCCCTGGGGTCCAGCTGCCACAGAGGTACTGCACCTTACCCAGAGGTGTGGTATTCCACTCTCCTGGTAAGAAGGGAGCACGGCACAGAACTCTAACACCAGCATCCAACACTAAACACTTCAGTCTGGGCACCTGGGTGTACCCTAAGGGAGGATGGCCTCATCCCGTTCTGGAGGGGGTATATAGGTTGAAGGTATGGGTGTAGTCAAGGTGTCTGCAGGGAGAAGGAGAGGAGGGCAGACATGAGAGAGAGGAAGCAGAAAGATCAAGACAGACAGAAAGTAGTTCCCAAAGAGATGGAGCAGAAGGAAAGTGAGATGACAGAAAGACAGAAGGGGTCCTAGGGGCATGGGAATTGCAGATGCCACCCGTGGGGCCCATATTCAGATGTGGAGGGACCAGGTCGCAGGCAAGGAGAGTGGCCCCATTCTAGTGGAGAAACTAAGGACTCAGCTAGATAACCGGAGGCTGTGGCTTTTGCAAGAAGCACAACCACATCTGCACACATTCGCTAAAAAGGCAGTCGGATAGGATCCAGGGGGACTTAGAGCTCGCCGGCCGACAAGATCCGTGGCTGCTGGCTTGGGACACTGTGTGGCAGGTGCAGGGCAGGAGAGGAGAGAGCCAGCGCAGAGAGATGGCCAGAGGAGGGAACATAGAAAGAGGGTTCTGGAAAGTGCAGCCAAATTGCTAGATAGCTGGCTGGATCACTTACTTGGAGGACACAGCACCCCGGCTGGGGCAACTAAGAACTGTGAGTAAAGCATTGGAAACTGCACCCCTCTGTGTCTTCACACTTATTTACTGCGCCATCCACGCTGCACTACATCCACCATCAGCATCTCCATCTTTTGCAACCTAAGTGCCCTGGGACTAAAGCTCTGCCTATGGAGAGCTGTACCAACTCTGCTGCATCACCATGAGCCCAGCATGATCTCTTTAAGCAGGCACTTCAAGTCCATCCGTACCTTCATAGAATCATAGAATGAATCGTAGAATCATAGAATCATAGATTGTTAGAGTTGGAAGGTTATCGTGTCCAACTCCCTGCTCAGTGCAGCAATGCAGGATTCATTAAACCATCTCAGACAGATGTCTGTCCAGTCTCTGTTTGAAGACTTCCATTGAGGGAGAAATCACCACTTCTTGTGGCAGCCTGTTACACCCATTGATCACCTTTACTGTCAATAGGTTTTTTTCTGATACCTTCTCCCTTTCAATTTCATTCCATTGCTTCTCGTGTTTCCATAGCTAGCTAGCCATTTAATCCATCACCGAGAAATCTGTGTTTGAATCAACATGCAAATGAGGCTGAAGTGCTTTGGAAATATGGAAGCACTATGGCCCTGATTCATTAAGACCGACATGAAAGGAGTGTGTTGGCACACCAGTCAATGAATCAGGAGCATCTGACAAGAGGAGTCCACATCCTTGCTCCTTGACCTTAAATCTGACTCCAGTCAGTGCTTGAAGTAAGATTTCTGGCATATCATGAATTAGTTGATGTTCCAACTATTTTAGTTTAGCTGGGCAAAAATGCCAAAGGTTGCAAAATTTTTGCTCAACTCTACGTTGTGCACAGATGTTGTGACTTTTCAAAGGAATTTACACCAGAATTCTAGTGTAATCCTTTTGAATTAATCATGGCCTATGTCTCTCCTGCTCTATTCCCCATCCAGCGCTGCCTTCTCCTCCTTGATTCATTTTTTTGTGACTTTATAACAAAGGAGCTAAGGAGGGGAGGCTTGGGAAGTGCTTCCATATGTTCAAAGCACTTTATACTCAGTTGTATACTGATTCAAATGTACATTTTTCCGTAACAGAGGAACGGATTAGACCAAATGACTAACCCCTTTAACTTTAATCATGACTATTTAAAAGGAAAAATACTTAACAATGATACAACAAAAGTGATCAAATACAAATTCTAATTGGTCTCTATCCAAGTAGAAGACCATCAAAATCAATAGTAGCTTTATGTAAAAAGGTGCAAACATTAAATATCAGCGCATTTAACTAAATAAGATTAATTTTACAAAACGATGAGAGGGAGATTGCGGGAGTCAGTTGTCCAAGGTCCCCCCGCCTAAGTCTTAGATGCCGGTAAGAAGGCAGGATCACTGTCATGGGTATTACTTCTCACTCTTCATGCTTACCCAAGAAAAAGCTGTCACCAACAAAAGTACAAAGATCGCGTCTTAGAATGACTGCTCTAGGTGATTCTAAAATTTACTTTGGGGGGTCAGGAGATTGTGAAAGATAATGCACACAAATTAATGCATCAGGCAGCTTAGGTGTGCACATAAAAGCAATGGCAGCCATCTAATTGCTACATTTCTTGCCCAGCTGCTATTTTCACATCCAGCCGCCTTGTAATGTATGAGGGTATGCTTTCATGCTGGTTTGGCATGTAACTATAACTTTCAATTTTAAAGATAGACATCTGAGACACTTTAAAGAGGACAATAAGAGAGTGTACATTTTTCATACATTATGGTGATCCCTGAATAAATCTTTATCTCCTGCATTTCATAAATTGTAATGTTATGTGATTAGACTTGGACAAAATTCAAAGTTGGGCCCCCAATTCTGAAGTGCTGTATAAACACACACACACACACACACACACACACACACACACACACACACACACACACATAAATACAGCTCTGGCAATAATTAAGAGACCACCCCAACAAAACCCTGTCATGGGCAGTCCAATCTTAACCTTGCTCTTCCCACTTGCCCTGTACTGCCACACCTATTCCCTTGACGTCCTTGTCATCTGCAAAAGAGTTAAAAAAACAACAACAATATTCCTCATATTTCCATAGAGATATTGCTAATCCTTTTGTCCCATGACGGGTCCAGCTCTTCTACATTTAGATGGCAGGCTGCAAGGTTGCATGATGCGACCATACAGCCTGTCATCCAGCAGACACTGAGCACCGTGTGCTCAGTGTCTCCCTGTGAACTACTATTAACTGTCTGAGGGCACTGCGAGCAAGAGGAAGTTCTCCTGCTCGCCGTCAGACAAGTCCTGCGAGTTCACAGCCAATGAGCTCACTTCACCTTTCTGATGTCAATGCGAGTGCCATGGGAAAATTGCGCTGGAGCCTAAGCCATTTTTTGTAAAAATAATCCTTTATTAATTAAATACATGTACAGTAAGCTACACACACTCTGTACTAATTGTATTTGTCACAGACATCTGTATATCACACATATATATATATATATATATATATATATATATATATATATATATATATATATATATATGTGTGTGTCACTGCCATTTATATATTTACCTGTTCTATTTGTATATACTGTATGTAATCCATCTCTTCTATCCTGTCAGCTCCTGCTGTGATTTTACACTACAGCAGCTTTTTTTCTACCTATCTATCTATGTAATATATTGATACATATATATATGTGTGTGTCACTGACATCTATACATAGTGGGAGAAATAAGTATTTGATCCCTTGCTGATTTTGTAAGTTTGACAAAGACATGAACAGTCTATAATTTTAAGGGTAGGTAAATTTTAACATTGAGGTAGAATATCAAAAATAAAATCAAGAAAATGACATTATATAAATTATATACATTTATTTGCATTTTGCAGGGATAAATAAGTATTTGATCCCCTACCAAACATTAAGAGCTCTGGCTGCTACAGACCAGTTAGACGCTCCTAATCAACTTGTTACCTGCATTAAAGACAGTTGTCTTACATAGTCACCTTTATAAAAGACTCCTGTCCACTGACCCAGTTAGTCAGACTCTAACCTCTACAACATGGGCAAGACCAAAGAACGTCATAAGGATGTCAGGGACAAGATCATAGACCTGCACAAAACTGGAATGGGCTACAAAACCATAAGTAGGACGCTGGGTGAGAAGGAGACAACTTTTGGTGCAATATTAAGAAAATGGAAGAAATACAAAATGACTGTCAATTGACATTGATCTGGGGCACCATGCTTAATCTCACCTCGTGGGGTATCCTTGATCATGAGGAAGGTGAGAGATCATTTTAAAACTACATGGGGGGAACTTGTTAATGATCTTAAGGCAGCTGGGGCCACAGTCAACAAGAAAACCATTGGTACCATATTACGAAGTAAAGGTTTAAAATCCTGCAGCGCCCGCAAGGTCCCCCTGCTCAAGAACACACATATGCAGGTCTATCTGAAGTTTGCCAATGAACACCTGGACGATTCTGTGAGTGATTGGGACAAAGTGCTGTCAGATGAGATGAAAACTGAGGTCTTTGGCATTAACTCAACTTGCCGTGTTTGGAGGAAGAGTGTTGTGAACTATACTTCTTGGCTCCCTCTTGTGGTCACTAGTGATTTGGCACTTGGATTGTCTTTTACCAGGTTGGTACTCACCTGCTTCGTTAGGCCTGGGGTGTTGCTATTTAAACTTCCTGGATTCTCAGTCCAGTGCCTGGCATCGTTGTATTCAGTTCATTTCTGTTTGCTCCTGTCTTCAGGTCCTGGTTCCTTGCAAGATAAGCTAAGTCCTGCTTTCTTATTTTTGTTATTTTGCTTTGTTTATATTTTTGTCCAGCTTGTATAAAATGTGATTTCTGATACTGCTGGAAGCTCTAGGGGGCTGATATTCTCCCCCCTCACCGTTAGTCGGTTTGGGGGTTCTTGGATATTCAGCGTGGATATTTTGCAGGGTTTTTTGCTGACCATATAAGTCATCTTACTATTTTCTGCTATTAGTCAGTGGGCCTCTCTTTGCTAAAATCTAGTTCATTCTTACGTTTGTCTTTTCTTCTTACCTCACCGTTATTATTTGTTGGGGGCTTGTATTACTTTGGGGTCTTTTCTCTGGAGGCAAGAGAGGTCTTATTTTCCCTGATAGGGTTCGTTAGTTCTCCGGCTGGCGCGAGACGTCTAGGATCAACGTAGGCACGTTCCCCGGCTACTGTTAGGGTTTGTGCTAGGATCAGGTATATGGTCAGCCTAGTTACCACGTCCCTTTGAGCTGGTATTTATGTTTGAAGACTTTGCTGTTATCTCTGAGATCCTTTGCCATTGGGATCATAACAGTATGCCAGGCCTATGAATAGTTAATGCATTGCAGAAGTGGGATTAAAAGAAAAGGAGTTCTGAGTTTTTTGGTTTTTTTTCCTCTCCTCTTTCTTCCTTCCCCTTTTTCTCAGAGTGGCTGTAAGCTTTGCTGCAGACATGAATGTTCAGACCTTGATTACTAGTGTGGATCTGCTTGCTGCACGAGTGCAGAGCATTCAGGATTTTGTTGTTAGCAGTCCTAGGTCTGAGCCTAAGATACCTATTCCTGAGCTGTTCTCTGGAGATCGATTTAAATTTAGGAATTTTAGGAATAATTGTAAATTGTTTCTATCTTTGAAACCTCGTTCATCTGGAGATTCAGCTCAGCAAGTTAAAATTGTTATCTCCTTTTTGCGTGGCGACCCTCAGGATTGGGCTTTCTCGTTAGCGCCAGGAGATCCGGCATTGGCGGATGTTGATGCGTTTTTTCTGGCGCTCGGATTGCTTTATGAGGAGCCTAATCTTGAAATTCAGGCAGAAAAAGCTCTACTGGCTATCTCTCAGGGCCAGGATGAAGCCGAAGTAAACCGGCGCTTCAGCTCCTGGAAGGCCTCCACGGCTGCAGGGGCCCAATTAGCCACATCAGAACCTTTCTTGGTCATATATCCGTCAAAGGTTTAACAACGCTAGAAAAGTTAGCGATAAAGCGACGGTAGAAATTAGCAAACCCCAAGAACTTCTGAAGACTCTTAACAGACGTGGGCTGAGTCCAATCATGAATAGCTCGGACCTTGACTGGGTCCATCTCCACAGCAGAAGGGGAGAAAATAAAACCCAAAAAGGAAACCTTCTGCACTCCAAAGAGACACTTTGAGCCCTTCACAAACAAAGCATTATCACGCAAAACCTGAAACACCATCCTGACCTGTTTTACATGAGAATCCCAATCATCCGAGAAAACCAGAATATCATCCAGATAAACAATCATAAATTTATCCAGATACTTCTGGAAGATATCATGCATAAAGGACTGAAACACTGAAGGAGCATTAGAGAGCCCAAAGGGCATCACCAAGTATTCAAAATGATCTTCGTGGTGCGTACAACCTTGTGCGCATTAGGCAGGGAGATGAATGGAAAACTGCATTCAATACGCCCGAAGGTAATTTTGAATACTTGGTGATGCCCTTTGGGCTCTCGAATGCTCCTTCAGTGTTTCAGTCCTTTATGCATGATATCTTCCGGAAGTATCTGGATAAATTTATGATTGTTTATCTGGATGATATTCTGGTTTTCTCGGATGATTGGGATTCTCATGTAAAACAGGTCAGGATGGTGTTTCAGGTTTTGCGTGATAATGCTTTGTTTGTGAAGGGCTCAAAGTGTCTCTTTGGAGTGCAGAAGGTTTCCTTTTTGGGTTTTATTTTCTCCCCTTCTGCTGTGGAGATGGACCCAGTCAAGGTCCGAGCTATTCATGATTGGACTCAGCCCACGTCTGTTAAGAGTCTTCAGAAGTTCTTGGGGTTTGCTAATTTCTACCATCGCTTTATCGCTAACTTTTCTAGCGTTGTTAAACCTTTGACGGATATGACCAAGAAAGGTTCTGATGTGGCTAATTGGGCCCCTGCAGCCGTGGAGGCCTTCCAGGAGCAGAAGCGCTGGTTTACTTCGGCGCCTGTTTTGTGCCAGCCTGATGTCTCACTTCCCTTTCAGGTTGAAGTGGATGCTTCTGAGATCGGTGCTGGGGCTGTTTTGTCGCAGAGAGGCTCTGGTTGCTCTGTGATGAGACCATGTGCTTTTTTCTCTAGGAAGTTTTCGCCTGCTGAGCGGAACTATGTTGTTGGTAATCGGGAGTTGTTGGCCATGAAGTGGGCATTTGAGGAGTGGCGTCATTGGCTCGAGGGTGCTAAGCATCGTGTGGTGGTCTTGACTGATCACAAAAATCTGATGTATCTCGAGTCTGCTAAGCGCCTGAATCCTAGACAGGCTCGTTGGTCATTGTTTTTCTCTCGTTTTGACTTTGTGGTCTCGTACCTGCCTGGTTCGAAGAATGTTAAGGCTGATGCTCTTTCTAGGAGCTTTGTGCCTGACTCTCCTGGAGTCTCGGAGCCAGCTGGTATTCTTAAAGAGGGAGTTATCGTGTCGGCCATATCTCCTGATTTGCGACGTGTGTTGCAGAGATTTCAGGCTGGTAGACCTGACTCTTGTCCACCCGACAGACTGTTTGTTCCTGATAAATGGACCAGCAAAGTCATTTCGGAGGTTCATTCCTCGGTGTTGGCAGGGCATCCGGGAATTTTTGGTACCCGAGATTTGGTGGCTAGGTCCTTTTGGTGGCCTTCCTTGTCACGGGATGTGCGGTCATTTGTGCAGTCCTGTGGGACTTGTGCTCGGGCTAAGCCTTGTTGTTCTCGTGCTAGCAGGTTGCTTCTGCCCTTGCCCGTCCCGAAGAGGCCTTGGACACACATTTCCATGGATTTCATTTCTGATCTTCCGGTGTCTCAAGGAATGTCTGTCATCTGGGTGGTGTGTGATCGTTTTTCCAAGATGGTCCATTTGGTACCCTTGCCTAAGTTGCCTTCCTCTTCCGATCTGGTTCCTTTGTTTTTTCAGAATGTGGTTCGTTTACACGGCATTCCGGAGAATATCGTGTCCGACAGAGGATCCCAGTTTGTGTCCAGATTCTGGTGATCTTTTTGTGCTAAAATGGGCATTGATTTGTCGTTTTCATCTGCCTTCCATCCTCAGACTAATGGTCAAACGGAGCGAACTAATCAGACACTGGAGGCTTATTTGAGATGTTTTGTTTCTGCGGACCAGGATGATTGGGTGACCTTCTTGCCATTGGCGGAGTTTGCCCTTAATAATCGGGCTAGTTCCGCTACTTTGGTTTCACCATTCTTCTGCAACTCTGGTTTTCATCCTCGTTTCTCCTCGGGTCATGTTGAGTCTTCTGACTGTCCTGGGGTGGATTCCGTGGTGGATAGGTTGCAGCGGATTTGGAATCATGTGGTGGACAACTTGAAGTTGTCACAGGAGAAGGCTCAACGTTTTGCCAACCGCCGCCGCGGTGTGGGCCCCCGACTTCGTGTTGGGGATTTGGTTTGGTTGTCTTCTCGGTATGTCCCTCTGAAGGTTTCCTCTCCTAAGTTTAAGCCTCGCTTTATTGGTCCTTATAAAATTTTGGAAGTTCATAACCCGGTTTCTTTTCGTTTGGATCTTCCGGTGTCATTTGCCATTCACAACGTGTTCCATAGGTCTTTGTTGCGGCGGTACGTTGTGCCTGTGGTTCCTGCTGTTGAGCCTCCTGCTCCGGTGTTGGTTGAGGGCGAGTTGGAGTACGTGGTGGAGAAGATCTTGGATTCTCGTCTCTCTAGATGGAGGCTTCAGTATTTGGTCAAATGGAAGGGCTATGGTCAGGAGGATAATTCCTGGGTGGCCGCCTCTGATGTTCATGCGGCCGATTTGGTTCGTGCCTTCCACGCTGCTCATCCTGGTCGCCCTGGTGGTCTTGGTGAGGGTTCGGTGACCCCTCCTTAAAGGGGGGGTACTGTTGTGAACTATACTTCTTGGCTCCCTCTTGTGGTCACTAGTGATTTGGCACTTGGATTGTCTTTTACCAGGTTGGTACTCACCTGCTTCGTTAGGCCTGGGGTGTTGCTATTTAAACTTCCTGGATTCTCAGTCCAGTGCCTGGCATCGTTGTATTCAGTTCATTTCTGTTTGCTCCTGTCTTCAGGTCCTGGTTCCTTGCAAGATAAGCTAAGTCCTGCTTTCTTATTTTTGTTATTTTGCTTTGTTTATATTTTTGTCCAGCTTGTATAAAATGTGATTTCTGATACTGCTGGAAGCTCTAGGGGGCTGATATTCTCCCCCCTCACCGTTAGTCGGTTTGGGGGTTCTTGGATATTCAGCGTGGATATTTTGCAGGGTTTTTTGCTGACCATATAAGTCATCTTACTATTTTCTGCTATTAGTCAGTGGGCCTCTCTTTGCTAAAATCTAGTTCATTCTTACGTTTGTCTTTTCTTCTTACCTCACCGTTATTATTTGTTGGGGGCTTGTATTACTTTGGGGTCTTTTCTCTGGAGGCAAGAGAGGTCTTATTTTCCCTGATAGGGTTAGTTAGTTCTCCGGCTGGCGCGAGACGTCTAGGATCAACGTAGGCACGTTCCCCGGCTACTGTTAGGGTTTGTGCTAGGATCAGGTATATGGTCAGCCTAGTTACCACGTCCCTTTGAGCTGGTATTTATGTTTGCAGACTTTGCTGTTATCTCTGAGATCCTTTGCCATTGGGATCATAACAGAAGAGGAATGCTGCCTATGACCCAAAGAACACCGTCCCCAGTATCAAGCATGGAGATGGAAACATTATGTTTTGGGGTGTTTCTCTGCTAAGGGCACAGGACTATTTGACCGCATCAATCAGAGAATGGATGGAGCCATGTACCGTAAAATCCTGAGTGACAACCTCCTTCCCTTCGCCAGGACATTAAAATGGGTTGTGGCTGGGTATTTCAGCAAAACAATGACCCAAAACATACAGCCAAGGCAACAAAGGAGTGGCTCAAAAAGGAGCACATTAAGGTCATGGATTGGCCTAGCCAGTCTCCAGACCTTAATCCCATAGAAAACTTATGGAGGGAGTTAAAGCTCCAAGTTGGCAAGCGACATCTTAATGATTTAGAGATGATCTGCAAAGAGGCGTCACCAAAATTCCACCTGACATGTGCACAAACCTCATCAACAACTACAAAAAACGTCAGACTGCTGTACTTTCCAACAAGGGTTTTGCCACCAAGTATTAAGTCTTGTTTGCTGGAGGGATCAAATAGTTATTTCTCATTCCAAAATGCAAATACATTTATATAATTTATACAATGTGATTTTCCGGATTTTATTTTTGATATTCTATCTCTCAGTGTTAAAATTAACCTACCCTTAAAATTATAGACTGTTCATGTCTTTATCAGTGGGCAAACTTACAAAACTTACAAAATCAGCAAAGGATCAAATACTTATTTCCCCCACTGTATATATGTGTTTTGACGAATATTTCCTTTGAAAACGATGTGTAAGTGACATAGAGAATTGCTGTATGTAAAAGCTCATGTTAAAATCGCATTGCAATCGGATAGCAATCAGACTGCATTCAGATGTAAATCGGATGCTAAGTGTGAAAAATAGAATTGTACTGGCATGACACTCTCCTGACACTTGTGAGACTCTTAGCAGGGAGACTCGGACTGATTTTTCATATGTTTAGTGTGACTCCAGCCTTAGTTTCATGATCAGAGACCTCTAACCCAGCCAAATCAGACCTCCTATTTTGCACTGAAAAGGGACAAATACCCCATAACACACGTAATCTGCAGTTTCTGGTTTGGCTTCTTATCCTAAGTCATAATGCAAAGCTCATAAAGGATCAATATGGACTTTTAGGATTGCTGCATCCAATAGGTGACACTAAAGGTCCATTCATCTCTCTCCATGAAGAAGCTATTCGTAAATGTATGATGGTACACACCAGTCTCTATTATTCTGTATTTCAGTCCTATTTGTCTCTATATAATTCCTAAGTCCTACAGTATTTTCTTACTAGAAGCATGACGCCTTATTATATAGAATGGCTAAAAAAAAAGCTATTTTAATTTTTTCCTTGTCAAGAAAAGACAACACTTGTTGGGTAATTAATTCTGGACACACTTTTCTTTTTCATATCAAAAACCTGAAAGATAAAATGTCTTTAGGGAGATCTATATATTATGATGAATTTCAGTACACAAGATGTGCGCTCATCAGCGAAGACTATCAATGTGCTGAAGATAAGATGTATTTTTTAAATGGTTTTACAATCAACTTGAAATATAATTTGCTTTTTCCGTCCCACAGGAAAAGCAATAATTGAAGATAAATGTCATTTATTTTGCCTTTTGTCATTCTATGCTGACTGTAGCTACTATAGATCATTAGCAAAAAGATCACAATCGGATGTACTCATGACCCTTTTTATCCTGGGAAACACTTATAAGACCATTGAGGGGATAAAAGTGAACCTGTTGTTTGTCAAGGGAACTTATTAAATACAATATTAATGTACTGACTTCAAAACCTTTTTTGCTTCTCAAATGTGTTGTAAAGTATTTTAACAGCTGGTATACCCAGGGTAGAAGAAACGATTTAGTGTTATGATGATGTGTTGGCAAGGGACATTGTTTTGTGAAAATGGAAATGCAGCTCATGAGGCTTTAGAAGTGACCTCGCTGCATGTACTGATGTTCTTCCTCCAATTTTTGAGCAAGAAATACTATTTCCAGGAAGATAACAGCTTCAACCATTAACAGATTCAGTATTGTGGGTCTATTTTTTAATGTAAAATTTTGTGCATCGTAAATACTGTAAATTTTTTATATTAATTTTCTTTTTTAGTTGATTTCTTTTATGAATGACTCTTCTCTAAATGTTCACATAAAACTTCCTCATCTTAATATAATAGAAGAATTCTGACAAAAATAATTAAAACAATTGGAATGTTCTATTTTAACAACTTAAACAGTCAATACATTTTTTGAATGAAAATGTTCAGTTATGATTTTTACTTTTAACCCCTTTCTGACATTGGACGTAATATTCCGTCCATGTGCCCTGGGCCTATTTGACCATAGACGGAATATTACATAATTGCGATAGTCTGTGCACACGGGGGGGGGGGGGGTTGTATGCGGGCGATCGCTGCCAGGTGTCAGCTAATTCTGACGGCTGAAACCTGGCACTAAGTGCTAGGAGCGGTGACAAACTGCTCCTGGCGCTTTAACCCCCAAAATGCTGTGATCAAACATGATCGCAATGATTCTGGAGCAGGCAGAGGGCTGACAGCCCTTCTGCCTTTGGATCGGATACCCCGCGGCATGACACGGGGGCCGTGATCATTGATATGGTAACCTGATATCATCATGAAGACATCCAGGTCTTCACCAGACCTAGCAAACTTGCTGATCATGTCTAACACATGTAATTGGATGCAGTGACACAGAGGCACAGAGCAAGGGTTAACAGGGGAAAACAGTTTCTGATTTAATGGTTACAGGGATAGACCCCCTTGAAGGGAGCATCAGGGAATAAATCAAGTGAATGCCAATGGATACAAAGGGGAAGAACAACTCAAGGTGGCTGTTTATATATATATCAATTTCACTTAGCGTAACTCGGGTGCCTGTCTCTTCTCCTGGGTCGGGTGGCTGGCTGCCGGCTGAGGCTGATGCTGAGTTCTTCCGGCTCCTGCCTAACAAGTTGGTCTCCTTCTGGCGGCAGCGGGCATTCAGCAGTATGGCCCACTCAGCCCCTAGTCCGTTATGCTGCTGAAGGGGAGCAAAAAATGAAAATGCAAAACCAAAAACATCTCTGGTCATTAAGGGGTTAACACACAACAGGACATAGAATAGTGCACTAAATAAGACAAGTGATGTGAAGCAGAACTATTAATGTGGGACAGGGAGAAACAGTCCTGGCAGTAGATATTCGAGTAGTTCATAGACAAAGAGTATAAATGTTTAACCTTTTAACCCCAGAGGTATTTTCATTTTTGCGCTTTTGTTTTTTGCTCCCCTTCTTCCCAGAGCCATAACTTCTTTATTTTTCTGTCAATAGGCCATGTGAGGGCTTGTTTTTTGTGGGACGAGTTGTACTTTTGAACGACACTATTGGTTTTACCATGGCGTGTACTAGAAAATGGGAAAAAAATTCCAAGTACAGTGAAATTGCAAAAAAGTGCAATCACACACTTTCTTTATGTTTGGCTTTTTTGCTAGGTTCGCTAAATGCTAAAATTGACCTACCATTATGATTCTCCAAGTCAATATGAATTCACAGACACCAAACATGTATAGGTTTTTTTTTTATCTAAGTGGTGAAAAAAAATTCCAAACTTTGTTGAAAAGAAAAATAAATTGTGCCATATTCCAATACCAGTAGCGTCTCCATTTTTCGTGATCTCGGGTCGGGCGAGGGCTTATTTTTTGTGTGCCAAAAAAAATGTAATTCTGGCATTTTGACTTTTTTGAAGCTAGTTGCTACGCCATTTAGCGATCAGGTTAATCCTTTTTTATATGGATAGAGCAGGCGATTCTGAACGCGGCAATACCAAATATGTGTATGTTTGATTTTTTTATTATTTTATTTTGAATGGGGCAAAAGGGTGATGATTTGAACTTTTATTTTTTTTTATTTTTATATTTTTAAAAACATTTTTTTTTACTTTTGGCATGCTTCAATAGTCTCCATGGGAGACGAGAAGCTGCCATAACCAGATCGGCTCAGCTACATATAGACGATGATCAGTTCGCTTAATGTAGCTGAATTACTCACTTGTAATGCAAGGCGGCAGTGACAATCATAGAGGTCTCCAGGAGACCTGTGGTTGTCATGCAAACCCACTGGTGATCCTTGATCACGTGACAGGTCACCAGTGGGCAGATTTCTGGAGCGATTGCCGGAAGCGCTTGTTAAATGCTGCTGTCAGCGTTTGACAGCGGCATTTAATGGGTTAATAGCCTCGGGTGGATTGCGATTCCTCCCGCGGCTGTTTAAAACAGCTGACAAGTCCCAGGAAAGATGTGGGCTCACCGCCAAAGCCCACATCAAACAGAGGAAGTCTGACATCAGCGTAAATATATGCCTGATGTCGGAAAGGGGTTAATTGTGTTTTCATTGAAGCCTGGCAAATGATTATGATGTCCCCAAATGGTCTGAGGAGCACATTCCTTAAGTGATATAGAAAGACATAAATCCATGCGACACATTCATTCCTGCTCTGAATGTATCAAAGCTTGTTATAAGTTAGTATTCTCACCTACTACTGTCTCTCTGAGATTTGAAGTTACCTTTCAAAGCCAGCAATTTGATGTCTGTGATGCTGTGAACAGGGATACAAAAATGTTTGGCCACAGGTTCAATTTCCCCTACATACTGACCCCCAGTTCTTTTCCCTGTTGCACATTGATAGCTCTGCTTCACGTCACTTGTCTTATTTTCTGCACTTTTCTATGTCCTGTTGTGCATAAATATGTGTCTCTTCAGATTTAGTGTTATACTATGCCTGATGAAGAAATCTGAGTTAGCCACTAAATGGTATGAAACACTGAGTACTCTCATATGTTAATATTTTTTCTATCTACTGACTAGCACAGTATAAATATGTATTTTTATTGTATCAAATTGGACTAGTAAAACAAACTAATTTGCAAAATGTTAACTTTTTGTATTTTTTTTGTATACATTTTTTTGATTATACTTTTCTCCCTTGGCAAAAATTACATGTAAAAAGCTATTTTTTCAGGAAGGTGCAAGCACAAAAAGGATGAGCAGGATGGGAAGCATGGTGTCTCAGTGGTTAGCACTGTAGCCTCGCAGCGCTGGGGTCCTGGGTTCAAATCCCACCAAGGACAACATCTGCAAGGAGTTTGTATGTTCTCCCGATGTTTGTGTGTGTGTTTCCGCCAGGTACTCCTCTTTCCTCCCACACTATAAAGACATACTGATGGGTGATTTTGATTGTGAGCCCCATTGGGGACAGCAATGATAATGTATGTAAAGCATTGTAGAATATGATAGCGCTACATAAGAAAAGCATAATAAATAATAAATGATGCAGAAACAGCCAGTATAGTTGTAGACAGACAGTTGTTAAATTGGACTGGTAAAACAGTTATGCAAAACTCTTTTTTGGTATTTTACTTTTTTTGTTTTAAATTTCCCCCTCCTGACAAGAAACAGTCCTTAACCCAAAAATGCTGCAGTGCTAGGTAGGTACACGTAAGTTCATGACTGGAAATGAGCATGTGGGAATAGCACACAGTATTGTTGAAGGATGTAGGGTGGTTAAATTGGACTTGTAAAACAGTTATGCATTAAGTAAAGCTTTTTTTTAAGTATAGCTTTATTTATTATTTTTTTAAAATTTGCACCCTTCAAATCTTTACAGAAATTGATTTGACACAAAAAGCTAAGTAGATTCATGACTCAAAAGCCAGCACCTGCAATAGACCACAAGGACAATGTGGCTGGACCAGCAGCTCTTTGACTCCTTGATAATGCCAAGGCTCGACATTCTCCTCGCCTCTGTCTAAATCATCTTGCAGCAGGTTTCTGCAATTTTATGCACCTTTCAGTTCACCGGCACATGTGGTTCTGTCAGGATTTCATGTTCAACAACCTGCAAACATCCTGGCAACTTCGAAAACGGGTCCCAGTTCTGCTGAAGTAGTTCTCAGAACTGTTGCTTCTGGGCCGGTGTATGTGTCTGTGGCACTGTGACATCCTCGACCTTGACTTCAGAATTGGCCCAAAGGCACGTAGCTTCCACCAGTTCCCTGTGTCACCATGATGTGGTACACCTGGTATGGTTTTCGTCTCCCTGGATGGTGGACCTTGTAGTTGATGTCATTTAGCATCTCAACCAATTTGCATGGCCCCTGCCACTTGGCCAGAAGTTTACTTTCTCTAGGGCTAAATTGTCGCAGCCTCACTGAACGATTGTAGACTCTAGCCTGGGCCTCTTGTGCTTGAAGGAGGCTCCGTTTCACGATCGTCATCACCCTCATAATCCTGACCTGCATCTGGGCCATATGCTCAATGATGCTTTGGTGGGGTGTAACCTCTGCTTCCCAGGTCTCCTTTGCAATATTCAGAAGTTCCCAAGGGTGCTATCTGTATAATAACTCGAATGATGAGAGCCCCGTAAAAGCCTGTGGAACTTCTCTAAAAGAGAATAGCAGATATGAGAGAAAGCAATCTCAGTCTCAGCCATCATTTTCCACGAGGACTTCAAGGTCTTATTGAACCTCTCCACCAGGCTGTTTATCTGTGGATGGCACACCAATGTCCAGAAAGCTGTGTATTTATCCTCTTGACTTCTCCCTGGGGTGGAGATATGGTGAACAGCCTCTCATCCACTCTACAGCTGTTCATTAAACCTAGCCCTAAACATGGCCGATTAACCCCTCTCAGCAATTAGTGTGAGGGATTTTTTTTTTAGGTTAATATCACTGACGCTAACAACCTCAGTGATACATATCTCCCCTCCAGTAATTTTCCAGTGACTTTGTACACCACCTTCAAAGAATGGAGAGGTCTGTAATTTTTATTGTAGGTACACTTCAACTGTGAGAATCTAAAAATAAAAACCATAAATGACATTGTATGATTTTTAAATAATTAAATTGCATTTTATTGCATGAAATAAGTATTTGATCATCTACCAACCAGCAAGAATTATGGCTTCTACAGACCTGTTAGTTTTTTCATTAAAAAGCCTTCCTACTCTTCCCTCATTACCTGTGTTAATTGCACCTGTTTGAACTTGTTACCTTCACCATGGAAAACACCAAAAAGCTGTCTAAGGACATTAGAGACAAAATAGTAGACCTGCACAATACTGAGATGGGCTACAAGACAATAGGCAAGCAGCTTGGCGAAAATGCAAGAACTGTTGCACAATTATTGGCACAATTATTAGGAAATGGAAGAAACATAAGATGACTGTCAGTCTTCCTCGGTCTGGGGCTCCATTCTGGATCTCACCTTGTGGGGTAAGGGTGATTCTGAAAAAGGTCAGGAGTCAGCCAATAACTAAATGGAAGGACCTGGTTAATGACCTGAAGAGAGCTAGAACCACAGTCTCACATATTACTGTGAGTAACACACTATGCCATCATGGATTAAAATCCTGGAAGGGCACGCAAGGTCCCCCTAATCATGCCAGTACACGTCCAGCCACGTTTGAAGTTTACTAATGATCATCTGGATGATCCAGAGGTGGCATTGGAGAAATTCATGTGGTCAGATGAGACCAAAATGTAACTTTTTTGTATCAATTCCACTCACTGTGTTTGGAGGAAGAAGAAAAATGAGTACAATCCCAAGAACACTGTCTAACCGTGAAGCATGGTAGGGGAAACATCATGTTTTAAGGACAGGACTTTTGCATCATATTGAAGGGAGGATGGAAAGGGTCACGTAACGCAAGATTTTGACCAACAACCTCCTTCCCATAGTGAGAGCATTGAAGATTGATTGGTGGCTGGGTGTTCCAGCATGACAATGACCCGAAACACAAAGCCAAGGCAACTAAGGAGTGGCTCCGTAAGAAGCATTTCAAGGTTCTGGAGTGGCGTAGCCAGTCTAAAGACCTGAGCCAAATAGAAAATCTTTGGCGGAAGCTGAAACGCTATGTTGCCCAATGACGGCCCCAAAATCTGAAAGATCTGGAGAAGATCTGTATGGATGAGTGGGCCAAAATTACTGTTGCAGTGTGTACAAACCTGGTCAAGAACTACAGGGAACTTCTGACCTCTGTAATTGCAAACAAAGACTTCCGTACCAAATATTAAGTTCTGTTTTTCTACTGTATCCAATTCTTATTTCATGCAATAAAATGCAAATTAATTATGTAGCAATCATACAATGCAATTTTCTGGATTTTTTCTTAAGATTCTGTTTCCCACAGTTGAAGTGAACCTGCAAAAAAAGTTACAGACCTCTCCATCCTTTGTAGGTGGGAAAACTTGCAGTGTATACAATACTTATTTTCAATACTGTATATGTGTATATACATATACAAAGCATATATATATATATATATATATATATATATATATATATATATATATATATATATAGCTACAATGTGATTTTAGGTATCACCCTGTATCTTTATCACATTAATATCACATTATTTTACACTCATCTTTCACACCCATTCTATCCAACTTAATTTTGAGAGGGTGTAGGCTTTCTTTCGGTTTTACTTTACACAGTAATAAGTATATGTCTCCAGTTTTGCTGAATTACAATTTCACATAATTGAATACATTTCATAGAATTTTTTGTACTTCTTGATTAAATCAAAAGTTTAAAAGCTTAAATTGATCAATTTCAAAGTTTCATTTTGTTAATTATTTATTTAACTTTTTTTAATCATATAATTTTCATAATTTTTTTCAAATATTTCTGTAAAGTTTAGATTTTCTATAATATAAATGCTCTTTTCAACTTGGTTTTTAATGCATACTTCACCTTGAAATTATAGTCATTTAATTTAACCTTTAATCTGTCTAAAACTTTAGTACAAATTTGTTGCTTCTCCAGAAAACATGCTTTTTTGGTCCTTCAAAGTTCAACTTCAGAAAGTTATATTTGGTTAGCTTACCATGGTATATTATACAATTACTGAAGTTTTCACTACAATTAGCTGTCTAATCTATTGCCATAGCATTTAGATGCCGTTTTTATTGCATATATGTTTAAATGTGTAAGTATGGATTTTAGGACTGGTGAAAACTGTAGATTAGCGTGTAGATAACTTACTTTTTAACTTCTTTAAGAAAATATTCTGGGCATGGTCTGAAACTTGTGCTGAGGTCACCTTGTATGGAAAAGAAGAGAACCTGTAACTGTTTCCTATTTGTAGGTAGCTTTATATTGGGTGTTACCTTTCATTGTTGGTGAAAAGAAGAAGTACTGAGATTTTGTCTCTATAGGGCAGGATGTGTTAGTTTATTGACAGGCCAGTTTAAAAACTGTAACATTTAAGTTTTTGTTTTAATTAATGAATGGTCCTTTGGAAAATGACAAAAAATGTGTTAACATAAAACTATTTTTTATTATGCCACTTCATATTTAATCTATTTCTACAGAAACAGTTGTTACCTACAAAGGCTATGTTACCTATAAAGGCATTATAATATGGACACTATTAGAGTATTATTTATGCTTTGCTTGGCTGTATGATTTGGTTACTTAAAGAGGGTTTTATTTGGAATATTGCATGGGGCATTATTAATGCATTTTATAATGATATAATTAAGTCACTTAATGTATTGTGCTATATAGAAATGTTATTCATCATTTTAAGGTAGTGTTCTGCTATATATATTTGGGTTAAAGGACATATGTATCTGTGTTTTTAATACACTTAAAATTTCTTTCACCACACCAGCTTTTTAGATACTTATTCTTATGAGGCTTTGTTATAGCCAAGTACTGTAGGATGCCCTATTGTCCATATTAACCCCTTCCTGACATCTGACGTACTATCCCGTCGAGGTGGGGTGGGCCCGTATGACCGCCGACGGGATAGTACGTCATACGCGATCAGCGGCGCTCACGGGGGGAGCGCCGCCGATCGCGGCCGGGTGTCAGCTGATTATCACAGCTGACATCCGGCACTATGTGCCAGGAGCGGTCACGGACCGCCCCCGGCACATTAACCCCCGGCACACCGCGATCAAACATGATCGCGATGTGCCGGCGGTGCAGGGAAGCATCGCGCAGGGAGGGGGCTCCCTGCGGGCTTCCCTGAGCCCCCCGCAGCAACGCGATGTGATCGCGTTGCTGCGAGGGTCTTACCTCCCTCCCTGCAGCTCCCAGACCCGGATCCAAGATGGCCGCGGATCCGGGTCCTGCAGGGAGGGAGGTGGCTTCACAGACGCCTGCTCAGAGCAGGCACTGTGAAGCAGCCTGCACTTTCCTCAGATCGGTGATCTGTCAGAGTGCTATGCAAACTGGCAGATCACCGATCTGTATTGTCCCCCCCTGGGGCAAAGTAAAAAAGTTAAAAAAAAATTTTCCAAATGTGTAAAAAAAAAAAAAAAAAAATATTCCAAAATAATGAAAAAAAAAATAAAATATTATTCCCATAAATACATTTCTTTATCTAAATAAAATAAAAAAAACAATAAAAGTACACATATTTAGTATCGCCGCGTCCGTAACGAACCGACCTATAAAACTGGCCCACTAGTTAACCCCTTCAGTAAACACCGTAAGAAAAAAAAAAAAAAAACGAGGCAAAAAACAACGCTTTATTACCATACCGCCGAACAAAAAGTGGAATAACACGCGATCAAAAAGACGGATATAAATAACCATGGTACCGCTGAAAACGTCATCTTGTCCCGCAAAAAACGAGCCGCCATACAGCATCATCAGCAAAAAAATAAAAAAGTTATAGTCCTGAGAATAAAGCGATACCAAAATAATTATTTTTTCTATAAAATAGTTTTTATCGTATAAAAGCGCCAAAACATAAAAAAATTATATAAATGAGATATCGCTGTAATCGTACTGACCCGACGAATAAAACTGCTTTATCAATTTTACCAAACGCGGAACGGTATAAACGCCTCTCCCAAAAGAAATTCATGAATAGCTGGTTTTTGGTCATTCTGCCTCACAAAAATCGGAATAAAAAGTGATCAAAAATGGTCACGTGTCCGAAAATGTTACCAATAAAAACGTCAACTCGTCCCACAAAAAACAAGACCTCACATGACTCTGTGGACCAAAATGTGGAAAAATTATAGGTCTCAAAATGTGGAGACGCAAAAACTTTTTTGCTATAAAAAGCGTCTTTTAGGCTGGTTTCACACTTGCGTTTTTATCTGCATGCGTTTTTTAAAAAAACGCATGTGTGAAAAAACGCATGTAAACGTGGTAAAACGCATGCGTTTTTAGACGCATGCGTTTTTATAGAAAAACACAAGAAAACAAACAAAAAAAAAAAACCCTACCCCTAACCCTACCCCTAACCTGAAATACGTGGCACTAAAATATACGTTTATATACGTATATAAGTGTCACGATATTTCAGTGGCCACGTATATAAGTGCCACGTATATAAGTGCCACGTATATAAGTGCCACGTACTTAAGTGCCACGTACTTAAGTGCCACGTACTTAAGTGCCACGTATTTACGTGCCACGTATTTACGTGCCACGTATTTACGTGCCACGTATTTACGTGCCACGTATTTAAGTGCCACGTACTTAAGTGCCACGTACTTAAGTGCCACGTATTTACGTGCCACGATATTTCAGTGCCACGTATAACCACATAGTTATAGTATTTATAGTACGTGGCACTGAAATACGTGGCACTGAAATATCGTGGCACTGAAACACGTGGCACTGAAACACGTGGCACTTAAATACGTGGCACTTAAATATGTGGCACTTAAATACGTGGCACTTAAATACGTGGCACTTATGACTGTCAGAAAATGTTCATTAAACGGTTAGAGGTGAGGTTAGGGGTAGGGTTAGGGTTACCGTTGGGATTAGGGTTAGGGGTGTGTTTGGGTTAGGGTTTCAGGTAGAATTGGGGAGTTTCCACTGTTCAGGCACATCAGGGGCTCTCCAAACGCGACATGGCGTCCGATCTCAATTCCAGCCAATTCTGCGTTGAAAAAGTAAAACAGTGCTCCTTCCCTTCCGAGCTCTCCCGTGCGTCCAAAAAGGGGTTTATCCCAACATATGGGTTATCAGCGTACTCGGGACAAATTGAACAACAACTTCTGGGGTCCAAGTTCTCTTGTTATCCTTGGGAAAATAAAAATTTGGGGGGCTAAAAATCATTTTTGTGGGAAAAAAATATGTTTTATTTTCACGGCTCTGCGTTGTAAACTGTAGTGAAACACTTGGGGGTTCAAAGTTCTCACAACACATCTAGATAAGTTCCTTGGGAGGTCTAGTTTCCAATATGGGGTCACTTGTGGGGGGTTTGTACTGTTTGGGTACATCAGGGGCTCTGCAAATGCAACGTGACGCCTGCAGACCAATCCATTTAAGTCTGCATTCCAAATGGCGCTCCTTCCCTTCCGAGCTCTGTCATGCGCCCAAACAGTGGTTACCCTCCATATATGGGGTATCAGCGTACTCAGGACAAATTGGACAACAACTTTTGGGGTCCAGTTTATTCTGTTACTCTTGTAAAAATACAAAAGCTGGGGGCTAAAAAATCATTTTTGTGAAAAAAAAAAAAGAATTTTTATTTTCACGGCTCTGCGTTATAATCTGTAGTGAAACACTTGGGGGTGCAAAGCTCTCAAAACACATCTAGATAAGTTCCTTAGGGGGTCTAATTTCCAAAATGGTGTCATTTGTGGGGGGTTTCAATGTTTAGGCACATCAGGGGCTCTCCAAACGCAACATGGCGTCCCATCTCAATTCCAGTCAATTTTGCATTGAAAAGTCAAATGGCGCTCCTTCCCTTCCAAGCTCTGCCATGCGCCCAAACAGTGGTTTACCCCAACATATGGGGTATCTGCGTACTCAGGACAAATTGCACAACGTTTTTTGGGGACCAATTTCTTCTCTTACCCTTGGGAAAATAAAAAATTGGGGGCGAAAAGATCATTTTTGTGAAAAAATATGATTTTTTATTTTTACGGCTCTGCATTATAAACTTCTGTGAAGCACTTGGTGGGTCAAAGTGCTCACCACACATCTAGATAAGTTCCTTAGGGGGTCTACTTTCCAAAATGGTGTCACTTGTAGGAGGTTTCAATGTTTAGGCACATCAGGGGCTCTCCAAACGCAACATGGCGTCCCATCTCAATTCCAGTCAATTTTGCATTGAAAAGTCAAATGGCGCTCCTTCACTTCCGAGCTCTGCCATGCGCCCAAACAGTGGTTTACCCCAACATATGGGGTATCTGCGTACTCAGGACAAATTGCACAACATTTTTTGGGGACCAATTTCTTCTCTTACCCTTGGGAAAATAAAAAATTGGGGGCGAAAAGATCATTTTTGTGAAAAAATATGATTTTTTATTTTTACGGCTCTGCATTATAAACTTCTGTGAAGCACTTGGTGGGTCAAAGTGCTCACCACACATCTAGATAAGTTCCTTAGGGGGTCTACTTTCCAAAATGGTGTCACTTGTAGGGGGTTTCAATGTTTAGGCACATCAGGGGCTCTCCAAACGCAACATGGCGTCCCATCTCAATTCCAGTCAATTTTGCATTGAAAAGTCAAATGGCGCTCCTTCCCTTCCAAGCTCTGCCATGCGCCCAAACAATGGTTTACACCCACATATGGGGTATCAGCGTACTCAGGACAAATTGTACAACAACTTTTGCAGTCTATTTTCTCCTGTTACCCTTGGTAAAATAAAACAAATTGGAGCTGAAATAAATTTTGTGTGAAAAAAAATTAAATGTTCATTTTTATTTAAACATTACAAAAATTCCTGTGAAACACCTGAAGGGTTAATAAACTTCTTGAGTGTGGTTTTGAGCACCTTGAGGGGTGCAGTTTTTAGAATGGTGTCACACTTGGGTATTTTCTATCATACAGACCCCTCAAAATGACTTCAAATGAGATGTGGTCCCTAAAAAAAAATGGTGTTGTAAAAATGAGAAATTTCTGGTCAACTTTTAACCCTTATAACTCCCTAACAAAAAAAAATTTTGGTTCCAAAATTGTGCTGATGTAAAGTAGACATGTGGGAAATGTTACTTATTAAGTATTTTGCGTGACATATGTCTGTGATTTAAGGGCATAAAAATTCAAAGTTGGAAAATTGCAAAATTTTCAAAATTTTCGCCAAATTTCCGTTTTTTTCACAAATAAACGCAAGTTATATCGAAGAAATTTTACCACTATCATGAAGTACAATATGTCACAAGAAAACAATGTCAGAATCGCCAAGATCCGTTGAAGCGTTCCAGAGTTATAACCTCCTAAAGGGACAGTGGTCAGAATTGTAAAAATTGGCCCGGTCATTAACGTGCAAACCACCCTTGGGGGTGAAGGGGTTAATATATAATCTATTTCCTCATATCTATTTCTATTTCATAACATCTCTAAGCTTTATAATCATTATTTAAATTTATTCAGTGCTGCTTTTAATACCAACATGTAATGAACAAATTTACCCAGGAGATTTCTTGCCATATGTTATTGTTCAATATCCAAGGGGATCGAGTTATCTGTATACGCTATTCATAATTTAATTAATCATTACAATTAATTTCCATTTGCTAATGTTATACTTTTTTTTTACTGTAATTACTTTTTGGACAAATACGAAAAGTAAATGAAAAACAAGATTTGGCACAGCAGGCTTCGTGTAGAAAGTAGTGATCAAACATGGAAATTTTCCCGAAGTACTATTACACATTCCGCTGTTTGTCAATTAAATTGTTTGCAGAAGATTTTAGTTTTGACACAAGAACACAACGAATTCATAAAAGTTTTAATAAATCGACTTATTGAAAATCTCCAAGCGAGCATGAATTTTCCTTGCAAGAATAAGAAGCAGGATTGTTTCTGAGAATTCTTTTACTAATAATTACACATTTTCTAAATTACTACATTGCATCCATTAGTTATAGAAGCACACTATATGGACAGGGTATTGTGAAACACTTTTTAATTATTACATTGAATTTTGATTTTGTATTCAGTCTCGTTGCCCGAAATGTATAAAATCTAGCCCCTGGCCATGCAGTCTACCTTTACTAACATTAGTGAAATAATGTCTCATTCTAAAGAGCTTACTGAATGCAAGTGTGGTACTGTAATAGTTGTATGAAGTCAGTACATTCAATGTAATCTGGGTGTGCATCTAGTGCAGTTACAAGTGTGTTTTAGCTTTCTGGTAGACCACTTAGTAGTAGTGCAGCAGCATGGAAATCCTTTAAATCTTCCGCAATGCCCCGCAGGCGCTCCACAATTTCTAGAGTATTTCTTATGTAATATAAATCAGATTGTTGCCCAAATAAGCCTTACATTGAGGGTAGCAGGCAAACAGAGGTGACCACTTAAAAGGAATTTATTTTAAAATAATATATTTTATTAAACAAATTATTTTATTTTGTGTGAGGGATTGCACCCCAAAGAACCTCTGCACATACAGTACAGACCAAACGTTTGGAGACACCTTCTCATTTAAAGATTTTTCTGTATTTTCATGACTATGAAAATTGTAAATTCACACTGAAGGCATCAAAACTATGAATTAACACATGTGGAACTATATACTTAACAAAAAAGTGTGAAACAACAGAAAATATGACTTATAGTCTAGGTTCTTCAAAGTAGCCACCTTTTGCTTTGATGACTGCTTTGCACACTCTTAGCATTCTCTTGATGAGCTTCAAGAGGTAGTCACCGGAAATGGTTTTCACTTCACAGGTGTGCCCTGTCAGGTTTAATAAGTGGGATTTCTTGCCTTATAAATGGGGTTGGGACCATCAGTTGTGTTAAGCAGAAGTCTGGTGAATACACAGCTGATAGTCCTACTGAATAGACTGTTAGAATTTGTATTATGGCAAGAAAAAAGCAGCTAAGTAAAGAAAAACAAGTGGCCATCATTGCTTTAAGAAATGAAGGCCAGTCAGTCCGAAAAATTGGGAAAACTTTGAAAGTGTCCCCAAGTGCAGTTGCAAAAACCATCAAGCGCTACAAAGAAATTGGCTCACATGAGGACCAAGAGGAAGACAAAGAGTCACATCTGCTTCTGAGGATAAGTTTATCCGAGTCACTAGCCTGAGAAATCGCAGGTTAACCGCAGCTCAGATTAGAGAACAGGTCAATGCCACACAGAGTTCTAGCAGCAGACACATCTCTACAACAACTGTTAAGAGGAGACTTAGTGCAGCAGGCACTCATGGTAAAATGGCTTCTAGGAAACCACTGCTAAGGACAGGCAACAAGCAGAAGAGACTTGTTTGGTCTAAAGAACACAAGGAATGGACATTAGACCAGTGGAAATCTGTGCTTTGGTCTGATGAGTCCAAATTTGAGATCTTTGGTTCCAACCACCGTGTCTTTGTGCGATGCAGAAAATGTGAACGGATGCACTCTACATGCCTGGTTCCCACCGTGAAGCATGGAGGAGGAGGTGTGATGGTGTGGGGGTGCTTTGCTGGTGACACTGTTGGGGATTTATTCAAAATTGAAGGCATACCGAACCAGCATGGCTACCACAGCATCTTGCAGCGGCATGCTATTCCATCCGGTTTTCGATTAGTTGGACCATCATTTATTTTTCAACAGGACAATGACCCCAAACACACCTCCAGGCTGTGTAAGAGCTATTTGACCAAGAAGGAGAGTGGTGGGGTGCTATGCCAGATGACCTGGTCTCCACAGTCACCAGACCTAAACCCAATCGAGTTGGTTTGAGGTGAGCTGGACCGCAGAGTGAAGGCAAAAGGGCCAACAAGTGCTAAGCATCTCTGGGAACTCTTTCAAGATTGTTGGAAGATCATTTCCGGTGACTACCTCCTGAAGCTCATCAAGAGAATGCCAAGAGTGTGCAAAGCAGTCATCAAAGCAAAAGCTGGCTACTTTGAAGAACCTAGAATATAAGACATATTTTCAGTTGTTTCACACTTTTTGTTAAGTATATAATTCCACATGTGTTAATTCATAGTTTTAATCCTTCAGTGGGAATGTACAGTTTTCATAGTCATGAAAATACAGAAAAATCTTTAAATGAGAAGGTGTGTCCAAACTTTGGTCTGTACTGTAGTAACAATAATATTATGCATTAATTTGTTCAAAATACTACATTGGGTCTAAGAGAACCATATTATGATTATCTTCATATATAGGAGTATCGCTCTCCTGAAGATAGTTAAAGAATATATATATATATATATATATATATATATATATATATATATATATATATACTTATTATAAAGATCTGACCCAACTAGAAAAGACCATCAAGCAATCATGCCATAGAACATATTTATATGATTATAGCATTAGCCAATTTAAGATTAAATGTGTTTAAAGTGCAATTCCTTGTGTATTTTATGTCTAAGGTGCAAGTGTATATAGGTATGGGTTTAAATTTCTCCCCTAGTTATATCAATATGGAGACTGACATGATGGCCTATAGACAGATTTTTACATTACCTATAGATGGTAGGATAGGATGAACATGCAGTGGACTGCAGCAGGGTCTGTTCGTACTTCCCTCTGCCCCGATGTGCATTTTGTGAACATTTCTTTGGGGGATCTGAGGAAGTGTTCATGAAACAACAGCCACTGGGCTTGTACTAGGGGAGAAATTTAAACCCATTCCTGTATGCACTTGCACCTTAAATGTTAAATACATATGGAATTGCACTTTATCCATATTTAATCTTAGACTGGCTAATGCTATAATCCTATAAATATGTAAAATATGTACATATGTCCTGATTTACACCATGTCCATACTGCATTGGCCCAGGCTATGCAAAAGGACATATTGCACCAGAGTTCTTTGCTGCTGCCACAGTTGCGGCAACATGTGCAGAGTAGAATTCCACCATGTCAGCAGACCCCGCCCATTGGGCGGGTGGCTGATGGGTTGGCATGACAACCCGAGGTCTCCAGGAGACCCCTGTGGTTTTCATAGCCAGACAGCTATGAGCGCCGCAAAGCGGTCAGCGCTTATCGCAAGTGAGTATTTCTGCTACACAAAGCAGGACTGCAGCCCTGCTGTGTGTAGCACAGGCAATCAGATGATAGTAGCTTCTAGTCTACCATTGAGAGTATTGAAGCTAGTAAAAAGTTAAAAAAATTTTTTAAAAATATTAAAAAGTTGAAATCAACCCACATTCACCCCATTCAAAATAAAACAATAATAATAAAAAATATATACATATTCGATATCGCCGCATTCAGAATCGCTAGATCTATCAATAAAGAAAAATAATTAATCCAATCGGTAAACGGAGCTACAAGAAAAAAAGTAAAAAAGGCAGAATTATGTTTTTTTGGTCGCCACAACATTGAATTAAAATGCAACAGATTGTAAAAATATTGTATCTACACCAAAATGGTATTAATAAAAACATCAGCTTGGCATGCAAAAAATATGCCCTCACCGAGCCTCAGATCAAGAAAAATGGAGAAACTACGGGTTTCGGAAAATGACACCATTTTTTTTAACAAACTTTGGATTTTTTTCACCACTTGAATAAAAAAGATCCAACACATTTTTGGTAACTACAAACTTGAAATAATCTTGGGAATCATAATGGCTGGTCAATTTTAGCATTTGGTGAACATGGTTAAAAAAAAAAAAAAAAATTGTGGAATTGTACATTGTTGCAATTTCAGCGCACTTGGAATTTCTTTTCATGTTTTCCAGTACATTATTTGGTAAAAACAATGATATTGTTCAAAAGTACATCTCGTCCCGCAAAAAAAAAGTCCTCACACGGCCATATTGATGGAAACAGAAAAAAGTTATGGCTCTAGGAAGAAGGGGAGCGAAAAACATGAAACCGAAACTGAAAAATGGCCTGAGGTTGGAGTGGTTAAAGAGGTGATCTACTGAAATGTATATTGTGCACACTGATTTAAACCTTTCAAATAAGTCTTTTCACAAATACCTTATGTTGACATATTTGCTTCTGAGTGGTGCTATCACTGCTTACTTAGTCCCGATGACGAGACTCATGACTACAGCAGCCTCTGACATCAGGTGAAGGATTAAATCAATATGCACAATATACATTGTAGTGGACCACCTCTTTAATATTAAGCAAAAGAAAATAGTAAAGTGTTTACATAGTAAAACTATTGGGCTTAGAGAATCCATTTTTTTTCCTATACATTTACCTGTTTTTATTACTGCTGTGATGCTCCGGTATCACAATCTCCATTGAAATCAACAAGACAGCAGGGTGCTATTGGTGTAATAAACATGACACCAACTTGCAGGATATTATATTGTTTTAATCAGTTTCAGAACTGCATCTAGCTATTTCACTAATTCAATGTGTTTGCTATATAACATACTGCAAAAGCAATATCCTATTGTTGTACAAGGTTGTATTTTTTATAATATTATAGCAGCATACAATGACTATTGGGATGACTTGCAGCTGAAATAGTCTGATATGCCTAATGGAAATGTTACATCCTCTTAACTAAATTCCTTACGTCGATTTTCCCAGCTCTATTAAAAAAAAGAGCTCCACTTATATTGGAAAGAAGCATCATATTTTCTTTTTTCTTCTTTTCTGTTAACAACTAATGCTTAATTAAGGCTAATTCCAAAGTTTTAAGGGCAAACATACGTACGTAGAGAGAGAGCTTCTCTCTGCATATTTTCACCAACCAGTAAATGAGGGCAGGCCTGGTTTTAGACAAAGTGGGGCCCTGGGCAAAAGTTTAAAGTGGGGCACCAATTGCTAACATATCACACCATCACACAGAAATGTTTCTGTTGTATTTACATGCGCTAAGTTCAGGCCAATAAACGAGCGTGATCGACAATATTGAAGTCATTCAATGCTTGTTTTTCTGCCTCTTTTGGGTAGGTGCACACGTTCAGTAATTAGCAGCGCTTTGGACGCAGAACGTGTCAACTGCGCCCAAAGCGCTGCTGGCTATTGAACGCAGATGAATCCGAAAGTGTTCATTGAACTGTGCAGAATCACCGCGTCCAATACATTGTATGGGTGAAATTTATCTTGCAGAGACAAAAGGAGATTTTTGAGTACTCACCGTAAAATCTTTTTCTCCGAGCCAATCATTGGGGGACACAGGACATGGGTGTTATGCTGCTGCCACTAGGAGGACACTAAGTAAACAGAAAGATTAACTCCTCCTCTGCAGTATACACCCCTTCACTGGCTACAATTGAACCAGTTCGGTAGTAAAGCAGTAGGAGCATGAACAAATGACAAAATATGTCAAAACCAAGGAAGTAACAACAAGCCAAACAAGGCTAACAGGGTGGGTGCTGTGTCCCCCAATGATTGGCTTGGAGAAAAAGATTTTACAGTGAGTACACAAAAATCTCCTTTTCTCCTACGCCTCATTGGGGGACACAGGACCATGGGACGTACAAAAGCAGTCCCTGGGTGGGGAGCAATATGCTAATACCCCATGTACCACTGGCTTGCGGCTAAGGAACTGCCGCTTGCAGAATGCGCCTGCCAAGGGCGGCATCTGCAGAAGAGAGAGAATGGAAGTGGTAATGCTTGGTAAAAGTGTGCAAACTGGACCATGTCGCAGCCTTTCAGACCTGCAGTGCTGACGCCTGGTGCCGAACGGCCCACGAGGCGCCCACCGACCGGGTAGAATGGGCCTTGATCCCAGCTGGGATAGGAACACCTTTGGCACGATAGGATTCTTCAATGGCCGAACGAATCCATTTAGCTAGAGTAGCTTTGGAAGCGGGAGAACCCTTCCTTGGCCCCTCTGGAAGTACAAACAGGACATCCGACATGCGGAAGAGAGCCGTCCGCGAGACGTAACGACGAAAAGCCCTTAACACATCAAGAGTGTGCAGAGCCTTTTCAATGTGATGGACTGGTGCCGGACAGAACGAAGGCAGAACAATCTCCACATTGAGGTGGAAAGAAGATACGACCTTGGGCAGAAAAGCGGGAGAGGTCCTCAATACTGCCTTGTCCGGATGAAAATTGAGAAACGGAGGGCGGCAGGAGAGTGCAGCCAACTCCGAAACCCGTCTGATGGACGTAATGGCCACTAGGAAAACTACCTTCCAGGAGAGGAAGGTCAGGGAAACGTCCTGTAGCGGTTCGAAGGGAGTCTCCTGGAGAGCTTCGAGAACTAAATTAAGATCCCACGGATCCAAGGGCATTTTGTAGGGAGGCGCCACGTGGGAGACTCCCTGGAAAAAAGTCTTCACCGGCAACCTACTGGCAATCTTTCGCTGGAAAAGGACTGACAATGCCGAAACCTGACCCTTTAGAGAGCTAAGGGCAAGTCCCGACTCTAGTCCAGACTGAAGAAACTCCAGTATGGTAGGGATAGAAAATACCAGAGGAGATCGCCCCTGTTCGTCGCACCATGAGAAAAAAATTCGCCAGGTACGGTGGTAACTGCGCATGGAAACAGGTTTCCTAGCCCTGATCATGGTGGAAGACACCTTGGGAGTGAAACCCGCTTGGCCTAGAATCCAGGATTCAACGGCCAGGCCGTCAAAGACAGGGCCCCTGAGTTCTAGTGGTAAATCGGGCCCTGTGAGAGAAGATCCACGCGATCTGGAAGACGCCAGGGGGCGTCGGCAACCAGCTGAACCAGTTCCGCGTACCATGCCCGGCGTGGCCAGTCCGGTGCGACGAGAATCACTGGTACCCCCTCTGCCCTGATGTTCTTGATGACCCTCGGCAGCAGGGGAAGAGGGGGAAAAATGTACAGGAGGCGGAACTGGTGCCAAGGCAAGACCAGGGCGTCTGCTCCGATGGCCCGTGGGCCGAGTGACCGAGCAAAGAACTGTGGAACCTGTTGTTCAACCTGGATGCCATGAGATCCACATCCAGGGTCCCCCAGTGAAGACAGATCTGCTGGAAAACCTCCGGGTGAAGGGACCACTCACCCGAGGCGAGACCCTGGCGGCTGTGGAAGTCCGCCGCCCAATTCTCCACCCCTGGAATGTGGATCGCCGAGATGGGCGAATGATTGGATTCCGCCCAGTGCAGGATGTGGGACACCTCGAGCATAGCCATCTTGCTGCGGGTTCCCCCTTGACGGTTGATGTACGCCACGGCCGTGGCATTGTTGGATTGAATTCTGACTGGGTGACCCGCCAGAAGGTGGTGAAACTGGAACAATGCTAGTCTGATAGCTCGTATCTCCAGGAGATTGATGGGAAGGCGAGACTCTCGAGCGGACCACCGCCCCTGAGCTGTGTGGTGGGTGAAAACTGCCCCCCAGCCTATGAGGCTGGCACCCGGTGGACACCACCAGCCACTGCACAGGGAGAAAAGATCTTCCCTGGGTTAGGGAGGACTTCAACGTCCACCACCTGAGGGTCTTTCTGACCCGTGGGGGCAGGAAGAAGCGGCGGTCGAGGGAGGACGGATTGCCGTCCCACGCCGACAGTAGCGCATGCTGGAGAGGACGGAGGTGAAATTGCGCAAATGGAACCGCTTCCATGGCAGCTACCTTCTGCCCGAGAACACGCATGCTGAATCGGATGGAGTGGGAGACTGGACGGGAAAGACTCTGAGCTCCCTGCTGCAAGGCCAAGGCCTTGTCTTGAGGAAGGATGACCAGACCACGGGAAGTATCCAGAGTCATCCCCAGAAAAGAGATCCGCTGAGCCAGAATCGGAGAGGATTTCTCGAAGTTTATCTTCCAACCCAGGCGAGAAAGAGTATCCACCGTGAGAGCGACAGACTCTACGCAGGCTGGGTAAGAAGGACCTTTTATCAGTAGGTCGTCCAGGTACGGAAGTACCACCACTCCCCAGGAATGAAGAATGGCCATGGCAGCCGCCATGACCTTCGTGAAGACCCTGGGAGCGGTGGCGAGACCGAAAGGCAAGGCCACAAATTGGAAGTGCTCTCCGCGACATGCGAAGCGGAGGAACTGTTGATGCGGAGGAAAAATTGGGATGTGGAGGTAAGCATCCTTGATGTCTATGGATGCCATGAATTCTCCTTTTTCCATGGACGCGACCACAGATTGGAGGGATTCCATCCTGAAGTGATGGATTTTTACAAATTAGTTTAGCAGTTTTAGGTCCAGGGTCGGACGGAACGATCCATCCTTCTTTGGGACCACAAATAGGTTCGAGTAGAACCGTTTGAACCTTTGGTCTATGGGAACCGGAATGATTACTCCGTCCCCTTGAAGTGCCCATATGGCCTGAAGAAGAGCTGTTGACTTTGATTTTGGAGGGCAAGACTGGAAGAAGCGCGTCGGGATGGGGGGAAGAAAATTCTATTTTTTATCCGGTGGATACCAGTTCCCTGACCCATTCATCGGAAACGACTGAGAGCCAGGCCTGGCGGAACAAAAGTAAACGCCCTCCTACCCTGTTGGTGCCCCCCGGAAGCTGCAAGGAGTCATTGCGTGGAGGATCTATGGGATGTGGATCCCTTAGACCCGGGTGGTCTCTGTCTGGGTTTCCAATTACGGTTAGGTCTGTAAGAGACCTGGGAGCCTCGGCCACTGCGCGGGCCTTGCCCTGATGCAGAGGTAGAGGGAGCGGAAGATCAGTTGGTATTGTTACGAAAAGGCTGAAATCGGGATTGTTGTTGATACCGAAACAGCCGGGTAGGCTTTTGTTGGGGAAGAAATTTACTTTTTCCCCCGGTGGCATCCGAGATCATTTGGTCTAGCTTTTCTCCAAACAAACGACCAGCCTGGTAGGGCAGAGATGCCAAAGAGCGCTTGGAGGCCGAATCTGCTCGCCAATCCCTGAGCCACAGGGCTCTTCTAATGGAGATTGCATTCTCGGCTGCCTGTGCCGCGCAATTGGCTGCGTCTATTGAGGCCTTGACTATGAAGTCCCCAGCCTGGGCTATCTGGTTAGCCAGGTTGATCGCATCTGGAGGAAAGTCTCTAACTTTGGACATGGTCGTGGAAAGCGACTCGGCCCAAGCGACCATAGCCTTAGCCACCCAGGAGGCAGCGAAGGATGGGAAGAGGGAGGCTCCTGTGGCCTCAAAGACGGAGCGAGCCAGATAATCAATCTGGCGGTCAGAGGGGTTCTTAACAGAGGAGCTGTCTGACAGAGATAGGATGGTTTTTGAAGCGAGGTGTGACACAGTAGGGTCGACTGAGGGGGACTGCAGCCAGTCCTTGATTAGGTCCTGAGAAAAGGGATATTTGGCCTCTATGGCCTTTTGACCCATGAAGCGTTTATCGGGACGATCCCTATGTTTTTGTACAATTTCCTTGAACTCAGGATGAGTGACAAAAAACTTTTGGACACGTTTAGTCTTTTTGAATGACACCACGTGTTCGGGGGTAGGAACGGATTCCTCGTTCACCTTCAGGGTCTGGTTTACCGCCTCTATGAGAGAGTCGAGTGTCTCTTGAGAGGGGGAGAAATCCTGAATGTAGGAATCGTCGGACTCATATTCAGAATCGTTTGGGTTGTCTGGAGAAGGGGACCGGGAAGCGGAGGCCACAGATGCTGAAAAACCAACTGGCCCGTGGTCAGGGGATGGAACATGGACCTGTTTTCTGGAACCCCGAGAAGGAGGAGATAGAGTACGTCCCTTGCTGGTGGACGGATCCGTACCGTCACCCGAATCCACCGCGGGCTGACCTGAAGGGGGGCCCCGGAGGGAATAAACCGCCCTAACTAGTAAATCCATAGATCGTGTCAGAGAAGCTGCCCACTCAGGGAAACTAGGCTCCACAGGGTCGTCGTCGGCGGCAACGGTGGCAGTATCGGCGGGAGGCGGCTGCACAGAGGCCGGGACACAGTCCGCACACAAAGGACTAGTGTGAGCTCGGGGCAGGGCCGCATTGCAAGTGGCACATACAGTGAAAAATACTGTGTGTTTCTTGTTACCCCTTTTAGTCTCCTTGGATTGAGACAGTGTCTTTGGAGACAGAGCGGGCAGTATACGCAGGGAAGGGGTTAAGCTTTCTTGAAGCAGCTTACCCACGGTCCTGTGCTTGTGTCCCCGGGGAGGAATTAGCTGTGGTGGTTCTCTGGAGTGCTGTGGACGCGTGGGCTCCTTGTAGGGAGAGGGAACAATATGGCTCCCGAGATCTGCAGGGCGCTTCTAGTCCCAGATGAGAAGCGCCGATATAGGGCGTGGGGTTACGGCCATGGGAGGGATCTGCCCACTGCGGCCTACTCCAGCTGAAAAGCCAGGGGCTAAATTTTCGGCCTGCCCGGCAATGCACGGCGGCCGCAACAGAGCGACGCTAACCACCGCAGCCTCCCGACCGCCGACGCCTCTCCCCAGGGACTCTGCCGCAAGATAGGGACCACTGTGGCCTACTCCGGCTGAAAATCCGGGGGCTAAATTTCTGGCCTGCCCGACGATGCGCGGCGGCCGCAAGAGATCCGGAGCGCAGGAGGAACTCCTGTGTACTCACAGTGCGGCCTCCATGGCTGCCGGTGCAGGTCCCCCTGTCCCTGCGTGCTCCATCCATCCTCGGATCCTCTTCTGGAACTGGTACGTTCCCTTTGTGCAACGCCGTGTAAAGTGGGCCTTGTATGTCGGGCCCCCGGAGAGGTACAGTAGAGCAGGCTCTATGTACTCGCCTGTTGTGAATTCTGCTTTTGGGCTCCCTCCGGTGGTTGTAGGTGGTAATGCAGTTGTCCCTGAGGTGCAGTCCTGGTCAGGTGTATCTGCTGATTGAAGTTCTGACTGGGGTATTTAGGCGTGCAGGATTCATTAGTCCTTGCCAGTTGTCCATGGTTGTTGGGAGGTTTTGGTCCTGGTTTGGTTCCTTCTGCCTTCTGCCAAATCAGCAAAGATAAGTGTCTGGTTTTGTTTCTGTGGCACACATGCTGTGTGCTTAATAATTCTGTGCTATTCAGTGTTTTTTTGTCCAGCTTAGATTGTGTCAGTATTTTCTCAGTCTTGTTGGATTCTCTGGAGTGGCAGATATACATTCCATGTCTTTAGTTAGATTGTGGAACCTTTTGTATTATCTGCTGTGGATATTTTTGGAAGGGTTTTAATACTGACCGCTTAGTATTCTGTCCTATCCTTCCCTATTTAGCTAGAGTGGCCTCTTTTGCTGAATCCTGTTTTCTGCCTGCGTGTGTCTTTCCTCTCCTACTCACAGTCAATATTCGTGGGGGGCTGCCTATCCTTTGGGGTTCTGCTCTGAGGCAAGGTAGTATTCCTATTTCCATCTATAGGGGTATTTAGTCCTCCGGCTGTGTCGAGGTGTCTAGGGTTTGTTAGGCACACCCCACGGCTACTTCTAGTTGCGGTGTTAGTTCAGGTTTTGCGGTCAGTACAGTTTCCACCTACTCCAGAGAAAGTTCATGCGGCTCCAAAGTCACCGGATCATAACACTCGCCGTCTTGTAGGGGGAAGGGAGATCGGGACCAAAGATGGCAGACCGTCGCCCCAGAAAAGAATTGGCGTGCTCCAGCATCGCAGGAGAGGGACGGGGAGGTATACTCGCCGTGCTCGCCTGTTGCTGGTTCGGGGGAGAGCGGGCCCTATAAAAGGGATCCGTCGCCCCCTTCACTCAGTTGAATAAAAAATAAAAATTTACGGAAAAATTAAAATTAAAATTAAAATAAGAAAATTGGGGTCTGAAAAAAAGACCCAAGTGCCTCCTTCAGACACTAAGCAAGAACTGGTTGAATTGTAGCCAGTGAAGGGGTGTATACTGCAGAGGAGGAGTTAATCTTTCTGTTTACTTAGTGTCCTCCTAGTGGCAGCAGCATAACACCCATGGTCCTGTGTCCCCCAATGAGGCGTAGGAGAAATAAAGATAAATTGATATGCTGCCGTCTGGAAAGACGTGCTGCTTGTCAGTCTCCACGGGTGAGCTGCGGGAGTCTGTGTACATATAGTGGGCATGGGATTTCTTGAAATCCCATCCACTATGCTGTAACATCTGGCCGCTGCAGTAGTACGCAGCATCCAACCCGCATTGTTTACTGACCGTGTACACCTACCCTTACTCTGGCTGAGGAAGAATAATTGGTACAGATAGTCCTCAATACAGTATAATGCAGGTCCCATATAGTACACATAGTAAAATGCACTCCCCATGGTCCTTGGTAGAGTATAATACAGCCCCCCTCATAGAGTATACTGTAGTCCCCTCATAGAGTATACTGCAGCCTCCCTCATATAATATACATCAGCCCCCTCATAGAGTATAATGCAGCCCCCTCAGAGTATAACGCAGTATTATGCAGCCCCCTCAGAGTATAATGCAGCCGCCTCAGAGTGTAATGCTGACCCACACACAGTTTAATGCAGGCCTCACACCTACAAACACACATAGTATAGTGCATGTTACTCCCGGTTCTGGCACTGCCCCCAGTTTTGGTCCCTCACCTGCTCCTGCTCCAGGGACAGTCCCTGCAGCTCTGCGAGGTCCTTGCCTGGATCCTCGCTCTCAGTCTGTTTCTCGGCGTCCTCCTGTTGCTTCTCCCTCTCCCACTTCCTGGCACACCTCCAGGGAGAATGCTTAGGTCACGCAAGTGCATACCTCTGGTCTCTTAAAGGGACAGTGCACATTTTTTGAAAATCTTAATTAGCCAATGGCAGCGTACTGATTACTACTTCTGGCACCTCCGTCATATGGAGGGTGCCGGAGCAACAAGTATCTACTCTTGCTATTTCCGGTTTTGTTCATGATCTGACTGCGCGGTAATAGCATTCCATATTGCACTCTGCTTATACTGTTTTCGCAGAAGATCAGTGTCCAGTTCTTCGGCAATCCTCAGACGACTCCTGCACCTTGATATTCAAGTGCCATCCCATTCCGCCACCTGCCATCCATACACTGGACAACACTGAAGATGCCAGAGCCAGCTTCCTCCCATCTACCCGGAATTTGACTACCCTCACCAGAGTCAACTCCACATCTCATACCCGTTGTCCGTCGGTCTGCTCCACCATCTTTATTATATTTGTTTACCTGTTTGTCCCTATGGGACAGCTGCCACGTGTCCGGGTCTAACTGGAGTTAGCACCTGTATCCCCCAGGTATTCCACTCTGGTCCTGTTCAGGGATCTTACTACTGATACCTGGGGCTCACTAGCTACACCTTTTTCGGAGCCCCCCAGACCTAGGTCCCAAGGTTCCACTTTAAAAATAAAAAACAAATGTGTACTTCATCACCTGTGCCTCTGCTTCCATTCGTTACAGATTGCTCCGGCCATGGAACCCACTGGATCCCAAAAACCTCCAACTGTGGAGCTTTGCCAAGAGGTGATCCGTCTAAGGGATCAACAGGATAAGATCTTCACAGCTTGTCTACCCGCATGGATTGTCTGCTGACCCCGGCTGCAACTGACTCATCTACCAGCACCCAGGTACCCGCCTGCACGGCAAGTAAAGGTCCTCGCCTGGCAGCCCCTACCCGCTTCCATGGTGACACCACTCAGTGTCGGAGTTTCATCAATCAGTGCACGCTGCACTTAGAAATCCTGGGGCATATGTTTGCTTCCGACCGAGCTAAGGTGGGCTTCATAATGTCACACCTTGCCGGAGAGGCCCTCACCTGGCTGAACCCTCTATGGGAGAGAGGGGATCCTCTGGTTAATGATCTCCAGTCTTTCCTAGCCGCATTTCGCAGGACCTTCAATGAACCTGGTCATGTCACGTCGAGAGCTTCAGCTCTGCTTCGACTACGACAAGGAAAGCTCACGGTGACTCAGTATGCTGTTTGGTTCCGCACTCTTTCGTTTGAATTATCCTGGAATACTGAGTCCATGCCGGCTACCTTCTGGAAGGGTTTGTCTGGAAGAATCAAGGATGAGCTGGCAGGACGGGACAGCTACCACCCTGGATGACCTGATTTCCCTCTCAACCCAAATGGATTTACATTTTTAGGAACGTGCCAAGGAGATCAAATGAGACAAAAGGCCCTATCACCTGGGTTCTACTTCACCTAAGTTGGCTACCTCATCTTCCTCCCCTGAGCCCATGGAGGTCGATCGTGTAAGTTTGGCCAGTCACCGCCAGGAGGAGCGTCACAAAGAGGGAAGTTGTCTCTACTGTGGTAGTCTTGAACATCTGATTCGTACCTGTCCAAAGAGGTAGGAAAACTCCAGTGCCTAGGTTGGGATGGAGAGGCCACCCTAGGAAGAGAACATTCCTCTCCATCTTTGCAAGTCTCGGTCACTGTATCTTTTGGAGCAATTGAATTCTCTGAACTCTGTTTGCTGGATTCTGGAGCTGCAGGGAACTTCATCCAGCAGGCACTTGTGGATCGCTACCACTTACCAGTCCAGTGTCTTGCTGATCTGTTGCGGGTTACCGCCGTAGATGGCAAACCACTGACCGAGCCCATGTGGTTTCAACCCAAGCCTGTGGAACTCTGGGTAGGTCTAATGCATTCTGAAAGAATCCGTTTTTATGTGTATCCTGGTTTGTCTTATCCCGTACTTTTAGGTCTTCCATGGCTTCAGATGCATGAACCGGTCCTAAACTGGAGAACAGGAGAGGTTCTGCATTGGGGAGATTGCTGCATAGATCGATGCTTAACCCGGATTCATTTCATTTCAACTCCAGTCCGACTAGTTTCCTTGCCAGGGTTACCATCCTCTTACTGGTCCTTCTCTGTTGTTTTGGGGGAAAAAGAGGCTGAGAGACTACCTCCACAAAGTTCATATAATTGTCCGATTGACCTTCTCCCCGGAACATCTCCTCCTCACGGTGGAGTTTATCCTCTTTCTCAAGCAGAGACTCAGGCCATGTCGGACTACATCCAAGAGAACCTGGCAAGAGGATTTATCTGAAAGTCATCTTCACCGGCAGGAGCTGGATTCTTCTTTGTGAAGAAACAAGATGGATCCCTGCTGCCCTGTATCGACTACCTGGGCCTAAACCAGATCACAGTAAAAAACAAATATCCATTACCTCTTATTTCAGAGCTGTTTGATGGTCTTCGACAGGCCAGGATCTTTACTAAATTGGATTTCAATGGGGCCTACAACCTGATCCGAATCCAAGAAGGAGAGGAATGGAAAACAGCCTTCAACAGCCGTGATGGCCACTGCGAATACCTGGTAATGCCATTTGGCCTAAGCAATGCACCTGCGGTCTTTCAGGAATTTGTTAATGACATTTTCAGGGACCTGCTCTATACTTGTGTCATTGTCTACCTGGATGACATTCTGATCTTCTCTGCAGACTTGGCCTCACATCGGAGGCAAGTGCATCTGGTAATACGAAGACTTAGAGAAATTTGGCTTTATGCCAAATTCGAGAAATGCCTTTTTGAACAATCCTCTTTGCCTTTTCTTGCTTACATTGTATCTTCTACAGGATTAAAGATGGACCCTGAGAAGTTGTCTTTTGTCCTCAAGTGGCCTCGTCCATCTGTACTAAAAGCCATACAAGGATTCCTGGGGTTCTCTAACTACTACCGGCAATTCATCCCACACTTTTCCACCCGAGTGGCGCCCATCACAACTTTAATCCGGAAAGGGGTAAACGCCAAGCAATGTTTTCCTGAGGCAGAGGAGGCCTTTGTTTCTCTCAAAAAAGCCTTCGCTTCTGCACCCTTTCATCCAAATTCTAATGAGCATTTTTTCCTTGAGGTAGATGCTTCCTCAATAGGTGCAGGAGCGGTTCTCACCCAAAAATCGTCTACCTGTAGGATGGTCTCCTGTGTTTTTTTCTAAGGTTTTTACCCCGGCAGAGAGAAACTATTCCGCTGGAGATCGGGAACTGTAGGCTATCAAACCAGCTTTGCAAGAATGGAGACATCTTCTAGGAGGAGCATTTCATCAGGTAGTCATATTCACCGATCATAAAAACCTTGCATACCTTCAATCCGCACAGAGGCTGAATCCCCGTCAGGCCTGATTGGCCTTGCTTTTTGCTCATTTAATTTTGTCCTTCAATTCTTTCCAGCTGACAAAAACGTCAAGGCAGATGCACTCTCCAGAGCCTTTCTGCCTCCTGTGCTGGAGGAAGAACCTTATTACATTATTGATCCTTCAAGGTTAGTTTCTGTTGCCTCTATTGTGCTTGCCCCAGGAAAAACTCTCGTGACCACCTCGAAAGTAATCGTGTCATGGGGTGGGGTCATTCTTCCAAGTTGGCTGGCCACGCTGGTCAAAAAAAGACTCTGCAACTCATCACCCTTTACTACTGGTGCCTCAAGAGAAGGAAATGATGCTCATTAGTGTGTGTGGCTTCCTCATGCCTGTATGACCTCCCTAAAATGCCTGGGCATGCTCCTGATGAGGCGGCGGATGGTCTCCTGAGGGATCTCCTCTCAGACCTGGACTAAAGCATCCAACAACTCCTGGACAGTCTGTGGTGCAATGTGACGTTGTTGGATGGTGCAAGACCTGATGTCCCAGATGTGTTCAATCGGATTCAGGTCTGGGGAACGGGCGGGCAAGTCCATAGCTTCAATGCCTTAATCTTGCAGGAACTGCTGACACACTCCAGCCATATGAGTCTGGCATTGTCCTGCATTAGGAGGAACCCAGGGTCATCCGCACCATGTCTTGATAATTGCCAATAATTTCCATCTGTTGTCTATTCCATTTGCACAACAGCATGTGAAATTGATTGTCAAACAGTGTTGCTTCCTAAGTGGACAGTTTGATTTCACAGAAGTTTCATTTACTTGGAGTTATATTCTGTTGTTTAAGTGTTCCCTTTCTTTTTTTGAGCAGTATATTTATATACAGTATATATATATATATATATATATATATATATATATATATATATATATATATAAATATATATATAATTATTTAAAGTATACTTAATATAAATATTTCTATTTTAGTAAGTAGTTTATAAATATATGTAATGCACTTTGACTTCACTTTCTGTATATATATATATATATATATATATATATATATATATATATATATATATATATATATATATATATATGTATATATATATATATATATATATATATATATATATATATATATATATATATATTATATAGTTATTGATATTCTTTCACTGGCATATTTTTGACAATAAAATTCTATTTATAGGGATATATGTTTTAAATGTTTTGAATTCCTTTTTTCTTTTTTTGTCACATATTTTTATTTTTTTTTTCCCTGGCACTCACACTTCACATCCTCTCCCACTGTTTTTAGTGGGATCCTACTTGTTTTTTCACGTTGCTTCTTTATCACGTCACACTTGGATTTTTATAATGCATTTTTCACACCTTATGGCATAATGTTTGTGTTTGCAAGTTTAGGGTCAGGTGAATGACTTATTGCTTGTGATTTTTTATTAGATGTGAACACATACAGCGCATACTTATGGTATTTACACAATAATATTTATCTTTATTGTATTTTTTATTTTTATATTTATATTTTTATGTTATTTCTCTATGTTTTTTATTATTTTCATCATATTTCATAATATTTTATATTTATTTTTCTGAATTATTATACTCATTCTAGTTTAATATAATTTGTATATAAAAAGTATATTAATATGTACTCTTATTGAAAATATTAAAGTACATATTTGCACATTTTATTTAGGCTCACTTATAACACTATCTTGATTTTATTTTTATTCATACTTTTTTATTCCATTGGTATTGACATCTGATTGTTATTTCTGATGCCTATGTTTAAGACAATAGCTTAATTCACTTGATTACAGACAAATCCTTTTCAAGTGTGTTTTTATTATCATGTTTCAGATTTATTAATAATATACCACTAGGTGTAAACATTATATTATATTATATTGTCTAAGGCTATTATGGCTATTTATTTATTTATTTAAATATTTCTAGACTTTTCACCATGTGGGGCTTTTATATCATGTTTTCAAATTTATATATGTATATAAATTGTTGGCTACTCTATATGGCTTGTATATATATTTGTTAAGACTAGGGTTGAGCGACTTTCATTTTTTTAAGATCGAGTCGGGTTTTGTGAAACCCGACTTTGTCCAGAGTCGAGTCGAGTGCAGTCGGCCGATTATCGCTAAAAGTCGGGGATCGACCGAAACACGAAACTCAATGCAAGTCAATGGGGAAGCATAGTCGGCAGTGAGTGGAGGCCAGGAAAACACCTACAGTGCCCATTTTAATGCCAAAAACATCCATTCTTGTTTCTGAAGCTTGTCAATCTTAATTAACTTTATAATAATAGTTGGGCATAGGAAATTGGGGGTCATTTGGCAAAAGTTGTGGGGGGAGTAGGGCTGGCTCAAGTTTTTCGTGGGCCCAGGAAATGCGGACTACGTCACGGCGGTGTTGCAGGGAGAGGTAAGTATTTCAACGTTGCAAGTGCTGTGATCCTGAGCAAGCAGGGGGGGCCCACTCGTTTGCATTGGCACTGGCACAGGGCCCCTCAAAGTACGGCGGTGTGTTTGCATGGCGGGGGCGCCTCCCACCAGCAGCGACACTTTTGCGTACTCTGAGGGGCCCTGTGCCAGTGATGTCGCCAAGAGTATGCCCCCCCACCTGATGAAGGAACCTGCACTTTCATCTGCACCTTCCTCTTTGTCCCTGTGTAAGGTGGTATAACATGCGGGAAGGGGAACCTTACTTTCAGCTGGGTCAGATTCTGGCTGTGTAGAGTACAAGGGGAATGTAGTGGTCTAGGTCAATGTACCAGCAGACTCATCTAGCAGTGGCTGGGCAATGGGCAGGATGAGGAGGAAACAGATATAGGGCCAAAGAATAAAGTAGGCTAAATGCAGTTCAAAATTGGTAACAGGACTAAACAGGCGGCATTGCTTTGTTCAGTGGAGTAGCAAACCCAAGAGCAGCAGACACTGTTTCAAGGGCCTAACCACACTAGTAGGCCAAATGCAGTTTAATATCTGATAGTATAGGCAGAAAGCCAGAATGTGGAAGCTCAGCTTTATTCAGTTGAGGACAACACCAGGCAGGGGCAGACACCTTTAGTAGGCCGGAACAGCCAATTTTATTTTTAAAAATCGTAATTTGGAACAGAAGGTTGAAGCACAGCTTTATTCAGTTGAGGACAACACCAGGCAGGGGCAGACACCTTTAGTAGGCCGGAACAGCCAATTTTTTAAAAAAACAGCAGTTAATAAGAGGCCAAAGGTAGAAGCTCAGCTTTATTCAGTTGAGGACAACACCAGGCAGGGGCAGACACCTTTGTAGGCCGGAACAGCCAATTTTTTTAAAAAACAGCAGTTAATAAGAGGCAGAAGGTAGAAGCTCAGCTTTATGCAGTTGCAGCTTCAACACCAGGCAGGGGCAGACACCTTTAGTAGGCCGGAACAGCCAATTTTATTTTTAAAAATCGTAATTTGGAACAGAAGGTTGAAGCACAGCTTTATTCAGTTGAGGACAACACCAGGCAGGGGCAGACACCTTTAGTAGGCCGGAACAGCCAATTTTTAAAAAAAACAGCAGTTAATAAGAGGCCAAAGGTAGAAGCACAGCTTTATTCAGTTGAGGACAACACCAGGCAGGGGCAGACACCTTTAGTAGGCCGGAACAGCCAATTTTTTAAAAAAACAGCAGTTAATAAGAGGCAGAAGGTAGAAGCTCAGCTTTATGCAGTTGCAGCTTCTTGGCAATAATATAAAGAAGACGCGACAGGACAACACTCGGTGGATGCCATATCTGTGTTTTCAATGGAAAAAAACCTTTCAGTTAACTACTTGCAGGAGAAAGTTTTTGTAGCTGGTGGCCAATTTTTGTACTGTAACAGTTTTTTGTTGTATGTGTTTTTGTTTTTAATGTTAAAATGTCTGCATTTGATATCTCTCCAGTATTTTCTTTTTTATAAGCAAAATACTGCAGTTTTACATCGGTTACATGGATACACGGGCAGGCAGCTTGGTGGTCAGTGGAGGAGTATTTAAAGTAGGGACCGCAGACAGGCTATCAAAGGCCTAAAATAACAAACAATAGGCTCATGGCTGTTTTACATCGGTTACATGGATACACGGGCAGGCAGCTTGGTGGTCAGTGGAGGAATATTTAAAGTAGGGACCGCAGACAGGCTATCAAAGGCCTAAAATAACAAACAATAGGCTCATGGCTGTTTTACATCGGTTACATGGATACACGGGCAGGCAGCTTGGTGGTCATTGGAGGAGTATTTAAAGTAGGGACCGCAGACAGGCTATCAAAGGCCTAAAATAACAAACAATAGGCTCATGGCTGTTTTACATCGGTTACATGGATACACGGGCAGGCAGCTTGGTGGTCATTGGAGAAGTATTTAAAGTAGGGACCGCAGACAGGCTATCAAAGGCCTAAAATAACAAACAATAGGCTCATGGCAGTTTTACATCGGTTACATGGATACACGGGCAGGCAGCTTGGTGGTCAGTGGAGGAGTATTTAAAGTAGGGACCGCAGACAGGCTATCAAAGGCCTAAAATAACAAACAATAGGCTCATGGCAGTTTTACATCAGTTACATGGATACACGGGCAGGCAGCTTGGTGGTCAGTGGAGGAGTATTTAAAGTAGGGACCGCAGACAGGCTATCAAAGGCCTAAAATAACAAACAATAGGCTCATGGCTGTTTTACATCGGTTACATGGATACACGGGCAGGCAGCTTGGTGGTCAGTGGAGGAGTATTTAAAGTAGGGACCGCAGACAGGCTATCAAAGGCCTAAAATAACAAACAATAGGCTCATGGCTGTTTTACATCGGTTACATGGATACACGGGCAGGCAGCTTGATGGTCATTGGAGGAGTATTTAAAGTAGGGACCGCAGACAGGCTATCAAAGGCCTAAAATAACAAACAATAGGCTCATGGCTGTTTTACATCGGTTACATGGATACACGGGCAGGCAGCTTGGTGGTCATTGGAGGAGTATTTAAAGTAGGGACCGCAGACAGGCTATCAAAGGCCTAAAATAACAAACAATAGGCTCATGGCTGTTTTACATCGGTTACATGGATACACGGGCAGGCAGCTTGGTGGTCAGTGGAGGAGTATTTAAAGTAGGGACCGCAGACAGGCTATCAAAGGCCTAAAATAACAAACAATAGGCTCATGGCAGTTTTACATCGGTTACATGGATACACGGGCAGGCAGCTTGGTGGTCAGTGGAGGAGTATTTAAAGTAGGGACCGCAGACAGGCTATCAAAGGCCTAAAATAACAAACAATAGGCTCATGGCAGTTTTACATCGGTTACATGGATACACGGGCAGGCAGCTTGGTGGTCAGTGGAGGAGTATTTAAAGTAGGGACCGCAGACAGGCTATCAAAGGCCTAAAATAACAAACAATAGGCTCATGGCAGTTTTACATCGGTTACATGGATACACGGGCAGGCAGCTTGGTGGTCAGTGGAGGGGTATTTAAAGTAGGGACCGCAGACAGGCTATCAAAGGCCTAAAATAACAAACAATAGGCTCATGGCTGTTTTACATCGGTTACATGGATACACGGGCAGGCAGCTTGGTGGTCAGTGGAGGAGTATTTAAAGTAGGGACCGCAGACAGGCTATCAAAGGCCTAAAATAACAAACAATAGGCTCATGGCTGTTTTACATCGGTTACATGGATACACGGGCAGGCAGCTTGGTGGTCAGTGGAGGAGTATTTAAAGTAGGGACCGCAGACAGGCTATCAAAGGCCTAAAATAACAAACAATAGGCTCATGGCAGTTTTACATCGGTTACATGGATACACGGCCAGGCGGCTTGGTGGTCAGTGGAGGAGTATTTAAAGTAGGGACCGCAGACAGGCTATCAAAGGCCTAAAATAACAAACAATAGGCTCATGGCAGTTTTACATCAGTTACATGGATACACAGGCAGCATTGTGGTCAGTGGAGGAGTATTGCAAGGAGTGTCTGTCCCAGTACTCCCAAAATATAAATAGATGTTAATGTCTTGCAAAACAACCAAAAAAAAAAAAAAGGTGGCATTCTTAGGTACAGGGGTGGGCTCATCTGCTGAGTTTCTGACATAGTAATTTGGCAGTAACTATTTAATGGTGCCAATATAGGACACAGACACAGACTACTTTAAGTTGCATCATAGATGTCTACAAATTTGTATTGTCAGTGCCAGACATTGAATGATGTCAGCGAATAGACTAAAGATTGGTGGAGCTGTGTGACATAATTTTGCATGTGGTAGAGCACAGTTTGAGCTGGGGGAGGGGGGAACTCTCTTGAGGCCGGCGGGACCACCCCAGGGCCCCTCATGTTACAACGGTGTGTCTGACGTTGGGTGCGCACCACCACCGCCAGAGACACTACATTGTACTATGAGGGACCCAGTAGCAATGCCGTCAACCAAAAGCGAGCACACCCACCTCTTCAGACAAACAGCAGTCTCACGGGTGCTTGCGCCAAGTCGCGATACCACGGCCCCGTGTGGGGAGTTTGGCCATTTAGGGAGGTGTAAACATGTCGTATGCTGTACAATCAGCTGCAGCAAATTAGACATTAGAAAAGTAATTCACAGAGCTTTTCATAGGAAAGCTAGGTGTCGGCCGGGCAAGGTGGGGCAAAAGATTTTGAAATCCAGTTGTGGTTCATTTTAATGAATGTTAGATCGTCAACATTTTGGGTAGCCAGACGAGTCCTTTTTTCGGTTAATATTAAACCTGCAGCACTGAATACTCTTTCTGATAGGACACTTGCTGCTGTGCAAGCAAGCTCCTGCAATGCATATTCTGCCAATTCTGGCCAGGTGTCTAATTTTGATGCCCAGTAATCAAATGGGAATGACGGTTGAGGGAGAACATCGATAAGGGATGAAAAATAGTTAGTAACCATACTGGACAAATGTTGTCTCCTGTCACTTTCAATTGATGCAGCAGTACCTGTCCTGTCTGAGGTCATAGCAAAATCACTCCACAACCTGGTCAGAAAACCCCTCTGTCCAATGCCACTTCTGATGTGTGCACCCCTAACACTCCTAGTCTGCTGCCCCCTGGAGCTCGTGTGAGAACGATCACGTGTGCTGTGTGCTGGGAATGCCTGAAGCAAACGGTCAACAAGAGTTGATTGTTTGGTTGCTAATATTAGTTCCAAGTTCTCATGTGGCATAATATTTTGCAATTTGCCTTTATAGCGTGGATCAAGGAGGCAGGCCAACCAGTAATCGTCATCGTTCATCATTTCGTAATGCGTGTGTCCCTTTTTAGGATACGTAAGGCATAATCCGCCATGTGGGCCAAAGTTCCAGTTGTCAAATCTCCGGTTGTGATTGGTTGAGGGGCAGTTTCAGGCAAATTTACGTCACTTGTGTCCCTCAAAAAACCAGAACCCGGCCTTGCCACGCAACCAATTTCCAGTGCCCCCGGGAAAGCTTCTGCATTACAAATATACTCATCCCCATCATCCTCCTCGTCCTCCACCTCCTCTTCGCCCGCTACCTCTTCCTGTACACTGCCCTGACCAGACAATGGCTGACTGTCATCAAGGCTTTCCTCTTCCTCTGGTGCAGACGCCTGCTCCTTTATGTGCGGCAAACTTTGCATCAGCAGACGCATTAGGGGGATGCTCATGCTTATTACGGCGTTGTCTGCACTAACCAGCCATGTGCATTCCTCAAAACACTGAAGGACTTGACACAGGTCTTGTAGCTTCGACCACTGCACACCTGACAACTCCATGTCTGCCATCCAACTGCCTGACCGTGTATGTGTATCCTCCCACAAAAACATAACAGCACGCCTCTGTTCGCACAGTCTCTGAAGCATGTGCAGTGTGGAGTTCCACCTTGTGGCAACGTCGATGATTAGGCGATGCTGGGGAAGGTTCAAAGACCGCTGATAGGTCTGCATACGGCTGGCGTGTACAGGCGAACGTCGGATATGTGAGCAAAGTCCACGCACTTTGAGGAGCAGGTCGGAGAACCCAGGATAAGTTTTCAATAAGCACTGCACCACCAGGTTTAAGGTGTGAGCCAGGCAAGGAATGTGTTTCAGTTGGGAAAGGGAGATGGCAGCCATGAAATTCCTTCCGTTACCACTCACTACCTTGCCTGCCTCAAGATCTACTGTGCCCAGCCACGACTGCGTTTCTTGTTGCAAGAACTCGGACAGAACTTCCGCGGTGTGTCTTTTGTCGCCCAAACACTTCATAGCCAATACCGCCTGCTGACGCTTGCCAGTAGCTGTCCCATAATGGGACAACTGGTGTGCAACAGTGTCATCTGCCGATGGAGTGGTTGGCCGACTGCGGTCTGTGGAAGAGCTGTAGCTTCTGCAGGAGGACGAGGAGGAGGAGGGGGTGCGAACGCCTACAGCCAACTGTTTCCTAGACCGTGGGCTAGGCACAACTGTCCCGAAATTGATGTCCCCTGTGGACCCTGCATCCACCACATTCACCCAGTGTGCCGTGATGGACACATAACGTCCCTGGCTATGCCTACTGGTCCATGCATCTGTAGTCAGGTGCACCTTTGTACTGACAGATTGCCTGAGTGCATGGACGATGCGCTGTTTAACGTGCTGGTGCAGGGCTGGGATGGCTTTTCTTGAAAAAAAGTGTCGACTGGGTAGCTCGTATCGTGGTTCAGCGTACTCCATCAGGGCTTTGAAAGCTTCGCTTTCAACTAACCGGTAGGGCATCATCTCTAACGAGATTAGTCTAGCTATGTGGGCGTTAAAACCCTGTGTACGTGGATGCGAGGATAAGTACTTCCTTTTTCTAACCAGAGTCTCATGTAGTGTGAGCTGAACTGGAGAGATGGAGATCGTGGAACTTGCGGGTGTGCCGGTGGACCTGGCAGACTGAGAGACGGTTGGAGACGGTATTGTTTCCGCCGGTGCCCTAGATGCAATATTTCCTCCTACAAAACTGGTGATTCCCTGACCCTGACTGCTTTTGGCTGTCAAAGAAACCTGCACAGATACTGCCGGTGGTGCGGAAAATGGTGGCCTTACAGTGACGGAAGGGATGTTGCGTTGCTGACTAGCTTCATTGGCCGAGGGTGCTACAACCTTAAGGGACGTTTGGTAGTTAGTCCAGGCTTGAAAATGCATGGTGGTTAAGTGTCTATGCATGCAACTAGTATTGAGACTTTTCAGATTCTGACCTCTGCTTAAGCTAGTTGAACATTTTTGACAGATGACTTTGCGCTGATCAATTGGATGTTGTTTAAAAAAATGCCAGACTGCACTCTTCCTAGCATCGGATCCCTTTTCAGGGATTGCAGACTGAGCTTTAACCGGATGGCCACGCTGTCCTCCAACAGGTTTTGGCTTTGACACGCGTTTTGGGCCAGATACGGGCCCGGCAGAAGGAACCTGTTGTGATGTTGATGCCTGCTGCGGCCCCTCCTCCACCTCCGCTTCTGAACTACTGCCGCCTGCACCCTGTTCCCCCAATGGCTGCCAATCGGGGTCAACAACTGGGTCATCTATTACCTCCTCTTCGAGCTCGTGTGCAACTTCGTCTGTGTCACTGTGTTGGTCGGTGGTATAACGTTCGTGGCGGGGCAACATAGTCTCATCAGGGTCTGATTGCGGATCAGTACCCTGAGAGGGCAATGTTGTGGTCTCAGTCAAAGGAGCAGCATAGTACTCTGGCTGTGGCTGTGCATCAGTGCACTCCATGTCAGAATCTACTTGTAATGGGCATAACCTGTTAAGTGTTTCACTTTCTAAGCCAGGGACGGTATGTGTAAAGATCTCCATGGAGTAACCCGTTGTGTCGCCTGCTGCATCCTTCTCTCTTGTTGTTGTTTTTGCTGAGGAGGACAAGGAAGCGACTTGTCCCTGACCGTGAACATCCACAAGCGACGCGCTGCTTTTACATTTACCAGTTTCAGAAGAGGAGGCAAAAGAGCTAGAGGCTGAGTCTGCAATGTAAGCCAAAACTTGCTGTTGCTGCTCCGGTTTTAAAAGAGATTTTCCTACTCCCAGAAAAGAAAGCTTTCGAGGCCTTGTGTAGCCAGACGATGAAACAGCCTCCACAGCTCCAGACTTAGGTGGAATATTTTTATCCCCACGACCACCTGATGCTCCACTACCACTACCATCATTACCAGCTGACAATGAACGCCCACGGCCACGACCTCTTGCACCAGACTTCCTCATTGTTTGAAAAACTTAACCAAATTAACTTTATTTGTTGCTGTCAAACAACTTACACATTGAGCTATAACTTCAGTATGATTTCAATATCCCTTAACAGGTTGGTTAGACCACAAGGAAAATCAGGCACAATGTTACACACTTTTTTTTTTTCTGTGGCACCAAATCACAGAGATGACACACACGCAGGACTGTCACTCAAGCACAAATGTCAATATTAATCTCCCACCTATTTTTTTTTTTTTCTCAGGGAGACTTTAGAAACCAAATAAGATAAAATGTTTTTTTCAGGGAGACTTTAGAAACCAAATAATAATAATAATAAAAAAAGGCTTTCTATGGCCCACTGAGTGAGAGATGGCACACACAGGAGTGGCACACAAGCCCTGACTGAGGCCAATATTTTTCTCCCACTGATTGATGTAGTGTTTTTTTTAAAGGTAGATTTTAGAACCCAAATCAAGCAAAAAAATAAATAGGCTTTCTATGGCCCACTGAATGAGAGATGGCACACACAGGAGTGGCACACAAGCCCTGACTGAGGCCAATATTTTTCTCCCACTGATTGATGTAGTGTTTTTTTTAAAGGTAGATTTTAGAACCCAAATCAAGCAAAAAAATAAATAGGCTTTCTATGGCCCACTGAGTGAGAGATGGCACACACAGGAGTGGCACACAAGCCCTGACTGAGGCCAATATTTTTCTCCCACTGATTGATGGAGTTTTTTTTTTTTAAGGTAGATTTTCGAACCCAAATCAAGGAAAAAAATAAATAGGCTTTCTATGGCCCACAATTTGAGAGAGAGAGGTGGCACACCCAGGAGTCAAGACTGGCACACAAGCTGAAAGGGCAATATTAATCTCCCACTGTTTTTTTTTTAATTTTTTTTTTTTCAGGGAGACTTTAGAAACCAAATAATAAAATAAAATTAAAAAAAGGCTTTCTATGGCCCACTGAATGAGAGATGGCACACACAGGAGTGGCACACAAGCCCTGACTGAGGCCAATATTTTTCTCCCACTGATTGATGTAGTGATTTTTTTAAAGGTAGATTTTAGAACCAAAATAAAGCAAAAAATAAATAGGCTTTCTATGGCCCACTGAGTGAGAGATGGCACATACAGGAGTGGCACACAAGCCCTGACTGAGGCCAATATTTTTCTCCCACTGATTGATGTAGTGTTTTTTTAGGGCTGTCCCACACGTCCAGATAATTCCGGTACCGGAATAAATCGGTACCGGAGTTATCCGTGTCCGTGTGCCTGGGAACTCACGGAGGCCATACCTGCGGCACACGTGTGCCACCCGTATGGCGAGTGGGTACCACACGGAGCGTGTGGTACCCACTCTGCATGGTGCTGAAGCTGCGATTCATATGTTCCCTGTAGCAACGTTTGCTGCAGGGAAAATATGAAGAATAGTGTTTAAAATAAAGATCCATGTGTCCGCCGCCCCCCCACCCCCTGTGCGCCCCCCCGCTGGTCAGAAAATACTCACCCGGATCCCCTGTCGGCAGTCGCTCCTTCCTGGTCTGGCCGCGGCTTACTGTATGCGGTCACGTGGGGCCGCTCATTTACACTCATGAATAGGCGGCTCCGCCCCTATTGGAGGTGGAGCCACATATTCATGAGTGTAATCGGCCGCATACAGTAGAGAAGCCGCGGCCAGACCAGGAAGGAGCGACTGCCGACGGGGGATCCGGGTGAGTATTTTCCGACCACCGGGGGGGCGCACAGGGGGTGGGGGGGCGGCGGACACATGGATCTTTATTTTAAACACTATCATTCATATTTTCTCTGTAGCAAACGGTGCTACAGGGAAGATATGAATGGCGGCTTCAGCACCATGTGGGGGGGACAGCGCTTACTGTAGCGCTGTCTCCGGCACGCCACACGGACCCCAGACGGAGAATGTCCGTGTGAGGTCCGTGTTTTACACGGACCCATTGACTCTATTGGGTCCGTGTAATCCGTGCGCTCCCACGAACACTGACATGTCTCCGTGTTTGGCACACGGAGACACGGTCCGCACACGGTCCGCACAAAATCAATGACATCTGAACAGATGCATTGATTTTTATGGGTCTACGTGTGTCAGTGTCTCCGGTACGGGAGGAAACTGTCACCTCACGTACCGGAGCCACTGACGTGTGAAACCGGCCTTAAAGGTAGATTTTCGAACCCAAATCAAGCAAAAAAATAAATAGGCTTTCTATGGCCCACTGAGTGAGAGATGGCACACACAGGAGTGGCACCCAAGCCCTGACTGAGGCCAATATTTTTCTCCCACTGATTGATGGAGTTTTTTTTTTTTAAGGTAGATTTTCGAACCCAAATCAAGGAAAAAAATAAATAGGCTTTCTTTGGCCCACAATTTGAGAGAGAGAGGTGGCACACCCAGGAGTCAAGACTGGCACACAAGCTGAAAGGGCAATATTAATCTCCCACTGTTTTTTTTTTAATTTTTTTTTTTCAGGGAGACTTTAGAAACCAAATAATAAAATAAAATTAAAAAAAAAGGCTTTCTATGGCCCACTGAATGAGAGATGGCACACACAGGAGTGGCACACAAGCCCTGACTGAGGCCAATATTTTTCTCCCACTGATTGATGTAGTGATTTTTTTAAAGGTAGATTTTAGAACCCAAATCAAGCAAAAAAATAAATAGGCTTTCTATGGCCCACTGAGTGAGAGATGGCACACACAGGAGTGGCACACAAGCCCTGACTGAGGCCAATATTTTTCTCCCACTGATTGATGTAGTGTTTTTTTTAAAGGTAGATTTTAGAACCCAAATCAAGGAAAAAAATAAATAGGCTTTCTATGGCCCACTGAGTGAGAGATGGCACACACAGGAGTGGCACACAAGCCCTGACTGAAACCAATATTTTTCTCCCACTGATTGATGGAGTTTTTTTTTTTAAGGTAGATTTTCGAACCCAAATCAAGGAAAAAAATAAATAGGCTTTCTATGGCCCACAATTTGAGAGAGAGAGGTGGCACACCCAGGAGTCAGGACTGGCACACAAGCTGAAAGGGCAATATTAATCTCCCACTGTTTTTTTTTAATTTTTTTTTTTTCAGGGAGACTTTAGAAACCAAATAATAAAATAAAATAAAAAAAAAGGCTTTCTATGGCCCACTGAATGAGAGATGGCACACACAGGAGTGGCACACAAGCCCTGACTGAGGCCAATATTTTTCTCCCACTGATTGATGTAGTGATTTTTTTAAAGGTAGATTTTCGAACCCAAATCAAGGAAAAAAATAAATAGGCTTTCTATGGCCCACAATTTGAGAGAGAGAGGTGGCACACCCAGGAGTCAAGACTGGCACACAAGCTGAAAGGGCAATATTAATCTCCCACTGTTTTTTTTTTAATTTTTTTTTTTTTCAGGGAGACTTTAGAAACCAAATAATAAAATAAAATAAAAAAAAGGCTTTCTATGGCCCACTGAATGAGAGATGGCACACACAGGAGTGGCACACAAGCCCTGACTGAGGCCAATATTTTTCTCCCACTGATTGATGTAGTGATTTTTTTAAAGGTAGATTTTCGAACCCAAATCAAGGATAAAAATAAATAGGCTTTCTATGGCCCACAATTTGAGAGAGAGAGGTGGCACACCCAGGAGTCAAGACTGGCACACAAGCTGAAAGGGCAATATTAATCTCCCACTGTTTTTTTTTTTTTTTTTTTTTTTTCAGGTAGACTTTAGAAACCAAATAATAAAATAAAATTAAAAAAAAGGCTTTCTATGGCCCACTGAATGAGAGATGGCACACAAAGGAGTGGCACACAAGCCCTGACTGAGGCCAATATTTTTCTCCCACTGATTGATGTAGTGATTTTTTTAAAGTTAGATTTTAGAACCAAAATAAAGCAAAAAATAAATAGGCTTTCTATGGCCCACTGAGTGAGAGATGGCACATACAGGAGTGGCACACAAGCCCTGACTGAGGCCAATATTTTTCTCCCACTGATTGATGTAGTGTTTTTTTTAAAGGTAGATTTTAGAACCCAAATCAAGCAAAAAAATAAATAGGCTTTCTATGGCCCACTGAGTGAGAGATGGCACACACAGGAGTGGCACCCAAGCCCTGACTGAGGCCAATATTTTTCTCCCACTGATTGATGGAGCTTTTTTTTTTTAAGGTAGATTTTCGAACCCAAATCAAGGAAAAAAAATAAATAGGCTTTCTTTGGCCCACAATTTGAGAGAGAGAGGTGGCACACCCAGGAGTCAAGACTGGCACACAAGCTGAAAGGGCAATATTAATCTCCCACTGTTTTTTTTTTAATTTTTTTTTTTTCAGGTAGACTTTAGAAACCAAATAATAAAATAAAATAAAAAAAAAGGCTTTCTATGGCCCACTGAATGAGAGATGGCACACACAGGAGTGGCACACAAGCCCTGACTGAGGCCAATATTTTTCTCCCACTGATTGATGTAGTGATTTTTTTAAAGGTAGATTTTAGAACCCAAATCAAGCAAAAAAATAAATAGGCTTTCTATGGCCCACTGAGTGAGAGATGGCACACACAGGAGTGGCACACAAGCCCTGACTGAGGCCAATATTTTTCTCCCACTGATTGATGTAGTGTTTTTTTTAAAGGTAGATTTTAGAACCCAAATCAAGCAAAAAAATAAATAGGCTTTCTATGGCCCACTGAGTGAGAGATGGCACACACAGGAGTGGCACACAAGCCCTGACTGAGGCCAATATTTTTCTCCCACTGATTGATGGAGTTTTTTTTTTTTAAGGTAGATTTTCGAACCCAAATCAAGGAAAAAAATAAATAGGCTTTCTATGACCCACAATTTGAGAGAGAGAGGTGGCACACCCAGGAGTCAAGACTGGCACACAAGCTGAAAGGGCAATATTAATCTCCCACTGTTTTTTTTTTATTTATTTTTTTTCAGGGAGACTTTAGAAACCAAATAATAAAATAAAATAAAAAAAAGGCTTTCTATGGCCCACTGAATGAGAGATGGCACACACAGGAGTGGCACACAAGCCCTGACTGAGGCCAATATTTTTCTCCCACTGATTGATGTAGTGATTTTTTTAAAGGTAGATTTTCGAACCCAAATCAAGGAAAAAAATAAATAGGCTTTCTATGGCCCACAATTTGAGAGAGAGAGGTGGCACACCCAGGAGTCAAGACTGGCACACAAGCTGAAAGGGCAATATTAATCCCCCACTGTTTTTTTTTTTTTTTTTTTTCAGGTAGACTTTAGAAACCAAATAATAAAATAAAATTAAAAAAAAGGCTTTCTATGGCCCACTGAATGAGAGATGGCACACACAGGAGTGGCACACAAGCCCTGACTGAGGCCAATATTTTTCTCCCACTGATTGATGTAGTGATTTTTTTAAAGGTAGATTTTAGAACCAAAATCAAGCAAAAAATAAATAGGCTTTCTATGGCCCACTGAGTGAGAGATGGCACACACAGGAGTGGCACACAAGCCCTGACTGAGGCCAATATTTTTCTCCCACTGATTGATGTAGTGTTTTTTTTAAAGGTAGATTTTAGAACCCAAATCAAGCAAAAAAATAAATAGGCTTTCTATGGCCCACTGAGTGAGAGATGGCACACACAGGAGTGGCACACAAGCCCTGACTGAGGCCAATATTTTTCTCCCACTGATTGATGGAGTTTTTTTTTTTTAAGGTAGATTTTCGAACCCAAATCAAGGAAAAAAATAAATAGGCTTTCTATGGCCCACAATTTGAGAGAGAGAGGTGGCACACCCAGGAGTCAAGACTGGCACACAAGCTGAAAGGGCAATATTAATCTCCCACTGTTTTTTTTTAAATTTTTTTTTTTTCAGGGAGACTTTAGAAACCAAATAATAAAATAAAATAAAAAAAAGGCTTTCTATGGCCCACTGAATGAGAGATGGCACACACAGGAGTGGCACACAAGCCCTGACTGAGGCCAATATTTTTCTCCCACTGATTGATGTAGTGATTTTTTTAAAGGTAGATTTTCGAACCCAAATCAAGGAAAAAAATAAATAGGCTTTCTATGGCCCACAATTTGAGAGAGAGAGGTGGCACACCCAGGAGTCAAGACTGGCACACAAGCTGAAAGGGCAATATTAATCTCCCACTGTTTTTTTTTTTTTTTTTTTTTTCAGGTAGACTTTAGAAACCAAATAATAAAATAAAATTAAAAAAAGGCTTTCTATGGCCCACTGAATGAGAGATGGCACACAAAGGAGTGGCACACAAGCCCTGACTGAGGCCAATATTTTTCTCCCACTGATTGATGTAGTGATTTTTTTAAAGGTAGATTTTAGAACCAAAATCAAGCAAAAAATAAATAGGCTTTCTATGGCCCACTGAGTGAGAGATGGCACACACAGGAGTGGCACACAAGCCCTGACTGAGGCCAATATTTTTCTCCCACTGATTGATGTAGTGTTTTTTTTAAAGGTAGATTTTAGAACCTAAATCAAGCAAAAAAATAAATAGGCTTTCTATGGCCCACTGAGTGAGAGATGGCACACACAGGAGTGGCACACAAGCCCTGACTGAGGCCAATATTTTTCTCCCACTGATTGATGGAGTTTTTTTTTTTTAAGGTAGATTTTCGAACCCAAATCAAGGAAAAAAATAAATAGGCTTTCTATGGCCCACAATTTGAGAGAGAGAGGTGGCACACCCAGGAGTCAAGACTGGCACACAAGCTGAAAGGGCAATATTAATCTCCCACTGTTTTTTTTAAATTTTTTTTTTTCAGGGAGACTTTAGAAACCAAATAATAAAATAAAATAAAAAAAAGGCTTTCTATGGCCCACTGAATGAGAGATGGCACACACAGGAGTGGCACACAAGCCCTGACTGAGGCCAATATTTTTCTCCCACTGATTGATGTAGTGATTTTTTTAAAGGTAGATTTTCGAACCCAAATCAAGGAAAAAAATAAATAGGCTTTCTATGGCCCACAATTTGAGAGAGAGAGGTGGCACACCCAGGAGTCAAGACTGGCACACAAGCTGAAAGGGCAATATTAATCCCCCACTGTTTTTTTTTTTTTTTTTTTCAGGTAGACTTTAGAAACCAAATAATAAAATAAAATAAAAAAAAGGCTTTCTATGGCCCACTGAATGAGAGATGGCACACACAGGAGTGGCACACAAGCCCTGACTGAGGCCAATATTTTTCTCCCACTGATTGATGTAGTGTTTTTTTTAAAGGTAGATTTTAGAACCCAAATCAAGCAAAAAAATAAATAGGCTTTCTATGGCCCACTGAGTGAGAGATGGCACACACAGGAGTGGCACACAAGCCCTGACTGAGGCCAATATTTTTCTCCCACTGATTGATGGAGTTTTTTTTTTTTAAGGTAGATTTTCGAACCCAAATCAAGGAAAAAAATAAATAGGCTTTCTATGACCCACAATTTGAGAGAGAGAGGTGGCACACCCAGGAGTCAAGACTGGCACACAAGCTGAAAGGGCAATATTAATCTCCCACTGTTTTTTTTTTAATTTTTTTTTTTTCAGGGAGACTTTAGAAACCAAATAATAAAATAAAATAAAAAAAAGGCTTTCTATGGCCCACTGAATGAGAGATGGCACACACAGGAGTGGCACACAAGCCCTGACTGAGGCCAATATTTTTCTCCCACTGATTGATGTAGTGATTTTTTTAAAGGTAGATTTTAGAACCAAAATCAAGCAAAAAATAAATAGGCTTTCTATGGCCCACAATTTGAGAGAGAGAGGTGGCACACCCAGGAGTCAAGACTGGCACACAAGCTGAAAGGGCAATATTAATCTCCCACTGTTTTTTTTTTATTTTTATTTTTTTAGGGAGACTTTAGAAACCAAATAATAATATAAAATAAAAAAAAAGGCTTTCTATGGCCCACTGAATGAGAGATGGCACACACAGGAGTGGCACACAAGCCCTGACTGGGGCCAATATTTTTCTCCCACTGATTGATGTAGTGTTTTTTTGTTAAGGTAGATTTTAAAACCCAAATCAAGGAAAAAAATAAATAGGCTTTCTATGGCCCACTGAGTGAGAGATGGCACACACAGGGATGGCACTCTAGCAGAAATGCCAATCTTAATCTCCCACAAAAAAAAAAAAAAAAACAGGGACTGTCCTACAATTACTATCTCCCTGCAGTAATCTCAGCCAGGTATGGCAGGCAGCAATAGGAGTGGACTGATGCACAAATTAAATAAAAAGTGTGGACAAACAAAAAAGATAGCTGTGCAGAAAGGAAGGAACAAGAGGATATGTGCTTTGAAAAAAGCAGTTGGTTTCCACAGTGGCGTACACACAGCAATACAGCTATCACGGAGCCTTCTAGGGCAGCCCAATGAGCTACAGCGCTGAGAGAAAAAAAAAAAATTTAGCTTCCACTGTCCCTGCACACCGAAGGTGGTGTTGGACAGTGGAAATCGCTACAGCACAAGCGGTTTGGTGGTTTATGGACCCTGCCTAACGCTCTCCCTGCTTGTGACGAAGCGGCAGCAACCTCTCCCTAAGCTCAGATCAGCAGCAGTGAGATGGCGGTCGGCGGGAACGCCCCTTTATAGCCCCTGTGACGCCGCAGACAGCAAGCCAATCACTGCAATGCCCTTCTCTAAGATGGTGGGGACCAGGACCTATTTCATCACGCTGCCCACACTCTGCGTTCACCTTCATTGGCTGAGAAATGGCGCTTTTCGCGTCATTGAAACACACACACAAGCTGAAAGGGCAATATTAATCTCCCACTGTTTTTTTTTTTTTTTTTTTTTTCCAGGTAGACTTTAGAAACCAAATAATAAAATAAAATTAAAAAAAGGCTTTCTATGGCCCACTGAATGAGAGATGGCACACACAGGAGTGGCACACAAGCCCTGACTGAGGCCAATATTTTTCTCCCACTGATTGATGTAGTGATTTTTTTAAAGGTAGATTTTAGAACCAAAATCAAGCAAAAAATAAATAGGCTTTCTATGGCCCACAATTTGAGAGAGAGAGGTGGCACACCCAGGAGTAAAGACTGGCACACAAGCTGAAAGGGCAATATTAATCTCCCACTGTTTTTTTTTTATTTTTTTTTTTCAGGGAGACTTTAGAAACCAAATAATAATATAAAATAAAAAAAAGGCTTTCTATGGCCCACTGAATGAGAGATGGCACACACAGGAGTGGCACACAAGCCCTGACTGAGGCCAATATTTTTCTCCCACTGATTGATGTAGTGTTTTTTTGTTAAGGTAGATTTTAAAACCCAAATCAAGGAAAAAAATAAATAGGCTTTCTATGGCCCACTGAGTGAGAGATGGCACACACAGGGATGGCACTCTAGCAGAAATGCCAATCTTAATCTCCCACAAAAAAAAAAAAAAAAAAAACAGGGACTGTCCTACAATTACTATCTCCCTGCAGTAATCTCAGCCAGGTATGGCAGGCAGCAATAGGAGTGGACTGATGCACAAATTAAATAAAAAGTGTGGACAAACAAAAAAGATAGCTGTGCAGAAAGGAAGGAACAAGAGGATATGTGCTTTGAAAAAAGCAGTTGGTTTCCACAGTGGCGTACACACAGCAATACAGCTATCACGGAGCCTTCTAGGGCAGCCCAATGAGCTACAGCGCTGAGAGAAAAAAAAAAATTTAGCTTCCACTGTCCCTGCACACCGAAGGTGGTGTTGGACAGTGGAAATCGCTACAGCACAAGCGGTTTGGTGGTTTATGGACCCTGCCTAACGCTCTCCCTGCTTGTGACGAAGCGGCAGCAACCTCTCCCTAAGCTCAGATCAGCAGCAGTGAGATGGCGGTCGGCGGGAACGCCCCTTTATAGCCCCTGTGACGCCGCAGACAGCAAGCCAATCACTGCAATGCCCTTCTCTAAGATGGTGGGGACCAGGATCTATTTCATCACGCTGCCCACACTCTGTGTTCACCTTCATTGGCTGAGAAATGGCGCTTTTCGCGTCATTGAAACACACACACAAGCTGAAAGGGCAATATTAATCTCCCACTGTTTTTTTTTTTTTTTTTTTTTTTCAGGTAGACTTTAGAAACCAAATAATAAAATAAAATTAAAAAAAGGCTTTCTATGGCCCACTGAATGAGAGATGGCACACACAGGAGTGGCACACAAGCCCTGACTGAGGCCAATATTTTTCTCCCACTGATTGATGTAGTGATTTTTTTAAAGGTAGATTTTAGAACCAAAATCAAGCAAAAAATAAATAGGCTTTCTATGGCCCACAATTTGAGAGAGAGAGGTGGCACACCCAGGAGTCAAGACTGGCACACAAGCTGAAAGGGCAATATTAATCTCCCACTGTTTTTTTTTAATTTTTTTTTTTCAGGGAGACTTTAGAAACCAAATAATAAAATAAAATAAAAAAAGGCTTTCTATGGCCCACTGAATGAGAGATGGCACACACAGGAGTGGCACACAAGCCCTGACTGAGGCCAATATTTTTCTCCCACTGATTGATGTAGTGATTTTTTTAAAGGTAGATTTTCGAACCCAAATCAAGGAAAAAAATAAATAGGCTTTCTATGGCCCACAATTTGAGAGAGAGAGGTGGCACACCCAGGAGTCAAGACTGGCACACAAGCTGAAAGGGCAATATTAATCCCCCACTGTTTTTTTTTTTTTTTTTTTCAGGTAGACTTTAGAAACCAAATAATAAAATAAAATAAAAAAAAGGCTTTCTATGGCCCACTGAATGAGAGATGGCACACACAGGAGTGGCACACAAGCCCTGACTGAGGCCAATATTTTTCTCCCACTGATTGATGTAGTGTTTTTTTTAAAGGTAGATTTTCGAACCCAAATCAAGGAAAAAAATAAATAGGCTTTCTATGGCCCACAATTTGAGAGAGAGAGGTGGCACACCCAGGAGTCAAGACTGGCACACAAGCTGAAAGGGCAATATTAATCCCCCACTGTTTTTTTTTTTTTTTTTTTCAGGTAGACTTTAGAAACCAAATAATAAAATAAAATAAAAAAAAGGCTTTCTATGGCCCACTGAATGAGAGATGGCACACACAGGAGTGGCACACAAGCCCTGACTGAGGCCAATATTTTTCTCCCACTGATTGATGTAGTGTTTTTTTTAAAGGTAGATTTTAGAACCCAAATCAAGCAAAAAAATAAATAGGCTTTCTATGGCCCACTGAGTGAGAGATGGCACACACAGGAGTGGCACCCAAGCCCTGACTGAGGCCAATATTTTTCTCCCACTGATTGATGGAGCTTTTTTTTTTTAAGGTAGATTTTCGAACCCAAATCAAGGAAAAAAAATAAATAGGCTTTCTTTGGCCCACAATTTGAGAGAGAGAGGTGGCACACCCAGGAGTCAAGACTGGCACACAAGCTGAAAGGGCAATATTAATCTCCCACTGTTTTTTTTTTAATTTTTTTTTTCAGGTAGACTTTAGAAACCAAATAATAAAATAAAATAAAAAAAAAGGCTTTCTATGGCCCACTGAATGAGAGATGGCACACACAGGAGTGGCACACAAGCCCTGACTGAGGCCAATATTTTTCTCCCACTGATTGATGTAGTGATTTTTTTAAAGGTAGATTTTAGAACCCAAATCAAGCAAAAAAATAAATAGGCTTTCTATGGCCCACTGAATGAGAGATGGCACACACAGGAGTGGCACACAAGCCCTGACTGAGGCCAATATTTTTCTCCCACTGATTGATGTAGTGATTTTTTTAAAGGTAGATTTTAGAACCAAAATCAAGCAAAAAATAAATAGGCTTTCTATGGCCCACAATTTGAGAGAGAGAGGTGGCACACCCAGGAGTCAAGACTGGCACACAAGCTGAAAGGGCAATATTAATCTCCCACTGTTTTTTTTTTATTTTTATTTTTTTAGGGAGACTTTAGAAACCAAATAATAATATAAAATAAAAAAAAAGGCTTTCTATGGCCCACTGAATGAGAGATGGCACACACAGGAGTGGCACACAAGCCCTGACTGGGGCCAATATTTTTCTCCCACTGATTGATGTAGTGTTTTTTTGTTAAGGGAGATTTTAAAACCCAAATCAAGGAAAAAAATAAATAGGCTTTCTATGGCCCACTGAGTGAGAGATGGCACACACAGGGATGGCACTCTAGCAGAAATGCCAATCTTAATCTCCCACAAAAAAAAAAAAAAAAAACAGGGACTGTCCTACAATTACTATCTCCCTGCAGTAATCTCAGCCAGGTATGGCAGGCAGCAATAGGAGTGGACTGATGCACAAATTAAATAAAAAGTGTGGACAAACAAAAAAGATAGCTGTGCAGAAAGGAAGGAACAAGAGGATATGTGCTTTGAAAAAAGCAGTTGGTTTCCACAGTGGCGTACACACAGCAATACAGCTATCACGGAGCCTTCTAGGGCAGCCCAATGAGCTACAGCGCTGAGAGAAAAAAAAAAAATTTAGCTTCCACTGTCCCTGCACACCGAAGGTGGTGTTGGACAGTGGAAATCGCTACAGCACAAGCGGTTTGGTGGTTTATGGACCCTGCCTAACGCTCTCCCTGCTTGTGACGAAGCGGCAGCAACCTCTCCCTGAGCTCAGATCAGCAGCAGTGAGATGGCGGTCGGCGGGAACGCCCCTTTATAGCCCCTGTGACGCCGCAGACAGCAAGCCAATCACTGCAATGCCCTTCTCTAAGATGGTGGGGACCAGGACCTATTTCATCACGCTGCCCACACTCTGCGTTCACCTTCATTGGCTGAGAAATGGCGCTTTTCGCGTCATTGAAACACACACACAAGCTGAAAGGGCAATATTAATCTCCCACTGTTTTTTTTTTTTTTTTTTTTTTCCAGGTAGACTTTAGAAACCAAATAATAAAATAAAATTAAAAAAAGGCTTTCTATGGCCCACTGAATGAGAGATGGCACACACAGGAGTGGCACACAAGCCCTGACTGAGGCCAATATTTTTCTCCCACTGATTGATGTAGTGATTTTTTTAAAGGTAGATTTTAGAACCAAAATCAAGCAAAAAATAAATAGGCTTTCTATGGCCCACAATTTGAGAGAGAGAGGTGGCACACCCAGGAGTCAAGACTGGCACACAAGCTGAAAGGGCAATATTAATCTCCCACTGTTTTTTTTTTATTTTTTTTTTTCAGGGAGACTTTAGAAACCAAATAATAATATAAAATAAAAAAAAGGCTTTCTATGGCCCACTGAATGAGAGATGGCACACACAGGAGTGGCACACAAGCCCTGACTGAGGCCAATATTTTTCTCCCACTGATTGATGTAGTGTTTTTTTGTTAAGGTAGATTTTAAAACCCAAATCAAGGAAAAAAATAAATAGGCTTTCTATGGCCCACTGAGTGAGAGATGGCACACACAGGGATGGCACTCTAGCAGAAATGCCAATCTTAATCTCCCACAAAAAAAAAAAAAAAAAAAACAGGGACTGTCCTACAATTACTATCTCCCTGCAGTAATCTCAGCCAGGTATGGCAGGCAGCAATAGGAGTGGACTGATGCACAAATTAAATAAAAAGTGTGGACAAACAAAAAAGATAGCTGTGCAGAAAGGAAGGAACAAGAGGATATGTGCTTTGAAAAAAGCAGTTGGTTTCCACAGTGGCGTACACACAGCAATACAGCTATCACGGAGCCTTCTAGGGCAGCCCAATGAGCTACAGCGCTGAGAGAAAAAAAAAAATTTAGCTTCCACTGTCCCTGCACACCGAAGGTGGTGTTGGACAGTGGAAATCGCTACAGCACAAGCGGTTTGGTGGTTTATGGACCCTGCCTAACGCTCTCCCTGCTTGTGACGAAGCGGCAGCAACCTCTCCCTAAGCTCAGATCAGCAGCAGTGAGATGGCGGTCGGCGGGAACGCCCCTTTATAGCCCCTGTGACGCCGCAGACAGCAAGCCAATCACTGCAATGCCCTTCTCTAAGATGGTGGGGACCAGGACCTATTTCATCACGCTGCCCACACTCTGTGTTCACCTTCATTGGCTGAGAAATGGCGCTTTTCGCGTCATTGAAACACACACACAAGCTGAAAGGGCAATATTAATCTCCCACTGTTTTTTTTTTTTTTTTTTTTTTTCAGGTAGACTTTAGAAACCAAATAATAAAATAAAATTAAAAAAAGGCTTTCTATGGCCCACTGAATGAGAGATGGCACACACAGGAGTGGCACACAAGCCCTGACTGAGGCCAATATTTTTCTCCCACTGATTGATGTAGTGATTTTTTTAAAGGTAGATTTTAGAACCAAAATCAAGCAAAAAATAAATAGGCTTTCTATGGCCCACAATTTGAGAGAGAGAGGTGGCACACCCAGGAGTCAAGACTGGCACACAAGCTGAAAGGGCAATATTAATCTCCCACTGTTTTTTTTTTATTTTTTTTTTTCAGGGAGACTTTAGAAACCAAATAATAATATAAAATAAAAAAAAGGCTTTCTATGGCCCACTGAATGAGAGATGGCACACACAGGAGTGGCACACAAGCCCTGACTGAGGCCAATATTTTTCTCCCACTGATTGATGTAGTGTTTTTTTGTTAAGGTAGATTTTAAAACCCAAATCAAGGAAAAAAATAAATAGGCTTTCTATGGCCCACTGAGTGAGAGATGGCACACACAGGGATGGCACTCTAGCAGAAATGCCAATCTTAATCTTCCACAAAAAAAAAAAAAAAAAAAACAGGGACTGTCCTACAATTACTATCTCCCTGCAGTAATCTCAGCCAGGTATGGCAGGCAGCAATAGGAGTGGACTGATGCACAAATTAAATAAAAAGTGTGGACAAACAAAAAAGATAGCTGTGCAGAAAGGAAGGAACAAGAGGATATGTGCTTTGAAAAAAGCAGTTGGTTTCCACAGTGGCGTACACACAGCAATACAGCTATCACGGAGCCTTCTAGGGCAGCCCAATGAGCTACAGCGCTGAGAGAAAAAAAAAAATTTAGCTTCCACTGTCCCTGCACACCGAAGGTGGTGTTGGACAGTGGAAATCGCTACAGCACAAGCGGTTTGGTGGTTTATGGACCCTGCCTAACGCTCTCCCTGCTTGTGACGAAGCGGCAGCAACCTCTCCCTAAGCTCAGATCAGCAGCAGTGAGATGGCGGTCGGCGGGAACGCCCCTTTATAGCCCCTGTGACGCCGCAGACAGCAAGCCAATCACTGCAATGCCCTTCTCTAAGATGGTGGGGACCAGGACCTATTTCATCACGCTGCCCACACTCTGCGTTCACCTTCATTGGCTGAGAAATGGCGCTTTTCGCGTCATTGAAACGCGACTTTGGCGTGAAAGTCACGTACCGCATGGCCGACAAGCACAGGGGTCGGATCGGGTTTCATGAGACGCCGACTTAGCGAAAAGTCGGCGACTTTTGAAAATGAATGACCCGTTTCGCTCAACCCTAGTTAAGACATACATAATAGTTCATACTTATCTGATATTAGTCTCTATTAGTTTAAATATTTTTTACTTGATCTTATATGTTACTGTACTGCGTGTCAAAATTTAATTTAATAAAGATTTTAAATTTTTTGTAATTATTTACGAGGGTATCACTTTTGGCTTTATATACGTCAGTGGTACCTGACGGCTAGACGGTTGTCCCGCAAATCTCTTACCTTCTCACGTCCCCAACACAACTTTTGATTTGACAGGGATGGGGCAGCGTCATCTATGCTATGAGGGGAAGCCAGAAGGTAAAAGATTTGTCAGACTTCCATCTAGCCACATGGTACCACTGACCTAAATGTTGGACTGGAGTCCTGTGAATCGATCCACTTATCACTAGTAAAAAGGTTAACAAAAACAGATATGCATGTAATACGATTCTAGTATAATGTACATAAACTGACTCCAATTTAGGAATACACATATCAGTTCAACTAAAAAAATAAATAAATATAAATAGAATTGTATGTAGGCTGGAATCAGAGCAAGATATGGATGAATGTGATTGTAACTGGCAAATGGAAATTTCCGAGTCTATTATTTGTCATTTTCTTAGGGCCGTAAGATTTTTGATCCAAATCTAATTGACAGTGTGACTGGTGATAGTGAAGATGAAGACCATCATTAATTTCTAATGTCAGTGATGTCCATTAAAATTAGGCAGGGGTTCAATGTGTAATGCAGGGACCATCCGTAGTAAGTCAATAAGCAATAAGCAATAAGCAAACCATCAAAAAAAATACTAATGAAAATGAAAATTGTTATTGGTCAGGACAATAACGTTGGACTGTTATTTTGGGGAAACAATCTGAAGGATAGACTTCAATTTGAATTTCCTCAAATTCTCATTTGGACACTTTTGCAGATCAATTCATGACGATCCATAAAAAAGCCTGGTGCCATTTCATACAATGCTAAAGACTAAGAGAGCAGGCTAATGACATCAGTCTTGGGCCACTGGATTTACCATAATGCTTTGAAGCTATGATATCACATGAACTAGCACAGCCAATCAGTATGGAGAATCACAGCCACTATAAAAGATGAGGACTAGTCATGCAGAACCATTTTATCCTTTTACAGCCTAGGGATAGGAGGTCAAAGTGCACAGCTCATTCCACATAGGGATAGAAACAAAGCCTACATCTGATTGTGGTGTATTACTGTAGTGCTGAAGAACATTAAAATGAAAGTTTTAGTCTAAGTTTGTGAATAATAATCAAAATATTCAAGTGATAGGGAGATGCTGGACCTGCATAGTCTTTGTGACAGAATTGATTGTTCTATGGTATACTGAAATAACAGCACCCTGGTAATATATTTTTTGTTCTTCACATATTGCAAACATGGAGGACAGTTTAATGACATGCATATAAAGGAAGTAATTGTCAGCTCATCCTGTGTAGAGGATATGAATAGCAGGTTGCAGTAAAGGTCAAGCCAGCAGGAAAATTAGGACAAAGGGGTAGGGTTGAGTGACTTTCATTTTTTTAAGATCGAGTCGGGTTTTGCGAAACCCAACTTTGTCCAAAGTCGAGTCGAGTGCAATCGGCCGATTATCGCGAAAAGTCGGGGATCGACCGAAACACGAAACCCAATGCAAGTCAATGGGGAAGCATAGTCGGCAGTGAGTGGAGGCCAGGAAAACACCTACAGTGCCCATTTTAATGCCAAAAACATCCATTCTTGTTTCTGAAGCTTGTCAATCTTAATTAACTTTATAATAATAGTTGGGCATTGGAAATTGGGGGTCATGTGGCAAAAGTTGTGGGGGGTAGGGCTGGTTCAAGGTTTTAGTGGGCCCAGGAAACGTGGACTACGTCACGGCGGTGGAGCAGGGAGAGGTAAGTATTTCAACGTTGCAAGTGCTGTGATCCTGAGCAAGCAGGGGGGGCCCACTCGTTCGCATTGGCACTGGCACAGGGCCCCTCAAAGTACAGCGGTGTGTTTGCACGGCGGGGGCGCCTCCCACCGAAAGCGACACTTTTGCAAACTCTGAGGGGCCCTGTGCCTGTGACATCGCCAACGAGTATGCCCCCTACCTGTTAAAGAAACCTGCACTTTCATCAGCACCTTCCTCTTTGTCCCTGTGTAAGGTGGTATAGTATGCAGGAAGGGGAACCTGACTTTCAGCAGGGTCAGATTGTGGCTGTGTAGCGTGCAAGGGGAATGTAGTGGTCTGGGTCAAAGTACCACAAGACTCATGTAGCACCGGCTGGGCAATGGGCAGGATGAGGAGGAAACAGTGATATAGGGCCAAATAATAAAGTGGGCTAAATGCAATTTAAAATTGGTAACAGGACTAACCAGGCAGCAATGCTTAGTTCAGTGGAGGACAACTGTAATGAGAGGCAGACACAGTTAGTAGGCCCAAATAATAAAGTGGGCAAAATAAAGTTCAAAATTGGTAACAGGAGAAAACAGGCGGCACTGCTTTGTTCAGTGGAGGAGAACACCTTTGAGCGGCAGACACCGTTAGTAGGCCCAACCCAACTAGTAGGCCCTATGCAGTTTAATATTACAAATGAAGGCCGAAAGCCGGAAGATTAAAGGTCAGGAAAATAACACAGGACAACACCAAGGTGCGGCACACACCGTTAGTAGGCCCCAACCACCAAATTTTTAAAAAACAGCACTTAATGAGAGCCAGAAGGTTGAAGCTCAGATTTATTCAGTGGAGGACAACACCAGGGAGCGGCAGACACCGTTAGTAGGCCCCAACCACCAAACTTTTTAAAAAACAGCACTTAATGAGAGCCAGAATGTTGAAGCTTGGATTTATACAGTGGAGGACAACACCATGGAGCGGCAGACACCGTTAGTAGGCCCCAACCACCAAACTTTTTAAAAAACAGCACTTAATGAGAGCCAGAAGGTTGAAGCTCAGATTTATACAGTGGAGGACAACACCAGGGAGCGGCAGACACCGTTAGTAGGCCCCAACCACCAAACTTTTTTTTTTTAAAAAAGCACTTAATGAGAGCCAGAAGGTTGAAGCTCAGATTTATACAGTGGAGGACAACACCAGGGAGCGGCAGACACCGTTAGTAGGCCCCAACCACCAAATTTTTAAAAAAACAGCACTTAATGAGAGCCAGAAGGTTGAAGCTCAGATTTATACAGTGGAGGACAACACCAGGGAGCGGCAGACACCGTTAGTAGGCCCCAAACACCAAACTTTTTTTTTTTTAAAAAGCACTTAATGAGAGCCAGAAGGTTGAAGCTCAGATTTATACAGTGGAGGACAACACCAGGGAGCGGCAGACACCGTTAGTAGGCCCCAACCACCAATTTTTACCAACAAATACTTAATGAGAGCCAGAAGGTTGAAGCTCAGATTTATACAGTTGAGGACAACACCAGGGAGCGGCACACACCGTTAGTAGGCCCCAACCACCAATTTTTACCAACAAATACTTAATGAGAGCCAGAAGGTTGAAGCTCAGATTTATACAGTGGAGGACAACACCAGGGAGCGGCAGACACCGTAATAGGCCCCAACCACCAAATTTTTGTTAAAAAGCACTTAATGAGAGACAGAAGGTTGAAGTTCAGATTTATACAGTGGAGGACATTTTGAATTAGGGACTGCAGACAGACTTAGTAGGCTGTCCCCTGTGGACCATGCATCCACCACATTAACCCATTGCGCCGTAATGGACACGTAACCTTCCGTGGCCATGCCTACAGGTCCATGCGTCTGTTGTCAGGTGCACCTTTGTACTCACAGATTGCCAGAGTGCATGGACAATGCGGTCTTTTACATGCTGGTGGAGGGTTGTGATGGCTTTTCTCGCAAAAGAAGTGTCGACTGGTTAGCTTGTAGCGTGGTACAGCGTAGTCCATCATGGCTTTATTAATATTAAATAAAATATATAAATAGGCTCTATGAACGTTTAAATAGGTTCCAGGGGTACACGGGCAGCATTGGCATGGTCAGTGGAGGAGGATTGCAAGGAGGGACCGCAGACAGGCTTACTAGGCCTAAAATAACTAAAAATAGGCTCAAGGCACTTAGAGTTATCTCGCAGGGGTACACAGGCAGCATTGTTGTGGTCAGTGGAGGAGGATTGCAAGGAGGGACCGCAGACAGGCTTACTAGGCCTAAAATAAATAAAAATAGGCTCTATGCAGTTTTAAATAGGTTCCAGGGGTACACGGGCAGCATTGGTGTGGTCAGCGGAGGAGGATTGCAAGGAGGGACCGCAGACAGGCTTACTAGGCCTTAAATAACTAAAAATAGGCTCAAGGCACTTAGAGTTATCTCGCAGGGGTACACAGGCAGCATTGTTGTGGTCAGTGGAGGAGGATTGCAAGGAGGGACCGCAGACAAGCTTACTAGGCCTAAAATAAATAAAAATAGGCTCTATGCAGTTTTAAATAGGTTCCAGGGGTACACGGGCAGCATTGGTGTGGTCAGCGGAGGAGGATTGCAATGAGGGACCGCAGACAGGCTTACTAGGCCTAAAATAAATAAAAATAGGCTCTATGCAGTTTAAAATAGGTTCCAGGGGTACACGGGCAGCATTGGTGTGGTCAGCGGAGGAGGATTGCAAGGAGGGACTGCAGACAGGCTTACTAGGCCTAAAATAAATAAAAATAGGCTCAAGGCACTTAGAGTTATCTCGCAGGGGTACACAGGCAGCATTGGTGTGGTCAGCGGAGGATGATTGCAAGGAGGGACCTCAGACAGGCTTACTAGGCCTAAAATAACTAAAAATAGGCTCAAGGCACTTAGAGTTATCTCGCAGGGGTACTCAGGCAGCATTGTTGTGGTCAGTGGAGGAGGATTGCAAGGAGGGACCGCAGACAGGCTTACTAGGCCTAAAATAAATAAAAATAGGCTCTATGCATTTTTAAATAGGTTCCAGGGGTATACGGGCAGCATTGGTGTGGTCAGCGGAGGAGGATTGCAAGGAGGGACCTCAGACAGGCTTACTAGGCCTAAAATAACTAAAAATAGGCTCAAGGCACTTAGAGTTATCTCGCAGGGGTACACAAGCAGCATTGTTGTGGTCAGTGGAGGAGGATTGCAAGGAAGGACCGCAGACAGGCTTACTAGGCCTAAAATAAATAAAAATAGGCTCTATGCAGTTTTAAATAGGTTCCAGGGGTACACGGGCAGCATTGGTGTGGTTAGCGGAGGAGGATTGCAAGGAGGGACCGCAGACAGGCTTACTAGGCCTAAAATAACTAAAAATAGGCTCAAGGCACTTAGAGTTATCTCGCAGGGGTACACAGGCAGCATTGTTGTGGTCAGTGGAGGAGGATTGCAAGGAGGGACCACAGACAGGCTTACTAGGCCTAAAATAAATAAAAATAGGCTCTATGCAGTTTTAAATAGGTTCCAGGGGTACACGGGCAGCATTGGTGTGGTCAGCGGAGGAGGATTGCAATGAGGGACCGCAGACAGGCTTACTAGGCCTAAAATAAATAAAAATAGGCTCTATGCAGTTTAAAATAGGTTCCAGGGGTACACGGGCAGCATTGGTGTGGTCAGCGGAGGAGGATTGCAAGGAGGGACTGCAGACAGGCTTACTAGGCCTAAAATAAATAAAAATAGGCTCAAGGCACTTAGAGTTATCTCGCAGGGGTACACAGGCAGCATTGGTGTGGTCAGCGGAGGATGATTGCAAGGAGTGTCTGACACAGTTAGTACTCACAAAAAATAAATAGATGTTAATGTCTCGCAAAACAACAACAACAAAAAAAAAGTGTGGCATACTTAGGTGCAGGGGTGGGCTCATCTGCTGAGTTTCTGACATAGTAATTTGGCAGTAAGTATTTACTGGTGTCAATATAGGACACTGACCCAGACTACTTTAACTAGCATCATAGATGTCAACAAATTGGTATTGTCAGTGCCAGGCATTGAATGATGTCAGCGCATAGACTAAACATTGGTGGAGCTGTGAGTGATAATTTTGCACGTGGTAGAGCACAGTTTGAGCTGGGGGGGTGAACTCTCTTGTGGCCGGCGGTACCGTCCCAGGGCCCCTCATGTTACAACGGTGTGTCTGACATTGGGTGCGCGCCACCACCGCCAGAGACACTTTATTGTACTATGAGGAACCCAGTGGCAGTGCCGTCGACCAAAAGCGGGCACACCCACCTCTTCAGACAAACGGCACTCTAACTGGTGCTTGCGCCAAGTGGCGAGACCACTGCCCCGTGGGGGGAGTTTTCCCATTGAGGGAGGTGTAAACATGTCGTATGCTGGACAAACAGCTGCTGCTAATTAAGAGATTGGAACACTCAGTAAGACCAGTCCACAAGCAAGACCTTTTTATAGGAAAGCTAGGTGTCAGCCGGGAAAGGTGGGGCAAAATAATTTGAAATCCAGGAGTGGTTCATTTTAATGAAGGTTAGATCATCCACATTTTGGGTAGCCAGACGAGTCCTTTTTTCGGTTAATATTGAACCAGCAGCACTGAATACTCTTTCTGATAGCACACTAGCTGCTGGGCAAGCAAGCTCCTGCAATGCATATTCTGCCAATTCAGGCCAGGTGTCTAATTTGGATGCCCAGTAATCAAATGGGAATGACGGTTGAGGGAGAACATCGATAAGGGATGAAAAATAGTTAGTAACCATACTGGACAAATTTTGGCTCCTGTCACTTTGAATAGATGCTGCAGTACCTGTCCTGTCTGCGGTCATTGTGAAATCACTCCACAACCTGGTCAGAAAACCCCTCTGTCCAACGCCACTTCTGATTTGTGCACCTCTAACACCTCTGCCCTGTAGCCCCCTGCAGCTCGTGTGAGAACCATCACCGGCGCTGTGTGCTGGGAATGCCTCAATCAAACGGTCTACAAGAGTTGTTTGTTTGGTTGCTAATATTTGTTCGAGGTTCTCATGTGGCATAATATTTTGCAATTTGCCTTTATAGCGAGGGTCAAGGATGCAGGCCAACCAGTAATCGTCATGGGTCATCATTTTAATAATGCGTGGGTCCCTTTTGAGGATAAGTAAGGCATAATCCGCCATGTGGGCCAAAGTTCCAGTTGTCAAATATGCGGTTGTGCTGGTTTGAGGGGCAGTTACAGGCAACTCTATGTCACTTGTCTCCCTTAAAAAACCAGAACCCGGCCTTGCAACGCCACTAATTTCTGTTGGCCCAGGAGAAGCTTCCTCATTAAAAAAGTACTCATCCCCATCATCCTCCTCGTCCTCCTCATCCTCTTCGCCCGCTACCGCGTCCTCTACACGGCCTTGACCAGACAATGGCTGACTGTCATCAAGGCTTTCCTCTTCCTCGGCTGCAGACGCCTGCTCCTTTATGTGCGTCAAACTTTGCATCAGCAGACGCATTAGGGGGATGCTCATGCTTATTATGGCGTTGTCTGCACTAACCAGCCATGTGCATTCCTCAAAACACTGAAGGACTTGACACAGGTCTTGTAGCTTCGACCACTGCACACCTGACAACTCCATGTCTGCCATCCAACTGCCTGCCCGTGTATCCTCCCACAAATACATAACAGCACGCCTCTGTTCGCACAGTCTCTGAAGCATGTGCAGTGTGGAGTTCCACCTTGTTGCAACGTCGATGATTAGGCTATGCTGGGGAAGGTTCAAAGACCGCTGATAGTTCTGCATACGGCTGGAGTGTACGGGCGAACAGCGGATATGTGAGCAAAGTCTGCGCACTTTGAGGAGCAGGTCGGGTAACCCCGGATAACTTTTCAGGAAGCACTGCACCACCAGGTTTAAGGTGTGAGCCAGGAAAGGAATGTGTTTCAGTTGGGAAAGGGCTATGGCAGCCATGAAATTCCTTCCGTTATCACTCACTACCTTGCCTGCCTCAAGATGTACAGTGCCCAGCCATGACTGAGTTTCTTTCTGCAAGAACTCGGACAGAACTTCCGCGGTGTGTCTGTTGTCGCCAAAACACTTCATTGCCAATACAGCCTGCTGACGCTTGCCACTAGCTGTCCCATAATGGCACACCTGGTGTGCAACAGTGGCAGCTGCGGATGGAGTGGATGTGCGACTGCGGTCTGTGGACGAGCTCTCGCTTCTGCAGGAGGATGAGGAAGAGGAGGAGGGGGGGCGAACGCCTACAGCCAACTCTTTCCTTGACCGTGGGCTAGGCAGAACTGTCCCAATATTGCTGGCCCCTGTGGACCCTGCATCCACCACATTCACCCAGTGTGCCGTGATGGACACGTAACGTCCCTGGCCATGCCTACTGGTCCATGCATCTGTTGTCAGGTGCACCTTTGTAGTCACAGACTGCCTGAGTGCATGGACGAAGCGGTCTTTAACATGCTGTTGGAGGGCTGGGATGGCTTTTCTAGAAAAGAAGTGTCGACTGGGTAGCTCGTAGCGTGGTACAGCATAGTCCATCAGCGCTTTGAAAGTTTCGCTTTCAACTAACCGGTAGGGCATCATCTCTAATGAGATTAGTCTAGCAATGTGGGCGTTCAAACCCTGTGTACGCGGATGCGAGGATGAGTACTTCCTTTTCCTAACAAGAGTCTCATGTAGGGTGAGCTGGACTGCAGAGCTGGAGATCGTGGAACTAGCGGTGGTGCCGATGGACATGGCAGACTGAGAGAGGGTTGGAGATGGTATTCTTGCCGGTGCCCTACATGCAGTGTTTCCTACTACGAACCTGGTGATTCCCTGACTGCTTTGGCCTGGAGACAAAAGCTGCACAGATACTGCAGGTGTTGCGGGAAATGATGGGCTTACAGGGAGGGAAGGGATGTAGCGTTGCTGACTAGCTTCATTGGCCGAGGATGCTGCAACCTTTAGGCACGTTTGGTAGTTAGTCTAGGCTTGCAAATGCATGGTGGATAAATGTCTATGCATGCAACTTGTATTTAGACTTTTAAGATTCTGACCTCTGCTTAAGGTAGTTGAACATTTTTGACAGATGACTTTGCGCTGATCATTTGGATGTTGTTTAAAAAAATGCCAGACTGCACTCTTTCTACTATTGGATACCTTTTCAGGCATTGCAGACTGAGCTTCTTTAACTGGATGGCCACGCTGTCCTCCAACTGGTTTTGGTTTTGCCACGCGTTTTTGGCCAGATACGGGCCCGGCAGATGGAACCTGTTGTGATGTTGATGCCTGCTGCGGCTCCTCCTCCTCCTCCACTTCAGAACTACTGCCGCCTGCACCCTGTTCCCCCAATGGCTGCCAATCGGGGTCAACAACTGGGTCATCTATGACCTCCTCTTCTATCTCGTGTGCAACTTTGTCTGTGTCACCGTGTAAGCCGGTGGTATAGCGTTCGTGACGGGGCACCATAGTCTCAGCTGGGTTTGATTCTGGCTCAGTACACTGCGAGGGCAATGTTCTGGTCTGAGTCAAAGGAACAGCATAGTAATCTGGCTGTGGCAGTGCACCACTGCACTCCATGTCCGATTCAACTTCTAATGGGCATGGCCTGTTAACTGTTTCACTGTCTAACCCAGGAACGGTATGTGTAAAGAGCTCCATGGAGTAACCCGTTGGGTCTCCTGACGCATCCTTCTCTCTTGTTCTGGGCGAAGAAGACAAGGAAGCGACTTGTCCCTGACCGTGCACATCCACTAACGACGCGCTGCTTTTACATTTTGCACTTTCAGAATAGGAGGCAAAAGAGCTAGAGGCTGAGTCAGCAAGGAAAGCCCAAAATTGTTCTTGCTGCTCCGGCTTTAAAAGTAGTTTTCCTACTCCCAGAAAAGGGAGCGTTCGAGGCCTTGTGTAGCCAGACGACGAACCTGGCTCAACAACTCGAGACTTAGGTGCTGTACTGCTTTTACCACGACCACCTGATGCTCCACCACCACTACCATAATTACCAGCTGACAATGACCGCCCATGGCCACGACCTCTTCCACCTGACTTCCTCATTGTTTGCAAAACGTAACCAAAGTAACGGTATTTGTTACTGTAAAACAACTTATAAGGTGAACTCTAACTTCTGTAGGATTTATATACACCTTTATAGGTGGCTGACACTGAAAGGAAAATCAGGCCCAATGTTACACACTAGGTTTTCTGTGCCCCAATAATTTGAGACAGATGGCACACACACGACCGGCACTCAAGCAGAAATGCCAATCTTAATCTCCCACTATTTTTTTTTTTTCAGGGAGAATAAAAAAAAAAAAAATGGCCCAGTATTACACACTGGTTTTCTGTTGCACACAATGAGAGACAAATGCCACACACAGCAATGGCACTTAGGCAGACTTGCCAATCTTTATCCCCCACTATTTATTTTTTTTCAGGGAGAATTTACAAAAAAAAAAATGGCCCAGTATTACACACTGGTTTTCTGTGGCACACTATGAGAGACAGATGCCACACACAGCAATGGCACAGAGGCAGACTTGCCAATCTTTATCTCCCACAATTTTTTTTTTTCAGGGATAATTTACAAAAAAAAAAAAAAATGGCCCAGTATTACACACTGTTTTTCTGTGGCACACTATGAGAGACAGATGCCACACACAGCAATGGCACAGAGGCAGTCTTTCCAATCTTTATCTCCCACTATTTATTTATTTTTTTACAGGGAGAATTGTTGTGGATTCTGTTTGCGGGCTCCCTCTGGTGGTTATTGCTGGTACTGGGTGACTTTGGTGGGTTGCGGCCTTTGGTTTCCATCTGTCCATCAGAGGCTGGGTGTTTCCTATTTTACCTGGCCTCTCTGTCATTTCCCTTGCCGGCTATCAATGTGTTCAGATGTGCTCTGTTTGGTTCCTGCCTACCTGCTCCCAGATCTTTCAGGATAAGCTAAGTGCTGATTTTCAGTTGTTTGGTTTTTTGTCCAGCTTGCTTAGAATGTCTCTTTGTTAGCTGGTTGCTCTAGTGGACTGAGGTTCTCCCCATGTGCCATGAGTTGGCACATGGGTTCTTGTAATCTCAGGATGGTTTTTTTGATTAGGGTTTTTTGCTGACCGCTCAGTCCCCTTTTGTGTCATTCTGCTTTCTAGTTTTCAGCGGGCCTCTATTTGCTAAAGCTATATACATCATCTCTATGTGTGTGCCTTCCTCTCATTTCACCGTCAATACATGTGGGGGGCAACTATATCTTTGGGGTTAATTCCTCTGGAGGCAAGTGAGGTCTTTGTTTTCTCTGCAGTACTAGTTAGCTCTTAGGCTGGTGCGTGGCGTCTAGAACCAACGTAGGCACGCTCCCTGGCTATCTCTAGTTGCGTTTGTCAGGCGTAGGGCAGCGGTCAGCCCAGGTTCCATCACCCTAGAGCTCATCCGATATTTATTATTCTTTGCTCATCCTGTGCTATCCCTAGCCATTGGGGATTCATGACAGTATAGCCGGCCACAAAGTGTTAATTGTTTGGGCTGAAGCAGGAGAAAAAGAAGTGTTCAAGGAAAATGTTTTTTTTTTTTTTCCTTCAGAGGTTTGCTGCCTAGTCCTTAATTGCTGTCTAGCTGCTTCTTACCTCCTCTTAACCCTTGAATGGCTCTGATCTTAGCTGTTTATCATGGATGTCCAGAGTTTGGCTTCCAGCCTGAGTAATCTCGCGGCAAAGGTTCAAAACATACAGGATTTCGTTGCTCACACTCCCATGTCTGAACCTAGAATTCCTATTCCAGAGTTCTTTTCTGGAGATAGATCTACCTTCCTGAATTTCAGGAACAATTGTAAATTGTTTCTCTCTTTGAAATCTCGCTCCTCTGGAGACCCTGCTCAACAGGTCAAGATTGTTATATCGTTCCTACGGGGCGACCCTCAGAATTGGGCATTTGCATTGGCACCAGGGGATCCTGCATTGCTCAGTGTGGATGCGTTTTTTCAGGCATTGGGATTGCTCTATGAGGAACCTAACCTAGAGATTCAGGCTGAAAAGGCTTTATTAGCCCTCTCTCAGGGGCATGATGAAGCGGAAATATATTGTCAGAAATTTCGGAAATGGTCGGTGCTTACTCAGTGGAATGAGTGCGCCCTGGCTGCAAACTTCAGAAATGGTCTTTCTGAGGCCATTAAGGATATTATGGTGGGGTTCCCTGCGCCTACAGGTCTGAATGAGTCTATGGCTATGGCCATTCAGATTGATCGGCGTTTACGGGAGCGCAAACCCGTGCACCAGTTGGCGGTGTCTTCTGAACAGGCACCTGAGACTATGCAATGTGATAGAATTCAGTCCAGAAGTGAACGGCAAAATTATAGGCGGAAAAATGGTTTGTGTTTTTATTGTGGTGATTCAGCTCATGTTATATCAGCATGCTCTAAACGCACAAAAAGGGTTGATAAATCTTTTGCCATTGATACTCTGCAGTCTAAGTTCATTTTGTCTGTGACTCTGATTTTTTCACTGTCTTCCAATTCCGTCGATGCCTATGTGGATTCAGGCGCTGCCCTGAGTCTTATGGATTGGTCATTTGCTAAACGCTGCGGTTTTAGTCTAGAGCCTCTGGAAGTTCCTATTCCTCTGAAAGGAATTGATTCTACACCATTGGCTATGAATAAACCGCAGTATTGGACACAAGTGACCATGCGCATGACTCCCGTTCATCAGGAGGTGATTCGCTTCCTTGTACTGTATAATTTACATGATGTACTAGTGCTTGGTCTGCCATGGTTACAAACTCATAATCCTGTCCTGGACTGGAAAACAATGTCTGTGCTAAGCTGGGGATGTCAGGGGGTTCATGATGATGCACCTCCGATTTCTATAGCTTCATCTACTCCTTCGGAGATCCCTGCATTTTTGTCGGATTATAGGGATGTTTTTGAGGAGCCTAAGCTCAATTCGCTCCCTCCCCATAGAGAGTGTGACTGTGCTATAGAATTGATTCCTGGCAGTAAGTTCCCTAAGGGTCGTTTATTTAATCTGTCACTGCCAGAGCATACTGCTATGCGGAATTATATTAAGGAGTCCTTGGAAAAGGGACATATTCGTCCATCTTCGTCCCCTCTGGGAGCAGGTTTTTTTTTCGTGGCAAAAAAAGATGGTTCCCTGAGGCCTTGTATAGATTATCGCCTTCTGAATAAGATTACAGTCAAATACCAGTATCCATTGCCATTATTTACTGATTTGTTTGCTCGCATTAAGGGGGCTAGGTGGTTCACTAAAATAGATCTTCGTGGTGCGTATAATCTGGTGCGGATAAAACAGGGTGATGAGTGGAAAACCGCATTTAATACGCCGGAGGGCCATTTTGAGTATTTGGTAATGCCTTTTGGACTCTCCAATGCTCCGTCAGTCTTTCAGTCCTTTATGCACAATATTTTCCGTGAATATCTGGATAAGTTTATGATTGTGTATTTGGATGATATTTTGGTGTTTTCTGATGACTGGGAGTCTCATGTTCTACAGGTCAGGAAGGTGTTTCAAGTTTTGCGGGCCAATTCTCTGTTTGTGAAGGGCTCAAAGTGTCTCTTCGGAGTCCAGAAGATTTCTTTTTTGGGGTACATTTTTTCTCCTTCTACTATTGAGATGGATCCCGTTAAGGTTCAGGCTATTTGTGACTGGACACAACCTACATCTGTTAAGAGCCTTCAGAAGTTCTTGGGGTTTGCTAATTTTTATCATCGGTTCATTGCTAATTTTTCCAGTATTGTTAAACCTTTGACTGATTTGACTAAAAAGGGTGCTGATGTTGCTGATTGGTCTCCTGCGGCCGTGGAGGCCTTTCGGGAACTTAAGCGCCGGTTTTCTTCTGCTCCTGTGTTGTGTCAACCAGATGTTTCACTTCCTTTCCAGGTGGAGGTTGATGCTTCCGAGATTGGAGCGGGGGCGGTTTTGTCACAGAGAAGTTCTAATGGCTCGGTGATGAAGCCATGTGCTTTCTTCTCTAGAAAATTCTCGCCCGCCGAGCGCAATTATGATGTGGGTAATCGGGAGCTTTTGGCCATGAAGTGGGCATTTGAGGAGTGGCGTCATTGGCTTGAGGGTGCTAAACATCGCGTGGTGGTCTTGACTGATCACAAGAATCTCATTTACCTTGAGTCTGCCAGGCGTTTGAATCCTAGACAGGCTCGTTGGTCGTTATTTTTTTCTCGTTTCAATTTCGTGGTTTCATACCTGCCAGGTTCAAAGAATGTGAAGGCAGATGCTCTTTCCAGGAGTTTTGTGCCTGACTCTCCTGGAGACACTGGGCCTGCTGGTATCCTTAGGGATGGGGTAATATTGTCCGCCGTATCCCCAGACTTGCGACGCGCATTACAGGAGTTTCAGGTGGATAAACCGAATCGATGTCCACCAGAAAGACTGTTTGTTCCGGATGATTGGACCAGTAGAGTCATCCCCGAGGTCCATTCTTCTGTGTTGGCTGGTCATCCTGGAATATTTGGTACAAGAGACTTGGTGGCCAGGTCTTTTTGGTGGCCTTCCTTGTCTAGGGATGTGCGTACCTTTGTGCAGTCTTGTGAAGTGTGTGCTCGAGCTAAGCCTTGCTGTTCACGGGCTAGTGGGTTGTTGTTATCCTTGCCCATCCCGAAGAGGCCTTGGACGCACATTTCCATGGATTTTATTTCTGATCTCCCGGTTTCACAGAAAATGTCCGTTATCTGGGTTGTGTGTGACCGCTTTTCTAAGATGGTTCATTTGGTGCCCTTGCCTAAGTTGCCCTCCTCCTCTGAGTTGGTTCCTTTGTTTTTTCAGAACGTGGTTCGTTTGCATGGGATTCCGGAGAATATCGTTTCTGACAGGGGATCCCAGTTTGTGTCGAGATTTTGGCGGACGTTTTGTGCCAAGATGGGCATTGATTTGTCTTTCTCGTCTGCATTCCATCCTCAGACGAATGGCCAGACGGAGCGAACTAATCAGACCTTGGAAACTTATTTGAGGTGTTTCGTTTCTGCTGATCAGGATGACTGGGTTGCTTTTTTGCCACTGGCTGAATTTGCTCTTAATAATCGGGCTAGTTCGGCCACGTTGGTCTCTCCTTTTTTTTGTAATTCGGGGTTTCATCCTCGTTTTTCCTCTGGTCAGGTGGAGTCTTCGGATTGTCCTGGAGTGGATGTGGTGGTGGACAGGCTACATCACATTTGGAATCAGGTGGTGGACAATTTGAAGTTATCTCAGGAGAAGACTCAGCAGTTTGCTAATCGCCGTCGCCGCGTGGGTCCCCGACTTCTTGTTGGGGACTTGGTGTGGTTGTCTTCTCGTTTTGTCCCTATGAAGGTCTCTTCTCCTAAGTTCAAGCCTCGGTTCATCGGTCCTTATAGGATCTCGGAGATTCTTAACCCTGTATCTTTCCGTTTGGATCTCCCAGCATCGTTCGCTATTCATAATGTGTTCCATCGGTCGTTGTTGCGGAGGTATGAGGTGCCTGTTGTTCCTTCGGTCGAGCCTCCTGCTCCGGTGCTGGTGGAGGGAGAATTGGAGTATGTTGTTGAAAAGATCTTGGATTCTCGTGTTTCCAGACGCAAACTCCAGTATTTGGTTAAGTGGAAGGGTTATGGTCAGGAGGACAATTCCTGGGTGGTCGCCTCCGATGTTCATGCGACTGATTTGGCCGCGCCTTCCATAGAGCTCACCCTGATCGCCCTGGGGGTTCTCGTGAGGGTTCGGTGACCCCTCCTCAAGGGGGGGGTACTGTTGTGGATTCTGTTTGCGGGCTCCCTCTGGTGGTTATTGCTGGTACTGGGTGACTTTGGTGGGTTGCGGCCTTTGGTTTCCATCTGTCCATCAGAGGCTGGGTGTTTCCTATTTTACCTGGCCTCTCTGTCATTTCCCTTGCCGGCTATCAATGTGTTCAGATGTGCTCTGTTTGGTTCCTGCCTACCTGCTCCCAGATCTTTCAGGATAAGCTAAGTGCTGATTTTCAGTTGTTTGGTTTTTTGTCCAGCTTGCTTAGAATGTCTCTTTGTTAGCTGGTTGCTCTAGTGGACTGAGGTTCTCCCCATGTGCCATGAGTTGGCACATGGGTTCTTGTAATCTCAGGATGGTTTTTTTGATTAGGGTTTTTTGCTGACCGCTCAGTCCCCTTTTGTGTCATTCTGCTTTCTAGTTTTCAGCGGGCCTCTATTTGCTAAAGCTATATACATCATCTCTATGTGTGTGCCTTCCTCTCATTTCACCGTCAATACATGTGGGGGGCAACTATATCTTTGGGGTTAATTCCTCTGGAGGCAAGTGAGGTCTTTGTTTTCTCTGCAGTACTAGTTAGCTCTTAGGCTGGTGTGTGGCGTCTAGAACCAACGTAGGCACGCTCCCTGGCTATCTCTAGTTGCGTTTGTCAGGCGTAGGGCAGCGGTCAGCCCAGGTTCCATCACCCTAGAGCTCGTCCGATATTTATTATTCTTTGCTCATCCTGTGCTATCCCTAGCCATTGGGGATTCATGACAGAGAATTAAAAAAAAAAAAGGGCCCAGTATTACACACTGGTTTTCTGTGGCACACAATGAGAGACAGATGCCACACACAGCAATGGCACAGAGGCAGACTTGCCAATCTTTATCTCCCACTATTTATTTATTTTTTTTCAGGGAGAATTTACAAAAAAAAAAATGGCCCAGTATTACACACTGGTTTTCTGTGGCACACAATGAGAGACAGATGCCACACACAGCAATAGCACAGAGGCAGACTTGCCAATCTTTATCTCCCACTATTTATTTATTTTTTTTCAGGGAGAATTTACAAAAAAAAAAATGGCCCAGTATTACACACTGGTTTTCTGTGGCACACAATGAGAGACAGATGCCACACACAGCAATGGCACAGAGGTAGACTTGGCAATCTTTATCTCCCACTATTTATTTTTTTTTTTTCAGGGAGAATTTACAAAAAAAAAAAATGGCCCAGTATTACACACTGGTTTTCTGTGGCACACAATGAGAGACAGATGCCACACACAGCAATGGCACAGAGGCAGTCTTTCCAATCTTTATCTCCCACTATTTATTTATTTTTTTACAGGGAGAATTGTTGTGGATTCTGTTTGCGGGCTCCCTCTGGTGGTTATTGCTGGTACTGGGTGACTTTGGTGGGTTGCGGCCTTTGGTTTCCATCTGTCCATCAGAGGCTGGGTGTTTCCTATTTTACCTGGCCTCTCTGTCATTTCCCTTGCCGGCTATCAATGTGTTCAGATGTGCTCTGTTTGGTTCCTGCCTACCTGCTCCCAGATCTTTCAGGATAAGCTAAGTGCTGATTTTCAGTTGTTTGGTTTTTTGTCCAGCTTGCTTAGAATGTCTCTTTGTTAGCTGGTTGCTCTAGTGGACTGAGGTTCTCCCCATGTGCCATGAGTTGGCACATGGGTTCTTGTAATCTCAGGATGGTTTTTTTGATTAGGGTTTTTTGCTGACCGCTCAGTCCCCTTTTGTGTCATTCTGCTTTCTAGTTTTCAGCGGGCCTCTATTTGCTAAAGCTATATACATCATCTCTATGTGTGTGCCTTCCTCTCATTTCACCGTCAATACATGTGGGGGGCAACTATATCTTTGGGGTTAATTCCTCTGGAGGCAAGTGAGGTCTTTGTTTTCTCTGCAGTACTAGTTAGCTCTTAGGCTGGTGCGTGGCGTCTAGAACCAACGTAGGCACGCTCCCTGGCTATCTCTAGTTGCGTTTGTCAGGCGTAGGGCAGCGGTCAGCCCAGGTTCCATCACCCTAGAGCTCGTCCGATATTTATTATTCTTTGCTCATCCTGTGCTATCCCTAGCCATTGGGGATTCATGACAGAGAATTAAAAAAAAAAAAAGGGCCCAGTATTACACACTGGTTTTCTGTGGCACACAATGAGAGACAGATGCCACACACAGCAATGGCACAGAGGCAGACTTGCCAATCTTTATCTCCCACTATTTATTTATTTTTTTTCAGGTAGAATTTACAAAAAAAAAAAAAATGGCCCAGTATTACACACTGGTTTTCTGTGGCACACAATGAGAGACAGATGCCACACACAGCAATGGCACAGAGGCAGACTTGCCAATCTTTATCTCCCACTAATTATTTATTTTTTTTCAGGGAGAATTTACACAAAAAAAAATGGCCCAGTATTACACACTGGTTTTCTGTGGCACACAATGAGAGACAGATGCCACACACAGCAATAGCACAGAGGCAGACTTGCCAATCTTTATCTCCCACTATTTATTTATTTTTTTTCAGGGAGAATTTACAAAAAAAAAATGGCCCAGTATTACACACTGGTTTTCTGTGGCACACAATGAGAGACAGATGCCACACACAGCAATGGCACAGAGGCAGACTTGGCAATCTTTATCTCCCACTATTTTTTTTTTTTCAGGGAGAATTTACAAAAAAAAAAAAAATGGCCCAGTATTACACACTGGTTTTCTGTGGCACACTATGAGAGACAGATGCCACACACAGCAATGGCACAGAGGCAGACTTGCCAATCTTTATCTCCCACTATTTTTTTTTTCAGGGAGAATTAAAAAAAAAAATGGCCCAGTATTGCACACTAGGTTTTCTGTGGCACACAATGAGAGACAGATGCCACACACAGCACTGGCACAGAGGCAGACTTGCCAATCTTTATCTCCCTGCAGTAATCTCAGAAAAGTATGGCAGGCAGCTATAAAAAGGACTGCTGCACACAAAAGTGTGGACAAACAAACATGATAGCTGTGCAGAAAGGAAGGAACAACAGGATTTGTGCTTTGAAAAAAGCAGTTGGTTTGCACAGCGGCGTACACACACAGCAACGCAGCTATCAGGGAGCCTTCTAGGGCAGCCCAATGAGCTACAGCGCTGAGGAAAAAAAAATCTAGCCTCCACTGTCCCTGCAAACAAAAGGTGGTGTTGGACAGTGGAAATCACTACAGCACAAGCGGTTTGGGGGTGAATGTACCCTGCCTAACGCTCTCCCTGCTTCTGACGAAGCGGCAGCAACCTCTCCCTACGCTCAGATCAGCAGCAGTAAGATGGCGGTCGGCAGGAACGCCCCTTTATAGCCCCTGTGACGCTGCAGAAAGCAAGCCAATCACTGCAATGCCCTTCTCTAAGATGGTGGGGACTGAGATCTATGTCATCACGCTGCCCACACTCTGCGTCCACCTTCATTGGCTGAGAAATGGCGCTTTTAGCGTCATTGAAACGCGACTTTGGCGCGAAAGTCGCGTACCGCATGGCCGACCCCACACAGGGATCGGGTCTGGTTTCATGAGACGCCGACTTTGCCAAAAGTCGGCAACTTATGAAAATGAACGATCCGTTTCGCTCAACCCTACAAAGGGGTATTAAACTGCCCAGTAGAAAGCAAGTATCCAAAGTAGGAAAATTCATAGATACTTTATTTTTCTTTTAAAATCTTAATCCAACACAGAACTGGGGACAACATTCCAAAAAGGTTATGCCTGGCCTGCAATGCATAAATCTTATGAAATGTTGTGTTTTAGCGCTTTGAATTTTGCTACTTATGATGCTGACTTTCTACTGGGAAGTTTACTATCCCTATGCCTTTATTTTTCTGCAAAACAAAAATCCTGAAACCAAGGCTTGTGTGCCACCAAAAGTGTGCTTGCTGTAGACAGTGAAGCTATGTATGTATTTCTTTTATTATATAAAATAAAGACAAAAGAAAATTCTCTATAATCTAGAAAGTTAAACATCACTGTCAATCTCACAAAGTATGTGTGTTGCAAAAAAAATATATTTTCCACACTTTCTTGGTATAGTCTTATAATAGATTAAAACATGCCCCCTGAACACAGCGATCAGTTGCAGGTGCTTGCTTTGCAACATGAACCTACCTATTGTGACTTGGGACAGGGGAAGCAATAGGTAGCTTTGAAGACCAGACAGTAGAACAGCCAGACAGGTGAGCAATAGGGTGAGTATAAGTTTGTTTTTTGATTTGTTTTTTAACCCCTTTCTGACATCGGACGTACTATCCCGTCGAGGTGGTATGGGCCGTATGACCTCTGACGGGATAGTACGTCATCACCGATCAGCCGCGCTCACTGGGGGAGTGCGGCCGATCAGGGCCGGGTGTTAGCTGACTATCGCAGCTGACATCCGGCACTATTTGCCAGGAGCGGTCACGGACCGCTCCTGGCACATTAACCCCTGGCACACTGCGATCAAACATGATCGCAGCGTTCCGGCAGCATAGGGAAGCATCGTGCAGGGAGGGGGCTCTGTTGTGAAATTGGATTCTGGGCTCCCCCGGTGGCCACTTGTGGAATTTAACTTGTGTGCATCATCCCCTCTGTTCACCTGCTCCTATCAGGATGTGGGAGTCGCTATATAACCTTGCTCGTCTGTCAGTTTCTTGCCGGTCAACAATGTAATCAGTAGCCTTTCTGTGCATGTTCCTGCTACTAGACAACTCCCAGCTAAGTTGGACTTTTGTCCTTGTGTGTTTTTGCATTTTGTTCCTGTTCACAGCTGCTGTTTCGTTACTGTGTCTGGAAAGCTCTTGTGAGCGGAAATTGCCACTCTGGTGTTATGAGTTAATGCTAGAGTCTTAAAGTAATTTCTGGATGGTGTTTTGATAGGTTTTTCTGCTGACCATGAAAGTGCCCTTTCTGTCTTCATGCTATCTAGTAAGCGGACCTCGATTTTGCTAAACCTATTTTCCTACTACGTTTGTCATTTCATCTAAAATCACCGCCAATATATGTGGGGGCCTCTGTCTGCCTTTTGGGAAAATTTCTCTAGAGGTGAGCCAGGACTGTCTTTTCCTCTGCTAGGATTAGGTAGTTCTCCGGCTGGCGCTGGGCATCTAGGGATAAAAAAAACATAGGCATGCTACCCGGCCACTTCTAGTTGTGCGGCAGGTTTAGTTCATGGTCAGTATAGTTTCCATCTTCCAAGAGCTAGTTCTCATATATGCTGGGCTATGTTCTCTCGCCATTGAGAATCATGACAGGGCTCCCTGCGTGCTTCCCTGAGACCCTCGGAGCAACGCGATGTGATTGCGTTGCTCTGAGGGTCTCTTACCTCCTCCTCCCTGCAGGCCCAGGTCCAAAATGGCCACGGGGGGCCTTCCAGGTCCTGCAGGGAGGTGGCTTCCAAGCACCTGCTCAGAGCAGGCATCGGGAAGCCTCACTGCTGTGCCTGTGTGATCCCTGATCTGACACAGTGCTTTGCAAAGTGTCAGATCAGCGATCTGACCCTATATAGTCATGTCCCACCCGGGGACAAGGTAAAAATTAAAAAAAAAAATATTTACATGTGTAAAAAAAAAAAAGCCTAAATAAAGAAAATATATATGTATATATTGTTCCAATAAATACATTTCTTTATCTAAATAAAAAAACAAACAATAAAAGTACACATATTTAGTATCACCACGTCCGTAACGACCCGACCTATAAAACTGTCCCCCTAGTTAACCCCTTCAGTGATCACCGTAAAAAAAAGGCAAAAAATTACTCTTTATTATCATACCGCCAAACGAAAAGTGCAATAACACGCGATCTGAAAGACAGATATAAATAACCATGGTACCGCTGAAAATGTCATCTTGTCCCGCAAAAAACGAGCTGCTATACAGCATCATCAACGAAAAAATTAAAAAGTTATAGTCCTCAGAATAAAGCGATGCAAAAATATTTATTTTATATATAAAATAGTTATCGTATAAAAGCGCCAAAACATAAAAAAATGATATAAATGAGGTATCACTGTAATCATACTGACCCGAAGAATAAAACTGCATTATCAATTTTACCACACGTGGAACGGTATAAGCGTCCCTTCAAAAGAAATTCATGAATAGCTGGTTTTTGTTCATTCTACCTCACAAAAAACGGAATAAAAAGTGATAAAAAAATGTCACGCACCCAAAAATGGTACCAATAAAAACGTCAACTCGTCCCACAAAAAAAACAAGACCTCACATGACTCTGTGAACCAAAATATGGAAAAATTATAGCTCTCAAAATGTGGAGACGCAAAAACTATTTTTTGCTATAAAAAGCGTCTTTTAGTGTGTGACGGCTGCCAATCATAACAATCCGACCAAAAAATGCTATAAAAGTAAATCAAACCCCCCTTCATCACCCCCTTAGTTAGAGAACAATAATAAAATGTAAAAAAATGTATTTATTTCCATTTTCCCATAAGGGTTAGGGTTGGGGCTAAAGTTAGGGTTAGGGTTGGGGCTAAAGTTAGGGTTAAGGTTGGGGCTAAAGTTAGGGTCGGGGCTAAAGTTAGGGTTTGGATTACATTTATGGTTGGGATTAGGGTTAGGGGTGTGGTTAGATTTATGGTTGGGATTAGGGTTAGTAGTGTGTTTGGGTTATGGCTTCAGTTAGAATTGGGGGGTTTCCACTGTTTAGGCACATCAGGGGCTCTCCAAACGCGACATGGTGCCCGATCTCAATTCCAGCCAATTCTGCATTGAAAAAGTAAAACAGTGTTCCTTCCCTTCCGAGCTCTGCCATGCACCCAAACGGTGGTTCCCCCCAACATATGGGATATCAGCGTACTCAGGACAAATTGGAAAACAACTTTTCGGGTCCAACTTCTCCTGTTACCCTTAGGAAAATACAATATTGGGGGCTAAAAAATAATTTTTGTGGAAAAAAAAGGATTTTTTATTTTCACGGTTCTGTGTTATAAACTGTAGTGAAACACTTGGGGGTTCAAAGTTCTCACAACACATTTAGATAAGTTCCTTGTGGGGTCTAGTATCCAATATAGGGTCACTTGTGGGGGGTTTCTACTGTTTAGGTACATCAGGGGCTCTGCAAATGCAACGTGACGCCTGCAGACCAATCCATCTAAATCTGCATTCCAAACGGCACGCTTTCCCTTCCGAGATCTGCCATGCACCCAAACGGTGGTTCCCCCCAACATATGGGGTATCAACATACTCAGGACAAATTGGAAAACAACTTTTTGGGTCCAATTTCTCCTGTTACCCTTGAGAACATATAAAACTGGGGGCTAAAAATAATTTTTGTGGAAAAAAAAACAACTTTTATTTTCACTGCTCTGTAGTGAAACACTTGAAGGTTCAAAGTTTTCACAACACATCTAGATAAGTCTCTTAGGGGGTCTCCTTTCCAAAATGGTGTCACTTGTGGGGGTTTCAATGTTTAGGCACATCAGGGGCTCTCCAAACGTGACATGGCGTCCCATCTCAATTCCAGTCAATTTTGCATTGAAAAGTCAAATGGCGCTCCTTCCCTTCCGAGCTCTGCCATGCGCCCAAACAGTGGTTTACCCCCACATATGGGGTATCAGCGTACTCAAGACAAATTGCACAACAACTTTTGAGGTCCAGTTTCTCTTGTTACCCTTGGTAAAATAAAACAAATTGGAGCTGAATAAATTTTTTGTGAAAAAAGTGAAATGTTATTTTTTTTTTAAACATTCCAAAAAATTCCTGTGAAACACCTGAAGCGTTAATAAACTTCTTGAATGTGGTTTTGAGTACCTTGAGATGTGCTGCTTTAGAATGTTGTCACAATTGGGTATTTTCTATCATATAGACCCCTCAAAGTGACTTCAAATTTGATGTGGTCCCTAAAAAAATGGTGTTGTAAAAATGAGAAATTGCTGGCCAACTTAACCCTTATAACTCCCTAACAAAAAAAATGTTGGTTCCAAAATTGTGCTGATGTTTAGTAGACATGTGGGAAATGTTACTTACTAAGTATTTTGTGTGACATATCTCTGTGATTTAAGGGCATAAAAATTCAAAGTTGGAAAATTTTCGCCAAATTTCTGTTTTTTTCACAAGAAAACGTAAGTAATATCAAAGTTTTACCACTATCATGAAGTACAATATGCCTCAAATTTTTCATTTTCACAAGGGTAACAGAAGAAAATGGACCACACAATTTATTTTTCCTCCTGGGTACACCGATATCCCATATGTAGTGGAGAACTACTGTTTTGGCACAAGGCAGGGCTAGGAAGGGAAGGAGCACTATTTAACTTTTGGAGAGCAAAATTTACTGTAACAGATAGCGGCTGTCAAGTCGCATTTGCAGAGGCTCTGATGTGCCTAAATAGTGGAAACTCCCACAATTGACACAATTTTGAAAACTGCACCCCTAGTGAATTTGTCTAGGGGAATGGTGAGCATCTTGAACAAACAGATGCTTCACGGAATTTTAAACATTGGACCTCGAAAATCAAAAAGTATGTCTTTTCCCCCAAAATGTTGCTTTAGCCTCATTTTTTTCATTTTCATAAGGGTAACAAGTGAAAATTAGTTTTTCAATTTCTCCAGAGTATGCCAATGCCCCATATGTTGGAAAAAACAACTGATCGGACACATGTTCCAAAAGAAAAGAATGCTGTTTAGTGAAGCAGACTTTGTTCGTATGGTTTGCAGGCTCCATGTCATATTTGTAGAACCCTTGTATTGCCAGAAAAGCAGAACCCCCCCACACAAGTGAACCCATTTTGGAAACTACACCCTTCAAAGAATTAATCTAGGGGTGTGATAAGCATATTGAACCCACAGGTGCTTCACAGAATTTTAATACATTGATATATGAAAATGAAAAATTATATTTCTTTACACAAACATTTATAAAATAATATATTTTGAATGCAGCAATACAATATATGGAGTGATACACTTTTCTTTTATTTGGGCGTACATCAGGACTCAAAAGAGTGAGAGTGCCATTTGTCTTTTAGGTAGCAGAGTTTCCTAGAGCACTTTGTGGACACCTTTTGCAGAGCCCCTAAGCTTCCAAAACTGCAGAAATCCCCAACAAGGGACCTCATTTTGCAATCTACACTTAGGAAAGTCATCTAGAGGTGTAGTGAAAGAACACACTTTTAGCGTGCATCTGGTGAATGGTCGGCCATGTGCACCTAGCATAAGCATTGTATGGGCTATATGTGGCAACTCGTACATTGCTTGGTGGCCACTGCCTGAATACTGCAGTACATTCAAGTCAAAGGGAGATAAAGCTCATTAATCGTTTACTAAGCAATGTGAGTGGCTTCTGTTTTACGCCCGTACATCGCTTACATCCTGCCACTGCTGGAGCAGTTTTCAGCTGATAGTTATGTGTGCTGGTGTTGGATCCTCACTGATCTTACATTGAAGAACCATCCAGTGAAGAGATAATCAATGGTTAGATCCAGAGAACCCATTTAAGTTAGTTTTCCCCTCTGTAGTTATAACATAAAGCTCTGGCAAAAATTAAGATACAACTGCAAAATGTTCAGTTTGTCTGATTTTTCGCTTTATAGGTATATTTTTGAGTAAAATGTAAATTGTTCATTTATTCTATAAACTTCTGACAACATGTCTCCGAATTTCCAAGCAATACATTTTGTATTTTTTTCTGAAAAGGAGAAATGGTCAAAATTAAAAATAAACAGTGCTTTCAGACCTCAAATAATGCAAAGAAAAAAAGTTCATAATCATTTAGAAACAACAACACTAATGTTTTAACTCAGGAAGAGTTCAACAGTCAATATTTTGTGGAATAACCATTATTTTTAATCACAGCTTTCATGCGTCTTGGCATGCTTTCCACCAGTCTTTCACACTGCTCCTGGTGCAAAAATGTAAGCCGTTCTTCTTTGCTTGATGGCTTGTGACTATCCATCATCCTCTTGATTACATTCCAGAGGTTTTCAATGGGGTTCAGGTCTGGAGATTGGGCTGCCCATGACAGGGTTTTAATGTGGTGGTCTCTTAATTTTAGCCAGAGCTGTATATGTTTGATGTTAATTGTGGTTTGAGCACGTTACAGGACTCAGAAAAGGGGGTCATTTGGCTTTCCAAGTGTGAATTTTACTGGATTGTCTTTTGGGATCTATGTCGCTTTTCCAGCACCTCTGAACTATTAGAAACATGCATAACCTCTATTTTTCCATTAACAGATAACAGATCTGGGTAGGGGATTGTTTTTTTTTTTTTGCAGGATGAGATGAAGGATTTATTGGAGCCATTTGGCTATACATAACATTATATATTCAATTTTTATTCCAGTTTTTTTAATAGTTCTTTGTTTAGAGAACAAATCGGTTTATAATAACAACTTTGCAATTTTCAGAATATAAACAAAGGACAAAGAACACAAAGAAAATAAATGTATAGGGTAAGAAACCAAATCAAAGGGTCCTTATCTGCAGAAGGATAGAAAGTCTTGTTACGTGACCATTGTCAGGAACATGAGCTATTTGATTGTCTATGATCACACGTGCTGAGCACTGCTACATTCCTTAAAGCGTCAGAATCGACCACCCTTCTCTTTTCTGCCTCCCAGCACAAGGCTCAAATTCTCAGCCACTCACCCTCCCTCTCCCGTGCTATATAGTGTAATGGGAGACCAATGTTCAATGTGCAGCAGCCCCTCACTCAAGAATTTATATGGCTTCAAAGTGAAAGTAGAAGTCGAAGCACATGGGAAAAACCCCAGGAATGTCTTTGTCTGCCCTGTGAATCCAAAAACTTAAATAGCAGAAAGAGGAGTGCATGTCATTTCTCAGCCCACTCAGTGATGTCACGACAAGAGGGCATTTCTTACCCCCGCTGAGTTGGGAGTGAGTGTTGGTCCAGGAAGCAAGCTAACAACAGCTCTTCAAAGCTGGCCTTATGCATCTTGATGTATCTCCTGAGCACATGGGTGACTAGGAGATGAAATGATCTGAACGACCTGTAAGTGTTCTATTCAATTTAATCCTTTTTTTATGCCATGCACATATGATTTTGTCTTCTTTATGATATCTTTTATACTTTATATACCTACAAAGAAAGGCACCACACAAATATTCAATCTTAAAACAATTTTTATTTAGATAATTTAGAAGACTGAGAAATAGTCATAAAAAGCCTATAATAGGCAGCAGATAAAATACACTTGATACAGGAACAAAGGGGAAGACACCTGGTGAAACATCATAACCATATATAAACACATGTGTGCGATGTATGCTCACATTGTATGGAGTTTGCACATACGCTCCAGGGTATATAATAAATAATTAATAAGCCAATCAAAGAAATAGTAAATTACTGGTAAGTTATAGTGTTTTAGTAAGGTATGTGGTCAGGTACATGAGGCTAATATGCCATATAGGACCACATAAAAACAAGTGTTTCAGAAAAAAGGCTTATATACACATATAATTCAGTTTAAACATCAATACATATTTACCCAACAATAGAGCAATGACCAGGCGTCCACCACACCCGACGCGCGTTTCGCAAGAAGTTGCTTCGTCCAGGGGTGGTGAGACGCTGGTTTGGTACCTTTTTATAACAGACATGTGGCCACACATAACACCAGACAGCTGTGGGAGAAGACGCAAACGCCAAGTCGGCCGGAAATGACGTACGGCCGCTACCATGGTGATGCCGTATGCCAAAGAAAATCAACAAGACAATTACCGGCAAAAAACGTACATGCAATGCATCGATTAGCGTGAAATGCATATCGGAATCAAAGAATAAGGTGCCCGACGGATTTTGAGTGAGATCGCAATGTTCTAGCGCTTCTAACCAGAAGCACTTCCGGGTGACCGGCCGCAAGAGGTCAGGTGACATGCAAGAAGGATTTCCTGCATAGAAAGCGAGTGCGTGGTGCTGTTTACCAAGGTAACCTAGCAACCACTACAACGCGCTGAGAAGTGATAAACATAGTCAAGAAAGAGAACCAAAGAATCTGTGAAAGAAACGTGATTACTGGACACAAGTAATGTATATTCTGAATTACTACAGTGATATTAAAACAGATAAAATACATAGATATAAAGAAAAAATGCCCCAGATCAAGGGTAAATATGCCCAATCTTACATAGTATTATAATAAATAGAATATAATAAACATAATAAATAAAGTGACCGATGCAAGTTAAATGAATTAAAAATTCATGGAGAGATATGTCTCATAGTGAAAGTACATAAGTGCATATGTGCCAATGTGTGCATCAGCCATACAGCCACAGATCAAAAATAACAAACAACACTTATGAATAAAGTGACTTGATATATATACATGTAAACTGATTCCAATATGCATGATACCGCAATGCAAAAACAGCAATAGTAGACAGAATATATAATATATGATATAATCTTGACTTGAAAATTCATATAGTAAGGAAGGTTATGCCATGAAGAAAGTCAGAACTCGAACCACAGCCTAGGGTAGAAAATGGGGAATAAAAAGGAATTTTAATAATTAAAACCAACGACACACAACAACTCAAAAAAACATTTATTAAATATTACAAAATGATAAATTTAAAAGCAGCTAAAACAACTACCATGACCTTGGGGGAACCCAGGATATGAAGAAAAATACTAATAATAATGTCCGCAGAATAGTTTACAAAAAGGACTGGAAACTATTGTATTCGTTTAAACCAAAAGGGGAAATGGTATTGAGTTTAAAGATCCATCTTGTTTCCTTTTGTGCCAGAAGGCGTTTCCAATTCCCCCCACGTGGGCCAATGAATACCCTGTCAATACCCTTAAACTTCAGGCCCGAAGGGTCACAGTTGTGTACCACCTTGAAATGACGTGGGATAGGTTTTAATGTTGATATGTCATCCACAGTTGCAGCTCCTTCAATATCTAGAATATGCTCCCGGACACGTCTTCGGAATTCACGGGTTGTCATCCCCACATAAATTAAGCCACATAAGCAAGTAGCATGATACACGACAGCCTTAGTCGTGCAGTTGATATTATGGGTGATGATGTACTTTTTCGTTGAATCCGAGTTAACAAACTCCTTTGATTTTTCAACATTTTTGCATGCCACACATTTACTGCATGGGTTACACCCCCATGCAGGACCTTTTGAACCAAAGATGAACTTGGATGTATCACCTTTGTGGTGGCTATGTACTAAATGGTCCCGAAGATTACGGGATCTTCTATAGGTCACTAACGGAGCTGCTCCAATAAAATGGGAAAGCGTCTTATCAAGTGACAGGATTGGCCAATGTCTCTGTAGAATCTCGTGTAATGCATTACTCCGTGAATTGTAATCCAAGATGCACCGTACCTTATGATCAGTTGTTATATCCTCTTTTGGTTTATTCTTCAATAGGTCACTCCGGTTGCTCATCCGAGCACGTGTATATGCTTGACCAATTGCTCTTCTGTTGTAGCCCCGTTCTTGGAATCTGGCACATAGGTCTTCAGCCTGTCTTTCAAAAAAAGAATCATTAGAACAAATTCTCCTTGCCCTCAAAAATTGACCTGTCGGGATATTTCTTAGTAGATGTCTAGGATGTTGAGAGGTGGCATGTAATACGGTGTTGGCTGACGTCTTTTTTCGGAAGAGATCAGTCTGGATATCGCCTAATTCATCAACCTTAATCAAGACATCCAGAAACTCAATCTCCTGTCTGCTGCTCTTGTAAGTTAACTTGATGTTTAAGTCATTTTTATTAAGACAATCAAAGAAAAGATGTAAATCTGCCTTGGACCCCTGCCACACACAAAGCACGTCATCAATAAATCGCCACCGTTTTTATGTGGTCCTATATGGCATATTAGCCTCATGTACCTGACCACATACCTTACTAAAACACTATAACTTACCAGTAATTTACTATTTCTTTGATTGGCTTATTAATTATTTATTATATACCCTGGAGCGTATGTGCAAACTCCATACAATGTGAGCATACATCGCACACATGTGTTTATATATGGTTATGATGTTTCACCAGGTGTCTTCCCCTTTGTTCCTGTATCAAGTGTATTTTATCTGCTGCCTATTATAGGCTTTTTATGACTATTTCTCAGTCTTCTAAATTATCTAAATAAAAATTGTTTTAAGATTGAATATTTGTGTGGTGCCTTTCTTTGTAGGTATATATTGTATATATGGTGAACCACTATTGGGTATATCATTGGTGTTGTATCTTTTATACTTTGTAAACACGCCTACCTTTTTTATGGAGTAAAATATTAAATTTACTAGCTTGTCTCCCCCTGCTTTATAAATGAACTGTCGCTTCCTCTAAAGTGAATTACGCTACTGATTTGGGTTGACTCCAGACCCGTTAATCCTTAGGAAATCAGAGCTGGTGGCAGTATACTTTGTTCTGTGCATTTGGGAGGCTTTGTAGCAATGGCGGCATTGATAATTATTGTTCCCGCCTGTGTGGGAGTAGTTATATCACTCTCGCTGCAGCGTGCGTGCCCAATAGCCAGCACATAGCAGGCAGCCTTTCTGGCAACTAATTACCCTAGGTGCAGTACATAATCTGACCTGAGGGTAAAGAGGGCGCCAGAGGGCTGCAAGTTCCAAACCGGAACTGGTAAGTGGGATATAGATAAATCCCCTTCAGAAGGTACCAGGGGCAACCAAACAACCCCGGTTCGTGACAAATTGGTGTGATTAGTGGGGACGATAAAGGTATCTTCCCCGGGATCCCTGACATATTGTTGGGATCCGGGACATATTGGTGGCAGCACGATGTGAACCATGACAACCATTAACAATGAAAACGGAAAGACCATCAATCGGTGGGTGAAAGACTACATCAAGGGTGAAACTGGGGGGGAGCAGAGTATAGAAAGATTACAGAGAACTGAAAAGAACTCTTAAGGTGCCAGAGTTTTTATGAATTCCAGAATAACCTCACACAAATGAATTGTATACACATTACAGATGCAATCATGCTGCAGCACAGGCGCCACTGCTGGCAACTGAGGAAGGTTTTTTTTCCCAAGATACATATAATATTCATTATGTAAACTAGGGGGCAGGTCAGTGAGGGCTCAGTGACCTGTCAGAAGCCATACACATGAATACCTAATCAGACCACCACATGAAGACCCTCCACAGGCCACCCCGGGGCACGAGCATATCATTAACTCAAAACTGAAGATAAAGATTAAACAACCACAAGACGGATTTCATCAACCAAGGTATCATTTTAATGATTATAATGGCGCCAACCTGACACTGTCTGTAGGTTACTGTGAACAATCCTGCTGACAGTTTCCCTTTAAATGCAGCTCTTAATTACCGACAGTGCTCATCATCAGTACAGATTCTGGTGATTGTTTTTTATTTTATACTATTATAATAGGTTATGATGAAAGTCAGAAGATCTGTATGTTTTGTATATGATCAGGTCAATTACATGGTTGCAGCCCTTGATGCAATTGCTAAAAAATCAAAATTTCAGAAACTTTTAAATCTATTTTGAGATTGTAAACTATATACAAAATTGATGAAAAAAAAATGCTAATTAAATAAATTGAGCCCAATTTCTGTGCTAGTAAATTATATCATCAATCTTTTCTGCATGTGCAGCTAGCAATCTTCTAAAGTTTATTAGCAAAATCACTGAAGTAATTCTAATGAGATCAACTATTTTGCTTAATCTTAGTCGATGTACTTTACAAACTGTAAAATGTGTTGTTTAACCTATTTATAGCATGTGTAAGCAAAAGTATAAAAAGGTTTAATGTTTTCACCTTATAATAGATTGTCAAAGAACTGTTAACACATTATGTAGTGACTTGCACAAATAGTCAACCCCATAAAAAGCCGACTGCTTAAGAGATGAAAAGGCTCATAAGGCATGGTTGGATAAGTTTAGTATGGAAGAGCTTGACTGGCCTGCACAGATCTCTAACCTCAGCCTCATAAAACACCTTTGTGCTCAACTAGAATGGAGATTGTGAGCCAGGCACTCTCATCCAACATCAGTGTTTAACTTCTGATACTTTGGAAATTACTTCATAATATTCTGATAACATTCATTGTTTTATTAATTGCAAGGTGCAATTGAAACTACCACCAGATCAGAGCAACATCTTCAACGTGTTCAGGTCACGCTGCTGACATCACTCGCCGGCTTTTCAGAAGTACACATTGGTGGTAAATGTTCCAGTGGAGCTGAAGATTCAGTGTGGGGTATTTAGTGTGTGGGGGAGATTTAGGATCTGGGTGTTTAGTATGTGGGGCAGATTTACTGTGTGGTGGGAGATTTAGTGTGAGGGGAGATGCAGTGTGTTGAGAGATTTAGTGTGGGGAGAGGAGGGGGAGATTTAGTGTAACTGGGGGAAGATTTGAGGACACAATTTGGGGAGCAAGGTAAGGACAGGTGCAGACAATATGGGGAGTAGGAGAAACTTGAAGACACTATATGATGAGCAAGCGGGGAGATTGAGGGCATGAGAAAACAGTATGGGGGATGGGTGCAGACACAATATGTTGAGTGGGGGATGGGTATGGACACAGTATGGTGAGTGGGGGGATTGGTGCAGACACAGAATGAGGAGGATGGGTGTGGATGCAGTATGGGGAGAAAAATGGGAATGTATACCAACACAGTATGGGGAACAAGTGGGGGTATGGGTGTAGACACAGTATGGTGAGGGGGATGGGTACGGATACAGTATGAGTAGCGAGGGGATATATGTATTTGACACAGTATGGGAAGCGAGGGTGATGGGATGTGTGCATACACAGTTTGGAGAGCGAGGGGGATGGGATGTGTGCAGACACAGTAGGGGAGCAACAGTGATGGGATGGCTACAGACACAGTATGAAATCCCAGGGTGATGGGTTAAGACACAGTATGGTGAATGGTGGGATTGATGTGGACACAGAATGGGCAGGATGGGTATAAATGCATTATGGGGAGAGAAGGGGGAATATATGCAGACACAGTATGGGGAGCGAGTGGGTGTATGGGTGCAGACACAGTAGGGTAGTGAGGGTGATGTGATATGTGCGGACACAGTAGGGGAGCAAGGGTGATGGGATGTGTGCAGACACAGTAGGGGAGTGAGGGTGATGGGCTGTGTGTAGACACTGCATGGGAAGCAAAGGTGATGGGATGTGAGCAGACACAATATGTTGAGTGGGGATGGGTGCTGGAACAGTATGGTGAGTGTGGGGATTGTTGTGGACACAGAATGAGGAGGGTGGGTGTGAAAGCAGTATGATGAGAAAAGGGGGAATGTATGCGGACACAGTGTGGGGAGCAACTAAGGGTATGGGTGCAGACACAGTATGGGGAGTGAGGTTGATGAGATATGTGCAGACACAATAGGGGAGCAAGAGCAATGGTATGTGTACAAACACAGTATGGGGAGCGAGGGTGATGGGATATGTGCAGACACAGTAGGAGAGTAAGGGTGATGGGATGTGTGCAGACAGTAGGAGAGTAAGGGTGTTGGGATGTGTGTAGATACATTATGGGAAGTGGGGGCATGTGTGCAGACACAGTATGAGGCACTAGAGGAAGAATGTATGCAGACACAGTATGAGGAGCAAAGGTGATGGGTGCGGACACAATATGAAGAGCAAGGTTGATGGGATGTGTTCAGACACAGTATGGGGTGTTGTGGGGATGTGGGAGGAGGCAGTAAGGAATGCAAGGGGGTAAATATATGAGGAAACAATATGGTTAACAGGGGGATGTGAGAGAAGACAGTATGAGGAGGGAGGGGAAAATGTGTGAGGAGACTATTGAGGGGAATAGTGTGAGTGTGATGATACAGTATGAGGGGAGTAAAGTGTGAGTGGGCACTCATTAGAGACTGAGTAGTGTGGAAAGTAGCATGGGGGACAGTGTAATGGTACAGCTGGGAGATGACAGTATGCCAAGGAGAGGGAGTGTGATGAGGGAGCACAGTATTGACATTGAGCCCTATAAGGGGGACACAGTGTGAGAGGATAGTGTGAAGAGGGAGCCCAATATGGAAAGGAGAGGGAAGTGTGGAGGGTATGTACCATAAGTGGGACAGCTTTGGGGTCATATTTTGTGCAGGGAATATAGTGAGGAGCAATTATTTAGTCAAGGGCTCAGTATAGGGATATATTTTTATTCAGGAGCATTATAATAACACTCTTATTTTTAAGGGCATCGTGTCGGAATGTGCTGCACAAGACCGGAGAAGATGGAAATCTGCAAAAATGGGCTGTCGATGAGAAGTATCATCATGGATTCTGGACAAGATGAAGAAAAGAAAGACAACAACTCCAATCAGAGGCAGAGTCTTCTATTGGGTACTTGGATGTACATTTTTTTTATGATACTGACTAATTCTCAAATTTGCATTTATATTAGGACGTTAAAGGTCTTGTCCAAGTATGTGATGAGTCTGCAGTCATTCTATGTGACTGCAAACTTCTGAATTCTCACAGCGTGCACTGCACACTGTCAGGATTCTCTGGTACCGGCGATTTGCATACATGTGGTCACATGCTAACTAGACATGAGTGGACTTATTCAATGGAAATTAATTGACAAAGACCGGACACGTGTAGTCGGAATATGGTTAGAAGTATAAAAATCGCATACTTGTGCTGCCATGACAGTCCACTCTTGGCACCGGCAAGGGAGAATCCTAAAAGTTTACAGTGCATGCGCGGTGAGAATTCACAAGCCTGCAGCCACATGGAGTGCAGACTTTTATCTCAAACCTGAACAAGCCATTTAATTATAAAATAAAGTCCTGTAGCCAATCCTAACAACGTGTCTTCTATTCACTGATAGGATTCAGCTTTGCTTGCAGGTTCCAGAAGTCATCATATGGCCACTTCACTCATATGCGATTTCATACTTACAGTCATGTGACAATGAGCTTTTCTTCCTGCTTCTCTTAGGCTGGGTTCACACTGTGTTAGCAGCAGCCCGTTCAGCACATACGCTAACGGGCTGCTGTTAACGCAAGTGCCAACGTTTACATCGCGCTAGCGCAGATAGAACATCTGCTAGCTCTATCTGCGCTAGCAGTGACGGACCCGGAAACGCTGCAGCCCGCGTCTCAGGGTCCGCCACCCAATGATGGCACATCCCTAGCGCACGCCCATTGTGGGCGTGCGCTAGCGATGCGTCCGACATTGCAGTCAATGGCGGCCATAACGGACTACGTTACACCGCATTTATGCCACGGTGTAACGTAGTCCGTCTAACGGACACCATTAACGCAATGTGAACCCAGCCTTAGGTTTTTCACTGAGCATTGATAGAATTAGGGAGAGCAAGGAAAAAATAAGTCAGCTCACCCAAAGAAGGCAGGGAATCCAAAGCATGGATGGATAAGCAGTGCAGCAGTGTGACGAATCAAAAGTTTTTAATGGTACCATTTTGGTGCAGACACAATCTTTTGATCTCCTGTTATTGCACTTTAATGCAATGTCACGGCAACCAACACAACGTAATTCTGGAGTTTCAATTTTTTTTTCCACAGCCAAATCCGCAACATGTGCACTTACCCTGAGAGTGAGAAAGAGGCCAGAATGAGGATCCCATAGACTCACATTGATTAGTGACCTCTGTGCTGCTCCATGAAACACTGGACAGGTCACAAACTGCAGGAGACAGAGCCGACAGAGACATAAACAGATGAAAACGCCAGAAGATGGCACGGTGGCTCAGTGGTTAGCACTGCAGCCTTGCGGAGCTGGAGTCCTGGGTTCTTATCCCACCTTGGACAACATCTGCAAGGAGTTTGTATGTTCTCCCTGTGTTTGCGTGGGTTTCCTCCGGGTACTCTGGTTTCCTCCCACATTCCAAAGACATACTGATACGGAATTTAGATTGTGAGCCCCAACAGGGACAGCGATGATAATGTGTGCAAACTGTAAAGCGCTGTGGAATATTTTAGTGCTATATAAAAATAAAGATTATTATTATCAGACTGGGAGCAGCAGACTTGGATTTTCAGCACCGCTCCAGCAGTGAAATAAAAAAAAAATGCTGGAGTGGTGCTTTAAATGTGATGCAGCTCTTGGTTACTGTATGGGGGCTTCATATACTAATACTCATAAAAGACCCAGGTGGTACGCATCAAAAGCCCCCTACCCCCCACCCCATCTCCAGCCTCCCCAGACAGCAAATACTACGTGATGGTGCACATATAATATCATAACAAGAAATATAATATTCAGCACCCAGTGCCCTGTCCCTCCTCCCCCACTTCAGCCCCAATGCCCCCATCAACTCACATCCACCCCCTCAGTGGCCTGTCCCACTTCAGCCCCCACAAACACCCCCATGTTCTCACATTTACCCCCCCAGTGCCCTGTCTCCCCTCCCCCACTTCAGTACCCAATACCCCCATCATCTCACATCCACCCCACTGTACCCTGTCCCCCCTGACCCACTTTCAGCACCCACAATATCCCAATAGTTTCACATTCACATCACAGTGACATACCTGAATTTAATAAACCTAAAAAGTTCCATCCCCACTTACTGATAAAGTTTGCAGGCAGGACCAGGAAGCGTCTAGGTGAAATGCAAGATGTGGACACTAGGACACAGCGTGCCTGAGCCAATCCCAGCGTGCACAGAGTGAAGAAAACTGCAGCCGGGAAAAACTTCATGATCAGGTCAGACAGGGGAAACCATTCACTGCAGGAGGGAGACTCTGCAGCCGGCCACTGTGCTAGTAGCCAGCGTGCAGAGTCTCCGTCAGATGGGAGCAGACATTATACTGCTCTCCTCCTATGCTGTGTTCTGCCTCGTCACAGAAGTGGCCCTGGCTCCTGGTGGGCCCCTTTATGTGACAGGGCCCGGGGCGATGGCCCCGTCTGCCCCCCCAGTAGCTACGCTACTGAATGCAAGTCAATGGGAAAGCCGAATATTCTTCTGCTGGACCCAACAAACAGGTCTGGGGGCATGGGGAAAAAAGCTGAAATGGATGGGAAAGCTAAAACTAAATGGGAACAGCATGGAGAAGATGCCTGCATGCCTTTCTGACTCACATATGATATCTGAGAATAATGTTGTCAGACTATTGCGCCGGTTTTACAGATTTTTAAAATGACCTACCAAACCAACATTTTTTTTTTAAGGGATAAATGCTAAGAATCATTTTTTTCTTTACATGCATATAACTCAAAATAAAAATATATATATACCTTTACATTATATCTCCCCTTTAGCATATGTTCACATGGAGCGTTTTGGCTTTAGTTTTTCCCTTTTTTTGTGAGGGTTCTCACTCCTACATTTGGGAGGTCCCTCCCTCATGCCAAATAGCAAGATAGTGGAATACATATTCCCCATCCCATTACAATGCCATTTCAAACATGCCCATTTGAATTTTGGGCATCGCCCGCCAGCACCGCCACGTCCACCGCCATCTCATTATGCTATTGTAAAGGGGACGACCAGACCGCGGGTACCTGTGTGCCGGGTCCGGAACTGAAAAGGCTGCAACCTCTGTTCCTGGGGGGAAGCTATAGTAAGGCGGACGTTCGTCTGTTGCCTGGGAGAAGCTGGAGTTAGGGAGGACTTTCTCCTGACCGAGGGGGGCGGAGATATAAAAGGGAAAAGTGCGCACATCAGTGGAGTTTGGTGCAAACCCAGGGTAGCATGTACGGAGGTGAGTGGCGTGCTCCGCTTCCCCTCCCCACCACAGAGTACTGGCGCTGCGGCAGGGCACTACCGTCTGAAGAGTACCGCTGCGCTGAGGGGAGCAGTGTAGCCAGCAGCAATCCAGAGGGAAGGCCTGCTGCAGAGAGTGCAGAGCCAGGTGTGTTCAGCAGCAGCCAGGGAGAGAAGTGCTCCATCCTGCGAGCACCGGCCACATGCAACTCAGCATCTGCTGCCTCCTGCCGCCAGCCGCAGGGACCAGAGAGTGCGGCGGTCCGGGAGCATCCATATAGCGCAGCCCCATGCTCAACCACCGCCACCGCTGACAGGGACTGTGAGGAGAGACGTGCAGGGTGCCTGTTGATCACAATGGAGCAAGGTGCTGAACGTTCCTGGCAAGTGAGTACTGTGTGCGTGCTGCCAGAGAGAGATTGGGTGCAGCACCCCACCAGAGAAGCAGCATGCCAGTGGTTGTTGGTGCTTCAGTTGTGGCAGGAGCAGGCAGCATGCAGCATAGTGAGAAGAGTGCAGCGTGCTCAGTAGCTGACAGAGATCGAGGTGCCGTGTGCTTCATGACCGTGAGCACAGCTGTTGTGAATTTGCTTTTTGCTCCCTCTAGTGGTTACTAGTTTTTTTGACTCTGGTTTTTCTGTCATTCCTTTTATCCGCACCTGGGTCGTTAGTTAGGGGTGTTGCTATATAAGCTCCCTGGACCTTCAGTTCAATGCCTGGCAACGTAGTTATCAGAGCTAGTCTGCTGTGCTCTTGTCTACTGATCCTGGTTCCAGTTATATCAGCTAAGTCTGCCTTTTGCTTTTTGCTATTTGTTTTGGTTTTGTATTTTTGTCCAGCTTGTTCCAAATCTATATCCTGACCTTTGCTGGAAGCTCTAGGGGTCTGGTGTTCTCCCCCCGGACCGTTAGACGGTTCGGGGGTTCTTGAATTTCCAGTGTGGATTTTGATAGGGTTTTTGTTGACCATATAAGTTACCTTTCTTTATTCTGCTATCAGTAAGCGGGCCTCTCTGTGCTAAACCTGGTTCATTTCTGTGTTTGTCATTTCCTCTTACCTCACCGTCATTATTTGTGGGGGGCTTCTATCCAGCTTTGGGGTCCCCTTCTCTGGAGGCAAGAAAGGTCTTTGTTTTCCTCTACTAGGGGTAGCTAGATTCTCCGGCTGGCGCGTGTCATCTAGAATCAACGTAGGAATGATCCCCGGCTACTTCTAGTGTTGGCGTTAGGAGTAGATATATGGTCAACCCAGTTACCACTGCCCTATGAGCTGGATTTTTGTATTCTGCAGACTTCCACGTTCCTCTGAGACCCTCGCCATTGGGGTCATAACAGTTTGCCAGGCCAGTATTAAATGTTTAATGCATTGCAGAAGAGGGATTATAAGAAAGAAGATTCTGAGTTTTTTTTTTCTCCTTCCCCTTTACCTCAGAGTGGCTATGCTTGCTGCAGACATGAATGTCCAGACCTTGATTACAAGTGTGGACCAGCTGGCTACTCGTGTGCAGGGCATACAAGACTATGTTATCAGAAATCCTAGGTCAGAACCTAAAATACCGATTCCTGAACTGTTTTCCGGAGACAGGTTTAAGTTTAGGAATTTCGTGAATAATTGTAAATTGTTTTTGTCCCTGAGACCCTGTTCATCAGGAGATTCTGCTCAGCAAGTAAAAATTGTTATTTCGTTCTTACGGGGCGACCCTCAGGATTGGGCTTTTTCGCTGGCGCCAGGAGATCCGGCATTGGCTGATCTTGATGCGTTTTTTCTGGCGCTCGGTTTACTTTATGAGGAACCCAATCTTGAGATTCAGGCAGAAAAGGCCTTGCTGTCTATGTCTCAGGGGCAGGACGAGGCTGAAGTGTATTGCCAAAAATTTCGGAAATGGTCCGTGCTGACACATTGGAACGAGTGTGCACTGGCCGCTAATTTTAGAAATGGCCTTTCTGAAGCCATTAAGAATGTTATGGTGGGTTTTCCCATTCCCACAGGTCTGAATGATACTATGGCACTGGCTATTCAAATTGACCGGCGGTTGCGGGAGCGCAAAACCGCAAATTCCCTCATGGTGTTGTCTGAACAGACACCTAATTCGGTGCAATGTGATAGAAAAACCGCGAATTCCCTCATGGTGTTGTCTGAACAGACACCTGATTTAATGCAATGTGATAGAATCCTGACTAGAAATGAGCGGAAAATTCATAGACGCCGGAATGGCTTGTGCTACTACTGTGGTGATTCTACACATGTTATCTCAGCATGCTCTAAACGTATAGCTAAGGTTGTTAGTCCTGTCACCGTTGGTAATTTGCAACCTAAATTTATTCTGTCTGTAACTTTGATTTGCTCACTGTCATCTTATCCTGTCATGGCGTTTGTAGATTCAGGTGCTGCCCTGAGTCTCATGGATCTCTCATTTGCTAAGCGCTGTGGATTTACTCTTGAACCATTAGAAAATCCTATTCCTCTTAGGGGTATTGATGCTACACCATTGGCAGCAAATAAACCGCAGTATTGGACTCAGGTTACCATGTGCATGACTCCTGAACACCGCGAGGTGATACGTTTCCTGGTTTTACATAAAATGCATGATTTGGTCGTTTTAGGGCTGCCATGGTTACAGACCCATAATCCAGTCCTGGACTGGAAGGCTATGTCAGTCTCAAGTTGGGGCTGTCGTGGTATTCATGAGGATTCCCTGCCTGTGTCTATTGCTTCTTCTACGCCTTCGGAAGTTCCGGAGTATTTGTCTGATTATCAGGATGTCTTCAGTGAGTCTGAGTCCAGTGCACTGCCTCCTCATAGGGACTGTGACTGTGCTATAGATTTGATCCCAGGCAGTAAATTTCCTAAGGGAAGACTGTTTAATCTGTCGGTACCTGAACATACCGCTATGCGTTCATATATCAAGGAGTCTCTGGAAAAAGGACATATTCGTCCGTCTTCTTCCCCTCTTGGTGCGGGATTCTTTTTTGTGGCAAAAAAGGACGGATCTTTGAGACCTTGTATTGATTATCGGCTTTTAAATAAGATCACTGTCAAATTTCAGTATCCTTTACCGCTGTTGTCTGACTTGTTTGCCCGGATTAAGGGTGCCAAGTGGTTCACCAAGATAGACCTTCGTGGTGCGTACAACCTTGTGCGCATTAAGCAAGGTGATGAATGGAAAACCGCATTCAATACGCCCGAAGGTCATTTTGAGTACTTGGTGATGCCTTTTGGGCTCTCCAATGCGCCTTCAGTTTTTCAGTCCTTTATGCATGACATTTTCCGGAAGTATCTGGATAAATTTTTGATTGTTTATCTGGATGATATTTTGGTTTTTTCTGATAATTGGGATTCGCATGTGGAGCAGGTCAGGTTGGTCTTTAAAATTTTGCGTGAAAATTCTTTGTTTGTCAAGGGCTCAAAGTGTCTCTTTGGTGTACAGAAGGTTCCCTTTTTGGGGTTCATTTTTTCCCCTTCTGCTGTGGAGATGGACCCAGTCAAGGTCCGAGCTATTCTTGATTGGACTCAGCCCTCGTCAGTTAAGAGTCTTCAGAAGTTCTTGGGCTTCGCTAACTTCTACCGTCGTTTTATCGCTAATTTTTCTAGCATTGTGAAACCTTTGACGGATATGACCAAGAAGGGCTCCGATGTAGCTAACTGGGCTCCTGCTGCCGTGGAGGCTTTCCAGGAGTTGAAACGCCGGTTTACTTCGGCGCCTGTTTTGTGCCAGCCTGACGTCTCACTTCCCTTTCAGGTTGAGGTGGATGCTTCGGAGATTGGGGCAGGGGCCGTTTTGTCGCAGAGAGGCCCTGGTTGCTCTGTTATGAAACCTTGTGCCTTTTTCTCTAGGAAGTTTTCGCCTGCCGAGCGAAATTATGATGTGGGCAATCGGGAGTTGTTGGCCATGAAGTGGGCATTTGAGGAGTGGCGTCATTGGCTCGAGGGTGCTAAGCATCGTGTGGTGGTCTTGACTGATCACAAAAATCTGATGTATCTCGAGTCTGCTAAACGCCTTAATCCGAGACAGGCCCGCTGGTCATTGTTTTTCTCCCGCTTTGATTTTGTTGTCTCGTATTTACCAGGTTCAAAGAATGTGAAGGCCGATGCTCTTTCTAGGAGCTTTGTGCCTGATGCTCCTGGAGTCGCTGATCCTGTTGGTATTCTTAAAGATGGAGTTATCTTGTCAGCTATTTCTCCGGATCTGCGACGTGTGTTGCAGAGATTTCAGGCTGATAGGCCTGAGTCTTGTCCACCTGACAGACTGTTTGTCCCGGATAAGTGGACCAGCAGAGTCATTTCCGAGGTTCATTCCTCGGTGTTGGCAGGTCACCCGGGAATTTTTGGCACCAGAGATCTGGTGGCCAGGTCCTTTTGGTGGCCTTCCTTGTCAAGGGATGTGCGGTCATTTGTGCAGTCCTGTGGGACTTGTGCTCGAGCTAAGCCTTGCTGTTCTCGTGCCAGCGGTTTGCTCTTGCCCTTGCCTGTCCCGAAGAGACCTTGGACACATATCTCCATGGATTTCATTTCTGATCTTCCGCTATCTCAGGGCATGTCCGTTATCTGGGTGATATGTGATCGCTTCTCCAAGATGGTCCATTTGGTTCCTTTGCCTAAGCTGCCTTCCTCTTCCGATCTGGTTCCTGTGTTTTTCCAGAACGTGGTTCGTTTGCACGGCATCCCTGAGAATATTGTGTCAGACAGAGGATCCCAGTTCGTTTCCAGGTTCTGGCGATCCTTTTGTAGTAGGATGGGCATTGATTTGTCGTTTTCGTCTGCTTTCCATCCTCAGACTAATGGACAGACGGAGCGAACCAATCAGACTTTGGAGGCTTATTTGAGGTGTTTTGTCTCTGCTGATCAGGACGATTGGGTGACATTCTTGCCGTTGGCTGAGTTTGCCCTTAATAATCGGGCTAGTTCCGCCACCTTGGTTTCGCCTTTTTTCTGCAACTCTGGTTTCCATCCTCGCTTTTCTTCGGGTCATGTGGAGCCTTCTGACTGTCCTGGGGTGGATTCTGTGGTGGATAGGTTGCAGCAGATCTGGAATCATGTGGTGGACAACTTGAAGTTGTCACAGGAGAAGGCTCAGCGCTTTGCCAACCGCCACCGCGGTGTGGGTCCCCGACTACGCGTTGGGGATTTGGTGTGGCTTTCTTCCCGCTTTGTTCCTATGAAGGTCTCCTCTCCCAAATTTAAACCTCGTTTTATTGGGCCTTACAAGATATTGGAAATCCTTAATCCTGTATCTTTTTGTCTGGATCTTCCTGTGTCGTTTGCTATTCACAATGTATTTCATAGGTCCTTGTTGCGGCGGTACATTGTGCCTGTAGTTCCTTCTGCTGAGCCTCCTGCTCCGGTGTTGGTTGAGGGCGAGTTGGAGTACGTGGTGGAGAAGATCTTGGATTCTCGCCTCTCCAGGCGGAGGCTTCAGTACCTGGTCAAGTGGAAGGGCTATGGTCAGGAGGATAATTCCTGGGTGGTCGCCTCTGATGTTCATGCGGCCGATTTAGTTCGTGCCTTTCATGCCGCTCATCCTGATCGCCCTGGTGGTCGTGGTGAGGGTTCGGTGACCCCTCACTAAGGGGGGGGTACTGTTGTGAATTTGCTTTTTGCTCCCTCTAGTGGTTACTAGTTTTTTTGACTCTGGTTTTTCTGTCATTCCTTTTATCCGCACCTGGGTCGTTAGTTAGGGGTGTTGCTATATAAGCTCCCTGGACCTTCAGTTCAATGCCTGGCAACGTAGTTATCAGAGCTAGTCTGCTGTGCTCTTGTCTACTGATCCTGGTTCCAGTTATATCAGCTAAGTCTGCCTTTTGCTTTTTGCTATTTGTTTTGGTTTTGTATTTTTGTCCAGCTTGTTCCAAATCTATATCCTGACCTTTGCTGGAAGCTCTAGGGGTCTGGTGTTCTCCCCCCGGACCGTTAGACGGTTCGGGGGTTCTTGAATTTCCAGTGTGGATTTTGATAGGGTTTTTGTTGACCATATAAGTTACCTTTCTTTATTCTGCTATCAGTAAGCGGGCCTCTCTGTGCTAAACCTGGTTCATTTCTGTGTTTGTCATTTCCTCTTACCTCACCGTCATTATTTGTGGGGGGCTTCTATCCAGCTTTGGGGTCCCCTTCTCTGGAGGCAAGAAAGGTCTTTGTTTTCCTCTACTAGGGGTAGCTAGATTCTCCGGCTGGCGCGTGTCATCTAGAATCAACGTAGGAATGATCCCCGGCTACTTCTAGTGTTGGCGTTAGGAGTAGATATATGGTCAACCCAGTGACCACTGCCCTATGAGCTGGATTTTTGTATTCTGCAGACTTCCACGTTCCTCTGAGACCCTCGCCATTGGGGTCATAACACACAGCACACATGCTGCAAAAAGAGGTCCGAGTACTGGATAGACTTGTGTAACCCACCTCACCAGCATATAATTTCCCACTCACAGGAGACCCTGATTTTGCCAGTTTATATTTACTGAGCCACGTTGGGCTCTTACAGTACAGTGGCCCGCACCCTTATCAGCCACTGCAGCATATGTGTTATGGTTACCTTGGTATACTTAGGTCTGGAGTCTTTGGGGTTAATTTTGGTAGCCTCCCTTTGGTTTCAGGGAGGCTTTTTATAGCCTCTTTGTGGGTCCATGCCTGTCAGGACTCTGAACATTTTTATTACCTTTTGTGCATTACTGCCGTTTTCCAAGATGGCGTCTTTGGTCTCATGTGCACTGTGTCTTCCTGCTATAAAACTCCACCCCAGCCTTTAGGCTGTGCTAGAGTATTCTGCCTTGTATCCAGCTCCTGATGACTCCCTGGCTTTGCACCTGCACCTGCTCCTGTGAACCTGTGTGGAGATCCTGTTACTCAGCTCTGAGTTTCTGCTGCATACATCGGTTTCCAGTAATCCTTCATCTGGCTGCTTGTGTTTGTTTCCATATGCATTTGCTGGACATGTGTTGTGAATTTGGTTTTTG